>NC_081252.1:44653127-45905951 GCF_030490865.1 Poecile atricapillus
CCAGAGCTACTAACTGGTGAGCTGCTGTTCAAACTGATTGCAATAAAGACCTGTAGGTGTATCAGGTTCATCCTCAAATGCCTCAGCTTTAAGATTCAAATATAAACTCTTCTTGGACAGTAACACAGCATTGCTCTGATCTAGTCTTTCTACTTACCTCTCTGTTCTTCCCATCACCTGTCATTTTTCTCTTCTATTCCTTCTAGCTAATCTGTCCTGTAAGTAGGAGAGCCTCCTTACTATCTGGCTTTCTGCCAGACATTTTCTGCTCTATTGAAGCTTCACAAGACTCAAATAACATCTGAAAAAGTAGCTCTTTAAATATTCCTTTTCCTGCTCCAACCTTTGTTTCCAATATAACATTGTGACTATAGTATTTATTTTCCAAGACTGTTGGCAGCCAAATATTGTGAATAAAGGGCCCTAAAGCCAAAAAATTAAGAAACAAAATGAGGCTGTATTGAGGCTGGCTGACCTACAGAACCAGCAAGAAGTGCAGGAGGGCATAGCAACCCACTGGGTACTGTGTTAGGGGGCTATGCCTGACAGCTGGTCAGGACTGAAAAATCTGTGTGTGAGAGAATGACAGGCAATCAGAAGATCAAAACACTCATCTCCTACATACAGTTTGTATTTGAGGAGACAACAGGGAAAAGGTTATTTTTAAAGGATGGAAGATTGAAGGACACATAGGCGTTTGGAAAGATATTTTAACTTCTAGCTGACCTCTTGTCTTAGCTTCTTATCAGATACAGCACTGAAAGGTGACATTCATCTTTCATCCTTTCCTTCATCCTAGTCACTCCTGTCCATTGTCACAAACTGTCTCTGGAATCAAGCCCAGGTTGTAGCTATCAGTATAACTCTTTAAGTGATACAGCAAACTAAATGGGCAGACTATTATGCCTTTGTAGGTTTGAAACATGCCCATCTCTCTTTTCTGTAGGTGACATTATACTTCCCAATCAGCATCATCAAAAACATACAGCTTGTAAAAATGTATTGTGTGCAAGGCAAAATAACTGTTCTGCAGTCATATGGCTGTCACTTTTCACACAAGTGACTTGGTGTCAGTGATCCCTAATGAAGCTGTCAGCTGGGACAATAGCTCACACAGTATTTTAGCATCCTAATTTCCTCTTCTTACAGAACAGCAATAAATAAATTTTCCAAGGCAAATTACTTAGGATTTTCAAAACCATTTCTTACGTAGTGCTCAATCTGAAAAGATGAAGTTAGGGAGAGGGTTTAAATACAGATTTCACTGACATTGGGGTATATATTGGACACTTCTCAAATCCTATCCTACACAATTAGCACATATAATATTTTCCTACATGTACTGTACAAGGAAGGAGCACAGCATAATATTTTTTTCAAATACTGAAGGAGTCAGTTCCAGTTGTGCCACTCACAAGGCAACAACAAAGTTCCACTGTAAGAGCCAAGGGATGAAAAGTACCATCATTAAAAATAAATCAAGAAAATTGAACTGGTCTAAACTTCTCCTTCTATGAATATACTGTGAGGGGAAAGAGGTTGCAGGCAGAAACATTGTAACCAGTGCCTTAATTCTGCCATAACATCTCCTTTCTATTTAGTGTATGCAAACAGTCTGCTATCACAATTGTCAGAAATTTGTAGACGATGCAGTAGGAGCCAAGATACTGAAGAACTGATGTAGTGATATACTACCCTTTCTGGGTAGTTTCCTCCTTTTGGAGTCTGTGAGCAATAAATGCCACTATAGCATAGCTAATTAAAGTCTAAAGTATCCATGATAAATTTCAGATACAGCATGAAGGTAACCATGCTTGTGGACATCTCTCACGAGGTCAGCTGATATAACTGGAGATAACAGAACAGCTTTGAGCATGTATATCTATTCTATTGTTTCAAAAATAATGCATAGAATACTACCTTTTCCTAGAAACATTGTCTCACTTATGGCTAATATTCCAGTGGCAGATTCTTAATAACTTTTTTCTTTATTAATCCACTTACCATCCTTCCTAATATGAAATGCCATTATATAATAATAAATTAGATTTTACCATTTCCGCCACACTAAACCTCTGTATGGTTTATCTTTGATGGTGGACAAAAGTTCCCATATTATCCTTACCAGTTATATTCCCCCCAGGCTCACAAATGATCTTCTGCTTCTAGTCAATGCAATTCTTTAAGTATCCCAGTTTAAGCCCAGCCAGCAAGTAAGTACCACACCCACCCACACCACATAAGGTGAGGGAGGAGTAAAAAAAGTAAAACCTGTGAGTTAAGAACAATTTAATAGCTGAAATAAAATAAAATAAAATAAAATAAATCTAATAACAATAACAATAAAATAGAACTGCAGTGAAAAGGGAGAGCACAAAAACAAAGGGAGAGGAATAAACACAACTTGCTGTCAATTCCCAGTCTGCCCCTGACCAGCCATCAGGAGCTTCTGGCCAACTTCTCCCAGTTTATGTCCTGAGCATGACATTCCATGGTATGGAATATCCCTTTGGCCAGTTCATGCCAGCTGTCCTGGCCATTCTCCCTCACAGCTTCTTGTGCACTTCCTCACTGGCAGAGCCTGGGTGATGCTTTAGGATTTTAGCTTGTATATTTTTCATATATTTGTAATTCTTTAGTATAGCTCTAAACTCCATACACAGTGCTAGCTACTGTATTCACATTTTGGTCAGCAAAACAATTCCTCTCTGGGTCTGGGAATCAAGGACACCTTACTGTCTCAGGCCCCAAGAGGTACAAACAAAAGTGAGTTGTGAGGGGGAGCAAACTTGCGGTAAAATGACTTAATTACCTAAAGCTGTCTTGGAAGATTAATCCCCAATACGCAAATGAACCAAACTTAATAAAAGTGTGAAAACTTGTGACTTGTTGTCTATTTTGGGTGTAGTCCCTGGGGGTGGGGGGGCTTCATCTGCCCCAAATACACCCAGAGGACCTTCAATAAATGTACCTGCTTTTTACTCCCTTAATTTTGTCTGGCCTCTGCTTTTAGGTAAGCCCAAAAAAGGCATTAGGGTAACTGAAAAGTCCTTCATTTGGGATAAGCACTGCTTGGCAACAACCAAACATCAGTGTGTTATCAACATCATTCTCATACTGAATCCAAAATACAGCACCACACCAGCTACCAGAAAAACAAATTACCTTCATCTCAGCTGAAACCAGGACATTATGTTATCCTCTGGTTAGTATTTATGGGACCAGAAATGAACATGTGATGCTGAGTCTCCTGTATTTTCATGATCTGTCGCAGTCCTACCTGGCTGGATAATGCATGAGGGATGAAGTAGAGAGATTACTGTGGAAAAGAGAAAACCTTCACAAGCCAATGCCAAGCCATTTTCAGCCAGGTTTAGACCTTCAAGAATACTCCTTTCCAACCAAAATAATATCATATTTGAAGATATAGAATACATTTAATTCATATTAATTAGAATATGTATAATAGATAGTAATTATATTATATATATAATTAAAATGTTAATTCAGTAAATGAAACTTCCTCATTGCCATATAATATATATAATCTTATATAATAACAGGTCATAGATTTTTTGAAATGCTTCTTTTAACTTCAGTTTCTGTAGACATTATTTAAAGATGAACTGGTATGGAAAAAAGAATAACCAAGATTTTTCCTTTCCTGAAAAAAAATGGATGGGTGAGAAAGGCCCAGGATAGTTAAAAACACACTGAAATCATGTGTAAACTGAGACACATAGGTGCAGGTCCAGACTTCTGGCCTGGCTGTGCACTGAGGTTACATCATATGTCAATAGGCCTATCAATGCATCTTCTTCCTGCACATTGTGCTGTCAGCAGGAAGACCGGAAAGGAACCACAATGGGCCGTTTGAATTTTTCTTGTCTGGGGAAACAACATTTGGAGGTTTTCTCCCAAATTTGCCTTAAACTAGGACACTTCTATACAACAGGTGTAAACTTGATAATAGTCTTTGAGATTGCAAGATTTAGTGAATTCTGAAGGTTGACTTCAGTAAAAAAGAAAGTGCAATAAAGAAAGCATTTCACCAGTGAATTATCAGATTCTACTCTTTCTATAGTGACAAAAGCCAGGCCATAACTTTAGTTCCTAAAACCCCCTCCTCCCTTATTCTGAGTTTCTGATCTGATAGATTAGTCTCTTTTTCTGCAATTAAGACAGAGCACAGCTGAGTGCACAACAAGAGGAAGGAGGTAGGGACCAGTGTTGTGCATCTCTGTGTGTTTTATATTTTATTCTTTCAGTTTCTCAAAGGTTCCTGAGCTTTGCCAGATGGCCTTTATCCTGTCTCTCCTCTTTACACCCTTACCATAGGACAATCAGAGAATATTCCTAGAGCTAAGACATGCCACAGGAATTCATGCACTAGTGAACCCATGAAAACTGCAACCCAGTCAGAAGGCTATAAAGTAAAGAAATGGAGTGAAGGCATTGGCATAAAAGCAGGTGAGGAACAAGAGCCCACCCAAATGCATTCAAGGGTTATTTGGAACACATTTGGAGATTGTCTTGGAGATACCATTCAGAATGTCACATATATCTCATTAATCCAGTATCATATCCAAGCACCTCATGTGTAAAAGTGTGGACAGATGAATTCAATCCCAAAGTTTCCTGAAGCAGGAAGATAAGGACAGAGGAAAAGAAAGAGTGAAAGAGGATTGAATGGAATGGGAAAGAAGACGCAATCTCATCAGGTCTGCAGTATTTAGATGGTTTGCTCCCTGAAGTTCAGGGAGGTACTCCACGTGGTTTCTGTGCAGTGAACTCAGACTTCTACCTACCCTTGTGTGTATGCAGACTGGATATACCCTTACCTGCTAAATAACTCAAAATAAATAACTGAGAAGTCTAACTCTTATGTGCCCATACAAATGTGTGGGAAAGTGCTGGAATTTACTTTTCTGGATTTCATGGGTGGAATGGCTTTTTCCAGTCCCAGATTCCACAAGTCTTTCATTCACCTCAGAACTTATATTCGCTTCTGCCCTGCTACTGGTGTGACAATTTTGGGGATAGAGTTTTAATTTTTGGGAAATAGTAGAATATCTTTATCTGGTCTAGTGGGTTTTTTTGTTTGTTTGTTTTTGTTTTTGTTTTGTTGATGGGGTTTTTTTGGTGTTTTTTTGTTGTGTTGTTTTGGTTTTTTTTATTAAACTAATCCACATCTAGGCCTTGGAGGGTGCATAGCACTTCTATTGACCAATATCAGCATCTAAAAAGTACTTCAGACTATATACATAGGGCCTGTAAATGCCTCAAGTTCTCAAAAATATACTGAGTACATTTTTTACCATTTTCTGGAAATAATAAGATTTTATTTAAAAGTCTGACATATTTCCCAGCCTTCAGAAAACACAAAGGTTTGTTATATAACTCTGAAGTCTTTCTCCTAAATAATGTAAATAGCATGTAAAGAGAAACTAAATTACAAACAGCATACACCCACAACACCAGCTAATTTTAAATATAATCAGCACACTCTTTGCAAGAAATGTCATAAAGGAGCACAGTTAAGAAATGAGATTCAGTCTGGAAATGCTATGTGAGCCTTTTAGATTAAAAATAATCCTACTCACAAATGAGGAATAAAATGCATATGCTGTATACCAGGAATCAAACCTGAGCATGAACTGGGGGTATTTGACATTTCCATCTTCATCAAGGCAGATTCTGTCAAGTAGCAGCTCAAACTCTTCATCAGTAATCTCCACACCAAACCTGAAACAAACAGGAGTTAGCAGCACTTGCTTGCGGAGTTCACATTTGGGTCAACAGTACCCACAATATCCTGAGCATATGGCTGCCATTAACTCTTTGTTACTGCTTCGGCCCTCAAGATCAAGAGCACCACGTGAATATCAGAGGTTAATCAGGGTTTTGATCGCTTCAGCTTTCTCAAAGAAAGAAATTCTACCCTAGAATCCCGGCATTGGTGGGGCACAGAAATAGAAATACTAGCATATTGAACTGTGTGCAATTGTCTTCTATAAAAAGTTATTCATTACACTAAAACACTGGTATTGCTTTAACTAGTTAACTCTGAAAGGCTTTTCATTTGGACTGTTTAGCATGAAAGAAAATGTAGAGAAAAACTGTCTTTTTGGGAAGCAGCTTCTTAGTGCTTTTGGAAAGCATTTCATAATGGCTTTAAAGACATTTTGCATACAAATATTTAAAAGTGGCAGTGTTTATTCATCAGCAAGAAAGTGTTTTCACCTCTTCAGAACAATCAAAACATAATCCTTGAAACACTGGCATAAACAGGAATGACTTAATAATAAAGAACAAGGCATTCATTCATCATTTTGCAAAGCTGATAAACTCAGCTGACTTTTGGAGTGATATATTTTCTTTTTGACAAAGCAATTGAAATGTATACAAAATAAAATATTTATTTTTTGTTTTAATTTCATCATCATGCTTCCCATTTTACATAACTCAAGAAATCTTCCTGTGAGAGTGTAATTTGTCCTTAACTCCTTTTGGGGATTTCTGAATCAGAGGCTTGAGGCATGGAGAACAGCTCATTCTGTAGAATCCTTTACTCTGCTTTATTTCTGAGGAAGTCTGCTGTGAGGGCTGATACAACTGCTTTTGCATTTGCCCTCAGCTGACAGTATCTTATTTTACTAGCTTTCAACTTCACTTATCTATACTCACTTTTCATTTAGAAACTTGGATTTGGAAAAGCTTTAGTTCAGTCAACACATATAAACCCACACAGAAATAATGCACACCTGCAGCATTTTTTACCTGTTGAAGAACGTAAAATCTAACTTGGTCAGGCAGTGTCAGTGAGAACAATTTTCCAGCAATCCGTAACTATTTTGGGGTTATACACTGTTGCACAGGTCATTTGAAGACAAGCTATTTGCACATGTGATCAATGGGCAAAATCTATTTGCTTACATAATCAGTTAAACAAAATCTCCAGATTGGTGTTATCTCCTAATCCTTCCCTCCATCACTTGTATCAAGAGGTGTCATACCATAAAGGACTTTAGGTTGTATACAAGGCATAAGCAGTGGGAATCTATGTTGAAAACCAAAAAGTTAGGTAAATTGGCCAACTTCTAGTTCTGAAACTGGAACAGATAGATTGTTTAGTCATTATATTACTTCTCTGCATATAACCATAGTCACAAAGAACATTAAAAAGGTTCCACATAAAGTAACACTTGAGATCCACAGAAGGAAAAGGATAGCACTTACTGCGGCATTTAAAGAAAATGCCTTTTCATATTCATCATTAGTGTCTTCAAAATGGAAGGGGAGCAACAAAGCCATAAACTGTTCAAAAAGCAAAATTAAGCTCTTTGAGCAGTGTTCTGGATTTAAAGACAAAGAATTGCTGTGATCTAAAAAATGGGAATAAGGAGAAGAACACAGGCTCATAAGATTTGAAGTTTGTCTTAACGTTTACTACCCAATTTGTCCTTAGAGTAAGACTAAATTATTACTGAAGGGAAGACCTACTTCTCCCACAATGTCATTTGCCTCAGAGCAACAGTCTTTGTAAAGCATAGAAGTAGACAGAAATTCACACACAGATGATTTAGCACTTCTAGTTGCAAAGAAACAATCTTTCAACCATTAATTAGGTGCAGTTGTCTCCAGGCTCATATTATTTTTTTCCCTCTCTATAGTAAAAGATAGGTCCTCTTATAAAAGTTCCAATATAAGTCTATGAAAGAAACCACAGAAATTGTGATTTAAAAAAAAAAAAAAATGGCAAAAGAGATTTTTGATGCAAAAATCTTCACTTCTGGTAACTAAATGAAAGAAAATAAACCCAAACAACAAAGTGCCTTAACAGGCAAATGAGTAAGGATTTTCTTGGTTTTGGACCCAATCTGACCATATATTATTGAGAATATTTCTTATTCTACTGGTTCAGTATTGCTCTGAATAGCTACTCATTTAATTTCACTGAAGGAAATAATAATTCATTATTAGGTGGTAGAGAGGAGGGTCTCTAACCTGGAGTGAACCAGGCCACTGAAGCAATCACAACAAGGGCTTCTCATGACACAGCTTTCATAAGAAGAATGTCTCAAACTGCTCTCCATATCTTGTCAGATTAGGACACCACAAAATAAAAGGTTTGTCTATGTTTAATGCTCAAGAAAGTTAATGAACTTTAAACTGCCAATATGGATATATTTTTACTCCTATGGAGTAGTTAACTATCTCTTTCCTGTAAATAATTTCCCATTCCCCACATTAGCCTATAACTGTAATTTTGTGTTACTGTCATCTGTAATACCCAATCAGGACAGCTGGTCTCTGAAACCCCAGACATACGCTTGACAGTGTACAATATATTTTATGAGAAAAATACCACAATCATTTAAAAAGCTAAATAATTAATGCCATTTCTATAAGGAGGGTGGGTCAGATTCATGCTCTTTTCAACATTTCACTGTTCATCATCCTTCAAAAAGTAGTAACTGAAGCATTGCTACTGACACACAACCCATCCCTGAATGTGGCTGGGGAAAACAGCAGCCTGGAAAGAACCCAGTGATTTCTGGGTGCCACAGTCCCATTTAAGAGATGCCAGAAGTAATTTCATTGTTGAAGGTCCTCAAGCTTCCCAAATGCATCCAGGAGACAGAAGCTGATCCTGAAGGTGTGACCTGAAAGCATGTCTTATATATTTACTTTTTAGGGTGGTCAATCCTACTGATATAAGAGAGGAATCAATGTAAGTCCTTGAGTGTTTCCTCTCCATGCCAAATATTGTGTCTGCAAGGTCAGAAAATACATAGGCTGGCCTACAGGAGTGAAGATGGGGGAAGGGAGAAACAAGGCTGCACCAACTCTGCATACTGACATTTTCTCCATTATTAAAATTCCAAAGACCTATTTTACATTACTGATCTCAGGATTTCTGGAAACATGCTGTGACTACATTACATCCATCGTGCTCACTGGTGTGGAAACAGAAAAAGCATTGAATGAAGAGAGTGTATGGCCTATACCATTTGTTATCCCAAACACTGATATTATATCTCTCATTCTGATCTTCCCCTCAAGCTTTACAAACACTTCCACGATGTACAAAAGCAGTAAACAGGAGAATCAAGTGTTCCAGCACACAAATGCAGCCACCTGAAACTAAGCAATGGTTTAATCAAACAACAACAGCATACAACAGATGAATCACTGGGTTCTCCGGGCCACATTTTCAAAAGCAGGTGCAATGGGCAGGGCTTGAGAAAAAGATATCTATTAACTGGAGGGCTAAGCCTATTTAGAAGCTGATGCAAAACACAAGGGACTGGTTAACAGTGAGGTTGAGAGAAAATGCTTTGGCAAGAAGCCCAGAACCCTGGCAAAGGGAACACCTGCAAAAAGTCACATGCGGTTTATCGTACCAGTACCTACATTTGCACATGCAAACTAAGAAACTGTTATTTCCATTTTATCCTATTTTTAATATCAGCAATATCCCCTAACAGAGTTCTTACCTCTCATATCTTACATCCAAGAGACAGAGTAAGTTAAGAGAAATTCAGCAGCTGTTTCAGTCAGTTACTGAAGTGTCTTTTAATCATCTATAAAGACACTACTACTGGGTACCTACGCAACAGCATGTTTTTAAAAGGTCATTCCTAGAAAAGAGAAGATGCAAAAACACATCCTCTGCAAGAAAGCAATGGGGAAGAAGCACAGAAAGCAGAGGCAAACAACTTAGTAGGTGTCAAGACTAGCATGCTACAGGAGCAGAGATGGCAAGGCAAATAAGACTACAGACCATGTCAGAGGGATAAGCAGTCTAAAATTCTGATGGGCATTTGAAGCAAGAATGAGGCATTTATACTGATCTGATTGTAAGAAGAAGTAAGTGGGAGAAATTTTCAAATAGGGCATGATATACCCAGAAAGATAAGCTAAGGGGATTATTCCAGCAGTGTGACCTCAGATCTGTCCCAGGAACAAGGGCAAGGCAGAGATACTTGCAGTTGTTGAGAAACTGCAGGCAGTTGTGGGGTGCACAAGCCTACAGTTCTCATGTGCAAACATGTGCATAGAAACCATGTTTTCTGCTGGCAGGCAGAGCATGAATTAACTACATGCTGCATTTGCTCACAAAAAACATGGCCTCTGTCAGCACCTCCTGTGCATTTTCTAAGGGATCACTAAGTATTTTGCCTGTGTGAAAACATTAACAAATCAGTGTCACAAAGGAACCAGAAGCAATCTCATCTGGCAATTTTTAAGGAATCAGCAACAACGATTTGGGCAAGTACTTAAGCATTTATGAAAATTGATTTTAACAATGTGCTTAGAAAAGTCTGAAATTATATTGTATTGGCATAAATCACCAGTTCCACTTCCCTCCAGAAAATCCGCCTTTTCCCACCTCTCATGACACAAACACTGAAAGTACTGGCACTTTCTTATCTGTGGTGTTGGATATCTATTTGGCACTTCAATTCTCCCATAGATCTCAAGGAAAACACCAAATGTAACTTACTAGTCTTCACCTGTCAGGCAACTTCCTTGAAGGGGAAACACCTAATATATAAAAACTTGGCTTGGAAAGATGAACCACTGCAATCTCTGTGTAAAACACTGGATGGGAAAACTGACATGCAAAATTTAGAGGCAGGGAAAGGAAAATCAACCAGCTTGTTATTAATTCTTTGTTTATATGCTGTTGCCCCTCTGGTTTGTAATGCTTCAATTAACCCAGCTACTGCAATTCAACTCCAAGTCATCACTAGTTCATGATATTGCAACAATATCTTTCTTGCAGGACATTTTTCAACTAATCCCCAACATTTAACATTAAGCAGGCTCCTCCATTCTTGGCACTTACGTTTATATACTGGAACATTATTTCAGAGCATGTTTAATTCAAAAGCCAGATCCTTCAGCCACTTAGGCAAGCAGCAGTACAACACAAATGTTTTCCCATTTAATTGCAATTTCTCCATCAAAGCATCAGCCAGGATGATGCACACTTCAGCAGCAAAGTAGGGCTTAACCTAGTGCTCCAGACAACATGGTGCTCCTACAGCCACATTTTATCCTGCCATTCAGACCCAGCCAGCTAGTAGGCAACAATCTGCCAGGGTTATTGGATCACACCACAGGCTATTCAGAGCCTGATCTCCTAACTGGAGTGAGTTACTTATTTGCCTTCCAAAATTTGACCCAAAAGTCTCTTGTTATTTAAATGTAAACAAAGCAACAAAAATTTGTTCTATGGGAGCAGTGTGAAAAGGAAAGGTAGCACCAGGAGTGCCTGTCTCCCTTTTGTTTTCGTATAAAAACTAAAGAGGTCAAACACTTCAGTAAGCGCACAACAGCACCAGGATGCTGATGGGAGGGGACAGAGTTTGGCAAGGGGTTAACACAGACCACAATATTTTAGGCTCTGGATCACTGGTAAGCCAAGATCCCTAGCATCTCACTATCATTGCAACTCTGTTATCCACCCTGTCAGTAACACCTCAAGCAAAAGGCTCTCATGTTGCTAATGTGAAAACACAAGAAGCAAAGAGAAAATACTCCCCCTGTTATAATTCCCATATATGTTGTGAGAAGCTAAGCAAGTCCATACCATGCCAAATTTGCTATTATTAAGAGCTAGCAATGCAGCATGTGACATGAGTACAGTATTTTGTTGAATTGTCCAGTGTGTTCTGTGTCTTTCCCTCCTGTATCTTGGATTCTTCTACTCCTTACATGCATTAACCAGGTTGTTCAGCATGTCTAGATGATTTTCAGTCATCCCCAACACCTGTGCCCTTCACAAACTGATGGATTTTATAGTTACTGATTTCTGCCTTCCATAGGAGGGACAAGGGATGCATTGTCCAGTGTCACACAGTAGTAGGAAATAAAACCAGGTGTCATGAATTCTCATACTATGCCTCCTAAACCACCCTTTAATACAACACTCTTCTACCCTTACCAAAGGAATCCCCCCTATCCCAGCTCCATGTGTCCTCCCCTCAGGAAAAGCCATTTCAATGATACCATATGTA
Organism: Poecile atricapillus; assembly: GCF_030490865.1. Lineage (NCBI taxonomy): Eukaryota > Metazoa > Chordata > Aves > Passeriformes > Paridae > Poecile > Poecile atricapillus. The sequence goes on from NC_081252.1 coordinate 44,665,157, forward strand.
TTTTGTGTTACTGTAAAACTCACACTTAGAGGAGGCTTAAGCAAAGCAGTGGTTAAAAGGCTGCAAGCTGTCACCACCTGTTGATACTAAATGTGCCACAGCAGCATCTCCCTTGCTGCTGAATTAGTAGTAGTGATGCCTTAAGTCTTAGCTTTCATATTTTCCAGATTCTGTACTGCATTGATATATAACTCTGAACTTTCATATAAAGTGTTAGCAAGTCCTCTTCACAGTTTAGTTAGACCAAACAATCCTTTTCTAGCCCAAGAACCAAGGACACCATTGTAGCTTCAGGCCCAAAAAGTATAAACAACAGTTAATTGAGGAGAGCAATCTGGGAGGATGGAACTTCATAACCTGAAGCTGTAATTGGACAACCCAAATATGTAGATGAACCAAAACTTATAAAAGTGTGAAAATTCATGACCCATTATCCATCTTGGATGTAGCCACAGTCAGGCTCTTGTACTGCCCAAGGTGTATCCTTTGAAGGCCTATTTAATAAATGCCTTTTATTCCTTTAACACTGTCTAGCCTCTGTTCAAGGTAGCCTCTCAAGGCATCAGTAGAAACTAAAGGTTGTGGGAGAAAATCAAAATGGGAAATGTAATTGTGCAAAACTACTAAATAGCTTTCTATAGTAAAACAGACATCCACAACAGCATTGTAAGGATCTGCTGCTGCTACAAGCATTTCTTATCAGTTATGGGAAGTACAAGACCTTTGCATCTCCTTACCATTCCTTCAACAACAGGTAAAAAATGGAAAAATATCTTGAGAGGCCTCATGGACATTCCACCAGAACATCTGATCAAGCATTATCAGAGTTATCTTTCTATGGATGCTAAGCTCAGAGATGGGGTCATAAGCAGGGACACCATACAGGACTATAAAGCATGGGTAAAAAATCCAGGCTGGGTAACAGGCTACCAGACAAAATAAAGGATTATTTCTCACTAAAATGGACTTCTTTCAGAGGCAGATTCCTGATCCAAAGAACTGTAGTGTTTGGTATCGGGGGGGTACAAGAGTTGCCATTTCCCAGCTCTGAAGTTCAAACAGATGGAGATGTTACAGCAGATTTCTGAAGTGAAATGTAGACACAGCAAAAGGAAGCCATTCAGTCACTGCAGGTGGAAAAAGAGAATTTTTATTATTAAAAATCCAAAATAAACAAAAAAGAGGGATATTTAAAAGAAGAAGAGCTTTTCACCCACACAGGTTGTTTTCTCTCAAAAAGGACTTTAAAAATGTCCCAGATAATTTGGAGGCATTTTTACTACAGCAAGACAGAAATCTTACATTATATGGAATAAAGCATTTGCTACTCCATTCATTTTAACTGAGGCTGCCTGGGCAATTCCACCAAGCACCTCTCTGCAAAAGCAGTGTACCAGCTGCAGCTTTGCCAGCACTGCCTGTTCTCCTCACAGCTGGGATCTGCACACTGCAGCTGCTCCCTCATGGTCACAAGGATGCTAAAAATATAGCATCTCTCACTAGAGCACAAGAGATACCTCATGTCTGATACCCTGGAAAAACACTCATGTCTGATACCCTGGAAAAACATTCAACTCCAATTCAGATGTGATTGGAAGCCCACCAGTTAGGTCACCGTCCTCTGAATCTGCCCTTGCATGCAGGTAAGACAGATAAGAAGGCTAAGTGCAAGCCTAGTAGTGTATGAATAGTGTATGTGCACTATTAGAGAGATACTCTTGTGTAACAGACTAGGAATACCTTTTTTCCTGTGAAAACAGACTTAGGTTGTTCCCAAACTGAATGTGGGCAAAACTTGGCAAAAAAAAAAATCCTGTAGTTCATTACAGCCAAAGGATCCAAGTCATGATTCAACAGGCTTAAGAAGTGTCATTTGTAACAAAGCTTAGCCAGTAGCAAGTACTACAAGTAAGTAACTTCTAAAAACATGATTAAAAAATTGCACTATATGTCAGACCATACACCACTTGAAAATATCTTTTGCACAAGTTGAAGTCCTGTCTGAAACAGCTTTTCACAAAAATATTTGTTTCCCTGAACTTAATTATTGCAGAAACAGAAAAGTTACTAAATTTCAAACACCGCAAAATATAAACTTGAAAATGCTGTCATTTTTTTTTAAATAGTTTACATAGTTTTCAGGAACTTTGTTAATAGGATCATATACCCTGATAAAGTCAATGTTAACTTGTCATTATAGTTATTAAATGAGTCAACTCATTTAAAAATTAGGTATTTATCAACTAAAAAGATAAAGGTTTAAAATTTTGAGGATTTCCCTACAAGTTTTCTAGATCTGTTAGTGAAGAAGTGTAATGCTACAAAAACCATGACAAAGCACCCATTTTGGCATCTTTTACCTTCACCTCTCATTAGTTCACAGACATACTGACATGGACCTGATCTTAGTGTGGTCATTTCATTCTAGCAGTGTTTAGGGATCCATTTCAGATTAGAGGAGGGTTACACACAACTTCCCCAGACAGAGATTTATATTTAGGATAATAAATGTGCACAAGTTCCTAATCTTAATATTCTGAATACCATAATAATTCCACTCTAAACATAAGTATCCCTATGGTTTCTTAGCACCATTATACAAGTTTCATTCAGTTGAGTTTATTAGATGAAGATCTAACCCAAAATGAAATTAGTGTTAAATAGCTAAAATTAAAGCCCTTAACTTTTCTAAATGCTAACTGGATCCTCTACCTGCAGCAAACTATCAGTCTAAACTATTTAAAGCCAGATTCCAAGGTCACAACTTGGGCTAGTCTCTTTTGAGTTCACTTCAAGGATTGAGTACTTCAGAACTTGGCACTGTAAAAACAGCACGTGCACAAGAGGCAGAGATTTCTCCAACACATTCACTAACATATGGTTTAATTATGGTTAAATCACAACTTTTCTTTACTATTTTATTGTGTCAAGCTTGGCAGAATTCAATTAAGGTCTCTGTTTTAGTGGGGAAAATTTAAAAATGCATGTTAGTGCTGTCAAAGGGCCATAACATAACTAGAATTCTCTCCAGCGCTGCAGGCACTCCTCACTCCAGCAAAACTCGATAATCTCAGTAAGAGGTTTGGACACTGAGAGCAAATTAGCGTCCAACACAGCCTAGTGTTTCCTTTATCCAAAGGGCATCCTGCCATCTAGTGGCCAAGACGTTCCAAAAATACCACTGCTTTTTCAACAGAGGAACTTCATAAGGAAACCCATATAATTTGCACATGTTTCAGATTTAAGAAAAAACACAAAAACAACAACAAACAAACGCCAACCCCCCATCCAAAAAACAAACAAAAAAGTTGAAAAACATTATAATTCTCCATATCTAGTCTAATGACCTGTGTAGGGACCCCCTAATAAAAACCACATTAACGTTAAACGTTAGCTCCCCTGTCTATCCTGCACTGGCATACACAATGTATATGAGTGACTTTTATATCTAGTTCTGTACTATACATTATATATAACCTTTCTTTTTCTAGTTAACTGCTAATGAGAGGTCCATGCATCATAGCTTCAGAGAACCAAGACATTGGATCCTTTTTTGCATGTATACTTTTCTCTATTTAAATGCTCAAAAACTGAAGCAGGAGCTACAGATCACATGGTGATAGCAGACATTTAGAATGAGCAAAGTGGAGGTGGGGGAGATTAATTAGGGGTATATAAGAATGAAGAAGTACAACCATTGCATAACAATCACCCAGCTATGTCATAAACGTACATGTCTGTTCCAGAAAGGTCACTTCTGTCACTTTTCCCAGCTCCCTGCCTACGTAACAGCTTTGACTCAATATTGAGGATGTGCTGAAAACTCAGGTTTTGTAAGACTACATGATTGCTAGTGCTGACATGAGAGGAGATGGGGAACATATGATGGGAAGGGAGAAAGAGTTGAGCTGTCACTGAGTCATCAGTATCTTTATGCCATCCATTAAACTATCCTGATCTACTATGAATTAATGTAAAGAAGCTGTGTTCAGAAGCCAGGTCTGGCTGAAATTGAGTTAAGGTCATGAAAGCCCATATGTGTTGTTTTGTGATTTGTGACTAAAACAGTGCTGTTGATAACACACCAGTCTTTTGGCTATTGCTAAAGAGTGCTTGCACAGCACAGCATCAAGGCTTTATCTTTTTCTTATGCCTACCCACTCCAGTGAATAGTCTGGGGAGGGCAGGCATGAGAATCATAGAATAGTTGGTTGGAAAAGGCTTAAAGATCGTCCAATTCCAACCCTCCTGGCATGGGCAGGGATACCTGCCACAAGATTAGGTTGCTTAAAGCCCCATCCAACTTGGCTTGAACATTGCCAGGGATGGAGAATCCACAACTTCTCTGGGCAACATCTGCCAGTGCCTCACCACCCTCACAGTAAAGAATTTCTTCCCAATATCTAATGTAAACCTGCCCTCTTCCAATTTAAAGCCATTACATCTTGTCCTTTCAAAAAGATGGGAGAGAACAGTGCCAGAACAGCTGACTCAAATTGGCCAAAGGATTATTCATATAATATCATGCTCAGCATTAAAAATTGGATGTGGGGTTGTCTCCCAAGGTAGCCATTGTAGCTGTTGCTCAGAGACAGCTTGTGGAAGGTGGTAAATTATTTGCTTTGTATCGCTTTGCATTTTTTCTTTCGCTTATTAAAATCTTTACTTGAACCCAAAGGTTTTATAACTTTTGCTTTTCTTGTTCTCTCCCCTATCCTTGCTGGGAATGACTGAGTGGTTGTGTGGATATTTAGATGCTGGCCAGGGCCAACCCATCACATCCATCCAAGTAGCTTATCAGAGCAGATAACAGACAGACATTTCAGAACAGACAGTCCAATGCCACTCTTTTGGTCCACTGATAATGCAACAATGTACTGAAAAGGCACCTCCAAGACAAGCAGGTCTTTAAATATACCCAAAGGAAAAGTGAGAATGAAGAATTATAGCTACTGGTGACAACCAAGACAGCTGTAATTTCCTTGTTGAAAGTGGACTGTAGGACGTGCAGCAGAGCCTCCTATTCCCAGCCTGGAATAAGCAATGCAAAAAAAATGAATCTATTTGCAGAGGTGAACACAGAAGAAATCTCTTTGTGAACACCAGTTTCTAAGCTGTTTAACAGGACAGTTTCACATCATGCAATCTCAGTTGGATCCGTGGTAGCAGGAAGTGTATCTCTTCCAATCATCATCTGTTACTTTCCAACTCCGAGTGACTTGCCCCCGCCCTTGTTCAGGACAACACCCAGAAACGTCCACTAGTGAAATGGGTGAAATGACTAAAGGATCTCAGACACTTAGTGCGAGCCATCCACAGGCATACCTTGGCTAGAAAAACCAGAAGATGGGTGCAGCTGAACTTCCAGCTGAAAGAATTATGACTATCCTGATGTGAAGCTATCTGTTGCTGTGAAAACACTGACAGCAATAAAACCCTCCATATCTGAAACAAAAGCAACTCACAGGAAAGTGCTGAAAAAGAAGAAAATTAGTGCTGAAGCAGGATCAGCTGGTGACTAAAAACCACTGTGAAGCTGCCTCCACACATTCAGACGGACTGCAATCAAAGCATATCAGGAGCTGTCAAACTCATTCCTGTAGTGTTGAGATCTCCCTCTTAGAGACAGATGGCAGAAACTGCTCTCTGTACTCAGAATGAAGTACAAATAAAACATGGTAATGCAATATTCCCCTTAAAGATACAGGATATATGAAGCTACAGCTGTCATGTACCAGCTACAGCTGGTGTCATGTACAGATGACACCATCCTGAAAAAAGGACAAAAATCTTCAACATGACTGAAATAAGAATAATGATTTTCAGATTTTTAGTCTTCAGATCATCAGTATGTTGGGCTCTCTGAGGGTGGCAGAGGATTGTCCATTTCCGGCTTGAAAATGAAAAATCAACTGAAAAAATCCATTATTTCCCTGGTCCTTAAATAATCCAGTTACTTAGCATAGTTTCCCTTATACAGAAACACAAATGCCCTGAATGCATTCAGCTGTAGACACTATGAAAAAGGGTGCTGAAGGAAACACTCTTAGGAAACTAAAATTCTATGTCCCCACAGAGAGATTGTTTTGGATAAAGAAAATAATTCTCACCACTATTAAAATGCTTTATGAAATTTCTGCTCATTACTCACCTTTCTTTTTAATTTAGCAAATATTCCTGAGAAAAATGTAAGAAAGATAAAACAATACTAAGAAAACATACTTTTATACACATTGAAAATAAATGAGGCCTAGGTTAGTGAAAAGATATAACTACTTTAACCAGAGAGTCCACATTCCACTTAGAGAAAGGGTCCAATTCCATTTCAAGAAAGTTGCCCACCCTATATGGTAATTGAAAAATTGTCTCCCTTCCCCCTCCTGGCATACAGGTTCAGCCTACACTGTTCAGGAATGGCATAAGACTTAATGGAGTTTACAAAAATACTGCCTTATATAAACAACATAGCAGAGATCTCAAGCAACTAACAGTAATGAATTATTTAGGACACTTTACTGGCATATTTAAAACAATCACTTCTGAACTGGTCCTCTGTGACCAGTACTCCTACAGAACAAAGCCTACTACACTGAGAAACAGACAAGTTCATTTGAGAAGCATTAAAAAAAACCAAAACAAAAGAGCCTGAGTATTGCTGTGTAAAAACACTCACTCGTGGTGAGAGACTTCTCCAGGGTCAAGCTGTTCAAGAATAAGCAATTTATTATAAGGGTAAAAAGAGGGGACACCTGTGTCCGCCACCAGCCTCGGCATCCATGTGGTCCAGGGGAGAAGGGAGAGAGCGGGCAGAGCAGGGCAGGAGAGCTTGGAAAAGGGGAGGGTGGGCATAAGAGCAACAGAGGGAGAGCGGGGGAAACCAGGGAGGCTTATGAGAGAGGGGGAAGACAAGAGAGGGATAAGAGGGGAAAAACCAAGAGGGTAAGAGTAAGAGAGGGGGAGAGGGGAGCTGAGAGAGGGGTAAAGGGGTAAGAGAGAAGAGCCAAGAGGTATGAGAGAGGTTAAGAGAGCGAAGTTCTTGTTACAATCCAATATATATTTTTCTATAGTGAATATTCTAATTCCCAGTAACCAATCACTACGAGGTACACCCACTAAAGATTTTACATAGAGTGTTGCATTTTAGGCTCTACAAGCTTTATAAATTCTTCCCTTGCTTCTTGACCTTTGGACTTTCTATCAGTAGAAGGACATTGTTTTACCAGCAGGGATTCTCCTTTAGCTGGCTAGGCTATTGTTCTTTGGTTAACCAGTACTCAGTATCCTATGACTCAAAGCAGGCTGTCATTTCTACTTTGATTCTAGCCTTCATATTTTCAGAATCTTCTGCCAAACAATCACATTCATAAGGTTTCCCTGTTTCACCCTCCCCAACACCTGAGAGCCAGTTTTTACTGACGCTGAGCAAGTGCAGGAATATTTCACCTGGTTACCTAAACTGGTTCCTTAAGCCATTTATCCAGCAGCTTCAAGAGGAGTGCAAAGGTGCTAAAGACTGAGGATTTCTCCGTTGGTCACTGCTCGTGGTTTGTCTGCCTCTGTAAGGGCCTGGGAACACAGTGATTGAAGAGGCTCTGCACAGCTGCTGAAAGTAACAAAAAAAAAAAAAAAAAAAAGCAAAAATAAAAAAGATCCACCCTAGTATCCAAATACCTAGGAGCTATAAAAGCCACCTAATGAAAGGATGATGGTCTTTCCAAGTCTGTGAAAATGTCCCCTCCTGAAATGAACTTAGTGATGTTGCCACTTTCCAAGCAATGGGGCCCACAAATTCTCAGCAAATCTTACACTGCAGGATTGGTGCAGGCTGGAATTCACCTGTCCCAATGCAGATATTCACAGAGCCTTTATCTACATGTCAAGTCACTAACTATAAAATGAAGGTTACACACATGTTTAATGCATGATTTCTTGACACATCTCAGAGGGTGCTCATATGATAGCATCAAATTATGGATCCCCCTCTTCTATCACAGGTGATTTTTCAGTGTTTCAAATTTCACAGACTTCTTTGACTCCTGCAACTTCAGCAGTTTACACTCACAAAGGGGTCACAAATCAAATTAAATAAATATGACTAGACAGATGTTCATCAGAATGTGGCCAAGAGTGAAATAAAATCAGACTGAACCAAATTTACCAACTTAGCTTCAATTGCAATCACAACAGATGCTGGACGGATTCTCCCATCTCCCATTTCTCTGTGTAATCTATGAAAGAAAAACACCATCAGATCTTACCTGTCCCCACTTTTTTCAACCCATACCCACAAGTTCTGAGACTACAAATAAAACTGATGTTTTTTATCTTCCATTAGAATTATATTCTGCTGTAAATGCTAATGTGATGGAATCAAATACTAACCAGACAAACACTGTAGAAAGGAATATGATCACTTCTACTCAACAAGGTCCTCCTGCCAACTTGGCTGAACTGTGAATATTGCTTGCACAAATCAGCATCCCAGTCAGACAATGGTATAGTCTTGCTCTTCTGCTATTGGGAGTCTGGGCAATGAAGCCAAATGCTTGCAAAAATGATGAGTAAACCAAGTGGAAAGGAAGGTTAAAGATCCTGCTTATACTGGTTCTCTGTCTTTCCCCAGACAGGCCCAGAGTTATGGTCTGATTAACAACACAAGCAGCAAAGTTTTCACCTTTAAAGCTCAGTTTGAGGTTGCAGGCTTGAATGTTAGAAAATGGTTGTTCTAATGGAATTAGAAGTATTCACTCCTGAAGGCATGGGAAGCCAATAAACAGCCTCACAGCTCCACTGTTACAAGCTCCATTTCCCAAAGTGAAATCACACCTCTAAAAATCATTAATTAAGTCACATATTTTGAAAGCAGCTTTTATTTATTTTATTATTCGTGAACTGCCTGCATAAACAAGTCACCACAAGCCACCACACACTGTACAATTTGTTGAGTTGCTGACAAGATTAATGACTACATTTGCTTTTATTTGTCACTGTACAACATTAACTGAGTCACAAGGTTCTGATCAGATCTGCATTTATTTAGATATTATATATATATATATATATTTTTTTATTAGTCAGAAAATGAGAAGTGTCTTTCCTTTGAAAGGGAGCCACAGGCACAGTGATAGCTACATCAAAATCCCATGCAGTTGGGACAGGACGTTTGGGACAAAGAAATTGAAGGCAAGTGTTTTAAAATCAGTATCAAAAAGTGAAACATGCATATCACATGTAAAGATACATGCATTAAGATGGAATCAAAGCTTAACATTAGCACCTGTTTTGTGAAGCAAAGCAGTGAGTTTCTGGAATCATACACCACAAGCTCATTTACTTCATTAGGGCCATGAAATCGGCCCAGCTGTTATGTTCCAGAGCAGAACCCTAAATACAGCTCTTACAGCTGCTGGGATATCTGCAGATCTGCAAGCATTCAGGGCTACAGGAACTCCAAGTCTATCAGTAGCATACTGCATCAGGTCCAGGAAATATCCCTTAATGGCAATTCTCTCTAGTTCTGATGAAATATCAGATTACTTCTGTTTTGCTTCCATGCTGCCTGATGGATTAGCTATGGTAAAAAGGTCCTAGACACCTCCAGGTGTCATGTACTTAGACAAGATGGCTGTAGCTTTCTACACAATTTTGTATCAAATATGTGTAAGTAGGGAAAATAATAATTCCACATAATAATAATTAGCATAGCAAAGTTTTTAACATCTGAATTACTGACTCTACATCTGAATTCCTTACTCTACATCTCCTGTGCACACTGAAACATAAACAAGCATGTCAAAAAGCATGATTTCTGTCACAAGTTGCTTTGCAGAGCCACAAGGGCCCTACCAGCGCTAAACCCCATGAAAACTATCAGCTGTGTTTTGTTGCTATGAACAGAACTGCCAGTGAAGATACAAGAGCCCATTTCAACTGGCTGAAGCACTGCCTGAAATGCGAGGCTGAAAGCAAGTGTTACCCTGCTACAGCTTTCCTAGTTATACTTTCTTATGGATTTGTGGGATTTCATCACTGACTTACTTTTTTCCCGAATCCAAACAGCAGAGGGCAGCACTACAGCCTGGTTCAGCCTGGAATCAGCTTCTGGAAAAAGACTCCACACGGACTTTTCTGCTGTTTATCAGAAAGGTTATTCCAGGATACTTCTCTTGCACTGGGCATTGGCACAGAAGTTATAGGCCCTGTCTACTTAGTAGGTATCTCTGCCTTCCTGAGTCACCCCAGCTATGAAAGGCCATGTTTCCTGGCTCTGCTCCAGCCTGACCTATTCAGGGGAAAATTAATCCTGCTTCAGAAGGCCAATGCTAAAATAAACCCATGCTTGCTGGAGAGTGGAGAGGTGGCAGGGAAAAGGAGACTATGTAAATGCATGCTTCTCATCCCTGGCTATAATCAGTCTCCTCCCATCCACATCACTGCTGCTCGAAACTGAGAACAACCTCCCCTGCTGAGCTGTGCCAAGTAGGAGAAAGTGCACGGCTTTAGGATAGCTTTCCCAAAACTACATCAATGGGGTATCTTCTTCTTTTGAACTGAGGATGTTAGAGAAGTGGAGGAATAAGGGGAAGAGAGGTGCTCTGTTTATGGTGGTTTGGGTTTTTTTAATCTTATTTTGCAGAGGTGAGGGGCAGAACAGGAGACAAAAGCATAGAATAAGCTGTTGGGTTCCTGCAATACTGCTATCTCACAATTTTGCACTCGTTTTACCTCTTTCTATCTGTGTTATTATCAGTGAACAAGAAAGCCTGCAACTTCAAAAACACCTCAAAAAAATGAAGCATGGCATTGAGGGACATGTATGGAAGCCAGAGAGATCTTTTAAATTGCATAAAGATCTATTTTATTTGAACTGTTTCTTCTGACCTGAGTCGCTGGTCTAGTTCTATGTAGAAAACCAGGGTGCCAACCTACAACATTGTAACATCTGAAAGGCAAATCACAAAGAAGCAGTACTCACACAGCTTCTGGGTGACCCACCCCACCCCATCACTATGATCCTGGAAGCAACTTACGAGGTCCAGATAATTTATCCCTGGCTGACTGTTTCAAGATGGTTTCATGTCTGCACCATTGTTCCTAACATCTCAATTTTTCTCACTATCTATACTCAGAATATCTCCTGCCTTTTATCCCTTTATAGCTGTCTGGAAAATATAAAATAGCTCAGTCTCAACTTCTTCCATTACTGTATATTACTACAAAGGAAAAGAAATTAAATGGAGAAATAGGGCAATTCCTTTTACAGTGTTGACCTGCAAGCCACTTTCACAGCATTTATTCATTCATACCTACCTGTAATATAACTGAACATACTTACATGTCAATTTCAAATAATACAGCAACATTTAAGAATGTATGTTAATACATTATCTCATTTATTTCTTAAGATATATATGAAAGTATTAAACTGAATTCCCAGTGAATCAGAAACTGGCAGTCATTCTCCAGGAATGAACGAAATACAGATTGTTTTTTTTCATCAAGCTGAGGTAATATACCATGTAACCTAATTGTTTCCTGACTTCTGCTTCTGTCCCTATAATTTGTTCCCTTTCATATCCAGTATATCAGCTCAGCAGGGACAATTCAAATTCAAAGTAATTTTTGGACCTGGGACTCAAACTGGATTTTTTCCACAGTGAGTTCTGAAGCACTGAAATACCCTATGAAGGGACATGAGTTTTGATGCCATAAAAACCATAAACTCTGGCATCTAAAGACTTTCTCACCCAGTTTTCTCACTCTTTAGCTGGGCAGTTGTCATCTTCAATATCAGCATTCCACTTTCTGGGATTTTGGCTTTCCAGCAGACCTTTTTTTTCCTTCATGCATTTTAATAATGTGTGGTATGGAACTGACCTTAATTTGCCATTTTCTTGCAAAATATAGACAGATTAATATTTCAATTTATAAAAAAAGCATTTCTGGCATTGTAATCAATACAATGTAAATTATAACATCAATGTAATTGTGGCCTATTCAACCAGCATGCAGGGTGACCAAAAATTGAAGTTCCTTCACTAAGTAATACAATTTATTCATTTCTTACTTACTCAAAAAAAAGCTTGAAATTCTATTAAAACTGTTGTGCTAACAGCTAGTAAAAGTATGCATAAAAATTACATCTACATTTAATGCATGAAATTGTTTCTGTATTATAAAAATATTATTACCTTGTTTTGCTATTGCAATGCAGTTATCTGACTGTGCACAAAGCTGTGATTCCATTAAATATATACTACTGTCAAAAATAATGTCCTACAACATATGAAAAAAAATTACTGTCAGCAAGAAAATTATGGATTATTACGAACTATTTCACAGAAGAAAGACTAGTCGAGTAAAATCACAGCATGAGAAACTCTACAAAATATCTGAAAACGAAGAGGTAACAACTTGAGCAAGGGCTAACAATATTGACACTTTTTTAATAAAAGAAAGTTATTATATTATAACCAGATGTATTGTCAGAAGCAGCAGATGGAAAACAAATCACTTAAATAATTTAACAATTTAAATCTGTTTGCCTGAAACAATGAATTTTAAAAATACCTAGAACAGTAAAATCACACACAGAAACAACTTAGAAAATAGAAATCAAAAGATAAACAAAACAAACATAACATAAAAAAAATCAACTTCAATAATTTTTGATACTCCAAAATTACTGCAACATGAATGATGATAAAAAGATGTATCAAAAAGAGCAAAGACCAATTTGAATTGAATAGAGCAAAGATTTGCATTATCCCATTAAGATTTATACTAACACAATATTTAGAAAAGTAAGCTTGAGCAAAATAGAAAATAAAACCCTACTTAAAACGCTACATGAGATTTCCTCATATACTCTGACTTGTACCAATGTTCTATCTATGATTTAAAATGGTAATTACTGTTTTATGTGGACCTAATAAAAAAGAATAAGTCCATACAACTCTAAGAAGAGGCAGGCAATTAAAAATTATGCAAGAGTCACCAGAGCTATGGAAAGCTGAACATGAGAGTCATCACACAGGATATTGCATGAATGATGTAAAGAATGTTGCACTACGCAAAGAGAGCTGGGAAGAATGTCATACTAGACATTCTTCCAACCCAGATTTTCTGAAGAAGAGCATATTGTAAATTTCGGGTCAGATGAGTCTATATTAATACTTTCACTTTTTAATAGCTTTGTTTTGCCAAGCTCTGAAAAGAAATCAGACCTATTTTCTAGGTCATGGAACTTCAGCAGGTGCATCTGAATTCTGCGTTCACACAACCCAGCATTTCTCCAGTTTGCGAAACAAACAAACATTTTTAAAAACCCCACTAGGTAAGCAGAAGAACTCAGTGAAGAACTGTATTTCCTGATCAGGACATAAAACACATTTGAAATGTTACTGCTAAGATGTGTTACTCACTAGCAGCAAGAGAAGATTGTGTCTTACAGAACATAAAGAAGGCTTCAGCCATAGCTTGGCTTTGTTCTAATCACACACCTGCCCAGGCATTGCTGATACTGTTCACAGCTGTCACACCTTCCAAGAGATCGGGTGAACACCATGAGAAGCATATCTCTGGCAATGAGCTGGAATGTGTAGAAAAGCAAAGCACAATGCTAATTATCTTTTAGCACAACTTTTATCTCAGGAAAATAACACCAAAAAATGACAGAAAATAGAATATTTCAAGCTAATAAGTAGGAAAATGAAGCTTCAAGTATCTATCACACATAACAATTAGGACCCTGGAATTACAGGCTTTTCTTGAGAGGCAAACTTTGCCCTGAAGGTCACAGTTTTTGCACAGAACACAACACTCTTCAGATCTCATTTCTTCCGTGCAAAATTAGTTTAAAATAGAAATTTTTAAAAAATAATGAATATATAAACATCAGAGATCCTCTCAGCATGAATTTTTTTCTTGGAAGCTCAAAACCCGAAAATCACTGAATCCAAGAAGGAATATACATTCTACCATGTAATGAAACATGTTTGGAAATGACTAAAGAAATTATTTTCTGCAGAGAGCTACACCACAAGTAAAAGTACAACATTCCTTTCAGCTGAAAAGTAGGCTTTCAAATTTTGCTTTATGCTTCTTCTGAGTAAGCTTTAATGGCAGTATTGGAACAAATATAATCTTGACTTTTAGTATTATTGCATATACATAAAACGGCATGTGCAAAAGAGATCTGGCAAAACTTGGAAAGCTCTATTCATGCCTTGCTCAACCACACACTGACAAAATGACCTTGAGAAAGTCACTTCACTTTTCTTTGGTTTTTCTCCAAAATGCAGTCTGAGGATCTTCCAAAGATGAGTCTTCCAAATGAGTCTGATAATGAGTTATACTTTATATCAAAATATATTTACTAAAGAAGTGCTAGTAAATAGCGAATTAACTATTATGGAGTCTAACAAGTCATTAATTTGCAAACTGTCCAAAATACCTCTTTTTTATGAGTTTACCAAAATCTATAATGTGTACTGTTATGTTTGTGTCATGACAGCATTAATAATCAAACAATTAATAGATATTCTAGTGTATTGTAAATGCTTACGACAGCCTGTAGAATTAATTCATTACCCACTGTAACACACACCTGTGACACAAAAGATGATTTTTGTTCTCAAGGTATGTTGAAACCTATGAGGAAAAACCACTGGAGTTCTGAATCTTAGCAATACTTGTAATTTCTCTTTCCTTTTCTTTGCCTCCTTTGGGCTCAATCCTCTGTGAATACAACTTTTCTCTAGTCTCTCAGCCTTCTTTGGGCTGAATTCTTCTGGGATCCTCCCTCGTGGGGAGTTTCGCTTATCTCAGTCTTTATGATTCGAAGTAAACTCTCGAGCTCGTTAGAATCTTGTTTCTCGTGTTTATTGAAGGATCCTTACAAAACTTAACAGGTCTCTCTAGGCTGGTTACAAGGTTAATCTTTGCAATTTGGCACATTTCTTTCTTCTGATGGTACAAACAAGGCCTTGTGGCACACTTCGTGTCTGATACACAAAATGGCCCTGAACTACGCAGTTCTTTTATCTTTATACCTATTTTTATCCAATTAACAATAGACACGTATATTATTTTTCTTAATGACCCAATGACCCATCACCTCTGTGATGCACTGCGGCATTTTCTATCCAATCACTAACTATTACCCAAAAACCTCTAGGAGAAGAACATGAAGAAGAAAGAAGAAGAGACAAGGGACAACACCCTAAATCCTCCATCTTGTCTCCTGTTCTCTAAACTACTTTTTCACCCAGTGATTTAAGAAACTTTCTAATCTACACACCTACCTTTCTTATCTAACTTTAGCATTTGTTTTCATGTATCACTATGAAAACATGCTCATGAATTTCATGTTCTATGAAATTCAGTGTTTTCTTGAATCCCAGAACTAAACACTAAAAACAAGGGCACACAGTCTGCATCTCAGACTCCAACAATACTATTATTCTGTCTACAGCATACCAAGTATTTACTATAGAGTCCAGTAAAGAAGCAAAAATAATTTCAGAGCAAAGATTGTGATTGCAATTCTTCAAACAACTAGAGTAGCAGAAATTAGTGCTTGTCTGATTTGATTACCAGATAGTTTCTGGTTTTGTTCTGTTGCTCTAAGGATCTGAAACTTTTGTGAAATAAACAAATCTCTGATGAGGAACCAAATCCTGCAGTATTGGTGCTTGATTTGTTTCCCTTCTCCCTGATTCCTCATGCTCCACTATTTCCCAGTGATCTTTGCCTTCTCCAGTACCTCAGAGTGGCCACTAGTGAAGTCAATGAAGCACTGAAAATTAGAAAAAACATATTAACTTTAGGTTAGTTGTCTTCACCAGGGAAATTTTTAACGTGTTAGAAGACATTCAGTTAACACATACACTTTCATTATTAGTTCAGTCAACAGGGAATGTCAAAATTATAACATGCCTGGCCACACACATGTAGAAGAGGAAACCAGTCAGTGCAGACTAGGGAGACTGTTTGCCTTAGTTAACCTTGCTTGTGGGCTATTTGTCCACATCTCTTGTGCTCTCTTGCTGCAACTTAATTCTGCTCCTCTAGTTTTCCCTCCTCTGGTTTCCTCTCACCCTTTTTTATTCCTTTAGCTGCTGCTTCTTGTTTCTTAAACAATCTACCTGAGACAGTAAGTCCTACCCCTTACTCTGCCTCCTTGCTGCTAGTTTCCACACCTACACTTCTCTACCTCCATTTTCAAAAATTTACCATTGCTCAATTGACCCTTCTTATATTCCTGTTCTATCCTTCTGCCTGGTCCACCCCCCTTTCTTCTCTTCACATCAGAGGGGAACATACACTGCAGCTGGGAGATACACTTTAAATACTTCCCACAGACCTATTAAATCCCAGGATCCACACATTCTGGATGCCCTTGCCTGACTCTCTGCAGATTCAGTCTCTTACAGAGACCTCCATTCTCTCCATCCCATCCCACCCCTTACCCTCACACTGAGACTACCCTCACCATCCCCATCACATTTGGTCTGCTTTTGAGCAATATTTCAGCTCTTTTCCCCTCTGAAGAACTGCCAGCCAGCTCCTCTGGATCAGACTTCTGTGATTTCAACTTTCTTCTCTTTCTCACAATTTCTCACACTCATCCTCAGGAAGCTTCCAGGCTTCCTGGTGACATCCCTGGTGGCACTCTATAGCAGTCACCTGTATGTCTCCTTGCTTTGGCCCACTCATTTCCCCTGCTAAGTGTTCTCTCACTAAGTGTTCTGTTCTCTGAAAGAACCATTCTTTTGACATGGTCAAAGCAAGAACTGCTTTCCCTTGACCTCTGTTATCCCATCCTCCTCTCTGATCTTTTCCCTTGCCTGCCACGTCCTTCCTCATATCCTTTCACTTGCTCTTTCCATCTCATCTCTTATTTTCATCTCATCAGACTGAGAATATCCCATCTAATCTCAGCCCACTTCCTCCTTCATCTTCTTTTTCTAGCACAAACTGACTGTAGACTTGCTCTGTTTCTTACTCTCCACTCCTGTCTCATGAATTACGAAGTATGATAGCCAAACACATAGCTCAGTCTGCCTTCAGCTTCAAATTCCTGGCTGATCTGTGATCAGGTTTACTTTATCCACAACCATTTAATTGTCTCTCCTTCCATTACGCCATCCTTATAAATTTTGTTCCTACTTTTCCAAGTTAAATGAAGACCTGCACTTTTCAAGTCCTCTCTTCCAAATCCTTGCCAAAGGAAATATTAATATGCTCTCTTCCTACAAGTTTATTCCTTGTGTCACAGGTTGGGTACTTTTTCCCTCCTGCTTGTATGTCCCATGCTTGTCCTGTTAAAACAGAGCTCCTGATCTGTTTCATATTAATTTTTATCCACTTCCTCATTTTTTTTCTGAAATGTTGACTGTCCTCCAACTCCTCATCCTCAAATTACAGACATGCTGTAATAATTAAACAAATACACCTTATGTTGACTCTTACTGCTATTTCCAGCACTAAAACCTCTTTTCTCAATGTGCTGCTTGCACTTACTGTCCAATTTTCCCCTCTCTCCAGCTCAGTGTAGGATCCTATGACAGGTAACACAAACACCCAGCTAAAATAACCCTTGTTAATACCTGCCCAAAGCAGACTCAAAGCTCACAGTACTTTGTCCTTCTTGATCATCTTTGTCATCAACAACCTCATTACTCCTCTTCAACTCTTATACTCAATTAGCTCTCTTCTGGCTCTTTTACTCTTCTCGCCCTTCAAATATACATCAATCTTAAAAATGAGAACTTACTACAGCCCCAGAAATCGTTCCTGAAAAAAAACAACATATTTCTTCTTGGCATCTTTCCAATACACTGTCTACTCACCATTGTCTAGGCTGGGAGTCAGGATGTTGTGACTGACTCCTTGTGCTCCCCCTTGTGTCTGCCATCAGGCTCGGACTGCTGACTTTTCATGAAAAGCTTTTTTATTTTGTGTCTGGCCTAGCCTCAGTGCTAGGGTTTGTGTCTTGGTTATATTAGCAAACAAGGCTATGCGCTACTTTGAAAAAGCTGATTTCCTGTAGTGTTTCAAGTGGGCTACTCACACACCAAAGCACAGTGCAGTCAGTCACTAATATCTCTCAAAAATATAGATCTAGGTTATTTTTAGCTCAGAATTTTTAAGAACAAAATTCAGTGTCTTTATGTCAGCAGTGCGAGCATCCACAAACTCAGCCTAAAAAGAAAAATAATGCATCCAAAGCTGCAAAGATCTAAGGAAGCTGAAGCTTGAAAGACTGCTTTCAATAATTCAGAGACTGCATTTGCAGAACTGTTTTAACCATTTCTCTAGGAAAGTATCAGAATGTTGATAATGAACACTAACTGTACAAAAAGCCAAAGGTTCTTCAGCTTTTTTTAATGACATTTTTAGTTAGTACTGGAAATGCTTATGCTCAAGGTACTGGTGGAGTTAGCAGTAAATTCCTTACAGGATATGTTTGAACTTCTACACTAAGTAGCAAACTGCCACTTATCATCAGACATATGAAAAATCCAAGTCAGGTATTTGGAGCAAAAATCAAACAAATGAAGAATAACTCTCAAAGTAGCAAACATGTATCCTGGTCCACCCTGCTTTTATTAAAACTGTTTGGAAACAAAGTCTCTCTTGGAAATAGATATCTAGGCTCAGAGAAGGGAGAGCTGAAGCAGAAGAAGTGGCAACTCACTTGCTAAGCAGTCCTTTTTTTAAGTACTGGCAGTTATGGGTAAACAACACTAGTGCTACAGAAATATCAGATCAAACAATATCTGTGGATGTGATGATGATACCCAACAGTAACTTCAAAAACTAACTGGAATTCTTGTGATAAAGACTTTATGAAAATGTCATTAAACAATTTAAATTACCTAAAAAAAAAAATTAAACACCCCCCCCCCCCCCCAAATTTAAATCAAAGATGGTAGGGAAGGGGCTGGCAAGCAATCCTTTCAGGCTAGACCCCCAGTCCACTCTTACTTCAGGCCCCTCACTGCCTTTCCTCCCCAGCAGCATCTCCCCACCACTCTCCCATCTCCCACTCACCATACACCAGTCAGACAAGCTGACACCTGAGTGCACACCTTGTCAATCTGGGTAGTCAGGCAGCAGCTGTGAGCATCACTATCCGGGGGGTCTGTGTGAAACCAGCAGCAGAAGCCTGGGAGTGTTAAAGGGGTGTTTGCTTTCCCATGAAGAGACACCAGACCTGGTGAGCAAAGTATAAGAGAAATAAAGGAAAGGTCAAAGGTAGCAGGCAGCCACATGTGTTAAACAAAATTCCCTTCAACTCAGTCTAATTCTAGGGGTCCCCTATGCAAAAGCACCTGCTTTTGCTCCTTGTGTGGGAAAATATCTCCTTGTGGGGGGTGGCTCTCCTCCCCTTTCTTACAAGCTGGGGAAAGGCTCCATCTTCTCAGGAGGCCAAGGAACAAAGGGTGCTTCTGGAAATCACCCTTTCACCCAATCAGCTGACATCCACTTCTCACACTGGAGGCTCATGAGAAGAGACCTCAACAGACCTAAGAGCAGCAGAGGGCAAGAGAGACAGGGGATCAAATGCACTATCCCATTGATTCATGCTAACAAACACACTGGTGAGAAGAGATGCGCTGCCGTCAAGAATGTCTCTTTGTGAGACAGCCAAGATTTAGCATCTGCATTAGGATGAATTCTATTTTCATTACTGATACAAATTACTATTTTCATTACTGATACATATTACCAAATCAAAAGAGACCGTTACAAGTTCTTTGGTATAGCATTTTTCTTAATAGCTCTTTAGGACAAACTCCTTAGTATGCATCTATACCTTGCTGCATTGCCTTTTACATAACTATTCCACACAAGTCACCAAACAATGAATCATAAGCTCCTGCCTTCTTAGAGGGGTCCACCAGACAGAACAGATGAGAAGCAGATGGGGATGAGAAACTAATGGGGGAGCCATTTAATCTTCACTTGAGACTCAAACATTTTTCTAAGAACCAGATGCTGCATGAAGACAGAGCTTCACTACAGCCTTTACTCTTCTTTCTCACTTAGTGCAAGACAAGCAACTTCAGAACGCCTGGGCATGTGCTTCCCACGGTCTCCTCCCTTCCCTCCCCCTCTCTCTCTCTCTGAAGAGGGGATTGCCTGCGGGTCTTGCGAGGGTCTGACCTTGCAGGGGTGAAATGAGGGTACAATGCAGAAAGGCATGTTGTCTCCTCCTCGGGAAAGCCGAGTCCCAGAGCATGCTGGGGTATTTAAAGACCTCAATGCCTGCAAGTTCCACACGGTGCGTACAGCATGAAGCAGCTCTCTGGCCTTGACTCAAGAGAGGTCCAGTCCTGGTCACTGATGCCTATGAACACAGCACCACCTTCCAGGCTGGCAGTGCATCCCTGGGGAGCTTTGTTGTTGGGCACGACATCCGTGTCGCCCCTCTCTGCGTGATCCCCCGCACATGAGGGCAAGGCTTAATACACTCTCATCTGGCCGGTCGCACTGTCAGACCGCTCCGGGGAGGCTTTCAGCTCTCAGCCGCTGCCTCTCGCCCGCACGGAACGCTTAGTACGGCCTGAACCGCTCCTGCCAGCTCCCCACGTTCCCTCCGGTGCCTCCCGGGAGCTATAAATACAGCGGGCACATGCTCTGACACCGCGGTTCCCAGCAGGCACCAGATAACTTTAATTTGCCCTTTAAACGTCCCGGGCCCGCGTCCCTCGCGGCCGCCGCTCGGGCGAACATGGCGGGGCGGGCCCGGCGGGCCGCAGCCAATGCCCGCGGCCCGGGGGGGCGCCTCCTCCTATCGCGAGAGGCCGCGGGCTATAAGCGGGGCGGCGCGGGCCGCGGGGACATTTGTCCGGCGGGGTGGGGAAGTGTCCGCTCGTTGCCTCTCTCCGGGCGGGGCTGTCGGACCGGCTCGCGGCATGGGTGACCAAGCGCTCAGCTTCGTCAAGGACTTTCTGGCCGGCGGGATCGCCGCCGCCGTCTCCAAGACGGCTGTCGCCCCTATCGAGAGAGTGAAGTTGCTGCTGCAGGTAAGGGGGCGACGGGGGTCGGCGGTGCCGCGCCACAGGTGGTGCCGGCGCGGCGGGCGCTGCTCGGCGTGACTAAATATGGGAAGGAGCTCGGCCGGCTCCGGTTACGCGGGAGCTGCCCGGGACGTTCAGCACCGCCTCGGAGTGGCGAGAGCAGGGCCGGCCCTTCCGTGCCCTTCAGCGTGTGGGGTCACCCCTGCAGTGCCCCTCTCTCACTGTGCCGCCCTCCTCTTTCTCCTCCATTCAGGTCCAGCATGCCAGCAAACAGATCACCGCCGATAAGCAGTACAAGGGCATCGTGGACTGCATAGTCCGCATCCCCAAGGAGCAGGGCATCGCCTCCTTCTGGAGAGGCAACTTGGCCAATGTCATCCGGTACTTCCCCACCCAGGCCCTTAACTTCGCCTTCAAGGACAAGTACAAGCAGATCTTCCTGGGCGGAGTGGACAGGCACAAGCAGTTCTGGCGCTACTTCGCAGGGAACCTTGCGTCCGGGGGTGCCGCCGGAGCCACCTCCCTCTGCTTCGTCTACCCGTTGGATTTCGCCAGGACCCGGCTGGCGGCTGATGTGGGCAAAGGAGCCACCGAGAGGGAGTTCTCTGGCCTGGGCGACTGCATTGTCAAGATCTTTAAGTCTGATGGCTTGAAGGGCCTGTACCAAGGATTTAGTGTGTCTGTCCAGGGCATCATCATCTACAGAGCAGCCTATTTTGGGGTATACGACACGGCCAAGGGTAAGAAGTGCATGGAAGAGTGACTGCAAGGGAAGATCCATTGAGTAAAGGCACTCCAGGGCACTTGGCAATACAAGGACAAGCAGGGCTTGGCTCAGCACCAGTTGAGTGCAGTGCTAGAAATGTGCACAGGTGTTTCTGACATGCATTCTTGCCTCCCCTGCTTGCTGCTCTGAGACACCTTGGGTTTGAATTGACTCCGGGGTTGGTGGGTGATTATTCCTTCCACAGCCCTTTCCTTCTGTACTGATTCCGTTCATTTGTTCTTGATGACAGGTATGTTGCCTGATCCAAAGAATGTGCACATCGTAGTGAGCTGGATGATTGCCCAGAGTGTCACTGCAGTGGCAGGGCTGGTTTCTTATCCTTTTGATACTGTGCGACGTAGGATGATGATGCAGTCTGGCCGAAAGGGAGGTAAGAATAAGTGCTCCTGTGGTGTTCTGGATGCAGAAAGTTTCTCTTCATCAACGTAAGATAGGAGATACTGGGTATTTTTTTCATCTTACAGAAAATTAATAACCTTCTCATTGGAGTCCTTAAAAAATCTACGGGGAACATGCTGCTTATTTCTATCATGTTGATCTAAAGGAAATTACTTAATTTCCTATAGAAAATTTCCTACAGAAAATTTCCCTTAATTGATTACTAGATTTTAAATCCTCAGCTGTACTTTGCTAATTCCTTGTTGTTTTAAAGATACAACAGTTGAAACATACTTGCTTTATAACTTCAAGCCTTCTAATGTTTATGTTTGTTTCCACAGCTGATATTATGTATAAGGGCACAATTGATTGCTGGAGGAAGATAGCTAAAGATGAAGGATCCAAAGCGTTCTTCAAAGGTGCCTGGTCGAATGTGTTGAGAGGCATGGGCGGAGCTTTTGTATTAGTACTTTATGATGAAATCAAGAAGTATGTCTAAAACTTAACATCATAATGCAGTAGTTCAATTGTTCTCAATCAACTTTTTTAAAAATACGAACTTGTGATGTAATGGACAACAAAATATTTCCTAGGGAAACAGAATAAAACTTGAGTAGCATATGTGGCAGAGATAAAGATGCATTAATTTAAAAACTGTCCACAACATCACAGTTACATTTTCTATGAGAATTCCTCCACCATTTGTATTGGAACCTGTGTATATATTATACTTCAAATTGCAGGTAATAGATTTTGTCTAAAGACAAAATATAAATGGTCTATACCTCGTCTAAAATCTAATATTGTGAATTCTTAATAGACTGTCATAAATATTTATTATACTAAGTAATGTCTCTAGCTACCCAACACTGTGATGACATAACATGAATTAAAATCATGTTTTCTTCTACAGCTCTATTTTTTAATATAATATTAAGTGAAAAGTATGTCTGAAATAATAAACTGTACTAAAGCACCAGGCTGAATTCCTAACTGCAGTCTCTTCCCTGACAAATTATACAGTAATATGCTTGAAACCACAATCTGATTTTTCCAACATACTTTGTAAAATATGGAAATACAGTGTTTCAAAAATTCCCTGTATTGTCACAAAGGAAAAAGTTGTCTGCTCTGATGTTCAATTGAACTAAAACTGAAATAAATTAATATATTAATGAACTTCCCTGTTGTTTTCAGTACACTGAACACCTTACAAGCATGTCCTCCAAGGTGATGTGCTAATCAGGACACAGTTAGTGGCTGTCTCTTGAATTTTTTTTCAACAGAGCTTTAGGTAGGTGAAGTTATTGAGATTATTGATAATTCTACAACTGCAAAACCAAGTGGGATTCAGTTTAAGGGCACTGCAGCCAGCGATTTTGGAGATAAGCTTCCACCAATCTTAGCTGCTTGTATAATTTGTTTATATTACCCTTTGAAGCATCTCCTCATTTGAAGAGTGAAGTCATTATTGGTTATTTTACTTGAAAAATTATTCTAGAATTGAATACTCAAGAGTTATTAAAATAACTATACATTGAACCATTATGAACACATTGCACAACTAATTACTTGTGAGATCAGGACATACTTACTTTTTAAATATATAATAATATACTTTTTAAACTTTAGATGCTGCAGGGTTGTGAATGCATGGAAAAACAGGCTGTCTGATTAGGCAAAGGAGGGAAAGTGAGGTGTGGCCATTGCAGTTGTTCAGTTAGATTACATATAGGCAAGCATTTGCTATGTATCCACTCAGGACAAAAACCATAGAATCAGAGCGTAGTTTGTGTTGGAAGAGACCTTAGAGTCCAACCCCTGTGCCATGAACAGGGACATTGTCTACTAGACTCAGTTCCTGGCCTTGGACACTTCCATGGTTTGAGTGTCTACAACTTCTCTGGGCCATCTGGGCAAAGGGGTAAGACTAAGCAAGTAATAATCAAATAAACTTATCTCACCTTCATCTTTTACTGCTTCATATATATGGCTTCAAGTTATCCTTTTCCTATATTTGAAACATTTGTCAGATGCAGGTAAATCCTAGCTCACTGTCACTTGGCATGAGAGGCTCTGGTTGTCTGGCACAGATTCAGCCTAGCAGCTCTGTTCTTCCTGAAGGCAGGTACCAGCCACTAAACAGTGTCTGGAAGCAACATCACTTGAAAAAAAGAAGCATTTGGGAAATAATGGTACAAAAAATGACAGACTCTTTTAAAATTAACCAAATATAGATTTTTTTTTTGTCCCAGGACAAAACCTGCCCTGATTGTTTAATCTCCTTTTTTCATGGTTGCTCTCTTAAATATTTGCTTTCATAGATACCTGGTCTGTTTCCTTTCCCATAGCAAATAACCAGGGTTGCAATCTATCAAACCATAAGTTTATGAAGAAAACATGTCTACTGGTTTTCAAGCTGCATTAGTTTTCCTTAAAAACTCTGCCAGTTTCTGCTCCTTCTTTTTCTCCTTCCTCTGCACTCCCCTAATGACTCTGTACAAGAAGCTTGCTAACACAATCCAGCTATCCAGTTCTCATTTAGCTCGCTGGTAAGGCAGCAAGTGGCATTTGGATGTGTGAGGGAAGATCTAAGTTGGGTACAGCAAGACACTGTAATAGGCAGAGGTACAAAACCTTGGAGGAAATGTATATCTGAATAATGTAATTAAGAGGAAGCAAAGAAAATTTAAATAAGTGGAAATGAAAGAAGTTACATTCCAGAGAAGGTGAAATGGAGAGACTAAGGACTATTAAAAAGGAGAGTAAAGAGTATCAATGCAGGAAAATGCCACTGGGCTAAGAGAAAGTACATGAAATAAAGCATATGGAAAACAGGTAAATGGCTCGTTTCTGCTTAAAAGCCACTGCACACGATGTGGGAGATTGCAGGCAATATAAAGGTATCTGTGGTCAGAGTTCAAAACTGAATGAATTAACCATGCTTCTGAAAGCAGCTCTGCCCTGAGTCTGCAACACTCAGCACACTTGCTGAAAGTGCAACCTAAAATGCAGCCATCAGCTCTGACAGGTTGGAAATTAGAAGACTTTGCAGATGGTCTGCAATTGCTACTTGAACTCCCATTATCACAATCAATTAATACTACTTTTGTACCTCTGCAAGAGCTGGTCACAGGCAAACTAAAGCCAGTGACAAAACCATTATTCCCTTACATCTAACACTTGAACAATGGAAAACTTGCATTTTTTTTCTGTTTTTCTATGTGCCAAGCAATTCAACCTTCTTTGCATCTTAATACCAACCAATCGAAAATCTGCAAGAAGCCACTGCAATGACAATTCATGTTAAATATTTTATTTCTTATGATTTACAAATGACATAGAAAATTGACACTCTTTCATACCAAAGTTAAATAAGATGAAGCAACTAAAAGTAATCCATTGCATGAGTTTCTTCACAGAAAAAAAATTGTAATATGAACATTCAGAAGTATTTAAACTGTTACTCTGATATTCACATTCAAGGACAAAAATCTTTAAATAGAGAATAATTTTAATTAGTACAATAATAGAAATAAATACAGCAGCACTATACAAAGAAATTGTTAACAGTTCCTAACCATGAATAATAACTGCAATACAAATCTGTTTGCCACAATGCTGCTTAAAGTTAAAAGTTCCAAGTATTGTCAAACAGCTAAATTTGATCTGCGGGTCACCAAGTGAAGAAGCTCTGCCAAGCTATCACAAGGACCAAGTAAAAAGTGTGTTACAATGCAGAATACCTGAAAGCCTAAGCCCTCATGCAAGCACTAACAAAGAACAATACACTTTTCATGTCAAAGACCCAGCATTACCAAATACAGCTTTTTTTCTTTATCCATAATACAGCAATACCCTTCCTGGGAAGAAGCTGGGGAAACAAGCAAAGTTTCAGCAATATCCACAGACAGTGTCATCACAATTTGTACTCTTTGTAAGGCTACAGTCCTACAAAACAAGCTCACTGAAAGTTTGCCTTTATGTACAGAAATAAACCACACCACCTACTCTTGTGATTACCAATACCATTAAATTTTACTCCTCTTGTAAATGGATGTTGCTATTGGAGCTTATCTGACATTACTACAAATATTAGATATGAATATGACATTTAAAAACAGGTCAAGAAAAGTAACAAGACTTGGTTTTCTACTGTCTTTTCTTCCCCCTAAATCCTGGTTAGTAGTCACTCAAAATCAATGTTCAAGATGTTTCCTGCAGCTCAAGTTTACATCTCCCCACTGAGAAGAGCACACATCTGCATAGCAGGGCCATGAACTATTTCCCTTTCTTAACAGTATTCTCTAGTTTGAGAAGTAACCAGAACTTACTCTTGTTTACATTAAATCTGAAACTGCTGTTTACTTCAGTCTTTATTGTTGTTCAGATAGTATCAGATGCTTCTTTCCTACGCAAAGATCCCACTACATCTTCCAAAATCCAGTACAACTTCCAAAATTCTTTTGATCTGGAAGAGAGGCAGCCTTGCATACAAAACACACTCCAGGTGCTGAACGTTTAACAGTGGCAAAACATCATCTGCACCTCAGTATTCTAGCTCACCATGGAGGAATACACAATCTGCTTTTCACCTCTTCACACTGCTGTTAAAGATTCTTTCAGTCACAAGAACATGACCCACAAAATTCAGAAGGCTGTTACAGCCAGGATGTAAAGCAAGGACAATCCAGGAATTAAGCATATGCTCGTAAGTTTAATGCATTATTTTAAAGTATTATTAATATTTTAAAATTTGTATTTACATTTTGCACCTGTAGTGCAGCAATTCTGTCCTTCAATGTTATGGATACAAATTCCACTTACAATCTGATACTAAAATAATAGTTAAATTTCTATTTAACTTGTCCATTTAAATACCTCTTTCTCTTTCATAAGTTCTTCCTGTCACGGAAAACACTGACAGAAGTGTTTTATACCATTTTAAGACCATTTTGTAAGCAATTACTCTAAATGCATTTTAATTACTGAAGAATGCAGAAAATATTTTTGCACATAGAATTTACAAAAGCACTAAAAATAGAAGTTTGAATATCATCTCAGTATGCGAGGCAAAGAACACACTTATAACCAAGCAGCACAAACATTAGTGGATTTAGGTCTCTGTAGTGCCCCAGTGGGTGAATCAGACACGGGCTTTTCATTCCTCTGGCTCAGTGTACTTTGTACAGTGGATGATCTTGAAGCTCCTCCTGTTAACACACAAACACACGGAGTGAGAATGCTTATGTTCAGCACAACAGAAAACTTCACACTGTGTTAGTACTGTAACACTCATTACCCTAGCTCTCAGAATAAACCAAATAAATCAAACCAAATCACAGTAAATTGAATACAGCCCCTAAAGAGTTGATTATGAATTGTTTACAAATTATCAGGAAAAAAATTCAAGCCTTTGGGTCTTTAACCTGACACATGGTTCTGTAGAGACACATGGTCTACTTCCAAATCTTACACAGAGTTTCTGAGAAAAACAAGGGTACTATCAGTAGATCTGCATTTTCTAAAAGAGAATTTGAACATTCATTGATGTTATTTTGGGGTTTTTAGCTGGGTTTGTTCTTCCCCCCTTCTTTCAATAAAGGGTAATGGCAAAATGAGAAACACTTTACTACAGGCATTTTTTCTTCTTGGAAAAGATGATTGACAAGATCATTTATTAGAAATTTAGGATGGCAACAAAACAATGCATATAGTAATAACTTTTTGTGACTAGAAAAATAATTTTGATGACTTTCATTTGATAAATGATCAATCTAAAGATGACAAAGAATATATTTGATATTCTTAACAGTAAGCGCTTCACAATTCTGAATTATAGAAAGATAAACACATGCAAAGAAATGCAATGATCTGCAGCTTCAAAATACTTACTTGGAGGACTAAGCTGGCTCAAGGGAGATTTACCCCTTCTTACAGAAGGTAAAGAACTCAGGTAGCTCATGTGGCGGTGATAGTCCCTCAGTTGTTCAGAACGTCTCATACCAGCTGTTGGTTTCACTGCTTCCAGTCTTTTCAGGAAAGCCTTAATATTGAAGAAAAATGTCATCAAAAAAGACATAGAATGAATAGGATGCTGCAAAACAAACAGTCACAAATTGATTTTTATTTGAACTGCAAAAAGCCCCAAAGCTTTTAGCAGTGCACAAAAGGATCCTCCACTGGTGACCAGCATAGGCTACTCTGCTATTCAGTTCTTTTCTCAGTGTTACGACACAAATTGTAACTATCCCTTGCACATCATCACTTCTACATTGAGTACATCTTTAGTACCTCATAGTTCTCTGTGCTTTATGGCAACAATACATCTATTTGGTGACTATCATCGAAGGTAGTGAAGAAATGGATTCCACTATTCTAATCCTACATTTGGTTAGTCCTCCCTTCTAAATTTCCAGAAGAATGAGAAGTTTGGGGGTTTTCTTTATATCTTTGGTTTGCAAACAGATCATTTTATATTGTCCTTTATGAGGCCCAGAGAGGAATACTGACCCCAATTCTGTGAAACTAATTTGAAAAGGAAAGCACAAACATCTATGAGATTTCATTTTATCCATAATCTAATTTTAAGAGATTCTATTTGAAATTATTGATACAGACATCATTTTGTCTTGTTGAAATTAGCCCTGGAAATCATGAGGCAAGTGATATATTGGAATAACTACTCACACAGTATTTTAAATATACAATTCCCTATTCTGCATAATTTTTCTACTTGAAACACATTTTATCGGTTTAAGACATTTCAATAATCTAAAAAAAGGATCTGATAGGAGGACAAATTGGGAATAACCAGCTACATGCAACTTCCAATTAAAAACTTCACATTTTTAATATATTTCAGCTTTAGTGGAGGCCTCACATAGATCTATTTATTTTCTCTTCTAATTTCAATTAATTTGATGGCTTGCAAACATTAGGCAATGACACAGCCTTTGCTGGTCCAGCTTCTGACATACATTCCATCAACAAGAGAATGCAAACTGTGCTTACAATAAGTCTCCAAAGTACTAAAGGTAACTCTCTTTAGAAGATGCATTGTCTAGATGTATACTTGCATGGTCAATAAACTGTATCACCATTAAACTGCACACCTAATCATGTACTGATTATTTTTTTTTTTAGTAAGAATAAAAAAAATTTACAAGAAGTGACTTAGGAAATAGTATGGTTTTTACAGGATGTCAGTTGTCATTGTCTAACTATAACAGGAACCTACAAACTCATGGTAGTTTATGCATGGGCACTGGAAACCTGCACAGAGTGCACAAGAGAGAAAGGACAAGTGACTTTGGCTCAGATGTAACATGCCACAAGTGCTTGCATCAAGTGCCAGCCAGTTCATCATCAAGCAGGAATACCTAAGTAAGCAAAAGTCAAAGGAAGGACTTCAGCTAGAAATAGCTCTTCACTAAAGCCAGATACAGAACATGAAATGGTAGACTTGTCTCTAAATGTTATAGCCAACATTTTTCTCACAACTTCATCCACATCTCCTCATACAACTGTGCATGTTTAGACTTGCAGAGATCACTTATTTTACCTTCAGTATTAAAAATGGAAGCTCTTTATACATTCAGTTCCATCACAAATATCAGGTAAATTGTAGAAGTGAATTTCCTGTGAGAGATGCGCACTCAGTTGTAACAGCCTCACAGAATTTGCATACCTTAACACTGCAGTAATTTCAAGCTTGATTCTGAACATACCGGCTTTTTTATACATACATACATACACACACACACATATATATATGTATGTATATATATATATATACACCCACTTCATTCTAGTTTAAATAAAATTGTCTGCTTTTGCTTTTATGCCTAGATTTTGAAAAGTATCAAGTCACCATTAATGATGGGGAAAAAAAAAAAAAAAAAGAGCTACAATAAAAACAGATACAGATTCTGTGGTGCAGGAGTGTCCGAAGGAAAGCTTTTCTAGAGAATAAGAGCTCATGTGGTTCCCTTGTCTTCTTCTGTGGATTATACCAAGGGCATGTTAACTTCCATTCTATTTTCGATCATGAATTTTGCTGTCTGGAAAACAGCCTGCTACATACAGAAACAAATGCATCAACACAATGAAATGGCAGTCCTGACCTACTAAATCTGTAACCCAGAACTAATCTGATTTTTATGGTTTTATTACCAACCCTATACAATCTTGAGGTCCCTAAAGTGCTTTTAAGTCATACATATAAATTTACTAATTCTTTATGTTCTCCTTTCGAGAAATCAATTGAAGAAACCTGGCACTTTCCTTGTTCTTCAGAAGTACCAAATCTCTGGAGCTTTAATCCTGCATCACTGAAGTAAATAGCAATTTCATCATTGATCTCAACAATCAAAGGAATCAGATTACAGAACATAACTCAGGTGTTCAGAATCAAATATATGTTCCAAATAAAATTTTAAAGAATAAAAAAAAATGAGGAACAGACACTAATGGCAGGAATGCTATTAGTTGCTCTAAATTACATCGTAGGTGCTCAGAGCTCTTGATTCAAACTCAAAACATATATAGCATCATATCATTGATGACTTCTCATCTTGGCAACAGACTTCCCTGGATTATATTTCCCCCATCTTCTTACTTTAATACTGAGTTTGCAGTTGAAGTAGAATATTTAAAAAAGAAAAGTCACATAAGGTGTTCCTGCATGATTACCTTCTAGGAATAAAATAATCTTTTATAAATCTAGGCATATGGACATAGATTAGTATCTATAAAGATACTAAAATACATATTTGTCGATGACTGAACTGTCAGAAATGCCAACAATTTGAGAAGAAACTCAATACAAAAAACTGCTGCTACACAGTGGGCCAAAAGAAAACCTGCTAGTTCAATTTTGGACACATTGGGAGAGCACTGAAGGTAATTCTAAAGCTCTCTGTCAGAAAAAGAAGAAAAACCCCAAGCACAATTAGTACAGAGTCTTCTACAGCTATGTTGAAGAAGGAAGGGAAAAAACACTGAAAATGTAGCACTCTTAAACTAAATTCAGAGAGAAGGTTAAAGATTTTATTTTTCCTTGGTTTACTTTGCTTTTTAAAAGTATGAAGGCTTCAGTTTCACCTCCTGTGAATCCTAATCAGCTGACTAGTGTGCCTTGACAGCTGTTCAAATTTATTTATATTACACCTCCTCTAATGTCACTGATGTTAGTGATCACGCTGTCCCTTTGCAGAGTCTAAGGGAAACAGATAACTCCACTCAAGGACAGCTTTCTGCTCTTATCAATACAAGTATATGTCATTTTCTTTAATTGCCATTTGCATTAACTAGCTCTAACCTGACAAACTCTAACAGTCAGAAAACTCTTAGAGGTCCTCAATTTACAGGGAAGTCTTTTTAACTGAACAGCTATCAAGTTCATGTGTGGCTGGCAATAGCACAAGGAAAGTAGGCTAAGAATACAGAAAAGAAAATGCCACAAAATTAAGCAGTTTGCAAAGTGTTCAAAACTTTCCTTGAACACACCATAGCAGTGCTATGGTAATCTCAAGTTCAGGTCAGGAATCTGAAGACCATAAAAATCTGACCACAAAGAGCCTATAGCCTAAATACTATAATTACAGAATTATACTCTTTTTGTACTGAACTCTAAAATATTTTAGCCATGCACATCTGTGTGCCAATCCCGCATCCTGACAGCTTCCCATTATGACAAGGCCATGGAAACCTTTTGCCACTGCATTTTTTAGTCTCAGGAACTGAGACTAAACATTTTGTCTTTTGGCTTGGCATACACCACCTTTGAACTCAGTAAGTGAAAATACCATATAAAATCCTGTGTGTTTGAGTTTCTGAGGAGTCATCAATGCAAAACGAGTATTTCTGAGTTTCTATGACCACATGTGAGAGATTACATTGTTTTTCACAACTGCATTCTGTCCAGCTTTCTCCTTCAGTGCGAGATCAGTGAGACTAAACATACCTGGTATTCTCTCCACAACCACCTAAGTGTGCAGTATCCAAAGCCTGATGATGCTCTCTAACTCTGGGGCTAGTCCTTGGGGACAGGACAAAGGAAAGGCAGAGAAAAAGCAGTATGGAATACTTCTAGGAAGGAAAGTACAATGTGCTCAGGTGCAACTCTGATAAACCAGCGGCCCTCCTCCTACTTCTTTCCATGCCAAGAAGTTATTTTCCTTGTTGCAGCACAACACATTTGGCAGGGCAGGCATAGCACAGGATCAAAGGAATATTCTTCGTACATGGTGTCAGCCAGGTAGGGAGATGGCCAAAAGCACTGTCCCTCCTTTGTCCTTTACTCCCTACCCAATTATGACAGCACATCTGCACCATTAAATCTAGTGGAGACTAATAAATACACATTTATTTATGGCAGTACAATAAATGCATTTCTAA
Source organism: Poecile atricapillus (assembly GCF_030490865.1). Taxonomy (NCBI): domain Eukaryota; kingdom Metazoa; phylum Chordata; class Aves; order Passeriformes; family Paridae; genus Poecile; species Poecile atricapillus. The sequence continues at coordinate 44,697,755 of NC_081252.1, forward strand.
AGGAGACTCAGGATTTCCAGCAGGACAAAGGCAGCTCTGGCTGCAAGAGAATGGAAAGTCTCCCTGAAGAATCCTTGTGCTGGTAGAGGCCACTGACTGCAGCAAGTAGTGTCCAGAAGTAATAATGAACCTGCAGCACAGAGGACTCAGGAAACCATGTAAATGAAAAGAGAAACACAGTAAGTGATTTTTAAAAAAAACTAGTGCAGAAGGGTCAATATACTGGAACTGGGATCAGAGTTAGATCTGTTAAGGCTTCGGGTATACTTGTGGGAATACGAGGTGAGGGAGTGAAGAACATGGAGTCTTATGTGCAGTGAGCATAATAGCATGAGGTATAGGAAGAATGTGCAGGAATGCATGGAAAGACCAAATATCCACAAAAAAAAGAACACCCTTATCTTGAGCTAAGGTTTGAGAACTGCCCCTACCAGAGCTGCTAAGATCTTCCAGTGAAATTCCAATGTGAACTCAAAAGGTCACTGTTCCCTAGGAACTTGACTGAACATTGCAGCTTAGCTCACTGAGGTCATCTAACACCTAAATCCTCGTCAGAATTAATAAAATGAATTAATAAAAATGAAAAAAAAACCACTAGAAAACAATACAGATATATAAATTCCTTCTGAGTTCTGAAGAAGTAATTGAATTGATTGATGTGATGACTGCAAATCAGTATTTCAAGGATCCCAAACACTTACCTGTTTAGGCCAGGCATTACACAATAAACCATTAAAAGTTTCAACGGCATAGTCTATGAAGTTCAGTCTCTTAATTTACACTGGTGAAAATGATTACTCTATCAATAGAGATAGACACACATATGCAGACATAGGAACACAGTAACACATTGGTCACACTTAAATTCCTTTCCACTGAAGAACAGGGATTGAAATTATTTTCAAACACAAGAGTAGAATGTTTTCTTAATCAACAGCATCCTCTGTTGGCAAGAGACACACTCTAGCACTACTTGCTAGCTCTGAAAAGCAACCAAAAGTAGGTTCCATTTATGAAAGCACAGTCAAAAGCAAGTACAAAAGTCTGGCATTAATTTTATCAGTCATCTGTTTTGCTAATTGTGCTTTTCCCATAAATTGCTAACCAGTACTTTGAAACTACTGTTCACTAGAGCAATATTTTTATTCCATCACTGCTCTTTCTAACAAAGTCTGTGAGAACAACATATTTTCCCTGTACCTCTTGGCACCCTTTCACAAAGCTAGGGAGCACAAAACCACTCAGATTCCTCTCTAGTTTCCTAAAAGTGTACTTACTTTCCTGCATCATCTCTGATACTAAATGTCTGCAAGAGCAATCAAACTTTCTGATAACAGTAAGTACTGGCAATACTCTAAGAATGTTCTGGTGGAACATATGAACATTTTCCATAGACAAATTGTTAATTTCAGGACAAGAAATTATAAAACCTGTGCCAATGACAGAAAAAAAATAAAATAAAAAAAAAAATCTCTGCATCAAAACTCTTTAACCCCCTGCAGAGACAACAGTTGTAGATTTCTTTTCTTGAATTATTTACAAAACTCTGCATCCTTCTACTATAGACATTTCACAAAGGTGTATCAAACACCATATCCTGTATGCAGCACCCTCAGGCCTTGTATAAAAAGGATTCCCACAAAGCAAGAGAAAACAGATTGATAAGAAAGTTCCACAGAATTCCACCAATTCCACCTCTCTAAATTTATGAAGGTGAGGTAAGCTGCTGACCAGAAGAAAAAAGGCTTGTAAAGCACATATTTTACCAATAGAAAGAAAAAAAAAACCCCACCATCAATGAATAGGGTAGGGCTGCTCTTCCATTTACAGTCTCAGAGAAAAGTATGTCACACTTGTATTTGCAAAACATAGTGCTACAAAAATCAGTATGTTAAAACTGTGAAGCTCTAGGTGTACATAACACTTCAAACAGAATAAAAGCATGAACAAAATTACTAAAAAATTATAGCAAAGTTAAACAAAATGGAAGAGCTGCACTGATGAATCACTGATCCAAAAAGAACAGAATATATCATCCTGAGTTTGAGGAAAAAAATAAACCATATAAAATGGTTTATATAAAATGCTTTTATAATCTAAACAAGCATAACATCTTAACGTTAATTCTCATATCAAACGTTCACCCACATTGCTGAGACAACAACTAAACTATAAATGAGTAAGTAAATGAACAATACTATTTCTTGGACTTCATGCAACCACCATTCATCTCTAAGGTCTACTTAAGCAGTGATATGTGAAATGACTCTAGGTCTGCTACATTTTGATCCAAAAGTTGCAAAAGCAAGGCAGTCTTGAACAAACACTACAATAATATATGAGAAAAGGCTCATGGCTTTGAGTAAACAGAAGTGTATTTTAAAATATCCTATACGTTCATTTACTGTAATCATCAATCATTATGCACTACAGCATGGAACTGTTACATCCTGAGGCACTGTGGCACAGCACTTCCTCCCCCATCACCTAAGAATATATTCTTATTAACAAGAATGTGGTAGAGCAAGACCTGTTTTCAACATTTGAAATAAACACTATCAACACCCTCCTACCAATTTAAACACACCAAAGCCTAAAAACATTTCCTCCCCAGCCAATGACAGAAATCACACATGTATAACAAAATCTTGTGCTAATTTCTTTCAGACTTTAAAGTATAATGTGAACTGCAGTCTAGTGGAGCTGGGGAGAAACTTTCCTAATTTGCAAAGTTTTAACAATCAAGCTGGAAGAATGAAAATGTAATAGCTTTTCCCAAGTAAGGCAATCAGACTTTCTCCCTGTTGAATCTGTATCTCTGTGTGTATAGAAAAGGAAATTGCAACCTATACTTACAGAGAAGGTAAAAAGTAATAAATTACATCCAGTATACATTTTCCAATTATTTTAACTATAACTGTATGTCTTTTCCAAACACACTGACAAATACATAGGAGATAAGAAAATGTCATTACATGTATGTATTACAATTCAATTACTCAAAGTATCTTACTCAAACCAGTTTTACTTCTATTATTTGAGAACTCTGGCAATATCCCTACAAGTGAGTCTGAATTTTTGTTTTCCTGTAAAGTAAGCTGTTGCAATTGCCATTACACTGTGGCAGAGTGCTACAAATATTCAAAGACATAGATAGCTATGAGTCAAAAACCAAAACTGACATTGACTTTGTATTTCAAATATAATGGGTTTGATGCTATCATAATGATTGTTCTATTTTATTCAAGCCTGTTTTTGAGAGACTAGTAGTCATGCTGCATACAGCAGAATGAACAGTTAGACTGCTATCCAAGTGTTTTGAGTGTTAACAATAACAGTTGTTCCTCTTAAATGATATCAAAGTAGAGCAAGTGCATATAAACTAAAATCTACTTCCATCTGAAAAAAACCCATAATTACTCCTACCTCTCTCCCAAAAATCCAAGAAACTCACCCATATAAACAATTATGCCAACACCATAGTAGTGGAAATTTATTGTTGACTTACTGCAGTCTCTACTAAAGATCCATGTGCTGCCTCATTAAATTTCTAAGTATTTAGCAACAGCTCATCTGACAAGAGATAGTCCCTCTCAATTTACTGATCCACGTCCACACTCAAAACTTACCAGGTTTTCTCTTTCAATTCTTTGCTGCTCTTTTTGCCTGTTGAGGGCACTGTGGTACAATCTATGCGGTGGTACAGATGTCTTCAATGTGCTGCTTCTCTTTGGCCTTGCAGACTGTCTGGACAGTTCTTTTAGCAACCTCTGGTTTTCCCGATCAATCTGTCTTACTTCTTCATTCGTGAACGAGTAATTTTTCCTTATTCCTTTAGATGGCTGATCGATGCTTAGATTTTGTTCTTTTTTATCCAACTGTAAGAAAGCTTTAAAATAGCAAAAAATGAAATAAACAAGCAGATTAGAAAAGACAGTTTCAGGAACCCAGTACTAAACATAAATTAGAACCAAGAATTAAAACATAAATTAGTATTTAGATGTTTGCAGATAAAAAAAAATATTTAAACTTTGCTCTCAAGTTAATCTAAAGTATCAATCCCAGCTGAGAGGCAGAATAGAAACCATGTTTCAGACAGAAAACTGACACTGGGGAAGCCTGAGTCAGAGACACAAAGTGCACTTCTTGATAACACCTGAAGCAAGTCTACATTATATTGGTGGAGGAAATGAAAAGGACATGATGAAAAGTAAATTTAATGGATGGAGACAAATGAGTGATCACACATAACAAAAGAAAAATTACTGGGACTTGGAAATTTCAAACAGTAAGCAAACAACAATCAAGCCATGATAATAAGGTTTCAAGACACAGAATGCACGCTCAAAAATACACAGCAACTTGACGTGCACAATTGCAAGATAACTAGAAAAGTTCACTCTTAGCCAGAGCCAGTTCCACTGCAGCTTTGCTGTTGACCTATTTCTAAGCCTTCACTTTCTAAAGCTCTGCAGCAGGTCTTCTGGCAACTGCTGTATAAGAGTTTTGCTCTCATGGTGTTACCCCGTCAAACCATTGCATTATCTATGGTACAGGAATGACAGCACCAGGTTAGGTTAGACAGATTTTTTGAGCAGACACAGACAAAAAAGTCTCACTTGTGCAATTCCTCACACTCCTCCAATATCACAATGCCTTCAGAAGACATCCCTCACTCTTACCCCTAAAAGTTCCACACAGGCAAAACAAGCATCCAAAGCAGAAAGAAAAAAAAACCAAACCAAAAAACTCAGGCAGGCAGTAATATTTTCTCAGCAAACACTTCTGCATTAGCAATCTGTTTGGAAGAGATGGCCGAGGCAGCCTGGCAGCCTAACAGTTAAAAAAACTCAAAGAATGAAGAGCATTTTCTTACTTCAAAATGAAATGAAATATTTTTACAGGATCTCAACTGATTTTATTTCGGAATTGATGCAACTAAATATTGCTACTGTCTTTGAGAAATTTAAGAACAGTATTCAAAATGCAAAATCCAAACACTTCATGAATTTCAACATTCATCTGGGAATTAATAAACTTGCACTATCAGTATGCTAGCCAATGTAGGCAAGAACTGTCCCCAGGCAGCTCTGTGAGGTTGCACACATAAACGAATTCTGCTTTTGTTCGTCAAGAGAAGATGCAAATCACCTCAAAACCAAGAACAGTGCAAACTAGCACAGATCAAGTGTGCTAACCAACAGGTTAATACAACATAAATGTCTTGAAAAACATCTCTACAGTTTAGTAAGTTATTCTCAAGGTAAAACTAGTAGAGCCATCAACACCATTAGAGGAGACAAACCTGGAATGAGATTCATCTGGATAAACCTACAAGGAACAAAGAGAATTGCAAAGAAAATAACTAGAGCCACACAATTCACATCAGCATACATCTGCAGCAGAAAATGCAGCGTACATCACAGTAGAAAACATTTTAGAATGTCTTTACTGCAAAGAACAAGCAAAACTAGCACTGCAGAACACAGCTAGAAGAAAGTAAATTGAACAACTATCTGAAGATACCACGTTACATAATTGATATTTTTATTATTATGGAGCTATGAAAGGTAATTTTACCTTTTGCCTTATATCCATAGCATCTCGTGGGTTAAAGAGGACTGCACATCATATGCGAAAGTGGAAATCCGGTTGTGACAAAGAACAGCTGTTAAACTCAAGTCTTGACCTAGCTTTGTGGCATCAATGCTATTGATGATGAAGTGTATTACAAGAGACATTTAAATTTCTGAATGACTGTCAGCACAAATTTCCAACAATTCTTTTGCCTCTGTGGAAGGTGACAACTAGTCAAAATCAACTTAAAGCAATGACATTGTAATAAATGTAATAAATAAAGACTTTTTCAATTAGAAATACAGGTTTTATGCCTTCAGTGGTCAATGACTTTAAATTCACTGTAAGACCGCAGTCTGTACTTTGGCAGAGACTGTATATACTTTTGATTATAACCAGTAAAAATATTTAAAATGCTTCAAGATAATTACTTACTACCTATTTTTGGACTTGTTCACTTCTCTGGTAAACTGCTGTTAGGTGTGATGAAAAATAAAACCCAAGCAATGACATGGAACAAAGACCTTTCCCTTTTATCCCAAAATTGGTCAGTAAATGCTACTAGAAACAAGGATTCAAGGAACCCTGAAGCTATTGCTACACACAGGGCTCAACAAGCATTGTATTACTTTATCACTCAGATCTCCTGGGGGTAGTGGTATGCAACTCCTGTGTCATTGAACACCCCTTATTTTACCAGAAGCTCCCAGCAATTGAAGTGAATATGTATCTATGTCCATACCCATGCATTGCTCTACTGGACACTACTTATATATGCAAGGACAAAATTTTACTAACTTTATTCTCATCTTTCAGCTTCTTCTGACACATCCCCCCTCATCACAGACTTTTTTCATTCATCTCTTGTTTCTTCTTCCTTTCCTTAGCCTTTTTCCTTTGAATATGTATCACTTCTACAGTGCCTCATCCACACCTTTTATCACCTCACCACAAAATAGCCTCTCCCACTTGTGTCAGGCAGAAAGAGACTCTATACCACTTTCTTCAATATGTTGTTCATTCTTAGCCTCATTATTTTTTATTTATTCTTAATGTAGTCTTAACTGACTTTACTACTGCAAACAGCTTTCTGGCAACTTTTGAGGCTGAGAGCTTGCTAACAGTCATAATATTGAATTTATCACAACTCAAGAGAAATATATTAATACAGTGAAAGAATTAAGAACACCACAAAGGTTCTGTGGTGAAGTTACTCAGTGAAGCCTTAGCGGACAACTGCCAAAACTGAATAAGTAATCTACTGATAAATGGCTGAATTACAGAGGACTCATTAATTTTGCATCAGAAGCTCAGACCCAATACAACACATGCAGCACCAAGTGTTTTTTTCAAGGGGATGGAATGAAAATATCAATCTAAAACTCTCCAGTTCCTCAAATGATATTATTATTAGCCTTCTATATGACCCAAGAACCCATTTGAAACTTCACAAACAGCTTTTTGCTACAACACTGCTGCAATACACTAAAGCATTGGATCAAGTAACACAGTACAAGTACCTGGTTTGTTGTTCTTCAAGCTGTTAATTAATTGGAGTTATGTTTTACTTGCTTAAGATCAATATTCAGGAAGAATTTAATCTGCAAACACCACAGCAAAGCAAACCATAACTTAGTGGACCCTACCCATAGATAGTCTTTTTTTAAACCACACAAATGCAATGCTGATCTCCATAGGAACTGTGTCACATGAGAGTTTAAAGTTCAGTAGAAAAAGACAACATAATGCATACTGCATCATTTTAGTAGAAGAGCATCACTAAGACCCCAGCATGCGTGTTTCTAACAAAACAAGCAGAAGAAATCACCACTCCTTAAATTATGTTCAAATAAATCACAGAAACAAAATCTAGAAAACAGAGGGGAAAAACTTTTTTAGGTCTTCCTGAAGCAGAGGTGACATTCTTTCCATGGTTCAGAAAGACACTTCTGACCCCTGAATTGCTTCCAGTCACCTGAAAATGAAAATGATGCCTCTGCAAAGCATCATTTATACAGTACCATATTCCTATTCTCCACACACTTGCTATGACAGAAAATTAGGTAATCCACAGTGGGAATGTATGTCCAATATGCACTGAATTCATGCTACTACTCACTGGCAACATTGCTTTCATGGCAAAGACAGTAGGTGTCTAAGTGAGGTCAGCACATGCCCACAAAACCAGGGACAATTCACCATCGATAAGCAAAAAAAAAAAAGTAAGATTCTGAATGCTATTAAATACTGGTAGCACAGTTCATGTTACATAATTCAGGTGCTTTGAGTTTTATATTTATTTCAATGATTTATTCATCAATGCACCCACACTACTTTTTAATCACAAAGCCTAAGCATTTGTATGGTTTACCTATCTTTGCATTGGCCACTGACAACATGAGATAACTACAGTTTAAGGTTATGATTTTAAGTTTCTAAGGAGTTTGTAAGTCTTGGAACAATGAAATATGATTTACCTATCATATACATATTCTATCAGTGGGTAATAAGTAATTTAACTAAATCACTAGTTATTTTCACTGTCAGTCAGACCTTAAATGTAATTTGGGGTAGATGATATATAAGCAGCAGCATTTGCAGAACAACTTGCATACTGTGCATGGATTCACAGGATTTCTATGAAAGCTGGTTTCCATGGAGAGATACCTGACTTTTTTTTTTAAGCCATAAACAAGCTGTTTATTGCTTTCAATTTCTAAGCATTGAAATAACCTTGCAGAATGAGAAAGGCCAAACCTTACATAAAATACAACTTATAATTAGCAAGTCAAATGCATTAGGACAGGATGATACAGTCGTCCTAATGGCATTAAGGCTAAAATCAAAATCATGCATGTTTCAGTGTATCTTTTGCAATCCCAAAATAAATTGTTTCAATGCTTACACTTGACCGATATTTTATTTCATACTGCTACACTACCACATGTATCACATTTGAAAAGTACAAAAGGATTAAATAAAACACGATTCTTCATCAATACATAGTAGTTTAAGAGTGAAACTATTTCCCTGTGATAGCTCTAAACAAATACTATCTAGAACATCCATTATTGTAGGCCACAGAGCACTTTAAAAGAGATTTTGGAAAATTCAAGATTTGGTGTTTTTTTAAGTAAAGGAGAATGTCCTTTTCAGGTGAAAAATGTCCCTATTTAAACATGCTTAAATAGGGCTGCCAATTATCTCTTGATATCATGACAAAGATCTCTTACAGGCACTGCACTTTTTTTCCCCATAATTACAGAGTTTCTCATGGATGTTGGGGAAGCCTGTATCTCTCCATAATCTCACAGATCTTCAATTTATTTTCAAACTCTAAATATAAGAATAAGATAGCAATTGCTCTTCCACCTCAACATGAGTTTCTAGGCCTGTGAAAACCAAGCATATGAATAAACATACATATAGAAAATTAGCTCAAACTCTGAACATACACACTAAATGGAATTCCCCAGAAAAGCTATATATGCTTAGTTCAACTCTACAGTTTGGGTACGTGTATATTGTAGAGTCTGCTTTAAATTTAGATAGCAGCTTTTCTACAAACACACCAGTTCAGCATGAATGAGCACTTAGATAACACATCCCTAAAGAGAACGAAGTTTCAGTTATCAAAAACTTGTTCTATTTCCTGAGTGACAAATTACACAGGGGGCGGGGGGTTAAAGTGATTGCTTCATGTTCAGTTGAAGCTGCTATTTAATTTTCTACAATAGATTTTATTCAGAAACACAGTGCTTTTACTTTCATAATAATGGTATTTGTATTACTGAGCTTTTCACAGGGGAAGCTCTGACTATTTTAAAAATCTAAGGCATAGAAGAGGCAAAAAGATTTATCAGCACAGAGGTCAGCAAGAGCTTCAAGGATAGAACTCTGGCCAATTGCCCTACTTACCCCACTGCACCACCTCCTCAAGTTAATAATAGCAAATACCATGGATTTACAGACTAATTCTTACAGACACTTCTGTGAGACTTCAACCCCATTTTAGAGAGAAGAAAACACAAAGTAATAAATTTTTTAGCACTGTATATACCTTGTGCTATCCCCTTGTATTGATACCACACAAATTTAGATAAAGACTTACAGAGTAATTTTAGTAGACAACTTTGTTCTGAACTACAGAAATCATAAGATTTGTCTGAAGACAGAGCAAATCTGTAGCATAATGGATTGAGATAGAAAAGTATTTACTTCACACTCCTACACTTAACCTATCTCTTTATCTGCACAGACTTATAGGGCCAATCAAAAGAACATCAGAAAATTTTCCAATTTGTTTTATTCTCAGCTTTTTAACATGGCGATTTATGAAATTACCTTCAAAAACAATCTTTTACAATCTATTTCTTTGCATTGCCATACTTAATTCTCTTTTTGTGTTCAGATTACTCAAGAGTAGAGCAGAGGAAATAACTCTGACATTTTTTATTAGTATGGGTTTAGAATAGTGCTTTCAGTTATTCATTTTCTGAAATATCTTTAAGGTTTATAGCATAGTGGAAACATCATCAAATCACAAAACAGTTACATACAAAGATCTATATAACATCCTGAAACAACTGAAAAATTGTATTTCTACCTGAAATTTTATAATCACACCCGCTATCAGCACTACCCATCTAAAAATAATCAAAGTGCAACATAGAGCAGGGAGACTATGAGATTTCCAACTAGAACTATGTTATTTGTGAGATTTTACCTTATTAAGAAATGTATAATGGTAAATTTGGCTTTTATCAACAACAAGCATAGCTTTAGGAGTTGTAAAGGCGTGATAAATTTTTGTCTAATACAACTTTTAAAATGCTTATAAATTAATAGTTTTCAATATGAACACAAATAGGTAAAGGACATTCAATTACTTTTAACTGCAACAGTTCCTAAATGCTTCAAATTAATTCTGCTTTAAGATACACAAACCACTTTGCTGACTGTAATAAATAACCAGACTCTTGTGATAGTCAAAAACTTGTTCTTTGAACAAATTTCTTTTCTTTTTTTTGTTCTTTTTTTAATACAAGAGATTCCAGTTTTCCCAAATGTATGCACTGGTAATGTGAATAATCATACAAAATTAATTACTGTGTGCTCCATAGAAACAACACAATAACAGATTACATGGAAATTATGCAAGTGTCTGGGGACCTTGGGAAATTAAATCAGTATGACTGCTATAAATGCTTAGGTCCAGCTATATTACGAGCATATTTGACAAAAAATTTAAATAAAATGCTTCATCGGTTTAAAATACTGGAAGAGTATTATACTTTAAAACAAATCATGTTTATTTAACCATTTTTTCATGCACTCAGGTCTGGGCTTGCAGTGTTCTCACTTGAAGCAATGTTTATGCCTATGCAGTTCTGATGAACATTTATTGGAGACTGGTGGGTAGGGGAAAATTATTTGCACTTTTTTTTGCCCTAATGAGTACAAAAAAAATCTGTAAGCAATAACTCAGAATACGATTAGCTCCTATTTTCCCAGAGTAGTTACTTTCCAACATTAATAATTCTGCCCTATTTAAACTTCAAAATGCCCAAACTAATTAAGCTATGTTGTGCTTGCTGATTTAGAGAGGCACTTGGGAGTAATATACACATTAACCAGGAACATTAGACTATATGAATTCTACTTCTCATTACTCCATCTTTATTATTGTTATTTAGAATTGGTTTTCAGTTTTGAGAAAAAAGTTCCTCTCCCCAACAGAGATTCATCTCTAAGAATACCTACTCTGACCAACAATACCCATTTGTTTTAGGGATTAGATGAATCTATTGGTAATCACCAATAAATATCTTCTTGCTAACTAGGAACAAATAATGACGTAGGACATCATAATTTCAATTGCCTAGCAACACCTCTTCTGACATCATGTTTTGATAACTGGTTGTTTCTAGTATGAAAGAGTGGCTGAAGCACAAGAACTGTCAGAGATGAGAAAAAGCTCTACCTTTCTTGAAGGCTAGAGTTCTTTTCTTAACATCAGAAGAATTTCCATACAAGTAAAATCCTCATTTTTTACTTAAAAGCTGGTTATACCATGTATACAATATATTCTAAATCCTTATTCGCTAGAAGCTCAGTCTGGCAAGGTGCAAAGTGAAGAAACACAACACATGCAGTTTTAGTCATGCCAGGCTTACTTCAGCACAGCAAACTCGGCTTAGACTGTACCAGACTTAATCTGCAAGAGGCTTTCCTCACCTGAGATCAGCAAATTTCTTGAGTTAAACCTTTTTTATTCCACAGACTTTAGTACTGAAAACTCTGGGCCATGAAAACAAATGCAAAAGTATCATGTAGACCTTAAAATACATACATGACATCACCCAGGGCATTTTCACCCTACATAATGGAGATGTGCAACGTATGCAGGGAAAGAGACTGCACATTTTTTCAGGCTTCATTATTAAGATTTTTAAAGTCTATTAGCCAGAAGCAACCACTTGAGTTTTAGTAAAGATTATCTATTATTTTTCTTTTAAAAATACCTTTACTCAACCTATGGTATTTTAGAAGGCAGACACCCAGTTCAGAAAAGAATTTCAAATACTTCTGTTTAATTATCAAAAAGGTACTAGAAGTTTATGTATATAAATACCATTTACAATGAAATGAAATTTTAGATTGTCTTTCAGTTCTGGAGGTTGATAATCCAGCCTTTCGACAGAAAGGATGATGTTTTAATTTAGATATCAAATTCTGCCATAGTCCAGCATACCTTGAAATACATGTGCATTTTTATTACCCAATTCATTAATACATCAAATCTTTTTTAGATTCACCCTATCTGTGTATCTTACTTCTAGGTATATGCAAACCAACATATGCTTCTTTTCTCTACTGCAGAATCAGTACTATTACATAGAGAAGAATTCAAGGAATTAGATCAATACCACTTAAACAGCAACCAGTTTTAAAAACACACATGGCATATGAAAACTCCACTTTCTTCTAATAGAACACAGTTGTTCTCAACAACTGGCAGATGTTGTATTTTGTAGAAAGAAAATTTAAAAATCACCTTTCAGAAGCTGATTCAGGTCCATGGCATCATGCAAGACTTTTCGACTATATCTGCAATCAAACTCGGAATCTAATGAAAAAAGATACAGATATAAGATGGAATTTCCCAGGCCCATAGGTTTTGCACATTTAGTGTTGTACTTAAATTCTCAAAATTACCATATAATTCTTGGTTCACATTTTCCTGTCTCTTTACTTTTAGTTTCTTATCATTTGATGCTATAAATTCAAAAGACTGGATAGGACTGATGTCTGGAGTTGACAGAGGTGTTACATCAGTCACTGTGTCTTCAGATTCCTCCAGGTCTTCACCAAATTTTGGTTTTCCTTCTGCTAATTTCATCACTGACTTGAATTTTTGTTTTGGAGACAAAAGAGCATTTCTACAAGCATTCCTTTTTGAGGAAGAATGAGATGAATCTGATAAACAGCTATCAGAATCTGTGTCAGAACAATCTGTATCTGAACTTGAGGATGATGAGGAGGAGGACGAGGTAGAGGAAGAAGAAGAGGAGGAGCTGATAGCATATTTTTTGCTAGCCTTTTTTATGTTGTTTGGTTGCTTAGCTGACTTCAGTCTAACCTTCTGTTTTTTGCCATCATCACTGCTATCTTCTTCATCTGTATAGTAATCTTCTTCACCTTCTTTAACTATTTTAGGAATTCCAGCAGGAACAATCTCCTCTGTTCCTGTGTTTGCTGCAGGTGTTGCTCCAGATGTACCTGCCTTCTCTGCAGCTGGAGAAAGTGTCAAAAATGAAGCATCTTCAATAGGATCTTTGCTATTTTCTAGGGACTGATCCTTTTGCAAATCTATCTGCTTTTCTTCACTTTCCTCCTCACAACACTTTTCATCCTTTGAATTAGAAACTAAATCAGTGTCTGCAAGAGCTGCCTTTGTACTTCCTTTCTCTATATCTTCCCCATTTTCTTCAGCTTTCTTTTTCTCTTCCTCAAAGTCACTGTCAAAGAAGGCATGATCCACTTCACCATCTGATATGTCTTCAAAACGGTCCATAATGAAATACGATACCTGCAAGCATCAAAAACATTTCCAAAGATTTGTGTAAAAACAGATCCAAGTACACTTTTAGTATAATAGCTTTGCTTTTCACTCTTTAGCTCTAGTAATTTATAATTCTGCAATTAATTACATGAAGTTGCTAGAGACAATTCCCTAGTGAGTTCAGTAAAACTTAGTTCAACCTTACTGCACACAGCTTATATCTTAGACCAGAAAGCTTTACTTTCAGCCAACCCATCACAATTTCAAAACTACTACTTCTAAGCAAATTTGTCAGTGTTAGTGGCTAAAAAATCTTAACTATCACAAACAAGCAATTAAAGTGTCTTATTTTTTCCCTTTAAGCTAGAGCCATTTGAAGCTAGAGCCACTTATGAGCTATCATTAGTTGGAATTTTATGTTTTAAGCCTTGTTTGTATACAGTAGTCATCATCTTGGCTGACACACCCATATACATGTCAGGCTTTCAGCACTTAAAATTAGGAGAAATTTCAATCTACATCAAAAGATCTATGGCTCCAAGGTTACACAGATGTAGGGTGTGTCAGTGCTCATGTTTTAGTTTGCACAAGGAGCCTGCTTTTTGTGACAGTCCTCTGTAACTCACACTACAAAGTACAGTGAGGAAATTTATTTCTTTCAGATGAACCTAGACTTTAAAAAATGTGATCCAGGCATGAAACCAGTGCACTTAAACCAGAAGTCACTATTCAGTCCATGGGACCAGATCATGGATAGCCCAAATACATAATATTGCAGACATCAGGACTTCAATGTTAACCATTATGTTCTACAAATCTGCTTTTATTATGGCCTACTTCTTACAGAATCTTTTGGTGTTTTATCTTATGCATGTGGCAGGATATGAAAGTTTCCACTCATTAGTAGTATATAGAGAGAGTTAAAATAAAAAAATCCAAACACCCCACAACCAAACAAAATTAGCCAGTAACAAAGACTACCAGTCTCACCTAGCCAGAGTCACTTTTCTCCTACTCTTTACAACAGATTTCACACAAATTTAGTAAGTTACAATCAATAAATATGAAACATTCTTTAGACCAAAGGAAAGAAAACATGAAGACAGTGGAAACAACTATACAAGGCTGGAGAACCAGAATATTTTACAAGATGGATGGTCTCCTTTAAACCACATATAGTTTGTTGCCATGGCAAACAAAGGTGGGAAAAAGGACTTTCCAGGAAAGGTTCTAGCTAAAAATTACTTCAAGATACAGAATTTTTAAAGGTCACTCAGATATTTTGCCACTTTTCAAATAATACTGATTTAGAGGAATTGAAAATATGCTCCTCAAATCACAATATAAAACTAAGAAGTCTGGAACAGCCTAGGGTTTTAAGAATCAAAAAGCCAAAGAACTGCAAAGAGACTTATTATGGTTCGATATTGTATAAAGCTGAAAACACTATTAAGTAACAGAAGCAGAGATCAACTTTCAGGACCACAAAGATAACTCTCGGAAGCACCCAGCTCTTCAAAGGGCTACAAAGGAGTAAAACACTTTTGGGGAATGCAGATATCCAGCAAGTTAAAGTCTTGCACATGAACAGGCACTAGCCATCATGAACCACCACCCTGCTGCTTACAGAATACTTCATCTGCATCTTCATTCTGGCAGGGTGGTCCCTAAGAGACACCCCTCAGGATGACTGACTTATTGGCCATGTCCCTGGTTCTCACTCACTCACACTCAGCCTTATCATCACTATCCTTGAGCTCCACACAGCTGAAATAGTCCCTCATGCAGAGGGACACTTCCCTTTCCTTCCATATACCTCCCGAGGAGCTTATAACCATCCATTGCACCACTCCAGCCATGATAATCACCCCATCACATTTCTGTGATGGTAGCTACACCATGGTTTTCCCATAGAACCATGGCTTCTTGCCCCTCCTGGTTTTTACCCATCTTGTGTACATTCGTTCAGGTGCACTTCATCTGGGCTATTGATTCCACACTTCACCTCACTTCTTGTGATACCTGGCTTCAGGCAGCTTGCATAGCCTACAATGTGCAACTATCATGTGAATTCCTGAAAGTTTTTCTAGAGCAGCTGTTTAAAAGGATAATACATTTTAATATATAACAGCATGCACAATAGAAAAATAAAAAACAATCAAAAGAGTAACACATTATTTAAATTAAATTTTCTACCTCATGCAATCTAAACCAGAAGGTAACAAAACCTGTAAAGTATAGACCATTAATTATTTATTTAGCAAGTACAACTTGAACAAACCCAATTCTATGAAGAAAATTAATACAGGAAGTGGGGTTTAAAAATAAAACCATTTATCTCCATGATGAGAGGCTTTTATTACTTAAAGGAACTAGCATCTCTCCAGCTCATAACTGGAAATATTATGACTAATTGTAAAAGCAGGCATGTGGTGTGTTTCACTTGTCTCAAACAGAGATCTGAAATACTGCTAGCCCTGTTGTATACAAGAGCATAAGGGACTAAGGCAGAAAGGTTTGCAGGTGGATGCAGACAAACTAGGATAGCTTAATATAGCTGAGATCTTTAGTATAGCTTAAAATATAACGTTTTGAGCGTAATCACATCCATGTATTTTTAGTTTATGCAATGCTGCGCCTGCAAAGGTGACTGAACTAATGGCAGCTCGTCGGTTATGATGTGTAGTCACACCATGGCTTCTCAGATGACTCTTCTGAACAGTCTCTGAAGTGAGGATGGGATTTAACTCAAGACATAAGGGCAGTGTAGAGCTGACAAAAGGTGATAAAAGATCACAACAAGCTTGTACATTCCTCTCCACTCTTCATGCCAGCCAGAGAGCACATATCTTCCCACTCTACAGGATTCACGAATAGCTCGCCTGCCAGTGGGCCATTTCCTAGGAAGACTGGAACATAACTGCTTCTCAGACAGCAACCACCAGTACAGGAGAGATCATTTAGCAGTCTGGCCCTGCCCAAGGAGCAGCAGTCATTCCACTGCCAAATGCATATTTCAGTCTTCTGGTACAAGTCCCTAACAATTTTAGCCTTCATCTTAATGGGAAACCAACATGCCATGTCTCACTGACACACAATCATTCACAAACTAAAGATTAATGAATTCTGTCATTCACATTAAAAACAAACAAGAGGATATGCAAAAAAAAGAGATGGTATTCTCGAATCCTATTCCACTCCTGCATTGAGAGCATCTGCAACAGAGCTGGAATTTGCCAAGATGATGCAATACAGAAGAAGTAATTTTGCTGATAAAGCATGCCAAATCAATAAATTGTCTCTGTTTACAATTTCACACCCATTTATATACAACAGAGTGTAATTTTACTTATGCGAGAAATCCAGAGTTCTGCTATGCTACCTGTTTTTAAAACACAGAGTCAACAAATGATAGATACTCTGAAATCCCAAAAAACCTATTATTACAGCCAAATACTAATTTTAGTGACCACTGTATTTACTTACCAAAAAACACATGATTTTTTGTGGCTTTCTGCCACAAAACCCTTTAACACAAGCATGATCAACTCCAAAGAGCAGGCTTTTTATTTGAGAGATCTTTTTTTAATGTAGTATTTTTTCTCCCCATGTAATTCTCTACCTCTCAACCCATTTTTCTTGCAACTGTAACAATCACTCATTACCACAGCCAAGAACACCCTTTTTGTCTTTGTCTCTTGCTTACTGCAGCTCTTCCTAGTTTAGGAAGAACTAGTTTATACCACTTTTTAATCCCTTCAATCCCTGACCCATTTAAGATCAGAAAGCAGTGGTCAAGCAGTCAAGGTGAACATGCAGTCTGACTGTCAGGGCTTTAAAGACCCATACTTTCTCATCAGAGGGTTGACACACCAAGAGTCTGACTACCTACTGAGACCAAATCCACATTCTTCCCAGTTGGACACTGCAAGAACATAGACCACACAACTCCTGCACAGATCAACCACTGCCTGCTGCTGCACTAGCCAAAGAACAAGCAGCATTTTGACATCCTCCTCCATGTCAAAAAACAGATCAAGACCCTAATCACACTAAGCATATTGGGTGTTTTTCCCCTGCCAGTTGCAAACCTGACAACTACAGCACCACCTGAAATATTTTTGCAGGCAATGCCTAAGAGCAGGCCATAAGGCATGACAGCGAATTGAAGTAACTTCTACAAAGGTAGGATGGTACATAAAAAGTCATGTAATGAGGATACAGACTTAGATGTGGGTTTGTGCTTCAGCATATCCTTCCTTTTGAAAACATTTTTGAATGTCAGAAACTAACACTTACGAAGTACATTAAGTACCCAGTGAAAGATTTGAGGTGTTTTAAACTTGGTTAAAACTTGAAGTTATCCACTAAATCTTTCACTTTTTAAAACGCACACCATCTGAAAATTGTGCATCTAAGAGTACTGAAATAACTCATAGAAGAGAAGAAAAACAGCATTCAGGTACAAGCAGTGACCAACTTTCTTTTCTTTTAAGCATTCTAATTTCATAACCAAGGAAGAGGGTGATTTATATAGAGAGGACAACTGGGGCTTTTCCTTTATCTTGTAACATAAAAGTTCCTAGCATGCAGACTACCATGCTCCAAGGAAAGCTGTTTTGTCCCTATCTGGTATCCTAGCATGCAGAACACCACACTCAGAGTTTGCATGTTATGCACCATCTGAAGGGCCTAAATGCTCCCACATCATCATAAGATTCTGGTATTTAATAGAAGGGGAAAACAAGACCTTGACACATCCTAGGGGCTATATCTGAAATGTCTGATGTTACTGTGTGTATCCTGTACAACACCACAAAGGCCATAATACAGCACAGCTACAATGCACTCAAGATGAGTCAATACTATGTTTCCAACAACAACAAAAAATAGGCTTCATCTGAGGATATATTAAAAAACATGTAAAGCACCAGACTCAGTATAATATTGTATTTAGCTCCAATAGGGCACCTTTGTTTTAGGGTTGAAAGTGTTTTCATTGAAAGACTTCTACTACTAATAGTATGTGTTCTTTATAGCACTCCAAAATCTTCTTATTCTACATTCTCATTATTTCCCCTGCGGGGATCCTGCCCCTCTAAACCTGCTGACTGCCAAATTGCCCTTGTATGGAACTTGGGGGAGGTTGAAAATGCTCAAGGAACAACAACTGCCTCCTTCTTCCTTCCTTTCTCATTTTTCACTGAAGCTTAAAAAATGCCCAGCAAACAAACAAAAAAGACAAATTTGAAAACATCTAGAAGAGAGCAATAAAAATGTCAGGATAAGAAAAGTTTTATTTTTGGTAGTTTGTTCAAAAGAGGGGAAACATGAGAAAACACTAGTCTAAAACCTGTGTGACAAACCACCAGCCCTATTTACCTCCTCTTAAAGCTTTCGTATTTGTTACTAAGAACAAAAAAGCATGCAAAGGAAGAAATATAGCTCTTAGGAAACTACTTATCTTAACTCTCAATGAATAAAACAACCTAAATATATGCTAAATATCTTTAGCAGATATTCTGATTTTCCAAGCTCAGAGCACAATACCTGCTGCTACAGCTGTTCTGCATCCTTCCTTCTCTCTGCTGGACACAATGGAAGGATTTTCCCCCGTATGCTCTAAGATACAGTCTATTAACTTCTAACTAGCCCTCAGAACAGCAGTTCTCTCTCAAACAGGTAGACTCCCTGGAGATGCTTCAAAGCACTCTTGAGTCTTTTAAAAAGAGTTGCAACAGAAAGTCCTGAGTCTCACAGCTATTTCAAGTAAGAATTCAGTTCAGCCAATGGGCACTAGAAAATCCTGGAACACAGTCAATTGCCATCATGGTTAGAGCAAATGAAAGCACATGACCACCAAAGAGGCACAGACAGGTGCTGGGCAAAGTCTTTCAAGTTAATGTACAAGGCAGGGAGGAGAGAGAACAGGCAAAAATGGTGGGGGGAAGAAAAGGGGGGGAAAAGATAATATATTTCCTCTTGAGCCAAAAATAAGCCATTCCTCTACTGTGAAAAGCTGCAATACATTAACACATTATGTTGAGAAGTGTGTATCTGCAGTTCCAGGATTTGACTCGCAGAAACACATTAAATATTTGTTCTTCAGGCTCTTCAGCAAAGGTCACCTTGTGACCTCTTGAGCAGAAAGGCTGGGTCAGAGAACACTGAGGTTAAATGAGGGGAGTGATGACAGCCATCAGCTCTGTCTAAACAGACCATGGCTACTCACTCATTGCTGAGAATCCCAAGAAAATTACTCTCAAATCCTCTAAACCCAGGAAGAAAAGAAGCTAACAATTACAATCGAAAATAAAGACAAGGAATCACATGTTGGTTGATAAAAGTAGCACCAGCTTCTGGAAGGCCTTCCACTTCTACAAGGATAAGTGACACCATCCACACTGAAGTCTCATGGGGCTGCTGCCACACAATTCCTCACTACCTAGAAGAGACCCAACTCCAGCCACCTCAAAGGCTAAAAGGCAGCAAGCTGCTAGGGGAAAACTGGCCACTGGTATTGATCTTTCCGAAAAGTGACCCATAGCCACAACCCTCCGATAATATAGAACAGGTATGAAAAGCCCAGAAAAGGACAGACTCTACTGCCCGGCATCGATGGTGAAGAGCTAAGTAAAAGCCCAACTTTGTTTTCTCACTCCTTCTATACGGGTACATGTCTATGAAGATTATTTCTGTCCAATATGAAGATTTAAATTTGGGGGCAACATGTATTCAACCAGGCCATCCACAACTGAAGGGGGAGAGTCTGGCACAGCAGTTCAAAACACACATCTAAGCTTCAGGTGTAATATGTCATCTGAAAGGGCAGACTTTCAAAAGCTTGTAGATGATCCAGTAACCTACGTCACAGATAACCTACAAAATATGCCACCCATCCTACAAAATTTGCACTTTTATGTGTTCCTGGGTTGAGCCTTTCAAGGAATTGGTCAATTGCATTCAAACTCTCAATAGGCTTAGCAGTCCTGATGGCCCACTGAGCCCATGTAAGTCTTATGAAGAAACACAGGGCCCTCTGAATGCCCTTCTAAACACAGGCAAGCACAAAAACCAGAACAAAAATCCCAGTAGGTCATAACAGCTTTAAGTTACAAGAAAAGGAATAGAATGTGCCCAAACTACTTGTCCTTTTCTCTGGTTTCTACTCCAAACCATTGAAGTATTATCTAGGTTTAGAAAACCAAAAGAACAACATATGCACTACAAGAAAAACAAACAAAGCAGGAGGAAGTGTTGAAAGAGCTTGAAGCATTCCAGAAGCAGAGCCCGAAGCTCTGACAACTATATTTTTAAATGCCAGTTATTTCACAAACCCATTCTTAAGCTTACTTATTTTTTAGCAACTATAACTTCATTTTAGTCTTCAAATAAATCCACTGAGGAACTTAACTTTGTGAAACTTTGTTCTCGCTCCACTGACAATTCCACAACTTTCTACCCAAAATAGAGAGATTAGCTATCTTTTCAAAGAAGCAAAAATGTGTGCAATGCATTCTATGCACTATATTGAGCACCTCAATACAGACAAGCAGGGATACAAAAGAAATCTAGCACTGCTGGTTTTATTACATTCATGCCAGCCCACATTGTTGTCCTGGTGTTTTTATGAATACTGCATAGAAATTTTAGCCACACAATTTTAAAACATGTACACATCCAAATGCAAACACTAGATTTTTTTTTATTTCTATTGTATAGTAAAAATGTAAAAGTGCAAGTATTTGCATACTGTAATTAAACCAGTTTTCAAAAAACTGTTTGCAAAGGAAAAACTTCAGCCAGGCACAAAGATTATATGACTTTAAGTTGTCCCATAAACCATGCTACATTTTAAAATACTGTGAAAACACCAGAAAAAAAACCCACTGTTTGACAAAGACAACACATATTGCATTTTGTTATAGCATTTCACTGATTGTCTTTTAAATTAATTCAGTACTCTGCTCTGCTGCAGCAGCCCAGGTTTCAGAACTACCTTATTTCTGATTTCCAACCTAATCCAGAGGGGTCAAGAGATTTGGCTAGTTATTTTTCAAAACAGCAGCCCCACTTTGGGAGCCATTACTGCAGAACACAGCCCTGTGCTGGGCAGAGGGAGTTACACATGTGTCCTGAAGAAAGTGTGGAAACGTGACCCATGCTATGATTAACATGCTAGAGGGAAGCTGTTTGCAATAATCATTACATCTGACTTAATTCCCACTAATTAAGCCCAACCAAAACACCGCTCTGAACTCTATTTGGGCATCAATGCCCAGTTGCGTCTCTCAAAGTCCGGTAACTTTGATAGCACATACGATTCTGCAAGTCTCTTCCAAAGCCGACTGCTACGGCGACAACAAGGGCCGGTGACTCAGAACGGAATCTCCCACCTCTTTTCCAATCTCCCCGAGGAGTAAAGCGGGCAGACACGGCACTGATGTGGGGCGAACACACGTCTCAGAGCGGCATGACCAAACTCTGGCAGCTCAACGCCAGCCCCGGCACTCCAAAGGCAGCGCGCACGACGCGCTCGGGGGACACCTACGTGAGCGCCGCTCAGGCAGGGGAGCGAGCAGGAATACAGCTAATTAAAACCATTTTTAAAAAAAATTATATAACGGTTAAAAATAATGCGTACGTACACACGTCTCCCACCTTGTTTCGGGAAAAAATTACCGCAGACGGGGGAGGAACATGCCCGTCGTCCCCAACCGCCCCCAACCGCCCTGCAGGCACCTTCCGTGGCAAGGAGGCACCGCAGGCCCTACTACCCGGCCGACACCCCCGGGAAGAAGCAGCGGCCGCTACCGTGTCCCCCTTGGCCCCCTCTTCTCCCGGCTTTGTTGTGGTAACCGCGCAGGCAGCCGGGCGGATACTCACAGGCACGGGAGAGAGAGAGCGGGGAAAGAGAGAGCGAGGAGAGCGCCGGGGAGGCGGGAGCTGCGCAGCGCTGAGGCCGCTCCCTCGCTGCCGCCCCGCTCCTGCGCAGCCCCGGTCGGCCCCGCGCGCTGCTGGGCGGGGAGAGGCGGTGCCTCAGCGGGGCGGGAAGGGCGGGCGCCGGGACCTCCCGTGGGAGGGGCCCCTCAGGCACGGGCTCTCCACGGAATCGCCGGAACAAGGAGGTTAGAAGAGACCTCCGAAATAATCGCCTCCAACCTCAGATCGAACACCACCGTGTCAACCAGACCACGGCACTAAGTGCCACGTCCAGTCTTTCCTCAAACACCTCTAGCGACCGCGGCTCCACCACCTCCCCCGGCAGCCTGTTCCACTGTTCACCCTTTCCGAGAAGAAATTCCTGCTAATGTCCAACCTAAGCATCCCCTGGCGCAGTTTCAGACTGTGCCCTTTAATCCTGTCGCTGGTTGCCTGGAATAAAAGGCCGATCCCCACCGGGCTACCTTTCAGAGCAATAAGGTCTCCCCTGAGCCTCCTGTTCTGGCTAAACAACCCCAGCTCCCTCAGCTCTTCCTCTTAAGATCTGTGCTTCAGACCTTTCACCAGATTTCCCTTCTCTTAACTTGCTCCAGTGCTTCAATGTCCTACCTGAATTGAGACATCCAGAACTGGACATAGATCTCAGGCAGTGGCCTTACCAGTGCCAAGTACAGGGCAAGAATCACTTTCTTAGTCCTGCTGGCCAGCTATCTCTGATACAGACATCAGTCCCCTCCTGCCCTTTCTCGCTCTGTGGGAATGGAGCAGAGAGCTGGGACTCTTACTAAGGCCATGAGGCCCCAAGATGAGGTGATTGTGCCCCAAGTTGGGGTGATGGTCCCCTGGTCACAGCAATGTTGGTCCAGGCTGAGATGATGGAGGTGTGTGCTCCAGTGATTTTGCCTCAAGCTGAGGCAATGGGGCTCTGGGTTGAGACAATGGTATGCTGGGTGGAAGCAATGGGGCCCCAAGGTGATAGTGCTCCTAATTTAATTCATGGTCTCCATGGACTGAGATGCAGAGGGACTCCAAGCTGAAGAAATAGTGCCCCTAGTTGAGGTGATTGCCCCTAGGTTTTGATCACGGGGTTTCAGGGTGAGGGGACAGAATCACAGGTTGAGGTTATGCTGCCCTAGGTTAAGGCAACGAGGCTCCATGCTGAGGGGATAGTTTTCCATGTTGGAGTAACAGTGCCCTATATCAAGTTGATGGTGCCCCAGATTGTGGGGGTGGTGCCTCAGGTTGGGATGATGGCATTCCTGTTGGTGTGCTGGCAGCCCATAGGGACTGGAGGGTGCCCCAGGCTGAGGTGATTTGAACCACCTGAAGATGATGGTGCCCAATATTAAGGCAACAGGACCTTAGGTCGATGTGATGGGCCTCTACATTACAGTGACATGCTGTAGTGCTGGGCAATGTATCCTGAGGAAAGGCAAAGGGGCAACTCATCTAGAGGACTTCTAGGGAAGCCTCATCCAAATATTTGAGGTTGATTTGGACCCTTCCCCAAGCTACCTTGAATTTCAGTATAATTGTTGCAGAAACATGGATAAAACCTTCAAGCAGTTTCAGGAAAGAATTATATGAAAAAAAGACTCCCAGATTACTGATCCATGTATTCAAAATACAAAATTCAGCTTCACTTTGGCCCCATCATTCATCAGGAAAGAGATTTAATGACATGATCACATTTTTTGCTAAGCAGATTGAGTTTTGAATGAAATCAGGGCTGTGCAGACAAATCAACTATTGTGTATATTGTTCTATTTCACTTGGCACACACACATAGGCACATACCTATGGATGTATGGTGCATGGACACACACACATTTTTAAAAATACATATAGCATATGTGTCAGAACACTACAAGAAAAGAAAGAAATCTCTTGAGAAATACAACTTAACATGTCTAAGTTAACTAGAGTCAAATCCTACTTGTGCTACACAACATTTAACAGACGCTCCACAAATTGCATTGACTAAGTTTTTATACTTGTCATGTGTTTCGTTTCTTATTTTTCTGGCACCTCTCTCAGTTCACTGTTGAAATGTTGAATAATGACAACTTCAACTAAAATCAATGCAAGCTGTATTTGGAAAACATGCTACAAAATGCTGAGCCTTTGCTGACCTCGTCATGTGAGGCCTTAGCTTCCTTACATTGGACACTGAATGGGTGCTTTTGTCATTTTTTCCTTTGTGTCAAGTTCCTGACTGCAAATATGCAAAATACAATACCACTGTCTTAAAAGGTGTAGCAAAAAAAAAAAAATAAAATCAGTTAATATTAGTGTAACTTACGTATTTTGTATATTTAAGATACTGAGAAGTATGACATTCAATTTTCCTTTCTCTTGCTCTAGGATTCCTGTGATTGCTTCTAACAGTGTTAGTTATCCAGGTTTACCTGGTTTATCACCATGTTTACAAGTTCACAAGCACTTCTGAGTTTTGTGCCCTGAACCTTAGAAATTTCTATAAACTTCTGGTATGACTGTAACTGCAATGCAGCACCACAGCAGTTATAAAAAAGCACGTAATTAATTCAAAGTTGTAAGTATGCTAAAAATATAAACTACGTATGCATTCTACAGACTTCTTTTTTTTGCCTATGATGTAATTTTTTTTGTTTTAATTGAGAAGTGATAACTTGTTTTAGTTCTTTTATAGCAATGGGATCTGAGCTGGCTGACATAACAGAAATAAAATATGAAAAAGACTACAGGAAAAGTATTCATTTTAATCTTGCCTAAAAATTTGAAAGTGCAAATTCACTGAAGTTTAAAATTTGCAGTACTGTGAAGGTGCAAGTTGAACAATTGTCACTAAAGGTAGCTGCAAAACTGTACAAATCAATGGGGTTTTTCCTAGGATATGTTACAAAGATAAATTATACTTCTAGCTCAAAGGGAAATAGTGATGATGCTGAATCCTTCCCTAAATCAGATATAATTTATCTTTTAAAAGAAGTAACTGTCTTATCTCTGTAGGAAAGATATTTGCTGTAGTGCTCAGATAAGGTAGAATTTGAATCTCTTTTCTCATGAACTAGTTCCATGACTAAATAGTTACAGAAAGAGCATATAGTAATCCCTGGTTCAGAAAATGGACCTCATTGAAGTCCTTTGGTCTTGTAGAGAAAAGTAATTTTTTAAGTACAAAAAGGGAAGTTCAAATAACACTGAGGTAAATCTGAGAATTGCTATTAACTTCAGTGAACTAGGATGTCATCTAAAATATTAGGAATTTTACCTCAGGTGGAAAAGTCATAGAAACTTACTAGGAGCTCAAAGAAAAAGGATCAATTCTTCTTGTTCTATGGATACACATTTGAGTTGATTTAGACATATCTAATTCAGGGTATGATGTGTAAATCCTAACTAAAATGAGTGGGATTATTCAGACAAGAAGTGGTTTTGTGCATAAGCACTGCAGGACTAAACTGTTATTGCAGATAGGTTTGGGTTTTTTATCTTCCTCTCCACTTCTGAGAATTAATACTGTAAGAAAATACTCTCTGTTTACACAGGACTAACAACATTACATGCTCTGCTTCAGGTTAATTTAAAAATTCAATTCCCTTAAGTAGTTTTGACAGAGGCTCAGGCAGTTTCCTGAATGCATTTGCAGTAGGTCTCTGTCTGGTTTCTTGTGCAGATCTTTATTAAGATCCCAGAGCAGCTCTTGAACTTAGTCCAAAGTCCTGCATATTCTGACATCTTTGATGAGTAAAGTGCGTGCCAGGAGATGGATATTAGCTTTCTATTTTCTACCTGATGAGAATAAAATAACTTTATAAGAAACCTTCTGGCATGTTAGGCCTTATCCAAAAGCTTTCAGACTCTGCAAGAATCTCTGCTGCTTTTAACAGTCTTATGTATTGAAAAAACCCAAA
Organism: Poecile atricapillus; assembly: GCF_030490865.1. Classification (NCBI taxonomy): domain Eukaryota; kingdom Metazoa; phylum Chordata; class Aves; order Passeriformes; family Paridae; genus Poecile; species Poecile atricapillus. The sequence goes on from NC_081252.1 coordinate 44,724,236, forward strand.
GGTCCCAAAGCCCTTCAGTGAATCATCAGGATATTTTACCACATAGTAATTCACATGGGAAAGGACTGCCATTGCAATTGTATTTTCACTATTATGATATGATGATTTTTACCTTTAATCACATTAGACATGTAACTTAAATAATCAATTTTGGATACTCTGTGAATGTCCAAACTAGCATTTAAAAGGATTTTGTGCAATTTAATATCCATTAAATAGAACTAACTGTAATAGAATTATGTATTTTATCTTACTAAGTTACTGTAAGGACTTTGGATCAGATTGAGGATCAGTGTCTCCTTTGATAAGTGACCAACAGGGGACCTAAAATCACTTCATAACCACTTTTTGTGATTTTGAGAGGAAATACATTGTTATGCAAACCTCTAATACACACAGGCAACTATATATGGACACCAGACCATCAGACGCTGTGATTTATGATAGAAACAGCTTAGAAAATATAGTGATGGAGTAAAACATTTGTTGTAACTCAGAATCCTGACTAGCTCAAATCTGTTCTGTGCCTGTTTCCATTACAGTTCTGCACCATGAGCTGACATGTAATTCCCTATTACATGTGCTGTTCCAGGGCTATAACAGACTTTTAGACACCTGCAGTATTCATGCTCAGTGTCCTGGCTTGCTTAGCATCACAGAAGCTCAGGGAAGTTTGGTGTCTGGTTTTATAAATGCTGTTACTCTAGAGTGCTATTGCACTCTAGAAGTTATAAGGAAATGTAAGCATTCACAAGATCAGAACATTGGTATTTCTTTTCTTCATTTGGATAGTAGAGTTCATTTGACAGAAGTAACTTTTTTAGAGAGCACGAATAAATAAATAACTACTCCAACGTCTGCAACAATAACTGTGTTTAAAAAGTAAAATTCAGGGTTTTTTTTTTCTTTTACACCTCAATTGACAGAGCAGTGGCAATCTTACCAGATGCTTACCAGTACACTTCTACCTCTAAAGCCTTCTATATAGTTTACAGGTATCTTCTTAAAATGAAGCCATGGATGCTTGAAAATCCACTCTTGCAGTGTGGCTTCTGTAAGGAGATCATTGCCATTTACTCCTGCTCTTGTTGCAAAATGTGGAATGTGTAAAAATTCTCTAAAAAAAGGTTGCTCTTTTATGTTTGATCTTTGTATACTTTCAAGACTAATCAAGAAGGGAGATGTAATCCTTGAAACAGATAGCAGCTAAAAAGCAAGCTCTAAGTGATGTCCATGTGTCAGAAAAACAAATTACTTGTTGGTGGAATTACGCTGTTAATGTTTAGGGCTTGATGTGCTTCAGTGATCTCAGACCCAGGGGGAGGTTAACAAAGCTTGGGGAAAAGGATGTACCATTGATAGTGGACACAAAGAATGAAGAATTTATGGGACACAAGGTCATTTGGCAGAACTCCCAAGATAAGGGAGAAACCAGTAAACCCAACTCACTAATTGTGCTGAAATCAGTTCCTACTTGATAAAAGGTAATTCCAGCAGAAGGAGATCGCAACCACCAACTCAAGGACCACCAACCCAAGAAAACTACCAAGTCAAAAGAAGGCCAAGCATGCAGACTGATTAGCACAGGAAATGAGAGAATCATTAATCAATGATGACAAAACATTAATTAATAAGAGAACTATGAAACTTGTAGACAATGAACACTAATTCCTTTGTTTGCTAAAATGTACAAATAGTAGAAAGCTTTGATATTTGGTGTGCTTGATTTGTGGAATACCAGTGAGCACCCAGGCTTGCACAACTCTGAAATAAGTAGTCAATATCTCTTGTGAGTGTGTAATTCTTGGCTTGTTGCACACTGTAATGAGGCTGATTTTTGCAGACAACACTCTGGAAAGAACAAGGCCTCCCAATTCAGTTGTGCTCAGTAGTTGCTATGAACTCACAAATCTGGTGGAGCTGTAGCTGTGGTACACATATGGTAAGATGAACATGTGTCCCAAGGACAACTGAAATATGGCAAGCCTTGTGCCCTTCCAGGAATTTGTTCTCAGATCTACCACAAACATATAAAATATACAACAGAAGTAGGATAGTGAAAGACAGGAGGGCTGACAGGCTTCTGTTGGGGTGGTGAGGCTGCGTTTTTTTATAATCACTGTCGTACCATATTCATAGCTGTTCTATCAACTTTTTATTTATGAAGTCCAGTTATTTATGGCTTCCTTTGGCTGATCGGAGGGGAGCAGGCGCATACTTCCCACACTCAGGAGGGTTTATAGATCTCTGAGATGCACATGCCAAGGCTTTTGTCCTAAGCTCAGGCTAGGGCTTCGATGACCCGGACTGATCACGCCGGGTCCCTCTGGGTCCAGCCGCCGCCCTCCATGCCACAGCCTCCGCGGCGGAGAGGCGTTCCGTAGCTTTCCGCGGAGCCAAGCTCCGCACTGCAGCCGGCGGCGATTCTCCTCGTTTCGTCCGAGCGTACCCGTTCCCTGGCCTGTGCGTGAGGACGCCTCCAACCCCGCTAGAGAGCAGAGCCCTCCGGGACACAACACAGCTCAAGACGACCCGGCCGGGCCGGCCCCGCCGTAGGGCGGTGCGGAGGGCGCACATGTCCCGGGCCCGCCCGCCCGGCAGGCACCGCCCCCGCCTCCGCCCCCTCCCCGGCCGGACACCGAGCGGCGCGGCGGGGCCTCCGCGGCTGCTGCCACGGCGCTCGGCTCCCGCCGCCCAGCGCGGGGCAGCGCTGCCGCCAGAAAGCGGCCCGGCCGCCGCGCACCCTCCTGCCGCTGGGCATGAGCTCCGGCTCCCCCGGCGGCCGCAGCGGTGCCAGTGGCGGCGGCGGGCGGCGGAGGAGGCGGCGGCGGCGGAGGAGAGGGGGGGGCCCGGGAGCGGCGACCTTCGCAGGGGGCTGCCGCGGCGGGAGATGCGCTTGCTCCCAGCGGAGCCAGGAGCAGCATGTTCCCCGGTGCCGACAGCGCTAGCAGCACGGCCGGGCAGCCCGAGGCGGTGGGGGCCGCCGTCCCCGGCCCGCTGGGCTCGCACGGCCCCGGCGGCGAGGCGCGCCGCCGCAGCGCCCCGGCGGCCGCCGCTGTGGTCGGCGGCGGAGAGGAGGAGGCGGCGGAAGACGAGGAGGACGAGGATCCCGGCTCATCCCGCTTCGTGCTGGCGGCGGGACTGGGGCTTCTGGCCGTGTCCGTCGTCCACCTGGGGCAGGAACGGGCCGAGGCAGGGGGCGGCGGGCCGCCGTGCCTGGCGCTGCTGCTGCTCCGCCTCGCCCTCTACGCGGGCTGCGCCGCCGCTGCCGCCGCGCTGGGCACCCTGATCGTCCTGATGTGCCGCGGCCGCCGCCGCCTGCCGCCGCCGGACTTCGCCGCAGTCACTCCGTTCCGGCCGGTCGCGGGGGTGAGTAGCGGGAGGGGAGCGGAGCGGGCGGTGGCCGCGGCGCGCCCTCCCTGCCCGGCGGTGGGGCGGAGGTGCCGCGGCCCTCGCTCCGCCGTGGAACGCCGCGCCACCCGATCCTGGTGTCCTGCTGTCCTGCCGCAGGAACCTGCCCGCACTCTGCCGCTCGACGGGGGCTTTAAATGGCAAAAGTTGTGTTGGAGGGTAGCAGGAGCACCGGAAAAAACCACGCTTTGCTCCGAGGGAGACCTCCGGATTGCGGGAATGCTCGCACAGTAGTTCGCTGTGTTCGCTCCACGGTGGCTGTGTCTCGAATCCTTTTCTGCTCCTTCCATTGAAATGTCACTGCTAAAAGAGAGAGACGTGGTCGAAGAGGTAGTTTAATGTTGCTTTAATTCTCTGAAGTTCTCTGAAGTTGGACAGCTTCAGATAGTGTTATCCTAGTGCCATTTTGTACTCAAGCCTTTGCAGAGCTCTTTGCAAAAGGGAAACAACTTCATTTTCTGTACCTATTCTAAAATGTACTAGTTCATGAGCTCTTTTTAGCTCACAGGTTAGTATTTTTCGAGTTCTAAATGGGACTGATAGCGCGAGGCATTTGGAAACTTTCCTCCCATTCACATCCCCTGTTCCCCATCATCCAGTTCTTGGGAGCTGTTCCTAGATGAGCCTGAAAAACTACTGCTGAAAAATGAGAATCTGCCCACACCCCTGCTTTGCCATGGCTCACAGGGATGTGGTGTTTAACGTTACGCTGGTGACTCCAGTCAGGCGCCCTTGGCCCCTCACAGTGAGCTGTAGGTGTGTTAGCACATGAACCGCTGCAACAATGAATAGACTGTACTGTGTAACTTCTATTTCCCTTCGGTACTGTCAAGATACCTGAGAGCCCTCTAAAAAGGAGAAGGAAGGGAATTCGTGTCGCCTGGGTGTGCAGCCTAGCTGTTCTGGTAACCCAGTTTGTTACATTTAGTACACGTACACTTCTTGGGAGCAGTAAGTAACGCTGTCACGTGTTTCTGGGGCTGCTGCAGTCGATGCAGCTGAGTTTGCAGAACGCAGAGGGTGCTGGCAGGGCAGAGAACCTATTACAAATCACTTGCTGATACAGTTGTCTTTCTGTATTTTCAATCAAGTTGCTAACAACCTGTTATAATGGGTTATTCCTTCATTCTTTGACCTAGGGAGAGAAGGAGCCTCTGTTCGGGAGCACTATGCTTTTCCTGGTCTGCATTTAATAGAAGCTGGCAGAGTTTTGTTGCCAGTAAGGATCATTTGGCCAGGGGTTGTTGAATTCAGTGAATAAAACAACTTGCAAAGGTGCATTTGGGATCTATGCGTGGCTCTGTGTCATACTCATTTTGTCTTACTGGTAGAATCTTTTTAAACATTCTCTTTGCTTTGTACACTCAACACATACTCAGCCTTTTGAAGGAAGTGAAGAATAAATAGTATGAGCATTAAGGTGGGAAGATGGAACACACAGAGTGATAAGCGAAAAGGTGGGTACAGCTAGGGATTGTTCAGGTGGTTTTTGTCATAGGAGTGCTAGGTAACAAATGTGTGTTAGGTGCATAAGCACCTTCTAGTAAAGGACTACATGCTTTTGTTTTTAGCCATACTAGCTAGGTAACTATGTTACACCAAACAGAAAAAATATGCAAATGGATCAATTGATCATCAAAACAGCTATTCCTGTTGCTTTCAGATTTACAAGAAGTAAGTGTTTCCATGTTAATGCCATCGGTCCAGTGGCATTTATGTACTTGAACACTTGTCTGAACATCTGGGTGAGTTAACATACTTTTACATAGTACCAAAAAAGATCTACATATAAACTTAGCAATCAAAATCTCCCCGCTGCCACAATGAAGAGCAGCTTTTAGATTTGTGAAACAGCTGAACCATAAAAATCAATATAATATGGGAAGCCAAGATTTGAAAAAAAACATAAAAAAATTATTGCTTTCTTTGTCTCCTCCTTTGTGAAAAAATGTAAGCCTACTGAAAAACATAAGCCTACTGAAAGCAGTGAAACTAGAACTGTCCAGACACAAATAGTCACTTCTGTTACTGTGCCATCTGCACTTTCTTTTTGTGGTGTGTTACTGTGCATTTCTCTTGAAGATGTTCTTCTGTTGTGTCCACCCATCGGATTTGTATATGTAAATAGTGCACATCTGCTGTTGTGTTGTGTGGTCTAATTTGTAGTGTTTGCATCTATTGTAGCTCTATGGGATGTTTTTGTTGTTTCAGAAGGAAATTGAAATTTGGTATTTAAAATTCACTAGTAAGGCAGCAGGACCTGTTAAAATCTTCCCAGGATTGTTTTGTTACTCTCTCCCTGACTCCATTGAATTTTTTTTTTCTCATTCTTTGCACTGTTCCCAAAAGTTTTGCTTACATGAATGGGATGTCCAAACAAGGAGTGTGGTATTTTATCCTTTCTATTTAGATGTAATTCCAGGCATCATAATTTGGTTTCTCATACCTTCAATTTATAGTTTACTTGATTTCTTTCTGGGACAAAGTGGCTTCAGGACTGCAAAGCTTCTTGAAGAGTTTTTCTGAACATGATTTTGTATATGTGTAGCAAACTTTCTAATCGGGGCTTCAGCAACATGTAGGTGAAGAAAATATTGTCTAGATAGGCAGCATATAGAAGTGTAGGCCATTCACTAAAGTTTCCTGCTTTAGTCTTTTACATCCTTTTGCATTTACACTGCTTTTTCTATCATTCAGTTATTACTCTCATGTTTTTCATAGAGCCTTATGATCCTTTTGTCTTTTCTGTGAGCCAGTAGTAGGATGACAGCAAAGATATAATTTTTTCAGCCTTGTTTTTTCTTTCCCTCAAGAATGACGAAGAATTACCTTTTGGCCTAATAATTAGGAAAAAAATATGAGGTAAAAACGTTATTATGACTGGTATCTCAGTCTTCATGTGTTTTATGTACAACATTTAGACAATTCACTTTTCATTCTTTGTGTGATTTTTCACATTGGGATTAACAAATGAGGAAAGAGTAAGTATTCAGAAATAAGTATTTACTCTAGTGGTAGTCAGACTCAGCTCTTGGAAAGTTAGTGGGAGTACTCTTGACCAACTTCAAAGGGAAGTTGGATGGAGTCCCTTGTGCTGTGCTGAATAGAAGGAGGTTTTTGTATGTTCTCCATTCGGCAGCCACTTAGCATGTGAGGGCTCAGTGCTGTTGATTTTCATGTTCATGCAAGTGAGGAATATGAGTGAAGAAGTGCAGTGTTGTAGGTTTGGATTTCAGAAGAGCAAGGTATGTATCTTTTTTCATTTTGTTTGAACTTGCAACTAGAATAGCCATCTTCTTGAATGTAAAGCTGTGCTTTGTCCATTATTTGGGTAACTCCTTTGGGACTTGAAAGGTGAAGACTTCCTCCTGAAGTCAGGTATCTCAGCAAGAACATTTGAAATCTGTTGAGAATTGCAAAGCAAGCTGTGTGATTTATATCCCCACAATAAATTGTGCTTTCAATGTAGGTTTTCTGTAGGAGACAACTCTGTTCACAAAAACTATCTGGGCAGTCTCCTGGCTTCCACATAAAGACCTGTGTTTCATTGGAAGAGAGGTTTATGGGCAACTCATAATAATGTCTTACTTAATACTTTGAGTACTTGCAGGTACTGATAATATTGGTAAATAATTCCTATTGATACTGAAATAATAGTAATTGAATGTGTCCTTGAAATTGTGTATTATATTATTGTCAGGTATTTTTCAGCACTTTACAGGAGCTGTTTTAGGACAAGATTATTTGTGGTGGTGGAGAACAGTAAAATACAAGGCAGCAAAAAGGCATGATGACCCAACTGTACTTTAGTGAGACTGTCTGTTTTAAAGGGGATTTTTACTTCTCAAGTACCAGTGGACTTGCTCATGGCAAACATAGCCCTGGGTTAGAACATGTGTAACCCTTTAAAATTCGAGTTTGCTCCCAAAACTCCTTTTACCTTGTGTGGTTGTAGAGGGAGATGGCATTCACTCATGTGAAGAACCATGATCAAGTTAGTGGGAAGGGGAAGGAAAACACTTTTTCCCACATTTGTGTGAGTTGTTTGTCTGCCAAAAAAACTGGCAGAGACAGGATTTTCTTTTTTCTTTTCAGCATAGTGTTTTGACTCTGATTCAAAGCAAAAGCTGGGTTATCAACTTCATTTAAATAATGCAAAACACAATGATTAGTTTATTAGATTTAAGTGCTGCATTTTAAATTCAGATTAAGTGAATGATACTCTGTATAGAGAAGGATCTACCTTGTCTGTCTGCAACACTAACAGAAGGATAATAAATGTGCTTTTTTTTTCCCAGTGAAAAGTGTACATGTATTTAATGCCCTATCTTTAGTTTTGTACAATCAACAGTTGTCAATTACTTTTAGTATTTCTTTAAAACTAATCTCCTGACATATTTGGTCACTATTATTTACTACAGTTTAATAGCTCTCAATTTTTAGTATTAGTTTACTCTTGTGTCCTGGCCCTGCAGCCAGATCACACTACATGTGATCATGTTTTATGTTCCTAAAGGTGTGTTCCATCCTTGAACATGGATTTTTGTGAATTTGCCTTTAGTGGAGGGGGAATGGGTAAAGCCTTTTTTTCATTGGATCAGGTTGTTGTTGAAATATCTGGATCCTGGAGCATGGTACTGCTGTTTGTCAAGCTGTAGGAGGATGCATAGTGAAATGGAAATGGTCCCAATGTTTCAAGTGGAATGACAGCTTAACTGAGGTTGAGTATCTGTCATAGTATCCAAGCTGAGTGCTCTGCCCTTTGTGAAGAACATAAGCGAAGCAGAGAGAGAGGACACAGATTTTTTTCCTTCACTGTTGAACTTTTGCCATGAGATGAAGCTGCAGGAGCCCCAGCAGCTGTGGGAAGTGGAACGTTTGCCATCCATGGCCATAAATTTCAAGTGGGATGCAAAAGAGCTCTGGAGGTAATAAATAGTTTGGACAAACAGTGAGAGGAGAAACTTCCTAACTCCTTCCAATTTTGATCTTTATGCCTTAGTAAGACTTCAAAAGTATTTATGGGTTTTTCTAAACCTAAAGCCAAGCATGTTCTATGGTCTGTCCCATTCTCTGGCTGCACAGGGGATATTTAGAGCTCTGATATTGCAGGATTGTTGTAAAAGCAATAGTCGTGGCACTTTTGTCATGCTTTAGACTGTCTCAGGCTTGCAAGCAGATATTCTGATCTACTGCCAGTCTTTTAATTGATGGGTAGTTTCTGGATTGAAAAGAGAAGATATGTTTAGTGCATTTTTAACAGAACTCAGAGTCTCATATGTTTGTTCTTGGTTCTGTCTCATTTATAGGCAGGTCAACAATGACCCTTTGATGATCTGGTTGAATTTACTACTAGGAAAGCCTTGAAATTAAAAAAATGAATATATATTTTAACAATTTCTACCAATTCTATGAGTATTTCAAAATGTTAAGAGAATGTTACATGAATTGCAAGTGTTCTGTTATAGTTCAGCAGGAGCCTGTGGTTTAGACATTTCTAGTATGGTTTATTTTTAGGAATCTGTGGAACATCTGTTGTAATTTGGGATTTATAAGCTTTTTCAGGATTGGAACTTCGTTAGGACTGCATATGTTGTTTACCTGCAGGTGTAACTTTGAAATGATAACTTTATTATTACAGGATACTGACCTCAGGAAATGAAACGTTTTTCAGACTCTGTCTCTCAATTCTTTGTCCCAGAGCAGTGAGCAGACTTAGTTTTCCACACATTTTTTATCATCATGAATATTTGGATGTTTCTTGTCTTGTTATGCAGTCCTTTCTGATTTCTTTCATTGGATCCTGTATCGTTGTCAGCTCTGCATTTTATTGTGCTTGACATTTAGTTTTCTCAGCTTTGTGTTAGATCGACATCTCATATTTTGCTGTGAATTGGGCTGTTTTTACTTTTGTAGGGACTCTTTCTCACATGAACAGTGTTTTATGATTGAAAACATAACTAGGGAGCTACTTCATTTCTCCAGATAATCAAGCTCTGCTAAGTCAGTAAGGATGGGTGGTAGGCTCAAAAAGATCTTACTGTCGAAGTCTCTTGCAGGGAAATTCTAAGAGTGGCTATAAAACCTCTGTAATAAAATCAAGAGTGAAGACATCCTACATTCAAGGTATGCTTTGACATTGAAAATAGTATAGACATGTATCAGAAACACTCTGAAAATAAAATCACAAAAAGTTCTCTTGTATTGCCACGTCTTGGTTTCTTGCTATCTACAAAGGAGTGCAGCAGAATTTACCCAAGGAAAGAGCCAGTTACATAGAATACTGTATCCTTTACCAAGCTGTTACTTCAAGTGGTTAAAAAGATAAAGAAATTGTGCAGTCATGAGAACAGATTTGTGTTTTGACTATGGGAGAGTTTCTATGACCAGCCATTCTATACCATTTTTTTCCATATTAAATATGCACAGTGAAACAGAACAAGTTAATGGTAATAAAATGAATGATGATGGTTCATTTGGCACGTTTTAATAATAATAATTAAAAAACAAAAATGTGTGTATGGTGAAAAGTCATGTGCAGGGAGGGTATAGCAATAGATCTCGCAGGAGTTTGTCTTTGGTTGCTAAGCTGACACTCTGCAGCTCAAGCATGACTTTGTGCTGGTTTTTCTGGCTTGCCAGCAGTTTAGTTTTCATGCCATATGGCTCTTTTGGCCTTGAAGTATAGACCATGGGTTCTTGTCTTTTCTTCACAGAGGAGGAGAGTGTGGAAATGTTCAGCAAACTAGGGCTATGCCTGTACCTTGAGAATTAATTTAAGACTTTATTTTGATGGCAATATTAAAAATTCCAGCACAGGATAATCCTGTATTTCTTGCTGAGCAGCAATTTGAATGCTAATTTACCTATAATTTCTTGGTTGTACTGATGAGAATGAAAGTAATACCTGAGAAATGTTTCATTTTCATATTCTTATCTGTCTGGTATTCTATGAAATCTCAAGTGAAGAAAGTTTTGCCCTGATTATGAAGTTTTTATACTGTTACAGTTTTACTGGTTTTAATCATGGTACAGTTGAGATGGAAGATCCCCATCTGATAAACACAGTTTACATGTTCCAAAAGCTACTATATTAGTAGAAATAATGAGATGATATAATAAAATAATTGATATAATGATGCTTAAGATAATAGGATTAACATGCTTTAAGTATGTTGACTTTTAAATTGGTAATTATGGTATCCCTAATGCTGAATGTGACACATACATACTTGCCATGTAATCTTAAATAGGACTGTAAATATAAATTAAAAAATAATAACTCCTGTGAATAGAAATTTATTTTTGCATCGTTAGTTGAAGTAATGCTCGGATAAGAACATCTATATGAAGTAATATGTGAATAAGAACATATCTATCCATATATGTTAAATATGAATTTATGTAGAGTTCAGTGAAGTATTGTTTAAGGCTGTGACTCTTTATTATCAAGGTCCAGGCTGATGTTAATGTATGTCTTACAAAGATAAGAGGAAAGTTAGTAGGGAGGAATAGGTAACTATGAGTAACTGGTTGATTTGTGTATGCTGAATTAGACACAGTCTTAGCCTTTCAGATCAGTGATTAAACATCTCTATTCCACAATGCCCATTTATACTGTGGCATCTCTCATGATCTCTGTTCTAGTTTTGCTGTAATTGAGTTAATGTAATAGGAATAATTGTAAATTTTTCTCTGCTTCTGGCCTTAATTCCATGGCAGAGTAAAGCTGCATGTGATGTGCCTGTAGCAGGTGCCAGGCTTTCTGCTGCTGTGTTTTAAAAATTGCATTTAATGGCAGGTGTTGCAAATTAATTTCTTGGTGGTGGAAGGTATGCCCGTGTTCTCTGTGCTTTGCCATTTATTGAGTGTTGTTGCTGAAATATTTTCTTAATTCCTTAACATTTATTTTTGTCTTCAGAGCTAATTTAAAATTACTTATATAGTTTAAACCGATAAATGACATAATTTTTGTATCTGTAGGAGACTGAACCTAAGACAAAATCTCAGATTCAATGTCAGGCTTTTTTTTTCTTGGCCCATTCAGACTGTTGTTTTCTTCATCTTAAATAGTTTACAAAAGTATCAAACAATGAGTGTTGTTCAGAAGTCTGCAGGAAATGCACACATCCTTTTTTTGAGCCTGTAAGCAAAGTCAAAACTGAGGAAAACTTGAACTGTTCCAGGAAACAGGCCTCCCTCTTTGTTAGCAACCACGTTCTCAGCATATACTTTCAAAATGTGCTCCACCCCTACCCCTTCAAGTCCTTTTAAGTTTTATTTATGTTTCAGTCTGGTTTCTGTCATCTGCCAATGAAATCTACAGACTGGAACCCAACTGCCTTGACACCAATTTAAAAAAAATAAATTATTGAGGCCTGTGATAGTGTGAGTCAGGACTTAGAGGAATGTGCTAGGTTTCAATCAACATAGAAGAGCATCTAAACTAGAACTTCAACAGTGTTAAATAGATTTACAAACGTATTTGGCTTAGTCAGGGTTATGCCAACTATTTGAAAAAATATTTGCCAAATATTATGAAACCTAGCACCATTTTTCTTTAGATGAATAACATGAAGAAAAATGTGAAAACATTCAAAAGTAGGCTTTCTTGCTGAACCTGTTTTCTACATTAGCCCTCCATTTGACTTGAGTCGGGGTGGGCAGAAAGTCTTCCAGTGAAATATCCTGTATTTTTCATTCTCTCAGCAGTTAGAGCTGAGCTCGGAATGTGAGTTCTCTGAAATCCTTCTGTTATCACAGATGTTGGTTATCTGTGTAACCAGGTTGTTACTGTTGTTTTTAAGGTGTTTGTTGCTATATGTCTTCTAGCTTGGGGGTGACTGCTTATTTAATTAATTCATCGTTATTATTGTCACAGAAACAGTACTTTTTGAAAGCAGACCTAAACTAACAAGACTTAAGTCTTGGTTCTGTTAAATGCAAGAAACATAATTCATAAAATGGGAAGAAAAAGTGAGTTTGATCAGCTGTTTTAGACAAGACACCTTTAGGTCTGATATGTTATCAATCATGGAATTAAATTAACAGCTCTCTGAAGAGTCATCAAGGATCATGAATAGTTCAGGTTGGAAGGGATATCTGGAGGGCATCTAGTTTACCTTCTTGCTCAGAGTGAGGAAGATTGAGAGATGGATGCTCCACAGCCTGTCAGCACCCCTAGTCTGATATTTGAGACGCCTCATGATTAAAATAGTTTTGCCTTGTGATGGGAATTTCCTGTGTTGCAATGTTTCCTAATGTCCTGTGCATCTGCAAGAAGAGTCTGGCTCCCTTTTCTCTGTATCCTGTCATTCAGTAGTTGGAGACAGCAGTAAGGTCTCCCTGAAGTGTTTTTTTCTTAAACCTGAACTAATCCACCCAGTCTCATAGGTTAATGCTTGAACTCTTAGAGGTGTTTTCCAACCCAGATAATTTTATGATCACTCCTCTACATATGAACGTTTATTCAAATGTTAGATTCTTATCTGTTCTTGAAAATTTGTTTTTTTAATGAAGTTGAAACCTTATTTTAAACCAAGGTGGTTTCTTTTGCTCTTTGCTTTTCCACACTTCATGGTTGTATGCAATATCTGTATGTGTATGGAAAACTACTCAGAAAGTCCAATACACTGTGCATCTTTGCCCTTCAGTAATTACTTGTATGCAGCAGCATCATTATTGCTAGTGGTGGTGTTCATTTTTACCTTTTACATTATTTTTTATCACATCTTGAACAACCATTTTTTTACATGAATAGATGGTGCCTTTTAGAAGTCAAATGTACCAGCTGTAGAGGATACTCTCATTGGAATGTGTTCTTGCAAGCTGAAGTGTGAGTTGGTGTCTGGTGTTCAAGAGGCAGCATTTTGCTGAGTCAGTAGTAGTCAGCCTTGTTCTTAAAATGAGTGTTCAAGTTTGAAGCATAAAATGATCAGTTCTTGCTTTTTGGAATTAGATTGGATCATAATGTGGTGATGTGGAAATTCACTGAAGCTATTTACCTTCTTGCAACTATAGATTCCCTCTGAAGGTTGCTTTCTTTTTTAAATTTTTTTTTTTTTTTTTTAACTTGTGTTTAAACTAGTTTTGAAAGGAGCAATTTGGTGAGCACTGCATTGGAGCTCTTACTGATGCTTTAGGCCATAAAAAATGCTTCCTGTAATGTTTGTGATGCAACTTGTGATGCCTAAGTTAGCTTGAGGTCACTGGCCTCCATGAAGGTAGGACTCAGTTCAGCAGAAGGATTAGCCTTGTGAGATACCCAAGCTGGCATGAGTGTTAATGAAGGAGTGTGTTGAGCATGGAGCTTGAGTCAGGATTGTGGGCTCATCTTTAGGAACTCTTCCTTCACAGAAAGACCTGAGTGAGTTTGTTTAATCGGGTTTTCTGAATCCCTTCCCCTACGGTACTTGGGGTGTTTAATGAGTCCTCTCTTTTTAATTTTTTTAATCATGCAGTTTCCTGCTGCAAATAAAGCAGAAAGATCCTGAAGTAATTGTGTGACTGGCATTTACACAGCTTTGTGTTGAGGAAGTGTGATAACATTAGCAGCTAGATATGATGTATTGGAGCCTGACAAATAGTGTTAGGTATCCCTATAAAGAGAAAAAATACTTTCTCCTGCTGTTTACCTGGATGTGGCTGAAGCTTTTACCTGTGTTCAGGTCAGAAAAGGGCTTGGAAATCTATAGTGGTTCACTAAATACTCTGTTCTTACCCATCATTAACTATTGTCTTGATAGTGATGGGGGGACTGCAAATGGAGGCAGATGTGCTGAGGTCTTGCTGCTCCTGCCATTGGTAGTGTTGTGAAGGAGGGAAGAAATCAGCTGAAAGACCACAATCATGGTCTCAGAATAGTGACTGGGAGAAGTCTAGGGAGTGTTGCTACATTCATCCAAAAGGTGGAACAAATCAGCTGTGGGCAGGAGGGCACTCAAACATGGAAAGTACCTGTCACTTTGCTGTGTGCCTGAAAAGCTTCATTTTGCTGTTAAAAGTAGTGCATAGGCTCCTTTATTTAGGTCCAATTGGATGAAGTTTGTTAGACTCTACATGCATGTATCTGAAGTAGATGAAAACAAATCAAAATACAGAGTATTGGCCTGCAAATTGGCTGAAATGATGGTATATTACCTTTAAGAGCATTAAACAGTGTTTTGACTTTATGTTTATACTGCTTTCTCTCTGTGGTGAATGTTGGAGGGATAGGGATGTTTCTGAAGTGCTTTCTCCTTGCAAAGAAGAGTGAGCTCCAAGCTGACTGACAGTGGGAAAAGTTTCTATTCCTGTTTTGAATTATACTCCTTTCTATATAAATACATCATGAGTCACTGCTCTTTGTCTATACCCTGAAAAATGTTTCTCCATACGCCCACCTGTTTGGACACTGTGGGAGTGAATACTCTAATAAAGACAAATATTTGTATAGGACAGCAGCTTAAAATGCAGAGGGCCAGAAGTATCTTTGAAGGAAGAAGGCCAAAAGAATGTGAACCAAAATTGCTGAGCAATCTGAAGGCTTCTCGTTTGTTTTAAAAGCAGTTTACAAGGCTAAATTAAGTCCATTGTCACAGTAGGCTATAAAAATGTTTTATTTGCTGTGAAAATACTGGATAAAAGAGTTCCAGTTGTTCTGTTACTTACATGTCCTATTCTCAGTGCACTGTCTTGCAAATGAATGCAGCTTCTTTCTACCAAAACACCTTAAGATAATTTTCCAAGGTGTACAATGTACGATACACAAGTGTTAATATGTGCTTAACGAACAATGTATAATAACCTCATAGACAAACTCTTCTGTTTTAACCATAGGACGTGACAATATTTGTATAAAACCAAATGATACAGTACTATTGCCTTGAATTACAGTTTTATTCCTTCTTCTTTATTCCTTCTGAACTTTTGGTTTATTTCTGCCTCTAATCATGAATATTCTGTTTGAATTTCAGATTAACTGGTCTGGAAGCTCTCATGATTCAATCCAATCAAGGAGAGTGGTTATTTCTCACAATATGGATAAAGCGCTGAAAGAAGGTGAGTCTTAGGTGCATTAGAGTCTGAATATCTCTTGTCATTTTAGTAAACCATAGCTGCACAATATTCCAAGACTTTAGAATATGACCCAGGTTTTTTCCATGGTATAAAATACAGTAGCAAGGTCTTAGTCTTCTCAAGAAATCCACTGTAGTATGTAATGTGATGTTGCTTTTGCTGTTCAACTGATACCTTGTCATTGTAGTGGCTATTTTTTTACAGAAATACTTTGAAATATAGTCCTTAATACTTACGCACAAAGCAAATGGATAACACTTTAAATATTCTTGACTGGGTTTTCCTGAATTGAGAAATCCTGTAGGCAGTTGCATACAGTCTTCCCATTTAGTGCAATTCTTGCCTTTGAAACTGACTCTAAAATCAACATTTGTATTTCTGGCTGATACAGTATATCAGTCTTTTGTAAATATTTTATCTAATTTTGAATACTTTTTCCGTTAAGATTTATTTGCAGCACTTTTTCCTATCTTTTTCATAAATTGGGAGTATCTTTGAAAATTATAATTGCTTTAAATGAGTTGGTTGTCTTATGACAACTTGGTATGTGTTATGTTTTTAAAGTTATTTTTATGAATAGCTATTAGCAGGATATGTAGAAAAATTAAAAAATTGGAACACTACCTACCTAAGTCATCATGGAGTTGGATGCATGAGGCCATCCCTACTCAGTAAGGCTGAAAGTTACTAATACTTAAATGATTCATTTTTCAGAGTTAAGTACCTTATGCTGTGACAGCTCGTGCCTTTCTGCTATTTTTTTTTTTTTTTTCAGAGTAGCTTTTACCTTCCAATCTCACTCTGAATTTTGGAGAGCAAGCTTGTCAGATTTAGTTTTATTTCTTCCAGCCTAAGTGATGAAGCCACTTCTCTGTTTTGAGACTGTACTTTTTGCTCTACCATACAAAGTGTTTTGGGTTTGAAAGGTGACTGAGTCATCTTGAGATACTGAATGCAATCAGTTTGAAATACTGAATGCAGTCCCTAAAGCAAAGTACATTTTTAGTACAAAATGATCAGTTTCTATGAAAATAGACAGGACTTTTTGCCTGCGATAATTCTGAAATTTGTAGTTGTCTTGATGTGAATGGTGTTTTATTTTTTGTTGTTTTCTCCCCACAAGTTTGTGGTTGAATAAAGCTTTATTACTTGTGATATAAAAAAATACCATCTGTTTTTGTGTTTCCAATCTTGCACTGATTAGGATTAAAGTATTTATAATTCCCAGGAATTTTTGACAACCTTTTGCTGTCTAGATGTAATGCACTACTCAACAAAATGCTTTAGCTAGGAGATATTAATTTGTAACAAGGTTTTAATCTTGGGGGCCAGTTTGGACTCCTAGTGCCTCTTGAAGTTTTGGGGTGTGAGGGTTTTTGTGTGCTTGTTTTTATTTTTTTGTTTTGTTTTTTTTTTAAAAAAAACCCCAGATTTTACTTTTCTTTACCTTGGACATGCATAGGTAATGTCATCTGATATTGGAAATGCTGTTGCTGAGTACAAAGAGACAGCTCTTTGGTTAATTCTGATTTCTCCAGCTGTTTTTCATCATTGTGTAGTTAAGTTTGCCTGGGGTTTACTGTTAGCTGCTAACTGCCTTGCACCCCTCCAGAACTGCCTGTTGTTAGTCATGCCATGTTTTTGCTGGTGTTACAGCCAGTCTGTGTGGACCTTTCTCTCTGAGTTTAGTGTGGCTCACCTGAGTTTCTGTGTCACTTCAAACTGCCACTTGCTTTACAGCATTTTTCCTGATGTTCCCATCATAGTCTCTTAATGTAGTTGGAAGGATAGATAGCAGTCATATCCTTGCTTTAACTGAAGGAATCATCCATGTTTCAGTTTCAACAATCAGTCCTGTTTCAATAACTATTAGATGTTTAGATGGTTCTCCTGTAATGGTCACTGGCTGATAATAGTTGCCTGTGTCTTTATATGGCTTCTTGTCTTGCTGCAGCTCATGTAATAAAGTTGTTGAGAATCATCCTTTCACAACATGTCTCACACTAAACATCACCAAGAAGGAACATTTGTATATGTTGGTTTACAGCCCCAACCCTAAATGTCTTTATTTTCCATTAAGAGCAAAGTAGTGTAACTGGTTGGTGCTTTAGAGTGGTGCTTCATTTTTAATTATAGGATACTTGTCTTAGCTGTAGGTATAAGGTGGGGGAAAGTTGTGACTGCCACAGTGTGTTGTGTTTTATGAAATCTAAGTGTTTAAAATCAGAGTATGTATAAGGTTACAAAGAGATTTTCTTTGTTGAATATGGCAGAAAGAGAAGGCCATATTCAACAAAGAGACTTGTCAACCCCAAGTCTCCTTTTCATCTGGTAACACTTAAGTAGCTAACACTGAAATATGTTTTTTCAGTACTTTTCATGCTTTCTCTTGAGAGATTGATTTGATTTTTGTTTGACCTTCATTTATCTTACAAAAAGAGAAGATAAGGCACTTCTACAAATACCCTTTAGTGCTACCTGTTGCTTGTCTGCATTCCATCCACACCGTAGTGTGGTGAGATGTCTCCTGAGAGGCTGTGCCCAGTCATACTCGTGCCGCTTTGTACAGAGTGTACTGCTTGGGTTGAGGCTGCAGCTGTCAAGAGATTGATCTGCTGTGAGGATAGCTGTCCTCCCAGGAACTGAATTTCATTTTCCATTTTTATTGCTCCAAGTCCTGTGGTATTTTTTTCACGGCCAGCCTATATCTCTGCAGTTTTAGTAATGCCATGAAGAATGGTCTTCATATCACTTAGCTGTTTTACTGCGTCATTTATGAGTAAGTAAAACAGTGCAGGCCATAGCTCAAATCCTGGCAGAGCTCTACTGGTGACATTGTTCCACTGTGAAAATTCACCTGTTTCTTAAGTCTTAAAATATTTCCTGCCAGAGGGCCATCTCTTCTTTCAGAGTGGGTTTTCTTCCTTCAACCCTGCTTGGAGGTGATCTTTTTGGAAATATTTTGTGTATTTAATTAGATTCTTTCTGTGGATTAGATCTTGCCCGTCTGTGTTTTGATCCCTTAGGATCTAACTCTGTTAGAGATTTAAGGTTGTACTTCCCATTACAGAAAGATTGGGAAAAAACTGTCTCATTTCCCAACTTAAAATGTGTATTTTGACATTTAGAAAAAGAATTGCTAGTAACTCTTACAGCTCTCTATTTGAAAAGCTGTTGGGTTTTTTGTTTTTGTTTTGTTTTGTTTTTTTATTCTTTTAATTTTTCCAAAACACAGCTTTCAAAAAAATTTCTTTGGTCCACAATATCAGCAAAACAATTTGAATTTGTTCTCTCTGCTATCGGTATTCAAACACTTGAAACCAAGAACTCATGACAAAGAGTGTGTGCAGAAAATTATTTGGACATAAATTTGTCTGTTTTTTTTATTTTACTGCATTTCTGAGGTATTTTAAACACATTTTTTTCTCTATTGTTTATATATTTTTATTTTTTTTTTTCTGCATAAAAGACCAGTAAAGACATAAGCGCTAGGAAAATTTTAATAAAAATGGGCCAGAGACTGGGGAACTGGGAGGCTGTCAGGGATTCCTTTTGCACAGGGCCGATCTATCCATGCACAATGATAGCATTTAGCCTGCTAAACCTGGTAGTTTCATAGAATTTGATTCTGGAAGTAAAACAAGAAATGCTAGTGGTTTTCTGAACACAGACTTTAGAAGAGCACTGATATCTTTAAACCACTATCACTAGTTCACTAGTCACTGAAATGATGGCATTTAGACATAATTTTGTCAGCCTTTTACGCCATAGTCTAAGTAAAGATTTAGTGGCCATGAGAAATTTCAGTAAAGCTAATATTAAGCATAAAACCTCATCCTCTTAACTTGTATAACTAAAACACAGTGAAATCTAAAATACAGGAAGTGAATAATGGCCTTCTTCTCTTTCAGTTTAGATGTTAATGACTTGGAAATTATAAAACTGAATATTCAGAGTATTTATTAGTAATTTCATTAGTAATTGTAAGCCCACCTTTAATGTAGGGGTTTTAAATTTTCTTTCATATTTTTATTGTCATTGCTTTTTGTTGTTTGGATGTTTTTGGTCTGAGCTGGCTTTTGGCAGGGGAAAAAGGTAGTGGCTATAAGAAGTAAATAAGCATTTATTATTTACTTCTCTAGAACAGGACTTTGAGAGGTACTTAGCTGTGGTGTAGTCTGTAATCTTTTTCTGTTAGTTTTTTATTGAAAGTATTTTTCTAAAAGTATATCTTACCGTAACCCCATCATGAATGTTAGATCTAGTGTTGTAGTAGCACAGAATTCTGTAATGATTCTTGGCTTTTTTATGGTGGATTCTTCCTGCAGGATCCTAACACAATTCACATTACCCTTATATTTCTCTTTCACACGTGGCAATGCTTGTTGCTCTAGAATAACTCAAGGCAGTGTTGTAGCTATATCTTTTCTTCCTTTGTTCATACAGTCACAGGAAAGTTTTGGATTTGACTATAAATTAATGTAGTGGTTTTGGCTTCTCCAGGGTTTTCAGAAAAGAACAGTTACTTCTTGCTGAGACTTGGAAGTCTGTGTCTGCATTTGCATAGAATATTTATGCTGCTTCTTTAATATTGCTTTAAGAAAAAGAGTAGGCATTTGATCCTTGTTCTTCTGATTTTTATTTTTAATAAAGTTGGATAATGAATCTTAGCAATATAAAAACTGTCTTGTGTGAAGCTCTGCAAATTGCAGATTTGAAGCCCTTCTGACCTGCAGACCCAGGTGGTGCCACTGAACCTTTGAATGAATGTGGAAGAAGGGATAGCAGCTACTGTAGGACATGTGTAGGAATAGGAATGAAGGAAGGGTCCAGAGGGATGTCCTCACTAAATCTCCACATAAGCTTCTGGCTCTACTCCCAACACTCTACTAGTTTACAGTATTTAAAAAGAGTAGTTGAACAAGCTCAACTTAATTTCACATGGGAATGGCGTTTAATCACATTGTAACAACTTGGGACTTCGGTCTTCCAAACGAATTTAGAAAACACAGTAGAAGTTTCTACAATTTCGCGCCAGAGTCATTGTGGTCACTGCATTTGATTTGATCAGAACAAATTTGTTTTATGTTTGTAGTAGATGAGTTAATGGGAGTAAGGTTCTGTCCTGAATGTGTTCTGCTTATTTTTTTATTCCTTCCTTGTCTTCTAACTGTTGTTTTCAATGTTTTAAAGAACACGTAATATAAAAATAATGAGAATAGATGCATGAGCAGAATCCTCCTCTGAAGAGAGCAAGCTGCTCTCTATAAAATTGTTCTATTTATTTTCTGAATTTCTTTAGAGTGCTGAAAAGGCACCAGCTGCATCAGTGGGCATGAAACTAAAGCAGCAGCTGCACACCATGGCCAGGATGACACAAGGAAGTGTCTTACTCAGTCTTTAACTGCCTGCTGTTAGTGTCTGTGCCTGGTATCCTTTTTAAATTTTATTTGTTTAAAATCTGTCTCACTGCTCACTTGAACATACATCCTGGGCTCTAAAGAACCCTGAATTTTATAGAGAACAGTACTGTTGTGATGCAGGAAGAGCAGCAAGGTTCAGAAGAGAAAAGGAAATTACAGAAGACATGTGAAGTAAGAAAGCTGTAAAACACAGGGTAGAAAAATAGGGTTTAAAGCAGTGTTTTTGACACCTTAATCCTTTTAAGCTGTTGAAAGTATGTAAGTGGCAGAGTTAAACACAAAATATTTCATAATTGCATGGTTGATTTTTGGTGATGATTGATGATCTTTTGTCTCTAACTTGATATTGCCAATAGATTTTGTGGTTGTTTTGCATTGAATGTGACAGAATTCATGAGTGGCTAAAAGGAATCAAAAAGAATGTATTATGTAGTGTACTGGAAACTGAGCTCATTTTGGAGTGGAGTTGCTTAAAAATAATTATAAAGTAAGAGTCATTAGGAATAGATTTTGTCTTAAAGACAATATATCCTTAAGGGATTGGTATGTGAGTTCTGTTCTTGGGCTCTTGCTTTGTAGCGTTCTGTTGAACAGATTTCTGTAGGAGCCACCACTCCATACCATGACTTGACTTCTTGGGCAAAAGATGCTGAAACAGCTGCTTTTCACCCTTGCAAAGGATAGAGAGGAGGATTCTGTAGTAAAATCTGAAAACTCACTACCTGCTAGTGAGGCTGATTTGAAAAAATACCACAATGCAGTGTGTTGCAAGCGCACTTGAGAAATTATTGGTCTCTTAGGGATTAGATGAAAGGGAAGAATGTGTACTGTGATCAGCTTTCCACAGTGTTTCAGACCTTGCAACAGAAGAGAGTAAGTAAGCTGTAAGAAAAAGGTGGCTGCAGAGGAACATGGGAACAGCAGTGGAAAAATAGATTCTTGAAATGTGTATTGTTAGAAGGCATGAGATAAGTAATAAAATGTCAGATTTTAAAGTGCTATTCCCTCTATTCTGTGGTGTTTTAACAGATTATTCCTCTGCTTGCTCATCAGAAGACCACTACTTTTTATAACTGTTTTATCACTCTGTAGTATTTGTGGGTGAGAGTTTTCAGTGAAATAGTTAATATACTTTAGAAAAGTATTTTGGAAGTTCCAATCCTGCTATATGGCTCTGCATACTTTTTTCTCTCCTGGATTAGGGGAAAAAAAAAGTCTTCAAACCTGTTACGTATTTGTTTACAGAACTGTGGAATTTTTTTCTGAATTATTAATTTTAAAGTCTTGAAATTACTTAGCAAAAGGCTTTTAAGTATATATTTCAGCATACTCATTGAAGTGACTCTGCTGCATTCTTTATAAACTTGTGTAAGGTTGCTTGTGAAGCATTTGACTAGAAACCTCTATCAGTTTTAGCTGTTTTCCTGGAAATGTTTTTATCAAGGTTATGTTGGTAGTTTTGCCTGAAAAAGCAGGTGAAAATATTTAAGTTTTTGTCCTAATAGTATGCTATTAGTCCACTGTTGCCAGTGCCAGGGAGATTTTCATAATTTATATAATTTACCAAACAAGCAACTTCTATCAAAGTGGAAGGTAAGAAACTGTGGAGTTTTATGATTACTTTGCACCATAGACTTACACTGACAGATGAGATGGACTTCTGATTTGAAAGTTTGAAACCATCTTGTTTACTAAAGAAGTTGCTCAAATTACCTGGCACATGACTTTATTCCCCCCTTTTTGTTATCCCTCTGGTAGATGCAAAATGACTCTTACAACCCCAGCTTTTCCCCCATCTTGCTGCAACTGCTAAATAGTTCATGTGTTCTCCCTGAAGATCTTCTGCTCCCTCTTAGACCTCCAGGGACATTTGCTGGAGTGAAACATCAGTAAAACTGGTGAGACACAAATGTCAAAAAGCAAGGTCAGAATGGTAGAAGACAGTGTTGCCATGGGATTTGCAATTACAGTAATACTGGTTATTACCTATTAGTATGGTTTGGAATGCTTAGTCATTTTTGAAGTTCATGTGGTCTCACTAATCCACTTGTTCTCTCTTAACACTTCTGATCCTATAATGTACTTTCTGTGGTGGTGCTCTGTGTTGTATATGTCTTTGGAAATCCAAAAATCTTACCACCTCCCCTTTTTAGCCATGACATTGGAATGGAGACTATTCAGTTCCTATGTAAAGAAAGCTGACTTCAGTTTGCAACATTTTAGACACATGTCTAAATGTCTAAAGTCAAATTATATGACAGTTCATATAACCAAAGCCACTGCTGAGAGACAGGTATTAGTCTGAGGTTGTGGCTGGTAACCTGACTGTCTGAGCAAATCCACTTAAAAGCTTTGCTTTGCAGAGTGACCTGCAGTAATCTGTTAGGTGCAGATTGCTGTAACCTTGCCAACCTGACTTTCTTTGGCAAGAAGTAGATGTGAAGATGTGGAGCCTATTACCCATACAGTTTTTGAGAAGGGTGGAGGACTACATTTTTCCTATCTTGGTGTGCCTTGTCCTTTTGCAGTTTTTGCTATTTATTGTTTTGTTTCTCCTTTCAGTGTTTGACTACAGCTATAGAGATTACATCCTGTCCTGGTATGGGCAACTCAGCAGAGATGAGGGGCAGCTGTACCAGCTGCTCTCTGAAGACTTCTGGGAGATTGCCAAGCAGCTGCGACAGAGGCTGAGTCACGTTGATGTAGTTAAAGTTGTCTGCAACGATGTGGTGAAAGCTTTACTCTCACACTTCTGTGACCTTAAAGGAGCCAATGCCAGGTAAAAACAAAACTGCATTTCATTGGAACTTTCTGCTTCTGTCTTTACTTACAGATGTGCTGAATCAAAGTGATGAAGACTGTGGATAATCTTTTTGTAGGAAACTGATAAAACAGTTCAAGCTTATTACCAGTTTTAGAGATCAAGCGGGCTTCAGGAGGTCTGTAAGGAAAGACTTGGACTCCTTTTTCTAAGAGTTTGGATTCACTACTCTTTTCAGTTTAATCCATGAATCCTTTGTTCACAGTAGGCGGTGGGTTGTGTGAGCAGCTCTTGCGAAGTACTGTGAACATGCAAGGGAAGGAAGGGCCACTGTCAGTGCAGTCAACAGACAAGAAGAGAGATATTTGCACCTTTCCCAGAGCAGCACCAGGAGTCATTCCATTCAGTTTTCCATTTCTTCTAGCCCTGGGAGGCAAAGCCTTGTGATTTCTGTAGGTGACCTGTCCTGCAGTAACAAGATTTTTATAGTGGAAAAATTGTTGGCTGTATTTTCTTTTTCTCCTTAAGTTATCTTGCTAATTTAATGAATTTCTTCTTTGGCAAGGATCTCTTTGTCCGCTTGAAAAAGCCAGCTTTCCCCTGAACATGAGAGTTCTACCCAAATGGTTATTTTAAATTTCTTACTCTATGCAGTTCCCACATCTGAATGCACAATTTGTCTAATTGTGCATGGAATTTGGTCTTATATCTGCACTTACCTGCATTTTGATTCTAATTGGAATATACTTTGGTCATTCAGATTTAGACTGTACATTTTATTCTGTGAAGTTTTTATCTACAGTTAGATCCAATGTTTTTGACACCCCTTCAGACCAAAGAACAGTGTTCTTTTCTGTCATTCTGTCAGTGATTAGTCTATTGCTATTGACACTTCTTTCTCTTCTGTATTAGAAGACACCGTTAGTATATTTGTGATAGATCCTAGCTAATTTTTATGAAAGTTAATGCATAGGGGGAAAAAAAAGACACTAAAGGATGGTTACATTCAAGAGAACAAGAAATTAAGGGGTATGTACTTTGCAGTAGATCTTGCAGTGGGTTCTATGTACTACTTTCTTTTAGCTCTGCAATGAGGTAGAAATCTCTTGGTCAGATAAAACTCCTAAGTGTGCTCCTTGATTTTTAAGTGTCATGCTTGCACTTGTTCTTTATCAGAATAAAATGCTTGCTTTTGGGAAGAATTTGTTTTGAACAGCTAAAGAATGAGGAAGTTGAATTTTTTGTTGAATGTTTTTGTTTTTAATCTGAATGTTTTTCTGTTTAAAGCTGGGGATGTAGGACCTAGAATTGAAGAATTATTAAGTATTATTAATGCTGATTGTTGGTGAGGTTTCTTACTTGCTGAGAATTATGACCTCTTCATCTGGTCTTTGTTGGAATGTTATTTCCACTATGTAGAAATAAAAGAAATTCTTTTGGTTATTTTCTGGTTTTTCACTCGGAAGTAGTAAATGCACCTTAACTCTGGACAGACTGCATCAATATGGGAATGAAAAAAGTCCTATCAAGAATTAGTGTAATAGGTTAGAAAAAACCCAACCAAACCAACCCAACAGCTCTAACTGAACAATTTATAGAGGCTGGAACTGGACTCAATGACTGTTTTTGCAGACTGCAAGGCTGTGAATTCACAAGGAGAAAGGTCTGGTTTTAATATGCTTGACAGATCAGCAACATGATGCTGCATGATGCAAGTTGTAAAGTACCAGAATATCCTCATGTTGCTCATCCAAACTTGCTCAAAAAGTCCATGGGGCTGTATGGAAATTGCACAGGGCTCACCATTTCTTAGCAGATAGAGAGACAGCTTAAATGCTTTGTACAGGCTATTGCAAAGTCAGCAGAAAGGTGACATGGTGCTCATACACTACAGATGGAATTTGTGCTGCTGAGTGATGTGAGCATGCATGTAATAAACCTGAAAGTGCAGCAAATATTCTGATAGTGTTTTCTATTTGAGAGAATTTGTAGTTTGAACATGAATTTGAGTTTTGTACAAATTGCCTACTGCTATGGAGTTTACTGTGCTAGAATCTGCTGACATTTTAAGCTATAGACTGAGAGCTAAAAAGTATGTCACTTCTAGCTTGGGAGGCTTTAATTATTTTCTATATTGTTGTCCTGGTTTTCAACTGGGATAAAGTTAATTTTATCCCTAGTAGTTGATATGGTGCTGTATTATGGATTTAGGTTGAGAATAATGTTGGTAACACCGGTGTTCTAGTTGTTCCTAAGCAGTGTTATGCTAAGTCAAGGACTTTAGCTTCTCATATTGCCCTGCCAGTGAGGAGGCTGAGAGGGTGGGCAACACAAGAAGCTGGATGGTGATGTAGCCAGGACAGCAGACCCCAGTTGGTCAAAGGGATATTCCATACTGTATGGTGTCATGCTCAGGATATAAATGAGGTAAAAGCTGTCTGGGAGATGCTGCTTGGGAACTGTCTGGGCTTCAGCCAGCAGGTGTTGAGCATTTGCATTGTGCATAATTTGTGCTATATATTCTAATTCTATTTTTTTTTTTTCTTCCCCCCCCCCCCAGTCTTTTCTGTTCTATTAAACTCTTTGTCTCAAGTCATACAATGGCTTGGGTTGGAAGAGACCTTAAAGGTCATCTAGTTCCATACCCCTGCTGTGGGAAGGGACACCTTCCATTAGAGCAGATTTCTCAATGCCCCATCCAACCTGGCCTTGAACGGTTCCAGGGATGGGGCATCCATGACTTGTCTGGGAAACCTGTTCCAGTGCCTCACCACCCTCACTGGGAAGAATTTCTTCCTAGTATCTTGTCTACACCTACTCTCTTTCAGTTTGAAACCATTGCCCCTTGTCCTGTCACTACAGGCTCTTGTTAATGGTCTCTCTTCACCTTTCTTTTCAGCTGCCTTCAGGTACCTGAAGGCTGCAATTAGGTCACCCCAAAGTCAGGAATTATACCTTTTTTTCTTATTTTCTCTCTCATCCCACTGTGGGAGGGTGCAGGAGTGAGTGAAAATCTGTGTGGTGTTCAGCTGTTACTGTGTTGAATCACAGTTAGATTGCCACAGTTCAAACAGGAAGAATTCATCTTCCTAAGGTAGGGAACACAGATCTTCTTGATCTGCTTTGCTTTCTGTTAATGTTTTAAAGACAGTGATAAATGTAAATTTGCATTCGCATTTCTCTCTGTATCTCATAATGAATCCAGTTAGTTTTGGGTAATAAATATAGTAGAACAGAGGCTGTAATTACAGAGAAGTAACTTTCCTGCTGTGATACCTCTTGGAGTGCTCCATCATTTCTGCCACTGAGTTTATATTGCAGCATGATGGTAAAGGGCATTTTGTCTATTGTATGGCAGCTTATGAAGCTTTAATACCTCTAATACTGTCTCTGGAGGAGGTGCCACCTGAGCCACTTTGTCTTGGTTTTCCTATATGATAACAGATAGTCCACTGATATAGCAGAAAGGAATCATCTGTGCCCAGGAGGACAGATGTCTTGTTTTTTCAGAGAAAAGTTCATGTGTTTTGTGAGTAGGTGCATGTTGGACACACAGATTTCTTTACTTTTTTGCTTTCACTGACTAACTTCAATCTGTGATTAACCAGGGTGTCTGAGGGGATAAAAATAGATTAAGACCCTTCAGAATGAGGAAGGGTGCTACAGTCCTTTCTTTTGCTCCTGCTTTCCCTCTGGCTTAACCATATCAAAAATCCACTTAGTGATAAACAGCTCAAGGTAAATAGCCAGCAGAGGCCAGAAATGAAGAAAAGTGCTGGGAGACCTTGTCTCCCTTCAAAGTATGGGTCAAGGCCAGGTTAGATGGCACTTTGAGCAACCTGGTCTAGTGAATGGTGTCCCTGCCCATGGCATGGAGGTGGAACTAGATGATCTTTAAGCCTCTTCCAACCCAAACCATTCTATGATTCTTTCATAAGAAGAGAGTCCACTTTCATGGTGGCTGGTTGGAGAGAGGGCACTGGGAGAAAGGAACCTTGTAGTGTTAGGTTTCTTTCCCATTTGTTTGTTTTATCCCCTGGCTTTCTTTAACAGCAGCTGTCTTTCCTGTGCATGCCACATACATCTACAGAGTGAAATAAGGGCAGAGACACTTCTAGCCATGGGCAGAACTGTCTGAAGTGACACAGAGCAGTGCAAGCTGTAGGCAAGACAGCTCCCAAATTTTTCATCTTTTATGTGTCACTGAGCTGTACTTTGAGATTCAGTTGGGGTTTCAAAGGAAACTGTCAATTTTCAGTGAGAAAATTTGTGGCATTTTGAATAATTTAGATAGGAAACTATTTAATTTCTGGTATTGGCTTGGTGTATAGAAATGGAATATAATTTCCTGAGTCCAGCATTAGCTAGTTTATGAATTTGAGATATGGAGGAAATCTCAGACTTGGATTTATTTTTAGAAGCCGCTGCTCTTTTCCCATATGTACAGGATCAGGAGCGCATTTGTAACAGGATTAGGCAAGTGCATCCTGCAAGGGTAAAGAGGTGAGTATTTGGCCATTCATGTTTCATAGCACCTTTTATTCCTTCATTTTTTCGTATCTTGTTCAAGAGTCTTTCCTCGGTTACTTTAACTAGAATATATGCAAGCTGAATACTGGCAATACCATTTTGTGATCAATGGTGGACTGTGAGCTGAGTAAGGTGGTGTATAATGATGGAAATGGTCATGTTGGTATGTGGGTGCAGTGTTGTCTGCTGTGGCAGTGTACATTTTGAGAGCTGGAATTATCTGATCCCAGGAATGTGGGCTGCCTCTGGTAGCATGATATGTTTGTTGAAAGCTAGAGGCAGCTATTGTTCTGGATGAAACACTCAGTACCGGAAAGACTTAAGCAAGGTGCAGACAAATAGTGTCTTTTTGTGTAGCTGTCCACATGAAAGGAAGAGGGAGTTCCCTTGCCCTTTCTTTGGGTTAAGAATAACTGCTCTAAATATTTACAAAATTATTAATGTTTCATAAATAAAACCTTATTTTTTTGCTGGGTACAGCGTAGGCAAAATAAGATTTGCCTGCATTAGATAAGTAGGTACCATGGTTTAACCTCAGCCAGCAAAAGCCCCACTCAAGCCACTCACTCACTGCCCCACCAGCATGCTCAGAGGACTTGTGGGTTAAAAGTGAGAAAACTTGTGGGTTGAGATAAAGACAGTTTAATGGGTAAAGCAAAAGCTTCACACAGAGCAAAACAAGTATTTCATTCACCACTTTCCATGGGCAGGCAGGTGTTCAACCATCTCTAGGAGAGCAGGGCCCTATCACATGTTAACAGTGACTTGCGAAGACAAACATCCAAACATCATCACTCCAAACATCCTCTCCTTCTTCCCCACCTTTATATACTGAGCATGATGCCACTTGGCCTAGAATATCCCTTTGGTCAGTTGTATTCACCTGTCCTACCTCTCTCTTTCCTACTCCTTGTGCACCCCCAGCAGTGGGGTGAATCAGGAAGCAGAAAAGGGCCTTGATGCTATCCAAGTGCTGCTCAGCAATAACAAAACTGTCTCTATATTATCAGTCTGTGTTCAGCACAAATCCAAAATATTGCACCATACTAGCCATTGGGAAGAAAATAAACCCAGAATAGTCCAGCAGAGTAGACATGTGGGATTGGAAGATAGTTAATCATTGTGTCTTGAACCCCATGACAACAGTGCTTTTTGAACAAACCCCAGAAAGAAGAGGTCAAATGACATTGGTTTTATTTTTATTATTAGTAATATTTTATTTTTTAATTTTATTTTTTTCCCATATATCTTCTAGTTTTGGGTGTTCTGACTTTAACCTACAGCTGGGGCACTTTTGACCCCAGAGACAGAGGAAGAATTGGTTTCTGCAAACATAAATATGGGGTATTGCAGGCTGCTTCTGGCCGGTTATCTGCTGCACAGCATCTGTTGGGATATGCTGAAGTGTTTTTGTGCATGTTTGTGCCCAGACTTACAACATAAGTTATGACTTAGCAAAATGAATAAATGAATGCTTGGGGTCTGCAGGCTGCTACCAATGCTGATTCAGAACCTCTAGTTAAGTGCTCAGTGATCTTGGAAACTGTGTGGGGGGAACATGCTGTGGGGAAAATTGCTGCTTGAGTGATCAGTATGGTAAGCTGTTTGGGGATTAAAGTTTGTATCATGCATGTTTTGATAATGTTCTTTTTGTTTTCTGTGTATTACTGACAGGGTAAGGAGAGAAAATAACTCTTTATTTTCTTGGCCCAGGTGAATACCTTGGCATGTATAGAGTATATAACTTAAATTTTTTTGTGATTACAGTGTGTATTGTGATAAGATAGTAAAAATAAAAGAGGATGCCACCACAAACTGATCAAGGGCAGACTGATACAGAGGGAGTTTTAACACTTGAGATTTAACTTAGTTAATTCCATAGATGCATCCAAGTTGTCTGGATAAACACCTCCCACAGGTATTGTTTTTCTTTTATTATTCCATTTGCCAGGATCCAGAAATACTTAGAGCTGGTTATCACAATCAGCCTCTGGAAAGGTGTATCGAGGGGATTAGTATGAAGCTGCAGAGATTTGTTGCAATGAGAACAGCTACGTATGAAAGTGCTGTGAGCAAATTAGTCATGAAAAACCAAGGCCCTGAGCATGTTATTAAATTCAACCCATGGGTAGCAGCAGGTCTAAAGCTCACCATTTGTTTTCAAGCCTCAGTGTGGGAACTTTGGGTTTCCTCTTAATGACTGAATATAACCTTGACACCATAATAAGCATTAGGACATCCCGGTGCTGATGTGGTTATACCGCAGTTTGTAAGCCATCCATAAATTCTTTGCTTCTGTTACTAATACAATGTGTCAAATGCTTTTTCCTGAAAGAGGTAACTGTGGCATGTATAAATACCGCGTTTTATGCACCATTTTATGCAACATTAGTTGAAATGACTTACAAAACTTGCTGATTTACCCTGATAAATCTGTTTCTGATATCTTGTTTTATCCGTTTCTATTTTTTGTTGTGCTTTCTGGGGTTTATGTGATTTCTTTTTTTGGTTTTTTGTTGTTGTTGTTTTTTAAGTAGGTACTTTTTTTCTGGGTTGTTAAGGTCTAAATTTTTGTTTTTCTGTCTTAGAGGACTCAAATAGATCAAGTCGCTTTTACTTTGCTGTGCTGTCAAGAAGCTTACATCTCTGAGGCTGATATAGATGAGGAGATGCAGCCTACTTGTGGTTCTGGTAGTTCTCAGAGTTGGTTTAATGAAAATGCATGGTGAATCTTGAATATACTGATGCCACTTATTTAGAGTTGCACGTGCACTTCAGCTCACAATGGTACTGATTGAGACTTAAATAGAGCTCTGCAAGGCTGTCTCTTGAAAGAAATGTCAAGGCTGAAGGAAAAATTCTGTCTATCTAATCTATCTATCCCTCCCTCCTTTAAGTAATTTCCTGCAGATGAATTGTTACATTTACAGACCCCCTGGGGCTTTCTTTGGTTGGTTGCTTGGTTTGGTTTTTTGTTTGTTTGCTTTGCATTATTTTGGCCTTTTTTTTTATTGGTTGGCTGTTTCTTGAGGGGCACAAGAGTTTTTTTGGTTTGTTTTTTTTTTTTAGGGGTGAGGATGTGTGTGTAAATTTGCTTACTGCCTAATTTCAAACCAAACTGACTTATTTTTGTCAAAGATGCTTTGTGTCAGGTGCATACATCCAACTACAAATACCAAGTCTTAATACTCCTGAGTCTGTATAATACCGACAATTACCAGATGGTCCTTGTCAAAAATATGCATATCTAGAATAGATTCTCAGGAAAAAATTATTTCCATGATGTTGCTGTATTGGGAAACCTGGAAGCTCAGTTGGTACTCCGGTCTTATGAAATGGTCATAGGTCCTGTATTTCTGAGAAATGCGGTATTGTTGTTAAAAAGGTGTTGATATTGCCTCAGAGTTACTTACTTATAGTATGGGAAGGAAATGATGATACTTCTATAGGACTGGTAATGTTTTAACTGCTTCTCTTCAGGAATACTGCAGCAAATCTGGTCTTATGCTTTCCATTATAAAGTGGTGGATGAACTGTAGGCTGCAGCAGTAAAGGGTAAAGTTTTAATGCTGATGACACTCAGTGGGATACACAGGCAGTAAATGCATGAAGCAACCTCCAAGCAGAGGATAGTTACCGTAGGTGTCAGTTTGTTCCCAAAGAAAAGTACAGCTTGGAACAGACTTGGTACAAAGGAATTCACTTTGGCAGGTCCTATTTATGGATCTATATTTGTACTCTGCTGCTTAATCTTCCAGTGCTTTGAGGGGAAACTGAAGGAAATCTGTTTGCTTTCTGACCCTATATAAAAGTATTGGATAGTGTTAAAAATTCACAGTTGGCTTTTTGTAAAATTACAGAAAAAGAATTTGGGCAAGGTTAAAGCTGGCTTTGTAGCTCATGGGGGAGGGAAGATGGATATGATCTATAAGAATACTGTATAGAGCATATGTTCTGTCTACTGTTTTAAATCACTGGAGTCACCTGCATCTTGACAGACAACTACTGTCACTATTACTTCAGTTTTAATTATTCAAGAAGACACAAATGAATTAAGTTGCCACTTGCCATTATTCGAATATTGTCCAAAGGAGATTAATTGAGCCTGGTTTACAGAGCTTGTATCATGCCTGTTTTGGAACTATTTGCTGGAATGCCACATTTATATTAGTTCACTGCACACAGTTGTGCTCAGAATTTATGGCTAATTGACTGGGCTTTTAAAGCTCTGTCTAAAAATATCTGCACACAGTTTTAGTTCAGTTTTCTGTGATTACTAAGGGAATCTGATCTGAAAATGTGATTACTTTGGAAAATCCAACCACACAATGCTAATAATACATGTTCGGAATTAGGAAAAAAAATAATGTCTGTGTTACTATTGGGGTTATTTAATAGTGCTCAACATCTTTATCAACACTGCAGAGATGTAGCAGCGCTCTGCTTTGTGTACATGTATGTGGGTTGCAGTTAAGTTTCTGCTTTTCTTGTTGGTCTCTGCAAAATGGACAGTGCCACATTCTCACAGAACTGAAGATCTAGGTTTTTTATCAAGCCTTTAGAATGTGCCTGATCAGGACATCCTAGCTCTTGTTCCAAGGTAGTAAACTGACGTGGTTTGGTAGCTGAACAGTGGTGTTAATACTTCTGGGATTGCTCACTACTCTCTTTTTTAATGTCAATCAGTGAAGGGGAAACCTGGGTTAAAAAGGCAGCTGTTTACTGGACAGACCTTTTGTTGACACACAGTATTTCCCTGCAAGCTTGTCAGTGGTAATATTGAGACAAATAGAACTGTAAAGCTTCCTGTATACATGCAAAGGAGGATATAAACCAGTATGTTTTGTCTTGTCTGTTTTATCACTGTCATATTGATTTATTCTGTAGCTGTTAAGCTTCCCCCCGAGCTTCCTCTCCTGCTTTCAGTCTTCCTTTTATTTCTCTTGCCCAACACTGATGAACACTGCAGGATTTGTTGACAGAACTGTTTGGCACTGACAGGCAAGGCTTGTTTAGAGTTGAATTTCCTGAAGACTTTGTTTCTCTGTTATTTTCATAAATACCTTCCCTTTTGCTTTTTAGATCACTTGTAGATATAGTTTGGCCAGGAAAACCTGTTCTAGAGAGTCATATCTTCTTAGGTGATGGAGATAACTCCTGGAAAAAAGTGAAGATTTTCTTGAATGGCCTGTAAACTGGAAAGTAGGCAGCTCTGCTCCCCCCACCTTGCATTCCTGTAGGCAGAAACACATTAGACAGATTAGAAGGGTAAGAACCAAATATTTACCTATGTGCTTATTTATTCTGTTCCATTTTCCATTTGTCTTCTCCTGACTGTGTGTCAGGAAAGTCCTGGCATAGGTCCAGCTCAGCAATGCTGTATGTGTTGGCTCTTGACTGGGAATAAATTTTTACAATAGGGAGACAGACTTCTCTTGCATGGGTGATACTGTAGGTACAGTTAATGCTCCAGTGTGTTTGTAGTCCCAAACAGACTGGCATTCCTCAGGAGACTTGTAGATAGATGTTGAACACTAAGAAGGATAATCTCAGTTCAGAAATTTTCTGTGCATTATGGCTCTGCTTAATGCTTTGCACATGCTGTGAAAGTATAACTTGAACTAATCACTGTGCAAGATCTTCCAGAAGTAAGGTGTCCAAAAAAGATGAGGTATGTTCACAGGTCAAAAAGCAGTCACCATTTGCTTTTAGTTCTAACTGTGTATCATGGTTGTTAATACACAGGAATCACTTCAGTGGCAGCTACAGGAATTACTACAGTAGTTCCCGTACTTGTCACCGGTGAGGCTGTGTCTTGAATTCTGGGATTAGTTTTGGGCCCTTCACTGCAAGAAAGGCATGGAAGTGCTGGATTGTGTCCAGAGAAGGTCAGCAAAGCTGGGGAAGGATCTGGAGGACAAGCTTATTGGGGGGGGTGCTGAGGCAGCTGGAGGTGTTTAGTCTGGAGAAGAGGAGGCTCAGGGGAAACCTTATTGTTCTCTACAACTGCCTGAAAGTAGGTTGGAGCCAGGTGGGGGTCTGTGTCCTTTCCCAGGTAACAAGCAGCAGGATAAGAGGAAATGACCTCCAACTGTGCCAAGGGAGGTTTACATTATTTGGAAAAATTTCTTCACTGAAAGGATAGTCAAGCATTGGAACAGACTGTCCTGGGAAGTGTTAAAAATCCATGTAGCTGTGACACTTAAAGACATGGTTTAGTGGTGGACTTGATGATCTAAAAGAGCTTTTTCAATCTTAATAATTCTCTGTTCACTGTGAGTCATCCTGTTTGCCAGCATTTTGCATATGCTTCTGGCTGTGTTTCTAAGCGGCTGACTTTGGGTGCACCAACCTGTCTGGAAGACTTTACTTCCACATTAAGAGGTGGCTGTAGGTAAATGACCCAGACTTTCTGTCAGTAATCTGCCTAGGACAAGTCTAGGTTTGGATAAATAATGAATGCCTTTGAGGGAGAACATGACAGGGAATGTTTGATGTGGTGTAGAGGAGGTTTCAGGATATGTCTGGAGTATGCAAGAGGAGTAGAAATGCATTGAGGAAAATAGTTATGTATTCATCTGTCACTGAGAAAAGATCCTACCAGAACAAGATAAACAGCTTTCTGAGCTCAGTCAGCTGCACCACCTGGACTGGTTGGTACTGAAGATTACATGTCATCTTCGTGAACCACTACTCCTCAGAAAAGAGTATTTATATCCAAGATGTTCCAAGGAACTTGTTTTGAAATTTGTCTTACCTCTAACAATTGAAACACCTTTCATGATCTGTGTTTGCAAAGAAAACATTTGATTTGTGATTGAGTTAAAGGTGTAAGACAAATCAAACCCAAATGTCATCTTTACATTTGTTTTTCTGAAAATTAATTATAAAACTAATTTTAGTCTCATTAAGACTAATTATTGTATTAGTAGAACAAAATCAGAGTTGTTACTATTCCAACATATTTTCATCCTCCTGAACTGACTAGAAAAAAATTAGTTATTATCCAATACTGGCTGTCATTATTGGCTGTATAGTGGTGTCTAACTGAAAACATTTGGTTTGACTATATACAGTTCTTGGTCACTTTTTCCACAAACAGAGGCAATGGGCTTAGAGTAGCTCTGTGAGTAGGTCAGTTGACTAGAACAGCAACCTAACCTAACCAGGATGGCAGCCTCCAGCTCTGGGAGGAAAGCAGATGTTATGGAAAATAGGAGGAGGTTCTGGTATGAGACATGACAAATAGAAGCCTTTGCTGCACCTTAGGGACTTCTACTGATGACCAGTCTTGGCTGCCTTTGTAAATTACTGTGGTGCCTCTCAGGTGACACTGTGTCTGTCTGGAACCACTGGCTTGGTCACCTTATTGTTAAAATAGATTGGAGCACGTCAGGCATGTGGCCATAAAAGAACTGCTATGGTACCTTGTCTCTGCTTTTACAGCTGTTTTTGTATAAAGAAAAGGTACAGCTGTGACCTGCACTAAGGAGCTCAGTCAAACATGTTCTGAAAAGTCCAGAAAACCATTGGCACCTGCAAGGAGGTAAACTAGAGAGTATTTGGCACACAGTCAAGGTAAGGGAGATTTGCTCCCCATTTCTTTCAGAGCTGTCATCCAAAAACTTGTTTGTGAGAAGTCTGCAAACAACACAGTGTACATAATGGGCTTACTCACCCAGCAGCATGTTGCTGTGCATGTTCAGCACAGCACCCACCCAGTGCTCATGCTGCAGCATTATATCAATTAGCAAGTGATGATCATAGATGACTTCCGATACAAGTGGCATTCAAATTCTCTCTTCTTTTATTTTTCTCCCTCTAGGCAGGAAGATCCACCGAGACCTTTTTTGCTGCACTCCTGCTTAAGGAGCTCTGATGAAGAAGTAAGATTTCTGCAAAAATGTTCTCAAGTTCTGGTGTATTGTCTCCTACCCTCAAAGGATGTCCAGTCTGTCAGCTTGCGCATAGTCCTTGCAGAAATACTTGCAACAAAAGGTAGATCAAAGATAAGAGATGGTTAACCATTTGTATATGTACAGTATTAGCAATTACAAAGTTGTCATGTCTTTGATGCTTTGCTTTTACATTCTGAAATTTAATTTCTGTGATAGCCAGTAAGACACTATATTCACAAAATCAAGCATATACTTACTTAACTCTCATGATTTGATGCCATACTGTTTATCACATTTCAGGATAAAATACAATTTGTCCTTTCTTATTCTCTATTTCTTCATAGAGGAATACTTTTGCAGCTTTCCTTGGCATTATTTATAGTGATTATATGAATAATTCTGGCCTTTTATATTTCATTCAGATGAATAGCACATCCTTGAATCTGTGGATCATATAAGTGAATCATATTATATTTAATTCATTATTTTACACTTTGACTTATCCAGTGTGTTTTTTTAAATTAAGGGATTTCTAGTTTGCTTTTATCAGCTACACTTTATAGATACAGTATACATTTTTTATGTCACTGTCAAATTCAGAAATTTTGAAGTCCCAAGTATACTATGTAATTCAGTTTAGTTTCATTTATACTGGCTATAATGTCATAGCTTTCAGAGCACACAGCATAAAGAACAAAAACACTTGGAATATTCCAAATAGAGCTCAGCTTTGTCAGTGTACATCAATTTCTGTAATAGAATAACCAGTTTTATCAAAAAGGTATATGCAATCTCAAATGTACTATGTGGTCCAGAGGACTGGTTTTGGATTTTTTTGATGTTTATAAACTTGGATATTTATTTTTTGCCTTTTATCTGTAGTTTTCATTTGTAAGACCGCAGTTATTCTTCAACATAAGGATTTTGTTCTAAAATATTTTTTCCTCTCCAGTACTGAAACCAGTGGTGGAACTGCTCAGTGATCCAGATTACATTAACCGAATGCTACTCAGCCAGCTGGAGTACAGAGAACAGATGAATGAGCATCAGAAGAAAGACTACACATATGCTCCTTCTTACGAGGAGTTCATCAAGCTCATTAACAGCAGCTCCGATGTTGAGTTCCTGAAACAGCTGAGGTATTTAGTGTTTCACTGTAGCTCATTCAAAACTGAACGTGCTTCTTTTCCAGCACATTAATAAGATTTGAATGAATTGTGATTTTTTCTTTTTAAATTTAGTTTTAGATTTCTTTTTGTTTGGTGAAGCAGAGATAGTCAGGATGATAAGCTACAACATTTGTTAGATCTCTAATGTAATCAGCATTTTAGCTTAATGGCAGAAAATGCATAAAAGTTTTGCTTAGCAGTGTACTGGAGATGATTGTGCTGTTGAAATGGATAAATGTTTGAAATGTATGAAAGGCATACTGAACTCTTCTTTGTAATTTGCCTCTGTGGAGTTAGATGAAATATGTTGAATTTCTGTTAGTGTGGATGGTTTTCTCCTTGTTATCTTTATGAATTATGACTGGTCAGGGTGGTCTGGTGACTGTGAACTCTAGCGACCTTAGGGACACTGATCATTCAGAGCAGCTTGTTGTGATTCTGTGGCATTGAAAGAAGGGGTTTGAGTTCCAGCACATTTTACCGCTGGATGAGAGGTTTTCCTGGACTATTGCAGGGATGTGTTTCTCAGTTGCATCCTTCTTAACCATATTAATGAGCTCTACAGGATTTGCTAAAAACAGAAAAAAACATCACTGAGCTCCTACATATCATGAGTCTGTTTTCTAATGCAAATAGCATCACTGCTCACTCTCACACTAATTCCACTCCTAGTCTCATCTCTTTCTCCTTATTTCTCTTCTCTTAATATGAGTTATTAACTACATCTCACGCCTGCTTGCCCAAGAAGCAGTTGTTTATGCTTGCCTTATCTTTACAGCTGTTTCTCCTCTGATTTCTGATTTATGTGAAAGGATAAGGAACAACTGACTGGGAAGCAGGGAAC
Organism: Poecile atricapillus; assembly: GCF_030490865.1. NCBI lineage: Eukaryota > Metazoa > Chordata > Aves > Passeriformes > Paridae > Poecile > Poecile atricapillus. The sequence continues at coordinate 44,762,329 of NC_081252.1, forward strand.
AGAGAGATACTGCTGTTGTAGAACCTCCCTAAATGTTCTTGAGCTGGTTTTGTTGAGCAGAACAAAGCTTTGGAGGACCCCTGTAACAATTTTTGGAGTGTTTGTCTTAAGCTCTTACCACCAGCCAGAACTGGTAGTTTTTCCTCTTCTGTTTCCTATTTCTGTTGCTGCTGCAGGCCAGCTTTTTCTCTTCTCAAATGGCTGCAGCAACATCTGAAATACACATGCACATTGATTACATTTGCTGAATTCTGTGTCATCTCTTGTGACCCTGAACTTCTGATAGGCTTGGCCTGATCAGGCCAAGAGGTGGCTTACTGGGATGGAGTATGCTGGCATCGTAAATAACATTGTACTTCCTCATTTGTCCCTTTGATTCTGAAACCACTTGCATTTCTGATATAGGAAAATACATTTAGGCGATGGTGAAATGGTTCTGTTGCTTGGCTACTTATTGTTCATCTGCTGTAAAATTTGCTCTTTACTCTGGGAGTGTGCCTTTCCTGAGAACAGATATTAGTCTCTATTAGACTCTGCCTAAAACCTAATTGACACATTTATTAGCATAATCACACTAATGGATTTGCTTGTTTCAAAAGAAACCCAACTCTTATGTTGTTGTTGTTGTTGAAGCACATTAATGCTTAGTGTGTTCTCTTTTTAGCTGATAGGTCACTTTAAATTGCATTCTTTAATACCAGAGAGCAGATCTACTTTATGAAATAATGTGGTTTTGGCTGCACCTAGGTTATTCCTTTCTAGTCTATGAAGTCCAACTGCCATCATCTTGAAATGTGTTCCTCTACACACTACAAAATATTGATCAGTCTGAGCTGATCAGTATTTTAATGGAAATTGTCTGAGAAAATGTAACTTTTTTGAAGAGGAATAATATTTGATTTTGGAGGCAGTGTTCTTCCTTCCTCTGTTTATACAGAGCCAGTCTCTTGGACAGTGGTTAAAGAGCATTTCCTGTGGGAGAAGGCATTCCCATTCGCTTTGTGCTCCAGCCCTGTGGGAGCACTCAGACAGAGATGGGCCAACCTGTAGTCATCTCAAGTTTCTGTAGTCTATTTGGCAAAGCTTTCATGATTAACCAGTGAAAGCTTGAAGATTTGCATTAACAAAGGTAAACACTGGTCCCTATATGGATTGAAAAAAAAACCAAACCAAAATGGGTGGTACTTTGCTGTAATTCACAACACTGAACCACAGGACAAATCTATAAAGAAGGAGTTAAAGAGGAAGAAACAAATAAGCTGTTGTGCACTTATCACTGAGGAGCACAGTAAGAGTCTGTTGGAGTGATGGGAGTGGGGAAAATGCCTCCAGTTCTCTTATAACAAATAAATTACTGGCATGTTTTATTTAAACAGAGTTTCCCAGTTTGATGCTATTCTGGGTAATTATGCTTATCAAGAATTCCTTTTCTTTGTTTTATTTGGAAATAATTTTTCAGTGTCTGTTCTAAGCTAGTGCTTATGGCACTGATGAACTCTAAGCCTCCCCCTGTTACTTGTAATGTGACAGATAACATCTTGGTAAAGAACACATACAAGCAGTAGCAATTTTCAGTGTAAGCTTAGCTTTGAGGGAAATTTATCCAAAGGCCCTACAGTTGCTGGGAACTCATTATTTTGTATTAAACATTCCTGTCATGCTTATCTTTGCAGTTTCATTATTATCTGTTTAATAAAATAAAGATAAAATACCTTGCTAAGTTCAAGAGGCCATGAGACACTGATAAACATTTCCTCAGACTCTTGATTGACCACAGTCAAGAAGGCATGGACTCCTGGGTGCCCCTTGATGTATGCAGGCTGATTTCATTAACAGTTTTGCTGGGCTTTCTTGTGATTCTAGCCAGGTATTCTTGGTGGGGAAGGCAGGGAAAAGCTCTGGCTGGTTCAAGTGGAAACCTGTGGGTGAAAGGTGGTGCGTGTTGCTCTCATCCAGGAAGTCAGAAAAGAGGGAGGCTATGTGGGTCTCCTTGTAAGCAAGTGTAAAGCTCTCTGCTGTGCAAACAGCTCTCCCTGAAATGATAATAATGGTGCTAGGATTTTCTGAATCTTGTTTTGCTCCTAGCTTAGAAGCGCTACCTTAAGAAGAAATATCGTATTGATTTTCTGCATTGCTTTTTGGAATGTATTTAAATGATGCAGTAACTACTTAATATTAATTTTGGAGAACTTTGTTTCATAGTTCGTTTGTATCTATAGTGAACCTCTAATATTTGGTCACTTAATATCTTGGAACATAATTACTGTTTTTGTGGAAATATCCCTTTAATTTTTATTAGAGAAATCGGGGGAGCCGATATTTTCATAAAAGGGAAGTTGCTGATTTCTGGGGAGCTGTTGTGGGGATTTTTGTTTGTTTTCCTATCATGCCTTTACCATCTGAAAAGTTGAATTTGTTGAGAGGAATGGGGTGAGAAAAACAAACCAACAAAGCTTTCACAGAAGGGACCATTGTATGGTTATGCACAAATGTCCTTCAAACTCACTCTTCCTAATGTTTCATTTCTTTGATGCTTGTCATGAGGGGAGGCAGACTTTTATTCCTGTATTACCAAGTTTTCACAAAGAGTGTTGTCTTTCAAGAAGAAAAAGTGAAACAGTGAAATTTCACCTTCATTTCCCCTCAAACTGAAGTCAGTATGGATTAATTGGAATTCTGCTACAAATAAGGAAGAAAAGATTATTCTTTTCTTTCACATCAGATGTGAAACATTTACTTTCTCTGTCAGAAGTAGACTAAAGATAAGAGACATGCTAAGTTGAAAACATTGAGTTGAGAAAAAATAGTGGTAAGGAAATAAGCTGTTGGATAGTTTTTATTCTGCTCTCAGGGTCAGCATTGTTTTTATTCTGATATTTATTATTACAGCAGCAAAAAGTCACAATTCATGGTAAGAAAGAGCATTACTACTGGCTTTATATCATCTTTTACCTAAGAAATGAGAGAAGTGAATGAATATAAGAAAGAATAGGGAAGAAGGAAGTAATGTGGATGTGAGACCATGAAAGGTCCAGTTTATCAAGTACAGTCACTTCTTAGAAATTAAATTAATACATCACATTTAAAATGTCTTTAGATGTTTATTCACCAACACCACAGAACATCTAGCAGCTAGAATATTTGGAACAGTTACAGGGAGAAAAGGGTCATGTTCTGGCAGTGTAGCATGAGGATGTTTCTGTGGTGCAGCATTGTACAGCACTTCTGTTGAGTAGTTGCAGCAAGAGCCTGGTGCTTGGGAGTAACAGACTAAATAGAATCTTTGGGCATGTAACTCCAAGCATCTCCCATACTTAAAGTAATTGAACAGGAAAAAAGATGCTGTGTTAAGTATTGGTAATAAAAACAGGTGAAATGGTGAATGTGAACAAATGGGAGTAAATCTGGAAGGAAAAAAGTTGCAAGTTAAGTGGGAATTACCTTCCATGTGCAGTTAGTTGTCTGTACCTTGTTTGATAAATTCATGATATCACAGCCTACAACACCTGAGTGAGGTGAATGAGTGTCATTGCAGTGCATTTACAGATCACATAATCAATGTATCAAAAGTCTAAGTGAGCTACCCTGAATAACTTGGGAAGTCTTTGTCTGAGTGGGGAATTAACTGTGGGACTTCCTACACACCACACCACCACCCTTACTATGGGGCTGTTCTTGCTCTGACAGACTGGGCACTGGTGGTGGTGGGTGGAAACAATCAAAATACAGTAATGGCAAACAGAAGTAGTGTTACAAAAATACAGGTTTTCAAATAGGTTTTCAGGTTTCAATTCGATAATTGACGAATTTGCTACAGAAAAAAAAAAGTGGAAACATAGTTGTGAGTGTATGCCCTGCATATAAAACTGTGTATACAAAGAGCCAGAGACAGTCACAATCCTGAAAGAGTTATAGGAGACAAGAGAAATGGGGGAAATTGAGTGATGTTGGTGAAAAAAGTTTACATGAAGGAAGGGAAATATGTTTTTAGGATCACATGTTCCTTATTAAATGGAGAATAAGTAGCAACAAAAATAGCAGCCTTTCCAGGAGGCTTCAGCTTTCATCTAAGAGTTAACTTGATAGATAGCAAATTGACTGGAATAGTTCTTTCTTACCAAAATTAATAGCCACCAAAGTAAATGCACTGAATGCAGATATGGTACAACCAGAACCTTGACATTTATGAAAGACTTAACTGAGAGTTAAGTGCATAGTATTTTTAGTCACAAAATCAGTTTTGCCTAAAATTCAGTTTGCTAGCTGCATTAACTGTCTGCTATTGTGTAGCCTAGTTTTCGGTAATAAACATATTTTAATTATTCCTGGAATGTAGCATTTTGATGTTTTACGTATTTTAGTGTGATTTGTTTTTTCTACAAATTCATATATGTTCCATATATGTATGGAGTAGATTAGCTGGAAGAACCTTACAGACAGTTATTTTCTTTTAACCGGAACTGTAGGAAATCATCCTGGTTTCCTACAGGAAACTTATATTTAATGTTTAGAGTGTGAGTTTATATTGTATTTACTGAATATTACCTGTCTGTGCAATGCCATCAGTTGAGAGAAGAGGGCAGTGTTATTGTTTGTTGAATGTTTCCTTTTTGTTTCAAGATAATCTCTTTTCCTTGCTCTGTGTGCACAGTGCTCCTTAGGTTGCAGGTATACTGTGACATTAATCTGTTTCCAGGTGAGGAGGAAGTAGAAGTATTTTGGTTTTTGTTAACTCTGAAGTGTGCTGTATGAAGAACACATTGTAAAAAATTAATACTATGTTTTTTTCTTCTCCTCCCTCTCTCCACCCTTATTCCCTACTGTTTTTAAAATTAGGTATCAAATTGTAGTGGAAATAGTTCAGGCAACCACAATCAGCAATATTCCCCAAGTGAAGAGACAGAAAGGTAAGATTCCATTTTAAAGTCACATCTGTTGTTTTCATTTTGAAAAGCTGTTTGAACTCCCGCCATACATATGCAATCAGTGTGTGTGGGTTTTTTAGACAGATTCTAGGAATGCTATACCTTTAGTATTTTGGTTCTGTTTAATTTTTCTGAATCTTCCAGAAGCTCACATGGTATGATTATCCCCCCACCCTGTCTTCATCTAAGATGATGGATCATGATGAAGGTCATATCTATGATACACTTATTTTCAGAACTTGCTGCAACTGGGATTTCTTATGTTACAAATTCATACGCTGATAATCTTATTTCCACTTTCTTCTTCATATAATCTGTTCTTCAAAATCTGTCTGTTCTCTTTTTGGAACACAGAAGAAGGAATGATACAGCATAATTTGTCAGTGAGACTTTATTTTGATTCTTCAATGTATTATGTTTATTCTTATGTTTTTGAGTTGCAAAAAAGAGTTCTCTTAAATCTTTCTGCAATGATTTGACAATGGCTGCCTTTTTAAAAGCAGTGCATATTACAGTTGTACTTACATTTCTTGCATATACTACTTTATGTGGCTCTCAAAATATGTAAAAACTGAGGTATATCTTTAGGAGATGATCTTAATGGCAAAATTATAGACCAAATCATTGCTTAGGCAGGTGTACTTTAGTTGTATCAGTGCATAATAAAAAGGAAACAGATAGTAAAATCAATTTCTTTATAAATAAATCTAGAAGATTTTAGGTTCTCATGTAATCTCTATCTCTCTCTAGATTAAAAAAAAATAAATTCTTTTACTAGTTCCTTGTATCAGAAAGGAAAACGTCAAAAAGTAATTGAAATGTAATGAAAACTGCGGAAACCAAAAATGAACATACTGTGGGGTGGGGAAATTCTGGGCAATATGAAGAGCTTGAGGTCCATGCTGAAGTTTCAGAAAGTATAAGGTTGTCAACAGTGATAATGCTTTCTGTTTATACTCTAAAATAGAGCTAAATGTGCATTCCAGTAGGATATTTTGCTTGTATCAAACCAAGATAACAGAAAAAGTAGGTATCGGTTTTTATTTAAATGTACATTATAGAAATAGATATTAATATTTTTCAGATAAAAAGTAATTGAATGGGAAGACTGTGCCATAAAGTAATAAAATAAGGTCAGGGAATTTAACTCTGAGAATATTATGAAAAATCAATTCTTGCTAAGCCTGTATTTCCATTTGTGCTATGGTTGGTCTTTTTGAGACATTAATTAATTTCGGGAATATTTTTATACAAAATATGGTTCCTACAGTTAATTATTTATTAATTAATTCTCATCTATCTCACTTGAGTTTCTGTATTTAAATATCTACTCTTCTAAGTACCGAACAGAAGATGCTTTTTGAAGCTACAATTGTCTGGTAATGCAGAACAGGTACAAAAATATTATAGAGTTGGTGGCATGTGGTCAAGTTGATTTTGCATTTTTATGGGCTCTTGATTTCTACCTGCACTAAAAAAAAAAAAAGCCCTAAGAGAAATTTCACTAGCTGGTGCACTGAAGTTTTGTATTATGATATGGACTTCTATTTTTGGTTTGTTCCTATGGTAATCTTGTATATCATTTAAGGGTTGATTACCACTGCTGACTCTGTTAGCCATTGAGACCCTTTTGTTTATTAAGCAGCCAATGGTTATGAACTGTCTGAAGAAGGTGATGTTTTTTTGCTTGACACATGTGAAACAGTATGCCCAACAGAAGCATACAAATACAATCTTTTTATCGTTCACACAAATTTAAGGCAGAATTTTAATTTCAGTTATTCCACTCAGGTTTTCATCTTAACTCTTAAGAGTTAAGAGTTCATCTAAACTCTTAAGAGGGCTATCAAAACTGTAGGGGGGTAAAATCTAGTTCTGAAGAATGTTTTGTGCCTTATTTTTCCTAAAGAAGGTGGAGACATTTTACCCAATGTGATTATGTATCTAATATGTTCCTGAATTTTAAAAAGAAAAGTTTAGAGGAACAACTGTGGTACTCTTCTTAAAACAAAAGAAAGCCAACCAAGAAAGCCCAGGACAACAGACTGCTGACATAAAGACTGTTGAAATCTTGTAGAACAGACTACCATGTTACTTAGCATCACATTTTGATGTTTCCTTTTCTGGATGCTACAGCGTAATGCTACCCCTGGATTTAATGGTGAATAGCTAAATGTAAGCTTTATGCAAAATGAAAGTGTGTCTGCACAATCTCCTTCTGGTTTTCTCTTTTTAATCTTTTCCCCCAGCACGTGGTGCATTCCTGCAGTGATGTGTAAACATCAATTGGATGAATATGACAGTCCCTTCTTTGCTGCTAACTGAGCTCTTGCCTTTTGTGTCAAGGACATCTCTTAGCTTTGACCCCAACCTGGCCAGAGATAGTCTTACTGATGGCTATTTCCTTTTTCCTGTGGCAAAGTTGAGTCCTGAAAATGCAACTGCTTCTTTAGTGCCTGGGTGTTCAACTAGAGCAGCTTAACTTTGGCTGACCAGCATTCTGTTGAGCCTGATGTCCGCTCTCAAAGTGTAAGAGTAGAGCAAGTGTAGATAGTATGTACGTGGATATAGAATTATAGAGTGGTTTGGGTTGGAAGGGACCTCTAAAAATCATCTACTCCAACCTCTGTGCAATGAGCAGGTACATCTTCAGCTAGACTGCTCAGAGTCCTATCCACCTGACCTTGAGTGTTTCCAGGCATGGAGCATGTACCACCTCTCTGGGCAGCCTCTTTCAGTGTTTTGTCAACCTCACTGTAGAAGACACTCCTTTTATATAATCTAAATTATCATTCTTTTGGTTCAAAACCATTGCCCCTGTGTCCTATTGCAACAGGCCCTGCTAAAAATCTGTCCCCGTCTTTCCTACAGTCTTCTTTGAAATACTGAAGGGCTGCAGCTCTCTCAACCTTTTTTTTTGGTTCCATCCCTCTGATCATCTTTGTGTCCCTCCTCTGGACCTGCTCCAAAAGGTCCACGTCTTTCCTGTGCTGAGGTCCCCAGAACTGGATGCAGTACTCAACTGGGGTCCCACACGAAAGTGGTGCCAGCCTCTGTCAGTTTGAAATATGGGAGCTTCCTGATCCAGTGTTTTCAATAGAAGAAGGTATAACAAAAAATGTGAGGAGCAGTTAGTGTAGCAGAGGGGGCCAAAAGTCTGTCGTAGTGACTGCTTAGCTATTATTTGCACTTTTCTTAGCAAAAGAAGTGTTGTACAACCACATGACTAGCAATAAGTACTCCTGAGCAGGATTGTGAACCTTTACTATTGGTTTAGGAGACATAATTAAGTCTCTAAAACTGACCAATGATATTTCTTTCTTAAAAAAAATATTAGGTGTCTATTATTAAAGGATGAAAAGCCTGAGGACCAGATTTCAGACTGGTGACTTCTCATAGGGGCTACAGTTACCTGACCTTTTTACTATTTTATTTGGTGATACCAAAGTATGCACTTAATGTTGGTGCCCAGTAAGATGGGAGAGGAGGGCTTGTTGCTCAGTAAGGGCAGGGTTCTTTACACTTTTTAACTAGTGCTGGTGCCACCTATTGGCAAAATATTTTCCTGTTAGGATGCTCTAATAAAATCAGAAAGTACTTTAAGATACTTCTACACATCATTGTATTAAATCCTCTGCAGTTAAGAAATGGCATGCTATAAGGTTTTTTCCTTTTCAGATTTCTATCACTTGAATCTTACGATATGTGAACCTAACAGTGCAAATGAAAACGTACAAAAGCATCTGATTCATGTTAAGCAGTAAATTTTACATTTGACTCCCTGAGAGAGTCAAAGGTCTAAAATGTTGAGACACAAAGTAATGTGAGATATTTACAGTATGATGCCAGTTGTGGGTGGATGCTGTGGCCAGGAGAATTGCTTTTGGCCATTGCTAAAGTTGTATAAGAAACATAGCACAGCATTATTGTTTCCAGAGGTGTAGATAGTTTATTTTGGAGCAGTGCAGGCCACTGTAAATAGAAGCTGTTACCTTGCATGCTGACACTGCACTACTTCCCTCATTTACACTGGTACAAAAGCACAGAATTTTGTGTGTATATGTATCTGCCTTACTTCACTTCTCCAACAGTGTCTTCCTGTGTATCTTCCAAAATGGTCATAATCACTCAAGCAGTGATCATAGGAGGCAGCTTGGGTTTGGTGGTAGTTTTGTTGGTTTTTTTGTTTGTTTAATTTCTGTTTGGTTTTTCTGCCTGTTGGTATTTTCAGATGGTACCCCTCTCTATAGTCACATGTGTTGTGATTAAAAAGAATCACATCCTTCTACACCTTTAACTATAAACAACTGTCCTCATCTTGCCTTTTGATATGGATTAATTCTAAATACTGAACCAATTAAAATTCAAGCTAAATTTTAAGTATTTTAGTTGTTTTTTGGTTTGTTTTATTTTTTTCACAAAATCTATCTTATCTGCTAAAGATTTTGAAGGACTCTAAATGCTTATCTGGAAATGTTTACTGCATTTTGATCTACTAGAGCAGTTTGTAAGAGGACAAATACCTGGATTGGGCATTATAGCATGGATGACAGATGATAAGTTTCTAGAAGCAAGAGTAAATCTTCATTTTTGTAAAGAAAAAGTTTCAAAAGCACCAAATGGGAAATAGCAACAAAAGTAAGTTGCTATAATAACTTGATATTTGCTGTAACATGAATAGGAAACTGTTTAAATACACTGATTCTAATATTAACAGACACATTTCTGTTTCTTCTCATACTGATATTGTATTACAGGATCCTAGCAGAATTTTAGCAATTACTAGCTGCTTCTAAAAACAAACCCAAAAAATGCATGTACCTTGTCTTAGGGCAACACAGAGCAAATCTCTAAACAGATTTTATTTATTTTTTTTTTAAGAATTTTTTGTTAAGGGATTTGTTTGATTTGCCTTTTAGTTTTCTATGTCCTCTACCTTACACATGACTTCAGAGCATGACTGGAAACCACCCTTGGATGTCTGGATGGGACTGCTTTTCAGACACTACAGTGTAATCGTCTCCAGGGCATCCCTGTTGAGAACACTGCTCGTTTTCAAGCAGGGATTGCGAGACAGATCGAATAAGCGGCCATTTCTGTGTGGAGATCTCTGCTGCCTTGCAGCAGAAGATTTCTCCTGCTGAGCCTTCCCACTGTGTCTCCAGATATTTGCTTTTATAAGCAAAGCTGACAAGTGGCACAGAAACAGAACTGTCTGTGGGCAGGCCTCTCAGGTGCTGTGGCTCTGAAAGAGGCTTGAATGTTAAGGTGTAAAAAGGGACTTTTGAAAAAAGGATTTGGGGCTGCAGGCTAGCTTAGTTATGTGGGTTGTGATGTGTGGGTTTTGTCAAGATGGTAATTTAAAGTGAAGTAAAATGGTACTTGTGTGTTCCAGCAGATTATAGATGGCATGTAACTTAATTATGTCAAAACTGTATTATGATTCCTCCCCCTGACCTGAATCCTCCACACAGGAATAAACATTCATACACAATTATTTTTGCACAGTTTTCTGGCAAGGCTTAAAGAGCTGGCGTTGTGCCTACACGTCATGCTCAAGAAATAAGTGCAGAGGGAATCCATGTGGATGAGGGTAAAGGCTACAGAGTCTGTGGTACATTTATTTGTTCTTATTTGTGATTTTCAAATCAGTTTTGTAGAGGAAATTTCTCCTGAGATCCTTTGTGTCTGCTAGTGATGGTAATGCATCTTGTCCTCGGTTTGGAGTGATGCTGACCAGTGGAAGAGGGAGGGAAGAGGCTGACTGGTCAGGTAGATGTGACCAAAGGGACCTGCAAGGCGCTGCAGGCAGAGGCTATCTGTGGTGGATGTTATTTTACTGTATAGTACATACTGACTCCCAGGCTCAGATTTACCTTACTGCCACTTGATTTTTTATTTTTCTCAGCTCTTGCTGTGTCTGGCAGGCTGTGTTGTAATATGCATTGCTAATGATCAGTGCCTAATTTGTCCATGGTGTCCCTGTAAGTTCCTTTTCCCAGATGTTTGTAGAAGTTTTTGGGATTTAACACTTTTTTTACTCAATCTCTTGTCAGACCACAGGAGAGCTGGTTTTCCCTTTCCTTGGCCCATGGGTAGTAGAACAGTGCTTGCTATTCCTAAAGGTTCTCCCATTCTCACAGAATTGAATAAATGCTTTTCCAGGCCTACATAGGTGTTGAAAACTTGTAATTCAAGGTTTCTAAAATTTGCAGGAGGTCTGTAAAGACTTGTAAGTTATATATAAGGTTCCAGTTACTGCTTACATGAAAATGTTAAATCGATGTTCACTACTTAAATACTAAGCACAGCATTTAGGAGGCCTTTTATGTGCTTAACCTGGCTCTTGGAAAAAATCTTGCAAAAAATTTGAAGGGGGGCATATGTGTTGCTCCTTTGTAGATGTAGGTCAGGTTGGTCAGTGCTGTTGTACACGCTGCCAGGTGTCATGGATGTGTAGTTACAGAAGCTATAAAGGAAAAAGAACTTGTATTTTCTGTTTCATTCATGCTTTTGCCATGTATAACTTTGCAGGTAAAATGAGAAGTCTCTGCCTTCTGCTGGTATTGCTAAGACAGGGGACACGGATCATGCAGGTCTAAAATACAATTAAGTTTCTGTTTTAAGGAAATTTACATTCTTTTTGTGTATCCTTTAGTGTGTTTAAGGGTAATGAAGTTTGTGAGACATTTTTTGGCATGACAATTTGGAGGGCCCCATATTCTGACTTAAAAATGGATGATGTGAATATGTGCTTCAGTTTGATGTGTTTAATTGATATAAACCTGCTCAAGTAGCAAAGCCACCACAGAAAAAAAAAAAAGAGGGAAGAAAATTAGGTGTGAGAAATTACTTTTCAGAAATTGTTTTCGTGGGTTCTAGGATATACTTCTGGGGATGTATTTGGGTATATACCTCTAGATTAGCTCAAATCGAGACAGTTATGAGTGATATAGAAGATAATGTGGAAATTTTGTCATAAATTATTGCAGATGTGCAAAAATGAATCAACCAATTTGCACAGGTAGCGTAGCTTTGATTACTTGGTAAGTTTGTATTCATCTGGACAATTTCTATTTTAATGTTGTTTGGTGCAAATTGAATTATCTACAACTGTGGATTTATAAGCAGAGTTTGAAATTCTGCTTTTGGTACTAATTGCCTTTCGTTGCCTTTGGGAGAGGTGCACAATACCCTTTTGGGATTTGAAGTTCCTCCATGGTCGTGCGTGTCCTGTCAAAATTTCCCCAGGTAAGGAGAATTATTTTGGAGAAAGTTAGTAAAAGACACTTTGCTCCTTTGGAGATGGAGGTTCTGCTTGGTTCCTGCTGGTAAGCGTATAGCAGCTTGTGGGGAGGAAATCCCAAAGTAGTATGGTTCTCGTGTTGCTGATAAGGAGTGATTTTTGTTTGTTTTTAATCATATTTTTTTTAGAAAAATACCCAAACTGCAACGTTGTTACTGTTACTCAAAGGACGCTTTTTTCCCCTTGCATTGTGGTGAAACAGTGTCTTAGTAGCATAAATCTACTTATTTTCCATTTATTGAAGCTTCCTGGAGGGTGTGTGAATACATGTGAGACTTTCCTTTTGCGCCTTTCTAGTTTTATTTAGTTTATGCAGTGGTATCCGAGTTTCATCTTTCCTGGTACTCAGAAATGAGAAAAATCACTCTTAATTCTGTCTTGGTATTTTGGTGATTGTGGAATCAGACAAAAATAGATTAAAAAGAAAAGTATTTATAACTTAAAATATCATTTTGATAGTGCTTAATATGACAAAAGCATGGCAGTTTAGGTGTGAAAATCTCTAAAATCTCAAAAGCAGATTAGGGTTTGGAGAAAACCAGTGATCCACCTAACTTTCTCCAGTTGAGCTGAAAATGCTCCTCCTGATTTCTGCTAGCTTATCTTTCATAATTTGGAAGAGGGAAGTGATGCTCAGTGTTAGTGCTACTCCACACTTCCATGCTGTCTTTCCTGCACTGTAGCACATTAGCCACATTCTGTGCTGCTCTGCTTTTCATCAGCCTCTTGTTTATTTGTGAAGGACGTCACTGCCAGGCTTTCATGCTGACTAGTCCTGTTTATCCATGGAGCAGGAACAGGCTGGCAGTGTGATCTTTACAACTGCCCTGGCTGATGCTTGGGTGGAGTGGCTCCTTTTGGATATGAAGAGCTACGGTAAATGTTTTTGAAGGATCTCTGTTAAGACAGGAAATAATCATGGGAAACAGTAGGCTCATTAATCTCTCCTGGAGACCTGCTGCAGTCACAGGATGATAAGATTTCAGATAAAGTAGATATGCATACTTTGAAAACCCTTCAAGAATGCCTTGTTTCCATCAAGAAGGGTACTTTTGTTTTAAGAAGGCCGAATGATCACTGCATTGTGCTGTGGGATTTCAAGTATGCATTTGAGCCCAAAACATTTAAACTATTGAAAGAATTGATAACTTCTAAAAATCATCTTAAAGTCAAGAGCAGCAGGGAAAAGGCTGGGGTTTAATCATAATTTTAAACTTCTCTTCCTGTATTTGTAATAGCTGTAAATGTTTTGATTTGAGGGAGAATGTTGTTTTGTCCTGAAGGTCTTTTCCTTTCCTTTTCTCTCATTAATACTGGTACCTCTGTTTAGGGAACTGAAACACTACATTAAATGCTCTGTTGACTTCCCTGTGGAGATAACATGCCAGGAAAACAGATGGCTTTATTTTTTTTTTAGTGATGTGATTTTATCATTTGCTTCAATGAGTATCATCTCTTTAGTTCACTATTATGTTGCAGCTCAGATGCAAATGATACTCATCCATTAAAATACTAAGAGTATTTGTATCAGGAAGCATCCTTTCCAACATAAATCCATGAAACAAATGAAGTGGGATTAAAAATATGGGCAAAGATAATGGGAGAATATCTGGACTCAATTATGTGTATAACTTCAGGGAGTTCCATGTAACTTGAGTTGTCCTTCAGTATGTAAATGACAAAACTTAGAGATGCATGCACTACTTAGATGTGGCTTTGAGAGGGAAATATAAGGGTAGAAACAGTTGTAAAAGGAGAAGTTGCCATAATGTATTAGAAACTTGTTTGAATTAGGGATTTTATATAATTTCTGAGAACTTTTCTCTTTGCTGTGTGTGCATTCACAAACCCAACTATGTAGCTGTTTAACAGCAACTCTTGTGAAAATGGAATGCTGATTTTATCTACATGATTTTGCTAGCATTCAATATTTTGCAAACACAATGGATTAGATCTTTATAATTTTATCTCTGAGCAATCAGATAATCCAGAGCCAAGTAAAAGCCAAGTACTTTGCTACTGAGTAATAGCTGTGGCCCAAAAAAGGCCCAAAGTGTTATCATAGAGCAAGAGGAAAATAAAACTAGTATATAAATGGGAATTAGTTGCATCCTGCAGATGTTAAACATGATTTTCACACAATAGGGTTTTATAGCTTATTTATCTGCTGCTCTTTTTTTATTTTGGTAATTAGCTGAAGAGGATGGAATGTAGAATGCACAAACATTACACTGGCTATTGCCAAGTCTTATTCTGCTGACTGCCATCTTCACATTGTGTTACTTTTTAACAGTACTGTGCAGTCCTGAGATGGTGTTGTAAGATTTCTTTTTTCTTAGTCATCTGACATTTTAAATGAACTTTGGTCAGTTGTCTGGAGGGACAGGATATTGTATGATATGGTGTTCACATCAGGCACAAGAACTTTGGGTTTACAAATAAGATGTGTGGGCTGGGGGGAAGAGAGCCCAGTCCCTCATGACTCCAGGCAGTCAGTGCTATGTTCAGTAAGGTGTATAGACCACCAGCTCCATGTGTTATCATGTGCCATGGCTGCAGGTAATTTCTTTAATGCCATCTGATAAACATACTTCCTGTAGTAGAGCTCTTGGGCTGTGTCTTTCAACAAACTACAAAAAGAGAGCTGGAGGGGTCAGGTTTTGCTATGTGTTTGAATAAGGATTTTTTTTTTTTTCTTCAACTCTTTTGTGTAAATCCTTGAATTATCATTGCGGAAGGTTTCAAAATCATCATTCTGTTTCAAATACAAACTTGCCAGTATCTGTACCAATGAGCATAGCTGATTCATGAGTGACAGATGCTTTGATCAGACAGATTACAGAAGCAGTGGTACAACAATATTTTCATGTCGTAAAATACTGCCTCTGGTTTGCTTTTCACAGAAGCAATGGTACAGTGATGTTTTCCTTTTGTAAAACACTCTCTGATTTGCTTTATTCTTAGATTCAAAAGGAAAAGAAACTGCAGCAATGAAAGCTGACCTACTGAGGGCTCGGAATGTGAAGAGATATATTAATCAGCTGACAGTGGCAAAGAAGCAATGTGAGAAGAGAATAAGGCTCCTGGGAGGGCCTGCTTATGATCAGCAGGAAGATGGCATTTCTGATGAAGGTGATGGCCCTTCAAGTCAGAAGGTATAAATCACATTGTCTGAAGGTCTTTCTAAATGTGTTACCACTGAATCGTGTTACCTCACTGTTGTTAATCCCTCCCTTCCCCCAGGAGTCAAGTACAAATTAATTGCTGCGTGGTTTATTTACCGTGGGAAAAGATTACTGAAGTACCCAAAAGACACATTGATCGCTCAGCTTGGAATATTGTGCAATATGAAACTTCATAAAGGATTGAGTGGCTTGTAAGCACGTGTGATTTCTCAGGCATACCACCTGTAGGGAGTTAATAAGGACATGGTAGCAGCTTTTGTGAAAGTTAGCAACTTGCTTTCAAATAAGACTGCTGACGTATGTGCTCTATGTCTCTGGCCCTCGTGGTACTTACTTTAGGAAATATGTATGGGTTTTGAAAATACTGAATTATTCAAAAGTAAACAATTACAGAAGGCAATTGACAAAACTCAGGGCAGTTTCTGGACAGTACCAGAAAGACACTGGTAAA
Organism: Poecile atricapillus; assembly: GCF_030490865.1. Taxonomy (NCBI): domain Eukaryota; kingdom Metazoa; phylum Chordata; class Aves; order Passeriformes; family Paridae; genus Poecile; species Poecile atricapillus. Next base: position 44,778,196 of record NC_081252.1, read on the forward strand.
GCTGCTGTGACTGAATGCTGGTTTTCAATACCACTGTAGTCTGGAATTAGAAGTAACTATTGTGTTGGCCAGCATCTACAAAAATAAAATGACTACTTAGCTTTGAAAATATTAAAAAATTTTAATGACTTCTTTTGTAATCTACTCTGTTACCTTTAGGCAAAGCACAATAGCTGATGTATTCAAATGTGAAAAGATTGTGTTTCTCATGTAGGTAGGAGATGGCTTTTCATTCAGGGATCTTTAATTTTCATTATAATAATTGTAACTTAGTAGCATGTTAGAAAAAGTAGAATAATGGATAAATAGTTCCTACTTTATATTTTGTTTTTCTTGAGTAAGGTCTGAAACATGATGATTCCCTACTCCTCTCTTGTCCTTTAAGCATGATTTCAGATGGTGCATCATACATTGTGCCAAGGCAGTCCTGATCTCTTTCCTGAAGCTGGGTGTAGCAAGTGGTGCCAAGAGAAAAAAGAGAGACAGGAGCATGTGGCAGCACTGCGTGAGCCAGTGATGCCACTTTTGATGCCTGCTGAGGTGTCAGGAACTTTTCTGGGTATAAGATTGTTCAAGAATGGAGTCCAGTAGTGAAGATGCACTTGATAGGGGCAGGGATTGGTCAGGAATATAATAAAATACAGTATTATAATTAAAATCAAAGGAATTCCTGAAGTTGATGCTGCATGTTTCACAAACCAGTGGAGTTTTTTAATGGGAGTTGCTGACCTGGGGTTATATCCTGCAAATATTCCAGCGAGCAGCTCAATATTGAGTTAATGGTACTATTAATAGCAATAATGACTTCTTGTGCAGGCATTTGTTGTGGTGATGGTGTAAACAGTGGGATCTGAGGTAGTTTTGCTTCCAAGCTTTTGAAGCCCCAAAACTCCTCTAAAGTCATGTCAGTGTGGAAAATAGGAAAACTGCTTCTCCCTTCCCTTGTCCCTTATTCTCTGTTGCCAGGAAAGAAGCTGTGGGAGGCTGCTTGAGAGATGGAGGCCATGCTGTCCCCTTCTGAGCACAGAAAAATGCCCAAGGCTTAGCTGAGGAAGCAGTCCCTCTGCGCTGTTGCTTCTCCCCCTCCTCTTCGAGTGCTGTGGTAGCTGCAGTCTGGGTTCTTATTTCAAGGCAGCTGGTGTTATTTTGGATGTTGGCCCCTCCTATTTGGGCAGTACTGACTGAACACTCAGGTTCTTTTCTAAGCAAAAGGGAAAGGCATTGTGTGGGATTTAGTAGATCAGATACATTAGTATGTTGTAGCTGATGGCCCTTGGACTCCTTAGAGTATGTTGTGCCAGCTTTTCTGTTAAGGTAGCATCTAAATTGAAGAACTAGCTTTTGAAGAAATTGTATGTTTGCCTTCCTTTCTTCAATTTGCATGAAATAAGTCAGAAATGGGCATTTTTTTGGTGGTATTTTGAATTAATATTTTATCTACGTGTAGTGCAGAAGCTTGAATACATTATTAACTTTGGGGAATTTTTGGTACTAGTTGAACAGAGCTGACTAGTGATTTAAACTTGAATTTTGGTTTCACTTATGCATCCTATAGAAAGCTTTTTCTTGACTGCCATGGTAGGGGAGTAATGACATTGCTGGTAAAGAGTCTTTTATGCATGTTCTGATTATGGCCTTATATATGGAGATGAATTATTTGGAGCTGTCAGTGTTCTGTTTGATTATGCAGCCTTGTGATTTTTATTCATTTGATTTTGTACATGTTTCACTCATCTAATTTACCTGAATCCAGGTTCTGTAGGGAAATCCTAAATATGTGAATCATAACCAAATGCTTATAAGCAAACAGACAAACAAACCACAGCTACTCTCTGAATCTGCAGTTCTCTTATTGATGTCATTACCTCCGATCCTGATTTAATCTCTGCTCATGGAGAAAATGCAATTTGAGTAAGTGTAATATATAAAGCACCTCTTTATAGTCAGTGCTGTTTTAGTCCTTTTTCTTAGAAACTGTGCCTGCACAGTACTGCAGTAATTAATTGAATTCTTGTTGTCTGTGTTTATTCAGTGAATGATTTTTTCCTCGGCTGTGCTGAGCACAACAGCCACGCCACCTTGTCTGTGAGATTTCACGTATGGAGTCACAGCAAATTCTTAGTGGAGCTGCTTTGTGGATCGTGGGTTCTAGGAGGGGGTCTGGAGTGTGACCCTTAACTAGCTATGAAATAGCAAGGAAACCATCTGAGAGTATTTTGAGGTGAAACAAGCTCATGTTCATAATCCAGCTGAGGACTAAGATGAAACTCGCGCAGAAGATCTTGCTTCCACTGCATCTGTGGACAGATGTTGATTTAACTGGTGATTTACCAGATTTTCTTGGTAATTTCTGAGCTTCAGATTGTAAGATCATGTTGTGTCTGTATGCATCATGGTACACAATTTGGGAATATTAAGAAAAGAAGCTTCAATTGTTGTCACCCAATTGCCTGGCGATGGGTTTTCTTATGACAGAAGTATGTTTGTCAACATGTAAGTCTCAAGGTAGGGACTTTTACATTAGTGTATGTGCAGTAAAATAGTCAGGTACCTCATGTGGTTAGTATATACTTCCTGATACTCAAATAATCATTGCGTTTAATTCACATTGCTGTATGTGGCAGAGACTGTTCTGATGACTTGCCTCTTTTTAAAATATAACAAGATAAATACAGGCTTTAATTTTAGTCAATATATGGAAAAAACATTAGTTAAGAGTTTTTTAAAATGCAACATGGAAAAAGTTATTTATCAGTATTGCTTGTTGCATTCCATTTGTTGCTGGCTTCTACAAATAAATAAAAAAAGGAGAAAATCCAAAGCATCAACCAGAAGTTCTGCAGTCTGACAGTATGCTGTTATCCCAGCAGAAAACTTCCTTTAGTGACCCAAATGCTGTTCATCCCAACCATCTGTAGTGCTGTTACCGGCTTTATTTGGGCTGTTCATTATAGGTCAATGTGGTTGTAGTGAATAGGAATTCACTTTGTGTTGCAAAGAAATACAGTTCAGTGCACCTAATCTGTGTCTGGTGCCTGTGCAGACCTAAATTACCTAGTTGCTCTATGTTCCAGTCCAGAGAGAGGTTATGACTGTCTTTAGGGATTTAACAAGACCAAGTCTTTGCTCTGTAGGGCCAGGGATAAATCTCTTCTGTGGGCACATGCTAGGGATGCTGGTTAAAGCAGCCCACTGAAGAAAAAAAATATAGAAAAACCTAACCCTTTGCTAGTCATAGGCAGATCCTGTGACCAGCTGTGATATACAAGTTACATTACTGTTGAAGCAGGGAATTGATGTGGCGACACTAAAGCTTCTGGTTTTTCCAAACCCGGAAGCTGCTCTTGAGTTAACAGGATTTGAAGGGTTGCTGTGGAGGCTGATAATTCTAAGATTATATCTGCTAACTGGATATTAGATTTGAGGGTGTACACATGCCCTAATGCCTGCGTATGTGCCAACATAGCTTAGAGCTTTGTGCTCTAATCCATGGTGATACTGAATCATAAAATGATCTTTTGCTGAGGATTAAAAATTACTGCAGAACAACTTCTTTAAATCATAAAAGGAAGGAAGATCTACAGAATAGTTGGGTGCCAAGAAAGGACTGTTGTGGTTTCACCCCAGCCAGCAACCAAGCCCCACACAGCCCCTTGCTTACTCCCCCACCAGCAGGATCAGGGAGAGAATCAGAAGGGTGAAAGCCAGAAAACTCATGGGCTGAGATAAAGGCAGTTTAACAGGGAAAGCCACACAAAAAGCAAGGCAGAACAAGGAATGAATTCCCTGCTTCCCATGGGCAGGCAGGTGTTCAGCCATCCCCAGGAGCACAGGGCCCCATCACAGTAACAGTGGCTTGGGAGGACAAAGCCATCACTCCAAACCACTTTACATACTGAGCATGGTGTCACATGGTCTGGAATATCCCTTTGGTCAGTTGGGGTCACCAGTCCTGGCTGTGTCTCCTCCCAGTCTCCCATCACCCCCAGGCTGCTCTCCAATGTGGCACTACCAAAAGCAGAAAAGGCCTTGGCTCTGGGGAAGCCCTGACCAGCAATAACAAAAGTATCTCTATGTTGTCAGCCTTGTGTTTAGCACAAATCTAAAACATAGCCCCTGCCAGCTTCTTAAGAAAGTTAACTCTACCCCTGATTTACTAAAATATGGATATGATCTAGTATCAGTATCTAACTATAATTGACAAAGACTCTTTAACCAATTAGGGTTACAGAGTGTATGTTTATTGGCAGCGCTGGGCCGATGTGAAGGGTCACCCCTTAATACACGCGGCCTTGAATGCAGGCGATTACAGACTTGTTATTTACCGAGACATTGAATACAAATACATATTCATAACTCAGTTACTGCCCACTCTCTGCTTCTTACGCTAATTAAGAAAAAGCAATTAAGCATGTGCAGTTTGTTCCTTGAAATGAGTCGGTGATCTTGTTATGTGGAGGGGTCATAGAAGGGAGGAAGGAATATATCTCTACCTCATTCTGACCTTTCTACCTTTTCAATACAAAGTGACAAATGAACCCCTGGCTGTGCTCCTAGTTTCATGTTTCCAATTAGTTTCTGGTTTGCAATTGTCTTAAGTTTTTGAAGTTCTTTAGAAGATTCTTCATTTCTCATTACAAGCCCAGCTGAACAAATATAAGATTGACAGACAATTAGTTATTAGCTAACGATTAACTCCTAATTCTAGTAGGGCCTCTCTATTTTAATTAAACTTACAAGGATTAATTTTAATTAAGGCTTTAGCTTGTCTAATGTCTTAAATTCTTCAAAGTTTGTTTCACCCCAGCCAACACCAGCATACATGCATTTTATGATTTTTCAATTCTAAACTAAAATCTTCTTGTGTCTATTGTTGTTGGCATTGCAGCCGTAACATAATGTTTTTAGTATAGCACTGGTAACACATTTAGTGATTCCAGGATAGTCCAGACTTAAAGAAAAATCAAGAAAACATTTGAGAGGTATCATTTCTGCAAGAGAATAAGTTTTTCTTCTCATTTATTTATTTACGTGTTTTAGTTTGTGAGATGTCTATTAGGAGATTTGTGTAACACTGTTGCTAGGCACCACTGCTTTGATTATCATAGGGCACTGGAGCAATGGGCCCCTTTGTTAGGTGGGAGAGATGGTTGCACTTGCCTTGCCCCTGCAGCAGCACTTATCCCCAGTTACTTTTGAGAGGGGTTTTTTATTAGTTACCCTCCTTGCTGGCAGCTGGAGTGGGTATAGCTTGGATAATAGAAGCATAGAAACCAAGGTGACCCCTCACTCAAGAAGTGACAGCACATGCCCCATGTTGTGATTTACTAACTTTGCAATTATTCACAGAGCTGACAGCCCTGAGGTGGGGAAAACATCTATTCAAGGGTCTGGAAGATGCTCTCGCTCTTATATTTTAAATCATTGTTCTTGGTAAAATGATTTAATAGAAAATATGATGATGCATAGTAATGAGGCTAAATCACAGACTGGCCTTAAAATTTCCATGTCTGTGTTCTTTTTGACAACCTGATCACCATTTCTGTATTAAACTTAGCTTGAACAAAGTACTCCCTGCTTTTCTGTGAGGTTTATAGAGTGAGCTTGCAAAGGCAGATGCTCATATATCTAAATAAAGGTAAGAGCAAAGTCATGTCCAGAAGATATTGATATGGTAAAGGATAAAGAGAAGAATGGCACATGATTGTCACAGGGGAACTTTAAAGATGTAAATGAGCATTTCAAATGAGACAAATATAATTTACTTAAACACTGCCCAAAATTTGGAGGAGCTGTTTCAGACAAAAAACAGTTGTTAAAGCATCATGTTTAGCTTGGTTTCTTAAGGCACTGATTTTGTGCCTGTAATTGTGCATGTGCCCATGTAAGTGGTTTCCTCACGTGTAGCTTGAGACAAGGAAACTCTTTTTCCTACACATAACTTAGTTGTAGAGTTTCACAGGTACTAGGTTTAGGAAAATGAGCAGTCTTCCCAAAGAGGGAGGTATTCTGATGCAGACTAGAATTTTATTATTATTATTAGGTATCAGAAAACCCATGTTAGAGAAATTATTAATGCCTCAATCTCAGAGTTCACCTCTTACTCCATACCAAATAAACTTTGCTATAAGACTCATTAGGCCCAGTGCTCAAGGACCTTTTCTTTTCAAAGAAAAAAGTGTGAGTTGGTTGGTGCCTGTAAGACAGAGGGAGAGAGACTACTCTGGGTAGTGTGTTTGGGTTCCTGGTGATATAAGTAATGGCACTGAATAAGTGACATGAAAACTGGTTCAGCTGCAAGACTAGAGGGTTGGAGAGAAAAGGTTACTTGGTTTTGATGAGGTATTTGGAAAATTGGTCCTGTTTTTTAGAGAGGTTATTCATGTGGTTCAGTATGGGAATTTTTGGTCATTTTGTCAGGGAAGTGTTCTGTTTTCAGGTGTTTGTCTCAAAGAAAAGGCCTGGATTCACAAAAACAGTAGAGGATAAGGGAGTGATAATGTCTTTTTAATGTAACTCCTTAAAGGTTGCAGCATCTGCATGGGTACAGGAAATCTGTTTCGTTTCCTTTATTGCCTGGTGTACACCCTCCTCACTCAGGAAAAGCCCTAACCATTCTATCACAGAATGTACTCGTTCCTGACAGAAGTTTTTCAATGACAGTGGGAACTGGCCCCCAAATGCCCTAGCAGCAAGGTATTCCATCTTTCTCTGTGTTTCTGGAAATAATTGAGATACATCTCAAAGCTCTGTGGGTTGTGGTATGGAAACTGCTGGTGTTTGAAACAAATAAAGAACAGATCATTTAGCTTTCAGTTTGGCTCCTCTGCTTTGCAGGAACATTAGGTGTTAAATTTTTGACAACAGCATTTCATGAGTGACTTGAAATGCTGTCTTAGTCCTTTGAAATGTATCCTGATCAGAAAGATGTAGAAGTATTTACTATATGACAGAAGCATAGATGAATTTATCTTCTAAGTACTTAAAACTCTCTTCTTTTATTGAAGCAAAACTTACTGTAGGTGGTCTGTATAGTTGAATCTAGGACACGTTTGTGGGATGCATAGTGAAAAGATTTTCCCTATAAGGAAAGGAGTTAGAATTAGGCACTTCCCCAGATTTTATTCTTAGTTTTCCTTCTTCAGATTCTTCAGTTTGAAGAAATTTTGGCCAACCCTTCATACCGAGAGCACTTCCGGATCTACATGGAGAGGATGGACAAGATGGCTTTGATTGGCCTTTGGGAGTCTGTGGAGAATCTGAAGAGTGCTAACAAGGTGGAAGCAGTTGCAAGTCTACATACATGGCTTTGTATATTGATGACACTGTTGTGATCTTGATGTTAGAAAATGTCTTTATGATTTTAAAATATCAATAGCATAGGATGGGTTCTAAGAAATTTGGGTGTTTTTAACTGCTTCATGTTAATATTTAAGGATAATATTGCAATTAAAATTTGTGGGCTGTCGTGATGATGATTTATTGTTTGTTGGTGTAACAACATCAGTTGAAAGGAATATTTGATATGCAGAAGTAGAAGAATTATTTCCCTCTCTTCCAGGGAAAAAACATGCAGGCTTTAGTTGTATAGGTTCATGTGGAACCTAGAACCACATTCCAATTGGATATTCTGTACAGAAGCTTCTCATCTTGCCAAGTACAAGTAGCCCAAGTCAATGAAATTGTTCTTAAATCTTTTTGCAAGAGACATGTTGCTTTAAAAGACCTCTCCCTAATCTGTAGCAGCTAAGTATCTCCAGGAATGCCACACTACTGCTAGAGGGAAGAAATAATGCTATATTGGAGTTTTGTCTAAAACAAAGTAGGAATTAGAACTCTGAAACAAGGATAGAGAATATCACTTAAAGTTGCAATGAGTACTCTGAAGCAATGGTGTAGAGGAAGAATTTGTAGGGACAAATTTGCTGTTTGTGACCAGTGTGGTGGATTTTTGGGGGAAACAATTAAGCCTTCAGGATTCACTCTAGCATGAAATACAGATTTCATTATTGATTATCAGTTAACATTTTGTTCACTGTAATTTTATTACTGTTATCCCAGTCAATTGGACAACATAAAGCATCCTGTAAACAGAGAGACAAATTGTAGAGTATGAGTAGTGAACCATTAATGCACTCTGAAGAAATGACTACCAACCAACTCAAGCTTTGAGTGTTGATGGAAATGGTTTTTCAGGTACTGTGAAGAGTTCTGATTTGCAAACTACTCATGATTGGAAAAGGTCCTAGAAATAATTTTATGACCTTTCAGCTGTGATTTTTTTCTCTTCCTGTTCAAAACAACATGTATTTACATATGGATATGGATATATCTGCCACTACAGGGGCAGCTTACAAAAAGGTAGTATCCTGCAGTCATGTGGCTGTGGTATTGTCCCATGAGGCAGGTAAGAACATTGTGCCCTACTGAGGGAGTGGATAAACCCTTTTTAATTCTTTAAAATTTAGGGAGATGGTAATTTAGGGAGCTGATAATGAGCTGTGCTGCATTACTTTCTCTTTTTCTTGTTCATTAATGGGAAATTCAATCCTGTGCATTTGACTGTGCTCAGTAAAAATATCCAGCCTCCTTTACTGCTAAACATCTCTTCAGTTGTGCTTTTCTCCTATTCTTGTTTCTTTTTTTTTTTTTTTTTTCTTTTTTCCCTGCAAATTAATGCTAATCATGTATAAAGTGAATTGATTCTATTCAGCAGAAGACAGGAGGGCTGATAAAGCTAAGCTTTACCATCTGAATTTAAAATGGTGACCACACTGTTGCTCTAGCACTTTTCTTCCTTTTAATACCAGCTTTTGGAACACAGATTTAAAAGAGCGGGTGCAGAAGCTCTGGCAATTTTAGGGCACAGCTGTTTCTTCGCTTAACAAATATCCATACTTGTAAAATTGATTGCTTAGCAGAGGTGCACAGGCAGGCAGCAGTCTCAATCTCAGTAAGAGGTTTACAGATGTCTTCTCATACATTTGGATAGGAAATTAGCTTGATTATCCTTCAAATTGTGCACCTGGGTCCTGAGTCATCTTGATGTTTTCAATATCTTTTCATTATTCTTTTTTCCCTCCCTCTCCCTTGCTTCCTAGGCTGAAATACCTCAACTGGTGAGTGAAATTTACCAGAATTTTTTTGTGGAAAGCAGAGAAATACCTGTGGAAAAGTCCCTTTATAAGGAAATACAGCAAAGTCTTGTGGGAAATAAAGGCATTGAAGTATTCTACAGAATTCAGGCAGATGTTTATGAAACTCTAAAGGACAGATACTACCCCTCATTCATTGTTAGTGATTTATATGAGAGATCAGTAAAGAAGGAGGAAGAAAGAAGTTCTGCTCAGCTAACTCCTGAGGACAAAGATGAAGTGGTGAGTCACACAGACAATTTCTTTCACTGTTATTTAAAGTGATCTGAGAGCATGTCCTGAGAAAAGCATATAGTAGCATCTATTGGACTATTCTTCTTTTTTTTCCTCGTTTATAAATATCATCACTCTTGTAGTTTCACCTGGTAAAACTTGTTTGTTTACATGCTCTTTGAATTGAAATGGTACAAAATGACAGACTACTTAAATTTTAATTTAGTTGAAGTAGATATTTCAGATTCCTAAGCCTTCTGTATTTCACATCTTTCATTATGCTCCTTAGAAACAGAGAATGCAAAACATACTTTGTATAAGCTCAGCTGCTCTGCTTTTGAGAGAAAAAATTCTCACTGACACATCAGTAGGTTTCTGCACAGACATTATCCCTGTCTCCCATGCATTTCCTTCTTACTAAATAGGTACTGAAGATTACACAAAAGAGAAGAAAAAGCCATGTAAAATATAACCTTAGTGGTTTTTATTGATTATTTGAATACATAAATAGGCTGTGTTAGAAGATAAATCTAGCACAAGAACTCTAAATAGTAAAGCAGAGCATTCAAAATGTCATAAGCAATAAGCCAATGGCAACACTTCTTGGGGCAGGCTTTTTCCTTGGGTTGTCTAAATCAGTCATGTCAGGGGAACTTGTGTTGTGTTTATCCAAGAACATTTTGACAAGAGCACGTCTCAGACTATTGAGTGCCTCTTTCAGTCAGGCTGCTGCTTCAGATCAGCATGGATGTCTTCATTTTACATGTGAACTTGCTCAGAACTCAATGAAATGTAACAGTTTGCCCAAAACCAGATTTAAATAAACAAATAAGCAGAATTCGGAAGTGCTGCTCTACATTCTGCTATCTAGAAACAATTTTCCAGAACCCAGTGCTTTTGTATTTACTGCTTAAATTACTTTAATTTCTGTAGGTGAGTTGTTCTAGTCTTTGTAGTTTGAGTATCAGCAAATCTGCAGAGATAAATAAGTAAATTACTTGCAATATATGCTTTTAGAGCTTGATGAATCTTTTCAGTGTTTGTTTTTCCCTGTATTCTTTTCCTTGATAAAATATTAAAGATGGTTTTTCTAGTTTTCTCACTGCTAACTCAGCTCTGTGTTGATGGCAGTAGGGTACTTCAAAGACTTTGTGTGCTTGTGCTTGCAGTCATTGAGACTTTGCACAATGGCTCTTAACAGTTTTGTCCAGAACTTCCTGAAGCATTAAAGGTTGTGCTTTCTAATTTCTTCATATGCTTCTTTCAGAGTCTAACACAGATAATGATTTTTCTAAGAAAGCTGACACAACACTTGAGGGCTAACTGTACTCTGTCTGATAACATCTACTGTAGCTGCCAAAAAGTTAGATTTTTGACATTGGCATCATCTGTTCTTCCTCTGAGTCCTTGGATATGTACGGGCCAGATATGATGTCCGTGTCAGCTGTAAAACCTTCAAGACTAATATATTGCTAAGTCTGCTTACAAGATTCAAAGTAGTTTGTTTTGTTGGTTTTTTTTTTCCTTTTTAAGAACAAATTAAGAATGAAATTGTATATACTGCTTGAGTATCTCTTGAATAGAGCAGTTCTAACGGTTCTGTGCCATGCTTCAGGGTCTTTGAGATGAAAACAAATTGTAAGTCTCTCTGAAGCTTCCCATGTTCTTTCAAATTTTGGGGAAAATGCAGTACTGACTAATAAGTTTGTGGGGGTTTTTTCCTCCCCATATATCAGAAATTACAGCTTAGAAATTGGATGTTTTTGGAAGAATACATAGTTAGCAAATACAGATTGGTTTTGGTTTAGTTTGGGTATTGAGTCTATGTCCTCACTTCCTGAGGCACTGTGGGCATCACAAGTGTTAATCGTCTATAAATTTCACTGCTATAGCTGAAGAGATAAAAAGCCATCTTGTGCATTCGTGGAGGTGAGGACAAAAGGATGAGCCCTGATTAAATGTGAGAAAATCAAGTCACAAGATAGCAGTCTGGAAAGGGCCAGACTGCTGGTTCTGCTGCAAGAAGAACAAGCTCTTTCTTCTTTCCTGTCTTGTTGCCACTTTCAGTTTCTGGGACAAACCTCCACAAGCCCCCGCAAACCTCCAAGTGTTTCTACTTGGATAAATGTCACAGGTAGAAATGCAGAAGCAGGCAGTGCTTGCATCCAGCACTTTGAGGAGAGGATGTAATGATGGCATTGGTGCTGCATATGTCAGATCACTAAAATAAGACTGTCATCTGTGTTCTACATCACTCACAGAAATGGAAGCCATTATCAGTTTACCAGTCAGGGGAAGACAGTGCAATCCATTATGATCTCAGCTTTGAGTGAACTGGTTGTTTGTTAAATTTGATATTTTGAATACAGGTGACTTGATTCTGTATTCTAGCGTTTCTGTGATAAACCTAGTGATTCAGCAGTGTTTTTTTGCTTTAAGGGTCTGAAAAGTTAATGACAGGGAAATCATGTAGCCTACCTCTGGGAACACAGCCTCACTGATTTGTAATTAATTGCAATTCTTTGATTGCTAGCACTGAACTTCACATGAAAAGTCTTTTAATTCTTCTGTGCTGAAAATAGCATTTTTGATTCCTTCTTTACCTCCATGCTTCCCAATATCTGTAAGGTTTGGGTTTTTTTATGGTTCTTTACATTAGCATTTTAAATAACACCCAGTATTGTTAATTATTATTATTTGTGTTACTGTAGTGCCAGAAGACAACATTCTGAGCTGAGGTCTGTATGCGTGCTTGGAGGCAAGTTTCTGACCCTAGGAGTTTATAGTCCGTGCAGAATAGACAGAAGAAAGGACAATGTATAGAGTTAATGGATTTTTACTCAGCCACATAGCAGGCAAGTGCAGAGCTGGAAAAGGGCATGGATTTCTTAGCCTAGAATTCCTGACTTCTGCATTATGTTTGAGGATCATGCTAAGGAGATTAAAAAAAGGGCTGAGAAGCAATAACTAATAAGATAAAAGATACAATGGAATTTACAATAGGATTATCTCCTCTAAAACTCACAGAATTTACAAGAGTATGAGAGTTCCTTCCGTTAGCTTTTTCTTCATGATATAAGGATATGGTTTATTTAGTTGAAATACCATTAAATAACATGGAACCCCTGTTCATGAGAACAGACTCAGCATCCCACAGATTAATTTAGATATACTCTGTCACAAACAGACCTCGAAGATCATTGAACGCGACAGCAGTAAAAGCTGAGTGCTGTTTGCTAGATTTCAAGGTCTTCATGTCTATTTGGGGAAGTACAGTAAGAAGGGGGAGTCTGAGTTATATGTCAGAAGATAAGGAGAATGTCACTGAAAGGTGTGAAGTTTTCTATTTTTTTGCATGCTTGTAGTACACAAGGTGGAAAAAGCTATTGGTTTGTCTGAATGAATATATGCAAATGATGTATGAATTTAGGGTAAGGCATATGTGCTTTTAACACATTTTTATTAACAGTTCTAAAAACAGCAGTAAAATCTGTGTAGAAAGCTAAAAGACTTGGTTTAGATTGTTCTGCAGGATGACAAATCTGTTTTGTGAAGGTCTGTGGGAGGCAGGACTGTTTGTTAGAAGTACGGGGTTTTTTGTGTTTTTTTTTTTTATTTTGTTCCCCGCTGCCCCATCCTCATTATCTTTCAGCTCAGTGCTAACTATTTGCTCTTCTATCTGGCTCTGAATATTGATCATGACTACTAAGCTGTTTTTGCTTTTAAAACAAACTTTATCTCTCATTTACACTAAAGCCTTAGCTTGAAGGTTAGTTTTACATGGTTGCCAAATAACTGTAGTAGAAATAGTAATGAGGCTTTGTCTCTGGGGGGTTTTGGTTTTGTTTTTTACAACACACTGGCATTTCGTGTTGCTGATGGTTGGAATATCTGTTATACCTACATTTTCATCTGTATCGAGAAGTGTTCTTATATATAAAAAACTTGCAGAGCAAACAATAAGCCACCTTCTTCCCCATCCCTGGCAGCATTCAAGGCCAGGCTGCATGAGGCTCTGACCAGTCTGGGCTAGTGGAAAGTGTCCATGGCAATGGCAGTGAGATTGTAACTGCGTGATCTTTAAGGTCCCTTCCAGCTGAAACATTCTATCATTCTATGAATAACTGTGTCTTTTCTCATATTGATGTAGCAATTACCTCCATCCTCTATTCCTAGAGCCAAAGTTGTGACGAAGCTACTGAAGAATGCAGCACAAGAATTAACGAACAAGCCAGTTATGCTGTAAATAAACTTCGCCAGCTAAATGACAAGCTTGAGTATAAGAAACAGGCTCTAAATTCCATTTGTAATTCACCAAAACCCGATAAAAAGGTACATACCAGTAGTGTCTTCAGTTCTTTTATTTGAAATTTTTTTTTTTTGGATATGTATATGTTTGTGTAATATCCACTTGCCACATTTTGGACACGTCAGATGGTTATTTCAGTCAACTTGTTAAATAGAAGGTGAAACTAGAACTTAGTTTTAATTGTTTGTTTTCCTCATATCTAAAAGCTATTGCAATTAAAATTGTGAATGCGATATATATTGCTTTGTTGGCCATGGAATAATGATCACTCTCCCATGGTCTTGCTGCTTTGTTGGTGGCAAGGGGTGTTTCTCCCTTGCCTCCCTGCTGTGCAGTGTCCAGCACCGGCCGCTGCTGCGGCGCTGTCCGGGGGGATATGCTGGCCAGCTCCCGTGTCCTCTGCCAGCTCTTGGGGACACAGCACAACTCCCTCCTCTGCAGTGCCAGCTCTGGAACTTCCTTCGGCTGAGGGATAAAAAACCCCAAACCTTTAGGAGTGACTGATTCCTTTACTAGGAGCTGGGAGAAAACACGCTGTTATCAAAGGAAAATTTCTGAAGGATATGAAATTTTAAATTTCTGGGCTAGGGCAAACATAAAATAATCCTTTTCTCTTTGCAAAGTTAAACAGGTAAGCAATCTGAGAGTATACTCAAGAGAAGCAAGTGACTTGCACATAGCTTGGGCCAACTTATCTGTGTTGATACTACAGGCCATTTGTTTAGATGCAGTTGGGCCTGTCTTGTCAGGCGTAATGGGATTCAGTTGCAGATGGTAGATGGTGGGTAAGATGAACAAGTATCCAAGATGTTTTCCTAAAATCCTGCTGCCAGGGATGACAAAAATGTACCTGGTTATTAGTCATTGCTCAGAACCTGGCTTCTCTATACATTTTTCCTTCACTCAGGGTGAGCGCTAAGATGCTTGTCTGAAAAGGAGTTGACACCCCACTCATTCTCTGCTGCCCCAGCTCTGGGCATAGCTACCTCCAGGAGAAAGATGTAGACATTAGAGTTTGAGGCCACCCTGGCTAGCTTCATCCCCTCTGTCCCTCCCACATCTTACTTCTGCCAGAGGGTACTGCAAACTGAAAATATTTGCAGCTGTTGCAAGGTGTGTCCCTTCCAACCCAAGCCATTCTATGATTCTATATAACTAAACCTTTATATAGTGCTCCATTACCATGAATGTTCTATGTTCTCTTTGCATTCTTGAAACCATAATTGTTATATTCTTTCTATACTTAGGCTCTTTGGGAGGTGGGGATTGTACCCCTACTGAAGTGTTGTGGGTTTTTCTATGTATATTTTTGTTTCTAAAATATTCTTTGTCTTGGAAAATAGGCACATCTCTGAAACAGAATAGTAAAATTGATCCAGTATTATTGTAAAGTCTCAATATTTGGTTTGTAAATGTAACAGCTGTTTACTTACGATAAAAATCTTACCACATGTTCTGCATTTGAATGTTCCTGGATGCTGCTGGAGTCAATGTAAGGTGACTAGAGAAGCTTCAGCATTGATAGCAAATAAAGTTAAATATAAAATTATTCTGAAGGTGAGGTATTTCTTAGAAAATTGTTATATAGCTGTCACATGGATAATATTTTACATCTGACATGAGACAAAAATTCTGAACAAGATAGAAATCCTGTAGCTCTGTAGAACATACCACTTGTGTAAGTGATTGAACTGATAAACTTGGCTAAGTGGTATATCATATTTAAAAACGAAAGAGTGTCATTTGCTTTGCTGTGCTTCTAACATCTCATCTTATGCATATTCCATCTTCTCTTGTCATACTGGCAGGATGATTGGCTACTTTTTGTGTTTTCCACAATAAGAAATCCTTGTCTTCTCAAAACTAAAATGAAATAAGTGATAACTTTGGGTGATTTCTAACATAGCTAAATTCTTAGAAATGAGATCTATTCCCAGTTTCTTCAGTCACGATGTATACCTGAAAATGCTAAAGATGTCTTCAGTGAGGTGTATTTCATTAATGGCAATTTCAAGTTCTTATAAAGCATACCATATGTAAGATATAATCCTATCTGAAGTGTCTTTTATGCTGGCAGTATGATGGTAGTTGTAACTTGTTTTTTATTTGAGTGTGAGGGTTGACCTATAAGATTGTTGTGTACTCTAGAAGTTGGAAGCATCGTCAATTCCCTCACTTGTTATTTTTTTAAAATTTTAATCCACATTAATTTTTCTCCCCCTGCTTTTGTACCTCTTTTTCTTTCGGAACAGTGTCTCTAAAGACATAAAGCTTGTGTGCTGTACAAGCTTTTTCCTACAAATTGTAATGAGTAAACTTTTCTCTGCAGATTGTTTCTAAGCTGAAGGATGAAATTACTCTGATGGAGAGAGAGCACAGTGACCTTCAGCTGCACATTGCAAGAACAGACTGGTGGTGTGAGAATCTTGGCATGTGGAAAGCCTTCATTGTCTCAGGAGAGGTAGGGGATTTTTTTTCTGGCTTTTTATCTTCTAGGTCTATTCAAACTTGAATGAAAAGCAGAAGAAAAATGTATAGATACTTTCCTTATGCTTGTTTATACTTAAAATTTACTTGTGGGGGAAAGAACCCTAGCCTCTTCTGAGCTCCTCTTCTCTTTCCCCAGTGGCTACTATGATGCATACACAGTTTCTGTTCCTCAGACACTATTGTAATCGAGTTATAAAAATTACCTGCATGTACATAAACAAATTTTGGCACTGAGTAAAGTAAGTTGCAATCTTAGGGGCACTGTTTTTCATGAGAACTGTCTCTTCCTATATTACCATGCTATTGCACTTGGGTGCAGTTGTGTCTCTGCTATGTCTCAAAGATGCAGTGCTTATACTTTTTGTGTTTTCTATTATTGTATTTAATGGCTGTACAGTTTCAAGGGGCCTGAATGCCCAGAAAGTGCTTTATATCTGTAAGTTGAATAAGTTCTTACTTTTTTTTTGTCTTGTTCTGCTGTTCCATTTGGGTGTAGGCAGACAATTGTAGAATGCATGTGAAAATTGTAATGAAAACAAAAAGTATCACAATTTTCTCGTTCTCTGTTAACACTTACCATGAAAGGAACTCAGTGAATGCTTGTTGTGTAGAAGGTGTAGGCTGACATACATAAGAAATCTTCTTGACAGTATCACTACAAAGAACTAAAGGTTTATTTGGTCTCTACTGGCTTGCCTTTGTATGCCATTAAGAAAATGTTCCTGAAATGAATATAAATAGTTTTCTTGAGGTAATAGTTTGTTGGAGGCAAAAAGGATGTGCTGTGGAGTTCATTTGGCTGTGTCTTAAGCTCTTGCAAGCCAGTGATAGGTCTGTCTACAGTTAAAGTCATTGTAAAAGAAGAAATAAATCCAACAGGTCAAAAAATGTAAGGTGCCAGTTTTAAAACCAAATTCTCCATGTGAAACCATCTGGATTTGGTTTTCTTTTAATGTTGTTTGCAAGTGACAACATTGAAAACTGAAAAATTCTTAAGCTGTCTTCTTAAGTTATTTGTAGCTTTTGAAGCCTGGTCTTAAAGTCTGGTAAACTCTGTGTGCAGAAAAACTGCAGAATGGCAGCTTTCTGCACATATGTAACCATATACAACCGTCCAGCATCTCTCTCATTACCAGAGGAGAAGGTGGTTTGGCTAAATTAGAGGGATGTTCGAAGAGGCTTTTAATTGCTTGCTGCCTTAGCTATAACTTAGGTAATTAAATATAGGCTTCTATTAATTATGCTGTTTGCAGCTCCATGCTTCAAAGGGTAGGCTGGAGAAAACATGGCTGTTGTCGTTATCTCTGTTAATTAATTGCTTGGAAATATTGTAGCTGCAGTGGATGATTTCAGGGGGCATGAGTAGGTGACATAGTTTTTATGTCTGCAAAATATGTTGTTGCCAATCCCAGAATATAGCTCTGTGATCTTAGAAAGAGAAAGCCTTGGCCCTATTGTTCAGCAGAAAAGTTTAGTGAATTTTGCTATAGACCTTGACCTGAAAGTGTAATAGCCAGTCATTGACCTTTTAAACTGATCTACCAAATCAGTTAAGAGAAGGCACAAAAAAAATACTTAAAGTCTTAGAAAAAACTTTGTCTGAACTCCTGTTTGTAATCTCTTAGCTTGAATCTTTCAGTCTTTATAGTTTTGAGTCATTTAAATATACTAAATCTATGTGCGTGAACTATATATATATATAAAAATCAGTGTAAATAATATAATCTCTAGGTGTCTTTTGGTACCTCATATTTCAGATAAAATTGATGTTGGAGACTCCATGTTTTGGTTGATTGGTAGAGGTTGAAAAATAAGCAGGAACATGCAGATTGAGGAGGTCTATCACAGCAAATTTTGTAATTCTGTGAGTCTCTTACTCATTACAGGTACATAACTTAGAGCTGAATAACCCAACTTGATCTGCTTCCTTTAATGGTTTTGGCCTTATATAATTTAAAATTGTAAAGGACATTCTGTCTCCCTTGTCCAAAAAATATAACATATTTCAGAGTATAACATATTTTAAAAAATCTATTTCTTTCATAACAAATTGAGTTTGTAGATCCGAATAAGGTGAAAAAATGCCATGTTTCTTGTGGTTACCACACTACACACTTGGACAAGAGGTGGCTGAAAAGCTGCTCAACAGACAAGAACTTGGGGCTGCTGGTTGACAACTGTCTGAACATGAGCCAGGAGCGTGCCCAGGTGGCCAAGGAGGCCAAATGCATCCTGGCTTGTATCAGAAATAGTGTGGCCACCAGGGAAAGAGAAGTGATTTTTTCCCCCTGTACTTGGCACTGTACCAGCAGCACCTGGGCTAGAAAATGGTTAGGAAGGTTGGGAAAAAGCTGGATCATGTTTTGGGTAGGAGTATTAGAAGTGCAGTCTCATGGTGTGGCATGCAAGGTTTGTGTTCAGCAGGACCTCTGGGCTTCAGCTCTGACCCTTGGAACACCTTTTGGCTGGAAACAGTAGATATGCTAGTGGCTTTCAGATGTGCAGCCCATCTTGAGTGGGCTGCAGGTCTGTCAAGGGTAAATGCAACTCTTGAATACATTAGGAGGGGAGTTTCCACTCAAGATGAGGAAGTTTTACAGTTGCTGTGCAGGTGCTGGGCTGTGTCCCTTAAGAAGGGTGGATTTGAATGAGGAACTTCTTGCATGAGAAGTGGTTCTGAAAGCACTTTTGTTTGCTTAACTTAGCAAAAGGGAGAATCAGAGGAATGGGGCTCTCTAGTTTGAATTCACTCAAGATAGCAATTGTATGAGATGGTGCCTGCTAACACCAAAGGACTGGATCTCCTGGTTTAGAAGGCCTCCTAACATTTAATTTTTCTGTTTTCTTGTTGACTCTTTAATTTGGAAAAACAAATTCACAAGTACCTAAGCTGATAAAAAAGTTTGCATTCCTAAGATGCTGAACATTTTCAGTATTTGTACGAGGATACTTGAAAAAAGGCTGTAATGTGTCTTCATCTAGTAATTGGAATATAGATGATTCTGCACGTAGACCCTTACTTGAAGCAGGAGTACTAAGTCCTCCCATTTTGTGAACGTGCTTTCAGAGGGATAGCTCTCTCCTGACAATTACAGTGCAGATGACCCTACGCATGCAAATCCCTGCCCTGGGAACAAATTTGGCATGGAGAATCATAGGCATGACTCAGCAATTTTATCACTGATCTCCCAGTATTGAAAAAGGACAGCCAGGAGGTGTTTGTGAGTCACCTAAAAACACAGATCCAATCTAGCTCAGGGTAGACAGGGCAGGGACTGCCCCAGACGATCCCAGATGTTCTGCACCATGTCTCTCTGACCTGCATCTTGGAGGCTGTTCAAGCATCTATTTCTGCAGTAGTCTGGCAGGAGATAGGCACTTCTCCAAATAGCTGCGCTGAGAACCAGGCACATTTGCAGGCATTCAGGCTGGTGCTTTGTATTCTGTCTGAGTGCTGCTGCAGCTTTTTGACAGAGATTTGTGAAATCTGGGCCTCAGACTTGGCTTCCCAGTGGTCCTTGTGCAGCTTTATGAGAATGTATCACAGGGAATATTATCAATGCACAGCTCTGAATAGCTTAAAAATATGAATGTGCATTTCAGTCATGTGGCCTTTACAACGGTGATGTAGTTGCTTGTCAAATTATTCATCAATAGCATTGTGTGGTCAGATCTCTACTGGTCAGGCTTCTCAGAAAAGAGGTCATAACTATATGAATTTTAAAGTTTATTCTTATCCTAATTAGTTAAATAGTCTTTTAAAAAAGCTTTAAAGTTATAACTTTGCTCTAAAAGACTGGGAGTCGTATTTTATAATTACCTTTCATTATTTGCATGTATATAAAGACAAGCATTCTAGAGTGAAATATTTTATGCATTTCCCTTATTTGTCTTTCATAATCAATTTGGGTGTCTCTTCAAAATAAGTAAACAAAAATTTACTACCAATAGGACATAAGGATGAAATTCTTACGTCAATTCTTATATCAAATTAAGAAACAGTGTGCTCACACTGCTGCCATTGTCTCAAGAAAAGATGTTTAACTTTGCTTCCTGTTTGCACAATATAGTTAATTGCTTCTCCTTCCTCTGGCTGAGGATTGTAGTTGGATTCAGTAGTATTTTTGTAAAGTTGTGAGTCCCTCAGAAATAGTGCATGGATACCATGAACTCTGCAAGGAGAACAGCTCGAGTGAGCAGAGAAATCGCTCTGTAACAGCACCAGCTATTGCAGGACCCAGCTGCAGAGCTGCTATGCCTGGTGTGTGGGTGAGCCTCAGCAGAAGCACTGGGAAGGGAGGGTGGAAATAAAGGGAAAACACTCAGGTAAATGCGGATAGGAGAGATGGAATATTGATGAGCAATCACAAAGCTACATGGGAAGTACCTTAAAAACCAAAATACACTCAGCTGTTTGAAGAAGACACGTCAGGGAGACTTTGCTGATGGACAGCATTGCAAAACTGTATGTAAAAGTGTAATAGTGGTTAGCTGGAGGGCTGATTCAGGACTGGCACAGCATTTTGGGTGAAGGTTAGTTCATGAAGGGAATTGCTCCATATGTAGCTTTCAAATCTCACGTGAAGTGTGGGACTGGTGACTGAGTTTGCAAGCTGGTCATCTGGCAGCTCAAATGTTCCACTGTTTACTTTCAACAGAGATTATCCTATCTGTTTTTCTTCCCCCACAAGGTTTTAGAAGAGAATGGAGAACAAGTGCCCTGTTACTCTGTCATGGTGAGTTTACAAGAAGTTGGTGGAGCTGAAACTAAGAACTGGACTGTTCCCAGGAAGCTCAATGAGTTTCAGAACCTACACCGCAAACTGAGTGAGGTACGAATCCTGTCTAAGGGAGGGAAGACATACAAACTATCAAAATTTGGCAGAATGATAAAAATTTAACGCTGCCAGTTTTGATGTCAGCCTTTTGGCTTTTAGCCCTTTGGAGCTAGATTTCTATCTGCATATTTCTGGTCTCTAACAGATGTTTGTAGAACTGATTTATAATTATTTTTTTCCCCTTAATAATGTTTTCCTGGACTAACCCCATTTCAAAATGGTATATGCTCTGTAGTGTCATAGAACCTGCTATAAGAATGAGATTTTATGTCTTGCTTCTAGGAAAGTATTAGGAACAATAGCTTTTGGGGAGAGAGAAGGTTGGGACCTTTTCCACAGTGCTTTAACCTTTCTGTCTGATAAGGAATAGATAATGCTGCTATAAAGGGAAAGGGTTTAGATGTGTCAGCCCATAGTGGAAAAGGGAAAATGGTTTCTTGAGAGGGGTGTGAAAGGGAGATGAGAGCAAAAAGGAGTCTCTTCATTTCCATTCTGAACCACCTGTCTTCTTCTCTGCATACATCTTAATTGATCTCTCCTTTCTCCTACACAGTGTTTTCCATCATTAAAGAAAGTTCAGTTGCCTTCTCTCAGCAAGCTGCCCTTCAAATCCATAGACCAGAAATTCATGGAGAAATCCAAGAACCAGCTTAATAACTTTCTGCAGGTAAGAAAATAAAGACAAAACCAACAGATATCTAAACAGAATAGAGAGGCTGGTGCCTCTCTATTGCATGAAGAGCCTGGAACAAATAGGTCAAATGTAAGTTTTGACACTATAAATACCAAAGTTGTCCAAAATGCCTGAAATTGAGATGAGCTTGATGGATAGTAACCATTCCTCTAGTGGTAAGTTAATTTAAACTTTGATTAATTAAGGAATTATATATAATGAATAATTAATTGCCACTTTCAGCTAAAACTCTTTACAATAAACTCCTTACAAATGAGAAACTGTTAAAAAACAAGAAAGTTTTAAGATTAAAAGCTTTATTCTTACTAGTTCCAGTACTTTAGAAATATGTTCTTAAAGTATCTTTGTGAGATAGGGACTTTTTTTTCCCACACTACCTCTGAGCTGTGACTTAAACAGTATTATTGGATGCTTCAACATATGTTATTCCTTAACAAGAAATATTTAATTGATGTGTTGCTGTGTTGTAATATGTCATTATTTTTATTTCTTAGAAATTACTCTCTGATGAAAGACTCTGCCAGAGTGAAGCACTTTATGCCTTCTTGAGCCCCTCCCCAGAGCACCTCAAAGTTATTGATGTGCAAGGAAAGAAGTCATCATTTTCACTCTCCTCATTTTTAGAAAGACTTCCTGGTGATTTGTTTTCTCATCAGGAGGTAAGTGCTAGAAAAGTAATCTTCCCAAATTTAATTACTTATCCTAAGTAAGCAGGGAGAGTCATTAGTATTGGAATGGCAGGCAATATTTCCAAAGGTCATTTGTAATTTACTGTAGGTGAACAAAGAGTCAGAAATAAGAGCAGCCTCTGAATTGAAAAGATGTTTATTAAAAAAATAGGTTTCCTGCCTTTTGGTGCATGCATATAGGCAAATGTGTAAGCTATCACAAATAAACAAATTGCCATTCATGTGTTTATTTTTTTATAGCCAAATTTTCCACTTTTTGCGTTCTGAACATGTATATTTCAGAGGGGTTTTGGCATGTAAATATAATTCTCACTTGGGAATATTCTCTTGGCAAGAACAGCTGTGTATCCTTTATAATTTCAGGACAACTTCTGAAGGAGAGCTAGTTTTGACAAGAAACTGTGGGAAAATAGTACAGGCTTACTGAGGGAATTTGCAAATGCATGCAGGAGCTGATGTGGGCAAACCAGTTGGAGAATGTGTTATTATGCCATAAAAGCCCTTTGTTTATCAAAATGCAATGAATAATAGATTAGTGACTAAAATAGTTAATTGACTAAATTGACCATAATTCCATGTCACTCTATTCTGTGGTGTTCATGCTCAGATAATGCAACATTCAAGGACCTGTTTCTATCCCTGCTTTTAGTTATATGTTAAACAAAATTCATATGAAACAGTTAATTTCTTACATGCTGTAGCTGTCTGGAGTGGATAGGTCTTATGCAAGATAATTTGAGTTTGGGGAGCAGTAATAGGCTTTTTACAGTTCTTGTCTTTTAATAGGGAGAAAGGTGGTCTTGCATCTCAGAAATATATATTTATCTCTAAAAATTATTCTGTGTTTGCATCTAGATGCTGAATTAATGTTCCTCATTTCAGAGTAATAAATATAAAGAAAGTTTGAGGAACTAGTTTTATACTTTTATAGAAGTACTGGAGTTCTAAAATCACAAGTGCTTTCACTAAAATGACTGTTGGGTAGAAGTAGCATAAAAGCATCGAAGTGTGAAGCTATTTGTATTTTGCTATTTAATTGAAAAACATCCTCAAGACAAAGCCAGACTGCATAGATATTGTATTATGGCAATCTGTAGGAGGAAATAGTTAGGAAATACAGGAGAAGGAAAGAGAATTTTTAATACTAGTGTGTGAGAGGCGAAAGAACAAATAAACAAAGCAGAAATTATGCAACTGTTACTGAAAAGGAAGTAGAGCAAAAAATGCCCACAGAGTGTGGCAACAGAGGAGTTCACAGAGGAGTTCGAACATAACTTCTTACTGAGTTTAAATTTAATACTATTTATTACTTGTGGGACTAGGAGCTTAATTTTGGGTAGAGTGTATTGTGCCAGGCACTGTGAAAATGCAGACAAAGACCATCCTGCTTCACATTTCTCTTCCCTCTCTTCTCCCTTCTTTCCTTAAGCTTACACATAAGAGAAGACAGCACAATACAGATGGTGGGAACTGTTAGACCCTGTGAATGAGTATGTCAAACCATTGTCCTAAAGTGAAAATAATGAAATAAAATGGAGGGAGATGGATTGTGAGACAGTCTGGGATTAGCTCTGTGGTTTCTTGGACTCCCATGTCTTTCAGTAAGAGCTTTGGGCTAGCTCAGTCTTGCCCCACTGACACCATCTTGGATACCTTCCTAAAGCACTTAAACTGGAGTTAAATTATTTGGTACAAAGTCATAAATGAAGTTAGTTGTGTTAAACCACATGTAAATCTGGTATAATAGTGTTCTTTTTGTAACTGAGGATTCCCGGTTTAGTTTGTATTTTGGACTTAGTAGTAGAGAATGCTGTCATTCAGCTTTCTCTTTGCCTCTATCTCATCTCACATTTTTCAAATATATGTTGGAGCAATAATATTGTCTCTTGAGTGTTGTTTTCAGGATTAGATACTGCAGCAATTTCTTTATATATACTCCTTGGACAGGGTTCACTCCCTGTCTAAGAAATGTATTTCTTAGCTCTCTGGACCAAAACCAAATCAGAGCAAAAATGCAGTTGAAATCATCTAGAAAGAAGGGCTTTTAGGTTTATAAATCTACTCGATAGAAAATGCACTTAGTGTAAGAATTGACAGTTCTTGTTGCATTTTCTAAATGACAGGAGATTCATTGAATAGCAGAAAAATAAACCAATATTAGATGATCAAATGATGAGGATGAAAGGAAGAGATTACTGGTATCTCTGAAAACCAGGCTGAAGAAAATTTGCACATCATTCTGACCATTCCTGATCCAGAGACTGGGGCATTGCACCAGCCTAAGTGGAGGTCAGGTCTGCTTCTCTTTAGCTTTGCTTGAAGCATAGGCAGTGGGCAGGGGAAGATCCAGGAAAGCAAAGGGATATGTTGGCTTCCAGGAGTAATGATAGGTGTTTTAGTCCTGATCCTGAAGCAATCTTCATGACAGTGAGAAACAACCTGCTTCTGCCTTTCACTCTTGAATAAATGGTACTGCCAGAATTGAGGTGGTTCAGCCCAGTCATCTTCTGGGAGTCTATCTGAATAACACTTCTCCCTTTGGTGCTTGGGTTTCCTCCAGCTCAGGTCACTAAGTGTGACAATATTGTGTAAGATAATTAATATTTCATTAATATTGTGTAAGATAATTAATAATTCATTAATGCTGCTTGTCTCTGCAGTGGCCAGTTCCCTTTCCACTGCTGGGTTTGGTTCCCATCTTACTTCAAGGACAGCTGGTTTGTATCTGATCCAGCTGAGTGGCTTCAGCTGTGAAGGCAGTCTGTTCTCCTGGAGAGCCAGCTACCTGCTTCTCCCTGTGCAATAACCACATTTTCCCCTTTTCTTCCCAGCTGTTTGCATAGCAAACAGCTCCAGCTGGCTAGCTCCCCATTCTGAATGGTTTTTTATGGGTGTTGTGTCAGAGGAGGCTTTGCAAAGGCTTTGCAATCACAAACACTGTTGAGTGCCATCTCCTGCTTACAGCTCTCACCTGTTTCCTAGCAGTACACGACTCCCACATCACCAGCCTTCTTTTATCCAGCTGGTGTTGGTAGGGCAATATAGGC
Organism: Poecile atricapillus; assembly: GCF_030490865.1. NCBI lineage: Eukaryota > Metazoa > Chordata > Aves > Passeriformes > Paridae > Poecile > Poecile atricapillus. The sequence continues at coordinate 44,803,631 of NC_081252.1, forward strand.
AGTAGATTCTGAAAATCTGGGCAGCATTGAGGTGTTTACTGAGGCAAGGCTGCAAGCAGAAGATACATCAGTGCTGATGATTCCAGCAGTGCAGTTCCTCATTACTTTAGGCCAATGGGAAGTTTTCAAAGCCCCTAGTGAGGCAGCTGTTTGCCAGATCCTGCCAGCAGCAATTTTTGGCTCTAATGCTGTTTTTTGAGAGGACTGGCTATGCTCCTTCCCCAGAGCATGGCAGTAACTAAATCCATTCTGGAAGAAGGCTGGGGAACTACAGCACATACTCATGTTGTCCTTCTCTTCCTAGGAAGAAACGGAAGAGGACAGTGACCTGTCGGACTACGGAGAGGAGGTGGATGGGAAGAAGGACTCTCTTGCTGAACCGTGTTTCATGCTGATTGGAGAGATTTTTGAACTGCGAGGAAGTAAGATGTAAACCTGCTCAATTGCTAATGGAGTCTCTTGGCTCTGTAGGGCACTTTGTAATTCAGATTTTTTTTTGTGTTTCAATAAGTGGAAACATTCTTGCAATCCATACTGCCAGTTTGGAACCAAGCTATTCTTCAGTAGCTCATAACTTTGGAGCTTTCATTCAAAAGTGAAATTGCAATATAAAAGGGCTATAAAAATGTAAGTGGTAGAGGAGACCATTTGCACTTAATATTTTTAAATTTTTCATGAAAAATTAGAAAAAAAGGGAAAAAAGGACAGTAGGATGCTTTTTGTAAATAGGCTGTTTGTTAGATTGTAAGAATTCTTGAGGAAGGAAAGATGGCTTTATTATAGGACATGTCTCTGACAAAGAAATATAATTTAATTAATATTTTTAATGTTATACAAATTACATTATACACTATTATGTTAATATTTAATACAGTTTTAATATTTTAGTTAAATATTTACATATTTAATATTTACTAAGATTAATGTTTTTATGTTCTAAATTAATTACATATGCATTTTAGTTCTGCAATTGCTATAATGAAAATGATGCTAGAATTCTGATATATTTAAATACTGGATTTCCACCCCTCCACCCCCCCTTATGTAACTGAATTATGGTAATAAAGAAAACTCTTTTTGTTTCTATTTGAATGTGCAGCCACACATGATGCTCTATAAAATTATTTACAGGGTAACTATTGCAAAATGTCGCACCTTCCAAAAATGGCAGATGTATCTTCCAAATATAGACTTTATTGTGATTGTGAACAGTAGAAAGAAAGATTTACCAGTAATTACTAGGAAGCACTCACTTTTGTTTCCTTTATTTGTAATGGAAAGCTGACTGCTTGGTTTGAGTAAAAGTGTTTTCAGAATTTTAATGGTGCTGCTGTATGTACTCTATACTAAGATCTGAAAAGGGTGGGAAGTTTGAGGACATTTGGTTTTTTTGTAGTAGAAAAAGGGTTTTGAGTAGTTGCATTGCTCAATAAACTTGAAATATTCTTATGTATAAAAATTTACAGTATAACCTAGAATGCATGTTATATGTATGCTTATATAATCTGCAAGACTTAAAAACCATACAGCAAACAGTACAAGGAATGTAATCAAGAAAAACAAAACCTCTGTACAATTAATGGAATCTTAGAAAGGGTTGTAACAATGTGTTTACTGTAGGAGTGGGTTGTTTGGGTTTGGTTCAGTGGGAAGTAGGGGGAAGGTTTTGCAAGTGGTCATGGGTTCTGTAATGTTATTAAGTTTTTGATCATTATTTTTTATCATTTTTCATTGTTCTAGTGTTCAAGTGGGTCAGAAAAACATTAATTGCACTAGTACAAGTCACTTTTGGAAGAACTATCAACAAGTAAGTAGCTGTTGCTTTAACTGAACATTTATCATCATTCTATGAAACCAAGGCCGACAGCAGAACTGTTAAAAAATAATCTGGACATTCTGTTGGATATGATAATCTGCATTTATTTTCCACAGCTCAATTTACAGCTATGCTATGTTTATTAGCGAAAACACAGATATGTGAAATATCTTTATGTTGCCAGGTGAGGCTTGCCTAAGGCTATGAGAATGCCTGTCTGTAAACACCTCTGTGTGGAAAGCTTTATCCCTGGTCAGAAACAAATTTCAGAAGTGTTCTGCCAGCATAACAAGCTGTTTTTCATACAGTCAGTGACTAAATTCGCACATGCCAGCATGGCTTTTAAAGCCTTGTATGTATATTATATAGCAGTAAACTGGACTGGTCTCAGACAGTATCCACTCACTGAATTTTAAATTGATTGGTTCATTTGTTCATACCCTGATGATAGCTGGAAAATGCCTGAAGGAGGACAGAGTGGGAGAGAATGTATGATCATAGCTTACATTCAAAGTTCCTGTGTAGCTTTTTACATGCAAGCTGATTTTATGTTTATTGATTTTAAGGGGTTTGGCTGCATGACAGCAGTACTGAATGCAGCTTGCTCTCTACCCTAGGCTTGTGGTGCTGAAGGCTACAGTGAGTGGTGCAGCTACAGGAGGAGGCTGCTATCTCTATTTGTAATCCCTTCAGTAACGTGCTTTGCTATCTGTGAAGGAACTTACTGTGCTTCTATCAAATCTGTCTATTTTTATCCTAGCAGGCACATCTCTGCAGGCAACTAGTTTGGAGTTTGCTACAATTATTTACCTGATTTTTGTGACTTTTCCTGGTGGAGCCTTTGTAGTGCCCACCCTTGAAATATAGTTTTGATGTATATTTCAATGTAGTACTTATAATTTGTAACATATGTTTGTGGATTACATTGAAAAGCAGCCTTCTCTAAGTCAGGTATGTGGAGTGACCTAGATCCGAGAGCACTCAGAGCTGAATATGACCTGCTGTGATGCCAATGAAATCAACTCAGATACATTGGCAAAATTACATGAGAAAGAATCTCTTCCACTACTTTGAGGAGTAAAAAGAATAAATATGGATGAAACATGGAAGTCTAGCTCTGATGGGCTCTCTTCTACACTTCTTTATAGGCAAATCCGTGACACTGTACACTGGATGTTCAGTGAACCAATGCTTGTTTACTACATTGGTGTGTTTCGAGATGCTTTTTGGCCAAACGGAAAGTTAGCTCCACCACCAAGAGCCAAGAGTGATGAACAAAAGCAGGACACAAAACAGAGAGCACAGCAAAAACTACTTGAAAACATTCCAGGTGAGATCACTTTGATTCTGCTTAGGCAAAGATTTAATAACTAGTAAGGAAACTGGTTAATCAAATTATTTTCCCGTAGAGTTCTAAATTATGGTTATTTGCATAAATAAGGATGATTTTGGTCTAAGTCTTTGCCTTTCCTGCCTGTCTAGTAAAAGGCTTTGATTCAGATATTATTGGTGGATGCAGAATCAAAATTTCTGTATTTCTGTGCATAATATTCAAGGAACCTCAGTCAGTTCTCTCTCTGTTGGTTCTCTGTGAGCAAGTATGTGGCTGTACTACTTGGAATTACTTGCCAAACAGGGAGAGTGGCACCACCCCAATTACTTCTTCCTCTTATATTTCAGAGTTGGAGAGAGAGGGATTGACCCATGCTGTCAGTGTTGTGCTATTTCTGATAAGAGGTCTCAGGGCACTGAGATCTGCAGCCTGGGCAAGAGGGGATCCTAGATGGGAGTGGTTTCCTCAGTACTTTCCTTTCCTACCCTTATCTGCCAAACCTGAGCAGCTGCCTTTTCAGACAGCATGCTTCTGGGGCACTGTTCTGAGATGCTCCATCCTGTCCCACTGACAGGACAGGACAGGAAATCTTGTTATGTATTCCTGACTTCCCAGAGATCATGTAAACCCAAAGGCACCTAACTGAAAAGAATAAAAAATCATTACTTTTTGCACTTGGAAATGCACTTAAACATAGCTTGAATGCTTTTTCTCTGCTCCATCTGAAGAGAACGAGCTATTTTATGGCTTCACTTAGATATCTCATATACCCCATGCATTAGGTACTTTAATCAACTTTTACTGGAAAAAAGGAGTAGGTATGCATGCAAAATATTTGTCATTTGATGTATAAACAACTCTCCATTTACTGCCTGTGTTACATACTCATGTACTCACCTAAAGAGCTTTCTATAGTTGGTTTATGGTATTGTTTGATTTGGTTTGTTTGTTTCTGAGCTATGTTAGGACATAGCTGAATGCACCTTAGATGAATGATGGAGCACTGAATCACTATTTATTCTCTAATTTAACCCAAAATGTGAATAATTGATTTAGAATTCTCTTAACTGCTTTCTTGTGGGAAGTACTCTCTGTGAAGACTGAGAGGCAATTCTAGTGCTAAATTTGTTTTAAATATTGTAGAAATTGTGAAGGCATATTAAAGTGAATGGTTTAATGATGTGTGGGATAAGACTTGACTCAGTGAGGTGAACTACTGAAAAGGCATTTGATATCTCATGTTAGAACACTTAAAACTTCTAAGATGTACACACAATTATCTACTGAGTAACTTGTGAATAAGGGTTTCTTTTCAAGCTGTTTTTTTTAAAACATAGTGTTTGGGACTGTGGGTATCTTGTAGCCACAGGCTAATGAAGTGCAGTGGCTTTGTTTCCCCTCCTTTATTGGTCTTTATGGTTCAACTACATGATCTTGAAGGTCTCTTCCAACCTTGAAGATTATGATTTTGGGTAGTAGATTGATGATTCTGTGATTCTGGCCAGAGGTTCTGCCTAGCATGAGTGAAACAATATAAACTGAAGTAATGTTTGTTGCAGATACTCTGCAGAATCTTGTTGGACAACAAAATGCCCGTCATGGTGTAGTGAAAGTGTTCAATGCGTTGCAAGAGAGGAAGGCTAATAAGCATCTGCTTTATGTGAGTAACCAGAAAAGTAGCTTTTTAACTTCATAATCCTGTTACTTACCGAGCTCTACTTACTCAGTATTAAAGCCTAGGGGATGTGGTTTTGTAGAGATTTATTATTTTAATAAGTCAGATGCTCTAGGTTTGATCACTTGACTAAGTTTGGATAACAAAAAACTGTTTAACAGCAGCATTGTTTTTGTTGAAAAGAGATCCTCTACTACATCCAATGTGCCTGACTTCATAAGGTGTAAACTAATTTCTTCATACAGCTTAGAAAATACCTTGGAGAATCCTAGAGAAGCAGAGCTCCAGGACTGGCTTATAGTTAGGACATGACAGCCCTCTGAAAGTTCCACTCAGCTGTTGGGACTAATTGGAATATGCAGCTGGATCTAAGTGCTTCTTTCACATTCCAGACAGCAGCCTGTCACACAATGCTGCCCCAGCACCAGAGAGAAGGTGCATGCCCTGGTGCTTGCTTTTGATGCTATGGAGTCTTTAAGAGAACAGCACCTGTTTACACTGGGTGGGAAATCCCCATCTGAACAGAGCTGCCCTTAACACTTGCCTCCTTAAGACATTTCCCATGTTATCGGTAGGGCATGTGCTAACTTCGGGATGAAAGAAAAGTAGTTGCACGAATGATGAATGTAATCAAACCTATGTGCTTTGGTTATTTGTGATTATCTAAAAATGACAGGAAGAAGAAATTCTTATTTGGTTGGCACCTGCATCATCTTAACTCTTTTCTGTTTTTCAGGTTTTGCTGGAACTGCTGCTAACTGAACTGTGTCCTGAGCTGAGAGCTCATTTAGAGCAGCTTAATGCCACTTAGGTTTGAATCTGCACAATTGGACCACTAGAGAAATGTCTATGTTCAAGAATAGACATGAAACTTATTTTCCTCTTTTCCATAGAGGGCTGAGGACTATGATTATTTTTAGCATTTTTCTTTCCTCTTGAGTTTTTTGTGAAGTAAACAGACTTGAAAAGATCTGATGCTGTCATAGAGTAGACAAAAAAAAATGCTGTATAGCTGCCAATTTTTATTTAAATTGTTCTATTTGACTACTCCTCTGTTTCAAATATAGATTGAAAAATAAATGTCCATATATGCTGAAAGAAACCAGAAGATATTTTAAACATTTATGGAAAGAAATTTTGCTTAGAGTGGTAAACTAATGAATGTTGTACAGTTCTAATCTCCTCACTGAGGATCTGAGCATTCCTCTTCTTTTCTTGTGTATTGAAGAAGCCTTGTTGTGCAATACTACATGTAAAGCTATTGTGAAAATTTTATCAATTTTGGTTTTACCAAAGATTTCCTGTAGTTTGAAGCATTTGTAAGCAATAAATATCACAACTGGATCGCAGCACTTGATAATGAGGCTGTACTGACAATGGATCAATGAGTTTGACCGCACTAGTTTCATAAGAAATATATACATTGCTTTGAAGTCTTTGTCAAAATTATGTATTGTAAACTGGTATGTCCTAACAGAATGCCTGTGTTAAATGTTAGTCAGAGATTAGTGCTTATGAACTGCTTCTATGAATGATCAAGTAGACATTTAATTAAACCATTCTGGTAACTTCCCTGATATTATTCAGGGCTGTTTTATTCAAATGCCCCAATTTCAAATAACCTTCAAATCTTTCCCTTATTTTATACAAGGAAAGAAAACCATCTTCAGTGGTTGTTTTTTTTTAAATTTATGTAAAAATATGTAAATATGATGTTAATGCACATCTAAATAATTAAACATCATCAAAAATCCCTAGCTGACACTCATTACTTTCTTCTCAATTTCGTACAGTTGTGCTCTTAGAAAAACTGCTTGCAGTTATGACTGGCTGTATTGTAAGGTACATACAGTCTGTGTGATCTATTTGAATTAACATTTTTAGTAACATCTAGCCTTCTCTTCCAACAGTTTCAGAGAAGTTTTCGAATCATGGCACAGTCCTAAGAAGCAAGGCAAATTCTGCATTTATAAAGTTTCACAAGGAAACAGGCATTTAGAAACGTGCAAGCTTACCATAGCAATCAGTAAGTTTTCCTAGTGGTTAATCAAAGATCCAGCTTGACATTGTTCAAGCATACAAACTCCTAACCAAAAGATTTCCAACTATTTCTAATGCAGAGGCAGTGTGAATGCAGTATGAAGGACTGAGGAAAACAGGCCTTGTCCTGTGACATATACTGAATATGTCCATGCTAATGTTTGGGGCTTCTTTTTCCACAGTTCTGTAAGTAGTATTTATTAGTTTTAGAAGCTGGTATGGTTTGAATTGTAAAGCTTGGTGTTCTGCTGGACAGTTTCCAACTCTGAGTCTCTGCAATCCAAAAGTAAAATGTATAAAAAATCTGAAGTAAATCTAGATGCTTTAGAAAGTACGTGGAAGAAAGTATAAGCACCACTAACAAGTTAAGCTTTAAAAATGGTTGTGGCCTGTGAGTGGGCTGTATGGGAAAGAGACAAGTTTGGGTCCAAGCTTTTCAGAATATTAAATTTAAATAATATATATGCAAAAAGGTAACAACCATCTTTATTTGGTTTTGTTTTGATTCATGTGCTATGTAGCAATATGACATTAAAAAAATACAGCTGTCCCGGTGAAATGTCCTTAATAAACCTTTAAATCTTCAATGCGATTTTTAAAAAATCTGTCTTGGCTTCATCTGAATTAAAGAGAGTGTGAGCTTCTTACTTTCTCTTTATTTTAGACAAACTGAGTCAGTGAATTGCTTTAAATAATAATTTACAGAAAGTTGAAAAGCAAGCCGTAAGTGATGAACAGTCTATAATTGCTGGAGATTAATGATGGTTTATTGTAGGAAATACATTTATATACCAGTCACAGTTAAAAGAAACACTAAATTCTCCCAAGATTAGCTGCCGATTCAAGGTGAGAAGCAACAGCAGGATCCAGATGGCATGCCTTTAAAAACAAAGAGTATCAGAGTTCTGGTTTATAGCTACAATAAAATTGTATGGTATCAATACGAGATTAGCAAGTCTTTAAGTGTAAAAAAATCTGAGATGGTCAACTTGCTGAAGTATTGAAAAGTTAACATATTTGCATTTGAATCCTTTTTCTGATGCCACATAATAATAAAAAAAAAAGTATTTAAAAGTAGCATACAGGACTATAGTGTTAGTCTTGAGTTTATTTTTTTTAATTCTATGTGTTGGCATGGCATATGCACCACAGCTGGAAAAATAAATCTGCTTACAGACTGGATGAGTTTCACTCAGCCATAATCTATTTCAGGACCCTTAGGGATGTCCATATTGTCTTCTCATCTCTTACAATACTGACTTGTTCTCAGAATGGTAGGCCAAATCCAGAGCTGAGCAGTCAATTAAAACAAGTAAGACTTTAAGTGTAATTGTACAGTTAACATGAGAATTTTCCAGGTACAAAAAACCCTGGACACCCCCACAATTCTTTTAAAGTTACTTTTTGAGGGAGCTTCCTTGTTTATTTTGTTGCTTCTCTTTTGCTATTGATTTAGGGACACGTGACCCCAGTCACAGGAACTATCTCTTTATAGTGAGACATTACTGACATTCCTAGACCAGTCTCAGCTGTACAGCAAGTGAATAATGAGTGAAAGTCGTAGTCTTCTTTCAGTTGTGGCAGTTTTACTACACTTTAAAAGATGGTGGGAAGGGCTACACTCCTGCAGAGCCATGCAGCAATTTAATCCTGATGGACCTCTTCAGTGCCTTAACTAGGAATAGTGGTCATAATATCCTCCTTGTCATCCTATCCTCTATAACATTTTTCACAGTGGGAGAACAAAATATTTAAAATGTCTACTCAGATCTCCTGCTCTGCTAAGCCTTTTCTATCAGTGACTTCCCTGAGTAAAGACCCATAAAAATTGTTTGATAACTTATCATCTACATAACTCTCCATTCATTTAGATTGCATCAAGATGGATACCAACATATTCTACCTGCAGAAACAAATGGGCACTACATGCACAGAAACCATAGTCTCTGAAGCACAGATGCCAACTTGCTATATTCCCTTCAGCTGGTATAATTACCTTGCCTTGATGCCTTTAAGCATCACTGATATTATTCAACAGATTAATCTTCTATCAAAAGATTAATCTTCTAGAGGCCATTATTAGTATTTTTCCTCAAGCTTATTTTTCATCAATCTTACTTCAAATTTAGAACTTTGAAAAAGTGTTTTTTTTCCCCGTGTATATTGAACAGAAAAAGCAGTAAATTCTCACCTATCATGGAAAACATAAATATAAAAATAAGCAGAAGAACCAGTTATGGCAAATTTAAGTATCATTAATAAAGGTTGTAATTGTTCCAGAATCTAAAGGATATGGAAAAGTTATGATTTTTCAGTTGTGAGAGAATAACAGAAAGCAAATTAATTTGGTATAGAATTATTCAAATTATTTAGCTAATTTATCTTGTAAGTTACCAAGCTCTTTGCTGTGGTGATTACCATAGATTTTGTTGTTGTTGGTTATATTGCTTGCTTAAGCAAGTGGGCAGATAGCATCCTTACAAGGCTATTTGAGTGGTTTTCAGTACACTTCTATTGCTCTACAATTTCTTGAAAAGATTTTTTTTTAAACATAGTGTTGGAGTCCTTAAGGAATTAGCAAGTTTAGACTAGACTCAGATCCAAGGCATCACTCAATTTCACAAGATATAAACTAGACTGTAAGACTTTCTCAACTTACTTTAGAATAGTACCTCTCAGAAGCATCCTGGTCTTTCTGTGTGCCTCGGCCAAGCTGGAAGCATCTAGCTAAGTAGAAAGCAGCCATAGCAGCCCCCTTGGCTACATATGTTGGGTGACAGTCACTTATCTTGGCTAGCATGTTGATGTCATAATTTTTTGTAGCCCTGTTTTGGAATTTAGAGCATTACATTAGATAATGCTAGATCAAGCAATAATTGATGTTGACCATATATGCCTTTGACAATGCCTCTTTTCTATTTACAATATTACCCAGAATAAGCTGAAATTTACATGTATTCAGCATCTTATGTGGATTCTTCTATTTTGTATTTGAAAGCTAGTCTTATTTGAATATTGTGACATTAAACAGCAAACAAGTATACAACTTTTGAAGTCACTTTCACCATAGTTTATACTAGTTACAAAAGGCAACATATTTTACGCTAATTTTTCCCATTAAATTATTTTATGGAAATTATATGTAGAAGAAAGGCAAAGTTCTTATTTAATCTTGTTTCACTACATGAGCAACCTCATGTAGTGGAAAATGTCCCTGCCCACAGGACTGGAACTAGATAATCTTTGAAGAGCCAACCCAGACCATTCTGTGATTCTATGATTTGAAAATTTCCAGTTTTTACAAGGAAATTGGCAAATCATAGTAAACTGAAAATCCTGGACTTCCTGAGAGCCCCTGGTTATAAAACTCTGTCAGAAAAACTACTTATCACTGTCTCAGCTCAATTATTTAGTTTCTTCTGTATGCTTGCTGTCATCTGAGTCTCAGTAAGTTTTTACTAAGAACCATTTTAAGAATCAGAGGGACAAAGTGAATGTTGTTTTAACTATCAAGCTATAATTATCTAGTATTGTCACTAATATTAGAAAATGCTATACCTAAATGGGAATTGATTTTTTTCTGTTGTTTTAAAACGGATACCCCCAAGCCCCATATCCTTTCCAGATACCAAAGAGTAATTATATGCTTCTTTACACATCATTTTAGCTGTGTCAGAGTCACAGACTTGACAGAAGAAGGAAAAGTGCAAGTAATTTCAGTTTATAGATACTTCCTATAAACCAGTGTTTATGAAAGATTGTTCTCAATGACCCTCTGCACATCAGTGCCCTCTAGATCACTTGGATGTGTTGAGAATGATCACCTAATTTAGTCCCATTAGAAACACAGTAACACAACTGTTACTACTTAGCAAGAACATGTAAATAAAACAACAGTAATATATTACTTCTTGTTTTCCTGATATGTAACATTTTTCCCTTCCTTTCCAAAAGATAATATACAGAATACTGATGCAAATAATGATATCCAGTCAAGTCAGGCAAAAATTCTATTTCAACACAGCCGACTTGAAGAAAATACTGCAGCAATTGGTAAGTACAACTGTGTGGAATAACAAAATTATTTGAAGTGAAGTATCAGTAGGTAATGCTGACTCAAAGAATTAGGCAAGGTTATACTGTATACAGTCACATTATGTATATAATGTAACAAATGTAGTTGCTATGAACATAGGACAAATTTAGCAGAAAAGGTATTGGTGCTTGATACTATTGGCTGAACTGTTGGGGTTTTTGCCTCAAGGCTAACTTCAATTCTAATTAAGTGGAACTGTTTCAAGTATGGTTGCAGTGTTTTATTTCAGAAATGGTCACCTCTGACAGTACTGTGGGATTTCATTGCTATTTTCTGCAATCACAATTGCAGCTGATGAAGTGCACTCTATTTGTCTGGACAATCTACCATGCAGCATTTGACTGGAGGGGATTAATTCCAACCGAGACAGGCTAGACCAGACCAAACAGCTATCATGTACTGACAGTGCAGAAGGAAAGGCAGCAGTCCAGAGAGAAACAATCCTTCCCAGCATGGAGTAGAGCAAACAGCATCCATAGCTGAACTACTGAATTACCAGAACTTCTGTTATGCAGTGGCATACAGTACACAAAGTGCAGCTTCTGTAAGATGGTAAGTTGTGACATATTTACTACTGCAGCAGCAGCTATGTATGCATACCCCAAAAAGCAAAAATGTTTTTGTGTGCCACTTGTGCAAGCAGTCAATCTATCTGCATCTTATTTCCAGCAAATCAATAATCTGATTGACAGACTGAACTTTTAACAATACAGTGGTAAACTCTGGAGGTTTGTCACAGCAATGTTGAACATAGTAGAACATCTTCACAGAAATGTATGTGAAATTTCATACATTTCTGTGAACATGTTCCACAGTGAACTGAAACAATACACAGAAATGTGCTGTTCGTCAGCCATAGAACATTGCACCAACAGTGATCTTGTCCTGCTTGATTAATTCAAGATACAGAAGTGGACCTGAAGTGGTTGCACTTGTGCCATGTTCCAACTAACTGGGAAATAAACCAGGCCAACCAGAGCAGCAACAAATGTTCCATAGCTGCTTCCCAGGATGAGGCCTAGAAGACACCACCTCAAGTGTATGTGGACAGTGCACACAGCCTGGGGACCAAACAGGAGGAACTGGAGCTCTGCACCCACTCAAAGTCACACAACCCTAGGAGTAACTGAAGCATGGTGGAACAACTCACATGGCAGGAGGACTGTGATGGACAGATTGGCTGTTTTGTAAAGACAGAAAAAGAGGAGGAGTCATGCTTTGAGTTAAGAAGAACCTTGAATGTGGAGAAGTTAACTATGGGAATTCTGGAAGCCTTATTGAATGTCTCTAGGCCAGGATCAGAGGGGTCTTGAGGGGTCTTATGCATCTGTTACTGACCTCTGAATCAAGACAGTAAAGACCAGCGAGACAATGCTTGGGTTCCTTAAGTAAGCTTTGGGTAACAGAATCTGGATGTTATGGGTGACTTGAACTACCCAGGCATTAGATGCAAGAAGAATACAGCATCTCCTAGGACACCCATAAAGTTCCTGAAACAGAGCAGTGGAGTAGTGCTGCTTCAAACAAATGTCAGAATCAAAAAAAAAGCAAAACCAAATCTGGAATGAGGCACTACTTGACTTGCTACTTGCAAGTCAAGAAAATCTACTTTGTAGGACCTCAGTGAGTGATAGTCTTGGGTGCAATGACCACAATATTGAGCATCTGGGATCCTGCTGAGCACTCTGAGGGTTATTACCAACACAAAAGTTTTAGATTTCAGAATAGTAAACTTCAGCTCACAGCACAGTTGGGATGGTCTCCATAGGAAGCTTCCATGGAGAATAAAGGAGTTAGTGAGTGCTGGGAACTTTTCAAGCATGCTCTCCTGGAAGCACAATGAAGTGTCTGTTCATCCCCTTTGAAGGTAAGGAAAGTAGGTGGAGCAAGAGACGCCCTTGGCTTAACTCCAAGCTTCTGAGCCTGCGCAAAACCAAGGGAGAAACATACCAGTGATGGAAAAGCAGGTAAAGGGAAGTGCTGGATTCATTGGCTTTGTACACTTTTAAGGTTCCGCTGGACAGAATGCTGGGCCATTGTGTCTAGACTGTGCTTTTGCCAAACAAGGTTGAACCAGATGATCACGGATATCCCTTCCAACCTGGGGGTTCTTTGACACTGAGTGTAGGGGTTAAAGGGAATGGTGAAGGAAGTAGCCTAGAGGAGACAGTGGACAAGGAAGTCAGGATTGCATGTGGGCATCTGCTTTGGATTCTATTTTAAGGCTGTTTTGCTTTATAGGGTCAGAAGGAAAAGTTCTATCATACTGAGTAATTGAGAACCTTATAGTATTTATTTTGTCATTGGCTATTCTGTTGTTAAAGATGTTTTGCAATTCATTATCTCAAACATTTCTTGAGTTTGAAAGATAAGACCATCATCTTAATTAATAATTTAAATCTCTTTTATGTGGTTTTGCATGAAGAACCCTAAAGAAAAATAAAACAAAAATTACCTTTTGGCTAGTGCAGCAGCTTTTGAGTAAAATTTTCTAGTGTAGTAATATTCCACTAGATGGCCTTGAGCATAGATGTTTCCAAGTTCTGCTGCTTTTCTCAAACACTCCAAAGCAGCTTTAGTGTTTTGATGTGTACCTTGTCCATAGAGATACATAATGCCAAGTGCTCCTTGTGATTCCAGATTTCCATTGCCACATGCTTCTGAATGCCAGAAAAAAGCCTGAACAAGAGGCACAAAGATGGGAGTATAAATTACTTAGCTGATTTTCTTGTATATTGCTTCCATAAAAGCTTTTACACTAACCATCCTGTAAAAAGTGCTTAGACATAAAATAAAGAAGAATCCTTGTAAGGCTTTTAAACCGGCTTCATTTACTATCAGAGCTGCCAATCAGTGTTACCTACTTGAAATATGAAGATTACCAAAGCTGACAAAACTTTAATCTATCATTCTTTCTGATATTCTCACTACAAAAAAAAAAAAAATCTTAGCTAGCAGTGTCAAGTGAGTCAAAATGAGGAATTCTGGCCATCTGTTCACATAGGCTTAAATGGATGATAATGTCTACTCAAAATACAGCTTTCAGAGTCAAATATACCACTGTACTTTTAATTTCTCTGAAATTAAAAATTAATCATGACTAATTTTTATTTCAAAAGGTACAAGTGGGCTTTACCTTCTCCAGATCTTTTAGACTTGGCATAGAATAAAGCATTCCTAAAGTACTCTGGGCCTTTATGCTTGCTTTTGGATTTCCATCATCTGCAGCAGTAAGCCACAACCTAAGAAAATGGGGACAATAACGTTTAAGAAACGCGCAATCTTAAAATTTTTCAGGAAAAGCACAGACTGCCCTTACCTTTCAGCCTCTTCAGTTGAATGTTTAACACCACATCCTTCATAATATGCCCTGCCAAGATTGTACGCAGCTGCAAACTTCAACTGTCTTGCTTCTGGGGAATCAGAGTTGAGTATTTTATTCATGTATTCCACTCCCTTTTCCTAAAATTGAGCCATTTAAGTTGTTATGTTCAGACTGTGAAGAGGATGAAATATATAACCTGAGATGCACTAACTTCTCGGCAAGACAGGTAATTTTTTCCCCTTAGAAGAAATGCTGAGGCATACTGTCAGGACAGCTTGGAAAACACTGTCATACCAAAGCAGAACTGATCTTTGGTTACTAGACAGCCCCTAAATTTTCGACCCCAGCAGATTTTCAGCATGAAACATTTCCTTGTAAATGTTCATCTGAATAATATATTACTCTTCTTCACTGACAAAATTTTTCCCAAAAATATTGTGCTTACATAAATGAATGTCACGTCCTATACTTGGAAAATTTTCAATTTCAGAATTCTGAGAACTTTTTAATATTGCATAATGTATTTGAAATAATAAAACAACCTTAACAAGAAGGCAAAGTGATACATAGTACACTTCCAAGTACCTGCATTTAAAATACCTTAGACTCATAAAGGACAAAAACTGATAATGTTAAATAAGCAGATGGAGAACATTGCATATGAGCTGCTGGGCCTCAGAAGTACTTTGGAAGTAAGATTTACGCTGTCAGGATTTAGCATGGAGACCCTGTTTAAATACACTAGAAATGGTCCTTTATAAAAGGTTTTGATTTTATTCAGCTTTCATACTGTAATACACAAGAAAGAAAGAAACTTTGGTAGAATGTTTATTTGCAAATGAACGAACGTGGTAATTATGCAGGCATACAGAAAAAAATAAACCACCTCTAAACACCAATCAGAATGTTTTCAGTTCTGCTGACAATGCTGTAAGCACCAGACAGGAGTCACATTTGTTAATATACTCTTTAGTTCATTTTTTTGGCCTTCTGTCTTATAATCTACCCTTTTATTCCTAATGCTTGTATTCTCTTCTCATGCCACTTTTTAGGATCATCTTCACCAACAAATTAACTCTCCTTATTGTAGCAAATCATTCCTTTGTCTTCCTTTTTTGTAATATAATTCTTCCATTTGAATTCTTCAAATTCTCGCAAATTTAATTTTCCATGCGCCTAATTTCAAAATATTACTGCCAATCTTGGCAGAAGCACAATCATCTCTAGCATCTATGCTAACAGAATAGAAAGTACCTTGAAAATATCTTTCTGCCAGAGATTTTATGCTTTGAAATACAATTGTTTGATTTCCATTTGGACTCACTTTATTTTCATCTACATAAATTGCTTATTAAAAAGTAAAAAAATTTAAAGTAACTTTTTTAACATAGCTTCCGCATGAAGTCCAACCAAGCCCTTGAAAGTTAATTTTAAAATAGAAACTACTGTATTCTTTTATTCCTATTGTTATTATAACCGTTTTTGAGAACTTCCTCACCCAGAGCACTTGCTCTTTAATGATGCTCTGTAAACATCTGTGCTTTATGAAACTAAATGAAAAGGCTGTTAATTTTAAACTAAATAATCATGCTTACAAAAAAGCTCCTAGTAATGATGAGCTAATATTAGAAGAAAAATAAAAAGTGTGCAGCTAAATTACTCACAGGGTCTTTTTTAGTGCCAAGTCCATCATAATACATTACACCAAGCTGATACATTGCTTGAAAATCTGTATCCTTGATTTTTTCAAATTGTTTTAATGCTTTTTCATACAACCCCTGGGAAAGAGAAAGCAAACAATAACTCTACGATATATACAGCCTTACAATTTTTCAACCTGAAGTATTTCTCTCATGAACGAAGAACAAAAAATTGCAACCACAGAACTGGCAGAAAACAGAGACAGTAAGTTAACAACCACAAGAAAGTCAGGCAACCAAAAGCTATTCCGACAAACTCTCCCCTCTCACAAATTGCCATTTTTTTAGTCTCAGGAGATAAAGTCTAACTCAGAGTCCCTCACCCATCTATCTGGCATCCTTTAACACAGGCCAGCTGTTCTTACACCTCAAGGGTTTAACAGTCTGCTTTTACATCTCTGGTAAGGGTTGGTTTCACAAAGACTAATAAATCAGATATCTGCCACACATTTCTTATGAAGGTATCACCTGCAACAACAGAGATACTTTCACTCCTAAGAATGAATCTCAGAGAGTACTTGCTTCCACATTAAGTCTAAGAAGCAACCATATTTAAAAATACAGTTAAACAACTGTAATACAACAGTTAACTGAGCCTGGTGTCCTAACTGAAATATTTTTACACATAAACACTAAGTAAAAACAATAGTGAAATTAAAATGTTCTTCTCTATATTTTTAATTCAAATTTTCTGTGTGTTTTGATTAAAAAAAAAAGACTGCAAAAGCTTAGAACCAAGCAACAGCTCAGCAGTCAAAAGTCCTCACAATGACCAATCATTCCCTATAAATACTGTCCAAGTTATTATCTTAAACTACTAATTGTCTTGGGAGCTTGCCCATTTTGATTGTGGGGGCTTTGTAGTTTTAAAGAACTGAAGAGAAAAAGGCCAGTTTCTTTTTACAGCTAGCTGTCATGAATATCAGAAAAAGAAGTACATATTTAATCTCACCCTTCCTGAGAATTTAGTGCCATATGAAGAAGACACAGGACTGTGATTAGGAAGTGGTTTTTTTTCTAATATCCAGAAGTACAGTGCTATGAGCATGTGCATTTTTAGGCACTACAGACATACATTAAAAAGTGTGAAAATTAAAACCTGTTCAAAGAATAAATTTGTACATTTATTTGTATTTATTTATTGTACAATGGGATGTACAACAATATCTATCATGGACATCTAAGCCAGCTTGTCAAGTGAAACAGACAGGAGTCTGTTCATTCAGCTCCATGGAGTTAGTCTCAGGTAATTCACTAATGAAAACATTAAGGATAGGGCCCAGAAAGAAAAAAAACCTGAGTGAGCTTATCCTGTTCCTGCTGCAAACCGTGAGACTGATTTACACTGCAACACTGCTGCACTGTAAACAGTACTGAATCCCTGCATGTCACGTTGGAAAATTCCTGACTCGGTGTTTGTACTACATTCTTCTCTATCTTCCTGAACTAAGTTCTGATTTTCACAGGAAGCTGAGGTTTAAGTTCACCTGCCAGGCAGTCTTACTCTGTTCCTTGATCATTTACTTTCTAAGACTTGGATGACCAATTTTAGCCAAAGTGGGCAGGGACGGAGATCATGAAGATAATAAATTTCAACAAATTCCAGTTCCTGTGTGGGGAACAAAGATTGAAAGCTGTGTCTTGGTTGGGGCTCACACTTACTTTAACTGAAAAAAAAAGTGTGTTGTATTTGGGCAGTCAACTGCCCAAAAACCCTACCTGGCTTGGAAGTTAGCTATGAGGATAGGTTGCTGCTTGCTTTTCTGGTCCTTAGGAGACCTGTGAGAGAACTGGAAGACCTCTCTAGATGCTTGGGGAAAGTGTAGGCAAAGCATATTTAGGGGGAACACTTGGTGATTTTTATGGGATACGAAGAGGCATAGGGCACCTCTTGTAGGTTTTTTTAAGGTGTCTCTTGTTTCGGTGAAAAGGTGTTGAAAATTGTCTGCTTTATAATATTTACTAAAAAGAGGGAAAGCACAACCTGTTCATAGTAATGTTGTCCATCCAGAAAAGGCGCTGGAGGATCTCCACCTGCCTCTCTCACCAGCGACTCTTCTTCTGCCACCAATGTACCACAGGAGCGGTTCTCTGCTTAAAAACAGAAACACGTTTGAGGTTGTCCCCTAAGAGGTGGAATACAGTAAAGGTCTGAAGCTGGCCGGGTGCCCTTTTAATATGTTCTTCAAAAGACTAAGATAAAAGAGAAGGCTGTGTTACAAAACGGAAAAGTTGACTGAAGACCGCCCGAAGGAAACGTTCAGTGAGGGCAGCCTGACCCTTGCGTGCGCGCAATCCGCCGCGGACGAGCTGGAAGCCGCACCTGGCCCAAGCGGGGAGCTGCCGGCCGGAGCGGGCTGGCTGGGAGCGCTACCTGGCACGGCAGGCTCCTGCGGCAGCCGCTCGCAGCACAGCGCCATCCAGCACCGCCGGTCCAGCTCCCCCGGCAGCCCCGCGCCCGAAGGCGGCTCGGGCCAAGCCTGCTGGGCCGTGCGGGCCCGGGCCCGGCCCGCCCGGGAACGGCCACAAGGGAGCGCGGCCGCGGCCTTCGCTGGTGCCGAGCTCCTGGCACCGCCGGCCCCGGATCTACCCCTGCTGCTGTGCCGGGGCCCGCCGCAGCCCTGCCCGGCCCGTGCCGGCACCCGGCGCCGCTCCGTAGCTGGGCCTCGGCTCCCACGGCTTTTGGCAAGGCAGGAGGAAGACTGGGAACGTGAGGACGCCATTTTCCGTTTGGGATTTGCGGTAGTTGCTCCACCTCCGGCCGTTGTGCGGTGCCAAACTGTCAGGAAGGGGCAGCACAGGCTGGGGCTGGACACGCAGCCCATCTTCCCTGCTACCGCCGGGCCTGGAGGAAATGAAAAGCAGAAGCCCAAAATGCTCTGCACAACACGACTATAGGCGAAAGGGGCAGAAACACTGAATGCAATTCGGAGAAAAAGGCACCAGGCCATGACACTTCAGTCTAGCAGGCGGGACTTCACTTCCAGTGATCAGAAACTGTTTGTTGTAATGCAGTTTACTTTACCCATATAGATATTAAAAAAAATTATAATTGAGGGGAAATGCTGTTCGAGGTTTCTCCTGGAATGTAAGGCATTGCTTTCGTTTCCGTCGATTGCTTCTAGTTGTGTCTCTTACAGAAAGGGAATAATACCAAAATGCATGAGAGTGCTTTCAAAATAATCTTTAACCGTGTACCCAGCTTCTTCTTTTTTTCCAGATGGTTATCATCCTTCCATTTTTGGCAGTGTGATCTGTTTCTATAGCAACAGGGACAGAGGCAGCAATCAAAACGAGAGAGTGATGTCTGCAGATTTGTGTGGTTAAAACTGTGGGCTCAACGTGATGTTTTCCAGCAGCCCCAAGTGACTTTAAGTACAAAGAAACTCCTAAAATTAATCCTGATTCATTTTGTGTAGATGATACAACCGAAGAAGTCTACAGGAAAATAAACGTCTTCTTTTTTATTATTTTGTTTGTTTGTTTGTTTTGGTGTTTTGGGGTTTTTTGGTGGGTTTTTTTTTTTTTTTTAAAGCATCAATTAATTACTTGATTTAACAGGCAGAGTGAAAAACAGTCTGTGAAAGCAGCAGTACTTTTCAGCAAAGACAACAATGGCCTGCATGGCTGCTTTTGATGCAGAAGGGTGTGAGATTCACCAGCACACCTTGGTTTATCTGACTGCTTACATATTTATTTATTTACACATTTTTCCAATTTAATTTTGTTGATACCTATGCAAGATCTGACCTGAGATAAAAAGCACAGAGGAATTTTTGCTAAGTTATATTCCAGAACAGCTATAGCCAGAGAGCCTCATCCTTAACTGGCACTTAGGGCTGCCCTGTACAACACAGATGAGAATTGTTGCTTCTGTGTTTATGCCAGTACAAGTACTGGATATTCAAAAGCAGAAGAGTTTTGCAGGCACTAATGAGGTGCACAAAATGTGACCTGAAGCTCAAGAACTAATTAACAGCAGGAATTTGAAGAGAGTTTTGGCTGGCCAGATGCAGATGTGTATGTAGGGGGTGCTAAGCTGGAAAGATGAGATTCCTTGGGTGCAGCTTGAAACCTCTGAATCGCTGAGGTAGTGTAGGGAGGGAAGATCTTTAAAACAAAACCAAAAAAACCAAAACACAACCTCTTGGACAATCCAAAACTGTTTAGTCTTAAGCTAATTCTGGATATGTATGTTTTCAAAAGTCTTTTAAAGTTGCATAAACAGCGACTGTGGATTTCTGGCATCTGTGCAGACGTATTTCATCCCTAACAAAGCATAGTTAGAAATGTAGGAATTTTATTTGTTTTACTAATTTGCTTGGCTAGCTGTTCAGGGAAAAAACCCAATACAACAATTTGTAATTACACAAGTGTACTTCTTTCCATATAAAAGAGAAGTGAAAACTATCACTGAAATAATTCTGCTGAATTGATCACAGGCTATCTACCTTTAAAATTTTTATTGTCTATGCCCATATTCCACTAAAATAATTTATATTACCTTTCCCGAAGGAGAAGCGGAAGGTAATTTCATGTTTGTGAATTCATTTCAGAACTATGTATGCCCTAAAGGAACATTGGTAGGCTTCTTTTACCCTTTCTCTGTTTATTAAAACCATGCCATTATCGTTTGGTTTTTTAAATACGTGACTTTCCATTATTTTTATTAAGTGATGGTAGTGATTATGAGGAACTTCCATAACAAACATGTAGGTATTTGACACAGAAGGAAATACCATAATGCTAAGGGAACAGAACTGTGCACCTTGGACACTCTAGGATACTTCAACCTCATTAAGTGACAATCAAAGTTCTGTTTTTGCAAACGTGTTTTGAGCAGAGATGTAACAGGTGGCTGTGCCCAGAGATCCACCATTGCCAATTCTAGTTCAGACTGGTGATGAACTTGCTGTAATGTCTGTGCTGAAGGCTGAAGGGGAGAGCTGGGTTTCACAGCGTGGCACGTCCGGCCAACCTCCCTGGCTTAGAGGCAGAGCATAGGCAGAATGACGGTACGGATTTCTTTTTACTAACTTAAGCTTTTTGGGGGGGAATATGTAAATTAGTTCTCTATTGTTTCCGCTCCTAGATCCAAGTCTGCCTTGATCTAGCCTTCCCAAACCCGCGTTAAGGTCCGATGGCAGCAGCACAACCTGGCGAACACCAGGCCGCTCTCAGGGCTCGGCGGCTCCCGGCTCCCGGCGGCAGCGGGGCTTCCGGCGACGCCCGCTCCCGGCCGGTGCAGCAGCCGGTGCCGGGCTGCCCGGGGCTCCGGAGGGCGCTGCCGCGGCTTGCGAGTGTGTGCGGGACGTGCCGGGCGGCCCCGCACCACATGGCCGCCCCCGCCGCCAGCCCCGGCCCGGCGCGGCCGCGGCCCCGCCGTGCCCCCGGGGCGGCCAATGGGCGGCCAATGGGCGGGGCGGGGCTGCGGGCCCGGCGCTCGCAGCCGGACGGGGCGGCGGGTACGGACCGACCCGCGCCTCCGGCCCCGACAGCCCCGCGCCAGCAAAGGGAAGCGATGCTGATGCTGGACTGCAATTCAGAGGTGAGCTTTGCCAGGGGCTGTCTGTGGTTTTGTCTTACCTGGAGCCCAGCTGCGGAAGTGAATGAGGTGCAGTTTGGCTGGAGTTGCTGCTGTTAATGTTGCGACACTACCGCTGTCGATCGGTATTTCTGGTTAAGAGATTAAAAGCCAAAAACGTCTTTCTTGCACTGCTCTTTAAAAAAAAAAAAATATATATATATATATATTTAAAAGGCAGTCTCAAGGAACATGAAGATCCAGTGATTTGGAAGGGGAATGTTTTTTGCTGTGATGCAGTGTTCTGGCACCTGCCTTGGCTTACACTGGCAGTAACATTTATTTTTTTCTTTTGATGTCTTGTTTCAGACTGGTAGTTTCAGCAACCTATTTGAGATAGGAACCGGTGTGAATGCACCTGCAGATGCCTCTGGTCAGTCTCCAGCTCACTTAGCTGCTTGTGGTGGTGAAGCTTTTTTTCTACTTTGGCAACTGCAAACAGGAGCAAATTTGAACCAACAGGTAAAAAACACAAACATTTTATTCCTTCCACTTCTAATCTGGCATGTCAGTAAATCCACTTTATATTATTTACATGCTTTTTATATAAGAGAGGGTTTTTTTAATACTAATTTGTATTGTATGAGATATCTGGATTTGCTTATTCTAGAGTAACATAGCATGAACCAGAAATACTGTCTATATTGCATTAGTAACTTCACTTGCAATGTATAATTTCATTTTCACACTTACAGAGCTGCATGCAGATGTCTAAACAACTTAATTCTTTTACACAACTGAGTATTTATTTTTCCTCCAAAGGTTTGTCCCTACTTCCAGTAAATGTAAGGATTCTTACTCGATCGAGTTGTTTGTCTGTTTCCTTATACCTCTGAGCCGATAGCAAGCTCAGATTGCTGTGATTGCTGGTCACAGCAATCCCTGAATGGTGCTAAGAGATGCTGATAATCTGCATAGAGAGTATTCTGTTTAAGTTATCTTTTAGAAGGCAAAGGTTAAACAATGAGTTCTGCAGGAGACAGCACTTCTACTTTGTGGTGATGAATACATTAGACATTTAATGGTAGTTACCAAGTACACTTTACTAGCTGTATTCCTTTAACCTCTCTTTCAGCTCACAACAGACTGGTATACATAAACAGTCATTTTGGAGAACAAGACAGCTTTATCCTACTCCTCTTCTTGCAAATGACTGTTATATATAAACTGTGTTTTTAGGATTGCCTTGGAGAAGCCCCGATACATAAAGCAGCAAAAGTTGGAAGTTTGGAATGTCTTGCTCTCCTTGTTGCTGGTGATGCTAAAATTGAGTAAGTTGAGTGACATTTAATAACTTCAGTAAGAGTATGAAAGGATGTGCATTTTACAGAGTGCATTTAACTTGCTCAGAACATGTGTGCTAAGGCTGCAAATATAGCATGCCTATAGCCATAGAGTATTAAAAACTGACATAAACACCAAACAAGCACAGACCAATGCTGTTTAGCTATATACCTCTGTGGTAACTGCTGAGAGAATATTCCTGATCATAATCTTACCCTCTTCTTGCCTTTCTGATATGCTAAGACAGTAACAGCCTGATGACAAATTTATTTTAAAATAATTATTCCTTTCTGTACTTAATACCAGCCCCCTTGGCAAATCTTCTTGGTATTGAGTCTCGGTACTTATTTTCATACACCTGTGTAAATTACCACTTAGTCAGTGCTTGCTCATTATTCCAGTTTAATTGGTTATTGTTGATTCTGTATTTCAGCTTGTGCAACAACAGTGGACAAACAGCAGCAGACCTTGCAGTGGATTATGGCTTTCTGGAATGTGCCAAGTTCCTCAGGACAATTCAGCACACTCAGACAATAAAACTGAGAGGACAGTCTGGATACTTGCTAAGTGACAGACATGGCTTGCGGAGAGAGGATCCAACTGCACAGAAACAAGAAAGTGAAACCAGCAGATCCATAAACAGGAAGAGGAGAAGATCAGATGGTATGCAGTAGCGTTGGTTTAATACAATTCAGAATATTTTAGAAATGTTTTTAGCATCAAAGTAAAACAAATGTGTGTTAGACACAGAGCAGCTAGATTTAGAAGCCTCCTAGTAAGGATGAACTTGCATAGATACTTAAGGTTAGGGTCTTCTTGGAAATGGACATGTGGAATGCCACTTAAGAGACTACTTTAATACAGAAAAAATAAAAATCATAGGTACTCTTCATGATGTACTGATGACGTAGCTACAGACTTATTTTGTTTGTTTCTATGACAGATCTTGTCTCCTAGCTGCCAGAAGAAACAGTAATGCCAACATGAAATATGGGGAATCCGAAGTCTGAAGAACCATGACTGGATGAAACACTGAGCAGTTAGATGTGTGTGCTGGGACATTGTCTCCTTCTGAGAAGGAGGAAAGCTTGTTTATTGTTACTTCTTACAGAAGAATGTTGTGAGGTTTTTTCCCCCCTGGAATACTTGTATTCATTCAGCTATAAATAAATTATGATGGAAAAATTAATTCTCTTGCTTTTTTTTTTCTGTAAATGTGAGAGCAAAATTAATAAAATTCAGTAAATATAGCCATTTTTCCCCACTCCTAAAGTGCATCATCAAGAATACCAGCAACAAACAAGGCCTTTGAACAGATTCATAAAGGACATGGCAACTGGCTAAGTGGAACCTGAAAGGCAGAGGACAGTATATCTTTTTGTCATGAAAATATTCCATAAAACAAAAGGATTTGGCATTTAATCTATAAAGATTCTAATAGAAGAGAAAACACTACATAAGCCTAAAATTGTGCTACAAAAAATTACAGAGTGTTTGTTGCCTAGTAAATGCATTTGTGAGGATACAGTTCAAAGCAGGTAACTCTTATTTCTAGAGGTTTCATTAAAAAAAATAGTTTCTCAATTTAAGTAATTCAACCAACATTTCTATTTCAACTGGGTTTTGATTGACTTAAAGCATTATTTTGATAAATAACAGGATAGTTTTATCTAGATTAGCTACTATTCTGTCTCAGCGCGTTCAGCGTAAGAGTGAATTTAAATAGCTTTTGGTCGTTGAGGTAGGCACAGATTATAATAGGCATCCTTGTTCCAGAACTCCGGGCCCTTCCATCCACACCAGCCCTGTCCAAAGAAAAGCAAGACAGCTTTTAAATCTACTTCAAATTCTGTTTTTTCCTGTCTACTATTATTGAGTCTATTCTAATTTTACTAATCATACTAATCAAAGATGTATGAATTATTTTCAAATGTCTATAGAATGCAATGGCAATTTTCAGAAAGCTCTCTACATACCTGGCAACACATTAGTGGAAAACATACTACAAAGACTCTCTCCCCTCTCTCCCCCTTCCTCCCTCCCCATCTTAGTTTTTAGAAAGTATCATCTTCCCATCCCACCTCCCTTCTGCTGCTCCTGAGAGGCTCTGAAAGTCCATTATTCTCACAGTTTTCCTTTCTTATCCTGAATCCTTGCCTTCTTTGGTAACAGTTGATATTTCAGCCCCAAACAGAGCTCCTAATACCAGAAATTGTGCTATTCAACCTGATTCAGCAGAAGCAAATCATCTAACAAAATCTTTTAAGTTTGCAGAGTACCACATTATTGGAGGTGTTTTTAAAGAAAAGAGCCTCACTTTTGATGAGGAAAGTGGGTTCTGCATTTATTTTATCCTTGTGGACCACTGAATCATTCTTTACAGCTAGTAGCTGTAACAGCCTTTGGTCATATATGTTCTTTGGAAATCATTTCTTCCTGATCATTTCAAGCTTTGATCATTATAGGCCAGCAAAATGTTTCTTAAACAGCTCTTTTTTTCTGTTTGTTGTTGTTGGTTTTTTGGTGTCTTTTTTTGTTTGGTTGGTTGGTTTTCTGTTTATTTGGGTTTTTTGTTAGTCCTACACAAGGGTATCAAAGATTAGAAATAAAAGTTACTACTTGCAACTTAATATGAAAAACAGAAAAGACACTGATTAGCTAGCACTCACAGGATTATTTAGCTGCTTTTAGAGTTTACATTTCTGACGCTATATTTACTGGTTTGTAATGGGATGCGTCATTCCTTTTAGTGGCTTTAAAAGTGGAAATTACATTACACACCCTTAAGCGGTTTGGAGTTTTTCCACATTTTCAAAACAATTCAGTACCTACCCTCTGAACATTGTTCGAGGCCTGATCTGAGAATGGTTAGTGTTGGATTTTTAAAGTAACTTTTACAATTTAAAATAAATTATCTTCTCTGCTTCATTTAGAGCATCTTATAGCCTGAACAGAATTTTCTGTTTTATTCAAAATACAAAATACATTTATCATATATACTCCTGGATAAAGGGGAGATGGGTGAATTCATATAAAATAAAGAACATTGCTTTATAGTATAATAATTTGATGTACTTGCTGGTCTTATACATCTCCAAAGACACTACATTTCAGAAACTGACAATACTTAGTTTATTGTAGCATGCAGGCTAACTGGGGTCAGTGCTTCTTCCATAAAGAATGGAGAAGCCATTCAACAAAATGGCCAATTTGCATTTGGCTGGACATTATTTTTTAAACGCCAGAATACATGAATATACATAAATGTGTGAATATATATGTGCATCAAGCCTCACCTTTTCCAAAATAACATGCAGATCTTCTCCTCCAGTGTAATGTGGGTCTAGAATCAAGTATTTTATGTGCCCTGTAGTCTCATTCCAAGCCACTCCTAATATTGTGTGAGCCAAAACACCTCCACCTAAAATACGAGAAACACAGATACTTGATTTTTTTTCCATTGGGATTGAATTAATGTGCAAGGGTTAAATAAAAGTACATCAACACCTTTAATTAACAGATTAGCTTTTATCAAGATGATTCTGAAAGTGTCTGACATAAGATTCTTCACATTATTAAACAATGTACCTTTAGTACATCTAAGAAAGGTTAGTTGTAGTAACTAAACTAAGTAGAAATGCATTTTCCAAATTTGTTCCAAGTCAGCAAGGCAGACTGAATCCTCAACACTTCCACCAGATGAAGTCAAGAATACTTCAAACATCTCTTCTGCACTTTAAAGAAACCTAACTGTAGGAAAGAAATCTGCAAAATTTCCTGGTTGTAAAAGGACTAAAATTAGAAGAGAAATCAGAATTCCTGGAAGAAGTTTATCTGCTGTTTTCTACTAAGTTACGTCAATGAATATTAGGGGCAGAATAGTAAATTCTGATTTCCCTTTCCCCAGCCTGCAAACAGGAAAAAGGGATATTTTGATGAGATGGGCACAGGTTAACTCTTGAATGTTTCTTTCAGATAACATGCAATACTTTACGTCCCCACAGTACTGTAGTAATAACTCCACAAAGCACGTAGGGATTGCAAAATCACTGGAAGAATACAAGCAAAAACAATCCCCAAACCCCACCCTCAAAAAGCCCAACTCCAATGATAACAAAAATTAAACAACCTACAAGGGAGCTTTATAGGGAAAGGTAAGTTACAGACTAAAAGATTTTTCAATATAGGATTGCACATTCTTGAAATTCAGACAAAGAGGCTGCTGAAAGGCCAAGAATATTTAATAGAATCATAGAATGGTTTGGGTTGTAAGGGACTTTAAGTAACACCTAGTTCCAACTCCCCCTGCAATGGGCAGGTCACCTCACACTTGACCAGGTGCTTAAAGCTCCATCCAACCTGGCCTTAAACATTAGGCCACCCCCCTGGCCTTGGCCCATTCACAGCTTCTCTGGGCAGCCTGTTCTTCTGTCTCACCACCTTCACAGGGAAACATTTCTTCCTAATGTCTAATCTAAATCATCTCCATATCGAAGTCTGGACTTCTGGCACCTTTGTTTTGAGAAAGTTACACTGTATTATGGAATGACAAATACAGACTGCAAAATTGCTTAAATTAATGTTATTAAAGTTGAAAATAGTAATATCAATATTACTCATTTCCTAAAACACAGCATGGAAAAAAATAGTTTAATTAACGTTACAGTATTTTTACAAATGGCACTTCTTATCATAGCAGTATTTCAGATTATTAAAACTAGTCTTAAAGCAAATTTGGATAATACCCTTCTCTTCCAAGCCAGATAAACAATACTCTTCTCTGAGAGGAAGTTTTGGAGAACTCTATGAACTTCTGTTTCTGTAGAGAATGGAAGTTAGGTCAAGCTCTGACTTAACAGCAATATTTAAAAACACCCTTTAGACTGGCTTTTGTTACCATGTTTAATTAATACTGAGCTTGAAAGAAATAATGAATAAAAAGATACCAGCTAGACTAAACTGTATAATTTTTGAGGCTACCTTGGGAAAACTGTAATTTTTAATTCATCTACAGTTTTGATTAACTCTTGTACAGCAAATTAAATGGGTTCTAATTGAAATGAAATTCAGCACAGGGAGGCCATGCACTTTCATTACCATTCGTCAACACTCAAGCACTTACCAATCATAATTGGAGTTCCCTCAGTCTTGAAATGATTAGCAAGCTCTCTTCCCTGCAACGCTAGTTCAGAACCCTGGCTAGGTAAGAAAAACAGTAACAGATTTGTCATTCTGTCTAGGTTTACTTCTTGAATTATCCATTAAACTCGTTCACTGCATAGATAACCAATTAGAAGGTCTCTTGGATTATTCCTGGGTAAACTTCCTGAGAAAATCTGAAAACCACTTTCTAACACAAGGTCTATCTGCTAGGCAAGGAAATGAATACAGACATTTTTAATGTCTTGTATTTATATTTCTTTATACAGTGACTAATATTTTTAAAGCCCCAGTAAGAGTCTGTGTGCCTGCTTCCCAAGCGGAGAGAATTGATTAAATGCAGACAGAATACAAAACTGGGAAATGGTGCATTTATTATAAAGGATCCAGTACTGGCATTGCTGGTGCAGCTGTGAAGTCTTATTTCCATAAAGAATTAGAGATGCTAGCTGGAAATAAGCCCAAAACAAAAATGCTATCCACTGCCAGTGACCAGATGAAAAAGCTGCATGATTGTTTCCTCTTCCCGGCATGGTAGTGACGTTGGTTTTTCATAACACTGAGATAAACTGGTGCTCCCTTGTAGCAGCACTACAAGCAATTCTATCCAGTTCAGAAAAGAACGTATTCTATATTCTCATATGCAGGAATAAAAATCTTCTTACTGGCAGGGCTCGTCATAGATGCTATAAATAATAGGTGGATCATCTCCAAGTACAAGCTCTGGTACAAAAAAAAAGATTAAAATATTAAAGACCTGAGCTATTTTCCTAACATCCCCATGGAAGGATCCCCATCACCATGCTCTTGTAGAATAGCTATAGTTTGAATTTACTCTAAATAAACGTAACACATGAGAAGTATTTTGATTTGTATTTTCATACAGACTCTGTGTATGTTCTTAATTTCACAATTGTATTTATTTAATGTTCAGGGCTTTATTAGTCAGCTAATAGTGCTGGCTTAGTGCTGCCTAAATGATAAAAAACTATGGTAATTTTTCTTCTGATAAATGCTAAAGACTATTGTTTTAGTCCCAAATATCTTCCTAGGGTCCTTCATTGTGTATGAGAGCATCAGATTGTCAGAATGGAAACAAATTCCTTGCTTTATATGTCACACAAATGCAGAAAGGGGAACATTATTTTCCAGACTTCTGAACAATTTGCCTCAATCCTAAACTCACAAGTTAGGTCTGTAGCCACAATAATTATTTGTCAGTGTACATTCAGTTCTCTGTGGACATCAGACTGTGTGCCTGCATCAAAAATTGTGGTGCAAAGGAACAGGCTGAATTCCGTATCAGTCTGCATATCTTGAAGGAATTTACAGATTAAGCACACCCAATGGGAGGTACATTTCTTGTGGAAGCATTAGACCATAGCTTTATGAAACTGGGCAATTTGCATATTATTAAGCAATTTATAGCAACTGGAAACAGGAACCCCAAGCTCCCAAGAAATTAACACTACCTTCATCTATAAGCACTTAGCACAACTAAAGGTAAGAATAGAGGGTTAATGAGCAATGAACCCTTGAAAGATTTATTATCTCTTGAATTATACCTCCTCCCATGTACTGTAATCATGACTTGCATTTTAAGGCATTCAGTCTTTTTAGCAATTACCAAGCTAGTAAGCAGATAGTGATTCTTACCTGACAAATAATATTTTGGATGTTATTCCAAAAAGCTGATTCAGAACAAGCTGTACCTCAATTGAACCAATCCATTGCTGTGACCCAACAAATGTTGCAGGCTTGTCTCCAGCATCAACCAGTGCCTTTGCAACACCACAATGAGGAAGAAACACAAATATCAACAACATATAGCAGGGAATTCCACCCTTTTTGTGAACAAAGTTGGTTTATATATATGAGCATGTGTTTTGAACCTAGCTAGTCAAAAGCAGACCAATGAATGTTGAATTCATTCACTGCAGTTCTGTTTTGGAAATGTTCCTTTGAGCAGTAATGCAGAACTGTGTCCCTGAGCAGAGACAACAATCCCAGGTCCACAGGCAGACTTCAGGCTGGGAGGGCAACCATTGAGCTCTTTAATAATGGAGTGCATCATCTGTACACTGAAGAAGCCACTTCACAGACTGAAAGGCTTGGATTTCTATTCAAAGCACTCTGGAAAGGATGCATAAAATAGTGCTCTGAGGAAGAGGCTACTGTTCCGTGTCAAAAGTTATGGTTTATTTTAAACTCTTCCTCATTCTGAGGCTTATATGTTACATTCAGCACTTGAGAGGGGCCTTTTCTGCTCAGGACACAAAGCCCAAAGGTCTTCTGCAGGCTACTGCCCTCTTTTAGACACCTAAAAATACTACAGGAGTGCACAGATTTCAATGGCATTCAGATGTGGATTGAGAACTGTTCAGGAAATGTGGTTTTACCTTTAGTATTCACATCCCTGCCACATATGATAAATGTTTTTTCATTGAATGAATTAAACTTTACAAAAATGTTCAGTAAATAAATATAACATGAAGAATTATATTTAGAAGACTGAAGGTAACTGCAGTATTCCTTGATAGGCATACTCAAGAATGGGTATTAACTACAAGTCTACAGTTTTACTTCAGTGCTGTTAACAGAAATTAACATATTCCGGTATGCATTCCAATTCAAAACAGAAAAAGAAGTGAAAGAGAGTTCAAAAATCAGGAAAAGTGCACTACTGTAAAAGGCAAAGTTGCAGAAGTTGTCCATAAATTCCTGTATAGCATCTGGGAACTAATCCAGCTGTCACTGAATATGACAGCCAGTTTTAAAACTGATTTTAGCATGACACATTGGGTTCTTTGTTCTTTTCATTTCACAAAAACACTGAAAATGTCATATCACAGCTTCTAATAGAACATTAATCCAAGGAAACATTTAAAAGATTATTTTAATGTATCTTATTTGAACAGATAATGTCACTCAAAGCAGATAAACAATTCAGAACCACCAGTCCAATTTAAGGGACAAAAGAGATCTAAAATATATGAATTTGATATTTTAAAATAATCTACATAAACCTTTTTAGACAAATTTGCATAAAATAATCTCCTTAAATGTTCTGTACCTGTTGAATTTCCTTGTGTGTTGGTACAGGTCTATCCATGTAGCCTTGGTGCTTGAACCAAGAGCAGATTGTCTGCAGAGACCGATAGGCACAGCCCCAGCCACTGTCATCCATGCGGTCCTGCATATAGTGGTGGTAACTGTATACACCTTGCACTAAATAAACCTGCACAGGAGGGGAGAACACAGAGCCATCTGATCACACTTGCATCAGTTTTCAGAGAAGTCATATGACCTGTCACTACCACTGTAAAGTTTTCAGCTGGGGACTGCAAATCTTTGGAAGATTGAAAGGGTCATTATTCACACGATTGCTCTACTTGGTTTTGTCTCCTGAACTTCTCTGTTCATAGTTTTAGTTTCTTGTCCCGGTTCTGAGAAACTTTTTCAAATACATGTTAGAAACACAGACATTATTTTCACAAGAAAATCCAATTTCTTTGGGACAAATACAGCAAATTAAAGCAATGCCATTTTATGCAGAGAAGCCCTTTTGCTTGAAAGGTCAAGCCAATTATTTCACTTTCTCATCTACACATTACTGACTATCTAAATTACTTCTTTCAATTAAAAAAAAAAATCTCGATTAAAATGAAAAGGTACTTTCTGCAAAATGTTGCAATTTAAACTTACCATACCAGACTCCATGCCAGGTGAACTAAGATGTAAATGTGGATTTCTGAGATACCCATCTTTATATGGTTCATCTGGAAAATGATAAGCATTTGCTCTCTTGAAATATGGTCTGTCACAAGGCAGATTGTATAACCCATGCAATTCCTACATGCGAGTTCAAATGAAAGTAAGAAACACAATTCAAATTTTGGATTAAAAGAAAGACCATATTGTAAGCAGCAATAAAGATATAATTTTAACAGCACAGTTTAGCAAATTATTAAAATAGGCTTAATTAAACATTCAGCAGGTATGTTCACTACTTGACCTCATCTCTCCAGGGAAGCTCATGCAGGCTTACCTCCCATCTCAAGGGCCCACTACTTTATGCAGTCCTGTTACATAACACCTGCTGCTGGGGCCCCACTAAAAATACCATGAGTAACAGGTTTGTTATGAAAGCATGATAAAATACACCATCATAGAAAAGGATTACAGTTTTATCTACACAGTAATGTAGATACACAAAATTATAATCTTAACTGATACTGAAGTATACAAATAACATGCACTGAGACAAAGTAAAGATATTGGGCTTATGGTTCAAGCAGATTCAGTTTATTTTAAAATCTCTAAAGCTCTGTTTGCCACACAGCAGCCACATTTAAAGAGATATATTGTCTTATTTCACAGAGCTTAAGAGTGGAAGGCATGATGAGATCATCTAGGATAATGTATGTAGCACAGGTAATACATTTTAGGCAGATGACCCAGCACTGAACCCAGCTACAGGAGCTGCAGTAACACTTCCCATCAGTGGGTAAGCATGAACAGCAGACAGAGAGCAGGAAACACAGGCAGTGCCACCAGTGCCTGAGGCCTCTGCAAACACAAAGCTAGACTGGGTTTTATACACCCAGTAATGCTTCACGCAGAAAAAGTCCCCATAGCTTCTATGCCTCTAAACTGCAGAATATATTTTCCCTGCTCTCAGTACATGAAACTGTGTGACCTAGACTGGTATCAGTCTCAGTCTGAAAGGATTGCCACATCTTGGCATTCTTTCACCTTATCCATATTATTTTTTCTAGATGTGCCAACCCAAAGGCAAAAACAAGCTAAAAACTAGCTAAGCCTGGTCAGCTGTGAGCTACAAAAAGCAGCCCCCTCCAAACAGACAAAAACCCCACAACACTGAAACCCCAAGAAAGAAACGAAAACTAAGAAACCAATACTACCCCTTTCAGGACATTTCTTAAAACCTGAATGCAGTAACACATCAAAAGTAAGCTGATGTTCTACCATAGAAGAACAAAAAAAAGGAGAAATTCAAAGAATACTGTAGTGGAAGTATAATTTAGAGAAAATATTTATCAACCAAATTTTATGTACTTCTAGAGTTTCTGTTGTTCCCTTACAAAAATGAAATCTGGCATATTCTAGAAAATAACTTTAATAAATCAAGCTTCTTCATTCAGTATACTGCTTTGGTTATAATAAAAATAAATCTAAACAACAGCAGTATCTGCTGTTGACATTGACTAAATGGAAAGCCTTACCACTGCTTCAATTACAGTAATTAAAAATAAAAAATTAGATTCTGTTACGGTTTGTTGGCTTTACCTTTCTGTAACTTTCCAGCTGATCATCTGAAATACCCGTAGGATATGAGACTGTTATGAGGTGATTTTTTCCTGGTAACATGAAATGAAATTGTTCTGGCACCACAATTGATGTTCCTTTCACATATTTCATGATACATCTTTCCATGTCAGTTAATTGCCCATGAATTGCTTTCACTAGGAGATTCTGTACCCTGCAAAGTTCAAGGGAGAATATTTCAAATGATTGTGAATCATTTTTTCTCACAGCTGTGAGTTATAAAATACTTAAATGCATGTCTGACTTGGTCAGATGACTGCACTACTTCAATGCTTCTGCTCCCACAGGGAAAGGCAGAGCCCAACTGTCCCTTACTCAAAGCTTGTCCACACACAGAAACGAGTCCCTAGTGATTCAGTCCTCCCAAATGTGGCTACCCTGCTCTCTTATCAAAAACACAATCAGTATGAGCATTTGCCAAAATAAAAATCAAATGGTTTTGTTTTGCTTTTTATGCACTCCATTTAGCATCATTCAGAGTCAAATCCTATGGAAAAAAAGTAAGGAAAAAATACACAGGCAGAGTCAAATGTTTTCCATCTGTACCAACCCTGCTGTAGCCCCAAATGTAGGGATGAGATTACAAAGATTCATCAAGTACATCCCAGCTCTCACTTTTATACACCTCACATAGAAACATTTCTAGAACGCTTTCCTGATTTTCTCAATTCCTTGCTAAGCACTGGTTATGAGTTATCAAATCTGTCAGACATTGATAAACTGAAATTTTTATAGACAGCAAAAGGATCATGTCTCAAGATTATTAACAGCTGTCTACATGACCTTTTATTATTTACACAGTTAAAATTACACCACAAAAATACTATATACTTTTCATTAAACTGATGAATGATATAGTTTTACTTCATTATTTCAAGAAAAAGCAGAAATTATGCTGAAAAATTCCACGTCCACGATAACACTTACTTTCCCCATGGTTCTTCTGGAGAAACAGATACAACAACATCAACTGGTAATGTCATATTTATGTAGTGGTGTTCCTTCTTTTCCCTTTCAATGACTGGAGCCAAAGCAGCTAATGAAGATGTCATTTCCAGCATGAGGTCTACATTGATTATCTGCTGCTGCAGAGTATAAAGACATCAATATTACATCTCCAACCACACATGAATTAAGAAGGCAAAAGTAAGGTTGCAGATATTTGGTATCAAACTCAGTAATTAAATACTTGGGTTAAAAAAATCTGGTAATATTAAAGACAAACTTTTATGTGCTGATCTACCATAGGTGGATTTCTGCATTCATGTTGAGTCTCAATGACTTCAAAAGCCTTCTTTAAATTCATGCCAATGCCTATTTGTGTACAGAAAGGCCTAGGGAGGGCAAGTCCAAAAATGTTTAAATGATAATTTGTCTTATATGTTAGAAACATACCGTATCCTG
This sequence comes from Poecile atricapillus, assembly GCF_030490865.1. NCBI lineage: Eukaryota > Metazoa > Chordata > Aves > Passeriformes > Paridae > Poecile > Poecile atricapillus. Next base: position 44,838,397 of record NC_081252.1, read on the forward strand.
TAACTTTTTATCCTTTTTTTTGCCAAGCTTTCGTTTGGTCTCATCATCTTGATCAAATCTGAATTATCAACAGAAGGAGAAATTTCTGTAATATGAAATTAATCTGTTAACCTTCCCCCTCCCCCCGCTGTCCTCCCCCCGCCCCCCAGTCCTGTTTTTAAATATACTTACTGTATAAATCGTCTTATCTCCTTACATGCAGACTCATCAGTCAGCTCTGGAACTGTAGTCATACCATTGTTAGGCCACACATAGACTGAACTGTGGCAAATTCTGAACACAAGAAACTCTGAGGATAGTTTGTTTTCTAGATCACTGAAAACATATCCTAATGCCTTTTTTGTTGATGCCTCTGAAACACAGTAATGACATAATTAGCAGAGAAAATTCCCTCACCATTTTTTTATAGCTGTTGGGCATACATTTAATAAAATTGTTTTGACTTGGAATAAAAATGCAAGTGCTGTTATGATCAGAGAAATGACCAGGTAAACAAAACTGAGTTAAGATTTCGATTAGCAGGTCTGTCTCACACATTCACACTCACCTCCCTGAACAAGAGTGTACTGTTTCTCTAAGATGCTGTCAAACTTCCAGGAGAATAATCTACTCTGCTGTCACCACATCTAGTAAGTCTTAACCAAGCCTACAGCTGCAAACAAACTTTTACGTACAAACTTTTATGTATATTTAGACTTTTGAAAAAATCCTGAAAATATTCAATCTGTCACTCACATGTTTCTGACCTCATACCATTGTTCAGAAATACAAATCAAAACCCGACTAAATCTTTGGAAAAGCAGGGCCTGCATTCCAGCTGAGGACCAAATTTTGGCCAACATAAACCTGTATGCCACAGTCAGGTTTGCCTGAATCTTTATTACTGGTACGTACAGCTGTCTTTCAGAGCTTGTAAGGTGTTTTACCCACATCTTACAACCTGAACCAATAATGGATATGACACTATTGGATATGATAGAGTAACTTTGGCACATTAGCCACATTTTTTTCCTTACTGTGAAGGTTAAAAACCATTACTTTGAATACAGTAAGTTAAAAAAGCCTAACAAGCTATCAAAGACTATGCTGTATCTCTCTGATGCATGAACTTAAATTTGGTCACTATTAGATAACTTTTGTACTAGAAATCTGTAGAAATTACATTACTAGAAAAGCCAAAGGAAAATTGCTCCAAAAGAAAAAACTCACTGCCCTTCAAAAGGAGCAGTGTGCCATATTTACCCAATAAGAGGTGTGAATACCATGCACTTGGACAATTCAAACACCGCTCTGCTTCACTGTGGTTACAATTCACTACACTGTAGACAAAGTCAAATAACCCAACTAAGGATGCAACTCCCAAAATGCTGCTTTGGATTAGGCAAACCTATTCAACACTTCTGCTCCACGTCATGAACTCAAATAAGCCCAAATTCCTTATCAAGGTTCACTAGATGGAAATCAGTGTTTCTGCTAGAGACACATCCTTTTAAAATGCAGAATGAACAAGAGCTGAGCTCAAAACAGGCTTCTTCCCCATCCTACCCTATCACAGCCCAATGGCCACTGATCAGGTGGGCCACCCTGAGCAGGTCTTCTGAGGAGAACGTCACTTTACCGTAACAATGGAGGACTACAGGAGCCCCTTAATGCCTTGTCCCTTGCTATCACATGGAATTGCCGTAGTCAACCTTGCCTAAATTCAGTAGAGTGACTTGTTAGCTTGCTTCCCTTCTCTATTTCTCTGCACAGATTGGACCACAGTCTCAAAATTGCATTATTACTACAGTCCCATTATAATAAAATCCATTAACTTAAAGCTATGGTTTGCTTAGAATTCTAAGGTCAACTTCAGCTTCAAGCTGAAAAATGATCCCAATAACATATCCATAAGTAAGAAGTATATGCAAATTAAAAATGTCAATGTAAAGTTTATTTCAAATTAAATCAAAAAACACAGGGTGGAAAAAAGTGTCAGAAAACTTATGGAGATAAAGAAAAATCTTTACAGGTCTGTGTGTAAGCACTTAACACCTTGTAAAATGCCAAGAAAATAAATATAATAAACAGTTTCTTAATAAAAGTTCATATAAGTATTAAGAAATCTATTAGTATTATAAACACACCATCAGTAGTTGCAAGCTGAAATGCAAGATCCAAGCCTCCTCTTATTCTGAAGAGTATATCCATAGCTTCTAGAATTACCTAAGGAGAAAAAAAAGCAATGAAAATGAACAGCCATTTCAACATGTCTTCTCTCAAGCAACAACTGACTGTTGTTATACCACAGTATGTAAGCACAACAGCAATCACTGCAGCTGCTCAGGTTACAGAAGGCCAGTGAATAAACATGGAAGTGCGTGGTGCAGCAGTGCACAGTCACTGCAACCAGCGCCTCAATTACACCTAGGAACACATCTCCTACTTCGACAAAAAAAGCCGTAATTCTATACTTCTACCATATAGAAATACTTTAGGAAAAATGTCATTGTTTCTCATTGTTTCAATCCAAATGTTTCCCATAATAAACAGTCACACACACACACACACACACACGCACACACATATTCTTCCAGCTCAAGTAAAGCAAGGACAGAACTGAGCAGAAAGATAATTAGGCACATCTGCAAGTATGCATTCATGAGTTAGGAAACCACAGTTTCAGGGAAATGAGAAAAAACAAAGTGGGGATGATGTGACTTACACAACCTCTAGAATTAAGGCTGAGTTTCATATTTGACAGGAAAGCTGCTTATGCCACCATAGAGACCAGCCAGCTGTTTCTTCCCACTTCCAAAGTCCCTGCTCTGTGTCCTCCTAACTGCTCACTGCAGATATTTTAACATGAACTTTACCAGAGAGCTCATGCAGATGGAAAAACACCCTTCTATTTAGAGAGGGGTTTTTCAGACAGATCAATCCCCCATCAAGTTCAATGTACCAGACAAAAACAGCTGTGGCAGTACAGAGAGGAACAAAAGGTGACAGATGAGTGTGGGCATTGTTCAGTGTAACAGTCCACAGAAACAATGCTTAACAGCTTTAACTGCTCCAAAAAACCACCAAGCACCAGTAAAAATAATTATACTAGGACCCTTTGGAAAGATTTATTACACAACTGTTTGCTTACAAAGTATGAGACACATGCAATGCCATTGCTACTCATGAAATAAAAAACTCAAAACATAGGACTAATTTTCTTTCCATTAAAAGCATTCTAAAGAGAAATATGCAAAATATGCATGACTGTTAAAATATAATCATCTACTACAGTTTATCTGCTGGTGACGGATTTTCATGTTTCAGTGATTCTGGAGTGCCAAGAAACAGTTTGGTTCCTGAAGCATAATCCTGAAGTATTTTAGATAACACAGTTATCTTCATTAATAGGGTCTTGGAGTATGGGACCCACAAAAGCTCCAGCCAGAATGTGAAAAAAATGTTTGCCTGGGCTGATGTAAAAGACGTTTTTTATTTGAATTATTACTATGTGAGAAGAATGTTCATGAATAAGAAGAACAGCTCTGCAAAAGGAGCTCTGATAGTGGCTCATCGTGGACATTATAGAATCAATCACAGCATGGGTGAAGCTGGAAAGGACCACAGGGGGTCAGAGAATCACAGAACCTTCTGAACTGGAAGGGAACCACAAGGACAACGAGTGCAACACTTAAGTGAATGGCCCATAATGGGGACCAAACCACAACCTTGGTGTTAGGGTAATGTGGTCCAACCTCCTTGCTCAAGCAGGGCCATCCTAGAACATACTGCACAGGATTGTGTCCAGACAGTTCCTGAATATCTCCACTGAGGGAGACCACAGTCTCTCCGGACAATCTGTTCCAGAGCTGTCACTGCACAATAAAGAAGCTCTTTCTCGTGTTCAGGTGAAACTTCCTGAGCATCAGGTCCTGCCCGTTGCCTCTTGTCCTATCGCTTGGCACCACCGAGAAGAGCCTCGCACCATTATGATGACCTCTTCCAACAAATCCCTGACTCAAGCCAGGGAAGCTGAGTCCCCCAAGGGCGATGGAGAATGGCAGGCGGTATAGCAAGGCATCAGTGCGGGCGGCGCCACGGCCGCCCGTGTGACACAACCTGGGCCCCGCAGAAAGGGGATCGCGGGTCCTCAGCACCTCCCCCCGTGGTAGCCCTGCGGCTGGAGGCCCAAACGCCACGGCCGAACACGCAGCCGGCAGCGGGGACACCGGCCCGGCCCGCCCGGCCCCGCCGCTAGCTCTGCCCGAGCGGGGGCGCTCCCCTCCGCGCTGAGAAAGGACACCCATCCACCCACCAGCCTACCTACCTAGTCTTCCACCCATCCATCCATCCATGCATCCATCCCCCGGGGACGGGGAGAGGGGGGCCGGCCAGGGGAGGGGCGGACTCACCACGTCCGTCAGCGCCGCCGCGGGGGCCGGGCCCGGCCGTATCCTGGCGGCGCATGCGCGCTCGGCAGCGCCCCGTGGTGCCGGCGGGCTCCGCCTCCCCCGGGCCCGGGGCCGAGGCTTCCCCTTCGGCCCGCATGGGGCGGCCGCGGTGCCGCGGAGTCACCCCGCAGTCACCCCGCAGTCACCCCGCAGTCACCCCGCAATCACCCGCCTTCCCTGCCGTGCTGCCGTGCCTGCCGGCGGCCGGCACTCGGCGAGGAGTGCGTGGGGCTGAGCGTTCTCTCCTTGGGCTGCCATGGCTGCGCTCAGCGCAGTGTGTCTGGGACCAGCGCCCTGCTGCCAAACGATGGTATTATTTCCTCCGCATTTCTGCAAACCCATGGGGAGACGCTCCGGAGTCCCTCTGGGCCGGCTGCTGCCTCGCGTTACTGCTCCGTCCAGGCCAGGCTTGGCCACATCCAGGTCCCAAAGTCGTCCCCATTAATCCCTTGATAAACGCTCTGTGTATTAAGATGTAGAATTTAACTCCAGGTCTGTTTATTTCCGAAAATTTTTTTCTGTCCTCCTCACAAATAATGCTAACTAGCTTCAAACAGGGAACCCTTAAACCGGTTTCCAAGGGTCAGTTTTCCATCAGCTCGGGTTGTTTCTTTCTTGTCGCCTGCCCTTCAGTTCCTTACTCGGTGTCGAGATCTCCCAACAGTCGAAGAACAGCACTGAGCCTTATGAAGTGATGGTGCATTTCACACAGTGTGAACCAACACGTCGCAAAACCCCTCCCCCAAAACAACGAAAAACTTGATCTCTTTAAAACTTAGGCATACTGTCTGTTCCACATGCTAAGCACAAGTAAAATACAGCTCACCCTTCCATCGTACAGTGTTTCAGCATATTGGTTTTTATAATAAAATGTATAAAATATCATTAGATGTGTTTCCAGTGCTGTGCTGCTGCAGCTTTTCTATTCATTAGCCAGACAGGGCTAATGTGTGATACCCATCTCTCAGAGCTTTGTGTTGGAAGTTGTGGTGGTTTCACCCCAGGCAGCAGGCAAGCTTCACACAGCCACTCACTCAGTACCCCACCAGCAGGACCGCGGAGAGAATCAGAAGGGTAAAAGCCAGAAAACTCATGGGTTGTATTGTAGATACATATTATATTATTGGCTTTTCGCAAATATTAAAATGAATGTTTACATATATATATATATAAATATATATATATATGTCAGGTTAGAAAACTTTACTGTATTAATATAGTTCCTTCTATTTCTGTTATTGATGAAACTTAGAAATAGTGGTATAATACATACATATGTTAGGTTGTGGCATAGTATTAAAATAAAGAACTACTTTGGTTCATGGAGCCTAGAGACTGAAAAGATCAGAAACACCCTTGCATTCTTAGATTATTTCATCCAGATGGAGACAGCTGTGATCAGTGCTCCAAGGGAAGCATTTATTGAACCTCTGTTATCAGGAAATGTGAGACTCAATGGAGCCAAGAAGATTGATCTATCAGGGAGGGGGTGAGTTAAAGCTAAACAAAGGAGCATCTAAAACTTAAGAGGAATGTTTGAATCATGTATAAGAATTTATGAATATGTACTAGGGGACTGTTTTTAAGGGACAATCCTTTGTTAGTAAGGTGTGCTCTCTTGGCTGAATGCTGAGGCACCCAGCTGTATTTGTACATTTTGCTTTATTTCTATCTCCTAACTGTCTTTCTATTAAACTTTTTAAATTTTATATAAAAAAAATGTGAACCTCGTTTTTCACAGGTTGAGATAGAGACAGTCCAATAGGGAAAGCAAAAGCCACACACACAAGCAAAGTGAAACAAGGAATGAATTCCTGGCTTCCCATGGGCAGGCAGGTGTTCAGCCATCCCCAGGAGCACAGGACCCCATCACAGTAACAGTGACTTGGGAGGACAAAGCCATCGCTCCAAACCACTTTACATACTGAGCATGGTGTCACATGGTCTGGAATATCCCTTTGGTCAGTTGGGGTCACCAGTCCTGGCTGTGTCTCCTCCCAGTCTCCCATCACCCCCCAGGCTGCTCTCCAGTGTGGCAGTACAAAAAGCAAAAAAGGCCTCTTGGCTCTGTAGATATTTTTCATCTACTGGTGTGGGTGTGGTTTTTTTTGTTTTTTGGTTTTTGGTTTTTTTGGCTTTTGTTTTGGTTTTTTTTGAGATACCTGGCTGTATCTCACAAAGGTTCTACCACTCAGGATTTGACCTTCATTTTTTATTTGGAGATCTTAACCAAGAATGCAATTGTGACCAAACAGTTCCAGTTGAAAGCACAGTAATACTTTTAAGTTCTCAGAAGAATGGGACCACATTATCCTAGATGCTATATAAACCCCCTATTGTTCCTTTTCTTGTCTAAGTTCATAAATATAAGAAAACTTGCAAATTTTCTTGCACTGGTTTTATTTATCCTGTATATGTTCACCATATGTAGTGAAAAATGGCAGCCAGAGAACAGTTTTGGTCTAGGGTAAGGAAAAAATTAGAATAAATAAATAAACTGCCTGCAGTTGAGACCAATTCAGAGTCAAAGCTAAGCATTCAGTGCAGAAAATGAAAACAGAGAAAAGAAGGATCTCTGCAGGGCTTAGAGGGCATAAGAAATAAAGCCTGGAGCTTGTATGAGGAATACATAAAAACACACTTCATTAGCTGATTAGTGTCTGAGATGCAAACCTTAAGGAGTTTTGGATTTTGGAGAAGATGGGGTTTTAATTGGGAATTGACATTGCTGGAACTAATTGGAATGGAGTAGGCTGTGCTGAGATTAATTAAAATAAACGGATGGGCCTTGCTAAAACTAAAGGCAGAGAAGCCTTGTTAAGGTTAGAAGTTAATTGTTAACTATGCCAGATGTGAATGTTTACTCAGCTGGACTTGGGAAGAGAAACAGGGAATCTGATAAGGAACTTCAAAATTGTACATTGGAAACTCATTGAAGACAGGAAACAAGGAGCCCAGCCAAGGGCCCATTTGTCACTTTGCATTTAAAAGGTAGAAAGTTCAGAATGAAGAAGATATGTATCCCTTCCTCCCTTCCATGATCCCTACTCATAAAAAGACCACTAACTCATTTCAAAGGACAAACTCTGCATGTTTAATTGCTTTTTTTTCTAATTAGCATAAGAAGCGGAGAGTGGGTGGTAACTGGGTTATGAAGATGTATTTGTATTCAATACTTCTCTAAGTAAAAATCCTGTACTCACCTGTACTCAATGCTGTGGGCATTAAGGGGTGACCCTGCACACCGGCCCAATACTGTTATTAAACATAAACTCTATGACTTTAAATGGTTAGAGAGTCTTTGTCCGTCTCAGTTGGATATCGATACTGGATCATATCCATACTTTGGTAAATCATGTCATTGTTTCTTAAAATCTAAATGGATAATATTGCATTCCCCAGAGCATTTCATCTTGATACAGTTTTTTTTTAAGATGCTAAATTTATGCCATTCCCTTTAGACTAAACTTTAATTTCACTTTTAAATGGGTTTATGACGCATAAATATCTATTCAGTGACTCCAGATAACTAATACAATAACTAATACAATAACATCTGTTAATCTGCCAGTTTCCAGCTCTTCAATTTGGAACTCTGTCATCAGTCATTTAGTGCTTTGCTCTGCTAATCACAATTTTCCTTCTATTATGTTCTTTACCTTTGATTTATTTGACTGACATTGATTCATCTGAGGAAGATGATGAGAGCAAGGAAAACGTAACTATTCCAAAAGAGAAAGCAAAAATGCTTGCAGACTTATTACTGTGCTGGGTGGTTGGCCTCATAGATGAAGCACCTGAGATCTTTCAGAAGGGAAATCTATTCAGAAAAGTTAGCTGCCAGAAAGTCAGGCTTGTCAGGCTGACAGTACTGGTGATCCCATGGCTCCCATGGGGAGCTCCAGGCTCCCTATCCTTCACACTATAAATTGTTTTCCCAGACATTTAGGTTACATGTACTTCCTAAGATACTGCACCTTTTCCCTCTCTGCTATATAAATTATTATGGGAAAAATTGCTTTATTTTTGATTAAACTGCTTACATCTGTACTTAGAAATGTAGCTGCAGCAGACTGGGGTTTAGCTGTACTTGGAGATTACAAAAAACTAATCAGATCCCACAATGTTTTTTAACTGAAATTTTCCGCTCTTGCAGTATTGGTGGACATAATGTTTCACGAAAAAACAGTGCTGGATTCAATCATCTATGTTAGAAAGCTTATTGACAATGATGCCCAAGCTCTTTTGTCTGTAACAATCCCTACACCAGTTCTGGGCTTGGAGTTTACCACTATAAACTGCAAGTGACATAGGAATTTCCTTATTTTTTGCCACATCACAGCTCATTTTAGTGTTTTCACTTTTTCTGCCACATTTTTAAGATCCTTTCCTCAAAATCCAGACTTATGAAAGAACATTTAAAACTAAGAATTCCTCAAAATAATGACTAAAATTTTCCTTAACATTTCCATTGGAAATCTGAGGAATATTTGGGGGTTTTAGGGGTGTTATATATATATATATATATACATATATATATATATATATATATATATACAAAAGTATGGTGCAGTCTGCTATTCAATATTATTACATGCTTCTGCATAAAAAATATTTTCATTAACTCAGTTATATTGTAAATTGGCACTTGGAGAAGTTCTTTTTTTCAGCCAGGTGATATGAAAGGAGGCATTTGATCCTTACTCAAGGCATTCTGCTGACCCACGTGTAATTATAGTTTAAAAAAATCTAAGGATGTCATAAATAATAAAGAACGACTGATTTTTCATCATCCTCGTGGACCAAAAAGCAGACTTGTTACAAGCATAACAACTTTAAATGGGATAAAGTATGCTTCTCTGAGTTCTTGTTTTGTATATGCTATCAAAAGTGATTAGCACAGTTGTTTATTACTGTCTAAAATAATGAAGAAGTGAATAAATCAATTATTTAAAAAGGGGGAAGAACTTGGCTTTCAAAATTTATTCCTGCTCTCATCTGAAATTCAAATGATAAGGCTATATTGGTCACAGAGACCTTCAAAATTATGCTATACAGATGGCACAGAAAAATTATTATATTTCATTCTTTTCTGACTTGATAAATGTAAAAAAGACCAGGCATGTTTCTGTTCAAAAATGTTTCCCCCCTATGTTTATGGCATAAAATTGGCTCCCTCTGCTGGCAGACTTAACATTCGTTAATTTAAGTATCTGAAGCTTTCGGACGATGGCACTCAAAATGAGCTCCGAACTACAACCAGTGAATTAAAAATAAAAGAGATTTGTTGTACACACTGCATATATATATATAGGTAGGTATGCACATAATTTTTTTTTTTTTCTTTTTTATCCTTCTAAGCTGTTCAGCCTGAGGAAAGACATCATTGCTCCTTTCCCCTGCTCCGGGATTGTTTGAGCCCTGCTGCCGTTCCTGGCACGGGACGGGATCACCCACAGGAGCGTTAGTGCTGGGAGCGGCCCTGGGGAGCAGCCGGGGCTCCGCCACGAGTGACTCCTGCAAAGAGGCGAAGCAAACCGGGCACAACAGCACCCTCGGGGCACTCGGGGCACCACCGCGCCGCTCAGGGCCAGCCGGGACAGCCCTTCATTGCAGCACAGGCTCTCCTCCGCCCCGTTTTCCTCCGCTGTGGATCAGCAGCCCCGGGGCCCGGCCGCAGGGTGGCGGAGGAAGGCTGGGAAGGGAGGCCACGGGCAGCCCTCACTGCCCGGCTGCCCTCAGTGCTGCCGGCGGCCGATCCGTGCGGCCCGCTTGGCCCTCAGAGCAAACCGCGTTAAAGCTAAAGATCTGGCAGATTTGTTGGTGAAAGAACAAGATCAAACACAACCTTTTAACAAAATCTGTAATCTAATAATTAAAACTCTGCAGAACGCTTTCTGGACCAGGACTTCTCTGGCTACCAGGCCGCTCACAGGGAAGAAATCTCTCAACAGAATGCTGGTGGCGTAGTCCCAGGTTTTTGAAATATAATTGCTTGTCTAGTTTAGTGGTAGTAGATGTTGAAGAAATTTGGGCTTTTTAATATTCAGTTGCGGGGCTTGTCATTCAGTGCTGATGCTGAAAGTTTCCATGTGTTTATAGAATTGGAGGATCAATAGAATAGAATATAGAATTGGAGGATCATAGCTCTGCAGACTGACAGAGTCATTGAAACGATTTGAGCATCGTTTTGGATGGGTAATTGCAGTTATGTAGGTACAAGAGTCAAAGTGGGGTGATGACCCTCAGTCTCGAAGAATGGTAATAAGGTTTTCAAGGTCTCCAAATAGACCTAGCGTGTTTTTGCAGAAGTACAAAGTTAGTGAAACCACTTTACACCTGTTGAGGGACAGCTGAAGAGTTTAGTGTCTGGAATTAGGCCAGCAGTATTACACAACAGCAACGAACATAAATCTTATATTTAGCTACTTATCAAAGAAGAAATAATGTATTTTTGTTTTTAATTTTTTAATTAATTAAAAAAAAATTTGGTTTATGTGTGCAATCCATAATAAATACATCATAAAATCTGTCACTAAAAATCTGTCCCTTGCATACAGTTTTGGGGAATTTTATGGATCCTGGTCTAAGATTAGTGACAAAGTTGTCTTCAGATGTGTTTATTCAGTGCTTTTGTGTTCACTAGAATTAAAACCTTTACTGGGAGTCGCTGATGGAGAAATTTGCCCTTAAATTTTCAGGAATGGCTTTTAACAGTTACTGGTCTTCATCTTTGAGTCAGGCATTTCAGCCTGTCCTTAGGCTAGCAAATCAAGTAGGACTTTTTTTTGTTCTTATTGGGCTGTTTTGTCAAAGGTAACATACAAAATGTTTGTTAAGTTGTAAAAAAACATACTATACCATGAAAGGTCTGGGGGACAGCAGAAAGCATTTTTTCCAAGGAGAAAGAGGGATGAACTAGTGATGCAAGAATAATTCACCATTTGAATTGAATAAATGTTAAATTAATTAATCAGCTTCTGATACAAACCATCCAAATTGTGGAAATTTCTCAGAATATTGCATCTTTATTAATGAGGACACAACCATTAAGAACCACAAGTTCTGCCATTATATGTGGCAGGAATTGACATACACATCAAGTTAGCATTACCAGAAGTATGTGTGTGAATCTCAGCCAGGCAGAGAGTTAGTCCTGTGATATACTATCAGTTTACAAACCACATAAGGGTTCTAAATAATGAAATTATAGATCTACCCTGAAATAGAATGTTTACTTGGAAATGTCTTCATGGTATTTTGCTGCATGTTTGTGCCATCGTGGGGGTTGTGTGCAATGGAGACTGTTCTTTGCTTATCTGTATTGTGATATTCCTAGATTCCTGAAAAGTTGGTAAGAACCAGGAGGGACAACAACCTGGAGTTGTCAGCTCCTATTTGCTGTAAGTAAACAACATGAGCTCTTTGAAAATATGACAGCTTCCTAAATAGAGAAAATTGTTTAGTCCCAAATTTGAGACAAACAGAGAATGGGTATGGAGGTCTTGACCTGAAAACATAATGGAAGTCCTGGCTTGAAAACAATAGGATCATTGCAAAATTCAGATGTACATCTTTATCTGAAACAAGACCAATACATTGCTTTTTTTAGCAATAAACTACATTGTGCACTTCATTTTCTATAACTGCACATCCAGATATTGACCCATGAGAGACCCTCTGTTTTGCCAACAAGAAAACCAATGAAAAATAATGAATATTCTTTTTTGATTTCTTATGCAAAATACAGGAAAATTTTCCAGTGCAGAAAGACATTCCAGGAAGTTAAGCAGTGCACAAAATCACAGAGAACAGTGAGACTGTTAGTTAATTATCTGAAAATGAAGAATTGGTTTAGTCAGTTTTAGTTTTTTCTGTTTTAGCAGCCAGTGATGATTTATGTAGCTGTCCTTCCTTCTCTCATGAGCTCTCTCCTATAATATCATAGTTATCTGTTGTTAACATAAAAACTCATCTAATTTGCAGCTCCATTACAACATGTTTCTTATTAAAACCACCCAAAAATATTCACAAGAGATGTGGAGGGAAAAGAAACTGAAAACCAAGGACAGGAGTAGATGCAATAGAGCAACACTGTGCATCAGGAAATTGCCAGAAATTCAGCAGTAAGTGAACAAAATTCAAGAAGTATTGAGAAGTAAAATGAGGAAAGGCATAGTAAGGATTCTGAAATACATGATTTGTTTAGTGGCATGCAGTTATCTGAGTAAAGACAAGGTAATTAGTTATGAGATTGTATTACTAATTTTGAAGAATAATATGGCACTTGGGGGAAAAAACCCAGCCTCCAAAAAACCCACTTCCAAAAAGTATCAAATTATATTGCAGATTTAAAATATAAAGGATTTTTGAAACATTCTTAATAATTTTCCTACTGTTGAGCAAGCTTGGAAGAGATTATACACATGGTAATTCAGCCTCAGTTTTTAATGGTGAACAGAGAGTAAAAAGTGGAGGAAAAGTTGAGAAAAATAAGCCAAAAGTTCACTTCAAAGATGATATTCTGGAATTCCCTAGACTTCATAAATTAAGTTTACCAGTAGTTTATTAGAAAAAAGGAAGAAAAAAAAAATCTCATGGAATATGCAGGAGCAAATCAAAGTTAAAATTATAGGGGGGATATGATAAAATGCCAGCATTTCCATTGTAAGGAAAGGCAAGCCATGCACTAAATGGAAGTCATGAAAAAATTGCAGTGACCAGTTGGTATGTACAAGAGTAAAATCACCATTACAAGGCCAGCTAACAGGGACAGTGAAATCTGTGAAGAGATGATGTCCAACACGTTGTATGATGAAGAGTACTGAGAGTAACTTTCAAGAACTCCCATTTGCTTTTGTCTCTTCTCACTTGGGGCATACAGGCTCTTCATTGAGCTTGCCAGACCAGGACTTCTGTGGCTACCAAGTCAGGAACAGGAAAGAAATCTCTCTGCAGAGCTCTGGTGGCACAGTCCCAGGCTTTGTGTACAAGTGGTGGAGATCCCCTGTGTGCCCCAGAAGATGGCTTTGACATCAGTTTCTGAATGGGACCATGTAGATGCTATTGTGATCATGTGGTGACCAGAGCAGCCCACTCATCTCCCACTGCTTAAGAGCTGTGGGCAGCTGACTGGACCACTTTTAAGCTGGGAATTGCTGCAGCAGGTTAGTATGAAATCTAGCGTTAAAGGTTTTGGTGCAAAAAGAAAGTTATAGAAAGAAAGTTAGTAATTGCTCGTTTACTTAGGAGAAAATAATTTCTGCTTTTTGGATAAGTGAGTTGGATATGGAGGTAAAGCCTGATTGAAAAAATGACAAATAACCTTTTTTTTATTTTTTCTTTATAAAGAATGTCTATTCCTGGCCTCAGGAAGAATACATAATCTGTAGAACAAATTCCAGTAAAGGAGTTTCAAAATGTCTTTTTTGGGGGGGTTAAGTCTGAGTTAAGGCTTCATCTTACTTTTTAAAAGGTAGATATTTTAATGTGGAAGAGACATTCTCTAAAAATGAAGGTGAATTGTTTTTTCTTAAAGATGTGAGGAGAATCCCTCCCTCCCTCCCTCCCTCCCTCCCTCCCTCCCTCCCTCCCTCCCTCCCTCCCTCCCTCCCTCCCTCCCTCCCTCCCTCCCTCCCTCCCTCCCTCCCTCCCTCCCTCCCTCCCTCCCTCCCTCCCTCCCTCCCTTCTCTTCCTTCTCTTCCTTCTCTTCCTTCTCTTCCTTCTCTTCCTTCTCTTTTCTTTAATTTGCTTTTTATGATGATTCCAATAAGCATATAGAGGCTAATAGTTTTAATAGAATCAGAGCTGGTATATTCTTAAAAACTGCTGAATACATTCTGAACCCTTAAAATACTGCTTAGGTACTGATTTATTTTACAAAATGCTTCAACTTCATCTAATTTAAAGCTTTAGAAAAATGTCTGGCATTGATCTTTCAACATGAAAGTTCAAGAAGTGCCAAGGAAGACTCCTGTTTTCCTTAATTGGTGTTTGACATTGGTTGTCTGTTCCCTAAAGAAAGCTTTCACAGCAACAGTTATTTGATGACTGGTTTTAATAAAAAAGGAACGAGAAAGGAAAGAAGAAAGATGTATTTGAAGCAGTCCATTGTTCTCATAACTTGCAGTGTCAGATGGCAGTCTGTCTTGAGAGAGCATGACTCAGGTCTTTATGGCCTCATGAATCTTCTTAAGGAAATATGGGCCAAATATGAACAGCTAATGAAATTTATCTACATCACTCATTATGCTAGAAATGTTAGAATCGGCTACAGGCACAGCTGTCGCTTGTTGATTATTGTGAGATGATCAGTAGACGTGTTCCACCAACCTTGAACAGGTGCAAGCTTGACAGGTTTATTGAAACATGATAGGAGTGAATATAGAAGTATGTGAGTCATTGGGGTCTGACCGGGTGATCATAGAGACAAAATCCGTTAAATACTTGGAAATGTCAGTTTGATTCTCTAGCTTGAGAGGCAATGTGTGAGTCAGAGCTGTTTATGTAAATTGACCTCTCCAGCAATGTCTGAAGTATCAAGGGCAGTCATTTAAGAAAGAAATTCAGAAGAGGATTCTGGTATTACACTGTTGGCAAACTTGCCCACTTTCATATAGGAATCTGTATGAGTGTAACTATTCATACTGTGCTGCTCTACTAATTATTTTGTACCATGTATCCAGCGTCCTCTGTTATTGGTAAATTAAGTACAAAATTAGACACAACATTTTTATCTGACCTTGGAATTTTGGGAAAAAAGGGATTGTCCTACTTTTCTGTATTATGTCTTGTATTGCGGTGAGAACATGAATTTGAGCCCTTTCAGTACTCAGGAGGAGGCTTTGTTTCCAGGAAATTTAATTGCCATGAAAAGTCTTTCGGCAAACAGCAGTGAGATTCAGTACAACACTGTGTTCTGATTGCCTCAAAGGTTTTGCTTTTTTTCCTTACATGCCATAGTAGACCCATGATTGATGTGACAGCTTGTTACTTGCCCAGATGTTACCAGTGTAAAGCATATTTTACTCAGTCCTTACTTCTGCCTAGAGCAGGATAATAACTGCTGTAATTTTTGCAGGCATCAAAAGCCCCATCTGTGTTTAGGCATGTTTTTCAAATAAAAATATCACCGCGTCATTAAAACTTCAAACTTAATAAGGGAACTTACCTTGTTGCCATTTCTGTGGACTTGTAAGGAAAGACAGCACTGTGTGTCAGTGTGTAACTTCTGAAGCACTACACTTTCATACTCTGTCAAGGGTGAGAGTAGCTCTGGATTCAGAAAGGCCAGTTGTTAATAAACAGTGAAGAGGAAATATGTAGGGAAGGCCATTACCAGAGCTGGGTGGTGCATGTGCTCATAGAGAAGAATCTCCTAACAAGCCAGAATGGAAACACTTAGATGACCAATGAGTCAGAGAATTAACAAGTAAATATTTTTAGAATTATACTTTGGTAGGATTAAGGAGTCTTCTGAAGTTCCAGAGATTGTGTAGCCATACATTAATTTATACTCAAGCATCAGTTAAAAAAACTAGTCCTGTTAATACAATACAGGATCCTTACTCTTTTTTAAATTAATTTTAACTTAGGGAAGAGAGAAATTGTTAGGAGCCAACCAGTAATTGGATCAGCTGATAAAAGATCTTGCTGGCATATTGGTGTATGACTAGTTTTTGCACACTGTGTGTTCTTTCTTTGTGCTGAGTGATTACCTGTGCATTTCTCCCACTTTGCAGTTCTTACAGCTTCTTTATTTTAACTTCAGTCCACTAACCTTGTGTGAAGAAATGTTTATATAACTCATCATGCCATTTTCACTTCCATATTGTAACTACCTTGTCTGCTTAGTCTAAATTTTAAACTGTGGGCTACCAATTTCTTTTAATTCTCAATACAGTGGCTGATAGAATTGGATGGACCATCTCTGCTTGATCTTGTAATATACACTTTTCTTGTAGGATGAGGTAAGGTAGACAGTGGAAGAATTTAATTTTGAAACAAGTAGCGTTTTAACTTTCTACATCCTACTTGTGTGTAGTTTTGACCTGGCTTGCTGAAAGAGGTGCAAGAGATCTGGAGCAGTGAACAGAAGCTCTCTATAAACATGACCATGATTTGGAATATAGGGATAGTCTTGCAGTGAAATTAAAATGAAATTGAAGGAATTTGCAACAGTAAAATAGCAGAAAGGAATGCAATTCTTGGAAAATACTAGAAAGCCAGAATAAGTGTCTTAGTTAAGTGTCTCATATTTGACGGTTTTATTCCACCCCCAATTTTTTTAAATGTGCAAGATATGGAAGTAAAAATGTCAGAAGTCCAAACTGCACAAAGTAAAGCAGTGGTGAGAATTATTTGTGACACTGGCAATTATAATAGAGAAATTTAATTCAGAAACATGATTATTAAATAGCATTCATTTATTATTGAATTCATTCATTGAATGACTTCTACACAAATGGAATTGTCAGTATGTGAAAAGGATATTTTGACTGTAAGTAGAGTGAAAGAATGATTGCCATTTGTGCAGTCATAGATTCTCTTTGGGATTAACACTTCCACACAGAAAATTACCTATTCCTGTGCTTTCTGTTTACAGCCTGTGAGCACTTCATAGTTACCCTGCAAAGCTGGTACTGGGAAGCTCAGATTCCTTTCTCATTGCAGATGAACTGGATATTTCTGTGCTTTGTGCCGGGAGTGTAAAGTGTTGCTACTGACACCCTATAGGTTTTGCATAAAATCGGAACATTGCTCTTTGTTGTAATACAGAAACTTGGTTCTGGCCTGAATGTGTATAGACAATTGGCTGCATGTATTAACCATTGTTTTTTTTTTTGTTTTCTTTTTGGTTGCCATTGAACATATTATTCCATTCATATCTCCTTGGCTATCTGGCCTAATTAATATTTAACATTCTATAAACTCCTGTTTTTACAGTATAATTAAAAACTTCTCAAATCAAGAATATACTATTTTTAAAAATAATTATACAGAGAATGAGTCATCTATATAAATCTGGTTTTGAACAGAAACATGAAAGAAAAATTGTGAAAACCTTGCAAGTAATTTTTCCTCTCAGAATCCTGTTGGTATTTAGGGAATGTTTTGTTTTCTGAGTAAAAGTAATAATCTTTAACTCTTCTACAGTTTCTGTGTTTTGTGATTTGTCACTCTAACACAGCCGTAATTTTGTTTGCCCTGTATAAACCAGTATTTATTTAAAGGTTCATTTTGGACAACTGTCCTCTCTTGTGCCAAAGAGAGCATTATTTTTCATAGTAATATAATATACAATCTTTCAAGACTAGTAAAAGCTTTGCTGGTCTTTGGATTATGCTCTGTTGTGCAGAGAGGAAAGATTAGGTGGAGTGCATGCAACTGAAAACACTAAAACAAATGTGTGCTTTACCATACATAGAAACAAAATCCTTTGTGAACTCATTGTGTAGGTAACATTTTTTTATTCAGCATATGCTGTGGAGGCAAAGACTTTAGTTGATGCCACTGACCATAAGCTGAAGCATTGTATTTCGAAACTTCATGCACTTAGAAAAAAAGAATAATCTGCTTGTGGAGATTTCTTGTTAACTCTTTGAAAGAAGCTATCTGAATAGCTTGTTTGGATGACAGGAGGAAAAAAGAGAAACAGAAATGGGTAAACCTGCAAAGCATGGTTGCCTTCAGAGAGAAAATTTGCTGGATACATGCCAGCAAACATTGTATTTCCCACCATTTAATTTTTAAATGTATGAACCCACTAGAAAAATAATAGTCTTGTCCTTGGGATGAGACCCATAAAATGGAGTTTAAATCAAGTACACGTTTTTAAACAAGTCGGGACTATACTGAGCTGCACAGTTATTCTCTTTGATATGGTTTATAGAAAATTGAACCAGAAGTCTTGATCAAACAGCTCTGAGCTTTGAAACATCTGAAATCAGGTCCAATTTCTGAGACTGGATAAGCAGTCAGTAGTTTAATTTCTGTTAAGAAGCCTTTCTGCTATGAAACTTGCAAGCAATTATTAAAACTAGGTGTGTTTTAAAAGGCAGAGGGGCAATAGGAGCAGGTCAGTTGGTATTGAGGCATCTAAACATGTTTCAGGCGTGCTCTATTCAGCTCTAGTTCGATTCTGTGGATTGAGTTGGTGCCGTTCATTAGTTGGTATGCATTAGCAGTGCTCCCAGATCACAATCTCTGGTTGAATTTCATCCTGAAGGAAACCACTTTGTTCACTCTGAAGTTGTGCAATGTGAACCAAAATGCAGTCAGTGGGAACAGTGGGGGGTTTACATTCTATAGCCCACTTCTGATCTAAACAAAAGTACTAATCTAATTGTTTAGGTGATGAAATGTAGTTGAAAAAATGAAGGGAGCCATTTAGTTGATGGAAACAACACAATTTCTTTAAGATACTTTAGAGTACTTTCTAAGATTTCAGATTTTTGGCAAAACTGCGTTACTTAAAAGACCAAAAGTATTTGTCTTGGAAGAATTGATTCAAAAGTAACATGTAAATTAATCTATGCATGTATTTGCAGAAGTAATTCTTGGCTTCCTCATTTGCAGTATTGCATTTTCTTATTAGTTCTTAACATCTCCCAGAACAGCCCTGCTGTTATGCAGCAGTAGCATAGCTAGGGAAAGCTTTTCACACTTGTTGATCGACATCTGAAAAGTTGAGATGAAAAGCATGTGAGGTCACACTTCCTACCTTTTTCTCCAGCTAAAAATAAATGTCATGCCTGCCTTTGTCTTGTAATATGTGTAAGAGTCTGGGCACAGCTGAGAGGCATAGTGGCATTAAGCTACTATCATGATTAACTGGCTACACTATTCTGAAGCTGGAAGATAAAGGGGGTAGATCTTTAGGTGGACACCTTGTGTGCAAGGAGCCAATTACACCCACTGGCATAAAGAATTTGACCTTCAGGATGCAATAGAGAGAACTGGTGTATCTTCCTCTCACATTTAAAACTATATACAGTTCTCCCAGACTGAACTGACTGTGGGATGAGATTTCCTATTAATCTTCCCTATCAGGATCAGAGATTTCAGAATCTGCATTAACTAAAATCATGGTTTACTTGATGTTATATTGTTGCATGTGTTTTCATATAGGTCAGTATCTGCAATGAGATAGGCTTACCTTTTGATTCTATCAAAGCCACATCCAACTTCAAACTCCCCAAAATAGCACTACATGATGATGCAATACCACTGAATTTAGCCCACAGTTTTAGCATCAGGTCATGTTCTATGACTTCCTGTATCTGCATTTCTGAGAGTTTCCCCACGTTTACAATTGGTATGTTTGGGGTGTTAAAGAGAACAGTTTTGAGTCTTTAGTTTGGAAAGCACATGATCTCGTTCTGTTTTAGAAACCCCTGGATGTGTACTCAAATGCCTAATAGAAAAATTGTCTTTCATTCTTGCCAGGGAGTTGATCAATCCAAAGCATACTGCTCTCTCAGACTGAAATCCAAACCTCTGTTATTGTCAAGTCACTTGACACTCACACTTGCTCATTTTCCATACCAGATGAAAAGAAACACAGAATATTTAACATATGTAGTAGATTTATTTTTGCTTTTAGTTACTCCACAAAGACATAAACATTAAACAAACATAATGACATTTTAAGTTTGTAAAAATAGACATTATGCACACTCTTATTTTCAGAAGGATTTTCAGATTTATGGGCTTTATCAATGGAAAAATATTAATACTACAGATTTCCTCCATAATACGTGAGGAGCAGAATTATATTTTGTGCCCAAAATTGATTCAGGAACTAACCTTGAAAAGGGTGCAACACTTTTCTTTTAATCGCTGCTTTTGATATGGAAATGTAAGAAATGAAGTGACACATTTTTAAAGCTTTTGAGTTCTGAAATAATACTTTAAGACATTTTGAAAAGTCTTTGAGTATGTGGACATTGTATTTCAATCTTCAGGACTTGTGAATTTTAAAAAGTAAATTTAAAGTATGTATAATTTATTTTGATTCCATATTCTACTTGCATAGTAGGCTTGTTACATTATAGAATGGGAAAAGTATGTAAGATTGTTTGTCACTGGGTTGTTATTTTTTTTTTTGCTAGTGTTGTGGACTTGATATAAAATCTTGTAGATTTTTCTACTTTCAAATGGGTTCAAAACACCCCAATAAAGAATTTATGACTTGTTTTGGTATTTTCTAAAAGTGCTAAGTATGGTTTGCCTGTTAGGTGTATTTATGTAGCTGACACCTACCAGAAAGCAATGTAGCCCTTGACAAGTTTCAGAAATTGATTACAATTCAGCTTCTTTTTTTTATTCCTTAGAACTTCACTAGGCTTTTTGATAAAAGACCTTGCCTTTGCATATTTTAATTAACATTTATTTTTAAAGCTGTCCAAGCTTTAATTTACCAGCAATATATTGTGATGATATTTCCCCATTGTTTCTATTATGGAAATTGAGTGGCAGAGATACAAATATCCAGTATCATTTTCTGCAGAAAAGGTTTAAAATTTGCTTTCATTCTCAATTCAAAATGAATTCTTATTAGAGTGTGAGGTTCTTTTTACAAAAAAACCCAACAAGTTATGTGTGTGCATCCCTCAGAACAATCTTTTGCAAAGAGACGTGGAAGTTGATATAATTTCAAAATCATTATGACAACGCAGAACTTTTGCTTTGCTTCATACTAACCAGTCTTTATTATACTAACCATTTTATTGTGTGACTTGACATTTATTTTTTTATCACAGTTTCTGCATCAGAAAATTAAGGCAATATAACCCCAAATTCAGAGCAAAGTAAGCAAAACATGTTTGGGGTGTACATTAATGCTAGTTGAATAATAGCAGACATGATCAACTGCTTGTTTTGTACTAAACATGTAAAATAGCTGCTTTTCTAATGATCTGTCAAGTTTCTACATTTATTGTGGCCCAGCCTGTAAGACTTTGATGGTGTTGGTGTTTGCACAAATACTTAATTTATGTTAAAAATAATGTCTTGGTTACAGCACTTATGTATATTATAAATATATATATATATGAACATAATGCTGTAGCATTCATGTAATACCTCAGCTGTTTTACTTTTTGTATTCCAGGAGAGCTGTGTTAGTTTATACTTCTCTGAGTTATATTGACAGTTTTAAAAACAGTATTTTAGCAGAATTTTGCTGGTGTAGTGTGCTATTGCTGGCTAATAAGGACTTCCACCTCTCCCAGAATCCCACAGGGAAAGGTTTAAAAGCTGCTACTTTGGGTTTAGGCAGAAGTCCTGACACTTGTACTGCAGTTCTAAGCTGGTAAAGGCTCTTTGTGTGCATGCATATGTTTGTGTGTTAGCCTAAGACTAGCATTTTGGGTAAACCGTAACTGTTTCGTACCCCTCCGGTGGCCTCATGCGGGCGCGTGCATGAGCTTCACAGTACAGCTGGCCCTCCACAAAGAAATAGCCTTTTTGTTTCAGGTTGAGATCGCAGTCAGAGCACACGAAGCATTCTGGATGCCGGTATTTATCACGTGCCTTCACCACCGTCCCTCTTTATGGAAACAATGAAAAGAAAAAGCCCAAATTAGTTCATATGAATTTAAAATGAGAAAGGAAACTGCAGCAACCTGGTGTATTAGGTGTGCCAACTCATGGCAGGAGGGTTGGAACTAGACGATCTTAACGTTCCTCCCAACTCAAACCATTCTATGATTCTATGATACAAAGTATGTTCTGGTTATTTATTTTAAGGCTTTACAGTTGTTGATCTTGGTTTTAGAAACTACTATATAATTTAACGTTGGATGCTAAGTTTGAGTAGGTGACATAAAATGCAGTAGAGTTGATCACATAATTCATGAGCACTGGAAAACGAATTTTGTAGAAACATGTTAGTTGGGTTACAAGACAGAAAGCACAAACTAACCTATCAAAAGGGTGGCAAAATGGCTTTCAAAACCACATTCTTTTTTCTTTGTGTCTGTGTTTTCTCGGTATGTCACTATATGTGTTCTTTGCTGAACTTATTGATGTCAATCAGGTAGAAATCTGATAGTTTTAAAATAATTCTACAGAGCCTTCTGGATACTCCCACTGGAACTGGGAGAAGGATGTTTTGCATTAACAAGAAATTTTTGAGAATTCACAGCCTGACACAGTACAGCATGGATAACTGCTGGTTTCATTAGGTACTTCTTAATGGTTGACTTGCAGAAGGTCCTCAGAAATCTCAATTAAAACCTCAGTGGTCCTTTGTCAAAACTTATGTAATCTATATTGAAATTGTTGAAGGTACAAGTTATAACTTGACATTTAGAACAATATATATTTATATCTTGTTCTCTAGAAGCATTATGGGAACACACTTCTGTAGTTTGCAGGGGTGTTTGGGGATGATGTGTGCTTGAGCTGGGGATTTTTAAAACAGAAAAGAAACAACTTACAGAATTCCACTCCCACATTTGTCACACAGTGGCACTTTCTGGACACCAGGCATGGCAGTAGGTATCTTCGTTACAGGCGCTTTCACGCTTCTTGTTCCCACAGGGCGCCCATCTGAGAAACAAAACAATCTTGTTATGTACGGGCTAATATAAAAACATCTGGTGCAGTTAAGTACTTTTCTGCAGTCTTCTGTACTTTCTGTACTGTACATACACTTCTGGATCTATTTACAGGCTTTCACTTACATGAACAAACAATGCAGTTTCACTAGAAAAGTTTGGTAGGCCAGATTCCAAATCTTTGGAATCAGGAGAAATATTGTGTAAGCTATAGCCAAAAGCAAGTACAAAAAAGATTGCATGTGCAGTGCTCTCTGCCTCATGGACATCACCTAATTCTCTGAGAGTAGGTCTTGGATATGGCAGAGAGGCAGGAGGATTGAGATTTAACATAGAAACATAACATAATCAATCCTACTGTCAGAAAGCTTCTTATTTACATAACTAACCATACAACTAATTGGAAAGATTAGTAACGTGATATGAATACAAAATAATAGCAAAATATGAGAAAATGCTAAGTAAAATCCCACAATGATATATATGCAGACAATTAGATGTCTTTATTCCTTCTCTAGTAAATATTGATATATAAACATTAACATTTAAAATATTACCTTTTAGGTTAATTTTGGTTGTATTTTGCTCTTTATGCTTATTGTAAATATAACAAACTTGCAGCCTTTAATGATTTTATTTTTGAAACTTCTTCATTTGAAGGAAATAAGACTGTAAATTAGATTTTCTTCTCAGTTTTTATTTAGAATGAAGAGGAAATAGGCTTTGAGGGGAGTTGGTTTAAATTCCTCTTTTCCTGGATGTGGAAGAGAGTGTTTTCTTTCTTGGTGTTATGAATATAAGCACCTTGTCCCAAAAATTCTCACAGATAAAATTTTATCGTTCAGTTAAAGTCAACTTTGGATATTAAAGTACTTAAAATCTGAGAAGAGATTCTAGAAAATGTCATCAACACTTGCATTGTATTCACAGAGGAGACTGCTTGCTATACAAGCAAGGAGGTGAAATGGCAGGAGACTGGCGTGGTAGCTATAGGGTCTGGAATGATTTGGGCTTCCAGAAATTTTTATATCTCTAATCTTTCTTATTTTCTTCATGGAGTCCCCCCTCCCACAAACATTTTAAAATTATTTGAACAGGTAGAATATGTTGTTTTTAACCACCTTCCTCGGAGACTAAATTCTGGAGCACCTTAAAGGAGCCAGACTGGCGCGGCTGACTGGGCTCCTCCTGGTTGGCGTGCAGCATCTTGTACACGTCAGACTGAGACACTGAGTTGGGAGATGGGTCACTGTATTAAAGGGAGGAAGAGCAGATAAAAACACTTTATCAAACATAACTCTAAAGCAGTATCTCTACCAGGCATAGAGTATGATTCAGGAAACAAACATAAAGACAATGTGTTCCTGCTACTATGGAGAATCTTCCTTCCAGGTAGCATTGCTTTACATAGTCTCATTTTGATCTAAAAAGTGCTGAAAAAAATTAAATGAATGCAATTGTTACAAACATAAATCTAGAAACTCATTCACATATTTCCATAATTACTGCTTTGGCTCTACTGGCATTTGAGAAAAGGCCATTTAATCTCAAAGTAGTTTCATTCCAGTAATCATCTGCTGTTATTACGAGGTGCTCTTTTCTGTGGTATCCAGAAGTCCCCTTTTTGCAGCAGCTGCTCTCAAGAATGTTGTTAAAGTCAGAGCTCATGCCTTTACATAAGGTCAGCCAAAACCTAACAAGTCAAATCTTTTGGACAAATATGATTTCTAAGTTAGCTTGATCACTAGGTAATATAGTGATTATTTGCCTAAAATAATTGTTATTTACTAAACTTACAGAGATTAAAAAAAAGGAGTGAAATAAGTATTGCAAAATAGGAAACATTGTAAGGTGAATACTGAAAAATAGAAGTTCTATTTCTTAATTTAATACAAATTAGATAAGGCTTTCTTTTGCAATGGCAATGTTATGCTAAAAATATAAAGTAATTTATTGTCTAAACAGCAGTTTATGCTTGAATCTCAAATTACTTGTGAGGCAAAGATTTTACTAAAAATATTTAATGGCATTTTAAACTCTGCTGAATATTTTAAATGGTTCATGATAAATGGCATCCTAAGTAGTCGAGAGGAAGAGTAGATAACTATATACACTGACAGAAGTTTGATTGAATATGTGGCATTTGTAAATTTGATACACTTACTGGGGGTAATCAGAAACATCCAGATTTACTTTGATGAAGTCTGTTATCTTACAGCTACACGCACAAATATCCAGTTTAAATTTCCTGTTGCAACTGGCTTCCTACTGTCCACAAAGAATTAGACTGGGGTTGGCATTAAATGGTTTGGTTTCTTTCTCAGGGTACTATCCAAGCTTCCAAATGTCCCAGTAAGAGCAGCAGAAGTTGGACAGTGACCCTTGTTGCTTATTTTTTGTGGCTGACTTTTTGATCTTCATCAATCAGTAGATTTCTTTGAGGCATCTTTAAGCTGGTGAAAAAACTACCAGTTTCTTGTCCTGTCAGAACCTTTTAATGAATGGAAGTAGTGTGGTTTTTACAATTCTTGGCAATATTTAATAAAAACCTTGAATTCTCTCCTCTTTACTAAAATATATCTAAATATAAAATGAGTGATAATGCAATTACCTACAGAAGGCAAAAAAACCCCAGACACAAATGTGTCATCTTAACATCTCGTAGTGCATACATAGTGAAAACTGTCCCACAGCAAGAGTCATTTCAAACCTGCATAGAGTGGGTTCTCAAAGTGGCAATGTCACAAGCAATGTGAAATCTGATTACTTTGGGCTTAATCCATTATTTCACAATAATGAAGTGGCAAATTTTTCTTTTATGTTCTTTAATTTTTCTGATTGAAAATAAATATTCAAGCAATAGAGTGGCTTCACTCTGAAAAGACTTCATGAACTACAGTTTTCATCAGAGAGGATGAACCTAAATACTTTTATATAAATACATTTTTTTACTGTCAGTAGCAGCCAAATTGCAAGGTGCTGAAGAAGGCTCATTGGTGCTAGTGACTATTGCTTATTTAAAATATTAGTAATTAGCTGTAGTTTACACCATAAATATTATGAATTATTAACTTAAGTACTGTTGTCAAACAGGAAAATAGGTTACTATTATGCAAAGGTAAAGCTAAAGCAACCTAAATGGTGAATTGTCTCCTGAAAAAAAAGAGAGTATTTTAAAACTTTTTATTGTCCATATACATAAGTTTCCTACTTGACTTTAGTCGTGCACTGAATAAATTCATAAGTCATACATGGATTTGTAGGCCTACTGTAAATTCTGCCTCTTTTTGTATGAGAGATTGTTGTTCTGAATGAGTTGTCTAGAGTGGGAGTTAAGTATCCAGAACACTATGACCATCTACAATATTTCCTAATCTTCATCACCTGAATTTCAGCAGAGGAAATAAATTTTATTTATTATAATTTTATGAATTATTAATAAGAGGAAATTATTAAATCATTATTAGATAAATATAATAGCAGTAAGAAGTTTTAAATTTTGGAGGGAATCAGAGTCTTGGTTTAGGACGGTCAGTTAAGTAATGGTCCAGGTAGTATCATAGGTTTTTTATTTATTAGTTGCAATCCTAAAATTATTACCTATGAAATATTTATTTGTATGTTCTGAAGGATTTCTTTCATACTTTGGGTTAAAACACAGAAATTAATAATATTTAGTGAAAATATTGAATGGTTTTAAATTACTTGGTTTCTGTCTAACCCTTTTCCCCTTTTTCATAGAAACAGTGTGATACTATTTTTTGGTATATTTTAAATTTGTGTACTCATAAATATTATAGATCCTGCTCCAATTACCTTATGACAGGTGTTTCCCCCAGAGCTGTAGAAACTTGGCCTTGCAGTGTTTCCATGATATTGTCATCTGAGTACAACTGCATAGGTGTGTTAAACTGAGCGTGCACGATCTTGACACCGGGAAGCTCCATTTCCAGGGGAACGTTAGGGGCTATCTTAGACACAGCTTTCAGCTCGGTGGGGCAGATGGAGCTGACCGTGCTAATTGAAGAGGGGGTACTGCGCCCACTGCCACAGTCCAGCCCCGAAGGAGTGCTGCATCCACTGTGTTCATGGCCAGAGTGCACGAAAGGGTGCAGTGGGCATTGGATTATGGAGAACAGAGACAAAAGCACAGGGATATGGTGATGTTAACAGGGCTGAAAAGCATAAATGGAACAAGCTCCGAAAAGCAGAAGTACAGAAAGTAGAGAAAAGCAAAAGTGTGTGTAGTCATTGGTGATAGTTTTCCTATATAAAGTATCAATGCCAGCTATAAAGCAGTCCTTAAAATTCTGGCATATGTTTTCTTTAAAGATAGTGAAAATCCTTAGATAGATTAAACATAGTATAAAACATTATTTTATATTTTTAATGATAGGTTTTATTGAGGAATAATTAGGCCACCCTAAAAATCTTTGTGCTAAGTGAGTAATTCCTATAATCTATAAAAAGGGTAGCAGGCAAAGTTTATGGGATTTGTCCATGTCAGAGACGGAATAAACACCTGCAGCACTGGAAGAATCCTAGAGACATCATTCCAGTTCTGTACCTCACAATCATCTCACCACACTGCTGAAAAACTACTCTGAAGCAGTGTGCAATAATGAATGTGACATTTCCTAGAGTTCCTTAAATTCTAGAGTAAGATATTTATGAATCTTTTAAAGCTAGTTTAACAATTTTTAAAAAAAAATATTTGTTGATCATTGCAAAGAAGAAAAGTTACTAATATATCCAGGCTTACTTTTGCTTTTCTAAATTACAGTGTTTCCAATAGAATGTAAAGTGGTCCTTCACAAGAACAATGGATACATATTCAGAGAATTAATTTCACTGCGTTTGAAGTAGACTTTACATATAATTTATATCTAAAAAATAAGACATACACTTTTAAAAAATATTAGTGTTGCTTGACATTACTGAAGTTACTGTATATCAATTTAACATACCTGGAAAAAGATTAGCAAAAGAATGTGAACATTAGACCTGAACTCTTTCTCAGTATCACTAGTTTGAATGCTTCAATCTTGTCTGCATAGTATCTCAGAGGCTTTCTTTGTTATGGGATATTTCTTTGATGTTGCTGTGTAACAGCCCATAACCAAATCTTTCTACAGTCATTGATTACCATTTATGTGATATTCTCAGCTGTGAGACAATAAATGCTTCATCTCTGTCCTCCAGCCTGGTATCAGGGTTTTGGGTAGTTCTTTCCAAGAAACAATCCTCTGTAAACCTGGGACAATGCTCTGTTTCTCAGTTTGATAGTACAGAACTCTGCCCAGTAGCTACTCTGGAGCTAGAAAACCCAAAATTCTCCCTTTGATTCAAAGCAGAATTTGTGCAGGACCACTTTCTCAAAGTTTTAAATGGAAATATACATTTTTTTAAATCAAAGACATGTCAAACAAAAACATTCCTGAAATGGTAGGCAAGCCTTAATGCAAATAGAGTTATGCATCATCTCCAAGCATGAGCCAGCCAACATATTAATACAGGGCAACATAAATATTTGTGTGAATTTTCTTTTAGAAGAAATAATGCCACCTTTAGATTCTGCAGTAGAATAAGTCAATGCTAATACTGTTAGTAAATAGGATGTAGCAGGAAAAGACTATAAAAAGCACAACTCTCACTCTTGCTATGTCAAGCCAAAATAATCTAAACAGGATAAATCATAGGTAAAAAATAAATACCTTTTAGTTATATATTAAATACAATTTCCAGTTAGTTTCACCAGAGTAAAGTCCAAAATTCTGTCCAATGTCCAATCCATTAGCTCAAACCCACAGTCCACAATCATGTCCTTTTGTAGTCAGTCCTGTTTAGCCTCTGCTGTCTGTCCTAAAGGGATATTTAGAGCTGAGGTCGTAGGGTTTTTTTTCTGTCTTTAGCAATGGATTAAGTCAAACTGATGAAAAAGTAGTAGAGAAACTGTGACAACCAAGGTTTTGTAGATGTAACACCCTGTGTCAGAGATTCTGCAGTTTGCAAGTGCAGACCTCCCCAGTGCTAGAGCTCCAGACAGACCTTGCCCAACTGAAGTTCTTAAACTTGTTGCATTCCTGTCAGGATGGTTTTTGCAGTTTATTTTCTTCATCATGCTGGTAAATGGCCATTTACTTCAACAATTTCATGGAAAATACTGTGTAATTTTTATTTCTGAATTGTGAAATTAGACTTTTGACACTTCACAGTTGTAATAGGTACTTATGAAATGGTACCTGGTGGTCCCGAAGCCAGCTTTGTGTGGTACCTAGTGGTCCCACAGACTGCTGCTGCTAGAAAGGATAAAGGATCACATCACAATGTGTTTCATCCCTCAGGCTCTTTTGAGCTTCCTTGTGTTTTTAGCCATGGAGTTTGCATTGTTTTTGTAATAAAAAAAGCAGTAGTAAGGAATTCCACTAGCAGTTAAGACAGAGATTTATTACACTAAAATGGTGGATGTGAATATATATGATTTTCTGCATTGGAACTTCACAAATCTGTGGCATCAGTTTTCCTACTTTTAGCACAGCAGTAGATTGACCTCTGGAAAGAGATCTGCTGAAATGCAAATTTGAAATCTCTGAATGGCCTAGCTTATAACTCTCTATCTTTAGCTATCTTTTATTTATATGTAGGGTATTTTTTATTTAAATGTAATATATATTTACTATGTGGCTATCTTTTATCTACAACATTAACAAATGACACTGCATTTGGTCAGAAGAAGTTCACAGTGCCAAAGATCTGTAAGTGTACAATATCTGGTACTGCTCTGTAAACTGGATCATGGCTGCAGTTAAATCAGACTCTGATCAGGATAACAGATGGGAGTGTAGATCTGCTTTCTTTTGTAAAGAGAAATTTGAATTTGAAGCCTGAGCTCTGAAAGTGAACCATTTAATTATTTTTGTTTGTTTGCTTTTAATTTCAGCATTAGGCTGTCTAGTACTATAAGTAAATTTGAAATGCTTCATAATGCTTAATTAATGTCAGTGGTGAGTATCTGTCCATTAAAAGAATAACACCATGCATCAAGTCCAGCACAGCACTCAAAGTTTATAACCTGCTTCGGCCTGAGATTATGAAAGGTTTGGGCCGAATATTATGCTTGTGTTCAAAGTAGTTGATATCCTGTAAAGAAAAAAGAGATAAATAGATTTCTTTGGCCTACAAATGCTTATTTATCCATAATGCTTTTTAGTTTAAACATAGCTAAAAATGTTTACAAATTTTAACCATGAAGTAACCATGTTTAGTTTGTTCATTCCTGGTGTTCAAAATACAATCACTGTAGTGTTCAGAAGCATTCAGAGTAAAGTGAAGTTACAGGAGAAAAGGTGTGAGGGTAGTGTTGCAGCCCAACACAGAGGGCAAATTTTAGCTACCTGCAGCAGTGCTATTAGAAAGCTGAATAGATAATATTTGGTGTTGGAAAAAAAAGTTTCCTTGAGCACCCTTTTTTTGAATAATGTATAATCTCCGGATTCTCAGAAAAAAAACAGCAAGAGCTGGACTTTTAAGTTAAAACCAGAACAGATAATGGTATACCACAAATGACCACATATCATAAGTAAATTCTAATACTCACTTTTGCGATGAGTTAGGAATGAGACCCCTCAGTTGTCCATGAAGCGCATCTTGAATATTGCCAGATGAATAAAGCCCAATTGGAGAATTATAGGAGGAGCTCACTACCTGTCTTTTGTCATCAATATTTGCTGCTGCAACAAAAGGCTGGGCCCTTCTGTTGTGAGCTGTACCAATAGGCTTGAATTCCTGTACGTGATAGGCAGACAAAACACACAGAGCTACAATGCACACCAAAGCTAGCAATGAGTAAATCTGACAACACCAGTATTGTTAATAACTGCATTTTTACTTTTGCAACTCTGTTATTTTTTAACTGGTACAAGCATATTATATTTTTCCATGAATTTTGTATATATTGCTTGAGCCATACACATTAATTTCCCATGTCCAGGCAAGCAGAAGGCTTAGAAGAAATGGTAGGGATGAATATTCAAGTGACCTTTCATATTCGTCACTAGATTTGACACTGTTTACATTATGCTTTTAAAACATTTAATGTATGCTTATCTTAATTTCTTTGCTTTAGTACTGATCTCTAGCTTCTTAATTTTCATCACATACTGATAGAGGGACTTCCAAAAGTATGATTTTGTTGTGTCTTACCTAGAAAACACATAATTTTTAATGCTTCTTTTAACTGAAATTAAATCTTGAACATACTTCAGATCGAGGACATTCTTCGGAATGTATTTAATTTTTAAAGCATATCTGTGTATCAAAAATTTTACTGCTCTATAATTTAATGTGAAATCATCATAAATAAGTAAAACCCAGAAATGGGTAAATCTGAAATCATTCTGCCTGTGTGCCTGTATTCTGACATACTTTTTCCTTTTTTTGTCATTGGCCAAGATAATTTCCTCAGTTTGTGGAATTCAAATGGATAAGGTCTGGAAATAAAATCTCTGATGATCTTTCAGATACCTTAAAATGTCCTTATGTGGGGGTTGGCCAGGAATGATGAAGACTTCTGACTGCATGAAAATTCAGTTATTTCTATTCTGTGTATTTATTACTCCTAAGCCTCAGAAATAGAGACTTTGAAAAAAATGATGTTGTCATTTGCCAAGGGTTTTTTTCCTTTTACCCTAGTGGGTGAAGAACATTAACTGCTGCAGTCCATCACCTTGTCCTGATGACATGTGGCACTCTTTGGAAACAGTGCTGTGAGAGCATTTCAGCTTCCATCCATATGGAATAAATAGCTTTTATTTCTAACAAATAGGTTTCTACAACCTGGATTGGTCTTTTCCTTAGAGACTTGAGCTTGCAGTGTTAAGACGGCACAGGTCATTAACACTTCAATTTTCCTAGAAATCTTGTCCAGTTCTCCAGTTTGGGTTTGGTTTTGAGTATAATTGTTAAACAGCAGTTTCCAAAATATGTTTAGGATCAGACTAAAGAAAAGTCATGGATATATAGAATATGCAAACAGAAAATGTAAACAGTAAAAAGCAGTTTTATTAAATGAAAATGTGTAGCAGCATTGCACTTTAAGAGACTACTGAAAGCAGTAATCAGATAAATGAGCACAAAGGTTTTACTTGCAATTCCTTCTTTCTGTCTGATAGAATGGAGTTGCAGTTAACAAAATGTATTAGTAAATGGAAATAATCTAATAGTTTAGGATCATGGCTACTTAATGAAAGATATTAATGTCAAAGTATTTAAAATTGATTCAAATCCATATATGATACAAAACGAACAAAACCAACTGAGAACATTGTAATTTCATCCCCATATTTCATTTCTCATAGAGAAATGAACAGAAGATGTGGCACCATAGCAGCATGTTTACAATGGAACAGTTGTGAAACAAATATTTGCAGTTAGTGAGACTTAAATTCTGCTTTCTTTATAACTCATCTATTAATATAAAATGTCAGTGACAGAACATACAGCAGCAAAAACAGTCCAGCTCTTGTGTTTATTTGATATCATTGAATGTGTGAAAAGTCCTCTTTTAGTTCAAAAGCTAAATGAGAACTGGAAGTTGTTGAAATTTCTAATTAGGAATATGGGAGAATTACAGTACTTAATTTTTAATTATTTTTTTCCAATTGACAGGTTTGGGTTTTTTTTCCAGGGCTAGCTACATGTTTGCATTGATACAGATATCAGGAATAGAAATAATGTAGCACCAAAAGCCTGTAGAAATTTATCCATCACAGCCCATATAATGGCATTCCTTGGGGTAATCGCTGTTACAGAATACATATGTGTACATTTTGGAGGTATCATGTGACTAAGATCTTTATGTTTGAATGGTGTTATAAAGATGGGTAGGTCTTCAAAACTAGCCCAGGACAATTATATTGTTTCAAAAATTGATTATAAATGGTAATAGACTATAAACTTCTTAGAACAACGGGATATGTTTTTCTTAGATTTTTATACTTATCTACATGCGTAATAAATCTCCCAGGAATGTATGATCTCCTTCATGGCCAAAAGTCTAGTTTGACTGAACAAAATGTTCAAAGACAAAGATAGAAGTAAGAAAGAGAAGTTCAAATAAAAACAATTCAAGAAATTGTGGTAATGAAAATTATTTCCAATGAGGTTTAAAGGATTGTAACAGAAAACATTTATGAGTCATCGTATTCTTTTACACTTACAATATAGAAGAAGGCATTTTAAAAATAATTTTATGATACAATTTGCCATTTAGATTTTTTTTTCTTTCTACTTATAATTGTTGAGAACCTTATGTTCTAAATTGCTTTTATTCAGAATACAATGTGATTGTATTAGTAATTCTTCAAGTGGTCTGCTCTTTCCTACTATTTATCCATCACACTATAGGTTGCTCCAGACTATCAAAATCAGTGTGTATCAAAACTGTTTTTTGTGGGGGAATGTGTAGCTTTCAAGAGTGACTCTCAGTCATCCACTTATTGCTGTAAATTAGAATTGTTGCCTCAGTTTCCTCTTCCCAGATTTACAAATAATGAGAGCTTTCATTGTGCTCCAACAATTGCCTGTATCGGTCTCCAAATGGCTCTTGGGAGATTCTCAAGAACTTCTGACTCAGAAGTTTGCTACAGTGTGAAGGTTCCTTGTTCCATAGCTGTACGTAGGCAGAGTATTTAATTGTTTATCAGGTTTCACATAGCCATCTCCATGCATCTGTAGAATAATTTTCATTCATTGAAGCTAAAGTAATCATTCTTTGGCCAAATAATTTAGCCACATTGCTGAACAATTTAAAACAGGGTTTCCATTAATTTGTAACTATCTTTTATTGGCTTACAGATTTGAATTAGGTACTTATTAAGGAGATTGTGTATATTGTCATTTGTTATTGTTAATTAGTTGGCTTCTAATTTTAAATAACTGACTTCTCTTAACTTTCTTAGTGAATATAGAAATTTGATGAGAATGAAAAAATCTGATACATTCATAAAATCTATGACCTTTTGGGTAATTTTGGTTATTAGAACTCAGTGGTCTTCCATTTCTGCACACCAGTAAATGTATGCAATACTTCTGAGTAAAAGAGTTTTACATTTGAAGTAACAATTTCTGCTTTTGCATTTTTCTCCATTCATCCTGGCTTCAGTCCCTGTATTTATTGTTAGAATTCAGCAAACACTCATAAAACTTGGACAGCACAGGTAGTAGTTGTGCAAAAATTTGTCATCTGAGATTTAAGAAACTTCTTACTGTTTTTTCTACTGGTATATATGCTTCTGCATCTCATATTGTGACAAAATAAGCTGTAAAATTTAATTTCAAATCCCAGCAATTGTAGAAAAATAGGCTATATTTATTTTTTATTCCTCAGGAAGAGATAGATCCTCATGTGGAAGAATTTAATCTAAAACGTAAAACATTCCAGGAACGGTTTAGTACATTTGTTTGCAAGCATTTCTACTTTTATGGTTCCTACTATTTATTAAATATACTCAGTACTCCTGAACTTCCTAGGAACGAAAAAGAGATACATTAAATGAAAAGACTGGCCGTTTAATCTAGGAGAAACAGTTTTTTCTGATTGCCCAGTGGAGACTGCTTTTCAATAGTCTGCCAAATAGCACTTAGTGAATTCTTGTAATCTATTTTTAAGGAACCGTCCTTTTTAGGAATGCAGCGTTCACACAGAGGGATTACTCTTGTGTAATGCATGCCTGCATGGCTTTCTCTATAGTTTTTTTAGTGAAATTGTTCCATTGCTAGTCATTTAATGTGTATCCTAGCTCTTCCACAAGAATATGCATTTAAAATACCTTTTTTTCTTCACTATAGTATTCCTGCTGCTGAAGAGGCTATATTATTTCTGATGGAGTTTGCTCCATCAGAAATAATATAGCAAGCACTTAATGCAAGTCTTAGATCAGAAAGAAGAGAGAGAAATGTAACACTGAAGTGCTGTATTCATGTTGGGGAGCATCTCCGTGAAAACAGAATTAGTGGAAATACTTAGTGCACAGGGTTTATTGAAATGGAATCTAGACTTTTTTTTTTTTTCCGTTGGATATCATATAATAAATACTTTGACATATTTGCTTTGAACCTGGTCTTCCAGGATCAGCAGAATATTCTTCCCTCACTGCTCTTGAGATAATATCAAATGTTTATGTAGGTTAAAGAGGAATGACAAAGAAATAAAGTTATAAAGTTGATAGAGAAATAGTTGTAAGCAGTACCTAGCTAATTCACTGTTAGCAATATAAAGACTTTGACCCATAGTAGCTTTTTCCTTTTTTGAGTTTGAAAAGAGAGATAGCTGTCGATTGATTGGATTTGCTTTGGCCATATACAATGATCAAGACTTTCCTAGTCAGAAGGGGTGAGTGATTTGCTTATTGACCAAGTACATGGATCTTGTGTGAGTATGTAAACTTCAGTTCTGTGGCATAGTATAAAAATGTATGGAGGTAATCCAGCTTTTATGGATCACTCTGTTTAACTGACTACATCCAGATGAGTTCTGTGATCTGATGAGTTCATCACTTAAGTACTTGATATTTATTCCTGATTGAAGAACTTCCTCATAAGACGAAGAATCTCTAGAAGACTTAAAGCAACTTAAACTGTATCAGAATAAGAGAACATATTTTATTTCCATAATAGAACTATGTGGATATGTGGACTCTTAAAGAAAAATGAGAATTTGTTATAGCTTCTTAATGTTTTGTTTCAGTTATAGCTGAAAAATCAAAAACATTGAGTCAGATAAAATGGTGTTCCTGAATGTCATAATCATGGTGGTTCACATGAGCTTAAACTGGCCAATTATGGATGAAGTTCTAGTTAATTAATTTTAATGACCACAAGAGAGATTATTTGGTGTTTAAAAAGGCAAATGGAAATGGTTAGGTAACTTTGCACAGTTCATACCTGAGGTTCAGCTTCCAAATTTATCTTGAAGGGATGTGCTCTGCCATCGTCTGAAACTTGTGGGGACCATAACTTAGTTCCTGCCCTAGAAAGAAAGAAAGAAAGGCAGAATTTAAACAATTTGAATTCCTACAGAGTTGTGTATGTTCCCATAAAATATAATGCAGCTTGTAAATCTGTAGGTTTTTCCTATGCTTTTTTAGTGTTTTGACATAAAAATATGTTAATGATATTTAACTGATATGTATAAAATGTATTTACATTTTAAAAAATTGTGTATCCTATTAACAATAAGGAATAGGTTCTTAATAATTACCAAACACAAAAGGAAAGGGAAATTATTGCCTTTCTGACCTGAGCTGATCAAACTTTTTAGTTTTATTTTTTTAATGGTTGCTAGAATGAATGTTGGGTCCTCAGAATATTTTATACGAATAATTGAGTATATTAGTAATCATCCTAAACATCAATTTATTTTTCTTTAAAGACCATAATTTCCATGTCAAGCCTACTTTTCAATGCTGAAGTGCAACCTAAGTATGCAAAGTATGTGCAAGGGGAAATTGAAGTTGCACACATGATTCTTTCAGTCACGTACGCAGAAGTAACAAACACAAAATATCAGATACAGTTCTGTTTTCATTGACAAAGGGAAATGTGGCAGCTAATTTTAAAGTAGCATAAAAGTAATTTTAAATATTAATCTGGTGCTACTTTTTATATATACATTTATAACATCTTGAAATTGGCTCCCCAAGATAGTTGTTAAATAGCATATATCAATCTTTAGCGGAACCTTGAGTTAACAGAAGGAATTTTAAACTATGGTGTGTGCTCTAGTCATTCAACAATATTCCTTAAAAAAAGAGAAACACTTCTGTATTTCAAAAGAAATATTGTGGTCAGCTGCAATAAAGAGCTGTGCCTCCTTGAGAGCCTCAGGTTAATCAGCCCTGTCTTAGTTTTGGAGACAGCTTAAAAGAGTGTGCCAAGTGATTCTGATTACAGGCTGAGCAAACTCAGCTGGAGATGTGAAGCTGCAAGTTGTTTCTTTTCCTGGTTCTAGTAGAGAGAAGTGAACACAGAAGTTTCTGGATTACTGCAGTTTAGGTAAGACGGTGTTTCTCAGTTTTATTTTGAACATTGCTTTGAAAATCTTTTGTAAGGCTTAATATGTTGTGACCAAAGAGATTGATTGGCTTTACACTCACTCCTTTGTCGCCCCTTATGAAAGTGACATGATGTTGTTTTCCCTAACTGGGATGATATAGTAGTGGCTTTATGTGTGATTAGGAGGAGGCAGTGATAGGCACCTGTGGCTGAGAGAGTGTTGGAGCAGAGAGGTCACTGAACAACTGACACTAGATGAGGATTTTATTATTTCCCCAAAACATGAAGAACTGCTTGCTTACTGACAGTAAACAGAGGGTTTGTGCAGTTGGCAGAATTACAGTGTGAATAACCTGAGGGAAGCTGTTCTTTTTGTGCCTATAAAGATGAGTTCTGGAGAGTCTTGCTTGACCTGGAGCTTAAGAGGGAGGTCTGGTTGCTTGTAATTTTAAGGATCTTGGGAACTTCCTCAAACTATTTCAAATAGTTACACCATATAATAATTTTACTGTTGATTAAGTAGTATCTTCTTTCAGCAGTAGGCAGACATGTACACGTACCTCTCTATTTTCAAACAAAGCTGATGTGTAGCTGCTTTAATTCTCTCCTGGGCATCATTATGTGTCATGTTCTCTGTGCCTAGACCATCAATAGCTACAATAACGTCACCAGGGCACAGGTTGGCAGCTGAAGCCTTGCTTCCAGGTGTAATCTGAAAAGACCAAAATGTAACTGCTTAATCACCCGAAAACTGCATGCCCGAAATTGATAGAGACAATGAACTTCATCACATTCCCCGATTTGCTGTTGGATGGGGGAAGTATTTTGCCAAAAGTTCTGTAGTTCTATTTTCAGGAAACTATATGAATGTTTTATTCATCATAACTCCAAATTAGATAGAAATTATCTTCACATTTCTGCATTAGTTTCCACTCTGATTTCTGTAATTACTGTAACTCATCTTTAAATCTTCTTTCTCCACTGCCATTATATATATAATTTGCTTGAAAAAAAACCGCATCAGAAGAACAAACAGCACTTCTGCTTTTCTGAAGAAAAGAACTGTCAAGAAACGGTGTTGCTGAACTCCTTAAAGTGCTTAGGTTTAAGTCCCATGGTATTTGAGTAACAGTGGCCCTGTTCCTTCATGGTGCTCTGTATGGTGCAATTCATACCTTGTGTACATATACCACCATCTGTGACATTCACAGAAAATAGCCCTAAGCTTATCTTTATATGCTTGCTTTTTCTTTTTTTTTTTCTTGTTGACAAACTTCTCTATGGTTGTGAAAATAATTGAAATGCAAAAAATTTTTGCTTTAAAACAACTACTGTATAGAGGCCATGACCTTAGATGTTACTGAAGCTTGTTCTAGGATTGCAGGCCTCTATTTGCAAGAGGTGACTTCTCCTGCCACCACAACACACATACCATATACACCACAGGTCTTAGGTCACTGAGTGGGATTTATGTCCCTTACATGTGTATTGCCATTTTAGGCAACTCTTGATTACCTAGACAGTGACATGAAATTGATGCATGTAGCCCATAAGCTTCTGAAATTCAGCTCTTGAACAGCAGAAGGGACAAGCTGAGTCATGCAAAGTAACATTAGCTGCCTATTTGTAAGTAAAATAATCCCAGTGTGAAGGAAAAAAATGTCAATATAGTCTTATTTCCAAAAGCAGTTCTTTTATCTGTGGCATATATTGAATAAAAAAGCTATTGGAGAGATTTTTTTCTCACTGTGGGTTTTGCTGTTCACAAACACTGTGAGTTCTGTTCAGCAAAAGCACATCTTATCTTGACTGGAAAACATGCTGTGGAGACATTATTCAGCTCTGGCGTTTCAGTTTTCCAGCAAAGGAAGAGAGTAAGCTGCCCAATGTACTTCCAGCATTTCTAGCTTTGGTAAAGCTGGCAGACTTGTCTCTGAAGGGGACACTACTGTCAACATAAAAGCCAAACAGAAATTATTTTTAATGAGTTGCACTATATTAGTATTGAAATAATGGCAAAAATCAGTGAAGAGGTGTTGCTCTCTCCTCCTTCCATCTCCATTAGGTGAGTCTGAATGATCAGAGAGATTGTTTGGTGAGCTCTTTTTCTACATTCCCATGTGTACCCTTATTTTTGATATCACTGTAACAAACTACAATGCATGTGTTATTATCAAGTCAGGCAAACTTTCCAAAGAGGTGCTTGTGGCCAGCTGCAGGCTTTTACACCCTCACTCTTTAAAAAAATGGACTAGGGTACTGTGAGTTTAACAAAGTGTTCAAGTGCCTGAATAATCTGTTTGAATATGAATTGAGAAAGTTTATCAATTCTAAGTCTGAAATTTCTAAAATTGTCTGCTTCTCAAACTTCAACAGCTGCAAGTGTAAGTGATCAACACTGAGACCACTTACACCACTATAATAAGATGGGGGTTAGAGGTGTGATTATTCTTCTCCCTTCAAGGTAGAATTGCTCCTGATTTGGCTTAGCATGTTGTGAATATGTCTGCAATGACAAACTGCAGCAGAATTCCTCGTATTCCAATGTGACTGTTGGTGCTTTAATACCTAACTGGGCAAACCAACCATTCTTGGTTCCCTCTCAAGAGTAAGTTAGCTTGTATAACCCTTACGGAGGTTACTTTGCAGATTATGTTTTTTGCACGTCACAACAAATCATCTGCTGTACCTGTGACATACTGCAGCAAAGCCCTGAGATAATGATCCTGCCTTATAAAGCAGCATATCTGCCCAGCACAGTACATTCCCCTACAGCTGTACTGCTAGCAGAGAATGCCCTGCTCCGTGTTGCTGCTAAATCCCTTGGCTTTTGTAAGTCATCAGCAGCTGCAGTGATACCACTTAGATGTTTGAATGGGGTTACCATCATTTGGTGGGAACGAGGAGGGAAAGACACAGGGGTCTATATTTCCTCTTCCTTGGTTGAAGTGATCATTGCCAAGCTTCTGAGATGTGTCTCTTGGGCCTTAACACCTTGATGGGGATGCTGAGCTCTACATGCCCAGTCCTGCTAGGGTGCAAAACAGGCACCTGCCCTGCAGACTGTGCTTTATAGAAAGGGGCCACATTGTGCAGTGCAAGATATCATGGGTAAGATGTTGATATTGTGGGTACCTCAATAATATCAGTGGTACTATTTCTTAAGGACTTACTAGTGACACATTAACTGTGTATTGTGGACACTTAGAATTGTGTTCTGACTGTAGTGTTTGTTGCTTTCTCACCCTGGTTTCATGAGGTAGATTCTAGTGTTGCTTTGGGAAAATTTTTGCCTTGCTCTTCAGGCCATGTCTGCATGATAAGCCTGTTACTCCTGTATCCTGGGTATCTTGGATTTGGATAAATACAAAAATACGTGTTGATCATTCAGATGTTGTTACAGACCAACTATTTAACCACATGAGGGTCAAATGTCTCCAATGAAACTTTGAAGAAAACCTCTCTGCATCTGATAATAGACTTGAAAACCTTATCATGTTGCACAATCATAAATATTTCAGGCCCTGTGTTTTCTGAAGAAAGCTGTGAATGTTTGCAGACAGAGTGGCTAAACATAAAATTGAGTTGATATGAATACTTGCTTGTGATTGGTAAAGTTCTATAAAAATAGAACGTAAATCTAGAGTTGCTAATGCTTTACCATTCTCTCCAAACTGCACAAGTTTTAATTGTTCCTGTAATCAATTCCATTAATGCAATTTATTTCCATCTATGCAAAGTTCCAAGGATTTTAATGTTTTCAGTCTTTGTAGTTAATTTGTTGTTTCTGACTGTAATAGAACTTGAATGTATTGATTTTTATTCCCCTCCTGTCCTTCCTCTCTCTCAGTGATTATGGTCTGTAATTTTTGCATTTGCTTGAAAAAAGAACAATTTTCACATGAGCTTTTGAAGTGACATCTGTTCTTTAGACAGGTGGATGATGATCTCTTATGTCATCTGTCTCTTTTGAAAAGTCCTTATAAAAGCTGTCTCTTGTTGAACAAGGATATAGCCAACCAATCTTGACACCTGTCCAGTTATTTTACTCAGAATATATTTACAAATAATTTCTATTTATTGTTTAGTTTTTTTCTTGTCAGGACAGTTAAGCCTAGTATGAATGGGCTGCTTATGATAACTTTTACAAAAGGAACACCTAGGCCCCAAGAAGCAAGACTGGTGAATCTTTTGAAATGTTCTCTATTTCTTAAGGGATATTGCATGAATACATATTGAGGGACTCTTCTAAATTTATGCAGTAGCAACAAAAATATTAACTTTAAACAAATTTAGTGTTAATAATCTTAAGCCTCAACTAAGTAAATGTTACCTTTTTTCCTATATGTATGTGTGTGTATATATATATATATATATATTTCATTGTAATACTCGAAATGTGATTTTGGGCATTTCTGTAATATGCCAGAAACCAAAGGCTTATGTCTTGTGAGGCATTTGGTAGGTATGAGTCAACTGCAAAGTAATTTATTCTTTAGAAAGTTATATTTATAGTAACATCCTTTGTTATTGCAGTTTTAAACTTCATTGCTCTTAATCTAAACACAAAGAAAATACAAACCAGACACCGCTAAAATACTTTTCATTAGAGATAATGGAAACTATTTTTCTTTTAGAGGACCATAAAAGGCAATGAAGGCCTCAAAACATCCAGAGATTTTTTTAATTCAGTGTTTCTCTCTCCTGTTTCTCCAAAGGCTTTGCTATATTCTGTGAGAATTTGTTATGTAACTACATTTAGTCAAATAACAGCATTTTGATTTACTTCTATTTAAAATACATAAAATTTTTTATGCTTTTATAAATCTTGAATGAATGACTAAGTTAATTTTTATGAGTCAAGAAGTGAAAAGATGGCCCTTAAACTTTCTACTGATTCTTGTTTGGAACCATATTTACTGCAAGACATCACTAGTGGTATCCATCCTTCAAGGCTTTTGACGTTTACTCAATACCAGGCATAGTGTATATAGTGAGTCATAGTGTAGGGATTTTTTTTTTTAAACAAAAAAGGAAAAATGAAACAAAAAACCAATTTGGAGGTTCATGAAGCACATACTTGGTGTGTCTAAGATCCTGAAAAGCAGCAGAAATATAAGGAGAATGAATTCTAGCCTGGTGTGCACCGAACACAATTCAAAATGGAAATTCTCAAAATATGCATCCTGCCTTTTGAGCAGATCTGCATCTGTAGATGCAGGGCAGCTGACAGTGTGTTGTATGCTACATTGATTGAGCCACTGGTTTTTTAAATTGCAGCTAATATCTCAAAATCCATGAAAAAGAATGAAGGCTCAAATTCTTGCCATTTATTGAGGGGGGGTTAAGGTAAGCTTTTAGTTTCTAAATATGGCAAAGCTCACCAAATAACGATCTCTTTCATATGCAGGACTGGATAACTTTCTAATAACTCACTCATTTAACATTCATGGAAGTGAAAACTTTTAAAGATGTAAAAACAGGTATTGTTATCTTTTCTGGCAATAAACAGAACTTGGTTTAATTAAATAGGTCAGATTAATCAGCAGAGCACAAACTCCCAGGCATGAGGAGCTGCTGCCAAGCAGTCTTCTCCCCCAGTGATCAGAGAGGCTAGCTGTGGAAAGCACAAAAGTGAGGTCTTGCTTTTAGTAGGTTTAAATGTTAATTTTGAAAGCCTGGGAAATCATGCCAGAGTTTTTCTGCTGCCAATGCACTTGAATTTAATTTTAAGACGTCAGTAGAAGTGCAGTTAAAGTTTCTTAGACCAATCACAGAAACATGTCACACAAAACTTGTAAAAACTCTTAGTATTCAGCTGGCTCTCCTCAGAACTGGCAGCTACTTTTTAATCTACTCACAGCTTTGTCTGCATCTCTGAACTCCAGAAAAGTAAAAGACAAAAATCTACAGCAACTATTAAATGAAATAAATAGAAAGGAAATGTAAAAAGTACATACCCTGGTTATGATTAAGGGTTGGTTAAAATCTATTCCTCCTGAGAGCCTGAATCCCCAGGGTGACGGTCCTTGGAGAATAACGTTTTGTGGCATTGTGGACAGATTTTCCTTGGTTAATGTTCTTTTTTCCCTTGGGTCCGTGTGAGGAGTTGAGCTATAGGAGGAAGGTTGCTGTCAGCAGAGCACCTGCCAGACAGGGCAGCCGACCTTTTATACCTCCTAAGAAGTTTTACTCATTCCAAAGCTGTGGGCACTGCACTTTATCCCTACTCTTTGGGTGACGTCAGCCAGTCCCTCGGCTTCTCCACCCACAGAGGGGAGTATCAAACTCTGACAAATAAAGCTTGAATGCTGGAAAGTTTACAACAAATGCATCAACTTTATCTGCTGCTTTAGCTTTCCCTCAGCCCGACAATCAGTAAGCGTCAGGATGCAGCGTCCTTCTGGTTTCTTAAAGCAACCTTGCTCACTTGATATCACGCTGTTTATGTTGCCTGTGTTTGATTCAGCTA
Organism: Poecile atricapillus; assembly: GCF_030490865.1. NCBI lineage: Eukaryota > Metazoa > Chordata > Aves > Passeriformes > Paridae > Poecile > Poecile atricapillus. The sequence continues at coordinate 44,881,914 of NC_081252.1, forward strand.
TGCAGTGCAGTGCTTTGACTTTGCACATGACTCTGGTTCATGTAGACAGAAATACTAATAAGGAGATTTCCCTCTCAAGGTCTTATTTTTAATGTAATAGTTTATTGCATTAAACAGTCCTTCCAGCCCTTCAGCTGCATTTTTTAGATAGTCACTTGAGACCATGGCATGCACCAGTCCTAATGCCTTGAAAAATCTGGACTGATGTCATGCATATTTCTCATACTGTGGAAGAGAAATGTGGTATTAGGTGATGTCCTTTTTTCTTTCTAGAAATCTTGGCTTTCTAAAGGTAGTTGTCCTTTACTTGTGGCTTGCTAGTAGGTAGTAGTGTTCACCAGAGGTTTTTGTAACTGTGTTCTTGTCAAGAATATTTCAAAGATATGCTCTATTATTAAAGTATAATTCACATCCTGATCAGAATGAAACACACAGTAGTGACTCTTTGAAAGCAAACCATCAGAAAGGATATCTGTATCACAAAGAGCTTGCAGGGTGACAGTCAGCTGGTGGGGACACAGCTTACCTTAGGAATGTGAAGGAAGAAAGGCACATTTAAAGAAGTAAGGCAGGTGTTTAGGTCAGTGGTGTATTAGTCTTGATAGCTGAAATACTTTAGTTTATTTTGAAGTTGAGGAAAAAAATCCTCTCATTCCTTCTTAGTGGTGTACATACTCTGGTATGTCCTAACATTTTGAGACTGGTTCAGTATATGCCTTCTAAGTATTGCCACTATACAGTTCATCCTGACAGAGTACACTGTGTGTGTTCAAGGTCAGAACTTACCACAAAGTAGTACTTCAGTTTCTTACCTTTTCTCCTCTTCCATGATTATATGTTTTGAGTGAAAACACCCTGCATATTTGGTACTCTGTTCACTCCTCTTCTCCTAGTGAATTCTGTAGTGTGTTTTGATTTGTAGGAACTGAACAACATATTAGATGTATTCATTTAAAGAGTTCTTTCCTGTGCAATTTGCATTTTTTCTCTGAACACTGGCAGTCTCAAATATTGAGATTGCAAATCCTGCAGTAGAAAATATTTTTGAAATATAAGAATTTCAGTGTCAGGTCAAACAGTATAATCAGACCCTGAGTTTCCAGTGTCAAAAATTATGCTTGTATAATAACTTGTTCACTGGAGAGATTCCTTCCAAGTTCCCATTCTGAAGTTACTGATTTATATCTTAATGTGCAGTTTTACTTTTTGGGTGTGGGTTTTTTTATTTGGTTGGTTGTTTTTTTTAAGAAACCCAGGTTTGGGATTGCTTAAGTGTCTGTAAAGTTTGTTCATGTTTCTGTACTATACTGAAATTTGCTCATATGTCCCTTCTAATCTTGCTAGATATAGGTAAGGGCAGGGTAGACTTAACCTTTTTCTAGGCAAGTGATTGCTCTCAGTTTAAGTGGAAATCATATGCATATATGAAGCTGAGCTCTCACTCAAAGAATAATTTTTTTTCTGCCTGGTTTGCTGGAAGGGTGACTTGCTCTCCAAGGTGCTGTTGCTCTGGAAAACAATTGCTAGATCTGTTTTATTGATATTTCCCAGATTCAGCTATTTGGTTTTTTTGTGTGGGTGTCTTTGGTTTGGTTTTTTTTTTTTTTTGTTTGGTTGTTGTTGTTGTTTTTCCCTCTTGGTAATTAGGGAGGGGAAAGAAAAAAATATTTGAAAGGCAATACTGACTTGATGCTTGTCACATAAGGCTATTTCATAGTTCCTTTTCAGCGACTGCTTTTAAGAAGGTCCTTCACTTTCTTAAAGTATGTGTATGTATTTTTTTTGGTTTATATACCTAGAGTACTTCTGTTTTTACATGCTAGACCAAAATGACCAGCTGAGCTGGATTGAAACCAGTGCATTTTATCCACTTTCCTTTCAGTAAAGAACATTTTCTTTTATCTTGTCTGGTTTTAGGGCATCATATTTTCTTTCATAATAGTTGTAACTATGATAATGTATTTTTGTAAATATGAAGCAATGTGTTGTTTCCTTTTTTTTTTTTTTCCCCTTGTGTCTTTGAAGCTTCCATATAAGAAAACAAGTATTTTTAATAATTTTCTTGTTTTGTACTGTAGGATCATTGGTGTTGCAACTCTTCTTACCTGCAAATATATATCCTCTGAATTTAATGGCCGTGTTATGAATTTTTTTGTCTGAACTGGCCTCCTCAGAATAATGATGTAGTCTTTTGGTTTACAGTATGACTATCCAAATGTTTGAAGCAGACTTTTGCTTTCCAGGTTAATATTTCATTTGATTTTTGTGCCAAATGTTATTTTTCTATCCAGTGCAATCTGGAAGAGTACAACCACCATTTTCAACCTGCTTCCTCCCCCAAAAATTGAAGGAGAGGAGAAGAAGCTATGTCAAATTCCTTTGTGTCACTCAGCGTTTTGAGATTTGGGAGCTGGGGTTGCAAATTAGGCATTGGAATGGTATGGAATGTCTACCATTAGGCATGGTAGACAAATCTGTCATTGCACACCATGACACCTCTCTAGCTTTGGACAATCGAACTCCTGTGCCCATGTCATGGCATTGTTTTCCATGTTGCAAGCAACAGACATTCTTCTTACCTCACATTAGAATGTTTTTGGGCATAATTTTCTTATTTTTTCTCCCAGTATGTCTCTGTCTTGATGGAAGAAAATGTTGTTTTCCTGACAACTTGGCAGACTGAGAGTTGGAGAAAAAGGTTTTAAGGAGTGAATGTTTAAAACCAATTCATCCCTCTGTAAACTCATGGAGTGCTCTGTTTCAGGCTGCAGAGCAGAAATAAACCCTGTACAGGCTGAAACAAACTAAAAAACCCCAAACATTCCAGAGTCTGCTTTTTAAGTCATAAACCTCCTGTCTTACTTCAGAGCTTCGTCTATATCATAATAAACTATATTGGACTTCATTGTTTGTGATGTTTAGGCAGCAACAATCTAGGATGCTGAATGGAGCCTGAAAATCACTTGCACATGTGGAACAGCATGTACTGAAACTGGCTGTCCAGAGGCTAAAGGTCAGAGTGTTCCAAACTGCACAGCCTGTTTTCTGTTTCAAAACTCATGGGTATATGGGAAATCTTTTTATAAGAAATACTACTTATTTTAAAAGACTTCCCAAGGCAATAAGACTGATTATATACAGACTGTAGTTTTTCCTAATTCCATTGTTAGGGAACAGGAATGATTAATAATTTGAATCCTGGTGAATTTATCAGCTTTTGGTTACAAATTAGCAGTACCCTCAGTTTTCCTGGCAAGGGAGAAATCCTCTCTCATTTTCCTTGGTGACAAGCACTTCTCTTATTCTTCTCATGCCTCTAGAAAAGAAGGGAGGAGTGGAGCTCTTGTACTTTACCCCTCTCCCAGGCATTAGAAATTCCTAGGCTGGAAATACATGTGAGGTGGAGGACATTCCTACAACTCCTCCCTACCTGCCCCAGCTTTGTAAATGCTTTGAAGTGGTGATTTAGGTCAACTGACCTCTAATGTTAAACTTTTGGCTATAATTTTTACATAACTCTGGTATTTTTCTCTGCTGTTTAGATTCTGAGTAGCAAACTGAAACTGATAAGCATTTTCTTAGATTTTTTTTGTATGCAGATTTGGAAAGCCAGGAATGCGTGGATTTTTTTGTTTTTTGTTTTGGTGTTTTTTTGTTTGTTTTTTTTCTTTTTCCCATATTATTTAACTTTCAATGTTAAACATAAATGGTATATTTGTTCCATGAATACTGCAGAAATGGAAGAGTAAACATCAATTTTTTTCAAGAAGCGTCCTACTTACCAAGTGAGGAGTAGGTGTCTTAGAGCCTTTTAAAGCACACATTAAGGATCTGTCCTAAATTAACAAGCCAGTAAGTGGAAAGTAATTTTTTTAAATGAAATTATATATTTCAGAGGTGTTTTATAAAATTCTAAGCAAATTGAAACAAATTGAAAATAGAAATTCAAAGATTTTATTTTCAAAAGTTTTTTTAATTACAGATGTGATTGGTTTTCATCTTAACTGATTTTATTCCCCGTTTTTTAATTTTAAAAAAAATGTAAGGGAGGAGTTGGGGACATTTGTAAAATAATTAAAAATATTTTAAAAGAATCTAGAGTATATTGAATGGAATGAGATGCTGATGTCACATTAAGGTACTAAAATTACTGCTTACTTTTTCTGAAAACTCACGTCTATACCCTATGTTTGCAGCTCTGTGTTTGCAAACTGACCTATGCATATATTGACTTGCAATCTGTGTTGCTAGTATTCTGATTATTCAACTCATTTTCTGAAGTGTTGCTTTTGTCATATTATTTCAATTTTGCCTATTTTGCAGGGGGTTAGATGTGGTTATGACTAGGAAAGAAATTCGTTGTCCTTTATTGGTTTCATTGTGAGCCTGATGTAATGTCAGCTCATATTATAATTATGGCTCCTGCCAAAAAAAGTTGCAAAACATTTCTCAAATTTTGTGCTTAATTGCTGCATTTCTCAAATTTCACAATTAATTTTATGTAAGTTAGATATTTTCTGAGAAGCTGTGTTTTCCTATTGTGTATGGAAAAGGTTTTGCCCTTCAGTTCTGACAGCTTGTAGAAGTTCTGATGGAGAATCTTAAAGCTGACCAAGGAAGGAGTTGTTCTTTTCAGCTCATTTACTCATCAGTGGTTCTGCTCCCTTTAATTGCTGCAGTGAAACGTCCAAATTTGGCAAGCTGATGCCTTTTTTGTTTAAAGTTAAAGCCCATTTTGGCACTGGAAATGAGATAAGCTCGTTTCAAAGGACTGAAGTTGGAATGAAATTAACAAGGCTCTGTGCCAGCAGATAAGTCCAGTATGCTTCATAAATTAACATGCTGGCACTAACATAATTTTTTGAACAAGGAAAGCTGGCTGTTACACAACTCTCTGATGTGTTTGCTGTTCAACATTACCTGAAAAAATAATGCACAGCAGTTGTTAGTTTTATAGAACCTCTTTTATGAGGCATATTATAGAGCAGCATTCAGGAAACAGTCCAAATACTTCATTAGGTGTGCAATGACATGTACCTACAGGAACGATAACATGCCACTTCAGACACTCAGCACTGCCTCGATTAAAGGCAAAGTACTACCTTTTATTTCTATAAGAATTAGTCCTATTTCTTAATTTCATATGTGATTTTATGCACTTAGCTACGTAATCTTTTATTGCTATGTGGAAACTTTTAACTGTATTTTTCAAAAGAAAAGCTTATATTTACGAAAGGGGTAGTGAAAAGATCAAGTGGCGTCAAGACACTTATCTCTTGTTCTTTTCAAACCTTAGGTGTAAAAGGTAAACATTTACCACTAGATTGCTTGTGTCTGTGGGCCAAAATACATGTCTGCATGCTGTTAGTATGCCAGTGGTAGCCAGCTATACATCTTTTCTTGTGCTGGGTTGTATGATACAAGTCTAGTATTGGCAGGGCCCAGGAAAGAAGAGGCTGGAGGAAATAAGATGATTAGGACCAGGGAAATGGGCAGTAGAAGTGATGGAGGCAACATGAGGCCTTCCAAAGAAGTATGTTAAATTGTAATTTAGCAGACAGCAGTAATTTTAGATACTCAGATGCTGTTGGACAACAGTGTTTCAGATATGACCCATTCAGCTTCTCCTGTATACATCTTGTTTAGACATTGCGTGCTTTCTTTTCAGACATGTATTCTGTAATTTCTATTCCAGTCTCATTCATGGGATATGAATTACTGTATCCACACTATTCATGGACTAAAACTGGCACAAAATGCTGTGGTATGTCCCTTCTATGTTAGTTATAATTAACCTTTTTCTGCTCCTTAACTAATGAAGATAAAAGGTTATAGGCAAGTGAATGTATTGGAATTACCTATGCTACTACTGGAGAAGGAGCTGGTTCTATTCAATAGCACTAGATACAACAAAAATTTCAGAGAATTTTGCAAAACTCAAGACTAAGAATAGATCCCTAGCAAAGCTTGTGTGACTAGAGGAACCCGTCAGGCAGGAGGCAATAGCAGTGCTTTTTGAATAGCATTTTGTCTAAAAAATATTAGATGACAAGTGAGAACTTCTTAGTGTGGTAAAACTGTCAATGAAGATCCTGTCTATAGTGTATGTCCCTCTCTATGGAAACATGCATGTGTATGTATGTTTACTCCCTTCTTCTAGTATATTTTTGTCAGTGAAAGCTATATCTGGAAATGACCTGAAGTGTCAAGAAAAGAACAGTGGTTTCTTGGTTAAAAAAATGCTTATCCCTATGTGGTTGTGATTTATACTTTATTCCTGCTCTAAGATTTTAATTTTTTTTTTCCATCTACAATTTTAAAATCATTATCTTTAGACTTATTATGAATGTCTTACGTTGTAAATAACAGATAATAAAAGTCTGGGATTGCTATGACTATCTACAAAGTACCTTTAGGAAAGACAGAAACAAAGCGGGAGGCAAAGCTGCTCATCCTGTCTGGATCTTCTTCTGAAGTTTCTGCTAGTTTTCATTCTAAGCAGTTCTGTTTAACCACACCTTTATCCTTGGCTGTAAAATACTCCTTTTGCATAGGGCTCTTGGAATATAGCAAAGTGCTTATATGCAATATATGCAACTGTACTCCAACTGTGTGGATGCCACTGAGAGTGTGCCTGCTGTTTGCCTGGGGCTGGCTACAGGTTTTTTGGAGGCATATAGGCAACAAGAGACCATAAGGATTTGAACCATGGTGGCTCATTCTGTATTGCTGTACATGACAAGTTTTTCTGTCAACCCCTGTCTGTGAGCTTGTGTGCATTTGTGTCTATGAGAGACACAAATGATTGGTAAGAGGTATTTACAGTTGTTCTGTGTTAGTCTACTGACCCAAGACCTCTATCTGGGAAGCTTAGGAAGATGGGAAAACAAAAGTTCATTCTGCCTTAAACCTGAAAAAATACATGGATTTTTTTTTTCCTAAGTACAGAGCAGCCAAGTGTCTCTTCAAAGCATGTGTCAAACCTCTAGATCAATACCTTGACCTATTTTGTGGTCTCCCAAGAGATAAGACTCCATACACAAACAAATGATGAGATCACATGTGAGATCACATGTTAGGTCATAGTCACTTGTAGTCCAAGTGCCAAAACTTCTGAGTATTTTTCTCTTAGAAACAGGCATCAGAATGTCTTTTAATATACATTTGTTATCTTATGTTCCATAAAGTACTGTATTCAGCATCTATTTTTCTTTCACTTTGTGGCTTGGCTTTAGCATTTTAACAGCAGTTGCTATGGAAGAGTTAGCCATGTTTATTGGGTCATGACAAACGGCAACAGCTGAAAGACAAATATTGTATTCTGTTTTAAGTATAAGGTGGGCTCTGAGCCAGAGATTAGCAGCTTCAGAATATAGCTAGCCACAAAGCTGGATCCTCGGGTCCTGACGCACTCTCCAGTTACTCAAACAGAATGCTTAAATGTAGCTAGACACTGTAAATATTTTCCCCATTACTATCTTGATTAATCTCTTTCTGCTTATTTAAAGGACGTTGGCAGCTTTTTCATGTCCATGAATTAGTTTCTTATCAGCAAAAGAAAATACCAAATGAAAGTAATTAATTATGTTATTTCAAACTGTCTCCTGACTGGACTTCTTGCTTGATTCTGTTCAGTGAATGTGGGGATAAGTGCACCAAATTGAGAAAACATTTCCAAAACTGTCTGTATTGTGAAAAATAATGAACTTCAGCAAGGATAAAAACAGCAGAAACTTAAGCAGGACAAACTTCCCATTTTATCAACATGTAAGAACGGTATATGAAATGGCAGATGTGAAAAATGTCAGATATGCATATCCACCAAGAGTCTTAAAATTGGTATCCACTATTGCTATACACCAGCATGTGGGGAGTTAATATAGTTCACACCATAGCTGGGAATTTTTGTTCTTGAAGTTTGCTGCCACTGTGGAAATCCAGGCCAGAATATGGGTGTAATTCCTCCATGGCTTTTCAAAGGGTAATCCTCATTCTACAATGTAAAGTAAATCCTGGTATTTACAGGTAGTGCTTTGAAATGTGAGTAAACTCTCCCTACAAAAATCTCTCTGGAAATAAAGACCTGGAAACGGTTTTTCTTGCAATCCTTACCACCAAATCCCTCCAGCTAAAAAAAATCTACCCAACAAACAAAACAGCAAAAACAATGAAAACTAAAAAAACTCTTCAGAAATGCAAAAAAAATGTCTCCCTAAGACTGATTTTTTTACCCCCTCTTGCTTGTCTATTACATTTCAGCAGTTTCTTGTTTAGCACTTCTCTGAGCTTAAAAGTAAGGACTTGCTAATGTCTTCTTGCTTGAGGGAATGCCATAATATTTAAAGTCAGGATCTTCTAACAGCCTCCAGTCCACATGCTGTGGGAGCTGTTAGCTAACATTAGTTTTATGGCCTGATGCAGGAGACCTCATCTTTGGAAGTTCTGGATTTCAGCAATGATGTCAAGATGCTGAGGTCTTTTGGTAGACCTTTGGATAAGGCAAGAGCCAGAATGTCAGGGCTTGAATGGAATAAAACAGAATTGCAGTAATTTTCAGTAGTAATATGTTCTGTATTCCATGGATGTCTGTCTTTCCCTCAGTAGTACTTTTGCCTCTGGAGCTGACAGGAAGAGGAGGAGTGGTAGAACAGGAGAGAAAAGTAAGGTAAGTCACTGGTATGGGGGCAGTGTGGGGAGGCTGAGCAAGCAGCTTACTTTCCAGCTGGGCTTAAAACCAGGAAAGTCAAATATCCAGCTGGGCTTAAAACCAGGACTGTAAAATATCCAGCTGGACTTAAAACCAGGACCGTCAAATATCCAGCTGGACTTAAAACCAGGTCAGTCAAATATCCAGCTGGACTTAAAACCACACCCTTCAGGGTGAGCAGGCCCATAGAGCCTGAAGGAATTCTTTGGGCTTGCTGTAACTGTTTGTATCTTCCCCTGTTGATCTTACTCTTGTCTCTTTTCAGTCTGGTCTGACTGTAATTGTTACCTTTCTAAGGCTTTCCTGGGGAGCTATAATTCATGGAAGCACAGGATGTGTGTGGTGAAGGAAGAAGCCTGACAAGGCTGGCTCCATAACATGGCCAGGTATCCTGTTTCTACGGTCTGAAACAGCTCTCCTTGGATTTGTCTGCCTCTGATGTCCCAAATACACTGCTCTTTCTTCACTAGTAGCCACCCAGCTTCTCTGATTTTGGTGTGTTTTCTTGTGTATTAGGGGTTTTTTTTGGTTTTTTTTTTGGTTGGTTGGTTTGGTTGTGGTTTTTTTTGGTTTTGTTTTGTTTTTTGGTTTTTTTGAGTGGACAAGGTTGAAACATCTGCTGTTTCTGTATCTGAGGTACAGGATGTACCTTTGAATGTATGTCTATAAGTGACACAATTTTTTTAAATTTAGTGGTGTTTTTCCCCCTGCATTAAAGCGATGTTTAAGACCTTAAAGGATCAAGGACATCTTGGCATGAATACTGTACAAATAAGTTGCAGGTTTTCTGCCTTGAGGATTCTTGTCTCAAAGCCGCACTGTTTTTGACCCTGCAATGAAATAGATAAACAAAGGAAGTGTGTGTTGCAAAGAATGGAGAAAGTCTGGATAGTTAGCAGTAATTTCAGGATCCTATGCACAGATTTTATCACTGATGTGTGCAACTGAAAAGTCAATTTTCTGTAACTGCTTAAACTGCAGAAGTTTTATAATTAAAGCTGTGATGGTCAGAATTTATTATCTGATGCTGATGTAGGTTTGGGCCAATTTCTTTCCTCCACCACTCTTTTTAAAACTCCTTTTGACTGAAGTGGTAGGTACAAAAAAATTGCACCCCTGTGTAGTAGTACGCTTGTTTCAGAATGTTGAGTGTGGATTAGTGGCTAGAAGAGGGTTTTTTTTGTGTGTACTGGGTGTTTCCCTGCGGTTTTGACAGCATATGACTTTCATACTTTCTGCTTCAGATTGTCTTGTGTGCTGCTTTATGTCTTGTACCTCAGGGCTGGCTGCAGGAGCAGTTGAAAAGAATCTATAAATAGTTCCTTGAACTCTTCTATGGCATATAAATATTGCTCTTTACTACCCCAGACATACTGGGCACATTCATTTGTCCTCTTTTATGGTGTAAAGGAGGGAAGGGCTCATTCTCACCTGTTCAAATACTTCCAGTTACAAGTGAAAAAACCCCCTATCTATAACAGATGAATCTGCGGTAGTGTAAGAAAAGCCTCTGGCGGGTATTAAACCAGCTGGTATTTGTACATGTTTCACATTACAGTTTGGAACACTAACCCAGGGAAGCATGAGTTGGGCCATTGCGTGCTTGGGGTTTATCTAGCAAATCACAGCGACAGAAGCGGTGCGATGACCCACGTAGAACAACATGTTCAGGCTCCTCAGCGTTCCCCATCTGCAGTGCTGGTTTCACTTGGATGCTTAACTCAGGGGTGAGGGAAAGAATCTCAATGCAAACGACTGAAGGCTTGATTATTTTAATAGAGCAGTTTATTTCTTTGTTCCTTAAGCACTTGTAGAAAATTTTGAGATATTACTCCATTTTATATTAATGTAAGGCGGCCAAAACAATCTTAAAGGACCAGACACTTTAAGATAGTTAAATAGCAAGTTACTCTTCCAGTCACTTGGAGCTAGAGCTTGGCCGCCAAAGTGGACACAGGCAAATACTGGGCCCTGTCTTGCAAAGGGAAACTGGCTTGTGAGAGAGAGAGAAGTGAAACCCCTCCTTTTGGAGGGAAGTGTCAAGAGCCACTGCTTGTAACTCTGGTAATTCTTCACTGGTAGAAATAAATAATTACATTATTCTTGGGATGTTTTTAAAGTGGTTTACTGATTTATCTGATAGATGGAAAATGTAGGAGGATTACTTTGCTATTTGTTTATGTGGGTGATGAAATAATGGCTTCCAAGTTTGTTCTTTGTGTTGGCAGCAAGAAACATGAATTGTTGAGATGTGAGTGTCTGTACTGAGGATAGCAACACATTTCGTGTTGTCAGTCAGCATTTCCCCCCACTCCCTGCCCTCGTGTCACTTGTGATGTAATGCCATTCTGATGCAGTGGAACCCTCTGGGGTCCTGATCTGTAATTAGATGTGACATCATGATACAAAGGTTGCTCAAAAAATTGGTATGGGATGATTTTTATAGGTGTTAAAGCTATTTTATTAAGAATGTTTTCTACTTTTTTGTTTTATAAAACAAACTTAGCACAAAACTTTGCTCCTTTGTGACTCCTGAGGAAACAAAATCTAAATATCAAAAGGTATATTTCTAAATACACTATATATGGGATTCTCATTGATGCAAATGAAACAGACGGGAGTCCTGGGTGCAGCTGCACAGTATAACTATTTACAGCACATTTGCACTAGAAGTTGCACCTGCAGGATTTTTCAGGTTCTTCCCTGCTTTCATCATCACATATTAACTAGAAGCCTCTGCTATTTTTTTTTATGTTTCAGAGGTGACATAACACCCCTAAATGAGAGCCTAGCAGTCATCAGTATCACTTTCTTTGGTCTAATTAGTTTCTGACTCAGGGAAGTACAAGCAGGAATTCATTCATTATTTTGTTTCAGTGGATTTCTATCATTCTGCATAGATATGTATAAAAATATTTTTAATTTTCAAAGGAATGTGACTTCACTAGGTGGATGAGAACAATAGATTATATTGGGCAGTCTTTAGCTAGGACTTAGGAACTTTTTTTATCTGGCCATTACAGGGAGGATAAAAGTAAAATGACAGTTTTTGCGTCCAGTCAAATAAATGGCATGATGTTGATTATCGATACAGTTGCAGAAGAAAGATTTATTAAATTCAGCGTCCCTATTTACTGTGTATGGATAAGGTACCAATTTACACTGTGTTGGTCTGGCAGTTCCCTGCTCTGTGAAATGGATGGATTCAGGTATTGGTCTGATTGATATTTGCTTGTTGCAGCAAGGGGTTGTGATGGATAAAAAAGGTTTTTTTAAGCTAACTTGTCAGTTAAGTATTAAAAAAGAGAACTATCTGCTTTGCTCTGTTGGGGGAACAGTTTAAGAAGTGGATTCTGGTTTCTGTGTGCGCTCACACTTTTCAATGTAATAAAACCAACCCAAACTGGATATTCAGTTGTTCTAGTGCTTCTTTCTTGTGCAGTTTTAGTTTCATGTTAACAGAGAAATTATTACCAGTACTGTGAGATCTGTTGACTTCAAAGGAGTTTGCTGTTAACTGGAGCCAAGGCAGGGTTTCACTCTGTAAGTATTAATGCTGTAAGGGACTATACTTAGCAATGACCTAAGGTCTTTCTAGAGCTACTGACTTCATGTTTCCAGCTTCCCATGGGCTCATGCACTGCGTTTTCAAATGCACAGGAAGCACCTCGTGTTCCTGTCCGGGTTCTGTATATCAGCATTTAAAAGGCAACTAGTAAATACCAGGCATGGCAGAATGACACCATGCTTTGCTTTGGCACGGGTGACAGAATGTGAGACCTGCTAGGGTGACCCTTTGCTTAGTCTGGGATATAGATCACTACCCTGAATTGCTCATGCATTAGTTGCCCTGGCTTGTTGGTGTGTTATGGGCTTTCTTGTTTTAGGAAGCCTTTGCCTTGACAGCAAATATACTCGCTGCAGGCTAGGGACTGAGATCAACTGGTTTTTAGGGATGCTGTGGTTATGTTACCTATTTGTTTGTAATGTAGTACAACTCTGCAGTAGACTTGATTTTATTGCACTGGTGCTGACTTTTTTCTTTTCTGCAAATCCAGCTGCCAACTCGTACCATTAAAAGCAAATCCTAAGAGAAATCAAGAAGCATGCTACATATGCTGACATGAGAAAATTAATCTGGTTTGATACATAATTTTCTAGAAAAACAAGTGAATATTTGAGGCTTTTAATTGATCTGCTTTCATATTTTCCTAGATACTAAACTAGCTGGCCTCTAATTCCACTGACCTCTTGCTCTGCTTTTAGGACAAAACATCCCTACTCCTGTGGGGTGTCCTTCATGGTTTTATAGGGGCTTATCCAAGGAAACTCATAAATCCTTTAGTTTGTCCCTTAAATACTGTAGTTGGGATTTCAGCAGACTTAGCAGAATTGAGTATGCTTGATTTACCTGGATATATTTAAATACTTCTCTACTTTTTAAGTAAGAGTGTGTGGGGTGGGTATGTGTAGGTACAAGGTGTAACTGCATATAAACTTGAAGAGTTAAGCACTTTGCAATACTCAAGTGATAAGTTACTTGTATTTGGAGAAATGATGGGGGAAACAGTTTTGTACTCCAAGCAAAATTTATTAGAAGTCTATTCAGGAAAAAAACCACAGAGACCTTTTGCTTGTAGGAATTCAAAGTCAGTTACCTGAAAGCCAGGTATGAAAACCCTGCATTTTTCTAAAATCAGATACAGAGTAGAAACAGTACTTTTTAAATATCACAGGCAACAGATATTTAAGTCCTCAATCATAAATGGCATCAAAGATAGTATTAATCTCACAGCAAAGCTGCATGCAGATCTAGTTTAAAATTGAATATAAAGCTTTTGCCATGAAATCTGCAATAATAAAGGTATGCTGCACAAAGATGTTTCTTTACCTTTGCCTTAATGACCTTTCTCAGTAATAAAGACATATGTACATTTAGATTTGGCTGGTAAACCATATTTTAATTAATAAAATTTTGCATAAAATGCTATCTTACAGAATTGCACTATCCAGATGTGCTTATGGTAAACAGAGCAAGAAAAGAAAAACGCATTGAAATATTCTGTATGTGAAGAGGGCAAATAAGAAACTTAATCTTTTAAAAATCAACAACCGAATGGCTCTGTACAAAAAAGCAAAATTATATACAAAATGCTACAGAGACTACATACATTTTGATAATTTTTATCCTTTACCCATGAGAAATGCAGCAGAAGATTTTGCCATCTATAAGGTGCCAAAGAAACCAAATCCGAATTTTTATTTTTATAAAGCCATAGTCATTATCATTCTGTGCCTTAATTTCATTTGCTATTTATGCTTACCTTTGCTTATGGAAAATGTATGTTTCAAACACTTGTTCATTCACACAAAAAACCAAAACCCAACACCTCTAAAATATATCGGTTTTAATACTTGTGACTTTTTTCTGTCTAAATTCCTAAAAAGAATGTGTAACTTGGGTTTCATTAACATACATACACATATATAGTGAAATAAATCAGTACATGATGCTTGTGAATATTTTTTAGGTGGCTATGTTAGGAAAGAAAAAAACCAAAACCCAACAACCCTTTGCACTAACACTGTTTATCTTCCTGCTTCTTTAATTTCCTGATAAGTAAAAACACTAACCTCTTATACTTCATGGTGCTTACTATTACAACATTTTGATTACAACCATTTAATATCGGACATCATTAGCAGGTTTTTATTGTCTATGCTTACAGCATTGTCTCACTTTTCCTTAAATCCTCTTTCCCAGGTCTTTTTGCCTTTTGTACTTCTTACCTTTTAACAGAAAAAACTACATGTTCACTACAGTTTTTCATGAGGGAAAAGACAAAAGATTTAGCCAATACCATTGCACCCATTCAGAACACTTGCAGTTCTTCCATTTTTCACTTTTCTTGCTTGAGATTTTACAATCACTGTGCATTTGTTACAGCATACAAGTGCAGGCAAAAAAATCTATATTATAGTTTGTCATACATTGTAAACCAGTACAATAGGCAAACCCGTGACACAGCAATGTGGAAGCAACAAATGCTGCCAAGCTAATAAGAACGTGTAAAATCAATTTTTTAAAAAATAGTAAACAGCAACTTTCCTCTGTATTACATGCATGCTGAAAAAAATCCCACCAGACTTCATGGTAGTACCACAAATGTTCAAACCAGGAATAATTTTCCCCCCTTTCCCCCTACCCCCCATGGCAACTCATCTGTGTACCTGTCATCAGGCTTCTCCTATTGTGTTTCACATGAAAAGACTTTAAAGCAGGGAGTATTTAAATGCTGAAATGATTCCTCTTGTCTCAGAAAAGCTTAGTTATTCACACTGTGGTCGTTGCTGTAATACTGCTGGAACGGTTTGGCGGGTGGAATGGGATGAGGATGAACTAGATGGCCTCTATTTGAGACTGCAAGCAAGAAAACAGAAGGCCAGCGTAGCATGTTTTCTAGCAGCTTTATGCAGATGTGTTGCAGAGATGCAGCATAAATAAGTAGAAAAAAAAATTTCACAGCCTCTTGACATAGTTTCCAGGGAAAGTACCAAAGAATTTGGTTCTTCTTGAGGTTCCTGAAATTAGAAGCAAAAGATGAAAGATGGGAATAGTAACAGAAAATCACTATGTAAGCATGGCCTTAAAATTTTTATGTTTAATATTGCACAAACAGAATGATCTACAGTTCCTTATGCTACATAAGTTTATTTGTGAGGTTTAAGAAAGTGTAACTGCAGGAAGGCAAATGCAAACAAAGAGGCATATTTGATTAAACTGTTAGGCCTGATTAAAACCTGTGCTAAAATTCTTGGTACATAGAAATAATTTAATTTCAACAACATAAATTCTAAATAATGTGTCAGATGATTAAGTTAGCTGCTGTATGCATGAGGGTTTATGAAATTATTAAGCCACTGTATTTTGGCCTGGTTATGAAATCGTTTCTTCAGTAATACTTTGGTTTCACAAGTGGCCAATGCTGTGGATGTGTTCATGTGAGAAGGTTTTCAGTCACCTGGCATTTATAAAGAGAGACATAATACATAGTCCATTTGTGTCCCAAATGACAATGATGCTGTATAACAATCCAGAGGCGTGTGTCAATTTGTGTCTATCAATTTTAAAAGATGAAAGTGCAAAATCACCTGCTAATTTCAGTGAATTTTGGTTGGGATTTCTCCTGATAAAGCCAGGTTCATGTTTATTACACTACATGCCAAAAATCAAGTTGATTAAAAGACACTACACAAAGACGGCAGCACAGGTCAGGGGAGAAAAAAAAATAAAGCAGTCAAATTAAAACATACCCACAAACCATCCATCATCACATTTTTCCATCACATCAATGACATCTCCCTCTCTGAGCTCCAATTCATCTTCGTTCCTAGGAGTATAGTTATATAGAGCCTGAAACCTTAAATAGGACAAATGATGCATTTTAAAAAGAAGAAAGAGTTCCTTGCACTTTTGCTCAAGTAAAGGAGCTGGTTTAAACATTAAGAAGAAACACTTGCGAATAGAGGGGAAAAGGACTTTTTTTTTGCCTGGTGGACTTGAGGATTAGGAATTTATAGTAAATAAAACCTTCATTAGAAAGGCAACTCATGAGACACTGAAGACTGGGTTTAAAGGCAAGCCTGATGGCTCCTCAACCAGTTGTTTCAAAAACAGATTTTTTTTTTTTTTTAACATTTTCGTGTTATTTTATAGTTCAGTCACCAAACAGAGCACTTCTAAAGGAGAGTCTAGATGTGCTAGCCCTGTAACCTTCCATGATCAGCACCTAACACTGTGGTTCTACCTTTAAGCTCTGAGAAGCCAGCAGCAGCACAAGCGAGGGTACCCAGGACAGCAGCTCTCACATGCTGTCACTGTGGCTGGGGGACCTCCCTGGGCTCTTCAGTGGCTACACAGATAAGCCATCTATCCCTGAGAATGAGGGAGAGGCCTGAATCAAATCAGAGGATGTATGGATGGAAACTCAAACAATATTCAAACCCTGAGCCATGCTTCTACACCTGGCCATAGCTGCAGATTGCAGGATGTAAGGTGGATAAATGGCAAGAGGTGTGCAATTACTAAATGCATTGTATTTCAGTTCTTGCCAGCTTTTAATTAAAGTTTTTTGAATTGAAAGAATAAACTCTGACTAGGGGGAACTGAAGGTTCTTGGGCTGACAGCCCACAGGAAGATTGTTACACAAGCCTGTGAGTCCTGCAGAGTCAGAATTGGCCTTTTTCCCTAAGCAACTGTGCCTCATAACTGACTGTCTAAAAAGAAGCAGGGTACAACTGCAGAAATTGGGAAAAGGATATAGTTTTTATTTTAGATTACTGAAGCAAAACATAATTGTATCCATTCTTTGCTCTTAAAACAGTTCACTGAGTTTTTAACCTTATTACCATAATTGCACTTTCCCCACTAAAAACAAGATAGTTTGCTCATTGATGTGTTTATCATTCCAGCTAAGTTTTCATGACTTAAATAACATGTTTACTTTCGTAAAAAATTCCTGCTCCTGAAAGCTCAGTTTGAAAATCCTATATACAGACTGGTGCTAGATTTAGTTTAATGATGTCATCTTGAATAAACTACACTTATTTTTCACATTTCTGGTCTGGAGATTAGAAAATAAGAAAATGTTTCAAGAAAAAAAAAAAGAAAAAATTAACTTAATTTCTCATCACTGGGAGTCATCTTCCCAAGCCACAAAAGTCTCTTTTTATATTTTAATTACACTAACAAAATGGAAAGAGACTGGTTGTTTAAGCAATTACTTTAGTAATTTATGTAGCAGGAGTAAGAGCAATCTGTGCAATAAGCTAAGTGGCAATAATATTTTCTGTTATGCTTATCATCATTCCAGGAAAGCAGAGCTATGGTGATATTCCAAAAAATAATTCAGTGCAGCTTCTAAGGGGACAGGATTTGCAGATGTAATGTGTCATGAATAGGATTCAAGCCAGTTACTCAAGTACAGTAACAAGAACTTCCCAACGAGCACTCTGTACTTGAGAAATTGAATCTTAGTAATTTCTAGATAATCCATTTAAAAAACTTCTTTGTAGTAATTTCAGTCTCTCTATGCTAATCTACGACTTTCAGAAGTATGAAAACTCTACTAGCATTTACAATACTGACAGAAAACATATTCAAGAGAAAGGATGGTTAGTCGGCAATTTAAATATATTTCTATTTTTCATTTTAGGAATCAATAACTTTAGTCATGAACTACTTATACTATCTTGAACAAAATGAATTAGACAATTATTGATTTCCAAACTGAGTTAGGTGCTCCAGTACGCTCAACAATACCAATAGGAAATTTTGGTTTTAAAGAGATAAAATATCCAAATCTAATTTGATCTGTAGTATAGCTATTTGGTAACTTTTTAACCTCTCTTTTCCTTCTATAAATGACTAATGAAAACTTAAAAATATTTTTAGACAACAAACCCTAGATACAGTTATGAAAAATGATGTAATAGGGCATATGCTGAACTGCTCTGATGCTAAAGGAAGATTGGCGACTGGTTTCAGTGATCACTGAAGTAGGGCCTGATGTCAAAACTGGGGAGGGGGGGGGAAATCTCAAGACAATCTTGCACTGAACTTGCATTTTAACAGTCAGTACTGAAATATCCCAAGCACTTTAAATGTTTGTCAAAATAAGACTTGAGTTCTAGGTTCTTCTGCAGTTTTCAGAAAAGCTTTCCTTGTATCTCATATTTGAATTGCACTTGTAAATCACACCAAAATGTGTGAGCCTGTTCCTGTGATCAACATTATCAAGTTACTTTTCTTCTCTCTATTCAAATCCAGAACTGTTTCTGGATAATTGTATCAAGTCAGTAAGGCAGATCAACTGAATCAATGCTGAATCTGTTATTGTCATTTTGCTGAGATATAAAAATGGAGAGAATAAAAAAAAGTCAAAATCTCTTCAGTAAGTACAGACAATGGAGAACTGTTAAGTTGCCATGTCTGGCTGCACTGAATGTAAAATTAAACAAATAAGGCTTTGCCCTCTGGGACTTTCTTGGCTATCTTCCTACATCATGCAGTTATCTATAAATCTCTGAAATAAATTCATAATTGTACTTGGAAAGTTAAAAAATTATCTGATGATGTGCTGGCTGTTACTTAAATGTTAGGTTTTGGTTTAGTAGACAAGAATTATACTTACGGTTCCCCCCCACTGTGTATATTTTCATGAGAAAGCACAGGGCGCTGTGGCTGAAATGAAATGATTTGAAATGTAATAAAGATTTGCAGTTTAAGGTCCAAATAATTGGATAGGGGTGTAACACATAGTTGCTCAAGAGTTCATATTCTACCTTGTGTAAAACCATGGCCCATTCTGCCCCCCTTCCAACTCACAATAAATTCTTAAGAGACAAGACAAACAACTGAATCTTGGTACATTTAAAGATCTGATTTTTGGAGATCATAATAAAAACTAAACAAAACTGTGAACTTCATCAACAGTCCATTCTATTTATAGAATAGTACAAAGCTGGAATAGAACCCTGCTGCCTCTTCACTGTGAAACAGAAATAACATTAGAAAAATCAGATGCAACTGATGAACATCATACATTCTTTGGGTAAAATATATTTATAGATAAGCAGAAATAAAATCTCCTATACATAATGGCAGAATCTAGAATATTCACAGACGAACAACATACCAATTTACATTACACACACAGAGTACTAACTTGGCAGGCATAACATGCTATGCTTTAACTAATTCTGTTTCATCTCAAGCCATGCGGGCTGCTGGGAGGCATAGAACAGGAACAGTTTTTGGAAGAATACATTTAATTGTGTGAATATAACAATTAACACTTCAACAGAAAAAAGTAGTCCGTATTTCCAGTGCAAAGCTTTTTGAAAGGAACTATGTTCCTTCTTAATGGAGCATTAGTGAGCAATAATATTCAATGCATCTGGATGTGATGGAAATTAAAAATACTAATCTTCTACAGAAATCATATCCTGCTTAGAAAGTCATTGACCTATACTGATTAGAATCTGGCTGGGGCCAGAAAGTGCAGGAGCAGCTGCTTGGGAAAGCTCTTGATATGAGCAGGGATCATATTCTTTGTTGACTGAGGATGCCCTCTGGTCATGCTGTAGAGACAAGTCTGGGAACCATATCTCTTTTGGGAGTGTGGATATCAAACACTGCTCATAGCACTTTCTTTCATGAATTGAGTAAACTGCAATCTGATCTCTAAGCCATGGAATTTGTCTTATTGCTCCATGGTTCTCTCTTGGTTTGAGTATTCCAGTCACTCTTTTATCACTCTTGAAGATGATCTCTTCCAAGAGAGAAGGCAGCAGTAAACAATCCATACGCTGATGGCAAAAATTAAATGGAAAAACACAGGATGTAGTTTGTTAAGTTTCTTCCCCCCTCTTTTCCCTCAGCATCTCCAGATGAAATTAGTTATATTTCTTTTCAGCAGTTTCTATGAATATGTGCAGAAAATACTGTGAACAGTCTGTCCTTTACAGGCTATAGAGTATAACTTTTAAAAGATGCCTAAATATACAGGCAGGTAGATCATGGATTTTTTTTTAAAATTCATATTATTGATTCTAGGTGGGAAAGAGATTTTCAAAGTAAAAAAAAATAATAATTTTTTTTATACTCTTTACTGTCTTCTCTCTCTCACTTAACTCTCCTCTGCCAGTGTACAAGAAAGATGGATAATTTTTACTGAAGAATAAACAGAAAAGATTGCAAATTAAACAGTTCTCAGTAAACCTTCTTTTTCCTTCAATTGCTGGCTTGTCAAGCAGTAGGAGAATAGTCAGAATGCTTTGTATTTAGACTGGAATCTGACCTGATTTGCTGCTAATCTTTCATCAGGTCTGTAACTGAGCTGAATGCCAAAAATAGTCAGAGATGCCAAAGAACTCAAGCGAGGTTAAGGACTTCTATAGACAATGGAAGTAAAAGTCCTAAACAATGCTACAAATGATTTAATGCTTTGAACATAATACCAAGCCAGAAAGAAACTAGGTAGGTTAGTATTA
The DNA here is from genome assembly GCF_030490865.1 of Poecile atricapillus. Lineage (NCBI taxonomy): Eukaryota > Metazoa > Chordata > Aves > Passeriformes > Paridae > Poecile > Poecile atricapillus. The sequence goes on from NC_081252.1 coordinate 44,902,676, forward strand.
CCTTCTTTTTTTTGCATATGCTTCATAAAAGGTTCTATTGCTAATTAACTACTGTAGAAATAAATAAGAATCAAGGTGACTCGTGATTTTCAACTGTATGTTATTGCCACAGAGAAAACAGTCTTGTGACAAAATTAAAATCTTGGAGAAACAGGGTGAAGTAATTGGTGCTATGTCTGAACAGGGGGACCTTGGCACTTGCTCTTTGTTTGGATGCATTCCACAATAACACCCCAGCTGACATCCAGAAGCTTTCTCCCTGCTTTCTTTCCCTAAGCTCTCATTCCCACATGCAGTTGCATTGTCTAGACGGGGGACTGTTACAAAGATTCCTAGTTTTCAACTGCACCTCACTTTACTAGACTATCCTAATATTGCAGGACCTAATCCCAAAAATATTAAGGAGTGTGAAATCAAGTCAGTGGTCTCAGTTGTATGCCTGATTTCCATGCATGATTGATACTACACTTGCATATAAAAGTTCTGTAAAGTCCTGAGCATGCAAATTAGGTGCACGATATATGCTCTTGTACTTTTGCAATTAAAATCATAAGTACACTACACATTGACCAATACACTTCTCTTAATATACTGGTTACATGTCACTCATTTGTAGTAATGGGCAAAATTAAAATAGGGCTTAATGCCTTTTTTACAGCTGTCATTCCTAGCTGGACTTTCTGTGAGATGCTGTTTGCTACTACAAGAATCCTGGCCTTCCTAGGATTGAACTGTCTTTCTTCAGTAATGAAGAAAGCACTGTCCCCTCAATATACCTGGAAGCAAACAGAGGCCTGCTAAAAAACTAGGACTTTGGAAGTTACACAAACCTGCATATTTTATTCAAATTTTAAAAAGGGAGACACCAGAAAGATGATCACCTAAAATCAGCAGCAACAACATGGAAAACAATTCATCCCATTACCATTTTTAAGACCTAAATGTTAAGAAACCAATGCAAAGGACAATTAAATCCTATATTGAAAGTAAAATATATGCCATAAATTCTCATTCTCATATAATTTAGGTTGAGCGTGATGTTTTTGTGTTCATTTGATTTTTTTTCCCTTTTTCATAATGTAGATTACCTTTTTGAGCAAAATCCGTGCAAATTCTAAACAACCTTTCCAGCTACATGAAAATATTAGAGTTGTGTTACAGTTATGTTACAGATAAGAAGTGAAAGGTTGAAGAGTATTGAAATCCAGAATGCTTGGATAAAGAGAACAGTGTTGAGTGAAAAAAAAATAGCAGGTGCAAAACATTTTGAAAATAAGGACATGGATTCAAAACCAAAAATTCAGCCTGTATACATGCTAAAGCCTGGATACATGCAATGGAGAATAGAATCCTAGAAGCTGTAATTTAATAAACTAAAAATGCTTTGAAAGAAAGGAGTAATTTTAATACTATATACTAACTATATTATTATACTATTTATACTAACTGTAAAGAACCAGACTGAATATAAACACCCTATAGCACTGGAAATACCATGCAGTACTGCAGAGATACGGTACACTAACGGATTTATATAAAAAAGTTTAGGCAGACACAGACCCATTGCCTTTACTCAGTCATAGCACAGAAACACAGCAGAAAGAAAACATAGCATACTGATAGTATTGAGACACTTGGGTAAAAGCAAAATACTGAAAGACTAGACACTGAGCTCCTTGTCCATGGAAAAGCTGTTATTGCACACTGGGCATCCAGTACCATACCCTGTGTGAATAGCTGTGACCTCTGACAGGAGAGCTGCAGGATCTCGTAGTCATCACTGGGCTACGAGGAGGTTTACCCATAACAAATATCTCCCTCTTTAAATTAGCCTAGAAGAACCACAAAAACTTTGTCAAATGAGAGTTTAAGAATGAAGCATTCTGGGATTTTTGTTGCTTCATTCATACATGCAAATTAGACATGCTTTTCCTGATAACAAAAAGCAACAGTTACAGGTAGAAGGAAGGTACTATTAGTGTACAGTATTTTCATTGTTTCCACTGTATCTTTTTTTCCCAAGTGTTTCCTGGTGTGGCACATGCCCTTACTTCTTACAGCTAAAAGATTAAAAGATGAATAACATACAGCATATGCAGTTGGAACAGTTATTGCATGTGTACCCCCTGAAGTAGCTCAGATAATAACACAGAAAAGCTCAACAGCACTGAGCAGAAATGCTACCTTAGAAATACAATGGCAAACGTAATCCCTTGCTGTTAAACAGAATACGTCCCTTTTGCATTTAGAAAATTAGGACTTGCATTTAGAAAGCAAGTAAATGCTTGGTGGAGAGTACTTCATGAAAATATCCTCCTTTGTTAGCATCACTACAAATCAGCTTCATGTTTGTCAGAATTCAGTTCTTAAGGGGTTTGTGTGCAGCAAATGTGAAATCTCATGAACGGGGGAGCTGTGGGGGAATGTGACGAGAATGGAGTGCTATATTGGAAACCTTTTCTTAGGTATTTGTGACTCTCAGTAGAATGTGACTAAACAAAAAAAACAGCCCCCTCTTAGGAGGAGAGGGGTGAATAAGAACAACAAAAAAAGATACCAAGAGAGGCCAAGGAGGCTGAAAAATGTCAGCATTTCAGCACATGTTAGGATGTGTCTTCAGACTTCTTCTTTTGGAGGACACATCCCTCCCACCAACAAAGTGCAAAATGATACTTCCCACCCAAAGCTCTTTGTATTCCATTTAGTTTTAAAGCATATATATATATAAATATATATATATGTACACACACGTATGCATTTTTAAATTAACAAAAGTTATTGAAGCATCAATATACAGTTTCAAGGACCTATATTCCTTCTATTTATTTTCAGCCCAGATTAACACACCTTGCTCAAATAAGGGCAAAGACTATAAAGGTCACCAAAAAAGAATTTCAGTATAGATGAGGAATATTTTTCTGGTTAGGCTAAGCAAAAGCACCAAAAGCACTCTACGAACTGCTGAGTTATTAAAAGTTGCAGAAGCAAGCGCAGTACTCTGTTTTACCCCTTCTTTGAGGTGGAACAAACCTAAGCTCATGATAGATTCATGTCCTAGAAAGAAGTCTATTACCTACTTCAGAAAAATCCAATAGATTCTTTAAGTCCATTATGACTGTGTTTTCTGTGAATTCACATTGTAAAATAGGGTAGCTCTTGAGGAAAAAAAAAAAAGAAAAAGTAGGGTATTTATGACAGATGTAATGATGCAATGATCACTTTTCTAGGATAGTTCCTGTTTACATGACTTTTTCTCCTTTTCATGAGCAGATGAATCTTCTGGAAGTCAGCACTGCAAATTAACTTTGTCCTCCTAGAGGAAGTTTTTATTTTTCTGCCACACAGCTTCAATGCTGACACAAACTGTAGTCCTGAAGAGGAAATAATCTTTGTCTAGTCCTTGACTAACACAATCGGTATTTAGAACATGACCCTCTGCAGTGGTGCTTTTCTGTGAAATTTATGACTTTTCTTCCAGGCTTTGGATTAAAATAGAAAACAGAAACACAAATGTTATCTAGTTTCTGCATACTTGAATATAGTCCTATTTCCATCAATTAACTAAGTTACTTTGGCTGTCCTGGTATGGATCTGAAATTGAGTTGAAGGCTTTCTGCTTTCCTGTCATTGGTATCTCCTTAAACTATTTAATTGTATCATAATGGTTATAGTTTTACCTTGTGTTTAATTTGAAAAAGGCCTATCAATCCTCCAATTCCTAGGTTATTTAATATTAGTAGAGAAAGCAATACATCTGCGAAGATCAAACTCAGTGTTAGCCTTGCAGTTATTTAATAGACACGAAGATTTACAACAATCCATATTCAAGAGGTGCAGTTACCTTTAACTGTAGTGAGTCTTTCTCCTGCTGATGTAAGGGTTTAGAGAGGAGAGGAGGTGAGAGGGAAGCAGTAGACAGGGATATTGTAGGAACCAAGTGGGAAGTAGGTGCCTTGGCAGAGGGAATGGAAGAGTAAAAGAAAGATGGAAAAGAGGATCAGTCTCCTGATGTTCCAGCACAAAGCAGAGCTGGCTTAAATTTTTAAGAAATATGAGAAGTAGCTGTGCTATAAAACTGTGTTACAAAATCAGCTGAAGGATGTCAAATGCTCAGTAAGGGGACATGTAACTAACCTGAACAATCACAAATCTCATGCTAATCTTTTTATTAGTCATCTACTTTTCTGGAAGAAATTTCTTGCCTCAGAAAGCATTAAAAAGTTGCCATTTTTGGCCATGGATTTCACCTCTATTTTTAAGTTTTTCTCCTGTGTTTTTCAGGTCATTTAAGGGTAGATGTAGACTGCAAAATGTAATTAAATAGTTTAACATTTGGCCTAAAACACATTGTCCTAAGCACCTGACTTACATGCTGACAGTGAAAGCACCTGAATAGTCTGTTGAAGTAAGTGCTGGACAAAAAAAAGATCTATGCTGGAAACCACACAAGCTGTATAGATACATTGTGGCATTTAATGGCCAGCACACATTTGGGATAGTTCAGTGATGTACTGTCCCAAAGAGGAACTGGGGAGGGCTTCAGGAGGAAGCATTTGTCTAACTGCCAAACATAATCTGATCTGTTACTGTTAGTCAGATCCTCATAACAGAGCCTTCTATAAATACATGAGCTGCCGAACTGACACATGCGAAGCACAAACCGCAGAGTCTCTGCAGGAGGCACATGTCCCTCCCTCTGGAGGCTGTTGACAGCATCTGCTTGCAGGGGCCTCTCTCTCAAAAGGGGCAGTAAGCAATGGGCTAGTGAGGGAAATGGTTCACTGGTATTTCACATCAGAAACTCCTCGTCAAACAAGGACAGGAGGGAAAAGAATAATTGATAGATCATAGAATTTACAGTGGTGCATATGCCTGCTTCTGAGAAGGGACTGTCCCCTAATGCTGACAATTTTTAGTCATAGAATCATAGAATGGTTTGGGTGGGAAGGGACCTTAAAGATCATCTAGTCTCTGCCATGGGCAGGGACACCTTTCTGCTTAAACCAGCTTGCTCTAAATGCAATTATGTAAAATGTGCCTGTGCACAATACAAACATGTAAATACAAGGCAGAGTATAATTATACTAAGTTATCTGAACACAGGAGTCAGGGTTGTCAGAAATTAAAATACCTTATGAGTATCTGGTGAAGTATATCCTTCATAACAATCCACAGAATCTTCTTCACTTGCTATTGGGAATTCTAAATAGTCATGTACCAGATCCTCATCTATATACAGTCTAGTCAGTTCTTCTGTTGTGTCTTGTGCTTCTTCAGAGAAATCTGATTCTTGAGGTTCTGACTGATCCCCTCTCTTAAGTGACAGGTCTGCAGTACAGATTTCCTCTTCATTTTCAGCACTTGCAGCTAGCACACTGGACAAGGTACCTTCTTCATATGGTGAAGGGATGTTATGGATAGCACCATGTTCACCTCCTGTAGTATCTGACAAATCTCTAGATTCTTCAATAACTAAAGGCTCAATTATGTCTTCTAAGTTTTTGTCTTTTCCTAACGTGGTATTTTTGCTGACATGCTTATATGCTTTGTCATGAGATGAGCTGGCTGAAGATGAGACAGAGGGAGATACAAGAAAGGACAGAGGAAGAGCTGTAGGAGAGCTGAGAAACACCTCTGTATTTGGCACAAAGTGACCATCCTTAATGTGGTGAATGCTGTTATCTGGGGAGATTGCTACAGTTTGGGAGGTTGCTAATGCCAAAGAATTGAGTTCTTCTAAGTCACAAAGAAAACTGTCTGGAACTGATGGAGGAGTTAAGCTGCGCATGCCTGAAGGTGAAAACCCAACAGTCCTTGAGAACAAGTCACTAGAGTCAGCCTGGAGAATCTTTTGATCAGTGTGTGACCAAGACGAGGGAGGTTGTCTGGAAAGTGGGGTCAGTGCTTGGGAAGACAACTTCAAAAAGAAAAACATGGGGATTGAGATAGATAAGCATGACAGAGAATTAGGATGTGAGTAAACTGGAAAAGAAAAATGTCTGTGCCATCATCTGGATTACAGGGTACAATTTCAGTGACCATGGGTGTCTGAAATCACTACTACATGAATCAGAACAGCAGGAAAGACATTTGAAACATGAAACTATCAGGTTCTGGCTTAGGGCATAAATGTCAAACATTAAGACAGATTTGAATCATTACATTCATGAACACAACTGCATTTGATCTGCTAAAGATATGTTACTTATGGTGCTCTGTTAGTGAGCTTGTCACAGGTTATTAAATCATACAGTTAATATTAATGAAATTTTCCCAAACCATTACTCTTATTTTGAGAATAGCATTTTCAGAAGTACACTTCAGGTGTCATTAAATACTTCTTTCCAAGTATAACAACTGAGGTAATTTCTAATTATTAAAATGAAATATTTCTATTTTTTCTTAGTAGTTCTAAGTAAATGTTTAAGAAACATCTTTAATACATTGCATACTTTTATTAAGGCATGAGCAGCTACAGAATGAATGTGTTTTTAAAATTAACCCTATTCATTCCAAATGATGTCAACATTTGTGAAAGGTACATTCCGGTCAAACTAGACATAGGCAGTCAACAGTGCTTTTAAAATAGTGACAGCACAGTACACAACAGTATGCTTTGGGTACCATTACACAGTATTGATTGAAGTATCCTTCTGGTAAAAGAAACGTCCTTTTCTAAGAATGAGAGACTGGTGAGTCATACGTACACAGCATCAGTAGATATCCATTGCTTCAGTAAATACTGAAAATGCATTTTTGTTACTATTAATCCTCAAAATTAAAACTAAGCAAAAAATATTTTGATCTTATCATTACAGCTATCCAAAAGAATTAGATGTACACCTCTAAGTTATCTGGACTACTACCAACTTTAATTATTAATGTACTAGAGAAAAATATTTTCAGAAGTCTACATTAATATTGTAGAATAGGGAGGTTAGTTTACTTACCTTCCGCTTGAGTTTTCTTGAGACAAACAGCTTTATGTCAGACTTAGACAAACCTTTGTTACACAGTCTTCTGTACCAAAGTAAACAGTATAGACTGATACAATCTGCTAAAGCAGAGCTAGGCTCTTACAGAAATACTCTGTCTCTTTCCCTCATCATTCCTCTTAAGCAAGGGCCCCTAACCTGTGGTTTTAAGGTCAATAATACTGCTGAGGAGACCACCATTTTTACTTTCCCATAGCAATAAGCTGCACTAGATCTAAAGACACAGATTAGGCCAAGTTACAGAGAGCAAAACTTGCTCATAACTTGTATTGCTTATTTATTTCATTGCCATTAGGCCAGAGAAGTTTAGTGCAACTTTTCTAGCAACAAGGAGCGGTAAGTGGTAAGAAACTCCAAAGGACTAGGGAAAGTGGTAACAGAAAGTGTGGTAAGTTCTAGAACATCTTCTTCATGGTATTGCCATTTCGGAGTACAGCTGAATCCAGAAAAAAGGTGTCTGTTTAAGAGTCTCGGTGGAAGTTGTCTGGTTTTTTTTTAACCTGATTATTGCAGAAGTATCCTATGTTAAAAAGAAGGCTTCTACCAATTCCCTTCCCTCATGAACTGATTTAGGAATAACTAACTTAATAATAGTGGCAGGATAGTTTTGTAATACGGATGTAAATGCTCTGAAGCATCACCTGTGCTGAACAAGAGCCATGGAGCTTTAGCAGGATACCTGAGACAGAAGCCTGTTTCATACAAAACAGGGAGAGGCATCTCTGGAATATGGAGCACTTAAGCTGCCTCATAGTCTCGACTTGGCTTCAGGACCCTCTGGATTCCTGTAACAATAAGGGGCCCTAGCTTATGAATACCTCAGTTGGCAGCTACAGAATTTGGTGTTACTTGAACAGTGTTGTGGGAATAGAAGAGATAGGATCTCATTCTCTGGAAAACCAGACAAGACCTATTCTAGCATCTGTCCCAAGCCAACCAACACGTAGTAATAAGAAATATTTTCAGAAGATACTGTTGCCTGTAAATGACATCTTTTGGTAGCTTTTTACAACCCCAAGGCAGTAAGTGAATGTGGACCTTATTTCAAAGTTAAAGCATGTGGATGACCACCAAGTATGGAAGTAGATCGTAGTAGAAAAGGAGACAAAACCAAATGAAAGATGAATTAATAGCAGGGTAAAGAAGTTTATAATTACTCACAAAACCCACTGCCTGTGCTGAAGAGATAAGCAACAAAGGCAAAGATGAAGATCTAGGTAGTTTCCATCTTGAGTGTTCAAAATAACTGAAAACATGTTAATTCTAAGCATGGTTTGTATGCAAAAACTTCCTTAGTTTCTATCACTGCCAAAAAATGTTATGTTCCCCACACAGGTGAGTGCAAAGCCTTACAAGTGAATGATAAACCAGAACACAGGAATCTTTCTGCAGCATCCTGTAGTATGATTTGTGATGGAACCTACGATACACATTTGGTGTGAAAAATATACAACCATAAAGGTCTGAATCCAAGTTCATTGACAATGTGATGACAGTCTACTCACTCCTAAATGAAACAATACTGTCAGTTTGTACCACTCCAAAGTGGTTGGAATTGAATGAATGAATGTTGGTACATTCATTCCAAAGACTGTACCAACAGCCTCCTCCTCGGCTGATTAGCAATAGGAGGAAGGTTTTGGTACAGAATCACTGTCTGCTCTCATTTGCTTCAAAAGGTAGAGAACTGGTCTTGGTAAGCTGTGTCCTGCATGTTTATGGAACTGTAGGCTTTTAGGACAGCTGTGTTATGGGAATGTCTTCACACTTTACTGTTAAAAGTCTGCTAGGTATACCCTTAATGCTCAAAATCTTGCTAAGATTCCCAAATGAATTTTTCTGTTGACTTGACTTTTCTGCCCAAATTTGGCCTGTCTCTACTAAAAATAATGTAATAGCCAATGAAGAAAAGAGCATAAATCCTGGCAGAATGTGAGACACACTTGTCTATAAAAAATAATTTATTAATAACATAGTAATGCAATTCTACCTGTGCAAGAAAGAAAATGTTGTGTACTTAATGCCTAAGTTATGTATAACACTAACAAAAAAATTACAAGTCCTTCTAAACCCACTCTAGGGGTTGCAGCTAACATCAGAAAATCCTTACCTTAGTTGAACTTAAATGATGTATTCTGTCACTAGAATAGCTTTGTGGTATTGGAGGGTCAGGATAGTCATCAACACTTTTTGATGGATTCTTTTTGATGACTTCTACATAGGAAACAGGGAAGATGCCTTGTTTGTTGGTTCCTGGTATTTTACCTTCATACCAGTTTTGATCAACTCGCTTAAGAAGAATTACTCTGTCTCCCTGAAATGCATTATGAAATAAGTTATCAGCACATACATTGAAAGTTAATTTTGTACATAACAGGTACTATTTTAATGCATAATAGTATCTTCCCTACAGTGCTGTTTCCCATCAGTGTTGAGCATCATCTCCATTTTCTCATTTTTCCTCCCATTGATAACAGCCATAAATAAAACTACCAGTCCAGTAAAATGAGGGGTTAGGCATGGACTGAAAATGTTGTTCTTTTATCTGAGGGGAATGTCATGTAGTCCCCTCCTCTTGCTTGGGAGATTAACATTAATAGTTTTCTTTGGAACATAACCTGTTTTAGTTGTTGGCCAAACTACTAGGTAATGCTCCAACTATAGTATGCAACAGTGACTGCTATGCCCATTTTTTCTGAACTCCTTAAAAAAAAGAAAAAAAAAAGTAAGGGGCAGAACTTCCCAGTGGATGCGAAGTAGACACTACTTACAACTTAATATTAAGTATTTAATATCTGCAATAATAAAGTTTCTCCACAGTATTAATATTCCAGTGTCTAACAAACTTTAGAAATTAAACAGTTATTTTGCTCATCTGCAATCTGGCATAGCCACCAGGATATGCATAGGAAAGATAACAGAACATTATAAACAGAGAACTGTTATTAAATAAAATATTTACATTCATAAAAATATCTCTGAGGCTTTTTTTTGTTATCTTTTGTCTTCTGTAATTTTCTATTTATTCTGCAGCTATTCTGCCACAGTCCCAATTAAAAGCACAACACATTTACAGTATTTGCAGTACTTGCAGTACTTGGTAGCTGAGACGGACTGCAAGCTATCAAGTTATTAATGTTAGAATTTCCTACCATGGCAGTGCTTTGTGCATTGCAAATCTCTAGTGCAGAGTGCACAAAGCACAGTATTTACCTATATATTGATTCTGTGTAGCAGGAGACATTATAATGGTATTTTGATGGAAGACAGCTCTCAACTGTACCTTTCTAAGTGATAACTCCACATTTGTGTCTGCGCTGAAATTATATTTGGCAACAGCTTCCCCAATCTCTCCAATTTGTGCAGGGGGAGGTGGCCTGGCAGGCTGTGCTTTTTCTGGGGGAGAAAGTTTCTAAGGAAAAAGAAAAACCCAGATTTTCATCATACTCTTGTGGTTTGTGGACCTATTACCCAAATTAATTAAAGGAATTAAAACAAAGAACAAACCTCAACATAAGAAATTGGGAATATTCCAACTCTTCCATGGTGCTCACCCTCATACCAGTTTTGATCAATTTTCCTGAGGATATAGACAGTATCTCCTTTCTTAAAGGACAGCTCTCTGTAACAAATTTATTTATATCAGATGTTTATAGCTTTACATTTAACTCTTCTCCCTGCATGGTTCCTGAGATCTTTACAGTTTGGAACTGAAACAGAATGTAACAACTAAACATTTGAAGAAAAAGTGTCACAGCTGTGGTACATTTGCCAGTTATCATACCATATAAAATCAAATGACTCGCATTTATGAATCCCATGCAGTATGTATAGGTTACAAAGGCCTGTTTTACATTGTGATTCCAAGGAAGTATTGCTAGTTACCACCAGACAACTTTGTATGATGTATGCATGCAAGTATGATGTCTTTTGGATCACCTGTTTAGGTACTGATTTTATGACAGGCATCAGAGGGGTACTTGGTGTGTTCTTTATGAATACAGTAGGGAAATCAGAGTGTATTCCACATCTACATGGCCTGTCACTACCTTTCTGCAGCATAACTGCTTGGTGTGCTTCTGCTCTATGCATTTTTTTTTCATAACAACTATTCAGAAGCATGAAGAATGCAGGATTATGTTCTCACCATTTCTTGATACTCAGAGACTGTGATATGTTAAATGTTGGATACCAAAAAAGGGACTTTTTAAAATCATTAAGAATATTTTCAGATCTTGGCTTGGGAGATCTTTGCTGTATCATCCATTTGGATTTTGAAGAGCTAATGCGCTGCTCTGGTAATTTCAGTTGTGAGTTTTGTCCCAAAAAAGCTAATGTAATTCTAGTGTCAATGTTTGGTCATATCTAAAGATGGTTTAAATGTCTTGGATCATTGGAACAACAGCAGAAAAGACTTGTAGACATTCTACTTTGACTCTCTCATATCCTGTATCAGTGGTTCCCAATCTTTTGTTATGGACCACTGCTTTTTGTCTTGGTATGTGTCATGTCACATCCTGCAGAAAGCCTGTGCATGTTAAGACAGACAGGAAGAGGCTGAAGCATTATACACACTAGACTTCTGATAAACTCATTATCTATGACAGTAGTTTAAGCAATTTACCCTCTGTCACCTAAATGTAATTCCCAACAAAGCGCATTCCGTGTATGTCCCTCACAACCTGTGCTCTAGAAGGCTGAAGATGCACAGCTATTCATGTGCTCAAACAGATACAATTAAGAATATAGTAATTCAGGATAATTTTATTAAAAAGTAACTTCTCACACAGTTTGTTAATGCAGGGACTACTGTGACAGCAACCAGCGTTCTTGTGTGCATGGAATTTGCTGTTGAAGCTGGCTCAAACGCCATTTAGGTGGTAGAAAGAGTTTGCTTGAATTGCGAATTCTTAAATGAACAAACATCTAGTACTTACTTAGAAGTTTGAGCCTTAAAGTCATATACAGCTCTAGCTGGCAGTTTCTGAAAAACAGGCAAAGTGATTAATATATTCAGGTAGTACTACTATATGATAAATGTGTTTCAATTTTTAAAAGGTGACCAAGATCCAAAAAGAAAAGGATGACCTTTACAGTGGTTCTTGAAGAAATATTTAATACAATTAAATATATGTCTTTCTTTTTTTAGGCAGTTAGGTGTTTGGGACTTACTGTTCTAAAAACAGAAAGAGCTAAATTCTAATGGAGACTACTTTGCAATTTGAAGTTAAAGAGAAGTACCAAACTAAGTAAAAAAGTTAACTATGTCAATGTGACTTGCAGGCAACTAGATCTCTAGGTACAACATAAATAGACATTAATATTATGTTGTATTTAATTATTTCAAATTAAATTAAATTCATTACAAAAATTAATATTCTGTAGTATTTTAGGTGCCTTTTATGTTAAACTTGTTATCTGTAGGCTAATTTCAATTGCAGATGATGCATTACATTTATATATATATGTGTATATATATATACTCTGACAGCTGGAAATGGTTGGAATATTTTTAATTTCTATAATTACATTCATAGTTTTAAGAAAGCACAGGACTGGAGGTGATCTGAGTCATCTGTGCAGCTCTCTTGCTATCATAGGCAATGACATTATAACATTTCTTTCATACATTTATCAAGTTCTGTCACCAAGTACATGTAAGCTCAATATTGTTTCAAAAAAAGCCCCTGTAAAACAGCCCTAACTCTCCTCACCTGCATGGCTGACACACTTTCACTGTTTTCGAAGCTGTAATGAAAATATAAACTGTGATCTGACCCAACAGCTTCACTCATGGACTGTCTGCATCTGACAAGTAGCCAGCACCAGGTACTTCAGAGGAAGTGATAAGCAGAACCACATGAGGGCTTTTGTTCAAAGTGATTTAGTCTTTCTCTGCAAGTACTCACACAGATAAGATTGCCCCATTCTAAAATATGCCTCTCTAGGATGTACTGGTGAATAGAATGAGCTGATTATGCTATTTATGAGAGATACTACTTGTCATGAAGTAAAGGTGCACATCTTTTTATGACAGGAATAAAAATGGACACTTATAAATTTTGCATTTTACCTTTATTCCAGGCCAGGTGTTCATGACTTGATTCTCTCCCTTGTCATTTTAAGACTAGCAAATCTAGCACACCTACAGAATTGTCTTCACTATAATAAGAAGTCACTGAAATTATTATAGGGATCATGTCAACTTGAATTTTGCAATACTAATAAAATTTTCCATTACAGATCTCCTTCAAATAAGATAGCCTAAATTTAAAAGCATTTTTCTGTTCCTTGCTGTTATTAAAAACAGTCTTTTAGGCAGGGGGGATATTCATATCAACATATGATTCATATCAACTGTAGCTAAACCCTATTCAGTCTTTCCTGATTTTGATACAGCTGGTATTGTAACTACCGAAGCAAATAGAAGAAAAAGTGAATATTAAAAGAACAGTGGAGCTGCTTAAATGCAAAATACTTTGAAATGTACAAGACATACTGGAAACAGAGATGCCTTTCCTCTTTCATATTTTTAAAACTTTTAAAGTGATCTTAAAAATGGCTTGTAATTTAAGTATTTTATGTATTTTCAAACTGAAAGATGACTTTCCATGTCACAAGATTCTTCAAAAGAAGCACACAACATGGCTCCTAGAATTTTTTAGCCTGTATTTGTAATGATGAGTCTTTTGTAAAAAAATCAGACTTTTAATCTAATTACAGCAATAAAAGCATTTCAGTGGGGTATAAATGGATCTGAATTCAGTTCTAACCATACCACCATTTATCAAAGTATATATAGCCCAGAACAAAATCTTACATATTAGCAATTAAAATACAGTAATCTTTTATGTTGTTTGGAGAGCATTTATAGTTCTAGATCTATAAGCATTCTTAAGATACAGAATGATATACTTTATTTTTCAATATATACTATTTAGTGATGCTTTGTGTTACTTTAAAGCTGGTATACCTGCTTCCATTTCCTTTTCCAAAGCATGACTACAAGCAATCAGTATCTAATTACACTCACCAACTGCTACAGATGTTAGAAATTGCTCTTAGGATAACTGTTTTTGTCTAATCCACTAACAGCAGTGGTTTGCTTTCCAAACAGAAATAATGGTGAAATATAGATGTTTTGTATCAGTTTTGAAACTACCAAGGCAGTTTGTGTAATACTTTGTGTTCCTAAAAAGCCTTTCCCCAGTCACATCTGTTATTTTTCTCTGTTCCAAACACACACTCCAATCAGCTGTGACAGAGCTGATCAATAAATAGTGAATTTATGTCATTATCTATGTAATAATAAACAGAAGAAAACAGTTTATCTTACAAAGCTTGATATTATTTGAATTTATTGAAGTACCAATCTTCTTAATGAAAAAGGAAGATGCTGTTCCTTTTGTCTGCATTATTATAATTTCTTAAAACCAACACAAATCTTGTCTTAAATATGTTACCAACTTTCAATATGGATATCGCTGCATTATTTTTTATTGTATTACTACCTCTTTGTCTGTAGTTCCTCTTCTCTCCCTTGGAGTACATCTTCCCACATCAGTGAAAGCAGAAGAATAGCTTCCAGGAGACTCCTGGTCTACTGAAAACAGAAATTATGTGAAACTATTAGAAACAAACCCATTCAAATCTGTGATGCTGCTTGCTTTCATTTCGGGGGGTGAAAAGATACTGAAATCTATTATTTTACATTTAAGAGAAAGAAAAGCACATGATATGATGGTTAAGAGTACCTTTAAAGGAAAAGAAAAAAATAATACTAACTTTAAGCAAAGGCTAAGGCCGTCCTCTGATCCAGAGCAGAAGAAACTAGATGACAGAGGATTGAAAGAGCATATTTATGCCTCACTGGGGAAAGGGATGCTCCCCTACTGGGCCAAGTGGAAGACATGACAGCAGTACTTGGACTTCATCAGGTTGCATGACATTGTTTTGGAATGCCAACAATGTAAACACATAATTACATGCACAACACATGATTCAAGCATGCTTCAATGACAAAATGTGAACAAACATTGTTTCCTCCTAAGTGATCTAAGATGCAGTTCTACTTTACCAGGGGCACATGTTAGGCAGCACAAGGGAATTTAAAAGGATGTTACTTCATAAAAACAACTCTGTTTTAAGAGGTGGAATGCAAATCATATTAGTTACCAATCTATGTGGCAGACTTTTCTAAAGCACAGTTTACCAATGTTTATCACAGGATGGTGAATATTTTCTCATGCTTTAATAAGGATAAAATCAAAATCTTACACATTCTATAGCTCTGCAAGTTGCCAGTGTGAAATGAAAATAGAACTATTTAATGAACTGCCTCTTAACTTCTGAGATGCACTGTTTTAGTCTCCTACTACCACAGTGGTACTTTCTAGTGGAAATGTGATTCATGTTTGTCTTTGACATCATTCCCACAATCTGTTGTTACCAAGCTCATACATTTCTAAAGAAACAGAAGTGGAACAAAGAAAAGAATTGAAAGCATCTCATCCATTTTAATTGGTTGTTGGCTAAGCCACAAAAACTTGGGCTATTGATAAATACAATGGAGGTAAAGAGATAATTTTATTATTTATTCCATTGGTTGTCAGCATGTCATTCCCAGTATCTTATAGCCCCAGTTCTGGAGAGCTTTTTTGACGTGGCACATAATCCTGAATGAGGATATACATCTACAGCATAAACCTAAAGATACAATGACTCCAAACACATCTGTTTTGTTTTTTTTTTAAATTTCTAGCAATAAGAGAAGGATATTGGAAAGGAGTGAAAATGCAGGCACTTTAGGACAAACATTTTCATTTTTTTTTCTCTGCAGCTCCTTGTGCAATCAATATTGGTAGTTTCCAGTCATCTGCTATGACCTTCAGGTCTCTGTATGGCAGTAAGAGACACACACAGATCCAACAGAACACAAAACTTTATTAGAAGCAGAGCTCAGCCATGACTGGTGCTGATGGAAACTAACGGAATATTCTGTTTTACTCATTTTCCATTCTACTTTAGGGATATTTATGTTGACAGAATGTATTGCTTTCCTCATACCAGGCTTCTTCATAGCTGCAAAAGCTACTAGAAATCCGCATTTCCTTTACACTATGGATTTCCTTATTTTCACAGACTGTAAAATTCTCATTTAGCAACTATAATACGTGACCAGAACATTTTTCAGCAATTCCACTCTCATCGTGTAATATTGTCTGCCAGGGTTAATCATGATCAGGCCTCGAGTATGACCAATTCTGAACTGTATTTTATAGCTGGTTTTTTACCAAATTTTGTATTCTAAATGTGTCTATTAGAACTAGTTAAGAAAAGATGGTAATAGCTTCAATTCTGATTTCTCTTGAAATATTTATTATTGTGCTTCTTGCTAAAGTTACACAAAAATATGTGAGAATAAGGATTAGATGGGTCTGATCAAATATTGCATAATTTCTATATTAAAGAAATTCTCTCTTACATCCACTTGGGATTTCAAGAATATTTTTAAAGTTATTTTTTATTTTTTTGATTAAAATTGAAGAAAATAAAAAAAAAAGAAAAAAAAAGAAGCAGAGCAACAAACTACTCAAAGCAGTGACTTTAAAAAACAGATTGGTCATACTTACCCTGTCAATTTAATTCAAGTTTTTATTATTGAGAAATTCCCTTCTAAGAAGACAGGAAATGTCTCAAAAATTCATAGACATTTTGAAATTCTATGGAAAAAATTAGTTTTGCTGCCACAGAAATTGGAAATTGTATTGTTTGAACAGTGGAAATGGAAACTTCCTAAAATGACCTTAACATCTATTCACAAAATAACACAAAGCAGTGGATTCATAAGGAAACAGAATCAACTTTCTATGATATTGGCAGAATTAACAGTTTTTTTATCACCTACATTTAATAAAATTATGTAGTAAAACACATTTTAGATTTAGATTCTTTTTTTTTTTTTTAGTGATGAAGGGTTATCTGCATATTGTTTTCAGTTTGACCAGCATCTTATGATGCATGAATTTACTGCTTAATAACATCATTATAATTTATAGAACTAATTTAGTTTCAATTAGTTGAAATGCACTGCTACTTCAGTTGTCCTGATTACTGTATTTTGTGAATAGACAGCAAATTTATCTATCCTCAACACCTATGTGAAAATGATGTCCTTCACTAAGAATTTTGTGGGATGAAAGCCTCTTACAGATGACACAAAGTGGAATGAGAAAGGGTGGGAAACACAGGGAGTAAGGTTGGATAAGTCAATCACAAGGATAGAGGAAGAAAGTTAATCCACCTTGGAAACACAGTGCACTATCATTGTTGTTAGTTGCATCCATGTCTGGAAAAGAGGCACTAAGAGGTAATCTTCCACAATCATTCTGGTACAGTGGACAATGGATAGCACCATCTTGAGGCAGTGGATGAAAAGGCTGGTGCGTGGGACTCTTTTTCAGAGCTTTAAGAGATGAATTCCTTTCTGGAATGTCTGGAAGCAGCTCAGTAATAAGTCTGTGTAATATACTGTTGTCGGGCAAGCTTCCCCGCCTTTTTTCAGCTTTAATTTGGTCACAGATGTCTTTAAGAGCAGAATCTAGTGCTTCAAATACAGATGACTTGCATTTTTTCTTTTCAGTTTGTTTTTTAGGAGCTGCACTTTTTTTCCTGCGGAAAGGCACTGGACTTACGAGGAATGCTATCTTAGACAGGCCAGATTCTGCTTCCTGTCTCCTTGGATCCTCAGTGGTTTCTTGCTTAGCCCTTTCATGTTTTAGCATGGTGGTGAAGCGGGTGTAGGATGCTGGGCATCGCCCTTTGCAGGAGCTGATGAGATGCCTGTGGTGGTGGTGATGGTGGTGGTGGTGATGGCCTGATCCATAAAAGCTTTCAGATGAAGTGAAGGAAAAGTGATCAAAGTCACTTTCACTACAAAAGGATGAACCCTCTATCTGGATAAAGTCACTGAGATCAGAAACCACTCCATCTTGATCGCTGTCTGAAAAATCTATATGTGATCGTTGTGGCTCATCACTGGTCACTTCAATATGAATTGGCACCAGGGTTTTAGACTTGTAGCTCCGTTGTACCTGAGAGGGATGTCTGACTGGAGTTTCTTCTTCCAGCAGGGATTCGATAGAAAATCGCCTCTTTGGACACAAGCCATTTTTAGGAGGCTCTAATGTAACAGTTGACAACATGTCATCGCCAAGGTTCGGCATTGATTTTGACTTCTGAATTAACTTTTCAAATTCAGATATTCTGGTTGGCACCATGTCTCTGGGCACCTCCTCAGTAGAAGACTCTCTCCAGCCTTGAAGAATACCTTTGTGCTGTTCTTTTTCATACTGCAGTATTCTGGACTTGACAGAACAAATCACCTCAGAATTCATCAAGTCCTTGCGATTGATGCGGTGCATCTTTTTGTACATCTTCAGGAAACCTGGAGCATCATGTGCAGATCTGTGACGAACTCTTGACCTACCACTGCCACGGCCCTCAGCATAAGGGGAGTTCCAGTTCATTGAGCAAATTTCTTTGGAGTCCTCCTCACATAACAGAGAGCCCATGCTTTCAGCCTTGGCCTGTGCATCAGGATAGCTATCATGATCATCTGTTAAGAGGTCGTCACAGCTACGAGATTTCCTCTTTGGAGAAGCAGTTTCCTCTGTGCTACTCCAGACTTCTGCATTTTGGCGAGTCATTTGCCAGCCATTCTTGTAGCTGGTTGCCCTTCTTGAATCATTTGGAACAGCTAAATGTTGTCTGTAAGTGCTACAGTAATCTAATTCATTTGAGGTGTTGTGGTTGTGCACCGAGTAACTTAAAAGGGATGGATATACTTTGCTAATATCCCCACCTTTATAATCCATAGAGCAGCATGGTAAAAAAGAGACATTGCCAGAAATTAAAAGATTCAGAAAGTTGGAATTAGCATCAGTAAGTATTAGAAAGACAAGAAAAGAGATAGCAATTAGTGCATCTATCAACTTAGGTCAGCACATAGTTTGTTACAGCCTAGGACAGCAGAACTAATAAT
This sequence comes from Poecile atricapillus, assembly GCF_030490865.1. Taxonomy (NCBI): domain Eukaryota; kingdom Metazoa; phylum Chordata; class Aves; order Passeriformes; family Paridae; genus Poecile; species Poecile atricapillus. Next base: position 44,921,714 of record NC_081252.1, read on the forward strand.
TAAGTTATTTTCCAGCTGCAAAAATGCACTCATCATAATTTGAACAACAAAAAGAATCCCTTGTTAATTATGGAGATGTTATCTCCACCACAACACCTGCCATCAAAGCAACATAAGAAACCAGGCATTAATTGGGGATTAATTGGGATTTTTAAGCAGGTTAACAGACAATAAAAGCCGCAAAGGATTTAAAGATGAAGCCATATAACAAATCTAGACCTCAGGGTAATACTGATTTTTCTACCTGGGCATTCTGAAAAAGTTGTTCAGGATTTTTAACCTGTATAATGCTCAGAGTTCACAGCATCCAAATATTCTAAATGCAGTTAAAATAAAGATAAATCTTTGTATCAGATCAAATAGGAAATTTCTCCAAGTCATTCACAGGTAGCCTGCTCCTTCCCTGTGGGATAGCACTGAAGGGAGCAGTGTTTTGTACAGCTTATGCAGGGCAGAACAAGGCAGCCCAGGAAGTGTTATGCAAGTGTAAAGGAAGGTGCATCAGTTTACTGAGCCTAACCACAATGTAGAAGTAAAAATAACCCTTAGATTGACTTCCATAACAAAGGCCTGAGTTTTCAGGCTTTAAGACATACTTTTATGTGTATGGTAGATCTAGAAGACACTATGAAACAAGTTTGGAATGGTGGTCTTTCATAATCGTACTGAACTTTCAAAAATGGTCTCAAGTGGCAACATTCAATTCAGGAAGGATGCTTCAAACAGCTCAGTCTGCTTTCTAGAAAAAATTGAATCTAGATCTGAAACTGAAACATTTGGGTTCAAAATTCAGCCAATCAAATAATTTATAATGTGCTCCTTCTTTAACAAATTGGTAAATTTCAAGAAAAATTAACGTTCTACAGGGGTCATAATGCTGGGAGAGAACAGTGTCACCTTCTGAAAGCTAATTAATTTGCTGTGGAATTATTATTAATGGAAGGATTTTCAAACACAGGAAGTACTGAAGTCATACTTAGTGCTTGTTATTGGTGGTGGAGTCAAAGTCACGTGCAGGCAAGTGGACTTTATCAATTTTTTACTGCCTGGCCGGGTAAACCAAATAGATGAGTTAATCCACTTCTAAAATTACTGCTATAACACTTCAAGGTTTTAAATGTTTAAAATACATTTACTTTTCAACCACCTCACTCTCAATGTTCTTCACTGCTTTTCTTTGACACATTCTGTTGCAGTCTGGTTATTATGTTCTTTTCACTGAGAATTTACTTTTACAGAGGTTTACTGATTAGTATAGCTACAAAACAGAGCAATTAAGATAATATTATTAATTTGAACAGAAGCAGACATATTCTATGCAGTATTATTTTATATATTACTTCTACTTTATGCTTTGCTGGAAGTTTTTTGTCTTTCTAGAAAAACCCATCCAAACCTCCAAACCCAAATAAACAACTGACTCTGTGATCTCTTTCCTGGGGAGATGTGGAAAACAGTAACAGGATGGTGAGTTACTTGCCAAAAACAAGCTAATTAGATTGCATCAACTGTACTAAATTCCAAGGACTTAGAAAGCAAAAAAATCAGACTATGGATGCTTTTGTGATTAAATTATGTCCTGATAACTATGGCTATTTGCTTGATTACATTAGATTATATTACATGATAACTGACAATGTCTAAGATATCATCTATGTATTTAAAAGGTCTGCTATCCTGGAAACACATCTTTAATCTTATGGGTTATTTGTCTCGATTTACTTTGTCAATCTAATAAAACTAGTATTAAAATCACAATAGTCTAGTAAGAGAGTAGTAGAGTTAAAAAAATGTTTATATATTGTGGTAGAATTCATATCATAGTCTGTTTGTCAATTCTCTTTTGTTAGAACAAGCAGTTGAAACTGGAAAATTTTTGTTACAAATCCACCTTTTCAGCTTAAAATTACACCCATAAGAGTAAACAAATTAGCCTTTCATCAAAGGCCCCTCACATCACATTCCCTGGGGCAATACACCGAGCAGCAGGAGGCAGTTGCTACCAACACATAGTACAGCACATCATCAGTGGTTTCCTGCTAACTAATATGCTCTCCTCTTACCTTTTGCTCTTGATGGAGAGGAAGGAGATGAGCTAGTTAAAGGCTTCCTAAGGGTGGTAGATGGGCCCTGTGTGTCTGTATGGCCCAGGTTAGGTCTGTTGGCGTTCTGATCACTGTGTGCCCTCTGATGACTTACAGCAGGTTCTGACTTCCTTCGCTTTCTGTAGTCACTCGCAGTGCTTGCAGAACTACAGAAAAAAAGCAGTATCAGTAGAAGTCTGATTCTGAGATCAGAATTCAGGAATCTGAGAAGTAAGGTCACAAATAAATTATTGGTTTATAGATTAAAAAAATGCCAAAATAAATAAATGAAAAGCCCCTAAAGGGAAGAAGCACTGGTCTTACACATCTTACAGCCTGTTTCTCAGTGAAAAGATTAATTTGTTCTTAGCCTGATTGTTTTAAAGTTTTACACAACATTCCTATGCAATTTTCTTTGAAATAAATGCATCGAATAATTTTAGACTATTTTTTGCAAATAGAATTTAAGTGCAGAGATAGGAAAAAGACAGAGACCAAGAACAGTCAAGGCATCATGCTTAGGAAAACAGCACTGAATATTCTCCAGGCAGTAAGGGTAAAGAATAAATCACTGCTGTTGAGAGAGAAGCTTAGGGATGTTAGTGGAAAGACCCAGAACACAGTATGGTTAATTTGAATGTAAACACTAAGTCCTTGTAAAACTAAAATAAAATCTACACATCAGTATCAAAATCAACACTCTCTCCAAGCATCTAATTTGCCAGTAGCTCATAAGGTGAATGTTAAAATATGACTCTTCACAAAATCTGTTGATTTCAGGTCCCAAAGAAGACCATCAGGCTGGATAATCTGTGTCTGTTGAAGTAATAGATAGTATTTCTTACCTGGAGGGCCTGTCCAGGCCTCTGTCTGTTGAATAGTGATGATACAAGGAAGCCTGTGAAAACAAACACGTGGATTGCTATGTTTATATTTGAAAAAAGAGTGACAATTTTTATTTATCATATTTGATGACTCTTTGTTACTCTGTGGCAAATCCTATAACAACAGCCATCATGGTTAACATCCTGGGCACTCCAACACAGACACCGCAACATTTCATGAGAATAAATTATGCAGCTTTTAAAAAGCATCATTAAATTTCATTTCCTATTCTACTTCAGTAATATTTTTCCTTAAAGTGCTGCTAAGTAATGAGCTCAAATCATGCTTTTCTATATACTTTTCAAAACCAGAAACAGAACAGCTGAAACAAATCTTTACTATAAAAACATAAAAATCTGAAAATTATTCCTTCATGTCCATGTGAGATCTGCAAAGTTTCTCCTTATCCCTCAGTTACTCACCAAAATCCCACAGTCAACAGGAGCAAGAAACTTTTGTCAATCCCATGACATCTGTGGTCAGCAACTGGCCTTATATACCTTATAACCCTGGTAAGAACAGTTCTCATCACAGAACATTAGTCATTGCTTATGGAGTTGCAGATGTAGCTACTGCATGAACACTGGGAGATCAAACTTCCATAACTGTATTTTTAATACAAAGTCAACCTTGAATGACTACTGATTTTAAATCAACCATTTCAAGCCTTCAGTCAGAATTAAGTAATATTACAATTCTGGTAACCAGGTATGATTCTAAAATGAACTGTATGGTTCCTGGGGTATTTGTTCCTGGGTACAAGGCAGTCTGGTTCAAGAATTAAACTTCTTTCAAGCTCCTGGTATGTCATTTCAGCTTTCCATAACCCAATGGACTAGAAACAGAACTATCATACAGATTTCTAAGGTGCAGGAAATATTTTTCCCCTTTATAGAGAGTCTTGTTGGATTTTTCCCTGCATGGAAACAGCTTTGTTCTGAAGCACTGCCAAAGTAATGGCACCCATGGCCTGTCTAAGTCCTTTCTTTTGTAAGATTCTTTTTTCCCCCAGTGATTTGATTTGCAAGTTCATGAACAGAACTTCACCCAGATTTGTTAACTGACACTTCGGTACACTTCCAGAAGTCACCAGCAGTCTTAGAATATTTCGGAAAAGATTTTGTAGGACTGTGGGACAGGGAGAGCCACACAAACATGCCCCAATATGAAACAAATGTTATCTAAAACTTGAGCTAATTCCAAATGTTCATGTAGTTCATATTTTCAAGTTTTTCTTTACACCTTCTGAAGGCTTAAAAGTACTTTGTGATGATTCTCCCATCACTCTCCAAATTCACTGATTTTAAGATATATATTCAATACTATGAGGTCTGTCTGCAATAAAACCACAGAAGCCAGACACAGTGTTGTCACACCAACAGCAGTATAACCACAGTGAGCAAAGGCCTCAGGTCTGTGTGCTTCCCTACACTACCCAAAAAACACACATTCAGCCTGTCCTGGAAAACATCTGAGTCTCACTTCTAAACTGGCCACAACCATCTTCCTTCTCTTGACCAGTCACTGCCACAGTCTGGAACCAGCCCGGAAGGAAACTCAGGACCACAGGTGATCTCTCAGAACTGTTGCACAAGGTGGTACAAACATTGCAGATAAATTGTCACTGTGGATTTTTCTGTGCAGATGCCAACCACTTCCACTAGCGACCACTGGCCACCTGTGAGGTGACAGTGGCCAAATGGCCCTGAGGCAGTGATTTCTTCCCACCACCTGTGGTAGCTCCACAGCTGTACAGACCATGGTGTCACTCCCAAGGGTGGAGCAGATCCTCACTGTCTCCTATGGAAGGCTATGGATAAATCCCACAATGGAAGTCACTAAGGTGGCTAGAAGTGCGTATCATGCCAAAATTGACTGCTGGATTACCATATGGCTTTTGCTTTTCATCCTTTAAGATTCTGTTATCACCTTGAATGTAACTTGCCCTTTTATCCTTTATTTGATGCTGGCTTTGAAGTTTTTTCTGTATGACAGATCCTGTATGTTGCCCATTCTACAACACTAATTTTTACTACAGGCACATTATTGTTTATAGAATGTGTGGCATTTATACCTTCTCTCCACAGCTTCACTGATGTGACATACAGAGGAAAGGTAAAAGTAAACACCGTGTGTGGTTGTTTTTTACTGCTTGTTTTACTGTTTACAGCTGTCCTGTCAGCTCTTGGGTGTTTACTGACCTGCTTTTAGATGGTCCAACTGAACACCTCTCTCTCATATCCAAAGATAATTAGCCATCTTCCACAATATTTAACACTGCTCTATTTGAATAAAGGCCACTTGAAAAATAAATTAAATACTGGAGATGACAACTCCAAACTATCAAATACAGTCTTTTCTGAATACTTTGATTTGGTTTTACTAAAAAAATGAGATATACATTTAAAAATAAGCCTGCATTTTAGCTGTTTTTATGCATCAATGCTTTAACACTGACTAAAAATGGAGCTAAGGAAAGTAGGCAAAAGTAAAAGATAAATAACAAATAGGCTTGTTTGCATGATGGTTATAATACTTTATCAAGTTATTTTGAATAGTCTCCCCTTCTGGAGAAATATTAAGTTGCTGTAGTTTTTGAACATGATTTATCATATTTAAAGATTATTAAACTTTCAAAATTAAAGACAGAACTTTTTGTAAATTAATCAAAGAGGAAGTAAGTGTTACTTAACAACAATCTCACCCAGACCTACTGAACACAGAAATATTTCAAAGTCATGTTAGGACTTTTAAATTGTCCTCCTTGATATATTGAAAACCAACAGGAATTAGAAAAGGCCAACAAGCATTCTCCTTCAGAGAACTGGGCCCCAGATTTCACAACTATAGTTTTTTCTATATATAGAGAGAGCTTAAAACCAAACCACAGTAAATTGCAAACAATTAATAATTTAAGACCACAATTTGAGTTTAACTTTTGGAGAAACTACAGAAGATGAGAGTGAATCACAAATATGAATGAAGTAAAGCCACCTTATGAAGCAAACTTGCCGGCAGAAGGTTCACTGACTTTTGCCCTAACGCTGTAAAAATGGGGAGGGAGTGGAGAAGGAATGAAAGCCTGAATCTCTCCCACTCAGAGCAGGGCAATGTCAGCCCACTACCTGATCTTGATGAATTTTATTTGGAGTACTGACAGCAACTGTCAATCCTGAGTTATAAATTACAACAGTACTATTAATTGCTGTTTTACCTGATGAGCAACCTTAGTCATAAATACTTAATAGGAGAAATGACAGCTTGGCCACAAAGGCTTTCACTTGACACATAGAATTTGCAGTCAGATATTTTAATAAAAAATATACTGTGCTGATGGATTAATTGTGCAATGCACTTGCCCAACTCTGAAAAGTGGGAATTTGTCAAAGAGTTAGAGACGTATGGAGTATTGTGTAATTCTGGGTGTTAATCTCTGACAAGTTTTGGGGATAAGAACTCACAGTTCCTAGGATAATAAGATCAACATCCAAATGCACTAGTGATCTGGAAAGATATGAAGACAAAGATACAATGATTGTGAATTAGAAATGTCTCATAGCTATCAGAAGGAAACCACTAAATTTTAACGAACTTAAGACATAAATGGTGAGCATTCCAACCCTTCTTCCCAAGAGAATCATCTGAAAAAGAACCATTCATTTACCTCATAGGAAACACCAGTAGAACTGTCTTGAACATAATCCAAAAGCTTTTTAGGTGGCTGCATCATAAAAGCAGAAGTGTAGAGATGAAATGGAGTAGAATCAATGGCAGCAAGGAATGAAACATGTGGAAAAGGTGACACAGTTAGAAATTAAGTGTTGACAGCATCAGATACAAAGAGTGACACACATGGGTAGAATGGAAGGATAAATGTGTTATTTTTAAAAAATCTTAATAAAATGTTAGTAACTTTAGGTGGTAAAATTTACAACTGGAATGGCTGAATAAATACCAGCAGTTTTTAATACTGAGAGAGAAAAGTGTAAAGCATCACAATTATGCTCTCCCGGAGGAATTTCAATGTATTTTATCTTAAAAGTTATTGTTATCAGTAAAGTATTGTTGTGATACAGTTCATCAGAAGAATTTATCTATCCTGTTTCTGCCCACCTAGAGGGAGGAATGACAATATGACTTGAAAAGCAGGATAATGGAGATAAAAAGTAATCCATGACAATGTGATAACATTATAGGCCACTGCAGAAATTAAACCCAGATACATTTACCCATTTTTTTTTTTTTAATTTTCAGAGGGTATTCAATGGATAATTCTTTAAAATGCTATGATTAAAACATTAATGTTTTAAAGGAGTGTATATGATATTCTTTCTCTTCTGCTCTCACTGAAATAGCAGAGAGTTCTGATTTTGGCTTATGGCTAACTACAGAAAGGGACTAAGGTCTTCCAGGGTGTCCTCCAAAACGCTGTGTCAAGTGCTCAGGCTCCTCATGTAGCCTGGAATGTCACTAATTAAAATTCACATAGGTCTCCAGAGAATTGTTGGTTGACAGAGAAAGAAAAGAGTGGAGATATTTTAAATTCTGATATTTTCAACCTCATGTCTACTTCAGATTTCCTGCCTGCAGCCTGTGGCTTCTGGTTTTCTAAACTCAAAAATTCCTGGGGTGGATCCTGTGGAGCTATGAGAATGCTTAAAAAGACAGACAGAATCTTGGGTTTACTTCTCTTCTTTTTCTAAGGGGATTTTAATTTCTTTTAATTTTCCACCTGTCTGGATATTCCAACTATCCTCTTAGATACTCTTCTGGGATGAATACATTTGCTATCCTTTTTCCTAAAGATGTTAGAGTGTACGGAAAGAATTTGAGCTCTGTGGAGCCAGAGAGGGAGTGTGCAAAAGCAAGAGCAGGTGCATCTCCAACCTAGTTGTTAAGGCATTGTGCAGGGAGGAAGTGAAACCTAGTTCTCAGTGTTGCCTCAAGGGCAATGTTACTGTTTTACTGTTGTAAAAAATATACAAACAGCCTTAGGTGCTTAGATACAATTAAGCCTAGGTATTTGCAGAAGAAATTTGCAAGTGCTTAAGAAATCAAGGTGAAAAACTGAGATATTTCTGATTTTTAGGTGTTTCAGCCAGATGGAACTCTTCAGGTTTATAATTTTAAATGTAAGCACTTGCAGCAGGTCCAAACCAGCAGCTGTTTGTCAGAGCCCTTTTTTTTGGGTAGGGGCTATGTGTGAAAATAGGAGCACAACTGAAGTCTGTCCATTCAAACAGGTGTCCAGCTTGAAAACAGAGCAAACTGATATCTCCGTGTTCAGGTACACAGTATGTATCTGCATATATGCATATAAGAGATGAAAAAAAGGAAAAAAAACCCTCTCAGTATTTCCTGCTATAAGAAGTTAGTTTATGGCTTCATACATTTAAATTCAGATACAGTCCTTTAATAAAAATATATTTTTATTAATTTAGTTGATCTGCAACTTAGCATCCCTAATGCAAACTGTCATGTTTTTCTGTCCTAGAAGATTGTTCAAAAATAATCCAGCCAAATGCAAAAAATTTAGGCAAACTAGCAAGTATCCCTGTTTAACATGGACTTTGTCTTGTTATTAAATATCTACACACTACTATATATCTAACACATACTCCTTATTAAAGCTATTAGTATAATGGCTCTAGCAAGCTAAGTCTATTTGAAAAAAATACTTATATTCATGGGACTTTACTGGCCTTCTTCAAAAAAAACCCAACTTATATTATTTTTTCTGGCATATACTTGCTGAATTTGGTAATTTAAATATCTCTTTCTAAAAATATTTTTTCCTAAAGTGTATATATCAATATTCTGTCCTCACTTACCGGACGTCCAAACTCCAGCTCTGAAAAGAATTTATACCAGGGTTCGTTTTCTAAATCTATGTCATCTGGGTTTATGCGATCAGTCTGGAGCAGTTGTGAAGGAAAAGGGAAGGAAAAGGCACACACTGAGCAAAGTGCTAGGAATGCTGTCACTTTAACAACAAACACACAGACATAAAACAAATACGGGGAAAGAAATGAAATAAACTCAAAGAATGAAGATGGTATTAAAGACAGAGAATATTCAAGTGTTCAAGAGCTGACATTCACTGGTAGCTTTAATACTTTTCTTTTTGTTGATGTTCTTCCAAGGACTGGAAGATGTTAAACATTTTAAAATTACACTTTTAAAGCTAAGAGGGGTTTTGACCTTTTCTTTAACATCACTGCATTAGTTAATTACATTTAATGCTGCTAAAGATTCCTTAGGAAGATGGTATAAATTATTGTCTTCTCCAGCACAGGCAGGAAATTGCCCATCTGATCAGCAATAAAGACACAACTTTATCTGTATTGCTTTCCGTCATTCCTTGTCTTCTCACAGAGCATGTTGATTCTGAATCTTGATGTCTTGAAGCAAGCACTGAGCAGAGATAAGGAATATGCATCATGCAAGCATCACTATGTTAAAAAGCCACTTCAGCATATGAAAAAAAGGAACTGGTATGTTTTAGATCCTATGTTCAAAACATAGGGAACAAAAAAATTATGCATTCCATAATATTTGTTTCAGCAGTACTGTGAAATGCTTTATCTCACATAGCCTTGTTGACATAATGAAGCATTTTTTTCCACAGTGAAATACATTGTTTTCATCTGAAAATTCTCACAGCAAAGGGATAAAGTAGCAATTTAAGATAGTATTAAGGAAATTCTTCAGTGAACAGAAGAGTAATTGACAGATTTATTCAAGCAGCGTGGAAACATGACAGTGCAAAACAGTACAGCTCTCAATGGGATATGTAATCAACTGTAAACTTGGCTGCATTAATTACTTTCTAAATAGCTTCAGTTTCTTTGTAGCATCAGATGTAGGCTTTCATGCAGCACAAAATTACAGTGAATTGTTGGCTTAAAGATCTCTGAAACAGAGAAATCCTCCTGTTGAAGACATTTTTGAATTTAAAATTTGCTTCTCCATAACTCTGATTATCAGAACATAGACACTAATTATGGTATGCCCTAGAAAGCAATCAAGAATGACACTGGTGATCAAGCATGTAACACTTTTTCCTCCGGAGTCAAACTGTCACCAGTAGACCAGAGCAACAACATACAGCTAATTCTGTTTTCTGCAAGAGATAATATTGTGGTTTTGACCATTTCAGGTAATTAAATATCCTACAGCACTTTTCTTGCTGCTTTTGGTGTTACTGGGACAGCCTGCCAACTCTTCTGTATTGAAAGGTCAACAACCCTTCCCAACTACCTTGGTGGTCACATATCTACGAGCTGTTCATGCAATATCTGGATCCCAGCTGTTGTTTTATGCACTTATGTTCACAATGCCCTTTCAAGTAAGGGAAGCAGTATTCCTGTGAATGCAGAAGGAAGTGAATGTCACTGATGAAAAACTTGTGCTCCAGAGAAGGGTTAGGAAGTGAAGTGCCTCTGGAGTTTTGCCCTTATATTTCCACCACCCACAGCTGTATCTCAGCAGTACTGACAAGTGCTTGAATTCAGCTATACACACCCAAGTCCTTTGTAGAGAAATCCTACTGAAATTAGTTTAATGAACTGACTACTAAAAATGTGTGAATTTAACAGACACTATGACTAATTTAAGAAAAGAACACAGGATTCTCTTCTACAGAGATATGAAGGCATGAGGGCAAAAAATAACAGATACAAAATGCAGAAGACAACTTTGCTGTATATCAACTTTGTTCCCATTACAGAGAATACTTGCCATATTTAGAGGTTTTTTTTTTTCTTACCTTAAAAAAAGTTCCTCAGTTTTCATCTGGATAATCTGAGAAGACATTACTAACCAATTCTTTTCCATCCTTTCTCCAAACTAAGTTACTGTATGTTGAAATATTGCATGTTCTTACCTTTATATTCTACCAAAAACTTAATTTCCACATAAATGTTGGTATCAATAAATGAGTGTGTTTACATAAAATAAATATGAAAATATTTTTAAATATTTAAATAGGGTTGGATTTGTGGAGTTTTTGCCCCTAGAAGTTCTGGCCTACTGACATAACCCTGTGAGCCTCAAGGTGCCCTGAAGAGAAGCAGCCCCACAGCTACACAGTGATGGAACATGTCCCTTCTTGCAGGGAGGCAGAACACACCGACAGATCAACTGGGCTCCCCCAATGCCAGCCAAGGAGACAAAAATGAGAATGGAAATTGCCTCCCTTTTCCACTTCCAATACTCTTGCAATTAGCCGCAAGTTTAAAATCACTTGTGTTTCTGATGGTAAAGAAAAAGCTAGAAGTAATATGTTTTCTAGCTTCTAATATGTTTTCTATGTTTTCTGTGTTTTCTCCCGTAGTAGTTGCAAATAAAATGAGACTGATACTAAGTATGTAGAGCTAACTCCACGCAGCCAAGTCCACTTTAATTTACAGCTTCAACCGCAGAGGGCAGCAAACAAAAAGAAACTGAGCACTGAAGTCTGCAAATTCCCTTCTGCCTGGCACTTCTGGAGAGGGCTGCATGCCCTGTTCTACCAAGATCAATACACAGGCAATTGATTTTGCTGGGCTTTTGGATTCAGTTTTGCTGACAGACCTTTTTCTATTATCTCCCCTTCTAAGAGACTTAAAATGAATAAATCATTTTGACTTAAAAGCTGCACTTGGTTTAGTCTCACAAAGTATCACCCAAACTACTGGAATAGAAAGTAAAAGCAATAAAGGAAAATCCCTTTTTATGACTTGCCAGTCGAGTACTGTTCCTACATTCTGTCCTTCAAGTAGAAATTTAGTAATATTTTGATTATTTGTTGAAAATATACAACTAAAGACCACTAAGTAACTTCACTCCCTTTGCATCAGATGGTCAACACAAAACTGCATCAGCATTCTCAAGTATAGAACATGGTCAATGAAAAAATTACATCTGTAGTATTACATGTAGCTTTGCCTGTTCTTGGTTTGATATACAAATAGACATCAACAGGTAATAATCAAAACTGCATTTCAACTCGTGAGTTAGGTGGCTCTTACATGTAGATCAGTATTTTGCATTTGCAGGTTCAGACACCAAACTGAAGCCTGTCTGGAATAAGCTGAGATGCCTGTTGTAAATTTGGCTTTGGCATTTTATTATCTCTAAAGAATAATTTTCTTTTGCTTTTCGTTTTTTGGACTACTTTTTAAATAGCTGTGGTAACTCCAAGTCTACTACCAGATGGACTTAGTCTATTTCTTCATGAGAAGAAATATTTTTTAATGACATATTAAGCAAACCAAGCAGAATATTCAGATAACCAGATTGAGATGTCAAAAGCAACCAAATGTGCATGTTCTAAAGAAAATTTCAAATTTTTCACTACATTAAAAACCAAACCAAATAAAAAGCAACAGATGCACATCACGGAACAAGCCCAGTCTATTTCTGGTATTTGACAAAACAGTAATTTAAAAAAAAAATATTCTAATTATGAATTCCTCTTGCAAATAAATGCAGCAGAAAACTTGTATGTTGAACAGAGATTAAAAAAAAAATAGAACTAAAATTTAACCTCACAGTTTTATTTGACTAGCACATGTATACTTTTATGCTTAGAGTAAAACAACTAATGAAAATAGAGGCATTGCTTGTAGCAATTTTATGAGGTCTTTTTTTACAGTAACACTGAGATCTTTCCTTATTCTACTGCAGAAATAGATATATGTACAAGTATGGAGGAATTGCTTCTCATATATACAAGGTAGAAACTACTGAATAATAAAATTCAATTTATTTACACATGATTAAGTTGTTACATTGTTATTTACTTTTTAATGGAAAGTAAGCATCCATTTTAGGAAACAAGTCTATTGTTTGGATGGTACTGGAGAAAAAGAGGAAAATTTAGTTGAATTGCAGACACTGGAGATGGAAACAGACATCAAAACAACTTTTGTACCACCCTATCAGTGGCTTCTTGAAATAGGAAAAAAATGATCTGCATCACCATGTCTTGTAATACTATTTAATGCCTTAATATCACAAACTTCTAGTGTAATCTCAAAATACTACTCCAAAGCCTCTACTTTTTGCTGATGTTTTATACTCTTACAAATTCAAATTATGGAAAAAACCACAGTAACTTCCTGTTTCATGGAAAAGGCTACTACACAATACAGCAGTCTGAAACTACACTCGTCCTTCTGCATCTGTAACAAAGATAACTGGTTATTCCCCACCAATCTATCCATTTAATGTTTGTTACTAGGTCAATGTTTTAGTTTTTATTTCTCACATTGTTTTGATTAACACAGATCTTCTTTTGATCAGTGAGGATCTGCTGAATAGTGTTTCCCACTAAACGTCAGCTTTACATTGAATCTCAATTTCTTTTATTCTTCCCATGTTTTCATCTCCATATTAATCACAACTGATTCCAATTGACTACCTACACCAGTAAATGGAACACTGATCTGTCAAGTCTGACTTGTCCTGCTCATTATGATACAAGGTAGCTGTAAGTATTTTATATTTTTGACAGATTACTTTGCCATGAAAACTACAATCTTGTAGACATGGAAATCATGTAATTAAAAAAAAATTGGGGATTTGGATTGTTAGAAAAACTCCCTTTGACTTTTTTGGTTTTGACAAAACTAATAAAGTATGAATTTCTAGTTCAGACACTATAAATGTCCATCTTTTGCAATATTAATTTAGTGCATTTATTTTATATTCCACATTTTTATTAATACTTTCCTTCAGTATCATCAAAATAATTTTTCAGACATTAAAAATCAAATCTTTTGAGATTATCAAGATGGAAGATTTAATTCATGCAGTACTGACACACTTGAGAATTTGGAGTTTTCATCTGAATTTGGAACCAATGCATTATTTTCTGCTGTCAGCTTTTCCAACACTCAGTGATAAGAGTTTTTGACCTGCTTTGCTGATCATCTTTTAAGAAGTTAGTTTTACTTCCTATATCCCATTCAATGAATACAAGGAAAGCAAATACTTCTGTGAAACAAATTTTCTGTTAGTAACATGTTCCAAAGGCAGTATCTTAATTACATAAAACTAAATAGCATCTTTATCAACAGTAGGCATTCATCCAGATTGATGAAACTGTGATAGCTCCCTATTTTTTTCAACGATGTTACGTTAGTGTCAGCACAACTTTCATCTTATATTAATTTGCAATTTTTTACAGCTCTGAATAAACAAACAAAATCTCTCACAAACAAAAAAATCTCTCAATTCTGTACATAAATGTACTTTTCTCAGCTCTAAAAATTTCTTATACAATGAGATGGTTCCTTGTATGTACATCAGCTAAGCCTAAACGTTTAAGTCCAAGCTTCAGATGACAAAATACGACCTAATCCTTGATGGGTATTGCTTAGTAGGTACAACATGACTAAAGCTTTCCTGCATGCAAATATTTTAAGGACCAAAAAAAGCTCAAAATTCCATCTCTTGATTTAGATTAGCAAAAGTAAAATGCATAAGCAGGTGGAAAAGAGGATTCAAGAACCGTCAGCAATCTTCACTTTTTTGTTATTTCGTTAGTTTGCTAGAATTAAAATGTAGCTCTGACAATATTGATCAGCACTGCAATTGTCATGTCAATTATTTTTGTTCACATTACATTAGCAGAAAATGTAATTTATTAGAAAAGAGAGGCCACTCTTGGAATACCTGAAATCAGTGTAATTTGCTTATTTTTAATTTGAATCTGCTACTTCTCTTTGGCATTGGGAGGGCTGCAAAATTACCTCATTGTTTATAATGCATCCATGGCACTCAAAAAGTACTCAGGACAAATGACACTGCCTTTTAAATAAAATTATTTATTAAGTTCATCTGCACTCAGATACTAATTCTATTGATTCATTACCAGTTCCTACAGAAATGCCAATTTCCTCTTTGAGAAACACATCAGTTTGGCAAGAACTCAATTTCACAGAAAAAGAGCTTCGTGTTTTCTAGCTAACAAAATTAGATTCCTGCAAAGACCACAAAAACAAAGGAAGAGGTGCTTGGTTCAGGTGTTCTACTGTTGATATATTGCATATTTTGAAACTCAGTTATTTCCTTAATTTGCTTTAAATTGGCAAAATAAATTCTGTGAACAAGCATATTATACAGAAGTAAATAGCAATCCAGTATTGATTTCATAAACCTCTTCTTTAAACCTGGACTCCCTCAAACATTTCAACCTTAAAGTAAAAGACCAAGAAAAGAAAATATGCCATTGATACATAACAGCTTTCCTAAAATAAGAAAATGTTAAGATAGAACAAAGCTAAATTAGAAGGGCTGGGTGAACATGCCTTTCAGCAAATGAAAACTTCCATTAATTGTCATTTTGCAAGCATTAAGCATAGCTTTATTCCAAAATTACAATCATTGTTCAGAAAGCAGGAATAAAGACTTCTAATTGCATGTTAAGGTACACTCATTCATAATGTACACTCACTCAAATCACAGAGCATTTGGGGCTGGAAAGGACCCCCAGAGGTCATTCAGCCCAACCTCCTGCTAAAGCTCTAATCATATCAGGTTGCTCAGGTTCTGTGTTCAGGCAAGTCCAGTCTGGGCAACCTTGGCCAGTATTTGACCACAATCTCCTTAGATATACAATTCAGCAGATCCTGAAAATGCAAATATTTTATTTTTATGCATTAATTAATCAGATATCATATATGCTGTTAATACTACAGAAAGTAAGTGTTGTAGATGCACACCAATTAGAAAAACCAGTTTCCATCTGTTCTGCCTATCATCCATGAGGTCTGCACAGTGGTGATTTCCTGCAAACACTGGAAGATGTAAGTTGAGCAAATAAGCCAAACCCCATTTTTCAACACAATCATCAGATAAGAACAAACACAAATTTCTGCAAAAAAAAAGGATTTCTGTATTTGAAAAAGGATCTTCAATATTCCTCTAAGTAGTTATTAATAATAATAAATAATAAACAGACAACCTCTTACCAAATCTCTTACTGTATTACCCATTTCATTTACGTGTCTTACCGGTCTTTCGTGTTCAAGGATCGATGACTTTCCCGGCTCATATTCAAAAATACTTCTTGGTTCAGAACGGAACTTGCGAGTATCTACCTTTCTGTCAGGAGGATCCCAGTCATTCCTAAACAGCAAATACAAGCAACTGAGCTAATTTACTGTCATCACCTTGTGCTTTACAGCTCTGTACAACAGAAATCCACAAAGCCAAATGATGTTCAGAACAGCAAATCTCTCCAGATCTCAGCTGTGGAACATCTAGCTTGGCATCCCAGTGTTTTGCTGCACAAAACTGTAGCTCATACATATTTTTATTTAACTCTGTGTAAAATGACACACTAGTAACTCAAAGGCTGGAGGAAAGGGAAGGTGAAATACTACCATCTATTGTCTGTATTTATGATAAGAAAGAGCATACACTGATTAAATTTTATCAGTTCTATTGGTCTTTCTGGTGTGACTTGGTTTGATGTGACCTGACATAATAATGCACATGTCATGTGCCTTAAAAAAATCTATGGGGTAGCTTTTGTTTACAGTAATGCTTGCAAGTGCATTTCAGTGACACAGATGCCTCTATTCATAAAATACCCTGCATTTCAAGGGAAGTAGTTCTACATGGCTTTATTGTTTATTTTCACTGAGGAAAAAACTGTTTTCAGAGCAGTAAAGGTTGCATTTTTTGAGAATGAACCGGAAAATGGAAATATTCTGATGAAGTTGCATTATACTGCAAGCCACTGAAGAAAGAAGGATGCTATTGAAATTCTGATTCATGCTCAGTTCAACTAATTTACAGTTTTTAGGTTTTTGTCCTGCATGGACTATATTTTGAGCTCAGCTGCTAATGCAAACCATATCTTGCCTCTCAGCTATGAAACATGATATATGTGGACCTAAGCCTCTTATGTGAGATTTTAAAATACTCTGGCTTTATAGGCAATTAAAAAAAGAATCTCCCAATGGCAGGGAAAGATTGACAAGCTATAGCTTTCAGCAGTGGGCAAAGCATAACTAACATGTTTGGCATCCCTTGGCCTGGAGAACACAGATTTCCACTGCCTGTTGTATCATGTGGGAGATTAAAAGCAGAGGTTAAACAGACAAATTCAGTGCTGAGCAGTTGTTTCTAAGTTTGACAAAAGGAACTGCAACAGGCCTCAGTTTCTGTGATTGAGGCATTTGGCCTAGCACAGGACAAAAATTCACACAACTTCAGAGATCAAAGCTAAATAGTGCCACATTTTGGCATCTTGCTAAAAAAGTCTGCACTTCTGTATGACCTGCTAACAAAATTCAAGCCTCATAGCCTCTGTGAGGCAGACGAGCTCTAACCTTTAGATTTCCTCTTGACAATCTATCCTTGGCAACAGGAAAGCCAAAATCAGTAACCATCAAGCAATCCCATCTTCCTCTGCACTATGTGTATCTACAGAATCACGTTTTGGATTGCCACTACCTACAAATTTTTCAAAAAGCCATAGTTGTGTCTTAATTCTAAACACTTAGTATGGTCTTTCCTCACAATATTTTATTCAATCTGCTAATTACTTGAAACTGTTAAATATAATTAAATTTCTTCATATAAATATGTTTGCAATATCCAAACTGACAAAAATGGTCAAATTCTCTTTTGTTCCTTCAGTGTAACCAAGAGGGGAGCTTGTAGGCACAGATGAAAGGGAAAAATATTACCCTTTTAATATAGAATATATACATACCCCCACACATATAGATTTATAATAGCATATTATATTAACATGTTGTAGTACTTAATATAAACAGTAAAGAAAAAGATTTTTGCTTAGCTAGTACCCACAGATATCTTGAAGTCAACAGACTTTGTGTGCAGGTCTATTGCATGGTTTTATCAAAAGGATAAGAACTTATTTCCTGAGTTATTCATTACTAACTTTTTCCAGACTAGTCTCTAACCAATGGGAGCTGGTTTTGTACAGAGAAATTGGATAGAAAACTGTGAGATATCTGAAATGCCTCTTTAATCTGTAAACACTATCTTGGTCTACCAAAATGAAGATTGAAAAAAATGGAGGTATAAAGTACTTCTAAGCTCTGGGGAAATGTTGGTTAACTGCTACACTCTTGTACAATTTTCCTCTCCCTTGAATTTAGAATTACATCATCTTTTTGATCCTTTCTCTTTGGTGCTGGATACAACGAATAGCCTTTCCTACTCAGAGACTATTGAAGACAGCTCCTAGAGTACAGACTGTTCTGAAACACAAGAAGCAGGACAATACCACTAATGAGAATAAAAATCCTTAATGCGTATGGTTGCATCATGAACAAGAATAAACACATCTTTAGCACACTGAAGAAATGACAGGACCATGCATGATGCACAGATTCCTGGTGAAGATCACTCCTCATCATCTGACTGGCCTTTGAATAAAGCCCTTGAAGTCATATTATTCTAGAGCTGCTATTTCATCCTTTGTTATATTCTGCAACTGGAATACTGTACATGCAAGAACACCTTGCAAAAATGCACTAACTTACTTTTCTGGTGTAGACCGTTGGCGCATACGATGTGGTGGTACTGGTGGTGGCACATGGGGTGGCAAAGGGGACGAGACCTTAAAGGCATCAGAGCTACTGTCAGAAGCGCTTTTGGACAGTGGTCTGTACGTCTGTGTCTTTGCAGCTGGGTGTGCCTGAGCAGAGAAGGACGGACTGTAGCTACCTAATATGAAACAAAATGAGAAACAGTTGTAACATGAGAGTAAGTCTTAAAAAACCACAACATGGAATGCCACAAGAACCCACAGTAACTCAATAAAGCGGCAAGATTACAAAAATGTGAAAATGAGTTTTAAAAGTACATTGCTGCATATTATGTAGCTCATTAGAGAACTTCTTATATATTTTTACGCAAAATTACAAACACACAGATAAAGTGCAGTACAGTTAAAATAAATTAATTTGATGGAGAAGTTAACGAGTGTATACATCCATCACATCTGTTAATGACAGCCTGCAATTAATCTCCAGGCTCATTCTGTTGCTCAGTTGTTCCATGTTCAGAAGGTAGAGAAGAGGCAGGAAACACACCTTTTTTCATTGTTTTAATAACTAGTTGGTTTGTGATGATGAGGCAGTAGCCTGTCTTGAAGAGGATCACAAGGGTACAAAGAGATGCCAAACCACTGACCCACAACAAATCTGAACAGCACAGAAAAAGGCATGATTGAGAGCATGCTTAATGCACCAAAAACTGAAATAAAAAAAATTTGAATGGCATTTTTGCAGAAGGCACTGTGGCCTTTTTTGCACATAGTCTATTCATGCTTTCATTTTTGCTTTTTTTTTTTTGAAATAATTTTACCATATGGGTATAATCTTCTTAAGACACGATAATTATATATCTTAGATAAATATGCCTTTTCTTGTGTCTAAATAACGTTAACATGAATGCCTACAGCAAAAATGGCCAAGTTTGAAAAACAATCAGTTTTATTAGGCATTCTTGCTGCATATTTTTAAAGTGTATTCAGTACATTCTTTTTATCTTTCCATGTCAGTAATTAGTATTTTCATTTTCACACAGTAGTTCCCTTTCCATTTCTATAAGGAAAGGCTGCGTTACTAACAATCACTAGTGAAAATAAATGCAATGTAATCAAGAAACCACAGTGCTAAGTATATCCCTCTACAGTAAGAGGTCCACAGCTGCAATTAATTTCTGTAGTAAGAATGAAACAAAAATTAAACTTGTTTCATTTGGGGGAAAAAAGCACGAACAACTGAGATCAAACAAGACAATAAAGAAGTGTGTCTACAGGCTTTATAAAAGCAAGCGTGAAGAGTTAACTACACCATTACTTGCTGACATGAACAAAAGCGTCATTTTGAACATGGAACAATTCCTACCAGTATTGTATGCATATGCAGTATTATACAAGTCTGTGTCGTCATCTACAAAAAGAAATGCATGTGTTACAGTAGTGCCATACATGCCAGTTCATCACAGAAACTGAGCTTTGTTTTTGCAAATACAAATAGCAGACTGGTAGGCAATCAAGCACTGTATTTCTTTTCCTTGTCTCATAGCTGCTTTTGGATGACTCCATCTTCCCATTATACTTAGGCTGTATTTACCATCTTACATCTATATTGTATTGTATCTTCTGGTCACATCACTCATATTGCATATTTAATAAATTAGCACGGAACTGCAAATTACATTTTGTCTGTTCTTTTCCCCTCCCCAAGCTTGATTCCTTCCTTTTGTCAGCTTTTCTCTGCTACAGACTGTTAAGTTGTTGTTCCTATCACAAATCCAGTATATCTACTATCTGACTAGTGCTCAAAATAGAGCTTGTAAGCCAATATTCTGCTGCCTACATTTCTTATTCTCCCACTAACATTCTGTGTGACCATACTGAATGTTAGCTCTACCTCAGATGAATAAAGTCTCCTTCCTTCTGGAGGTGCAATGAGAATAATTTCCATTTATACAGTTTCCTGACATCCTTGGGGCAAATCATAAAGGACATGAAAGCTAGAAGTGTCACCAAAGCTCTGTTTCAGCAAAACTAAGTAAGATATTCTATGACAACAATGAAATTTAAGCACAGAATTTATCCTTAAACCAGCCTGTTTACTAGCCCACACTGTTCTAACAGTGGAGTTCTCCTAAAGAAAGGCAGTACAGATGGTAGGATATTTGCAGTAGACAATTTCTCAACCCTCAAGCTGGACATGAGGAGACAAAGATAAGAACATACTCACCAGGCTTATGAACCATATGGATTTGCTTGAACATTGTCTTGTACCAATCCTTTGGCCTGTCAACTGTCTAGAAAAATATAGTTTTAACAATTAATGACAAAATAAAAATACCCATGTGTATAAATGGGATTAGACATTTAATGTTATTCTGGACAGAAATATTGTATGTTATTACTTATTTATTGTAATAATTTTCATGTATTTTGAATGTATTTATGCATTCCTGTAACAAATTCTGGAAGACACTGAAGACCGAGTCAGTCTTGGACTCTGATTTTGGGAAGGTATAATGGTTCAGAACATAGGAATTATTGTGAGATCAACAGTTCATCATCTTAGTGCCCCATATCTGACAATGATGAATGCTAGATTCTTTACAGGAAAACAGAAACACCTCAGCAGTTATGATTACAAGCATGTAAGAAGAGCTTCTTTTGACCTCCTGGCAATTTCCAGCTTAAAATACTTTCAAAATGTAATTGTTAAATAATGCAGAAAAACTGTAATACTACTGAGGAAAGAACTAGGACCACACTCTATTTCAGAGTTAATGGTTGGATTGTAAACAAAGAGTATTCTTTTAACCAGTTTTAAAGGCCCTTTTCGGATAACTTAATTTTAACTTATTCAATAATCACTCATTAAATTATCCTTATTTTTGCAAACTAAGTAATCCCAAGGCTCCCAACCTCTGCTTATATTGACACCTTTTTGTGCTTCTTTTTATCTCTTACCCTTCTGAATTTTCTCTTTTGCTGCAATTTTCTTTGAGGTAGGATGATATTATTTCAGAAAATTATTAACACAAAGGCAAACATGTTTTCAGTATTATCCTTAGGTGCTAAAATTTTGCTTGTCCCACAGTAGTCAGAAAACCAGAAGTTGTAATGCAAAGAATCATGGAATCATAGAATGGCCTGGGTTGAAAGGGACCTTAAAGATAATCAAGCTCTAACATCTCTCCCCTGGACAAGGACAACTTTCACTAGGCCAGGTCTCTTGGAGCTCCATCCAGAGTGGCCTTGAACACCTCCAGGGATGGGGCATTCACAGCTTCTCTGGGCAACCAAAAAACCCACCATATTAAACCTCTTGGTACACAGGGAAAACTCAAAGGCCCCCTCTTGAAGTGATTATCTTGCACCAGCTATTACCAAATTTGCTTACTCCTCTTTACCACAAAAACCAAAAATCTACAAATTCTTCCCTACAGACTGCTGGCCAGATTTGTGTTGTTCACCACACACTGCCATCTTTACTAAATCACAGCTTTGCCATGATTACTTGTTATCTGTACATAACAAATACGTTTTGTTTACAATGGTGAGCTCTTAGTATAAGGGACTAGGCAGAAATGCTACTGTATTCTGAGGACTCATATTGACCTCTCATAAAATTGTTACTAAATAATATTACATCAATGTTTAAAATAAGAGCTGACAGTCAGTTGAAGAACTTGGGGATCTCCTGGGTAAGAAAACAATTAAATAGAGTTATTCTTTTTACCTAGGCCTGTTTGCAAGACAGAGATAAAGGAGATCCACTTTTGTCACAAGATAAGATAGGTCCCTTCCCCCACCTACCAATACTGCTGAGTTCTGCCAAGTATAAGTTATTCAGAAGCAGATTTGAGTAATTTTAATATTGTTTTCCTAAAGATATTAAATATCCATACTACTGGGACTCTGGTTAGAATAATTTAGCTGGACTTGAAACAAGTAAGTTGTTTGGTGCTCCAGGGTCATATATACTCAAAAAAATTACAATTCCAGGAGATCTGAGGGAATTCACACTGATGGGCATAACCTCCCTGCTCCTCCTCATTTCACACAGCAACAGTCACATGATATTGCAACTGCCTTTCTGATGGTATTGAACCAAGAAGAGTCTTCCAACAAGTGGTAGGTGAGCACATTGCAAATAATGCATAAATACTACTGCTACCTCCCTGCTGTTTGTCAAGCATTGCCTGGTCCTCCACAAAGTCAAAGGAGGCTCCCACATAGAGCTCAGGTATGGAGAAGCTCCCACATGAGTAGAGAAGAATGTTTCCCAACACCTTTCTGGACATTTGAATGTTTTTTTTCTCTCATCATTTCCCCAGCAAACCCTTCCTAGTGGTTTCAAGCCTCAGCCACTAACTTGGCTTTAAGTTATAAACCAGATAGGATTAAGAAATAGAATACTCAAAATATTAATTTTGAAATACATTTTCTCAATTTATATTCACTAATCCCACACACCAACATTGTTTGAGGAATTAACAGTATTCACAATGCATGAAGCCATTTGGATGACATCCTGCTTTGCATATATTATAGCTGATGCAATTAAACGTTGGAACATGGTACCATCACATGTGGAAAAAAATCCAATCAGCCAAATAGCACGTAAAGGATGTAAGAAGTAACTGCAATTGCTTAGGAGAGTTCATAATCACTGCAGTATTGTAATCATCCACAAGGAAGTATGCAATTAAAGGAGGCCTCTCTGACCCTGAGATTAGCTCAGCTGGTGGAACAGGCTGCTAATAATGCTTGGATCCCCATATGGGCTATTCACTTAGGAGTTGCACTTGTTGATCCTTGTGGGTCACTTCCAACTAGGAATATTCTGCCACTTTTAGTGGACCTCTGGCTTTTTTGATTTTTTTTTTTTTTTTTTTTGAGATGAAATATTACATCACTAAGTATGGAAAAGAAACCCAGAAGGACTTGATTTTTTAAAATTATTTTTCATTTTTACTAAGTAGAGGCCTTTTCAGTCTACAGATTAATTTTGATCATTAGATATAAAGCAATCATTTTGGATAGACTAAAACAGTGCAGTTTTATTGCTTTCCATGAATCTGGCTTTTCCTTTCCCAGGTCCCCATTGGTGGTAAATGGTGCTATATTTGACTGAATGCTTTTCTGAGTGAACAGCATTTTACCCTCTCTTTTTCAGTCATTTTTAGTGACTTGGAATTTTCCCATCTTTGGGGCAGGGCTTGGCACAAAGGCAGAACCTACCAACAATCTGAATTTTCAGACTTGCATTTCCCAGAACTAGAAGGAGCTCAACTGGCATAGAAAGAACCTGCTAACATGGGATGGGGGGATCTGAGTGAATAAAAAGCTTTATAGGAGTCCTTCCCTTCTCAGAAGCCTGAGACAGAATGGGTTAGCAGGAATAGAAAGAAGAGAACATATTTCTGTTTTCCTTCAATAAACAGAGGTGATCTAGAGTAAAGAGATTTGGAGGAGACAATCACATTCTGCAAAGCCTCTTTATCCCTGAGAAGCATGAAAAATCTGGAACACAGATACTCCTGAGCTCTGAGTGACATGCTAGACTTTGAGCAGCACAGCATTTTGGAACACAGTCCAATTACCCCCGAATCCTCATTTACTGCTTTTTTGATAGACTGTTACCATTTTTGGAAGAATAAGAAACTTCTAAACTTTACAAGCAATGATAAATTGAACTAATTTGAAAATTTCTCTCTTCAGATGGACTAAGGATGAACCTTCTGGGAGAAGATTCCTATTTGGATTGTTCACTGACCTTGGAGAAGGGGTAGGTGATATACCCTACCTTCTACTGTTATTGGAAAATGCAATCTTAGCACTTTTGCAAGGTGCAGCATATTTGAGTCTTTTGCTGACAACTATACCAACTTTCTTCTTGCTCAACTGGGGTACACAGGGCTCAAATATACTTGTACCCACTTATAAATTAATCTCAAGTAAGTATCTTGAAAACAATTTTACTACCAGCTATGTCTTAAGGAAGCAGAATAAGGACGCAAAATGGCACATCAGAGACACTCTTACACATACACACACTAGCATAAAGTTTTAACTTATATCTCATTGTGAGAATTATTTCTACAACACTAAGATTACAGGGTATAAGATTTCTTGAAATTGAAACAGAACAAAAAACAGAGCAAAACCAGCAGGAAAATGTCCTAATTCAAACTGAATTACATTTTAGGAGAAAAACTGAACGACTCAGATCACACAACCTGAAAGTTAAATATAGTTTGGCAGATTGCCAGCTTCATTAGGCACACTTAAGGGGGATTTCTGTTATAATCTTATATAACTGATATGCACCCTATTAGAACAATCTGCTACTAAAAAAGCACAAAACCAATTACTATATCCAATATAAAGCAAAGGGACTACTTACTCAAAAAGAGGACAGGAACCTAGAGCATTGCTGCAAAGAAATGTCTTAATTTTTAAGAGATTCTGTTTGTATTACCTTTTTGTCAGAAATAAAACAAGAAATGCCAGAGTTTCCTCCCCCATTCTTAAAAAAATGTCCCCATCTTACCACTTATCCTGATTTTTTCCTATTAATTTTTTCCATTAATTCCTGGTTTCCCCCCTAATTTTTCAGTCCCTTGAAGCAACTCTTGGCAATACAACATAGCCCCATATGTCAGTATTGGCAGACAGGATACATCCAACAGCTGCTACATCCTTGCACCTCACTAGGACTTCACCTGCAAAGGCTCTGCCGCTTTCATCCTGGCTCCCACTCGTCTCACTTTCTCCGTCCAGCACAGCAGTTCTTCTCTAGCTGGGAAGGCCAGTAAGTGCTGCCTTTACAGACCTAGTGCAGCTGCCTCTGTGCTCTCTGCAGCAGCCAGAAGAGGCTGCCCTGACAGCAGAGTGGAAAGAATGCTTCAGCATAGTGAAAACAAAACTCTTCAGTTTGACATCCTGGGACCACTCAAGCAGTGACCAGCGGCAGATGATCAAAACTGGGCTGGTCACAATGAAAGGGCTCCCCAGCTATTCGCTTACGTGTCACTCAAGGGCACAACGATTATTTACTGCACTGCCACGAAAATGCTACTCCCTTAGACTGCCATCAGAACAAAACTATGCATTTCTACGCTACCCTGGTGACATGAGAACGCTGCCCCAAGAAATGCAGAAGTGTAAGATTTTTACATATACACACACACAGACATATACACGAATATTTGCACACACACACACACATACACACACACACGTATATATGTAGTATGAATAAACTTTATTTCAGAGATAAACCAAATGCAATTACCGTGCATCTCCAAAAGGCAAGAACTACAAGAGAGACAAGAAAGACACACAATTTTGGCTACTTCTAATTAAAACTAGAAACATGAGGTTGCCCAATTATGCTCCCATCAGCATTCTCCTTTTCGTCAACACACAATATTATATTCACAAGGCCGCTGATTACGCACGCTCTATTCCAAATTATATAAGAGTAGAAGAATGTGAAAAACCCATTACCAACAATCAGTTCATTGTATGAGTTCATACACAGATTTCCCAGAATTTCCTACCGTTCTAATTGCTGTAGGGATTCCAGATTCATCTACCGGGCCAATCCCTGCATAATGTGGAGCTTTAATTACTGTAATTTTTTTTTCTTCTTCTGAGGATCTACAGATTGGTATTGTACTGGTGGTGGTGGTGCTGCCAACATTCTGAACATGCTGTGAGTATGTCTCTGTGGACTCTGTAAAGATAACATGACAGAAAATTGTGTAATGACACAATAATCATACTTGGCAGTTAAAACACACTTCCCTATTTCACTACACTGTACAAAGGCTGACAATCTTAATCATATACATATACATTATTTTAAAGAAATATCTTAACTAGGGATTTGCCCTACTTAATGTTACATTACCAGAATTATAAACTTATTTAAGGACCAGACAAGCTATTAAAGTCAGAATTTGAGTAGAAGTACTTCTTCACAATGCCTTGCTCAATAAAAAGAGAAAAAACTCCACAAACATAGCAAAATCTATTGAGAAAGGGGCATCAGCCTTTCTCCTATAAATCAAACTTTTGCACCTTTTCTACCCATTCCTTGGAAACCAGTGACATAATTTCAAAACTTGCACCCACTTGCAAGTCTAGCAAACTGTAGAAAATTGCTGTTCTGTAAGCACAGCAAACAGCCTTACATAAAAACTTACGTCATATGTGCCAAGAAACATGAAGTGTTGATGCATGAATATTTTTAAGAAAAAAATTCTAACATACAGTGTTCTTTCCTTAACATGTGTTGATCTGTTTATGTGACTCCACATATAATCCATAAAAATGGTTTTTGGTAACCTGGCACCTGCAGAGCAATCTGATGATCCACCTACAGTAACTCAGGTGAAGTGTGTAAGCTGCTACTGTTTTGTAGTGACTTGCAATATTTCTATCCTTACCCCTCAAATCTTCCTTTATAACTAATGAAATTACTACATCACCATTTCCTTCTAAAATGCAGACTATTTTACTTAACACAAAACACCTCAGTGCTGGGATGTGACATGAAAATTTGTATTTCTGTAGACAATACACTCTTTCCTGTACAGAGGAAAAAGAGCCCTACTCCTTCAGCAGCAGGTTTCAGTAAATTAGTGGGCTGTTATTACAAAGCATCTATTTTGCAAGTGCAGGTACAGTGAGAGTTCCATTGCAGGATAAATGAATGCAGGGAGTGAAAATATATGTTCTAACACTAATAGTGACAATTACAATTGACTTTCATGTGGCATTAACATCCAGTGATTATTCTGAAGAAAAATAGGAGTTGTAATATGAGCCTGCAAAAGGAGGTCCAGTGACTGAAAGCTCTAATTTTAATTTGAGTATTTCTGCTCACTCCCATTGCAGTGCTGGATTTGGCATGGCTGTTTCAGCTGTTTACTCAAGTCTGAAATCCTGTAAATAATTCAGTGCTACACATATATGGCGAGGGGCAACTCTGTGTGGCAAATGTCTGAATATTTGGAACTTTTTCCCAAAATGCGTGATGTTAAATTTAGAAAACATTTTGGATTTGATCCTTCATTCTTCATAGACCTCAAACTGAGGCCATCAGGGGGATTTCTACATGAGTAAAGACAACTAAATCAGGCTGTTACTGTGGAACACTGAAGTTCAGCATCATAAAAGAGTGAAAGTCATGGGAAAATACATATTTTAGGTATATCCAAACCAGTATTGATAGATCTTTAGATCACCAAGCTAGAAGCAATCAAAAACCCTAGAATTCTAGGAGGTGGAGTAACCCATGTATACAGTTTTTGTACTTATCATTATGATGACAGCAGCATTTGTCTAAGATGTCTCAGAGCAAGAACTGTTGCCTAATTTCCTTGCAAGCACAACAAAAATATAAACTGTGGGACTACATTCAAGTTACTTTGCATGTATAATCTTTTCTAAATATGCACTACACTGGTGGAAAAAGCAGCAAGTAAATGATTCTCTTGACAAAACTGGATTATACTGGCAAAGAGCCTAAGGCTGGTAGTATTTGGTTTGTGTTTAATTTTTAAATTAAAGATGCCCTAAAAAAATACATGAACAAATTTCAGATTGATGTGGCTTTAGGTTTTTAAAAGCCCAGAGCCTCTCCCCTTTTGTTGACAGTATTTCTGCTGAAGAATTACAGAAGTTGTAGGGAGGAGCAAAGTACAAAGTGGGACCTTGGTTTCTTAAGGCAAAATCTGAAAGGGCTGGACAGGTTGAGCTATTTTGATAGATGCCCTTTCCTTGGTAAAGCCAGTAGAAAATTGGCAAGAGGTTGTTGGCTCACACACCTAGGTTATAAAACTTAATAGTAACTCCAGTTTGGGATCCCTACTGTACCTAACAATAAATGCTATTATTATTTTTTTCATTTACTTCCCAAGGTAAATGAATAGACAATACCTTCATTATGGCCATGGAGCACTCTGAAATCGTTTGCAGTCTTTGCCACATGAATCAAAATATGTTGTGTAATGTATAAAGCAAACATTTTGTGTGAGGCTTACCCATCATCCTGCCATGCTGCATGATAACAATGTTGGAATTGAGTGAAGCTGGTGGAGGGTAAGCTGAAGAAGGGGAAAAAGGCCTTTGAAAGTGACTCACTGGGCTGGCAGCAGTGCCAGAATTCCCATTCACTGTGATCTGAGCCTGAGAGAGACAAAACAATATCCCATTAAACTACACACAAAGCTCTCCGACTGCTGTCCCAAAGAAAGAGCGATGCAAGACTGTCATCCACGCAACAATTACCAGTTGTCAGGTACACAGCCATAATGGCATCTGCATTCACTGAAACACAAAACTTATCACAAAGGGAGCAGAGTGTGTTCCTTATATTCCTTGTACCTCCCCTCTCTCCTTGCGTGTGCTGTCTGTGACGCCTGCTGTCATGGGAAGGTGACAGAGAGATCACGGTCAGGGCAATGAAGATGGCACAAACAAGGTCTGCAGATGTCTGACAGCGATATAAAATGAAGATGGCAGTAAAAGCTCCCAACACTGTGTGACAAAGGCTGTCTGCCACAGATCCCTCACACCAAGAGACATATTCCCTTAGTGCACATGCTCAAGCACTATGGATATTAGTGGGAACTTCTGTGCAGACTGAAGGGAAAAGTCTCATTAGGACTAGCTGAAAAGAGTGACAAAAATTTCTTTAAAAAATGGAAGCCAGCTGGAGTGACTGTGGGATGCTGATATGTAATCTATCACAATAAAAATAAATAGCACCAATTAAAAAATCAACAACCCACAACCACAAAATGACAGAACAAAATCAAAAATGGGAGAGCTAAGCAAACTGGAAATTAAGCAGCCAGGACCTAAAGCCATTTAGATTTTAGTCACTAGAGGTACTGCACAAGAGGAAACTATCTGCCTCCAAGTTTAGAATCCCTGCACTGTGGCTGTATCACTTTTATGGGGAGTACTGAAAGAATGAAAACTGAGATACTGAGAAAGCATTGAATGAAAGAAGAGGATAGTGACTATTTCAGCAGAAAAGCAAGGCAAGCTCTCTGCAATATCTCCTTTTTTAATGCACAACTGTTCTTTAAATCTGAATCAGAAGAACTACAAACTTTGCTCAATTTTATATAATAAATGAAATAAAACATGCTGCATATGTAAATAAGAGACCACCTGAAACAGAAAAGCATATATAAAAACAAATTAAAATGCATACTATTTTTATAGATAAAAATTAAATGATTCATGACCTTCTGTATGCATTTGTACTTTGGAGATTACTGAATTGATCTGAAATCTTTAACACCTTGGTCTCCCATAGATAAGAAAGAAAAACAATTTCTGGGTCCTATGCAGACATCATGTGAACTTCTGGATGTATTCAGGGGCTTCCCATTTTATGGATGCCTGTTTTCAGAAGTGAGCTGAAATGTTTCTGTTGTGGTGATGTCTCCACTGAAAGTTTTGTGTTTAAATGTCTCCTCTCTTAGTAAACTCTAGAACCAAAAGTAAGTTGGCTTTTCCTACGTGATCCTCTTCAAAAAGAAACCAGCTTCAGAGATGTAAGACTAGAAAATCTACATAACTCAAAGACAGCACTGCAAGAAGTATAAAGGCATGTTTTCAGATAAGGTTTCAAGATGAGGCCAGCCATCTCTCTACTTCAGGTGTTCATCCATTCCCTTTTCTTAAATATTGTCTTTGTGGGAAAGCTTGTTTCTAGGGAAGATATGTGCAACTACATGCAGAGCCTTACACCTTCTTACTCATTTACTATGGCTATTGTTTCTCTGACAAGAACTGGTGCGAGTTCTTTGCAGACTGGAAAGATACTCCTGTGAATTTCTGTAATAAAAATTTGAGATATTCCTGAGAAGGACTTCACCAAATAGCTCAGTTAGATGGTAAGACACTTATACTAAGTAGTACAAAATATAATGAAAACAGGACCCACACAAGTAGTTGAAGGACATCAGTAATAAATGTGTATGTGGCATGTTCATATATGACATTTTTGGGTTTGCTTCTGAAGGTCTTAGGGAGAATCTCAGCTCAGCTGTAATTTCTTAGTTTCTAAGGATTTTCTCCTTGAGGAAAGTGAAGGTCTGGCTGTTTCATTTGTTCATCTGATGCATCTTGCATGGCCTGCAGGGTTGGCTATAAAAGACAGTTTTACGAAGTTTCAAAGGCCTTTTTTTCCCTTGGAATAATTTGGTAGTTACTGACATTTCAATCTGAGAATGTGACACTTTAGGTGCAGGCGACAGAGTTTATTCTCAGATTTTACAAGGAAGTGATATCCTTTAAGATGCCTATTCATGAATTAGACATGTTGCTTTCCTAGGTCATCTTTGTGGAAAAAGAAGACAATATGGAAAAAAAACCCATTCAATCAAAATGCACCTATTTTCCAATTTACTGGGAAAGTAATAATTTTTCATGATGTTCCTTTACCTAGCAGCCTCTATTAATTTTTTTTCTCCAGTATACTTAACCTGTCCTCCACTGCAAGTAGAGCCACCTACTTCTGCAGCAAGATAATCAAGATCTTGTAAAAATTCCTACGAGGTATCAGGTTTAAAATTCTCTAATTTGCCTGAGCATCAGAAAGAGTAGCTCTCAGGATTTCTGAATCAGCACCGAAGAAGGCATCCATCTGGGACCAGAGCTGCTTTCTGACTTTCTCTCTGCTGAGACAGGGAGAAGAGTTATGGATGTCTGAGCAGTCCTTTGCAAGAATGCTGCACAGCACACGCCTGACCTCAAGACACTGAAATACATTAAAATACCAAGAATCAACTGAAGCTCGAGACAGTCATGGAACTCGGGAAAAAGCAAAAATCTAGTGTGTACTTCCATTTCCAATTTTCCATTAGTTTCCACAATTTCAAACTACATAAAAAAGAAACACCCCCCCTCAAATTATTTTATAGGGAAAATGTTCACAGCTGAAATACAATCAGAAAAAAACAGTTTCCAAAACCAGCTGTTCTCTAATTTTAACTCCAATTCCAAGCATAAGCCCAAATAAGAATTGCAACTCTCATACTTTAGGTTTTCAAAGAATCAGTAATGTGTGATTAAAGGTAAAGAAAATTGACCACAGTTTTACCTTTAGGTCTGCCTTTTGCCTCAAATATTTGTCAGTTTTGTATCAAAAATAAACAAACATCCCAAATACGGACTTTAAAGCACGGTTATATCTTATGCAGGTAGAGTGGTGGATGGCCTAATCCTATATTACTTTTATCATTCTCCCAGTGTTTTTCGCTGACAAAATCAGCAGCAAGTTGAGATGAAGATCATTCCAGGATTAGAACCACTAACAACACGTGTGTGCCACCAGCTTCCCCATCATTTTGTCATTTCATGGATGCATTTTTAGCCATCTGGCCCTTCTCTGCAGAGAGTGGGAGATGATGACTTTTCTATACTGCAGAGC
This sequence comes from Poecile atricapillus, assembly GCF_030490865.1. Lineage (NCBI taxonomy): Eukaryota > Metazoa > Chordata > Aves > Passeriformes > Paridae > Poecile > Poecile atricapillus. The sequence continues at coordinate 44,953,659 of NC_081252.1, forward strand.
TGGGTTTTGCCAGCAGTTTAATTTCTGTGAGGCTCTTAGGACTCCCTGGGGACTTTTGTCCTTAGGTGAGTGTCTCTTCATTTTGCTTCGTTCATTAATGGTGAACAAACGTTATGCTCATCCCTGCCACGTCTAAAAGAGAAAAGTGGTGGTCAGACTTGACTATTACATAGCCTTCTACTGGGACACTAGCCCAAAAATAGGAAAGAAGGACCAACTGTTCACTTTAGCTTGCAAAAAATGGTGCCCAAAGAAAACAAATACAGTTAGCTGACAATTTTAGAAGTAGGCTACAAGAAAATAGAAATATTCCATGCTTCCCATAGCTAGCAAATGGTCAGGTAGTGACTCTGTCTGACCAGTCTATACTGATTATGGTATCTTTGGCTACAAGTACTGTGTTGTATGCAGATTCATAGTAATGATTCTTTAAAAAACCCAAAACTTTCTGAGCTGTGTGACAGAAGTTAAGAATTACAGCTTTTACATGCCCGCTATTAGTATTATTTTTTAGCAGCATACAGAGAAATGACAGCCAATCATTGGCTTTCCAAGGTGACTATGAGCAAGGTGGGACTCAAAATACCTTTTATAAACTATACACAAAACTTAAAAAATATATATAAAGTTTTTTTTTTTAGGCTTGAGAATTACTGTATGCAAAAGTACTTGTATAAAGTTAGAACACTCCTGTGACCCAGTAAAACTTTGGATTCAGAACATCTCCCTGTTTTGCAATTCAGCAATGAATTGCTCAATTTAAATGAAGGCTTTGTTCTGACTCATTTTAATCATGTGGATAATCTCAAAAGAAATCAGAAGTGATCTGGGTTTGACCCAGATTCCATACCTTCTTTCTTCCCATATGTAAGTAAACTAAGGTACTGAAAAATGGACGTATGTAGAAATTGTCTAACTGCATACTGTTTTTTCCCTTGACTTAACTAAGAGAAAAGTAATGGGACACTTAAATAATTCAAGATTATTTATGCAGTTCAGTCCTATAAGAAACTGTGCTTAGGAGAGGAAAAGGTTAATTAGAGGAGAGAAAACCAGTTTTGTGCAGTCAATCGTCATGGCTGGGGGAAAAAACTGCATTAAATACTGCCAACATTTACAATGAATTTGAAAATTACATTATTGAAATCTGCATCTCAGTGAAATCAAAAATGGTGGTAGTTCAGACTCCAAAAACCTGTAAACTGTTAACAGTATCTTAAAAAAGTCTCTTCAAACTCCATGGAATGCCTGCTTTTAATACATTTGGAACAAGTATTTCTTTAATTTATTTTCTTTTAAGCAAAGTCTTTGCTACACCTTAGCTCACCATGCTGTGCAACAATCATTTCCTACTCCCAAATCTGCTATGTCAATGATATTTATTTTTTTTTTTAACAACTGTTACAAAACACTGTCAGACCATGAATATGGAAAATGACTAATAAAATACTTGTCTGTGTAATGGGATAACAGACGGGGTCGAATTCTGTTCCCCTTTGACAACCTGTTCGAACAAAATGGAGGAGGAAAAAAGGAAGCATAATTACATGAGAAGTGGCAGCAGTGTTGGTTAAGGTGGTGCCATCTGACACAGCAGACATCTGGCTCAAGGTTGGGGAAGGTGTTTCAGAGCGGTCAGTAGTATCATAGCTACAACTCTGCAGCTCATCTAGAATGGCTGTGGAGGACTCACTCACTGTGCGGGAGGAGCACTCGCTCATGGCAGAGTCTGTGCTCACAGAGGCTGCTTCGTTCCTGTGGATAGCACTGTCAGGAGCTAGGAACGGGCATTTGTATGGAAACTGTGAGAAGGATGGGGTTTTATAAAAGCGTGAAGGCAAAAAATCATCAAGCGTTGGCAAAGAATATGGTACTAGATGGGTGCCACTGTCTGGTGAGAAAGAGGCTCTGTTAACTGGTACCACAGGAGAAGGAAGAGGCAGTGGAGAAGCTTCTGTTGCTGTTTGTCTGTGTGTCTGTGAAGCATTTACCTCCATCACAGGGGCAGTTACTTTCTGGTTTCCAAGCTGAGATTTGAGGAAAAAAAAAATAAGAAAAGAAACAGATTACTTAATGAATAAAGAACTTTTCCCTTTGCCTCTTGCTGGGTGTAGGGGAATTACAGAAGTGTAAGTTTTTCAGCCACCCGAGGAAGTTCACATTCACAAAGATTAGGAAATAAATCAACCATGCTCTATATTAGAGTAGGACAACATGAAAGAAATGAGTGCATAAAATACTAGTGGAAGCAATGCCAGAAACCATAGTGTGCTGAGGATGAATATTCATAATGTACTGCATATATTAATGATCTCCATTGTGCATTGAGAGGGTTCACACTATTTTATACTTCACATAAATATAAGGCTAGAGAATGTCATGTTCACGTAGTTTTCAAAGCAAAAATGTATCTGCCAATCCAATCTTGGTACATGTTACACTTTTTTTTGTGAAGGACAGGTATGACTTCAGAATTAACTGTAATATAAAGATGAGCAGGACTGCCATCTATACAGAAACACTATTAATAAATGTTCATATGGTCTACAAGTAATAGGTGGTGGAATTTTTTGCCTCTTGTGACCGAATACCTCTTCTCCACTGCCTCTCTAGTAAAAATATTTGGATGATCTTAAAATTTCCAAGCACCCTGGAAGCACCCTGTCAATCTACTCTATAAGGTGTATGCATAGAAGTCTTTTCAACATTAGAGGACACGAGGATTGTTAGGGTAACTGGTATAAATCTGAGGAATAAAGACTGGGAGCACAAGAACATGACATACTGAAACAAAACATGCCAGTTTTTTTGATTCAGCCCAGTTCCTTAAAAGTAGAAGGGAACAGTCTCATGAGAGTGCTTCTGAAAATGGCCACACAATGTATGAGCTTTATGTTCTGTCATTTCGAATCAGTCACAGGGCACTCAGTTTAAATTAGTCCTGCAACTGGCTTTTTGCATCTGCAACTTCTTTTTGAATTAAAGCATGTTGGCATCCAATATTTGTTAGACAGCTGCACAAATCCTTCTTTACTGCCTATTAACCACAGGCTTTCCATCAATTCCTAAGTATTCAAAATACTGCCTACTTCAGCACTAATGGTTTCACTGTTGATAGGGCTAAGGACATCTGGAATAGCTACTGGGAAAGAGTGTTTGGGATTTTAAATTTATGTAAAACAGAGGACAGTAAGACACTATAAGCAGTAAATAATATTTTAAAAAGCAACATTCAGTCATACATATCACATTGTTATCAGAAATATGGTTATTTCCTATGCTTAGACTAGGCAGATGTCTTTAATCATTCAAAAAATGTTTCAAGCCATTAGATTAAAATGCCATTTTGGCATTTTAATCCAAAATCTGAAAATATCTTCTAAAGCCCTTATGGAAGACTTGGAACACAACCCAGATTATGCTACTTACAAGAGGTCACTGGGGTTCTAGTTGCATAATTCTTGTTGAGATCAACTAGAATTTACACAAATAACCTTACTGAGGTCAATGGGACCATCCCAATGAATAAGCATTACAGAAAAGAATCTTAAGTATGTGAATAGATATAAATTATTTGTTCCAATTGATTCAAAATAAATCTTTGGCATCACTGGATCTCTAGGGTACACAAAAATAAGCAAAATCTGCTGTTAAAATCTGCAGTTAAAACAGTGAAGAAACTTAGTCAAACAGCTTAAAATCCAAGTCTTATTCACAGTAATGTTTCAAATCTACAATTGAACACCACCCTCCTCCCCCCATCTTAATCTTTTCATAGAGGAAATCTGAACAGATTACCCCTCAATTAAAATAACCCATAACTGAGTGTATCCTGTAACAGGACATAGTGTTTTCATAGAAAACTAATTTGCCAAGGAAACTTCAAAAGAACAATGGAATATTATTAAAAATACTGTAATGAAGAATTAGGATGATTATACAGCATAATATATCAGGGATTTAAGATGTGTGCATTTACATACACATATAAGAAACTGTAATTTCACCTCTCAGGCACATAAAGGGAAGACAGTCATCATTAATGATGATTTTCATCATCTATGTCAGCAGATCATCATATCAACATCTCCAGCAAAAGACAGGAACCAGGAGATCATGCTGTAACTGTGAGGCAGAGCCAAAAAGAAGCTCTGAAGTTCTTGAGACCACTTATTCTCTCAGCATGCCCAAAAGAAAAGATACATATGACTGAGCCAAAATGTGTAAATTAATCTCTGTATCATTAAAATAACAGGAAACTTTGGGGAGTTGAGAAATCTAGTAAAACTTCTGGCTCTGAACTGAGATTTCTTGCATGCTTGAGAAAAGGAGGGAGTGACAACACAAGGACAGATATTCAGGGTGCATCCAGAGAGCTATTGAAAGATTTAAAAAAATTTAATTCATTGTGTTTGGCAAATAATAGCTGATTTCATCAAGCCAAATTCTTAAAAAGAATATAAAGTTATTATTCTTACAACACAGACAAAAGGAATGCAGCAATTCTAGGTACCGATTCCAAACATGGAGCTTCTTGACTTTGTAGAGTAGAACTTCTGCCTGGCCCTAGAATACTTTCATATGTATAATCATCTTTCTGGGAAAGAGTGGCTGAAATTGTGATATAAAACAGCATTGTTTTTGAAAACTGATTTACACCACTTAAAAGACATGGAATGTTGGTAATCTAAAACACATACAACAACAAAAAAAAAATCCATATTTTTCACTGTGCATGCAATCTCATATATGAATCATATTTTCTTATATTTTTCACTGTGAAAAATATGAGAAAGACAAGGCTGAATGCATTCCAGAAAAATTTTAATACTGGTTCCATTCAGCATGCTTCAGATTAAGTTTGTTACTGATACAGCACAAGAAATGCTAGCAGAAGTCAGGCAGATTAAATGCCAAACAAGTACTTAATGAATTAGATTGATGAAAAACTAGCTAGACTGTGTGTCTGTCTTGGGTTGTGCAGCAACGTGAGAGATAAATGTCATTATTCTTGATGTGAATTGGAGGTCTGAAGAGCAACCTCCTGCTGCAGCTTTCTGCTGGTCCTTTGAAATGCTTCTCTTCCATCAAATAGTAAAATGTCAGGCCTGAAGAACACAGTTGGTATCAAAATCATAGAAAGTAGATAGGTGACCCTAGTATGGATTTCAAAATCAGTCTATTGTTTTAATGCAAGATATGTGGGGAGTGGTGTGAGATTACTAATGACACCAGAGTACTGGCCTTGCTTCAACAGTCAAGACACAGATAAGGAGACTCAGAGATAAGTGAATAAATTCATTGTGTTAATACATAGCAGAGTTTAGTAATCAACAATCAAATTACACCCATACATTTGCATAAATGGGTAAAAATACCTCTGTTTTTAATTATTAAAAGCTGATTTCAAAATGTCCACACTAGTGCTGCAAATTATATTCCAATGGCCATTTTTCTACCCAGTCCTCTTATTCTAAACTCAGTATAAGGAGGTGGAGTTTAGCCCTTATCTAAAGTAATACTAATGATGCAGAACTTAAAATGAAAAATATATGCTCAATTTTCTTTGCTTCATGTCTGTCCCCAGAATGCTGAAACTGGTTTTCTCTTTCTTCCATATCACTCTACATATGGTCAATATCTAGAACTCAGAAATGTACTACATTAATTGATTTAGATTTAGATTTTTTTTTTTTTTTTTAATTCCAGGTTTATTTTCCTTGATGCACATTTCTACAGCTATAAGGTTGTCAACAGAATCACTTTCATAAACATCTGCTATAGAGGTTTTACTCCTCCAGGACACTGGGACTAAACCAAGTGTTCAGCTCATCTGAGGAATTCAAATAATAAAATAAATGCTTTGCAACCTCAGTTTCTGAGAGTGATAGCTAGAACAATAGGACACTTAGGAACCCAGGAACAAAACAATCAAAAAAAATATCAGGTGATTATTTCCAAAGAAGCAGTTCAGAATTCTTCATCAGTTTATAAGAAACTTATATGGACAAGAAAATTTTTCTCCACTGGTTTCATACTAAGAAATAAAAATTTCTCTGTTGACATAGACACAGTTATTTCTCCTGCATCTGCAGTATGGTAGAAAGAAGCAGCATCTCTTGAGACTGTAATAATGTAGAAAAACCTTAATACTGAGTAACCTGAATGCTTCTATTTTCATATATACTTTTAAAGGGTTTAACCTTTCTCTGAGTAGGAGTGTTTACAAAATGTCACTCGGTGAGTCAGAGCACACTTCTGCTTGCTCCTAAAGTTTCAACAGATGAGCGCTGAAATTAAGTGCAAATAGGAGCACAAACATAGCAAGATACATTAACATGGAACACATAAGCTCCCTCTGGGCTGTGTATTTCCATACTTTGTGAACAGAATAGAGTTGTACATGTTGGCTGGACACTGATACCCCCACATGCACAGTATTTCTTCTTTACTACCTCTTAAGAAGTGATGATTACCTGATTTTACCTTATTTTCCTTCACATACATAAACCCAGATGCAGAGGGAGAGCTGCACCTTTCTAAATATATTTGCTTTTTGAGAGTTTCTCTGGCAGCTTTAAACACTGCTGGCAGGCCTAATTTATAGTCTGAGAGCCTCCTCTGAGGACACAGCTTGACATACAACCTATAAGATGCACGTAGAAGTATTTTAACTTCTTTACAAAGTCCTGTCGAGCTAGCAGATCTGAAACAATTTTAAAAATTAAAATACTATCCTGCATAGTATACTGAAAGTTAATTTTCTATGTGAGAGAAATGGTGAACTTTGCAAATACTATGATATATAGCACTAAAGGGATCATAATATTTGGCCATTAGCTGGAACAGTTTCAAGGTTTTAAACTGAGATCTGAGTCAAAAAATAAATATTTTTAAACACATAACTGTAGCCTACATTTCTAATTTTAGCTCATGGCATCTTCATTTTGGGAACTCACCTGATGCAGAATTTTACACCACCTCACATGCTGATTTGTACTCTAGTTTTAGGTATGTATATTAACAAGGAGCTACAAAACCCACTTGCTCCATGACTCAATTGTGATGCCAAATACACTCCTTCATTAGAATTTATTTCAAAGATGAATTTTGCAGATAAGAGATCCATAAAAGGATACAGCTAGAAAAGATGGCTACATGCCTTAATGATCTCTGTGACCAACTGAAATTTTTCTCATTTTATTCAGAGCAACCCAGTTGCCAAATTTCTGATAGTGCTTCCCACATACTGAAACCAAGGAGAAGGCAGAAAACTAAGTGCAGAACTTCCGAATAAGCCACATATACTTTTCTGATAGCTCGAAGTGAAACTAAAGATTCTAAATTAAAAAGAAAACGAAAAATGTGTTTTGACTTTTAAAATTCTGAAAACAAGCAGCTAGAAGATTAATTGTTTTTAGTTCTTCTGATTAGACTTTCAGTATTAGTCTTGATCATGAAAAGGTATTTCCCCTAATGCTTGTTAGCTATCATACTCTAGGAAGAGCCATCTGAGCAGATGCATCACCTACAGTACACTAATTTCCTATGGTGCATTTGCACTCCATGAAGTCCTCACAGAGGAACAAAGAAGACTGCCTTCCATCTCAGATAATTTTTTTTTTTCAATAACCTTCCAAAACCTTCAGTTATTGCTCATTTCATTTTGTTCATTTTTTGATCCATGTGACAGGTAGTTTTACCCAGAAAACAGAGATCTAACTTTGGTAATGTAAGTATAACTAAACAGATGGTTATTAAGTGATTCATGAAGATCTAAAATAAAAGATGGAAAAATTAAATATACCACATGGCATTCTGCAGCCTGTGAAGAAGGAAGAACTGTAGACTTTTGTCCCAAATCCTTTGAAGACATCTTTGAAGTGTCTGGAGAAATACTAGGTGGATGATCTTGGATTTCAGGCTCTGCTTTACTGTCAGGGGTGGGAACTATTTGAATGGAAAGAGATGCTGTGTGTATCTCAGGCATGGGGTTACAGGCAGGTGTGATAGGACTTTGTGAAAATACTGGCTCTTCAACAGGCTTGAGCTGTTGCTGTGAATTACAAGGAACGCTACTTGCTGGGTCACGTGTCCGGGTTAATTTCAGGGTAGATATCTTACGTTTTTGAGACTGTTGCCTTTGGCCTTGATGGAGAGTAGCACTAATGCCAGCTACTGTGCTTATGTCTGCACTGGAGACTGAGGTCAGTGGTTTAATGATTTTTTGTGCATAGGACACACTTGTGTTAGATATTTCAGAAGACATTGTCTCCTGAACAGACGTCTCGCAAGAGTAATAGGCAGTATCTGTGGGGAGGTGTTTAGCTGGACCAGCAGTTACTGCCTGGAGATTAATTTCGTTCTCGTGATTAGTTACTCTTCCTTTCCGAAAGCTTTCTTTTCTAGGAGGTGGCAGAGGTGCCTTATTTGCCAAAAGCATCCACACACAGCAAAATAACATTGAAGAAGAAACAGAAAGAAAGTAAATGTTAGTAGGAGATATAGTTCAGTTTTACTTTTATACTTAAGTAGAGGAATTAGCAAATTAAAAGGCTTCATCTCAACATTGCTAAATTCAATGGACAACTCAATTGGATCCCACCACTATTTCCTGTGCGACTTCTGTTTAATAAGCCAGATGTTCCATTTGCTCAGACCAAAGTGGGATCAGAAAGGACCAGAAGGGAGCCCACAATCATTTGTTTTATTTTAAAAAAACAATTATTACACTGAAAAAGAATTATTGCTGTGAAAGCATTCAGGTATGTAAGTACTCCATGATCTTAGATAGCAAGCAATTATTCACAGATAACACACATATATAAAACACTGTGCCTCTTAAACTTTTGAATTAAAATAGTAACAGAGAGAGTATTAAAATTGGTGTGTTGATATTTTTTTGACAGATAAAGATGTTTCCAACTGTGGGGGTGTTTTTTTTTGTTTATGTTGTGCATTTTTTGCTTGATTTGTTGTTGTTTGTTTCTGTTTTTAGTGTGCTGTAATTACATTTTTCTGCAAAACAGGCAGAAGCATTTTCTACCATATAATTAATACATTTTATTTCTCAGATATTTTGATGACTGGTGCATTTTTCCAAGTGTAAACTATTAATAAATACTCTTTGAAGTCTAGGAACACTCCTGGAAAGCTTTTACTAGTATGACCTCATTTTATTTAGCTGCCTGTCTTGCTCATTGAAAGCAATTTCTGGTAATTAACCTGGGGGCATACAGCCTGTGCGGAGTATGCTTAATCTGTGCAGCAAACCAGTCTGTAGTGACCCATATGAACAGGTGATTCACACTATCTGCAAGACATCAGGACAATATTTCATAGAGTTATCCCATCTATATGTGCTAACGCCCCCAGCAATCGCATAGCATTAAACATGTCCAGTTTTACCTGAGTTGGTGATTTTTTATCCTGTAGATTTGGCCGCACGCTCCTAAAACCTTTTGCTGAAAGAGATGAACTGCTAGCGTCTCCATTCAGTGTCTCTCTACTGCCATTATTGTAAGATCGCCAAGCTTTTGTAAATGAAAAAGAATGAAACAATTTTTTTGGTGTGATTAGTACATCTCCACTGCTCTCAACATAGCAACCCAGCCACTAGACAAACTACAACTGACAATGATGCTGTTTTACCATAGAAGTTAAGAACATGGCTAAATATTCATCTTTAAAATTTAGAAAATTCAAGCATTGACAACAGTCCTGGTATTGGGCAGTTCTAGACATCTACAGCGTTCATGCAGACTATGGATCTTAACCTTGAGTGTTCTTTTGAGATGCTGGTGCATCAGCCCCTGTATAAATCAGGCTCAAGTTTTTTCATTTTCAGATTATGTTCTTGAACTTCACAGCTGCATTGGATTTTGAAAAACATCCCAGCTCATGTAAAATTAGCTGGTCATGGCAGTTTCACAAAATTTTACCACAGCCCCCAGTTAGTTGTTCCACCAGTGTACTTTATTGCCAAATCTGAACGACACCTCTATTTTCCAACCAACCAAACGTTTTTTTCTCTGTCCTCAGACCTGGAGTGCCCTCAAAGCGTTGGCCAAACATAGAGGGAGATGCTGAAGACAAAGTACTGTCAGAGGCTGGGAAAAGTACCACATTATGTGAGCAGGCTGCTAAGTGAAGGTGGGCAGAACTTGCAATCCTGGGTAAGGCACTAAAAAGGAAATAGCAAGTACCACTGAATGGTGCCACAGTGATGAAGCTAAAGGTGGAAAATTAGCAGTCTGTTTTTTCCCACACAATTCATTTTTCTGACAACATATTCTGTGCTACAGGAAATAACTGCTTTCAAATGAGACCTGGATTTGAGGTCTTAAGCATTAACAATTAAGATTACAGTTTCAGCGGTGCTTTCCTTGAAGAATGAGGAAGTATGAAGTAATGAAATCAAATAAATGGTTGATGTAATTCATCCACTTACATGGTATAAATATATACATAAATAATACAGTGTTTTATTTACCTGAATCTGGAGACTGAGAATCAGACCCTGAAAAAGAAATATCCAACATTAACTTGTGTTAGAAAGAAATTAATTTTGTAAAAAAACCACACAGCAGTATTGTTAAGAAGCAGTTCTGCCTGTCTAATGAATATTTAGTATGTTTTAATTTTTATGAATATTTTTAGGTAAACAATCTTCATAAATGACTTTTTAAAGTTAATCTGGCTTCTGACAATCATTTTACAACAACACTCAGAATCCTTTCTTTGAGAAGAGTTTTTAAATAAAACTTTTTTAAACAAAGGTTTGTAATAAACCAAACCTCTTTTTCATGCTTTCTTATCTTCAAAAAAATACAGGGGATGTGAGACCCAAAACACATATCAAGGGAAAAATTAATATATTAATTTATTAAATTACAAATAAAATTAATTTTTTCCAAGTAGTCTTGTTGTTTTCTTTCAGGAATGGCTACTAAACATAGGCAGAGAGAAATTAAGACCACTTTTTAAAAAGCACTGTAAAAGTAATACATCTGTCAGTGTAATAGAAAATAGTGCTACCCTTCTCCTTCTTGCAAAGTGATATGGCAGGAATGCATAACAGCATAAAAAAGCCATTCAGAAGTTGCATCTCAGTGTTAGTGGTTATACCTGAGGCCAATAGGTTTGGAGAACTCTGAACCCTCTTCACAGCTGTTAATGTGACAGACATTGCAGCACGTTTGCGAGCACACCCACCGCTATCTGGAAGCACAAAACAATACAGACAGCAGCCCCAGACAAAGGGAGCAAGCACATGCAACATATCAGTGTGAGGTATGCCAAACACATATGAAAAGAAGCATGCAGTTAGGGAACTGCTGCAGAAATGTGTGAATTTGAAGGTTTGGCAGATTAGCAGAATACATAAAATTTCACAGGCTTTAAACAACAATAAACCTCATAGAGAATAAGTGAAGAAAGCTTTATTCAATACTTAATCCACTAGGGAAATATATACACTCTGTTACCTGAAAGACCGCTTAATTACAGCTAATTAGTAAAAGCAAACAAGTAATCAAGATAAAGGCATAAGCATTCCAGAATAATATTAATCAATAATCTGCACTGTAAAATAATTTCATTGTATGCATTAAAAGGACACCATTCATAAACTAAGCTCATGTTTGATCAGCTGACAAAGTACTTTTGTTCAGTCTTTTGGATCCTTTATGCTCACAAAACAAAATTACTGGTGAAGGCATACGTTTCTTTTTCATTTGATGGAAAGAAATTGGCTGTCCTTCTTCCCCTTTTTTATCTAATGCAAGTTACAAAATGAAAAGAAATGTATATCTGGAACTGAATAACATTCTGAGGAAATGACTAGAAATCTAAAATTATTTAAAAAAATTAGGCAAAAACCTTCCTTCTGGATCTTGCCCAACTCCTTTCTTTATTCTACTTCTCTCTCACTGGAGCTGCCATTACCTTTTATAAATACTTTCTTATTATTAGAAGACAGCTTTCCCACAACTTAGCTTTTTAGCAACTCTAGCATAGTTGTAAAAGAAAGTTAAAAAAATATTCTTACCAATTATATTTAACTAGAATATTTTTCTGCTCTTCACTAAAATAATTATTTTAACATTTGATGCTACTGAAATTTCATTTAGTACTTCAATGAAGTCAAGACCTACAAGTATGATAAATATCTTTTTTATTTCTGCAACCTATGACATGGAGTTTTATAAAATTAAGGTCTTAATGAAGACCTGCAAACTATTTGCAGAAAGCATTTTCTATAATAGCAGTAATTTGAGCAACAGAGTCATATTTAACTGCAACAGAAGTAAGCTTGTGATATTTCTTTGCTCGTTCCAATATTCCTCTGCTACTTCAATATTTCCAATACTCCCCTGGCCACAGGCCCTGAAGGAAATGCATTAAGTAGTTGTTAACACTGGCAAACATCAGAGCCACTGCCTTAGATGTAACTGGTACCAAAGACTCATTGTCAATTCCAAGGCTCAAGGCAAAAGGCCAACTTATTTCAGCCAGCAGTAGTTGAAAGCAATACATTACCTGCCATTAATTATTGGCATTGTACATGTGAAACAAAGGCAGTGGCTATCAAATCTGCACATGTGTTTTGGCTTACTTACATAAACATGGAATGGAAATGGTAATTAAAGTTACATTTTCCATTTTTGTGTTCCTTTCCGCCCACCATCGACATACATCAGAGGTAATTCCAATGAGATTTGATGATGTGTTGATACTGAGGTTCTGTTCTAATCTGAATATTGGCAGACTTTGAAAGCATACTACATTTAATATAAGCTAACAGGCAAAAAAATATGTTATACTGTCACAGTTCTTATTCAAACAAAGTGGTAATTAATTTGTAATTTTTCAAGAGCTACCTTCCTGAATTTCATAATAGAGAAAGTGAAGACAATGATAAACTGATTACAAACATTTAATTATTTTAACTTCAGGAAATTCTGCTTCAGTTTAGTTTTTAATGTAACTCAGCTAAGTCAGAGTTTTACACTTTGTGGACCCATAATCTAGAAAAGTGTTTTGGCTTGATATAAGGGAAATAAAACAGATTGTAACTGACTACATACAATATTTACCCCTATATATATAATTTATATATATTCACAAGTCTGTACCTGCATTATTTATCAGTATCTGTACAAAATAATGATATCTAATCAGAATTCAGTTAAGACATAACCTCACATTTATATAATACTGAGCTGTGCAAAATTTCTAGTAGAATAGATATGTGTGTGGGTAAGCACATATTGATGCATGATGGATTCCATCCTCTCACATATGTTCAGGCCAGGCTCCCATTAAGTGGAGTATTAAGAAACTGTAAGAGAGACTGAATTAATGATCTTCTGCTCATTTCACTTGCAGACTATAAGCAATTAATATTACACAGCTGTTACTTCAGGAACAAATGAGGTTATATGAAACAATCTATACAAAATGTTTGTGTATATAAAAAATACGTGCGCGAATATGTACACACACACACTCACAATTCCTTTGACCTGAAAAATTCTTCAGGAAGGAGTCCTGTCTTCACTAGGAATTGCTTTAACATTGAAGCAAAGGAGACCCAAATCAGCTAAGTTCTCCAGGCAGTGCTAGAATATGAAGTCGGGCAATAACTCACTAAACAGCTGCCTAAAATGTAATTGCAGCTTCTTTTTCTCTCCCTCTCTTAATTGTTTCCACATTTAACCCTTTCCCCTAAGTTCATAGCCCCAAGAGGTACTTCCACTAGTGACAGCATCACCCTAAGTGAGCTGTATCTGTATTTGACAAATAATCTACTGGTTGGGTCCTGCCCCAAAGCAAGATGGAGACGATTCAAAACACCATAATTTAATTTTTTCTTAAAAATACTGTTTCAGAGAGTCAGTAAAAGCAGTGGCATAAACAAAGGGGAAAAAGATGAAAGGATGGTGACCTTGTGTGAAGAGGAGAGAGACAGGAGCCAGGGGCAAGAAATTTTTAATAAGCTCTTAAAGCTTACGAAAGAAAAATTACAAACATCAGGCTTGCTGATTATTATTCAATTCACTGTACTTGTGAATGGTATAATTTTGCCTTTTGTCTGCACAGTGAATTCAATTTTAGAAGTCTTTAAACCAGGGCTTCTTACTCCTCATTTGCATTCTGACCTTTTGAGCAAATATATAGTGCTGGATCCAACCGTCCAAGACAGACAAAGCTGCTGCCTCTCTATGACCCCAGGTCCAGCCAGGAGGGGGACTGGAAATGCGTCCCCAGCAGACGGATGTCAACACCACATCCACACATGGCTGGACATACAGCTCCAAACACTCACACTAACATGGCACAATGGCCTCACCACCCTCCCCTCTCTGGCTGAAGGTCCACTAGGGAGAATTGCACATGTGGACAGAGTGAATCCTTCTAGCAACTGGGCTCAAACATCGATTCTGCCACTCATTGATGGCAGGCTCTCCTGTGACAGCCCTGGGAGGGCCCTGGACAAGGGAGACCTTTGTTCCTTGGGTCTCCTCAATTTGTGTTCTTGTCTCCCTTGTGTCCCTGTGCTCTTCCAGGCTTACAGAGATAGACAGGCCTTTGATGGCTCCTGTGATGGGCCTGCAAGCATCCTGGCATGGCAGGCTATTATCTGGGCTTCCTCTCCTTCCACTCTTTCTCTGAATTCCTTTTTGGATGTGCTGACCAGTTATTTACCACATAATCTACACTGACAGGTAAACCTATTATTTGGTTCTTTCATGCTGCTAAAAAGTAAACTTTTAGTAGAATGCCTGGAGCTCAAGTCCACCTAATTTACTTCAGTGATCTGAAAGTGGCTTAACAATCTGTTCAGGAACTCTGCATGGATCCAAAAAATTAGGTTCTTGTCTCCCAGAAAAAATGTAAGGGAATAGTCCATGTAATGACTTCCATTAATAATTTTAACAAACAGATAATATTTGCAGTCTTCCAGAACTGCATACTTTTCACTCTTGGCTGTTCCTTATGTGCTTCATCTAATGCAAACAGCTAAGTTGTTTAATAACTTTAAAATCAGATGCATTTATCAAGAATGTTCTGTGTGAAATTCAGCCAAAATATTTACAGATGGACACTAAGAATCAGTTTTAACCACTAACTTAAATATTTTTATTATTCCTCAATGCAATTAGCTCTCCTCTGACATGATCTATGCATGCACATATGTATAATGAACAGTAAGCACATTTATCCTATGTTTTAATCTGATGTGAGTTTCAGGGCAGCTCATGTTTTCTGTGAGTTAGTTGATCAAGCAACCAAGCTAATGATGTCCATCAATCTGTAAAATACCTGAAGACTTATTGAAGAAACCCCCTAAATATAGCTTAAAATATTATTCTGTTGATGATTGCTTAGTCTGGGTTTAAAAACACACACACATTCTATGAGACTACTATTTTAAAATTATGACAACATTTGAACTCCAAAAGCAAACATGAGCCAAAGTACCCTTGATACTTCTGAAAAACCTCCTCTGTATCTTACCTCTGTTTCTTTGCTTTTGCAAAAATGTTTCATTGCCTTATGCTGCTGAATATTCCTTCCTAACATGTGGTACAGAATTAACATCAAATGCTGAAAAATCCCTCCCATATATGGTAGAGTACTGCAAACCAAAGCTCCTCAAAACATTTTCTCTGTAGACAAAAATATCTTCCGGAGGGTTTGCTGAGACGGACTGCCAAGTCTGCAGCCACAGGGAACGCTGGATTAGAGGAGCCCAGTCTAAGCAGTAGATTTACTTTTTATTTATAAAGCTGTATATACATTAGCTTTGCCACTCCACCAGTTACTGGCATCTAACTAGAGAGCTCATTTATCTGCAGCAGTCATTAATGAAACACACAGTTTGAAAACAAATTAGTGGCAAATCAATAGCATCTGATAGCCTTCAATAACACCATGTACAAATTTCTGTTATAAAGCAGTGAAATAAAAACCAACACCAGCCCAAAACAAAGGTGTAGCACTCATGTTCAAAAGACAGCGTAGTGCAGAAAGAAAAAATGAAAAAAAAAGGAAAAAAAAAGAAATAAGGATATAGCTAGACCAGAACAGCGCACAGAACATCTTCCAGCTGAGTCACTCTCTCTCTCAATGAAGTAATGCTTTAGATGGGTGCAAGGATAGGTACAAGATGTCCACTTTTACACTCTACTCACAGGTTTTTAATGTTTTTTTACAGTCAGAAAACAATCTACATTAACAGAACTGATAAGAAATGCCACATTTTCTGTCAATGCCTTCCCTTCATTGCAGCTGATAACATGCACATTAACATCAAGTATAAAGAAGATGAAAAAATGTTTTCACTGTCCAAGTGCAGAATAGATTAAAGCTCAACCTAAAATCATGGACTCTTCAAGGAATTGGAGAGGATTTCAGGTGTGTTCATGTCTTTAAGGTCCGTTTTTAAGACTTGTGTGATCAGAAGATTCTAAATCCCCAAGAGAAGTCATTCAGTTGCAGATTATTTAAATCTTATGTCTTCTCTCTTGAGAATTCATAACTTACAACAAAAATCGTAGTACAACATCAAACACAGTCATACTTCAGGGCTCCAGTAGCACAAACTGGTAATTTACCTCTTTATTCACATTTTTTGAAGCAGAAGCTATAAAATTACTTCTGTCATATGATTTTGATTAATATGATGGCAATGCACAATGTAATTATAGTATGATGATTAGCAAAGTTATGTCTGAAATTACAGTTCTATGAAATAAGTCATATTTTAGTACTACCTTAATTATGCAGACTAATATGTTTAGGAAAGACATCTTCTTTAAAAATTAGAGAGGACAGGACAAATTTAAAATAGTACTTTTATAAATGAAAAATACACACACCACCTTGGTCAGCATTTGAAAAACAATTAAGAACAACCAAAACTTTGGGGAACAAAAGTACACACTCAAATGAGGAAGTTAATTTCTCCTGCTTATTCTATTTACAAATGTAGTGGTTCAAGTGAGCCAATATATTTTAACTTTGTACTAAAAGATATGCTTAAAAAATGGATCCACTGAGTTCCAGTTGTCTGAGACAACCGGAAGCCATGAAGCCGGATTAATACAGTGATCTAGATAATGGCACCTATACCACAGAAAAACGAATCCCTTTGATTTAGAGCATGCTGCTGAAATTCAGACTTCAAAGGTAGCTCTGGTCCTTGGGTCCCACATATCATGTCACGGTGAAACACTGAGGTCAATGATAAAGCCACTGCTTTGGAAAGGATGGATAAGTCTATCTTTGCACCACAGTTAATCTGCAAACCAGACAGTTCACCTATGGAGTCTAAAAGAGTTGTCTGCAACTGAAAATTTACACCTGAGTGAAGCCAGGATTTCAGCAGTCTGCTTTCAAGAGGCCTATTCCCTCTCCCAGCACAAAGAGAAGCACTGTCTTATTGGCTTCAGAAGTTCAGGAGCAAATATTAGTACCCTACCATAGATCATGAAGATAACTTTCTATAGAGTACTTAATTTGGTCAATAAATCTGTCACAGCAACTTGAGAGAAAACACAAAGCACTCTAAGTAGAACATATCCTTAAGAATATCCTCAGCTGATATGCAAGTGCAACTTATAATACAGGGCAGTGTTTATATGCCCCCTAATTTAGTGACAATAAAGAATGGAAATAAAGGATTTTTAAAGCATGTGCATTTTCTTAGGAAAATGTGATGCTTTAACAACACTTTTCCATCACCGTTATATCCTCATACTATGTATTTTCACATAAAACATACACACACACAAAACTGATACTATTAAATTAAACACAGTAGGCTAAACATGCACTTTTATTTTGCATATCCATATATGTCCATACATAGAAAAACATGTATGTAAATTTTATATATGGAATACAAATGAACATAAGCAGGCATACTATTAAAGTATCTTGCTTATTTTGAGTTCAGCACCAACTAAAATACAATTTGTTTATTAAAATTCTAGTAAGTTTGGGATCTTCTCTGCTCACAAAACAACACAAAAAAAATCTCACAGATGCAGCATACCTGTGTTCATTTTGACACTGGAGGATTTGCTATAAAAGTCTTCAGATTTCCTGCGGAAAATAAAACGATCTATTAATTTGCACAGGATGAGAATGTGTGGTACAAAATGGCAGCAGGGCTTTTTGGAGGGGTGGAGAATCACTGTGATACAAATGGCAGTCCTATTTTAACACCGCTTTAATTAAACTGGTATTGCTTGTCCTTCCAAAGTTAAAGATGAGCTGTCACTTCCATTATAAGTCACCTTATCTTCAAGTGTTTAGTAGTTTTCTTGTAAATATTTGCTCTAGGATAAAAAAAACTAGAGATTAACTTCTGGTCTTGAAACTATAAACTAAAAATATTTTCCATACAGGAATGTGAAAATATTTTTAAAAGCTGCTTATAAGGTTTATTCACTCCTTTGCGCAAACTAGATGTAAAGAGTAGTTCTCTCCAAATATTTTCTAAGCAGCCAAAGTTACCAAGTATTTTTCAGTGTTTTATAAGCAGATTGGTTGTTTTCATCCAGTGATTTATTATGTCTCCCCAGACAACACTGACATTCTTAATGTTGCTTGATGTATTTCCATGCACAGAATCAGGTCGTGTCTTGGCACTCACAGGAATCCTTACCAAAACTCCTAATGGAATCACTAGGTAGCAAATCAGGGCACTATACAGCAACACACTTTTTAAAGATTGTAACTTGCACCAAAATAATATGAAGCACACATGAAGGTTGACTCTATTTAGATATCCCAACTCTATACAGCACTTAGAAACAAACAAATAGTAAAATGCAACAAGTCAAACTACAACTGCAGAAAACTCAAAACATGCTATATTAACAGCCAATTTTAACCTGACGTCATGGGACAAAGCAGATGCTGTTTTTCTACCTACTGACAGTTTAAGTCACAGCTTTATCTCAGAATAAAGTGGCATCTGTATACTAGCCAGTCTTAGCTGTATTGTTACATATACATTGTCCAATATAACCCGCTTTAGCAAATGGGCAGACACACTAGAGGCCAAAATACTGAGGGCTGAAAAAAAAGAAAAAAATTCATTTTCCCACTGCATTATTCCCACATCAAGTCCAAGATAAAACAAAGGGAAAATCAGATTTTGTAATGTAATACAGCTTCAAAAAAATTAATTAAAAATATAAATTGCCTGGCTATGTTGGAGTAAGTTGGAAGGTACACGAGGGATCATTTTTATGATGGGAGACTAAAGGCACTAATTAACACAAGTAAACAAAATATCAAAACAGAATTCCAGTTTCAGTTCAACTCAACAGGAGCCCTGAATTAAATGTACCTCTGAGGTAATATGTACATTTCCATATTCCCTTGTATTCATAACAAGGCCAGACGTTCCACTGCTCAAAAAAATCACTGTTTTTCAGAAACTATCTGATCACTGCTGCTATTATTCAGTCAGTTTTGTGACAAATAAAGACATATGTTAAATTTCTTGAGAACAATGGAAATAAATATCTGGCAGTGAATGAAGTTTTACAATATTATTTTTATGCTGCAGCTATCAGCAAACTACTGCTGTGAATTTTAAAAATCTCTTATAAAAATTAAGACTTTTTTTTTTGTATATATGGTCTCTGACTGAAATTTTGCATTTCTTTAACTGCTACAGAATGCTCTTACAGCCTCAAATTCCCACTGCATTTTCAGACTGCTAGAGGAGACACCACTTCCAAGCCTTCTTTTAGCCTGGAACTGAATCACTGACTGTACCACATATAAGATACGAAATGCAACATGATATTTATTTTCAGACTGAACAAGTACAGGACTCTTGGAACATTGCAGAGCCAAAATGATTTCTAGCAGGTGGCTTTGATATATTTACCCAAAGAATGAGTAACTCTTAATCTAAGTTTTAACAGACAGAACTCAGTTTCAGCAGTACAGCTTTGTACTTCTAACAACTTCAATCTGAACAGTTTAGGCTACATTGCTGATCATACCCATACGAATCACTAATGTTTCCACTTTAATCTAATTTTGCTGAAAAACAACTTAATCTTGCATACCTAAAAGATATGCATTTAAATAAGGCAATCCAAATCTCATGCATGCAAACAGCAGGCCTTGTATTTAATACTAAAATTATTTTGAATTCTCTGCTTCTAAGGAGCTAAAGCACCATTCAAATACTTAATGATATTGGGATAGAAGCCAAATGAATGCAATGAAATTAAATGCCATATGCCTGAAATTATTTTATTCAACATTGTTTCAATCAGTCTTTAAGATCCTTGCTTCAAGAAGGAAGTGGTGGGGGGAAGAACAGGGAGCAAAGGGCTGGTTTTGTTTTGTACTTCAGCTCCTTCTTAATTTCCTCCTGACAATTGTTCTTTGGTAATGGGTTTGCCCCTGACAAAGGCGAGATGAAGGTTCCACTGGAAGCATCAGGCACTTTAGTGCCAGAATGTCCACCCAGTGATCAGCTGAGATACTCAGCTCTCAGACAGCTAATGCTGTGACAGAACAAAGGCCCGCAAGGATCGTGCGAACACAAAAGCACTGCTGCGATGCATGATTTTCAAAATCAGTCCCCTAGATCAGGCAAGTCTTCCACTCAGCTCACACCTGATGCTGAGGTAGAACAACACTAAGTTTAAGCACAGTAGCAGTCCTAACTTTTGCAGAGGGAAATCCTGGATTAATCTTCATGGCATTCCTCTATAGTTAGCTTCATCTGGAAGCGCTAATGCAGCAGGAAATGAATGACTGTGCTAATACACAAAAATGGGTCTGTTGGGTTGCATACACCATTGCTACATTGTTTCACTAAATACATATCCTTCATTAACAGTTCAGAAATTCTTTGCATTGCAAGAGGTTACTAAAGAGACTTGTGGGAATCTCATTGACATCTGCCCTATTTCTCCAAGAGACCCTGATATCTACTTGCAGTCACTTCTGTTCCTGGTAAGTTCTGAAGTGTGGGGTGCTGAAAGAAAACATTCTGTCACCCCTTCTGTTCCACATTCATATGGAGCTATAAAAAGGGTTAGTGAGAAGTCAAGGAAGGTTTCCCCACCCTCAGTTTATTCATGAATCAAGATGCATGACTTTACTGTTAGGGGTTTAATTCCATTTTTTATCAGATCTTCAAGCACCTACAGACATTAAGGCAGAAGAACCATTTAGACACAGTTCTGCACAGTGCGCTCTCAGATGACCTTCCCTGAGCAAGAAGGTTGGACCAGGCAACCCAACATGGTCCTTTTCAACCTTAGCAATTCTGTGATTCTAAATTACCTGTTATTTATTCTTTGCCATTTCACAAAAGATATTATAAAAAGCAGATTCAAAATGTAATTTTCTGATGGAGTATTTATATTAATTCTAAATCTAATTCTAACATGTGCTCTTTATAGTTACTATCCTTTGTATTGAATTCTACTCCAAGGACCTTTGGTGAGATGAGCAGTTGATTTAGAACATGGAGTGCAGATGGATCAACAGCAGGATAGATGTGTGTGTCTGGCTGGAAAATTACAGATTTTCATTTTCTTAGGTAGAGAGCAGTTCGCAGATATTTGTAGAGGACAGGAACTTTCCTGACTTACATTAGAAGGAGTGTCAGACTTTCATTAATGTTGTTTTCCAGTTTCACAGTTTGAGCTTGAGAGAGTAATCTACTCAAGAAAATATCTGCAAAGTTAAGAAACCAAATCAGCGGTGAGTTTACTACAAGGATTGTTTATTCAGTCAGTTTAAACATTGCAGCTGATCTACATGCATGCATTTATTACCAGGCAGGATCCTATTTTGCATGTGGCAGTATATTCTTTTAAGGCACATCATCAAGACTCTGCACAGCATTCCTGCTCTGCAACAAGTCACTATACTTCATATACCAACTCATACATGCAGTGATGGAGGGTAAAAAAAAGTATGAAGCACTAGTTCTGGAAGTACAGTGAAACTGACTATTTTATTTCTCTCCCTATTTAAAAGAAATTCTTTCAGATGTTTACTGTTAGCAGGAAAACTATGGCAATGAGAATGCAATGAAAACTTGATAAACCCCAAATGTTTAGATTGTGACAACAACACTCGCATAAAGAAACAGTTGTCCTGAAACTTCCTTTCCAGAAGAAGTCAAGTAAGCAGGTAGAAAGCTTATATGCAAATATATTGTTTGTATGAAAAAAAATTTGATGGAGCACAGGCAGATAGATGATGCTTATAATGAAAATGGTTGCCCCATGTTTCAGTTTTGTTAACATGCAACAAGAAGTCCCCAAAATGGCAGGGGATCTTTACTAAGATCCAACGCAGTAAAGCATATGCTGAGCATATGCTTTAGTATATGCTTTGAGAAAGCCCCACAGAACTATTTCTATGCTTTATGTTAAATACAAACATAAATATTGTTTTCCACTGTTGACACTGCCTCAACCCTATAAGCAGCTGAATACTCAGAAGCTAGAACTCTAGTTCTAATTAAAGTGTTTTCAGATAGATAATCAAAGAGAAAAATACAGGCAGACAATTGACATCACAGTTTCTGTAATTTTAAGTTTTTCTTAAAAGAAGAGATCCTCTAAGTGAAACACCATTGTACATATTACTCATGTACATTATCTGAAATGTACTGATCAGGTCATTAAACAACTGGGATGGTGAATAATTTGGTCATAAACTTCTACTGGAACACAATAGATAAGTCACATTGTACTCAGTCACACACTTACAGCAGTAAGTGTGTGACCAGAGAAACCTGGACACACAAAAGCTCTGTTTCCTCGATCATCTGCAGTACTATGAAAACTACCGTAGGCTGATATCTAACTTACAGCAGATCAGATATTTGAGCCTATTTCCTCAGCAAATACAATACTAACATTGTTATTCAGTGTACTGCTAAGATTTCTTGTTGGAAAATCCCAGTGGTTCTAGCTCCCATGTACAAATGTTCAGAGTACCAGATACAGGGAAAACGACCACAGGAATCTATGGCTGCTCATTCTCTATAAGCACATCAAGAGATTGGATGGAAGAGGAGGAAATAAAAGCACTATTAACCATTTTGTGCATCTTAAATGTGAGTTGAAAATTGTAAGGTAATTTCTATTAATGAGAATCATTAAGGTCTGAAGCACTTGTCATGAGTGCTATGGTCAAACTCAAGACTGAACTTGACAAGCATATGTGAAAAATGTGACTGAATGCAGGTGGATAAATCTGATGATACAGAAACTTCTTTCCAGACACTTTTCCTAATGTAATTTCTCTGAGAATGCTATAAATTCAAGATTAAGAGAAACTAGTATCATCCTTTCCCATGCTTCTTCATGAAACAAAGAAAATTTGCTAATTGTCTGATAGGAAAAGCAAAGACTACATGTTTCTAAACTGCCAGTTTCTAACAGCAGTCTTTGTTCTTGCACATAGCATCAGTAGAAAAAGTTCAAACACTTGTATTTAAATTGTTATCAACATAAGTCTCTCTCTCTAGAGAAAACATATGAAGCTTAAAATTTTGTCTGTCTGTAGCATAATTTGTATTAGATGTTTATTTTGACTTGGTATGTAGTGAAAAAAACCCCAAAATTTCAGCATTTGGTTCTAAATAGGTACTTGCTGTCATGTCAAAATACTTCTCAGACACTTCAGTAGCAGAACATTTTCCTAAAATGATACTGCAAGTATAAGAGGATACCAAGAAAGTTATTCAAGCCCACAACATTCTGTACATTTTACTGGTTATTTTTACAGCTGCAAAAGGAACGAGGATGACAAACTGCTGCTCTTACATTCTGCATCTCCTCCTCTACCACTAGAGAAAATTTTATTAATAATTCCAGTCATGCTTGTGGTGTTTGTGATTTTTTTCATTATTTTTACTACTTCAATGTAAATAAAAAAGCAGAAAAGTTCCATTAACTGAATAAAGGTTAAAAGAAAAGTTCCATTAACTTGTTAACTCCACATTTCTTACCCTTTTATCCAGGCACCTACTACTGTTTTTAATACCACCAAATTTTAAATTCCTAGCCTTTAGTGGTGGTTATTTTTGTTCCTTGCTTTTGTCTTCCACCTTTGCTATTGTTTTACAGGAACTGTATTTGTTCAAATGGACTCATTCCATAGGCTGGAAATTATTTAAGATTACTGTATGGAAGCATGTCACTGAATTAATATGCAGTGGATTGGTGTGCACAGACATAATTACAAAAAACTCCACTGTAAGACAGAGTGCCTTAAAGGTATTCTGCATGTTCTTAGTACTTCTGAAAGTTTTCATTTAGCATGATGAAGTATTTGTCTTCTAGGAATTACAATTTTTAAATGATTGTACTTAGAATTCACCTGTCAAATCTTTTAGACATTCTTTAAAATTTTATTTTAAAGTTTCATTTCCAAGAAGATCCAAATATTCACAGAATATCCATCTATTTTTCCATCTTTCTCAAGACAAATATTAGAACTATGTTCCTGTTAAAAATTCATCATTGAAGGGTTAAATCTGGATTCTTTAGATTACAGTAACTAGCAAAGTTATCAGGAACATAAGACAGTTTTAGTTTCATTTCCAGAACTTTGCAAGTTACTTGTTGCTTGAATGCTTCAAGTACTGTCTAATTTTCTGTTTCTATACAGAATGACAAACAATGCATTCTTCCTCTTTTCTATTAGGTATGTAATAGGTATCAATTTCAGACTAAACATACATAAATCTCCAGCTAAATTAGAACTCCTTCAAACAGGGCTTCCCCCTCCTCCCCCCTCCCCTCCCCGCCTTGAGTCAATACCACTCCCTATAGAATCAGTGGGAATAGTGTTAATTCATGGAAGAAAAGTCCATTTTTGTTTGCCTCTGTTGGTTTTGGCTTAAATATAAAAATATGCTTCCTGAACTACTGGGTAATGTCACATATAGCTAACAGAGTTGGACCAATGGGTGAGGTGATATGACTCCTTACTATATTCTTTTAAGTATGCTGAAGGAGCAGCATTTTGCTTTAATATTTTTGTAACACCTGTATAAAACCAGAAAGAATAACTATAACTTAAAAGACTAACCAAGAAGAAACCAAGTGAAAGATTTTAATCCTTATTCTTTTCTAAGATATTAATTTAAAGGGACTGTACAGGAAAACTTTCAGTACCCCTATTGAGTACTTAAAACCTGTGACCAATCTTGGCTAAGTTTTATAGAGATGCAGAGGTCTTGAAAACACTGAAGGCTTTCAAGTTCCATAAGGAATTCTCATAGAGAATACAGACCTTACCAGAGCCAAGTGGGCAATATAGACTAGCATTGTTAGATAAAAGTGAATTCATACAGGAAGAAAGACTTAGGAGCTGTATATGGATAAATGCATGGACCTTATAAACCCAGCCATAAAACTCTCTGCCACACCGCATCCAGTTTAATTTGCCTTGTTAGGCAGGAGGAAGACAACAAAAACAACTAAAATATTTCTGCTCTCTAAAAAGGTGAAGAGTTGAACCCAAGCTTTTTCCATTACATTCATTCCGAGCTCTGCATGGATTGATGACTAATACAGTTGGAACTCCCTGAACTGCCTTGGTGTGATTCAGTTCCAAAGGGTGTTTCAGCATTTGCAAGTAGAAGTAACTTTCTCCAGCAAAAGGGTGTCAAAGCCTGACATCCACACAGGGGCTTGACTTCAAATCAGCTCTATTCTGGCCCTGCAGACCAGAATACTACTGACACACCTACTTCAGTGACCTCCTGGCACAGGGAGCATGTGAGGCTCATTCCTTCAGCCACATCTACCAATTCAGGTCTGTTGGTACATCTGCAGATCTACCCTGTGAACCCAAAATGACAAGAACCAAAGAGCAGTAAAATGGGGGAAAGATCATAAGATTTTAGTTTAGATTAAGGAGTTGTGAAGCAAAACCTAGAGTATATTTATTCACTGTTGGTCTGAACTGACATAAGGTTTCTTCAGTTCTGCTGCACAAGAAATACTTCTGGCCTTTCAGTCTTCATGCTGACTTATAATGCCTCAATACCTAAATGACTCATCAGTGACAGCAAGTCAAATGCTATAAACTTCTATCTCTGCTATAAAGCTTGCCTTATACCATGCAGTACATCTTATTAACTCCTAGCCCAGTTTTCCATTTCTAAAGTATCATAGCACTGCTTTGCATAGCTGCAGTCCCATTACAGACTTAACTGTTTACAGGAAAGAAGATATTTAACAGCAGGAATACCATGTGCTCTCAAATCAAAGGAAAACTCTGTATGTACAACACATGAAAACCAAAATAATCAGCCTTGCAAGCTTGAATTTGAATTGTTTTGCTGATACTGTATTTTGCCTTTTCCCATAGGGCACAACCATCAGTTTTCATTTCATAGAGCTTCACTCCTCCAGATAATAGACATCAAAATAATGCCACTATCACTGTTTACAACAAGAGTATGCGCACTGTACTGTCAGCTCATTTCAGACCTCATGAAATCCAATATGCCTCAATGCTATATAGAACAACAACAAAAAAGCTACAATTCTTCCTAATATAAATAGCCAAAGAAAGAACTACCAACCATTATGGTTGGGACCATAGTCAACTCATGTAAATGAGTGTTAATACTAACTACCTGTACCTGATAACTGAATTTCAGAAGATCTAGACATTTAGTAATTTTCAGATTGTAAGCTTATCCTTCTCTCTTCCTCTCAATACCTTATGCTTCACCAGCACATTTAAGATTTCTGCTAATGAGCACACCCTTTACTGATTCTAGAGCAAATTAGAAACCGTCTAAAGCTAAAACTCACAAAGATTAAGCAGAATGGTATTGGAACAACTGTGGGATGGCACACAAAAAAGGCTCAGTCTTAACAGAAATGTTGAAAGAAAACATCAGAGGTTTGAGCCAGGCTTGCAGCAAACATGGGGCAAGGTTAGGGATCATCTGAGAGGTGACTGGGTGCCTGTACAGCACTGCCTTGTGTGGCTGTGCAGTGCACTGGAATCTGCCTTCCAGCCACCCACAGAGCTTTTCGTGCTCTTCCACAATAATGTACAAGACCCACTACTACAGGAATGGAAGAGGGAGGGGCACAAATCAGGGTGAGTTTTCACTCTTAGTTCAATAATACCAAAGGAAACTGTGCCAGCAAATGGAAGAAGTGCCCTAAATCATCTACTACTGACTACATTCCTTACCCAAATCTACTCCCACAGCCCGTGAGGAGATCCAGTTTGTGTTCTGGATGAGGCCACAGCTTTGCAGAAACAAGTGATTACAAACTATTGCAATAACTACATCCATACAGAGGGAACAAGCTGAAGCAGAAGAGGTAGCATTAGCTGGCATTTCCTACGGCAGCCTTCACAACGTGAAGGTAATTCCTTTGCCCACCACCTTCCAGATTTCCCTTCCTTCTGAAAGGAAGAGCAAGTACTGAAGTCTCATTATCTAGCAGCACAGGGACACCCAAATCACTTTTCTAGAGCCATTAGACAAACATCTGCCTTCTAAGCTCTCAGCCCCAGATCCCTTCCTAGCCAGTCTTATCTCTCTTAACTCAATTCCCAGTTTTGTTGCCACCACTCTCTAAAACAAACTCCTCCTTCTCCTGCCAAAGGCAATTTGTCACAGTCTACTGCTCTTATTCCCTCAGTCTTCAAGCCAGGCAGCCTTTTCCTCCACAAAGATTGGTCTATAGTGGGTCTGGAAGAATAGCAACCACCAGCACCTCATTTTCAGATTGCTCTAGCATTCACTGAAGTACCACATTCATGCAGTCTACATGAATAGTCCCACTCATTCCCTATACTAGCCCTGGCACTTAGAAGCATTCAAGTACTCAATTCTAATTTTCCATTCATGTGCAATGGGAATAGGTTTTAACATTCTGCTTTCGCCAAATCTCTACTGAGCACCTGCAAACAGATTTTTTTGGTAAATTTTTGTAATGAGAGGGAAAAGTCACATTCCTATCAAAGATGTGTTTAAGTTTTTCACTGTATTCCAGACAGTGAGTCTCAATTTAGCTAAACTACAGGTGACTAGAATTTTTAATGTAAACAAAATTTTTATATTGTAGAACCATGACCTCTAGCTTTTGACAAGAAACTTGAAACAGAATCTTAAACGAGGAAATTATGATAACAGTTAAACAGATAATGGATCTGCTGCAGCTAGTTAACAGAGGCTAATAGTGCAGTTCTAAACA
The DNA here is from genome assembly GCF_030490865.1 of Poecile atricapillus. Classification (NCBI taxonomy): domain Eukaryota; kingdom Metazoa; phylum Chordata; class Aves; order Passeriformes; family Paridae; genus Poecile; species Poecile atricapillus. The sequence goes on from NC_081252.1 coordinate 44,981,912, forward strand.
AAATGATTGAATATTTTAGTTTTAAGACAAGGTTTATTTCAATGATTATGATAGTACATAAAGCCTGTTCTGCTTTCTAACCATCCAGTGACATTTTGCCAAGGGTACGTTCCCAGGAGCACCGATGCCAGGACTGAGTGGGTTTAGCACTGGTTCCAAATGCAGTGTGTTACACTGAGGTTATCAGATTAGTGCAAATGTACCTGCAGCAGCCCCAGTTCTGACGCCACCACAAGTGCTATTTAGGGCTCATTGTTCTGCTTGGTAAGTGTCACTCAACTAACTCATGGAGTGCCTCCACATGGGATGGTATCTGTTTCAGGAAAACACATAGATCAGTTACATGCCTTGCTGTAATACCAGCTGTTCAACCTCATCAACTGCAGTGTGAGTAACAAAAAGGGGGATAGATGATGTAATGCAGCATGACAGAATACCTTCCTTCATGTACTACCCCTCAGATTACTTAATATAATTATTAAAATTATGTCCTCAGCTTAATCTGTTGTACCCAGTATCTTAATGTCAGTTTTACAGCACTAGGCCTTTTCATGTATTTATTTATTTTAAATTGGCAACAGTAAGTGCCATTCCCTTAGCAGATGTTCTCAGTTACCACACTCTTAATTATAGTTCTGTAACTACAGCCACCTCCCTTACAGTGCACTGCAGCAGTGTGTCATTTCAAAAGCCACTGTTACTTGCTCATTAAATTTCTCTGCTTTGTAGACCACAACTGATTTCAGCTGTATGCCAACCCACATGCACGTAACAAAGACACAGGCTTCAACTCCAGCACATGTATTTCACATGTGTACAAGTTAACATGGAGGAATGCTGACTTTGTTTAGGAGTGTTCAGAAGAAGAAAATATCATTAAGGTAAATGCATTTTATGATTTTAATTAATACATGACACTGTTAAGTGGCATAACAAGTTACAGTAATTTTTCCTCTGAAGAGCTATTTAAAATAACTTGAAAAATGGGAATTTAACTGTAAACAAATATTACTATCAACAAACTAGGCAGAGAAACAGTTGCCTTTCTATTGCTTTCACTCACCACTGTATGAAAATCTAAAACTTTAAACAGCATTCTGACCTCATACTGAACAGCGATGGGAACAGCGTATGTCCCAATACTGTCATGGCAGCCTGTCACCTTCTCCTTTCAGCTTGGCCATATGAAAACCCACAAGATTTTTGTCAGGAAGAAGTGTCAGGGTGCTCTGTCAGTTCTTGGTTTTCTCGGCAGCTTTCTGGGATGTTTTTCAGCACTTATAAGTGACTTACAAGCTACCAGGCAGCAGCCCAGCAATCCTTGCAAAGGAGTACAGCATCTTTAAAGTTACCATTTCCAGATTTTTCTGAAGACAGAATAGTTTGCAGAGGCACTTGGTAAATTTTAATTATCTTACAAATTGTAAGATACATAGGAGATTGGTAAAATTTTTAAATCTTTAAAAAATCATGGGGCTATAGGCCTGAAAATATACTAACTGTGGAATTCATCAGTACCCGCTTCGTAAAGGATTTTTATGCTTAATAGTCTGGGTAATAGAAATATTATTTAGAACTTGTTATTTCACAATCATTCAGATCCAAAAATGTGTAATCGGTCACATGAAGAGAGAGAGTGTATGGCAGATCAGTAGACAAGTGTCTCCTTTTTTAAAGGATTCAACATTTAACATTTAAAGGACCAGCATTAAATCAGATTTAAGAATTTTAGAGTTACTCAAATTATTGATATTTTACCTGAATTTCATGAATGAAAAGGAAAAAGGTTTAAACTCACACTGCATTTTTAAACGTGTATCTTCCTTGTCCAATAAAGAAGTTATGCTAGTCTTGAAATTTCCTGAAGTCATGAAATGGCTATCTGTGAAAAGCTGTCAAATTAATAATGTTAATGAACTGAAAACACAATTGCTTTTTCATTCCTTACAGCAGTTACTGGTGCTGCTTACGAAACACACTGTACAAGAAATCAGAAACCTAAAAGAAGGAATAATTTTTAAAATGTAAAAAGCTAGTTTAATACCTCCACAAAGCCATCGCCTTAAATTGGTACCTGGAGATGTAAATACGTCCCCTGAAGACCGGTAACATTTGAAGTAGTAAGATGTTCTTTCTCCCATCTAAATGAAATGGTATCAGAGTACTTCTGATCAAAAATGAGCTAATTCTGAAAGTCCATGCATAAACAAAGGAATGCATATAGGAACCAATTTGCCTTTGAAATGAAATTTTAGAGCAAGACAGATTAATGCTATGATTTCTATTTCAAATAATTAAAAATCATATACTTCCTGAGAAACTAACAGTTTTAGAGAATAAATGACCTCTATTATTGCTGATGTACATCTAGTGTTTTCTTTCTGTTTTACAGTCTTGCTGAAATTCTCTACTTCCCTTCTTTCATACTGTACTTCTTTTCATACTCAGTTTTCACCTGTGTTTCTAACTCCACACTGTCTCACATTCCTGGCATCCTTTCCTTATTTCTGAAAGTGATCTGAGATAATTTTCTGCCTCTCAATTTTTTTTTTTTGATGATGATGATGATGATGCCATTATCAATGGCATAGGTTCAGAAGTTCCTAAATTAAGTCCTTTCGTTTCAAAGGCTGTGAACATCTCTGCTTTCTGGTATTTTGGCTATAGTTTAATCCCATTCTGTTTCACCTCTTGGAAGCCTCCCTCTCATTCAAAATCCCATTCTTAAGCATCACATCTGCTGATGACAAACTTCTTTATGGGATGGTTGTATTGAACACTATGTATATCTCCCTTGTGAAATTGATGAGGTCAAAATTACCATCCAAACACAACATTTTGTAGGAAAATACCTTCTCAAAGAACAATGTGCATAGAAAAGAGTAGTAATTATGGAAAATGTTGCATAAGTTGCAAAATTGTTAAGAGGTCCTGTTTTGACTTTATTTACTTGTTATCTTGTTTTCAAATTACATGTTTGATTTTTTTTGCTTGTCTAAGCTTTTATTTAGATATAAGTTAGCTCACTGTAAATTGGCTCTGAAGAGCAACACAAACTAAATGTTTCAAGAAATTATCTCAATCTGGTCTTTCCACTCACAGAAATTTGACATTGATGTTCAGGTTTCCATTTGCTTAGAAAGTCTGGAATACTTTCTGTAATTTCAAAACATTTTCTGTAAAGCAAAGCAACAGTTTTCCATGAACCTCCCCTCAGGTCTTTAGCTCTGCCCTATGATTCACCTCAATTTAACTACTGACACAGCAACAGTGTCTTGCCTTCAAGCATATTTTAATGTAGAATTAGTTACCTAAAAGAAACCACAAGGCAAACACCAGATTTAAATGAAGATAAGGTTTTTATTTTTCTCCTACTACCTTCTGCTATATAGCTATAATATATAACTTCTGCTCTTATTTAGAATAATTTATACCTCCTTGAAACAAGCTGCCTCAGGTTATCATGTTCATAGTTCCTCTTTAAAAACCTTCTATACTGCTCCTACCTGATACACTGTTTAGATGATTTTTTGATGTAGCACAGTCATATAATAAAACTCATTATTTGCTTAGGTAAGAGATGTCCGCTTAGATGTACTTTCCAACTAATTTCTAAGTGAATGTCATGCTGGTTTTCAATATAATTATTTTATAATTTCTTACTAAAGAACACATGTTCTCACTACTTTACAAAATTGGCGGTTTCAACACAAACACTACAATGAAAGACTGTATAACAGATAAATCACTCTTGCTAGAAATTTTTATATCACATGGTAAGCCAATGCTAATACCAAAAAACATTGAGCATTTTGAAAATTAACACTGTCACTCAGTGGTTCTGTGATTCTGTCTTCCCAAGTCACTGTTACATGTGAACGGATCCTGCTCTCCTGGAGATGGCTGAACACCTGCTTGCCCATGGGAAGCAGTGAACGAATTCCTTGCTTTGCTTGAGTGTGCAGCTTTTGCCTTCTCTATTAAATTGCCTCTATATCAACCCACAGGTTTTTTATCTTTTACAATTCCAATTCTCTCCCCAGTCCTGCTTGGTGGGGGAGTGAGGGAGCAACTGTGTGGGGTTTGGCTGCTGCTTGAGGGTAAACCATGACATGCATTCTTAGTTTGCTTTGACAACAGCCATCACATTTGATCCATTAGTAAAAGCAATAAACACTGCTGCATAAAATTCTTAATGTGGGGTGAAGCCTTTGTATTTTAAAATATTTATCCTATCTTATCAAAGCCAGTAGAATATGTACCAAATAAAGAGAAACAAACACTTTGCAATTTTTCAGTAAGCAATCATGGTGGTAAAGAAGTATACTGTACAATCAGTGTCTAGCAATAGAGGTTCTTGAATATGACTTTTGTTTGAGAATTGCAGGCTAGCTTGCTGGGAGAATATGCCAAAAACTGTACTATTAGACATGGTAACAGATGTGATTACAGGCCTTGTGGATGTCTAAAGAAACATACAAGCTGCATCTGTGCTCTAGTGCAGGACTGTGCTGCATTGTCTTCAGCTGAGTGAAATTGCATAAACAAAACTTAGAGTAGAAGATAAGGCGCTATGAACGTATCAGCAGCGAATTAGTAACTAAGGCCACGCCATCCAAAAACCACTGAATTTTTATGAAATGCAGAAACTCTAAAACAGCAAATGCTTCTGAACATTAAGTGAAGCAGAACTTTAAGTTTCAAAAATGATTAACTGCTCCCTTGTGTCCGTGGTACTCTTACTTTACATTGAATGTTCCATTGTCTCTTATGGCCTCTGTGCTAGCTGGCAAATACAATCCATCCTTCCACTCCACCCAGCATTTTTAGAAACTGGATCATTTGCTTCAGTTTAGTAGATTTTAGAAATAGTGATACCAGATGAAGCTATGGCCTGAGCTAAAGAGCAAGAAAGACACAAATTCATACCTCATCCTCTACTACAATTCAGTTATGGTAGATGGCTGCTCTTATGCACCCCATTTCTAGTGGGTGTCAGGCACAAGTCTTCCAAACACCTGACCTTGTAAAAAAGCTGCCTGCACATGCATAAAGCCTCTATCTCCATAAGCATCCAGAACTAAATTCTGCATGTTATATCCCTCCGAGAAGAAACCTTGCACTTAGTGTAAGAATGCATTCCTCTACATTTCTGCTAAAAGCAAGGAAACTGTGCTTAAACTTGATGACTGCTGAAGTTTTGCACAAGTAGGGTATCAGCTTCATTTAAATTATACCAAATCACTACATTAATTAACTGAAAAAGTGAGTCATCAGAGTTAATAAATACCAGTTTGCATAGTATTAGCAATAAAAGAGAGTCCTACTCCAAACTAAAATGTTCATTTTCTGGAACACACCACAATTTTTTTCTGTTTGCCCTCTGGTCAGCTCTTTTCTCTCTTCCAGTCTTAGAAATAGTGAAGAATGCAAATACTTCCTGCTATTTCCTCAGCTGTTATAAACCAGTGATGTTCAACCAAGGTCAATGGTGCCCTTTTACTCTAGTTTAGGACCCAACACCTTACTTATCTCACATTTACTAAAACCTTGTTTCATACAAGGAAGTTCTGTGTAAACAGACATTACAGACTATGGGATTTCTTCCACCACTTACAACATAAATCCAATCAAGACCTTCTTGGTTTTTTAGAGACTGCCTAAATACAAACTACTACTATACATTAATAAGTCACTCTCAAGTAACCACCATATTGCTACACTTAATGTCCAATAAATCACAATTTGTAGTGGCCTGTCAACATTAATGGACAACAATATGTATTGTTATATTACCATACAGCAAATAGAAGGCGACAGAACAACTATTACAATACAAAAGTTTTACAGTTTTCCTCTAGAAAGCAGATACAGAACTGAATCAGAACTGTACATGTGATATTCAGAATGCTGCCATAGGAGGACTTGCTTGCAGAAGCTCCACAAAGCAGATCTGTTCAGTGGCTCTGATGAAATTTTTGGGCTTTTTCGTTTCACATAATTCACAATTTTTGTTTTGTGGTAGATACACTTACAAGTGACCAGAATTTGTCTTAAATTCTCGTACACAATTTGTGCTCAGTGTTTTAATACAAATTCTATAGTAACTTCTATGCAAGAATCTCCAAAGTACCAGATTATTATCAAATTCAAATGACCTTTGTCAAAAATGGTGTAACTATCAAAAAGCAATTCTGTCACCTTTTATCCCCTATGCATCACTTCAGTTTTTAGTATATTTTATAAGAGCAAAATTCATTGTACATATTAATGATTATCAAATCAATGAAAATTTCTTATGCAGGTTTTATATTTTTCCATTACAGAAGGCCTATTTCCATACCTCCAAGGACATCTAATACCTTTCTGACTTCACAGCATTAAGACAGCCTGATTCAGGGGCAAAACATTTTTGTGCTATCTCAAAGGAACAAAACCTGTCACTCCTTTTCCCCCATGAAATATATAATTACACCATTAAAGATTTCTATTCTAAAAGAGCACACACAGTGAACACTGTTGTAGAAATAGGTACTTGAAGCAAATGAGCAAGATTCCTGCATTGCTGTACTCCAGCAACATCTGTGCTTTGAAAACCTAACCATAGCAGCTTATGTTAAGAATTTCATCTTAATGTTTAAAATATAAATTATTCCCTTTTAAGGGTTAACCATTTCCAGCATATTTGAACCAGGTCTTGAGGACTTCACCAGTACAAACACTTTATCGAAGTAACCAAGACCAGTGTTGTAACCTGTTACATAAATATCACCACATACACAAGTAATGTTTTTTAACTTTTTTTTTTTTCCCAAGCCTTGTTTCCAAGACATGGGAGGATGAGGAGGCTTCTTCTCCACTGATCTTGGTTTTTCATCTGAGAATTTTTGTACTGTATATGAGCTGATGTGTTATTCAAGAAACTTGCTGTCAGAAAGCCATACACTATCTACCAAGCCAGATACTAGAGATTCACAGAAAAGCAGCCCTGCCTTTACTAAAATGATACTTTTGAAATTTGTTTGATGAGAAATTATTCAGAACAGGACTTTAGTTTGTAATTCATGGCCACTGTGTCCAGAAGGTTACCAAACCATTCGCTTCTTTCTCCAAGAATGCTAGGCTAAATGAATATAAACCTTAATTATAGTGAACTGCTACTCTCCAACATGTCTCAGCTATTTATGTTTAGCAACTATTTTATTTCACAGAGTTTTGCACATATGGCTTACACATGAAGACAAAGGGCATTAACACCAGTAAGTAGTGTTGTTTTCAGCCGCTACTGTTTGGCTGCTGTAGAACACTTTACACAACCCTGTCCCACACAGACTTCCTTGAAGTATGACAGCAGGAAACAAATGTGGGTGTAGCTGGACAGGCTGTAATTGTTTTGAGCTTCCACTGGATGTAGAGTTTCCAAGTCACTCAGAGGTCAGAGCTGTCACAGTGTCCCACTAGCTGAGCAGTGCTACTCCATTGCCTGCTTGTCTCATCTCTGGAGCTCTCGTAGCTGCTTCCAGGCAGGCAGACATGGGAAGAGCTTAATAACAGAGAAAACAGGCAGTGGTTTTGTAAGAGTAATTTTCTCTGCACTGCTTTTGACAAGTCTTTTTAAAAGGCATTTGAGAGGAGCCTAGAGATTTCTTCCCAGGAGCAAAAGGTGGCCATTTTGAGATGTGAACTAACTCACAGCAGTAGCCACAATGGACACTGTGGAGCACATGCTAATGAACTTTCTGCTATATTAACTTAGACTGCTAAGGTTTCCTTTAAACAAATTATCTGTAAATGATCTCAGAGTAAATTAACCATACGGTTTTAGGTGCTCGACTGCACCTCAGGGTACCTGGACTAATTTCTCAATGTGAGAACAAAGAATCAATATGAACTCTGGCAGTATCATTTTGTTAAATAAATGAAACAAAATATTCTGTGAAGGAGCAAGAAAAAATGCCTGCCAGGAATTTTTGTATTGAACTTTCTGGAATTTCATGTACATTTGGCACAAAGAGAAAGGTTACCAGATTTATACGTTTGGCTCCTTATTAAAAAAGTAAACATTCATTGAAACAGTGCAACTGTTCTTTTATGGTTCATTAGCACCAAGCAAATCCAAGTTCATGGAGATCCCCAGCCTTGGAAAGCTTCTGTTACAATGGAGGGACCCTTCAAATACTGGAGGAACAGGCTGATAGGACACTCATGAAATTCAGCAGTCCTGCTCCAGGATGAAATAACTCCAGGCAGCACTTACAGTCCAAGGAGCAGCTCCCCAATAAAGGACCTGTGAACATCCCCGGAGGAACAGAAGTGGATTGCATGCCTTTAAAGCAATGACAGCCTCTTGCACAGGAGCTAAACTAGCTATCACAGGTATGTCAGGGGTAGTTACAGGTTGGCTCTGCAGCCCCATTTTAACTCTTCCACATGTTCCATTTTTATGCGTTGGAAATAGCCGTGGACAGCCTGTTTAAACTCGGAGAGTTCCAGAGTTTTGAGTTTGAATGCCATTACTTTGCACATCAAGAAAAAATATGCAGTGGTGAAAAGGGGCTCTTTTACCCTGTATTAAAAAAAACCCCAAAACCATAACAAAACGAAGAAAAAAATAAACCAAGTTGAAAATCCAACAGATGGCAGTACAGGAGGAAATTACATAAAATGACCTTGATGATCTCACCAAGAAAATGACAGTCAGAAATAAACAAGCCTGGGAAGATGAATGTGTTTAGCCATTCTCTAGAGTGCATCCTGAGCAAATTGTGTATCAACAGTAAAGTGAGTGAACATTGCAGAGGTAAGGGAGAATTGCATTTTCTGTAGCTCAGCTTTAGAATAAAAAATGTACATGTTTAATCTACAATAAACTGTTCTGGGTTCTGTTTATAGCGTGTTGGCACAATTTTATTATGCACAAGCTCATTTTTGGCACAAGCTTAAGCTTACTGTAGGTAAAAAGGTGGGTTTTTTTAGAGCTGTTTTTGCATTAGCCAACAAAAGTTCCTGAAGACGTGTCCATGAAAAATCATTACACAAGAGACTCAAAATCTACAATTACAGGCTAACCTTTTGATAAATTATTTCTGGCCTCTGCCACCTGGAGCAGTCTAAGCATTATAGGAATTTCATATTTTAGCTTTTTAGCAGAAAGGTCATACAGATGTATATACATAATGTATCCATTATTCAGAGTAAATTCAAAAAGATTCTCATTTTACCCTGTAAAGAAGCATAAATGCATTGGCCATGCTAACACATTGGCAAATAGCTTTTGAGACTCATGCTCAACAGCTAAATCTACCTTATTACCTGCCAAATCTATCCCCTAATGTAAACAACTCACAATGCAAGTAGTAACACAGACAGGCAAATGGCCAAGGATATGAAAACTGTCTTAGCTATTTTTTCACTATACATTTTCACTAGACATTTGTGATGTCTGGTTGTTTGATGATGTCTGATACTTTGGTTGATTTTTTTTGTAGTGACTATTTTATCATTTTCTTAAAATTAGTTATGAAAAAACCCCATCACCTAACCACAAGCTGGTAGCTGAAAACAGATACAAGGCTTGAGTCAAGGCAAAACATGGCTAAAGCACAGGTCTGAAGAGGTTCTTTTCATTTCTATAAACATCTCTAAAGAACTTATTAATTATGAAGTAAATTTTGTCTCTCTTTTGAAAGAGCCTGGTTTTTATGGCAGATATGTGTGCATCACATTTTTCCAACCTGTTAAAATAACATTCAAAACAATACTATGGGACAACCCAACACATCTGAGGTTATTGCATACATTTGAAAGCATCACAGACAAATAGAGGTAGTTTACCTATTTTTACTTTTCCTCAGTAGAACTGTCCAATGCTTTAACTCACAGTTCTGCACCCCCCCAGCTGGGATCAGTTTTTGCATCAATGTTTGACTAATCTGGAGTTTTTGTGGGACCTATTTGCTATTTGCCTTTGTGTGCTCAGTCTTTATATTTGTGTTCTTCTGTTGTGACTGTTGCTTTTCTGAGAGAAAAATTAGCATCCAAAGGCCATTCCAAATCTTCCTGACATCTTTATTTTTACACCTATATTTTGCTATGTAAAAATTGGTGGAAGAGCCAACAATTGCAAGGACTTGCATTCCAAGAAGTAATATATGTAAAAATTATACATATGCATATTAATTTGCTTCTTGTAGTGTAAAGTTTACACAAATACACTCCTAGGATTTTCTAAAGCTCATGAAAATTGACATGAATGGCACCTAAGAAGGGAAGGCACCTTCAGGACATCTTGTGTACTTATATGACTCTAGCTAATTACAGATCTTGAAATAGTAGTCCCTGTGCATTTATAACATTTCAGAATAAACCTTTGTGAAATTACAAACACAGCACAGACGACTATCAGTAATTCTCAGCATTTTTATTCTGTTCTTGGGCTGTCTTCTCAATTTGCCTTCCTAACAAGCACAAACTCATGCTTGACGTGAGTGTGCTGACCTTTGTGCAAGAACGTACACGTGGCAGGAATCATCAGCTGTCAGCTATTCCCTGTGAAAGGACCAGGATTTCCCAGGTCCAGACACTGTCCTTGCAATTTCCCAAACCCAGCCCAAAGAGTACAGTACTGGTTTTGTGACTTTCAATTTTCGTACTGGCAAGAGATGTGAGAATCACGGATCTTTGCGAGGCCCAACCTGCAATAACCATTTGACTGAGAACCTCTATAAACCACAAGACATGTATTTTTTTTTTTCTCTTCTAGCCCTTGCTAAGACCTTGAGAAGAAAATTTAGTGTCCATCCTACAATTTTGCTGAACATTGAGATCCATTGTCACTCATCAATGTGGAGGTGCCCATTAAAAATTATTTCAGTAAGCATGCTACACACAAAGCAGGAAGACAATGTAAAGAGCTCAAACATATTTAACACCATTCTTTAAAACTTCTTTCTTCTTCATGGTATTATTATGTGTTGCAAATATCATCTCACAACATGTAATGTTTGTAACCAAACACTTTCATCTGTGCACACCATCTTAATCTCATTCCCTTTATAACCAGATTACAGCTAAGACTTTACATCTCTTCCTTCTTCATGCTGACCAAGAATACGGGATTATTTCAATGTAGGCTATAGCCCCTACACTGAGCCCCCTGACTTAGCTGAAATTCACCATACTACTTTTAGGTTCCATCTAAGTTTCATGGTACAAGTACCCCAGTAATCATTCTGTTCATTGCTCTCCAATTCTGACTGAAAATGTGCAAACACCTCTTTACTTATTTATCCAGTTTTAGTAACTCACACTGATGTTACCAGTGAAAACAACTTTTTAATTAATTCAACAGCATTTTTCACAGTAACTGATGGTCAGCCTGTGCTGTTTTTTTTTTGTTTTTGTTTTTGTTTTTGTTTTGTTTTGTTTTTTAAAGAAATCACATTACCTCCACCTAACATCCAGGCATTTTTTTGATCATTTCCTGTTAAGGGGCATACCAGAGAGGCCTGGTGTTCTCTGCCTTCATCAGCTTTTCACACAGTTGAATCCAATAGGCTGATGGTGGAGAATAAAAACTCTTAGAAACCTCATCTTAAGAAAAATAATATTTGGATCCTCCTGGTAGTGGTAGCACACACCTAGGTACTCTAATGATTAACTAACCAGAGGTAATCTGTCATGATGCATGCAAAATGTGAAAGAATTTTTCTGTGTATACACCAAACACTCATTTCTACCAGGAAGACCAGAGCAAAACACTCTTTTGAATTTTTCACAATTCCATAGTCACTGCTGGCATGATTAATTCTACTACGTAAAAAAGTAAATAATTTTTCTATTTTCAGTCAATTTAGATCTAGAACTCAGAACCTAATTAAAAACAGGAAAAAATTTAAGCAAAGTTTTTAGAAAGACCTTGTGCCATGCAATTATCTTTTTAATGGAAATTTTCAGCAGGGATCCCTTGTCCTTGGACTAGTCCTGTGAGTACTACAAATATCTACTAACACCATGAGTGTCTAATTAGATGACTGTGGGTCCTATTTAGAAACATCCCCAGCCCATATATAAACAGTTGTTTAACGAGATTCACTAAACCCATTCATTAATATGCTATCATCCTGCTTGCACTAAAAGGAAATGTTCAGTTCATACTCAGGAAAGGTGTATCAAAAAGTATGAGTCCTACATAATATTAAAAGTCCATTTAAAATAAAAAAGCACGGAAGCATATTTTGAATTTTTACTTTCTCATGAAAGAAGAAACTAAATCAACATAGGGGAAGAACACAAGGCACCACAAGCAAAATCAGTATCCATGATAAGGTATGTAGTCATATTTTATAACTTGCTTTCCTTCCCAGAGTAAATACTGAATCACAGAAAAGGTATTAAATTCCAAGTCCTACAGAAACTATGCAGAGACACCTGACCTTGCCTCAAATAATGGAATAATTTAAAACTATTGTAGCAATTTCCAGACCTTTTTGTTTCATGGCATGCAAAGGCTTCAGCAACACACTGCTCCACCCTTTCCTCCAGCCTGCATGGCTCAGGCAGCTTAGCAGCCCAAGAACTGCCATGATACAAGAGTTTTCTGACATGAGACAATCTGCAAACTGAGAAATGATGGAAATCAAGGCAAAGGAAAACTGCTGCCATCAGATAATTTTTTTCTACTGACAGCAGTGTTGATGTATTCCCTGTAACAGACATTTCTATGGTGTATTTCATAGACACAAATCTGTGCATACTGTGGAGAAATTAAGCTTTCTGATTTGAATATCTGAAGCTGTAATTATGGCTAATCCCAGGCTTGTAGCAGGATTCCACTCCTAGCTTTCCCATTTAAAAATATTAGGGCTCTAGTCAAAAGTCTTTAATATATGCTCATAGAATCCATAGTCTTCTTTGAGATCTGAAAACAGGCATTTCTGTTTAAGGATGGGATTATTCCCATGATACAACTAACCATGCACTGTAGAAATCAGAAGAAAAAAACCCCTCACATGGAACAGATTTTTAACACTGATTTTGCATACTAGAAAACATACATTTTCTACTTGCACACAGTTAACTGACCTCAGTTAGCTTATATTAAAAGCAGGCTAAACAATTTTTTGGCTACTGTAAGAACTGTTAGAACTGGAAAAGCAGCTTTAACTCTGCAGTTTTGCAATGCAGCAAGTTCAGGGATATTTTTATGCTTTCTGCTTTGTCGAACTTTTTATAGACTATTTCTTTTCTTTGATTCATTCCAAAAATGTTCCCTCCAAATATTTTTTCCATATCTAGACACAAGATGTTGTTTCTTTTCTAAGAATACACAATACTTCAGTTTACAAAACTGTCGGTCAAACTCCTTGATGTGAACATATCTTTATATAGTAAAAGCATCCAAAGCCTTCTTGTGTGCTACGTGGTTACAAAGGGGCAGCCCTGTGAGGTGGGAACCTATAAAGTCAGGTTTCCCTACCTACCTGACTGGTCATACTCACGGAAATTTCCAGTGGAAACCAGAAGAATATTTGTCTTTTGCTTCTTTTCTCTGTTTTGCCTGTTTGCATTAAATGAGAAGCTGTCTATATCTTTGGCCTTTAATATACTGAATATGGTTGCTCATGTAAAAGAATCCTGATCATACTGTGTTAAAATTTGCATTTCCAGCTGGAGTCAGAGGATTCATCCATGCTAAAAGTTATAGCATCACATGTGGTGTGGGGAGGGGGCTTGCAAATTAGCTGTCAAGTTGAATACTAATATGAAGAATTTAAGAAGCTGACAGTTACCATTTGATACTGCATTACTGATCATGCCTTACAGTAAAGATTAAATTATGTTAATATTGAAAAAACTGCAGCTACTGCAAAATTGAGCAACTGAAAAAACGAAACCAAATCTATTCACCTCTGAATTCAGAAGTCCTTCCCTCAGAATAATAACAATGTCACACATTAAAAAATTATTGATTTATTTTAATGCTATCAAACATTTGACACAAGGAACAGCCTAATAAATGGTTTCTAAAGTCAGATTATTTATGTGTTTATAGCAATTCTCCACTGAAATATAAACAATTAGTAGTAGTTTCAGAAATTAATTATTTAACATACATAGTAAAATAAAGAAAAATTATACTAAAGATTGTAGACTCTTATTAGTGTATTTTTCCCAGCACCTTTCAAACACAAAGCCCTTTGTTACTGGTTTGCATGGTTTTGGCTCACTTCTGCATTAGAAAGTATATGAAACATTGTATTTATGATAATAGGAAAAGAAGACAGCAGGTCTAGATAAGAGTGCCTCGCTCACTTGAAGAGCTGACAAAAAAAACCCAATCATTTTATTCAGAACCTACCCCCACCTTATTTCACACAAGAAACCAAGAAACTCACAACATCAGTGACAAGGTGACAGAACCTTAGGGCTGAAGGCACGGCTTGCTAAGATTTAATATTCTCTGCCTTTGATAAATTCCAAATGCCAGATTTTGTTGATACAGTCGCTCTAATCCAGCCTCTTAATTTCTCCTTCCTATCCTACATATAGGAATTTCTCATTGTACATTTAAATGCCATTAACTGTATATTGACTGCTATTTTGAATTACAAGATGTCAGCAGTAAACATTTCATGGGAGGAGAAAGCATCTTGATGGCTACAAGAACAGACGCCTTCCCATCCCCCTCCTTACCCTCTGCAATGGGTTAAGTAACAACACTAATAAAATATAGATGATGGAAAACTCAGCCCTTGAGAGAACAAGATGAAGGCATAATATATTTGTGGGAATAATGCACATAAACAAAGCTCGTTCTATATATTTAGTATTTTTGTATTGCAAACAAGTATTTCACCAGCAGCACAGAGAAGAAAAATGAAACTGAAAATGATTATTAATTTAAAAAAATGAAATACCTATAAAGGTAAGAAATAAACATGTTCTTGTGTGTCAGCTTTTAAAACAATGGGATATGTGACAAGCTTTTATATATCTTCTTTTGGTGCTGCTTTCTATAACTGATGAATGTAATGAATAGCAGATATGTTTGAGAGAGAAACCAAGGGGAACAAATACACAGACAATACAAATCTCTTTTCTGAGTAAAATCAAATTCAGAACACAACTGCCAATAATAATTAACAGACAAATATTTCACTTAACCTTTTACTAATAGTAACAGAGGTACAGTGCTATCTGTTAATGAGACAGAGCATGCAGAAGTAAATTCTCCTTAACAAAAGATGCATGTGTGAGTGACAACACCTGCTATCCAATTTCTTGCAGAATTCCCAGGGAGTCCATGCATGTAAATGCAGAAACACAGAATTAGGATACAATTTTTAGACTGGGATACCAAGCTAACTGAAGAACCCAGATATATAATAGTCATACTGCTGAGCTTAGCATATCCAGCTTTCTAAGCATATGTTTATAAAATTCAACTGCCATTGCTTCAAGATCTCAAGCTGGCATCATTCCAAATTCCCAGGTATCTAAGCACAAAAGATCATTTACTCCTAATAGTAGCAAGAGTCCATATTTTCCCATACACATCTTACTAGCTCAGGTATGGTGCCACGTTTACAGGTCTGTTCTAGAACTAGCACAATTCTGCACTGCTTGTTTGGGTTATCTGAATCCTCACTGCATGTACACTTTTCTTCCACAGGCCCCAAAGGAATTCCAGAGATTTCAAGCTCACTGTCCTATCTAGGTTCCCTATAGAATACAGAAGAGTTTGAATTTCTAAACCGAAGTAAATTCTAACTTGGACCCTGTCTGTATGATGTTTTGGAAGCAGTTTGTCCTACATCATTCAGGGAGGAGTGTCTCTGTACCCTGAACAGTCAGAGCAGCCTAAGAGGAGAAAGCATGCAAATGTGTCACAGCTAAATTGTAGAGCTCCTTTTTCTCTCCATTTACATTTTTCCTTAAAGCTAATGATGCAGATGTTCAACATCTAGCCAAATTTTCTATTAAGCTTGTACCATCAAAGGCGAAACTATGAACTTGGACAAGTGTTTCTAAAAGAATCAGAATCTGCAGCTCATTCATCTCACGATGCATGACTTTGTGAAGCAAGTAAAAATTATGCATATCCCTGCATAAAGCAGAAGCACCAAAATATGTGACAATGTAAACAAACTCTGTTGGATGGTTCAGTGGATTTGTAACAGCAGGATCTCATCTTAGATTTTTTAATTTGGACTCCTTTGAACGTATAAATGAAAGCAGTTTGTGTTTAACTAAAGTAATATTCACTGTAGTTAACTATATGACTACTACCTCTACATGAACCCTGCAACTACAAGTATATAAAACATTTATAAACATTTTACAAAAGAAATGTGCATATAAACAGTGCAATAAATTGACACACAGTGTACCAACATCAGACTAGCAGGAAAGATCAGGGCCAAGGTCTGGATTTACCTACTACAGTGTACCTGGTGTTCAGAAGACAAGCCACACATACCACAGTACTGGAGCAAAGAAACTAAAGTCTCCAGTTTCCTTCAGGAAATCTCTGGGTACAATTATGAACTCTAAATCAACTTTTAACACTTTTACAGTACAGAATGAATTGACACGTTTCCTATGCTCCAGAACAGGAACAACACACAATCACTAGCACCTGATGGCTTCCACTTATGCCACAGCATTCAAATCTCCTGGTATGGGTTAAACCCAGGACTAACCTCAATTTGCTTCTAAAATGCTAAGAGTGATGAATAATATGGTGAATAATGTCAAAGTAACAGATCACCTAATGAATTGGTGAAAAGAATAAGACTCACTTTCCATTGCCTTATTCAGAAAATGCGATCTCAGAAAGATGAATAGGAATAGGAATAAAAAAGTTTGCTAAAGAATAAAAGAAATCAGCAACTGGAAAAGACAGTTAGAAAAGGGCAATGAATCCCTAAGACAAAAAGATGACTGGGGAAAGAGCTGAAGAAGAGGCCAGGCCTGCAGGAAGGCCTGACTGGTATATTTTTGGGCTACCTGTGCACACTACTGAGATCAGGAAACATTTAAGAGCTTCACTTCAGATAACAGGATGTAAAAAGAGTAGCATAATAAAAGTCTTGGTGGAGCTCTGCTGCAGGAGCACTCTCTTGGAAAATGACAGAAGCCTAAACATGCTCAACAGTCATCCCTGACCACTTCTCATGTGCATCCAGCTAGGCAGAAGAGTTAAAGCCAAGATCTGCCAAGAAGAAGTAGAGACCTAAAGCTTATATCCAGAAGGCAGTGAGAAATGAAATTTAAAAAAAAAATAAAAATAAAAAATACAGCTGCAAAACCAACAGACATTACCTATTACTGTAACAAGCTCCACAATCTCAACAGCACAGCTAAGGTCAAAGTACACATGCAGTTCTGAAAATGGGAACAAGAAATGCATAGAGAAAAATAATGGCTGGATTTTTGTTTTTAATTGATCTAGATTGAAAAGGAGATAGGAATCAAAGACATTGACACAAAGTGAAGGGAGGCATATAAATGGAGGCAAGTTTTTTTTAAAAAAAATGTCATTGTAACTTCTTGAACTATATATATATGTTTATATATTATATTTTTATAAATATGTGTGTATATATATGTAAAAATATGTATATATTTATATGTACATGAATTTCACCTTATTTCAACTATAAACTGTAGTGTGGTGTCAAGAATTTTATTTTAAATGACAAATTTCCACCATAATTAATGTATTAAATCCTTATCATTCTAGGAACAGAGGCATACTTAAGAATTCAATACATTTTATTTTAAAACTATCCATATAATTTTCAAGTGTCTTGGAACTGAACTTGGAAAAAGATCATTTCAGATTCAAAGTTTTATAATGTGTCAGCAATTTCTCATGGAAAAATAGAAATGAAAAGTTAGTGCACTACTCCAGAGATGCTCCCATTGTTTACTGTAGTTATGAACATAAGCATCACAGACATTAGGCTTCAATTTTTAACATCAAAGTTTCAATTCAGTTTTTCCCCCAAAATTGAAGCAACCTTCTTTGAGATGGCCAGGAAGTTATCCCATAAGGATAAAAGGCATTTCAATGAACTGTCAGAATCATGTCTTACTAGAATACCTAGCATATGATTGTATCTGTTCCACTGATCACTTGAAAAGAGTGCCTGATCACCTCAATGTAAACACAGCTTGTCAACAAAGAATATTTTGTACAATAGGAAATGGAAATGTACAGTTTCCTTGGACGTATTAAGAGTGGTAAGTCACATTCCTCTTCAGCTTTTACTTCTCTTTGTGTTTGGGAACATAATGTGTATTTACTCTGTGTCTATATAGGATAACAAACTGTAGTCATTTCCTATCGACCAGTTCATTGTGCAGCTCAAAGAATGTCAAGGTCATATTTTTATTCCAATCCATAGTTATAGCCCTGAAGGTAGCATGCAATGCTTCATTAGCCACATTGAATTGTACAGAACATTACTAATACCTAGATGAACAATCTGCTTTAAATCAATGCAGCATCTGACATACTCTTTCTAGAATACAAAAGAGCCGAAAAACACAGTAATTTAAAAACCTGTGATTTGATCACACTAAATATTTTTCCCAAGAATTTTTTTCATAACCAAAATACATATTCTTTCCAGGCTGGAAGTGTTGGGTATGATTTTGGGCCAGCCTTGACTCAGCCCACAGATGAGTACACCCTGGTGCATACAGCAGTGTGTTCTCATCTTTTCAGATGACTGCGTGTGAAAGTAAGTGATAAAATTTGCATACGCATAAAGAAAAGTCACATGTAAATTCCATAGCTGGGTAAACATGAAGACCAGTGTGCCAGAAATTATGTATGCAATTAGTATCACATACATGAAATGGTGCATATAATTATAGACCCTATTTGAAAATGCATCCTGTGTCTTCTGTACCCTTCCATGCTCCCTATCTACTCACCAGGACCTCAAGTGCTGGTCTGTGCACAACACTAAGCATGAGTGTCTATATTCACTGGTCCAGCTGTCATGAGTGCTGCCTTCCAGCTATCTTTCTCAGATGCTCATCAGACATGCTTATTCCAATCCAGTCAACAGAATGAGTGGTTCAGCTGCTGTCAGCAGAGTGGAGTTTTTAAACAGCAGCTGTTGGGGAGTCATGATATTAAGTCCATATTTCTAATGGACCAAGATATTCTTGCAGAAAAAATTGACACATCTGCTTTTGGTTTTACAGAGGTCTTAGTTCTCACATTTTTCTGGTACTAGAGCTGCAATGCCAGAAACTGTAATCCATGCACTTCCCACAAAGGAGGCAGAAAAGTATGTTCACAAACATGGAAAATACTATTTCCTCTTGATTTTAAACAGGCATATAGTATTTGTTTGACAGACTGTGCAGTTCCAGTATGTAATTTATATTCTCTTAATGATTAAAAAAATACTTGTTACTATTATCTACTAAAGGGCATTTTCACCAAAAATAACAGTCTCAATGTTACCCACGTTATAATTCTATAATTATAGTTATAATTCTATAGTAAAATAATTCTATAGTTATAATTCTGCGTAAAGGTACTCAAGTACTCTTCTGACACTATTTTGTGATTTTTTTTCTTGGTAAAAACTACAGATTACTCACATTCTCTTTAAAGATCAATACAATTAAATTTAATTATAGGATGCCGTATAGTAAGTGTCTGTAATAAGTCTGTAACTAAAGTTCCTTCTGAATTACTGTCCTAGAGATCATCTCTCTGATCACAGCAATTGCCACTCTGCTAAAAAGAGAGTAAATTTCAATTGAAAGCTTAATTAGACATAAACTGCTTCCAAAACCATTGGCCAGAGAATTGGAGGCCTCATAACCAAGTATTCACTAGAAGAAATTAGAAAACTGTTAACCAACATAATTGACACAGAAAAACTCTTATTAGACTCACTCTGGTAAACATGAAACAGAAGGTAAATCTGGCTGCAGATAGCACTGGGCAGGCAACAACCCCAAGAGGAGGACATTCCAGATACACACAGAAAATTCTAAGATTTAAGGTATCACCTTCATCCCAAAACCAAAGATGATAGACAGGCCACAGGAAACTTCAAACTTCTATGTTTCTGTTTTCAAGTCCAGAATAGCCCAGTAAATGGAATCCTTGCCATTACCAGTAAAAAGTAACAGGCCTTATACTGGTCTGTTTTGACTGAACTTATAGCATTGACAGACAATAAATTCCTGTTTCTGCACATATATATGCTTTTTGGCTGTTAAAGTAGATCCTGAGTATGACATCAGGAACCATGAAGTCTTTGCCTAGGCTTGGAAGAGGTGGCAAGCTTCAGAGTAACTGCTGGTTTGTATTACCCAAATTCTATCCCCCCAACACAAATATCTGCCCTTATTACCAGAACACATGCAGGTTCTGCGTTTTCTTATTTTGTCTCCTAGAGAAACTTGCAAACCCTGTTTTAAGTTTTAGCATCACTGCTAAGTTACAAAGTATACATCTGCTGTTATCTCAGGTAGAGTTTGCCAAGTAGAATAATATTTGTATAAAGCTTAATAAAAACATTCCCATCCCGTTACAGAACACTTTATATCTTTTCCTCAAGAGCCACCAAAAAATTGTCCTTTTTTTTTTTTTTTAGAAAGTACCTTATTTGACCAGGTTTTGTTCTGAGGACATCTTCATGAAACCAACAGAAGTTTACAGAGTTTTCTGAGTTGTAAGAGACCCAGAAGGATCATTGACTCCAGCTCCTAAATGAATGTCCCATATGGGCATTGAACCCACAACCTTGGTGTTCTCTAACCAACTGCACTCATCTCAATAGGAGAAAGTTAATACAATTAACTGAAAAGCACTCAGGAATTGGACACAACAGGACAAAAGACACTATGCAAAACACTTGGGTTGGGGTTTCTTGACCATTTGGGAACACCAATTAAAAAAGAATCCTCAGTGGCTTAGCACTGCCAAGCACTTTTGCTATGGCTTGTTCACAATCACCCTCAGCAAGTAGTTTGCCTGTCCCTGTGCTGAATCAGTTGCCAGACCTCGTGCATTTGAGGGGTCTGAGTACAAAGAGCTTGGCCGTTGTCACAGATCGCACAAAACATTTCCTCAGTCAGAATGATCTCAGGGTTTGTGTGCGCTGGTCCACCCAAAGACAGCAATTATGCTACAGTGCCCTTACTAAACCTGAGAAACTGCAGTCTCTTGCCACTTGTTAGTTAAATGCTGAAGAGGGTTGGCTGCTGCTGGGACCACCATTCACCAGTATGGGCTGTTGACAAACAAAGATGTTATGCAGAGATCTTAGCCCAGCACTTTGGTGTCTTTCATGTGGGTATCCCCCCATTTTGAAACTCATCACTTTATTAGCAGGGATAAAACTCCTCCATCACATTTTATAATGACAGCTAAGAGACTGGAACTGAAATGCCATCAACATGCTGCACTCAAAGCCATGAGGCCACTCTCAAACAACCTTCTCCTTCCACTGCTCCGCCACAGTTTTAGAGAGGCAGAAACTACTGCTTTCTACAGTAGTATACTAAGCACAATTAGAAAAATATATCCAGAAAATGGTTGACCTAATTCCAACCCTTACATTTACATTTAAAGCTTTGAAGGAGGTGCCACAGGCTACAGTGCTTAATTTTATCTTCATTAGTTTGCAAAGATAATTTCTTTGGGGTTTTGAGACTAAGTGCAGAAATGAACTCCCTTTGAGCAGTGTTTCTTGGTTTTTGGAAAAGGTCAACCCTAATTTTAAAATTTCTTTCTAAAAACAAGTCAGATTACCCTATGATCACTGTTATGAATCTTGACAAATTATTCTAGAATTGGGACTCAAGAAAAAATTGATTGTGATTCTTCCTTTTGAAATCCTGTAACATGGGTAAAGCTTTAGCATCCACCTAGAGGTCATACAGCTGATAAATAAGTCCAGACCACTGCTGGCTGAATTATTTCCTCCATTCAGTTTATCCACCATTATGCATTTACACCTGATTTGCCTATTTGTCTCTACTAAAGACAAAATAAAGCAATGTAGCTTCAAAATGAGATGACTCTGAACTTGAATCGTAACTGCAGACCTCAGTAAGAAAATCCTTAGTGTGAATGTTTGTTGTAAACATTCAAGGTTGCACCTTGAAGCTACAGAATGAAGTTTCTTATTCTCAATAGTGACTGATTTTCAGTAAATAAACAAGAAATACATCTCATTGACAGGCCCAGAATTTAGTCAACAGACTGTAATACAAAAAGCCTAGGCTGTAATTCATATTCAGTTCTCTTACAGGGTTCTTGTTTGTTACATTACCACAGAATAGTATACTCAGAAACTAAAAATGCATTGCACAAACTCTTCATGGGTTTCTCATCATCTCACTTACCAATTTCCCCTACTTGCGTTTGCTACAAGTGAAAAATAATACTTAAGAATGTATGAGGAGATATAATACCTTTAGGAGTTTTAACCTATTAATTTAACAAGTGAAGGTTCAAAATAGATTTTCATTCAGATATTTAAGAATGATGGAAAAATCACATACTACATAAATAAAACTGCTGCTCTAAATGTAAAACAACTCACCAAAAAAAAAATCTCTGTGCAGATTTATTCAATCATGCATGCCTCATGTGTTACTACTACAGCAAATTACCCAAAAACAATTCTCTATTACTGAATAGACTCAATTCATCTCCCAGTGCTTAACAAATATTTGATCCTAATTAAACCTAATGATTTTCTCTGGTTCTGAGATGGTGCTGCAGATAAACTTTTTTTTTTTAGCACAATACTTGATTTAAAAGCAAAATTCTGACAACCTGGTGTGAATTCTGTTCAAAGATGAGTTAACATGGAAAAACTGTCTTCTCTATCAAGAGATTCTAAAAGAGGAAGTTGGTTATTCAATCTGTGTTGCTTCCCAGATGACTAAATTAGATACATTCCTGTCACCAAAAAATTGCTGATAATGAAAAACCACTCAGGACCCCAGAGCCACTGGAAATTGATTCACACATAAAATAAATCCTCAGTATATTCTATACTTGATTACACATTTACAAATGAAGCTTGTTATTTTAAGGTGTTTTGCCAGTTTGTTTCCTTTAAATAAGGAAGAAAAGTTGGAGTTTGCATGTTTATTTTTGTGTTCATTTGCAATTTCCAGGGTTCTGTTCTACCAGGATATTTGGGAGGTCATCTTTTGAAACATTTCTACAACTGCATAAAAGGAATTTTTGAATTTTCTTTAAAACCAGAACATTCTGCAACTTTTTTTTGTTTGCTTGTTTGTTTTTTAAATTAAAAGCCTTGTTCCAGCCTTGTCAAAATTCACGTGTTATCCTTTAGGTGTAGGAAGGTTACCATTAGGAAGACAAAACTCATTCAGCCAAGCCATGCATACAGGATTTAGGGTGGCCAGCACTGGGGAAAAGAATTCCAAGGCCTAAAGCTCTTTCTTCTGTCAAAAGAAATCTTAAAATATTACTTTGAACATCTCCCATGAATGGCACTGGTACTCTAAAGTCAAATATATTCCAAATAAAGTATTCTGTCATGTATTAAGCTAATTTCACAGTAATTCCTTTGTTGTTATTTTACACCTCACACTCAGGTTCACAACTTCTCATTTTGAACACCTACTGTTACCTCCCACTTAAAAGTACTCACAATTTTTCAAAATGTGGAATGAATCTGTCTGTGCACAGCTTATTTGCTAGTTATCAGAAAAACAGAATTGCCACCTTATTTGGCACTAACTGGTGGCCTCAGCACAGAAGGGATTTGCATGCTTGCCTAGACAGAAAGTTTCCCCTGAGACATGCTCCAGAGCTGTGTTCATGCCAAGGGAAATGCAACATATGCTTCTGCGAATTCTGGTGCTGCCCAAGAAAACTTTTATTTTAGGGACTCAGTCTCTTCCAAGAGGATGTATTTCACAGATTTTCCTCCAGCCATGCAAAGAAGAATAGCAGAGGCAAACATTCCTCCCTCAAGCTGAGCCCATAAATGAAAATTAGAATCTAAATCATTCATGTAAAGTAATACTGGCAGGAGTGGGTGCTTAGAACTAGTTTAAACTAAACATTCTAACTTGTTTCATCAGACACCTGCAGGAATCCTAATTTATTTTAATGCATGCAATTTAGCAGTTGCAGAAACACTACATTTCAGCAGTATTGACAGTATCAGCTATTTAGGCCAAGGCACTTAAAAACTTCAAAACAGAAATTTTATAAGGAATTAAAATGAAGTACTGCATCCTCTGTACCTGGAGCTAACCCACTTTCTGATTTGGGGACAACTAGAATGTCTTTTTAAGCTTTGGGTAGATATTTCAAATTTAAGCAAAGTTGAAATTTTTAGGGGATACAGAACTGAGACTTCACGACACACAAACACTTGTGCATAAAGTGAGAAGAGATGGCAAGAGAGACTAAAGGGCTAGAATCACTGTCTTTACTTAAAGCTGAATAATTTCTTTTGGAACTCCTATTTATGTGTGCAAACCATATGAGCACTTTCAAGGAGTGATATAACCTAGTCCAAACCAAATCTCCTTCTGACTGAGCTGCTGTTGACTCCATATGGAATCCCAATTCTGGCACATTAGTGAAAAGCCTGAAGTTCAGTGGGTCCAACCCAAGTCTTGAAATACTGAATTTCAGGTATATAATTTTAAAAATGTTTCTTCACAGGAACTCTCAATTCCTTTCTAAGGAGCATCTTTGCTCATTGTAATGGTTTGAGTTACAGGTTTTAATGCTTTTGAAGTTCTGCTGTACATCTGCCCCAAGCCTGAAGACATACTATCATTATGATCTGATTATTGAAGAGTTTGCATTTCTTTGAAGAGTTAATACAACAGGTTTCAAGTTTCTACATGACTTGAGTATTGCCAGATTTCCAGCAGCAGAATTTGAAGTCTTCACCTTAGCTCTCCCTGAACACCTGTACCTTTCTAACTGACAGTAAAAAAATATTTCATAGCACCATCTACTTCCCTATTTCACTTTCCTAGACAGACTGTTGTTTTTTAGAACAATCCAAATAAGTGCACTGTTGGTTTTGCTGGCAATCTTCTGGCAGAAATTCTGGGCATGGATAAATGTTAGGCTAGCTTAGAAGAATCCAGATGCATTTGCCTCCTTGTGCACAGGGAATAAGGTTGTTCTGTGCCTCAGCAGCTTGACTACAAAAGGAGTACACAAGTGAGATGTAGTATAGCTTTCAGAATTGTGAATTCTGTTAAGAACAAGAGCTCAGAACAAAAACACAACCACCTAAATTCATACAGGAAGGTATTTTGCTAATAAATGGAAACAATCTGAAAATGTTTCTCTAATAAAAAGGAATTCATAAGGTAGAAGCTATTACAACATCAGTAGTTCTGCTGTTGACACATGAAATGAGGTATTGAAATTAAAAAATTAATGACAGTAGTTATTTGTACTTACAAAGTCAATATAATGAAGGGAGGCATGTATTTAATTTTTAGCCCTTAAGACATAAGAACTATCAAAAGATTTATCTAATTTTGTGAGACTTCCTCTAAGAGAATGGCTGAGACCATCTCTTAGATAATAAGTGTTTATAAGCCAGAACACATAAAAAACAGGTCTTGCCTCTAGGATATTCACAAGGTGTCTATACTACAGAGCTCCAATTTTTCTTTTTTCTCCCCAAAACTGAAAATTAAAGCCAGTTTTCAGTTCACAAAAACCCTTCCAAAACAACTATTAAAGTACAGATTCTACAGTGATTCTAGAGCTAGTCTATTCACTCTAGCTCGATACAGCTGAGATCCACAAAAGTGGAGGAATTCCCTTATCTTAGAATCCTTATGATCATAGAACCATTATGTTTGAAAAAGACCTCTGAGATTGTTGAGCCCAACCATTAACCTTGCACCACTGTGTTCATCACTAAACCATGACTGCAAAGGACACATTGACACATTTTTTGAATACTTCAGGAATGGTGATTCTAACACTTCCCTGGGCAGCCTGTTCTAGTGCCTGCCCACTCTTTCTATAAAGGATTTTTTCCTAATATCCAATCTTTAGTGCTGTATTATGATTTAACATTATTAACACTTCCATCATGTTAAGTCTTTCACCTGCTTGCAGGACCTGACAGATTTCCAACGTACTGCATCCAAAGTTTCTATACTCCCCAGGATTTAAGGCTGCAGCAACTACTATATCAATATCATATCAATAATCAAATTCTACATGCACAATACAAGTTTTAGAAGTTCTGATTATCAGTATCTGACATTAAAGATGATGTGTGAAGTCAATATATGAAGATACTTTAATGTTTAATGAACAAGGCAAAGTACAGTAAAACTCGAGATGCACCCAATGTAAGAGGTTATGAAAATTCCATGCAAGCCATGAATATTTTATATTCTGGGAACACTCGTGATTTTTAAAATTCCAGTGCAAAATTATCAAAACAGTAATTTGCATCTGTTTGTTCTCCAGTTTTTGCTGGATAGTAAAATTTAATTTGGGATTTGAAATGCACTACTGTCTCTGTGGTTTTAAGCTCATATTTAAATGATTCTGCTTTTTAGGGTGGTAGAAGGCATGTGGGTGAATATTTTTAAAGTAAGTAATGGCTAACCTTCTACCATGTTAGTGAGCTACGTATCAAGAAAATATACACCTAAAGACTGTTTTTACGTAAGTATTTCAGGATTTTATCCAAAATCCAGCTAATTTTTTGTTGTTAAGGAGGCAGCATAAGAACCGTCACATTTATGATTAAACAGAAGCCTTTTAAATAACTTAGTAGCATACAATGGCCTTGACAGAAGCATAAACGGATTCTTATCTCTGCTCAGGGGACTGGGAAAGCTGACCATCACCTGCTGTGATGAATACCCCTTTGCTTACCACATGTCTACTAATTTTTCAAGTGCACTGATGTAAGATGACTGTCTAGACCAGGTTTTCTTCCATCATATTCACTCACAGTTCACTCAGAGTTCACCTGAGCAGCTCAAAAAAGGCACTTAATATTAAACACAATCACTTTGATCACTCTTAAATTACAATTAGAGAATTAAAGACAGGGCACCTCAAGAGTGTAGGAAGATACGGTTTATTTAAGAGATTTCTCTACTTCAGTGTGCTTTTATTGACTTTCTGTAATCCTGTACCTCATGACTGCTTTGGTCCTGCTTGTACTGAGACAGAGAAAGGAGTTGTGCTGGAAGTTTTATTTATGTGTAGGTCAAGCAGTAGAGGTCATCAACACCCAACTAGATCTTACCTAAAAAGAACAAAGGAAT
This sequence comes from Poecile atricapillus, assembly GCF_030490865.1. Lineage (NCBI taxonomy): Eukaryota > Metazoa > Chordata > Aves > Passeriformes > Paridae > Poecile > Poecile atricapillus. The sequence goes on from NC_081252.1 coordinate 45,009,221, forward strand.
AAATGATGAAACAATATGAAACAACTTACTGTACATGTTAGGTACAGTCCTCTGGGAAAAAAAAATCTTTCCAGCAGAAGAAAAAAAGATACAGCTAAATAATTAACTTGTTGTGGCAGAAAAACTACTCAAGTGGTGTTTGCCTTCCCAGTCACTCCTTTCCACTTCTAGAGTTCATCACCTTACTAGCATGTGCAACATAACTTTTTATGAAATCAGGTATAAACCAACCCCTGAAATAAGCTTCATTCAAAGTACTGCACAAGCAGTTACCCTGTGCAAAACCAACCTGATAAATGTTAACCTTAAGAATGATTACTTTTGAAACATAATTAAAAAATATGGAGGAAAGGGAAAGATTTGAATACAGTTTTGGTAAAATATAGCCTTGCAACAGGCTTTTAATTTTTTTTTTCATGGAGTCATTGAATAATTAGGGTTGGAAGGGACCTTAAAGACCATGTATTTCCATAGACTGGGAACCTTCCACTAGACCAGGTTACTCAGAGCCCTATTCAGTCTGGTCTTGAATACCTCCAGGGATGGGAAGCCCACAACCTCTCTGGGCAACCTGTGCCAGTGCCCCACCACCCTCAGAGTAAAGAATTTCTCCACAATAACTAACCTAAACCAAGTCTCTTTCAACTTAAGACAACTCTCCCTTGTCCTGTTACAGCCTCATGAAAAGTCCATCTCCAGCCTTCTTGTAAGCCCCCTTTAAGTATTGGAAGGGGCTGTAAGGTCACACTGGAGCCTTCTCTTCTCCTGGATGAACAGCCCCAACTCTCTAGGCCTGTGTTCATAGGAGACATGTTCAGCCATTTGCTGAAAAGAAAACCCAAACCAAACCAAATACCCTGGGACTAACTGGAAGTCATTGATGACTTTAGATAAGAGGAATTCCACAGCTCAAAGAAAGTGAAGAGCCTGGCTTCCAAGTTAGCGTCTCTACAGCACAATGCACATTCTCTATGCAATGCTCCAAGTCCCCAGGTCATCTAGACATGTGCAAGTCCAGACAAGGCAAGGTCCCACCACTATGGCTGCAAATCCATGTGCCAGCTATGAAGCACCTCCTGTAGTACCGTGTCCCACAGTGTAGGAAAAAACCTTGTAGACTGAAGATGTCCAGTTAGTAAAATGTATAAGAAAATTATGCAAGGGAGTTTCATATTACCTATTTTAACTTTACGTGGTTGCTTGGATCTAGGCAAACCTGGTATTTTCTGCATGGCAGTCATAGTAGCATATACCACGTAACAGTGGTATCTTTGATTCTTTAAGTAATCTGTTCTTTCAAAGGTAAAGAGGAAAGGTGTGTGTGGGCCATGCAGTGGCATGAAGGTAAAGCAAGTCAGGCTAACTTTCAGTGGTGACATCTTATTTCCCCATGTTTCATCCCTGTCTATTGAAATAGAAACCAACAAAGCTTTCTTCAGAAGGCAATGACAAGCAAGTATCTGAACCTGCCTGGCCCACTGACAACACTGTTCTGTCACACATTAAAGCAGTCATGGTGAACGGCCCAAGAAGGTTAGAGTTATCATTTGTTAATACCCCCCTTATCTTCTGCTCTAGAAGTTAATGGTATGACTTATTTAAAAATAGTACTGGAATCTGATTTTTATTACTCAGGAAGCAGATTCTGTCAAACTGCATGTCTCAGAGGAATCCTAAACACTCATGTCTACTCAATGATATATTTAAAGGTAGGACTACTGATCTGAAACTACTAGGGTATATTATATTTGAAGTGTGTATACAAACCAGTCATTTTTCTCCATTTCCTTACAATGGCTACCTAAGAAAAGTTACATAGTTCTAAAGTTGGTTCAGCTCAATCTGGAATCCTGTCTTCACCAGGAAAGGTGCATGTCCTTTCCCAGTCATTCCTGCTTCCTCCATGTTACGTCAACTGATCACTTGATGTGCGATAAACAAGAACTAATCCTGCAACAAGGACCAAAAAACTAACGACTGTTTTTGCATATACATATTCAGTTAGGTAAGTTATGTTGATTTAAACATTATTTTGAAAATGTGAGCATGGATGGCCTGCAGTTCATATGGACTTCATACGCAAGATGCTTCAGACTAACAATTCACTGCCTAACGTCCTTAATTGTACCACTGAAAACAAGCAACTAGTCAGACAAGCTTATCTGAGACCTTGGTATCAACTGCAAAACTAGTACCTCTGTCTAGGCCAGAAGGACTTCATCATACCAAACAGTTAGCACACTAAGGAAGCTAAGGAATGACAACTGATTAACCACATTAGTTGCATTACATAGTGATCTAGCACTGAATAATTCTGAAAGACAATTTGTCTTATTATTTCTACTTATACCATCTCCTGCCAGAATATCCTATATTTTTTTAATATGATAATGCTCTGCAACTTGCAGCTTCAAGCAAACTCTAAAAAGAGATTTTGCTCTTAGCTATTTAACCTTTACATTGTTCTAGACACTGAGATCAATAATATTCCTTCTACTATATAACAGCAGAAGGAGAAGATTAAGAAACAGGCACAAAGTTGAATGATGGTATTTAAATAAATTCTGACATTAGAAATAGGGACAAAATAAATTACTCAGAAAATGTCATTTCCAAAGAATGGTCTGTCCATTTGTAACAAACACTATACTTTGTATCAAAAGGGCAAAGTCCAAAAGAATAACAAGATTTAAAAACCTTTCTCACCATTAGTATTGACTTAAAATGTGTCATTGCTTTATTAAAGCTACTCCCAATCTCTAAAATACAGTAACAGAAAATATAATAAATTACCTAATAATCCAATTTAAAAGGTAACTTGAAATTTAGTTGCTGTGTTAACAGTACAGAAAGAGTTCATGTACTCTGCCTGGTCTAAACAGAGCTAATTTCTCACAAGGACTATTTTAATTCCTAGTATTAAGCATCTGTCAGTGTGAAAGGGAATACTGTTGAAAAAAAAAAATTGTAACAGAGGGCCAGGCAGAAAATGGGAATGCTGCACCTGCAAGAAACAAGCAACTGAAAGCTTACACTGACAAAATGTGCTTTGCAACAGCATCTCTGTTCACCCAAACATCCCTGAAGCATATGACAAATTCCATCAGATCACAAGTCTGAAATCCCCTTATTTTCAGAAAAGTAAATTCAATCAAGACTGAAGCTGTCTTAGGGCTTGTGTTCATATAGAGTTAAATGCCCATTTGACAATCACTGAACTATTTGCAACATTAAAAAAAAACTTGTGACAACTTCCTGCTTCCTTCCTTTCCTTCAATTAGGCTTTCCTCACATGTAACAAACTTTACCCTTTACACCAACTGATGGATTTATAGGAATGGCGATTGGTATTACTGCAAGGGTATGTGTGAGGATACACCTGTATCCTGAGGCACAGCAGCGGCTGCCACACCACAGCCACTGAGCGAGCTGCCCTTCCCTCACCTCTGCAGAGCAGGTTGTAGAGTCCCAGTGCTCTCCAAGACACAGCTCTGGAAAGCCACTCTGAAGCTTTCAAGCTCATAGGCAGAAAACATCAGCAGAAAAAACCAGATGACTGTACCAAAGGTCTTAATGAAGCTTTTGACGTTCTCCACCCCTTCAAGCACTGAAATTGCATCCTGGCAATTAATGAGCAGAATATTTGACTGTACTATGATCTTGGTCTACCACATTTTAAAAAAGCTAGCAGTAACATTTCTGGTAAAATTCTTTATTAAAGCAGTATATTTTTCTTGGTTCCAAAAAAACATTTTTACTGGCATTTTTGTAGGCAGGCATAGCAAATATGAAGAAAGCCTTTAAAAGGATCAAATGTACAATAAACATGTCCTCATTTGCCATTGGATTGCAGAAAGCAATGTACTTGCAACCCAAAGACTGAAATTGTCACTGAACATTCAGCAATAATGCTGAGAGAATATGATGAAGTAAAGTCAGGGCACTCTGACTTGACTCTAGACTGGAAAATTTATAGATATAGTTGACCTATCACAGCCCCTCAGCATGAGCACAGACAAAATATAAAAGTTCCAATACGCATCTCCAATATAGATAAGAAAACACAACATGCAGTTGAGTAACAATATTTTAATAGTGAAAATATTTCTCAAGTTCATTATTAGTTATAAAAAATAGTTTAGGGAAGGTTTTTTTAATTTTTGTATTTTGCCCTCATGACTAATTTTTTATTTCCTCTATTTCTTTAGCTAGCCTATCTGTGGAATGATAAATACCATCCAAACAGCTGAGCCTTTACCACACGCACTCACAAAGCTGTGTCTTGTTATGGTTCCAGCTAGCCAAGTTATTTTCAGCAAAGATATATCAAGTTCTGAAATCCATTAGAAAACAAGAAAAACAAACAAACAAAAAAATCCAGTTTTATATCTATCAAAACCATCAAGGCAGAATTATTCCAAAAAGACAAAATTTGATAAGCAGCCTGATTTAAGTGTTAAGATAAGTACCTTACAGAGAAGAAAGACTTTTATTGTTGTTATAGCTTGTTATTCTTTTCCCATAAATTCATATCTGTAGCTAAGTTGATGATATAATTCAGAAATCAGATAATTCTCATGCAAGTCATTATGTTCAGAAATAAGCCTACTGAAAAAAGCCCTAAGACATCTGGTTCAAAAGGAGGTCTTTTGTACCACAGATTTTGAAGTATGACACATCAGCTTAATTCTCTATACCCTAACTGTACCTGAGCATCTTGCAGTTTAGTGCTAATCTAGTCTGAAGTTTTACCTAGTCACAATTAGTCAAACACGTTTCTTGCAAATATGCACTTGAATTCTGAAATGCAATTGTGCCTCATATGTTGCCTAGAAAAAAAACCAAAACAAACCAACCAGTACTTATTCCACAAAAAATGTTTGGAATGAAGTGCAAAACCATCCTAGCATCAACTGATAAATATATCTTGGGCTGGCCCTGTAGTGACAGAGAGATAGAGCAGTTTAAATGCCTTGCTCATTCCAGGCCAGACTGGAACACACGAGGTCTCATCTCAGGAGATACTGCTTTGCCAGCAGAGAACTGCCTGTGTCAAATGGACTAAAGCATTTCACTGACTCCACATGGACCAGATTGCTGTGATTGAAAACCATGTGTGAATACAACATGCAAACTCTGTACAGAAACTAATCACAGTGACTTTTATTGATGCCAGTGTGAAAGGCAATGACACTTTGCCAAAAACAGCATAAACTGAAGTAGCTGAAGTGACTGAAAGCCTAAGGTTTGACATGTCACAGCTCATGTCAGTAGCACAGCTATATCTAAAGGGCCAAACCAACTACCACGGTCTTAACTCAAAGGTCTTATACTGAACTTTAAGGTTGTTTTCTTTATTTCACTTGCCCACAGTGGGACAGTGATTTGCATGGTTACACTACCAATCTTGGCATTGGAGTTTTAGCACAGATAGGTAGACAGTGCTTGTAGTGCTGAGTAGTCAGATATTCTGCAAGTGCAGTTGTTTGTGACAGTTCAAGAGCCTCAGACATACATGCAAATCTTTTAAAGCCTTAAGAATATGAACAACCTTTGTCCAGGCCACTATGGTTTGTCAGATAATTGACAGATAAGTTAGTAAACTCAATGAAAAAAACATTTTGTAATAAGTAGTTCAACCAGCTGACTCAAAGGTCTTTCAAACTTGCTCTGTTGTGTTTGCTGGTCTGTAAAAGACTTCCTCAAAGACATCCAGATTTCAACTGGAAACAGCTCTCCAACGCTAAACAAATATTCTGGCCAAGAACTTAAATATTATTGCTAAGAGCTGAACAGACTGCAAATATTAGAGTACTATTGTTGCACTACTGCTTTTTGTTCCACGTGGCCCCAAAGAATAAAAAGATCTGAAAATGTAACAAAAGCATGCTGCTTACCTATGTCACATAATGGTACTTTCAATCTGAAGTAAGATGAATGGTTTTGTTCAAATTCTGATTAGAAGTCAGCACTCCATTGATTTCAGCTGTTCTACCCATTCCTTATTATTAGTATATGTATTTTAATACCCATCCAGAAAAAATGTAAATTTTCTTGATGAATAATTAGGTTTTACAACCAAACACTTGGCACATCTCACTACAAAAATCTAAGCACTCTAAGTCATTTGGATCAGACTTCCTAGATCCCAGGAAGACAGATCAACATCACGCTGACCTGCCGCCTGTCACTTAAGTGTTTTGCTAGAAAACCACCATGCAGTCATCTGCTACAAAGCAAGAAATCACACAATTATTTCCAAGTCAGTGGATTTATGCTTATTCTATTTACATAAAGGAGGGAAATTCAGATAGGGGTGGAGAGGTCAGTGTACAGCAACCTTTGTACCAGCATACACAAACTACACAGGATATAAAAGTAATTCAGGCAGCCCATTTGCAGTACATCTGTATGTCTTTTAGGAATTCAGATGTTTGCCTACCTGTTTTTCAGCCTTTTAATTAATTTAAAGTTTTGGGGTTTTGTTGGGGTTTTGCTTCTTTGGTTGGTCTTGGTTTTGTTTTTAAAAAGGGTACTTGATAATAGCGCTTTTCAAAAATTTTGCCCTCAAGTCAAAATTTAATTCCAGTCCAAACAGTAGATTAAACTGTACATCTGCTCAATTTTAACAAAGAATCTTTCTTTAATGCAAAGTCATTATTGCAAAATGTTTTGTGTGAACATATTATTGAGGCATCACTAAGAAGTGGTGATACAGCTTTAAACATTCAGCTGTTGCATTAGAGGAAGGCTTTTAGGAACCTGTCTGCAAATAAAGTTGAGACACACTTTAAGGCAGATTTTTCAAAAACTTTCAACACTAGTTAATTCTGTTTACAGAAGGCTAAGGTAATTTTTAAACAGTTTTTGCCACAGGAAAAAGCAGAATCTTTCAGTACATTAGAATGTCCCCAGACTTTAAGCCATAACATCTACATTTCTTGTTTATTGCACATACATTTCATATCCTTGCTTTTAACCAAGTCTTACATGAGTTTTATTTTCACATTTAAACTATTACTTTGGGCCTGAGCAGTAACATTCCTAGAATCAGCCATCAGCTTCCCTTTTCAGCACTGCAAAGCTCTGTGCAGGATCCAGAAGGGAAGTAGGAATCAAAAGGTGAATTTACACATTTGAAGATCCCAACAGACCTCTAACAGCAAGTTCCAAGTGCCTTTATTTGACTAACCATCACTGTGAAAAGATTAACAGCTAATTCTGTATATTGAAGGCTATGAAAACTCCAGAAAAATTCCATCCATTGGTCAGAATTTGACTGCTCTGAAAGACTAAATCTTATCAAACAGAGGACTTGTTCTCCAAATCAACTGTCCCTTTACATGAGCAACATGGCTTGCCTTCCCAACTCTGCCTCCTTCCCTCCCAGGAATTAAATAAGACAACAGTACATTATTAGGTATATAAACCGTTTATCTCTTTTGTTCTTATTTCAACCGTTTTTGACTTTGGAGAAGAAATCTACTGCTTTCCAGAAGTTCTAGAGGCCTCACAGAGATTCAGGGTCACACATACAGTTCCTCTGCATTCAGCTGCACCTCACATCTTAGCTCACCAGATCTATCAAGATAAAGCACACTAGCAAGTGAATCCTATGCAGGTGCCTCAAGGAGCACCTGCAAAGTTGAGAGGCTACTTGCACACATGAACTTGGTGCTTGGACTTTCAGCTTCAAAAGGCTGGAGCTGCTACTACGTTTTTCACCTGCTGTTCTTGCACAGATTAGGGAAGATACACATGCTAAAAGTCTCCTTTGCACCAGGACAGCTCCTTTCTAAATGCATTTTTACTGAATGACTGTGACAGGGAACCTTTCTGGTTTTGTTCCCTTGCTCTTTCTGGGAAACAAGTCAAGCAGTCTCAAGTGTGGAAGAAGCCTAGGTGCCCAAGTTATGTCCAGCACTAAAGATGACACAGCATTAAACATTCTAACAGCGTTAAACATTTAGGGATGTAAGTCACAAAGGAAACATACCAATTCTTAAGACATTAATATTATGGAAACGCATGCAGTCTTACAAGTATAAACAGATAATGCCATATGTGAGCCACCTTGAAAACAGATTAAAGCGTACTTATTAGATTACTTAGGAAGAGAAAGTGCTTAAAAGCATGCTTTTCCCAGTAAAGTACAAGCATACAAGTGGAGGACAAGACAAATTGGACCAGATGACCTCACTGTGCTTTCTTCCAATCTTACCCATTCTGTGGTTCTGTGGCTAAAAAGGTGAATTCTCTGCCATGTATCATGCAACTTTATTCCCAAATCAGTACTTTTCAAACTTACACACGATTTAGAAACAAATGAAACTCAAGGCTTGAGGCAGAAGTGAAAATTATTCATTATTCCATATGCAAAAGTACCTGCTTCTGACTTGCAGCTATTACGGTTTTTTTTTTAAAGATGGAAAATGAATACTTTTGAACTTGCAGAACAAGAAAAATGTTTATCTAAAAGACAGTGTTTTTTTTAGAAAAGTTAAGCAACCAAAAGCTTAGACATTACAGTTAAAATTATTAATTCTGACAAAAGATGCTGACTGCTGTACTTGAGTATTAATAAAGTGATTAATTTTACTCTCTTGCCCCAAACCACAGATTAATGATGATGAGCAGAGGCTACTGTGAGAAGCTGGGAATGCTGCCAGTTCCGGTTTCATTTGGATCAATCGAAAGGTTAAGCACAGCCTAAGCTCTAAAGCCAACAAAGAGGCATTGCAATTTTGCACTGCTGCAGACACGAGATAACCAGTATGCCATAAAATTTGCAAACCACTAAGGTGGGTGGTTACATACAGAATCACAACACAAACTTCTTCCAGAGCTATGTACTGCCATCTGAAAACACCACACAGGCAGGCAGTCTAGTGCAGACACAACTCACAGGTCTCACATACGAATGTTCTCAGCATCTCCATTTTGGTATAACCCCAGCCTGTGGTTAATGTGAGGAAGAGATGGCTGCATGATGGCCTTTTACTCAGATTAATTTTCTCTACCACCAGATCTTGATTTCAAGTTTTCAAAACACCTTTCCTTCTCCAGCACTATGACACAGTAAATCCATGCAGTTTCACCATATCACTAGGATCTGCTGATACGCTTAGATCATAGATGGGAACCCCATACAGAACAGTCCCCATAAAACTCCACTGTCATCAGTAAATGGACAGAAGACCACACCATGGAAGTAACACCATGACTAAACAGCACATTAAATTAAGGTCTTTCTCAGCACAAAGCTTTTAACAAGAAATCTAAGTTACCATGATCCTTTGTTTCTCAAGGTAACAGTTCAGTAATATCATATTCTGTTTAGATAACACATTTGCAAAAAGAAAACATTTTCTGAGATGCTTTGATAAAATAATTCATAAAATGCTTATCGACACACCTGCCTCCTACCCTTCTATTTGAATTCACAAAAACAGTAAGGAGGGAACACTGTTGTGTAACCAACTGTTCTAACAGCCTTTTTTCTACATGCACAGAGTTATAAACAATGGTGTTGGGCCATCCCATATTTAATGGGTTCTTTGGGACCATATAATTAAATAAAATGAAAAATTCAAATAAGAAAGTTGGGGTTTTTTCCCAATATATTTGACACTCCTTTTGGGAAGTGAACAAAGACACACTGTCAAAAGCAGAAACTTGCACAAAATGTTACCATTTGTTCCCCATGAATGTGAGGTATACTTATTCAATGAAAGGAATTCCACTGCTCTCCTGAGATTTCCTCTCTTAAGCTGAATTTTGTGCCAAGTTCACTCAGCTAAAGTTTGGGTTGTGTTAGCATGCCAGATACAAGTTCCTTTAAGTCAGCCCTGTTATTCACTCAAAAATTAAGTGTAAAATATATGGTAAATTCAAACTTACATGAATTTAAAAATGACCATTAATAGACCATCACTGGCCCTTACTTTGAACAGTTCAAGCACTGTTTTTACTTGAAAACAACTGGTACTTCTTTTTGTCTATTTTACAGCCTATTTATGTGTCATTTCTCCTCCAGTTTTGTTTTGGACATGTTAAGGGATCAAATATTTCTAAATTGCTCAAAAAGTAATTGCAGCATCACATCTGAGGTGTCTTAAGTTCCTTCAGAACCTTCAGCTTTTTGAAAAGTAATTCCCAAGTGACAAACTCTTTTTATATGAAAACCATCAATGTAAGAAAAGTAAGATTTTTTTATGAAATCTAGACATCCATTTCAGTTTTTCTCTTTTTATCAAAAAATAAGATGGAAAGCTTTTTCCTAAAACTTAAATTAATTGGAAAGCCTCCAAACAGCTTTTATGTAAGAGTCTTGATCTGTTTTGTTTGGGTTTTTTCCTATGAAAAGATAACTATTGCTTTACATTCAATATTACATTTATTTTAAATATGACATTGGGTTTTTGACATATTTTTTGAAATAAACTGATGTTAGGGCCACAGCAAAGCCTACAAAATGAACTGTGCAGAACTGGGGCATGCAGTATGTAAGTGCACAGTAACTGGCAAGCCAAAGCACTGCAGCACAAATGATCAGATGGACTGGGTATATATAGGGTGCCATCTAATGCCAGCCAACTGCTTAGAAAAACCTCAGCACAGAGCAAAAAATTTTCTGCTCTTCCAAGACTTCATTTAATTGTAATAAAGAATAAAAATAGAAGGTAGAGAACAAACTTGCTTTTGTTTGGGTCAAACTCAGTTCATACTCCATAATCAAAAGAAAAAAAAAAGTTTCAAGCTGTTCAATCAAAACTCAAAGAAAGTGTAAGACATAAATACCTTTAATAGAACTGTTACAGAATTATATAATCAAAGACTACTGACAAGTATGCTTACTGTCCCATGAAACAGGCACATCACCAAGAAGAATAAAGCATTTATTGACATCAACCTATTTTGTCTACAAGAGGTGAAACCAAAAATCAATGAGACGTGAGTGAATGTTGGGAAAGTTTATTTTTAAACTTTGACTTGACACTGAATATACTTTACCATATGCATTCTTAAGTTAACTTATTAAATACAGAACATTCAAACAGGTAAATCCAATCCAAAATCACCACTTTTGCTTTAAAACATTTAATGCCTTCATTACCCTGAGCACAAAGTACTAGATAAATGATTAAACCCCATGTATACCAAAGTACCATACAGAATCATAGATACTCTTCTGAAGTTTGTAAAAGCACCACAGTAATGCCTTTAGAGATAAGTCTTCATACTTCATATACAGAATGCACCAGAACTACCAGGAAGCCAAAGCTGGTTTTCTCTAAACGCTAATTAGAAACTCAATGCAAATCATAAGGGCAGGAAGAAAGACAAATCCTCAAGAAAAGTATGACTTACCAGACAGACAAGTTCACCTGTGTCTCAAATGCAGCAGAAGTACGAAATTTCTGTATATGTAGACCTTGTTTATTTAGCCCTTTATGAAGGTTTCTCTCAATAAATTAATTTAAATCACATGCAAGAGTCTGAAAAAGAAAAAGAGAAAGAGTCTAAGCTGCTGAGTTTTTCTTTTCTAGGAACATTTGAGCTATTTTCAGCGGTAATGGGCTTGCCTACTATCAAAATGAAAATGTAATACAGAACAAGCTCCCAACCCAAGCTAAAAAAAAATGAGGAAATCCATAGAAAAAAAACTTTGTTCATTGTCCAATTTTTTATATAAAGAAACAAAAGGAGCAGAGAACAACCACTGTTGATGAAAAAAACCAAACAAAACTACTGTTAAAAGGAATTCAGGGACCTTGAAGATTATGACTTTTATCTCAGACAATCAACCACCACTGATATTTTTTAATGTGAAGAACACTTTTTGCGTTTGGTTATTTCTGAAGATGTTTTGACTTCTGTACACAAGGTTTCATCTGAGATGGGAGTAATTCTATTTGTATAAAGTCCATCATATCTTACTGGTATACACATCCAAGGACAGAACAAATCAGTATACAAAGACTGAAGCTAGTAGTTTGTTTGTAGTTTGCATCTCTAGTTTCCAGTTTCAGCAGCAGTACTATTTTGGAAGTCTAGTGACCTGAAGCTGCTGGCACTCCTTTTCTTTTTTTTGACCAGGGCCATTCAGTGACATGATAAATATCTCCCTGTCCTCCTCTGTCACACTGCCAACCAACCAACTTACCCTCTCATAATGTAAAAATACTGGGAAACAGAAAGTATCAATACAAACTAATGACTCTAGGAAAAGATCCTGAACATCTTGATGGGTAACAAAAAAGCTAACTACTTTGAAGTTTAAGAAAACGTAGATAAATTTAGTCTGTGAAAAATTATCACTGTTTAATTTTTTACAGCTTCTTCTGGTAGAGGAGAAAGCTTCCAACATATCCCTCTCTATAACTTCTCTCTATCTATGTATCAGCAATTCTTGGTTTTGCTTCCTCAGAAAAACTTCTCAAACATCATCAATGAAAATTTTGTTACTTTTGTTCAAGGAAAAGTTATGAGACTTGAAGTTACTCTCACAGCTCAAAACCTACCTGGTGTAAGATTGCAAAATGTTTCAATATCTGCTAAATTTTCAGTTATGTCTACTTAAGTACATTCATTTGGTAACATTTTAGAACACCATGGGACACCTTTCTGATTTATTCATGAACAGTAGCTGTTTGGAAGTTATATGGACACATGAAACAGCATGCCAGATACAAGCTATTTAGTAAAGCATATGTTAAAAGAGTAAAGCAATGCTCATTGTTATAAACAAACATGTCATGCACATTTTCTCCTGAAGACTTGCATAAAAATCATTAGCTGTAAAACACTTAATAACAGAAAAGCTGCTAAATGTAAAAATATAGCACAAATTCATTCTGTGTTAGCTCAAAAGCATCCTTTCCATTTGATCTCAGCTATTTTTAGTGTTACAGCAGTTAAAAGAACCGACAACAAAACCCACAAACTCTAAATACCAACCTGTTAAATTAATCATTATTGCTACTTCATTCCTCGTGTCTAGTTTAAGACCATCATTTTACCACAAAACTAGTTCAGCAAAGATAAAAAGCTTGGTTTATATTTGAGATTCAGGAACAAGATATTCAAGGACTCCAATAGCTTAAATTTCAGATAATGTGTGAATTATAGCCAGCTGGAGAGCTGTAATGGTCAGGTGGAACATGCAGTATAGTTTGTAAATAAATACAAGACCTGTATCTACCAGACCACTAGCGTCAGATTCTACATGACCTTGCCATCCATAATGCTTTTATCTGGTGGTTACAAGTTAAATCAATAAATATCTGACACATGCTGAATATTAATGCTACACAAACACAAAACTAGAAGTGTAGAAGTGTGTATTAAAGTCATTAGCAATATCAATGTACTACTGACATAATTTAATACGCAACACTTTGCAGCTCAGCATTTCTTTTCAGAGGCATTTTCTCAGAAGACAGATTTACCATTAGCTGAGTCACCATCAGCACTTAACCCATATTGGTACCTTGTTTCTTCACACACTCTCTGCAACTGTATTTGGGTAAATAGATGACACTTCACCTATTAGTATTTATAGCATTTACTGAACATGACATAAGCACTGTTTTGATAAATACCTAAGGTGCTTTAGCTACTGCATACAGATCAGATCATCTTTATCCACAGGAAACATGAGATGTCAGAAATATCACATACATCATCTAGGTCTCAAAGATAAATGTATATGTATGTTTATTAGTAAAACAGACAAATATGCCAGTACTACCAAGACTGTCACCTTATGCTTTTCAGAGACTGACAATCATCCCTTTCATTTTATGGCTATCAGCAATAGTAAAATTATGAATATAATTTCTTTAGTGACCCACTCCAGTGTGATTTAATCCATTTTTAATATTAAAGAATTCAAATATGATCAAGAAGTGTACAGTTCACACTGCTGATCTAGGTGTACAGATCACACTGCACAGCCAGGTGTAATGACTCCTTTTTTTTTTCCTGTTCTATACATGATTCTAATAATATACTGTAATATTAGTGCAGTACCTTCGAGTAGTATGATAGTATGTCTAAATGAATTGCATGTTACCTGCCTCAGGAAGAAATGAGAAGTGTGGATATGATTGCTTTCTTTTTTTTTTTTTTTTTTTTTTTTTTTTTTTAAGTAACAGTATTTCTTGAATTTCATCTGAACTATGAAATTTCATAGTAACAGTAAATGAATTTAATGTTAGAGAATGGAAGCAAAACAGACATACTCTGTTTTCAGAAGTCTCCCTTGGGAGCGTTCATTCACAGAACTGATCATCTCAGTCTCTGAAATTAATATTTTTTAGAGTGCAGGAAAAAAGAAATTTACAGAAGGAAAGCTATGGATCACATGCTTTGTCCTGGACTTCCCTAGTCTCAAAAGTGTTTTAGACATATATGAACTTGGAGGATCTTATAAGACTTTTTTCTTTTTCAATGTCAGTGTACTTTCAGTAGCCTCCACTGCTGAAAAGCAATGAGCTATGAAGAAGGATGGCCATGCTCCTGGACAGGATGCCACACATAGGTCATATACACCATTATTTGTGATTAATCGTATATAATTTAACATAACTAAAACTGCATGAACATGGTACTGAACTGAACTTAGTGCCAGTGATGCCTATACTCAAACAAAACATCAAAGCAGCCTTCTGAATTTGTCACAGAAGTGTTCTACAGATAACTCATGCATTTGAAAGACATGGATCAAGACAGCAAGTACAGAGAATCACACTCTCATGTTATTGACATGAACTGGTCTGCAAAATGGCATATGTTTGATGAAGAGTTTAAAAGACACCAAATGCCTTTAGCTATACTGAGTTCTCATTTTTGATTTTAGATTTATGTTAGTCTGAAACCCCTAGCCATTTTTTGGTAAGACATTTTAGAGTTATAATAAGCAGCTAGTTTATAATTTTTAGTATGTTTAATAACACCATTATATCATATAGAATCCATTAAAAAATACTGTACCTTTAAATCAGCACCAAATAACTACATTAAAAGGTAAGGATACTTTCAACTTTGAAGTGAAATCACAGGCATTTAAACCCCTCCAACTACTGAAAGCATATTATCTAAATATTTAAAGCCTCAATCATCTATTAGAACCAATTCCAATACTTTAGCCAATTCCATACAACTGAGTGCAAACCATGTAACTGCTTTCATAATGATGTGAAAAATGACTTACAGCCACTGCACCTATCATTCTGAAACTGAACCAACAGGATAATATGCCTGCCTATTTTGCTAGTAAAACTAACTTCCTCTGTTCCAAGAGTAAACAGTTAAAAATGAACAGGAAAATAAATATGAAAAGGCCTTTTCAGGAAACGGGGAACAAAAGCTTATTGTTAATCTCATTCTTAATATACATTGCTAACCGATTGTTTCAAGAACTTGGTACCAAGTTATTTGTCCTTCAGGCCTGTTTTCTGCTAGAATGTGCTTAACTCCTGTGTAAGACTGCGGCCGTTTTTTGGGAGGGTGCTGAGGGCATTAAGGAGCGTGGTTTTCCTAAAGGCCTAAACCTCAGAAATGTAAACAAGCTAGGACTTCTCAACCTGTGACTGACCAGTGCAAGTAAAAAGGTCTTCTGAGCACAAACGGAAAGCGGTAATTTTAAAAATAATCATTTTTTTATGTATTTATATATACCTGTTGGAGTCAGAGGCACAGAGAGTGTGCCCTTAACTCTGATACCTGGCTCTGACATCCAAGAAAGCACTGAATTTCATATGACATCCTGAAGACAGCTGTTAAATAGAAAAGCTAGGAATGTAAATGTGTAACTTAGAAAGTTTTCTTCAGTCACTGGGTGAAAAAGTTAACGTTTGGAGTTTAAGTTAGTTTAGAGAACAGAAGACAAGATGGAGGATTTAGGGCGTTGTCTCTTGTCCTTCTTTCTTCTTCATCTTCTTCTAGAGGTTTTTAGGTAGTAGTAGGTGATTGGATAGAAGATGCTGCAGTGCAGCACAGAGGTGTTGGGTCATTGGGTCACTAAGAAAAATAATTTACTTGGCATCTGTTAATTGGGTAAATAGACATATAAAAGACTTTGAAGAAGTTCTTTGTTAGCCATTTTGCACCTTTCTATCTTAGTGCACATAGCTCCTTTTACCTTGTATACATGTAATGCTGATAAGAGAAGAATAAACAACCAAGTCCAAACTAGAGAGAAAAATTGCCTCCCTCACATCTACTTCAGTTCAAGGGGAAAAGAACCTAATCATGAGTAGCCTATAGAGACATATACCCAAATTTCTAAGCCTTTTAACAGTTAGCTAAAATTCTCCTCCTGAACCAATCAAGTAATGCCTTGCCTTAATGAAATGACTTTGGTGACAGCTGTCGTGTACAGCCTTATCAATCCTAAATCTGAGTCACAAATATCTGAAAGATGTTCTCAGGTTTTTCCCCACTCTTTATCAAAACCATGGAAGATGATGTTATGCTACCATGTTATTTTTAAAAACACTGTACTGATGGACATTAAAACATCTGCCACGGATGTGGAAAACCTGGATTAAACTTCCAGAAGGATTTACAGTCACATCTCCCACTTCCGTGGCACAATACCAAGCGTCATGCTATTGTCTGGTCTTTTGAGGACACTGGCCCTCTTTCATAGAGTAATCACATCCTTCATGTGGCTCACAGAGCAAGAACTGGACTCTGTTTCATGAGCTTAAGAAAGAAAAAACTTACCTAGGAGAAAGGAAAGTTTGAGCAAGTACCTTCAGTTACTCTGAAATATTTACACCCAAATAATATCCTCTGAAACATTAACAGCTCCCCAGAGTTATCTATGGATAAAACTGTGCTCACTTCTCAAGGGAGAACTGCCTTCACCAGGCTCTAGGGCCATGATCCTGTGTGCAGCTGTCACTCTCAAGCTGCTGGTCCATGTGAGGACAAAGAAATCCACAGAAGTTAACACAAGTCCCAAATCCTTCCTTCCGCTTCACAAAGACTTATGTTACAGAGCACACAAGGCCCAACTCCATTCTGCTTTTTCTTAAACCACCAGATTATGGCTAGGCCAGCTTTACACCTCCGCACTCTCTATGGAGCTTCTATTCCAATTACCATGACTAAATCCACAAAGGAATTTAGGCTTCTCAATAATTAACACAATGGTTTTCTGCCAATTTGCTAAGCTGCCAGGCTAGTAATGGAAAAATAAGGGAACTATATGAAAAACAGTCCTTAGCTTTACCAATCAAGTAATTTTAATGTTTTCTGCTACTCATAGCATAGAAAGTAGGAAACAGCTGAGGTACTGTAATGGAAGCTTTCAGGCACTGAACCCTAGGGTGAACACTTGTCACCTCAAATGAGTACAAGACCTCTCACTACAAGTCAAACAGTGTAGAGAACGATCTTTCCACCAGTGTTCCTTTAGTCAATTTATTCATTTTACTATGATACACCAACTGAAAACACAAACTAAAGAGATAACTTCAGCATTTTAGAATACCAAGTAATACTATCAGAGCCTAGTATTTTTCTGATATCCTTCTTTTTTTCCCTATTAGTCTGATTTCCAAGGCAATATCTGGTTTTCAGCAACCCACATCTGTATTTATGTTTTCTACCTCTAATGGCAACATATGATACTGACATAATATAAACAGCTGAAGTCAGACAAAGCACACCGAGACACAATTGCTTTGGCAAACTCTTTCTTTGCTGCTCACAGTTTCACAAAATTATGACAATTATCAGTCCTACAGGCTGCCAAGAAGGTAATAAATAATAATAATAATAATAATAATAATAATAATAATAATAATAATAATAATAATAATAATAATAATAATAATAATAATACAACAACAACAACTATTTCAAGAGCTCAGGTACATGACACCAGCAGACTGAACCTACTTGTAGCTACACTGTCTCCACCTTTGTCCACCTTCATGTTGTTATTCAGCAAGAAAAGGTTCTGCCAAAATGCCTGAGCCTACTAAGCCTGCTCCTGCTCCCTACAAAAAAACTCCTTTCTGCAGTATGATGTAGCACACTCAACAGGAAGCTCCTAAAACAGAAAACTGATCCCTCCCTGTTCAAATCTCTGTGTTCCTGAAGATCATAATTTCCCCAAAGATTTGACAAGTCCTCATACTAGTAGCTCGGAGGGAAAGGAACCCCAGGAAAGGTTTCCAGGAAGCTTCACAGCTCCCAAAGGCTAAGTTAAAGCACCAAATGAACACCCCCCAGTGGATACTCTGTACCCCACTTAGTCCTGGCCCACTAGGAGAATGGCTCGGGAAATCAGTGCTGAGCTTGTGTTTGTTTTGTCTTCTTGCTAACAGAGGCACATTATAATGTAGTCATCTATCATGTATTGCTTCAGCTAAGTGAAAATGAGAGCTCTTTCACAGTTTTTGTTTGCTGTTTGTGTTCCTTACAGGACTGTTAATTGCAGAACAGGCTATTAGTTTGAAACATTTGTTTGAGCTATAGTCATGCTTTTCCTAGCTGAAGAAAAACAATTTTATGTTTGCTGTACTCAAGGAAAGGCAGGGACATTAGAGTTGTGCTGCCAGTTAATTGCTCTGTGTTGAATTATCTGTAGGTCAGAACAAATTTTTCAACTAACAGAATTTGACCCTTGTTTAAGTGGCAAATAACAGAGATGAGAAGAGCATAGTCATCATGGGTGACAACACTTCAAGGATTTTTAGAAATTTCCTAATTCTTTTCCATCAGTATGCTTCTAGTGCTGATAAGTAAACATCAGTAATAAAAAATTCAAAACTGGAGCCATATTATTTTCCACTGCAAACTTTCTCACCGAATGGAAAAATTCTTCCACAAGGAAAACAGTCTACAGACACAATTCTAAAACAACACTTCTCTACTGTTTTCAGTAGCCAGTATGACTACATATTTTATGAGATGTAGTGTATAAGAAAATTAAGCCATTAAAGAGACCCCAATTCATATGACAAATGCCATTGCTACCCAGAAAGATAGAGAGAAAAGATCCTTAAAAATATTCTTAAACAGCAACAAACTGAAAGCTGGAACAATATGACTATACATATTTTGCACACTGGGTAGAGAAGGGAGCACTGTGTCACATCCATAAATCTAAGGTGGTTGAAGCTGCACAAAAGAAGGCCGTAATAGGGGTTCTTAAGATATGTGAACTGGAAGTCAAAAGGAACATGATCTGAAGTAGATATCCTATTTTGTAACCATGAAGTTTTATGCCTATTAGGTAGTTTCCTCTCTTTGAAAAATAAACACATGGAAAGGTGGATTTCCCTTCCTAGAAATTGTTTACTTCCTCAGAACTTTAACATCCTCTGCTTTTCAAATTCATCCGCCTATTAGTAACAACAGCTCAAAAGACCCTTCTTTCCCCTCAAGGCTGTTTACTGTTCATCAGCTTGATGAAATGTCTGTTCAAAACAGAAAATTTCCATTTTAACCCTAAGACAATGATCGCTATGAGCAGCAGTAGAGTAATAACATTTGCACTTGAAAAACCTGAAGGATGAAGTCAGTGACTTGTGGTATCCTCTGCTTCTAAAGCAGCTTAAAAGCTTTAAGTTGAAAGGTAATTTTTCTCTACAAAATTTATACAGAATAGCTAATCACACCGTTTTCTATCTTACTTCCCAAAAGACAGTGTAGAGATAAAAAAGTTTTCAAATTACAGCCTTGTATATACAGATATCAAAAGTAGACAGCAGACATATCTTAGCAGAAGTTTAATTATTATAAATTTAGTGTCCAAAACCACATTAAACAGCTTGTGTTCTGTTTGCCCTACCTTCTGCTTTGAACCCATTGACTCAAAATTTAAGCTCAGGCACATTTGATTCCTACAGCAATTAAACAAATTGCTCATAAGGAGAACATTAGAAAAACATTTGATGTTATTTTTTTCAGCCTTTACATTCTGATCAACAGGGTGAAAAAAAATTACAAATGATTGGCATTTATCTGAACACCAGAGTTTGAAACCAGAGGACAACAACGGAGAGGGGAATTCACTAATAGTTTTACATAGTGTCTGTACAGCTTTTGGTTATTTATAACAAAATCAGCTTATGATAGATGGGCAGCATGAACTAGAAACATGTGAGTTAAGATCAAAGTCTAAACTTTCCATAAGTTGAGTAGTTCAAATCACTTTAATAGTATACTTTTAAAAAAATAAATAGCATTGAAATATATATATAAAAAAATCAAACCTCTGTGGTAACTTTCATGTCACCCACACCTAAAGAAGTCAACACACAAAATCTTTTTTATGATGCAGTACTGAAACATTGCTGCCTTTGAAATGACAACACAAAGACATCTCTATTTCCTGATTCCTCCTCCTCCTCACGAAGCTAGTGACCGCTTACCCTGACTTTGATGGTGACATTTCAAACTCATAGGTGTGTCTGACACAGACTGCACAGAAAGTTTAAGATGCAAAAACATCACAATTGCACTGACCTTAGTTTGCAAATCTGGTTACCATTTGTTGGATTCCTAGTTTAAATGCACAGCATAATTTGAACATCACTTCTGATGTTCATCAAGTTTTAAGAGGCAGGACTATTTATCTAACAGAACATCCCCAAAATATGGTAAAATTTGTGTACATAAACATGTGAAGCTATTGCCAGTAATAAATAAACTGTAAATAAGGTTAGCAGATTCATTCAAGGTGGTGCCAACCTTTTCAGCCCAGATCTTACTAATGATAGTAAGACCTAAATGCCTATGTAAGAAATGACTATCAGAAAATCATTATATCAAGGGACACAAACACAAGTGCAACACTTTTTTTTTCAACTTTAGCTAAATCTTTCCAATATTCTTCAAAAGAAATTTACAGCCACTTTGAGCTGAACCTAAAGCTAGAATAGCAAAAAGCCGGACTCTAAGGCCTTTTCAATGATATTTTAAAAGCACACAGATTTACTGTAACTGCTTTTAATTAATTTAGGGAGGATTCCTATCATTGCATTTGAAGTGAAAAAACATCAATAAGACTTTCAAAAACACCAATCTCTATAATAATTTCATTTTTAAGTGTCATTTTGCTAAATTCCTCTCTGCCCTCTTCCAATAAACCTTTAAATAAATTCTAAGTTCCTTTTTAGAATGTGTCTTGGTAAAGAAAACACTCGGGTTTGAGGTGTGTCAAAGACGGAACAACTGCCTTGAAGTCATGCCCTTGCTTTTAAAAATATTATTCAGACTGGATTCTTACAAGGCCAAACTTGAATCATCATTTCAGCACTTAACAGCTTAAGATACTAATTTAGGATTATGAGAAACAAGAAGTTAGGTTTCACAGTTTTGCAAATGTAAGGGTAAAAATTCTACTATTATTTCTTGTACCCACCAAAAAGGGTAGAGGCCTCAGAGTATATTTCCAAACCTATCCCTAAAAAAGTTAATTAAAAAATTATCTGCTTCTGGGCAAAGCTAAAAATCCTTTTAGTTCTTTAAGGAAGTGCTTACTAAAAACTATACCCATGTCATCACTAGAGAAAATAAGTCCAGAATTCGAAAGAAGTGTTTTCTGTTTTTTTTAAATGAAGATTTAAATTACATATATTGTTAGCTTGTTTTGACAATTTTAGGTATTGAATGTGAAATTTTCACAGCATTATCTGCAATTAGTTCAGAAAAAAATCCACACTTTTAATGAATATAAAGAAGAAGAAGCTGTTCCTAAACATACTGGAAGATAAAGTCTATAGAAGTCGAACTACAATATATACAATACTGAAGATGACAGTAGAATTACATAGATTTGACAGGACTACACACAAGAAATCTTACAGTATAATTATTCTTTCAAGCCATGTTTGAACTCTAGCCACCTCCAAGCTCCAGCTCACAATTTTAAAACCAAGTAATACACTGAGAAATGGACACTTTCTATAAAGAAATTTGCAGCCCTAATACATTTGTGTATAAAGCAAAACACATGAAATATCCCATCAACATTCTAACAGAATTTGTCCCAGTTAAAACAATTTGGTGCAAAACCAAGGGACGGAAATTAGAGCTCCTTACCACCTGATGTCACTCCCAGAACTGCATTATTCCATTGCCGGTGCAGGATAGCTAGAGAGAATCCCTTCTTCATAATGGGTAATCACATTGAAAATGTAGACTTCTAATGCTTCATCTAAAGTGCTTGTGAAGAGACAGGACTTGATCATTTAGGTCTCCCACGAACAAAATACAACGTAAGGAATAAAACCACAGAAGGACATCAATTTGTTTTCAAATCTGAAAATTTCAATTGGAATTACTATGTGTGCATATGAAGACTAAAAACAATTAAAAAATTAAATCTATAGCTTTTCCTGGCACACTGTGTATAGGTTGGAAATTTGAACAGAATGCAAACATGACTTTTTGGGTTTCTTTTAAAAATAAAAACCCCCAAAAAACCCTTGAATGCTCAAGTATGTGAACTCCTCACTGGCTCATGTTTCTTCACACCTGTTTCCCCTTCACTCTAAGCATGTTTTGTAGCTTTTCCTGAGAGGACTGATTTTTTCACAGCACTTTTGAAATCTGATGTCTAGTTTTTTTTGGTCCCCCATGAGGAATGCTATTGTTTAGGCCTCTTGTCAACACACAATTTAACTACAGCATCTGAACCCATGGTTTTAAGTAACACATTCTGCTGTATGCAAAATACACCCCATGAGACCAGTGTAATTTTTTTATCTTTGAAGCCACTGTAGCTGTCCTTGCCCCAGAATAGAGGGCACATATAGATGGCTCCTTGTCTTGTCACTGCAGCAATTACATCTATCTTTCTCCTTTTCCCTTTCAAGTACTTTTGTAATTCTCTTCCTGTCTCCTCTTGCAACTCCCAAAAGTCTCTTCACAGTATCTGCTCAAATTTTCCCACATACATTTCATCCATTCATAAGAAGCAGTAATCTTTTATCATAAGAACATTTCCCAAGTTCATCTACAAAGCTACTATTTTCTTCTTCCTCAGACACCTTTTATATTTTCATTTCTGCATTTTCATCTCAGGAAATCCAGAAACCACTTGTATTGTAGTCAAGCAGTGGTCAAAGTGGCCACCTGTAATAAACCTGCTTTTCAGTTTACCTTTGCATCAGGCCTGTTCTATATTTTATGTTCAGCACCTATTGCAAAGAGAACTCGACCCTGCTGTACTTTCTGTAGCTCTTACTGACATGTTTATTTTCATTTCTGTTTTTTTTATTTAAGCAATGACTGATTTTAGAGAATTATGTTTAAGAACTTATGCTTAAGAACCACTAAATAAAACAAAACCCAAATTCACACCTGAATTAATTTAGCATACCATCACTGCAATTATCATTGCCTTGCTCATAAAAGGAGTATTTCCTCAAGCTGGAAGGCATCCTCCTACTGCTTTGTATGTATTAATTACAACAGGTGCTGACTTTCAAACAATTTGTGTACCGTTTGCAGTCCTGACAGTTAAAAGTGTGTCCTGAATTTGGCCTTTGCTCAAGACTATAAATCAGTCATTTGTGAATAAAATGCCAGTGGCAAAACCATGTGAATGTGTAAATCTACAGCTATGCAAATAAGGAATTAAAAACCTCTCTCTTGTACTTGTTTAAAAGTAGAATGATAATCTGCGAGGCTCAGATTACATGATCCGTATCTGTAAAGTGACCCTTATAGAAGAGGTCTCCTAAAAGACTTGAATTTGCCTGATTATCTGCATGTATGTCAAAACAAAGCCTTTGATTTGGTCTTTATTCTACTGTCAAACCTGTCAGCCTTTCGTTTTGCTCTCATACAGTAGCACTTCATTTGATTAGCCTCTTTTATATTTTACTTATTCAAAGTAAACCATTTGATTGCATCAGTCACACTGAAATAATTATTTCCTTCAGATTCCTAACAAATACAGATTTCTCAAAAAGAAAAACTACAATTACCATGAATTTGATTATCTGGAGAATGTCACTGCTTAGAGTTCCCTGTTCATTAGAAATTCACTAGAAACTAAATTAAATTAAATTTGTGCTGGCAGCTGCTGTCTTCTGTCAGAATTTGCTTATTAAAATATGTAACTGGCTAGAAGGAGCAGTGTGACGTACCTGATCAATATATGAATTAAATTAAACACAACCAGTGTTTTGCACTGGCACACCTTTGAGTTTCTACCGCTTGCTTTTCTTTAAAATCTTTACTGTTAGTGGGAAGAAAGAAAATACAAGGTTGATGCCTTAATCAGACAATAACTGTGTAAGATTTTAACGAATGCAAAGCACAAAATACACAAGTCAGTAGTGCGACCTGAATGTTCAAAAGGGAATTATTTCTTGTATACATCACCTAGGCCAATCCCTAACATTTAGGACTGTCTCAAAAGCTGAAACAGTCTGAAATTCAAAACTCACATGATGTTCACAAACAGCAGTTGAAATACCAAGACAAACTTGGGCCATCTGACCATTAACCCATGCCTTATGAAGGTCCATGATGGCCATTTTATTGGAGAGAGAAAAACATCCTGTGCCAGAGATTTACTAAATAATCTTCCTGAAATACAATTTTTGTCTTATCACCAATCAATAATTGCTTCATACCACTTATTTACTCTTACTTATTTATCATAGCCCAACATACTATAAAAGCTCTCATATCAACAAATAAGAGAATTTGAAGTTCTCAAAGGAACACAAAATTCAGTGAGAAACAGGCATTTAGTACCTTACAAATGTCATTTGGCTTGATGCCAACATGTTAGATTCTATTTATGTTTACATAAATGTTTATACTTATACATTTATGTTTAAAAAAGGAAGATTTTTTTATATTTTCTAGTCTTGTCTAATTTTTTATTAAGAAAAAAGGAACATTAAAAGAAAAACAACAGTCAAAGCACTCAATTTATCTAATGCATGCTTTGTTCTATTGCCTGAATCACTACTTTTCACCCCTCTGTAATAACATGTAATTCCTAGTTCATGCATTTTTCAGACATCAGAATTGATCCAGATAACTAAACATTGGGCTCCTCCACCCCACCATTTGCTAAAACTAAACTCTGAGAAAGAATTAGTTTTCAGCAAGCCAATCCCACTGAGGGATGTGGATTTATTAACCATGATAGCACTCAGGGTACACTACGGTGATGAAGCTGTGCATTCAGGCACATGCCGTCATGCTGACAAGAACACTCTGTGGCTGTCCTGCTCTTGACATGGTCCCTACCCCTTCTAATCACAGGCTACACCATCCAACCCTAAGCCTCTTAGGAAGGGTTACAGTCACCTTTCAGCCTTGCTGCAGTTGAACTGGGATTTCACCTATTGGTGCTGCTCAGGAAGAAAAAAAGAAAGAACACTTAAAAACCAACAAAAACCCAAACTGAAAAAAAAACCCACATAAAAACAACAATACATTAAGGAACCAGGCATGTTGCTTTTAAACTGTTTGAAAAAACACAAAGACCCTTCCACTTATTTTGACCTTCATTCACAACTACTGATTTCTGATTAGCATAACTCATCCTACAACCAAATGCAACCCTTAGAAATCAATGCATTTGACTGTTTTTATAAACTTCAGTTAATCTGATTTTCAACTGTGAGAACTGCAGTTACTGATTCCATTTCCATGTGGTTTCACGATGCATTCCTGCATACTCTTTTGGGTCTTGAAGAAGCAAGCAAAAATATAAAGCTGCTATGCTTATGGACAAATTTAGTTGATAAGCCACTGCTGCTAAACTAAGGATAGCTTTAGGTACCGATCAAACAGTGCAGTTGTACACTGCTTTAATATTTGTACATAAAATACAAGAAAAGTATCCTTAAAAGCAGTAAAAGTTATCTCTCAGAATTATTTAGCAGCTGTTTTATGAAAAGGCTAATGAAAATGTTTGGTGTATAATTTTATCATAGTAATGATTGAGAGGTAGAATGTTTGCTTTTGCTTTTAGTGTGTTTTTCCCACTATTCTTTGAGACTCAGGACCTTCAGCATTACCTCTTCAAAAGTGAACTATGTTACTCAGGTTACTTAAGAACACAGAACCACATCTGTGCTATTCAACCCCCTGATGGTGGTTGGTAAGGTTTTTAAGGGTGGATGAGTCAGAACACTATCTGTATTCAGTACAGAAAGACCAAAAAAATCAATCTATTTAGGGAAAGAAGTTAGAAATAACAGAAGAAACGGGTTCGCCTTTGGAATTTCCTACTTTACAGCAGCATTAGCTATGATGTATCACTGTTATGGAACAATACATCTGAACAGAAAAATACATTACATGCTTCAAAAACACTGAAAGCAGGAGTAGACTTAAAATGTCATCATCTAGCATGCCTTTACTCAAAGTTACATGCTGCTCTTTTAAGAACTTCTTTCCCTTTTCCCTCCCATACATGAACTTTTCCATTACATCAGTGTCTTTGAAAGTCTTTTTAGCTTTTGTTTTAGCTTTTAAATGTTAAGAAGCTTCATAATTTCAGAAAGGTCAGCTTATGTCAAAACACTTTCATGAAAAGACACCAGATTATTTGAATAAAGAAATGAACACAGAGCATCTATGTCACAGTCTTCTCTCAAATAGGAAGCTACATACTACATACAACAGGAAATTCAGACTGGCAACAGTAACATGCTTAATCAAATAGGAAATAATGACATGAAAAAGGACTGGTATCAGAGCAGTAGGACACAAAGTATACATTTCTACAATTCTAGTTTACAAACAAGTAGAAACTGACAATTTCTATGTTTCTAATTTTGTGGAGATAGCCTCACCGGAGCAGAATTACTGTTCCAAGGTCACATCTGATGGAGGTTGTGCACTCCAGACACAACCCCATCATTGATGTATTACATTCACTACCTGATCCTTCCAGGGCAGAAGTGACATCCAGCCATTCCAGAGTGTAACATCACACAAGGTACCCTAATTTGATACCCGAGTGTCTTCCCCAGGCACATCCTGTCTGTATTGCTGCTCACAGGTTGGTCATGTATGTAAATACACTGAGAAGAGTCCACAGGCTCAGGGTAGACAGCACATTTCCACACCAGCTCTTATAAGGTTACTGTGCTCCACACACCCCATGATTGGTTGATGCTTATCACTGTTTGCTCAAACCTGATTATTTTAAACAAACAGCATACCAAATAAGATGATGCACCACTTCATTTTACCTCCTTTGGTCATCCTGGTCTCTTTATATTATTCTTTGCACCTGCTATTATGACACTGCATTTTAGGATTAATGTGCTTGCTTTTGCTTTGTTGGTACTCTAAGAGCTACGCACCCAGGGTCACCTTCTAAGGTCATCTGTCTAAAAAATGTTTGAAGTGACTGTAATGTTAAAGCATGACACCTGATGTTACTTACATCTCTGCTGACCAAGAGAGAGCCTGACTTTGGACAACCTAGAGGCTGTCCAATACTGCATAATCACCTCTTGATAAAAGCCATGGCTCCACTGAAACCTAAAAAACTTCTACACTTCAACTAGAATTCTATGCTACCTTTTCTTATACAAAACTTTCCAATTTGTCCTGTGTCATATTATTGTCAAGGTCTTCTTGTAAACCTTCTGTTTATAACTACAATTCATCATGAGAGGAAAAATGTCCCTCTTCATGCATGCCCATTTGATTTCTACATCAGTGACCCAATTCTAGGCTTCTAAAACTTACATGATGTGGAATTAGTTCGCACTGGATACGCTCGTTACTTGGTTGCTGTTTCTTACCTCTAACTCATTTAAATTCTTCCTCCACATCAGATTCTATTGCAGCACCTCCATGACCACAACTGACAGTCACCGATTTGATTTACAAATGGCTCTGATGGGATCAGATGTTGCCAAAGAGACAGTAAGGAAGCAGAAGGAAGCTAGGAATCAATATGAGAAAAATAACAAAAGGAAAAAGCAGAATGGAAGAGCACAGAATATTGGTTTAAATAGTACTGACTAATAAGATGCATCTAGCAGCACCTAATGGGTGCACACTGTTTAGTGATTAGTCATTGCTAGTCTTCACTTGTTTTCTTCAAATCATAAATTCTTCACAGTGAGAAGAACCCACAGTGAGAATCGATTCACCTTGAACTGCAAGGTCCTTTACTTTGTGTACTGCTATATCCATGTTTCTTATTGTTGTAACAAAAGCTCCCCCTTTGTTAAAGACTTACCAACATCTTAAATACTAGCTCTGCTAGTTTATAATTTTCATCATAATTACAGACTCAATCATAAATATTCATGCAGCACCACACTGTAAAGGCACATTCCACTTTCTAGATCACAGATGCAGGCAGTTTTCTAAACCACTTACTGTGTGACCCCCTACACAGAGGCATAGAGAAAGAAGCTGGTGTGTGTGCATTCACCAAAAAAAAAAAAATCCTGAAATGGTTCAAGTAAGATGGAGCTTTTCTAACGGGGAGAATACATAGTAGCAATTAAATCATATACTGCTGTTTCCAAATGCAATGTCTCACTTGGGGGATAGTTGCTGAACATGCTTGTTCAAATGCCTTTGCAGGATATATACAGAAACAACACTGGAATTTGGCTCCTAGTTACAGAGTGCTGGTTACTAATTTAACTATAAAGATACCAGACCTCAAATTCTTGATTTCATGCCCACTCAACTGTCCAAACAAATGGCTCATCTCAGGGGGATTTAAATCCACATAATTATTAAAAGAAGGCTTAAGACCAAAATATCATCTTATTTTCTATAGGTGCAAAGTGAATCAGAATATTTGGATCAGTTGTCAGAATAATTTAATACATTTCATTATTAGGAAATTCAGAAATTGTACGAATGCATAAGAATACAGTTGGTAGTTTGGAAAATGCTATTTTAAATATAAATGTTATCTGTCCTGAGGGGTTGAGGTTTTATTGACCTAGGTTTAACTACAGCAAATGTGTTGTGATTAATAACTCTCAGAACAATTAATTTTGCACTGAAAATCTACAGCATTAACACACAGTCCCTATCAGAAAACCTCTCCCATTCCAATTAGTTCCTTATATACGTCTCAGTGTTTTTATTGTCTCTACCTTCAGTAGATTATCTCAGAATCACTGGGATTGTTCAATAAAAGTTTAACCGTCTTGCGCTATTAATGTGCCGGTGCTCCATGTGGAGTGCTCGTTTCCTTCCTTTTACTGAACGCCAAACGGAGGGACACAATGGGTGTGTTGTGCTCTGTCTAGCACGGAACGTGCGATATCTTTAAAAAGGAGGTGTGAGCTGGCTTTAATACCACTACTCTTAACAGCACAAGTAGCACAAACTAATCAACCACAGCACTGGGGCATGCAGTCCATTGAAAGCTGGTGAAAAAGCTGCTTTTTATTATGACCTACATACTGCACAGCAGCAGTTGGACAATTTAAATCTAACGCTGAGGCTGAACACAATGCAAGGAATCCACTAGTGATGAACTCCGTGATGTAAGGCAAACACGCTCACGAGTTCTATAATATTCTATTTCACCCGCCCTATCCTGATAATAAAAAACACAATGACAATCCAAACAAAAAAATAATCCTTGCCTTTTAGCAGAATTATCTACTAAAAAAATTATCATCTGTTGGAAGCATCCTTCTGAATCAGCAACCATATGGAACACCACTCACATCGAAACATTTAAGGACAACGCAGACAGATCAATGAATTCAGCAATCACTCTAAACCAGCCAACCTTCCAAGGCACAGACACCGAGAGAAGCTTGCTTCTTGCCCGAAGTTGTGCCCAGCTGTGGCACAGACCCGCACCAGCCCGTGCCCAGGTACCTCTCCCGCAGCAGCCGAGGCGCACAGCGGCTCCCTTTTGTGGCCGAGTCCAGCGGCAGCAGCTCTCCCTGAGGGAGCAGCCCGGGAGCCGCAGCGGGGCCGGGCCGGGCCGAGCCGCACCGCACCGCACACCTGCTCCGGGCAGCGCCCGGCGCCAGCCGCGCTCCGAGCGGCAGCGGCACTCCCTTCCCCGGGGTCGCCGGCTGGGCTCCGAGCGGCGGCTAGCGAGCTGCCGAGACAGCAGTGCGGAGGAGCCCTGCCTTCACACGACAAACCCCCGCTCCGCCGCCTGACAGCAGATATGCAGCATTATCGCCCCGCATTCCACCTCCGCCGGGCAGCGGCGGCAGCGCCAGCCTGTCAAAATGGCAGCTCGCGAGCCCGCTCCGCCGCCGGGATTACTCACTAATATGCCCGTTTCTTCTGCGTCCCCCGTCGGGATTTTTGTTTATTCCCCGGTACAGCACAGCATAATATGTCACATTGTTTTCCATAAGCAAAATGGCTGGTCCCCTCGGCACCGGCGCAGAGCGCTCATTGGGCTCCCCCGGCTTGCCGGAGCCATGGCAACAGCCAACAGCGGCCCGGCCCGGCCCGGCCCGGCCCGCCCGCCCCGGCACCGCGCCCGCGCTCCCCGAGCCCCCGCGGCCAGCGGCGGTGGGGCCGCGCCCACAGCCAGCCGGGCCCGGGGCTGCAAAGCACCGTGTGAACGCGGCCAGGGAAGCGACTCGGATGCGCCAAAATTGACAGGGAACTGTATAAGCGCTCAGGGTAAATAATCGTCCTTACTGAGGAAATAGCCATTAGGGATAAATATTATACAATAGTCACCTGGTTTTCTAGCAATAAGTCCCCACTCATTCACTAGCTCATTCACGAGCTAACCCCTGACATCACAATTCCTAGTGTTCATAAACGCATTGGTTGATCTTAAAGGGTTAATGGTTGCTGCTTGTTACTTGATTTCCAAAGATTGTGCACGGCAATCACCATGTAAACCAATTTTATTCTATTTAGAATAACATTTTTTTTTTCATTTCATTTAGAAGTAGGAAGAAAAGGAGACATTTGTGAGCAATTTAAAACTGCTCATAAAATGTTCTGCTGTTCGAAACTCGTATCTCAACTGCCTAGAGAGTCAGGAATATAAGCTAGAGAGCACAAGCAGCATCCTTCAGCCTACAGTACTCAAAAAGTCATTTAGAAGCATTAAATATATCTAAGCAAGCATACTGGATGTCATACACAGGAGTTCAGAGCACTGGTCAGAACTTCCCAGTTGTTAGCAGGGATTAACTTAATACATATATGAAATAATGGCCTTTTTTTGTTCAGTTATGATTTTCTAGGGCTACAGCAGAATTTTCACTTCTGAATACAACTTGTAGACAAAGCTCTGTTGCTCCAAGTGAATTTGCTGCTCTCAGGATTCAAGGGCAGTGGTGTCACAGTGGAGTCCTGGGCAGAGAACTAAGGTCCACTTGGGTGGATTTTACGCATTTCCTCCCTCAGGATCTTTAGCCTCTTTTCCTCGTCTAAGTTTCTCTGAAAGTCAATACTAAGCTCTGTGAAAGTGAGGTGGGAGGGGCTCACAAGGAAACAAGTAAATTTTGTTTAGATTTCTGAGGTGTTGGAGGTGAAACATTCCAGTATATTTAAACAGGTGTTTCAACATGAAAGCTAATTTA
Organism: Poecile atricapillus; assembly: GCF_030490865.1. Classification (NCBI taxonomy): domain Eukaryota; kingdom Metazoa; phylum Chordata; class Aves; order Passeriformes; family Paridae; genus Poecile; species Poecile atricapillus. The sequence continues at coordinate 45,040,735 of NC_081252.1, forward strand.
GTCTTGTTTATTTGTCTCTTAGCCTTCTTTAAAAAGATGGGTGGATGTCCACGTCTCTAAAACTGCAGCTGGGGCTAAGGGTCTGTTCTAGCATCCGGTGAAAGTACTCCCTGCTCCTGTGACTCGAACACATACTTTTGGTGCCAGGACTACTGTTCAACAGTACTTTTTGATCAAAAAGGGATGGTCTGCTGATTCGGCAACCCAATCCTGAAGCTTTTGCCTGGAAAACATTAAACTACTGAAGTAATTATTTACATACTAAGTATTAAAACAAAACCAGCCTGCATTACAAGAACACTATTTCACCATGATTGGTTTACTAACTTTTTTTTTGTTAATGAGCAACATGAGACAGACTGCACATCCGGTCTCTTTCTTTTTCATGCATTGATACAGTCACTGACTTTAAAACAAAAAATTAAAAATGCTCTTCAGTAAGGGAAGACACAAACAGGTTTTCTATCTCTTTATTGCACTAAGTGTGGTTACTATCACAATACTCTCCACAGATAGGCTAAAATAGCTTTTGGAAACATAGAGGCCATGAGTTTTTAAACCATATGTTACAGCATGGAAAGATTTCAGGATGTTTGTCCATATTTCTGTATCTGTACATACCCAGCACCTGAAAGCACAGTGGAAGTATATCCATTAAAATGTTTTTGAATTTTTTTTTTAAAAATAATAACCTGTTTTCAAGTCCATAATTCAATATTTAGGGATCTAGAACTCATTCTGTAATGCAAGCACACTTTTATCCAGAAAAGGCTGATGGAGTTTTTCCTGTGGTATCTTATAGGACTTTACAATATACACGTACATGCAACCTTTCCTTCTCTGCAGTTTCATAAGTGATTAGGCAGAAATTAGAAGAGGCTTAACCCAAGTGCAGATTATGGCTCCAATTCAGCAAACAATTAAAGCACAAACTGTGAGAAGCTAATTTAAGTTTACCTAAAAGGTCCTCACAAGTCCTAGAAGCAGTTTCTGATGCATGCAGCATCATAACATTTCTTCTGGTAAAACCCACTAAAATCATAATGTTAAAGAATGTGAACTGGACCTGCGGTGAAGCTGTGAGACTGAATAACCTCTGGTAGTCCCCCCAGGCTCAGTTACACTGATATCAGTGTGTTTCTAGGAAAGCTCCAGAACCAGGCAGCTGAAATAGTGGCTGCTAGCATGCTCCCCTTACATAAAAATTTAAGTGCAAGGCATAGAAGTCATACTGACCCTACAATGAGTATTTAAGTGCTTAAAGATAACCACTTGCCTGCTGTATTAGAACAGAGCTGAAAATAGAACACATCATTTGGTATCTTTGCTCAAATCCTACTCCCACGTTAATTCAAATGAGCTTCCTGATCTCACTTGTAGTACCTGGAGAACAGTTGCTCATACCAGAGCAATAAGAGCTGGAAGAAAACCGGTATTCACCAATTCTTCGGTAGAACATAGCTAACAGTCTTCAGTTGGGGGACAGAAATAACATTATTCTCAGCCTTATCTATAGATTCTTCTATTAGCATATCATTTACCACTGTAGTTTACCCTGTCTTGCTATTTTCCTTCACAAGCTGGTTTCCAGCTTCTCCATACAATATAAAACATATCTCCATTAAAGCAACATTTAACTCTTAAATCAACTCAAGAACTGTGATTTGCATACAATTAATTAAAAATAATCCATTTATGAATAATTAATTTGTGTTCTAACACTGTTTTAAAAGCATGAGCAGTAACAAATATTAAAAGGCATTGTTACTCTTGGACAGGAAATATCAAAAGAGCAGATCCTAACTTAAGAAGTAATTACTGTATTAAAATCATCATTTTATTTATTGCATGGCATTAAAATTATTCCTACATATATTAACTAGCCCAGTGTAAAACACCTAGTGTTCAGCCATCCTGAATATCATTAAAAATTCCTGATCTTTCTGACCCTCATTCAATTTCTGTAATCACTTGATGATATATTGAAATGAAAAAGACTTATGAAAGCAAATTGGACTGTTATAATCATAAAGAAATCATCATCTATCAAATGTTTCAAATTTTAAAAGACTGTTTTTTTTTTTTTCAATATTGTTCGGTCAACTTGCTTGACTGCAAAGCAGTAGATAAACACAATGAATATTTGTATGTGAGCATGCTGAAGCACAGAGCAATTAATATTGTTTTTCCAAGGTTCCAGCTGATAACAAGCCTATGAAAAAAAGCACTGCTACCCGATTCCCAAGACGTTACTATAACTAAATGCCTGAGACACAACCTGTAGATGAGTAAACTGGAATTTAAAGAGTTAATTTTATCTAAGGTCAAACTTGGTTTTGGCTCCTCCAGCTACTGAACACTGAGTACAACTCTAATTATTGGCTTTGTATTTTCAGGTTCTCACCAGTAACAACTCTGATGAATTTTCTGTACCGTGTATTCAGTCAGATAATTGGCAAAGATGCTGACAGAGAATTCTATCTAGACTGAATGGAGCAATGAGTGGATTTAAGTATTTAAGGTATGTCATGCATTTAAATAAAAAAGTCACAAGAGCATTGCAGAAACATCTTCTAGTGTATTGGGGAAATTCTTATCACAATAAATATATTCTTTTATTCACAGTTACCCTTTGAGACGCATTCCTTATCACATGAGTACAGCCATAAAACAGGAGAGAAGAGAGAAGTAACTCTGATTTTTTTTGTAAAAACAAATATTTAAAAATTTTAAAAGAAAACCCTGAAGCCCTTTTGTAATTAATGAGATGAAAGAGTCTTAACCTAATAAGACTAGATCCCTCATGTTTTATACCAGGGTTAAAAATGCTACAGAATTCCTGGAGCAGTTTCCACACTATTTCCTATCTTTCATTTAGTATTTTACTTTCTGATATAATTTAGTAAAAAGGCAACAGTGAAGATATAACTGTCTAAAATACAAAATATTACAGAAATTAAATTAAGCTGCTTTTTTAGCCATTTGGACATGCAGTTTTGGATTATTTTCTGCTGCATTTTAAGTAAGATAAAAAAGAATACAAAATAAACCCATTATTTTTCTTTTCCGTTTGCTTGGCTATGAAATTTGGTTAGTTAATGTATTATATAAGTTAAAAAGTTATACATATATACATATGTATATACTATAACACATATATATAACTATGTTTTCACTTATCCCAAGAAAAAAAATCTCAAATTTTATGGTGTATTAAGCAGATTTTAAATCAGAAGAACTATAATATGGGTAAATATTCCACTTTCAGATCTTTAAGATGGTATTTAAGAGAAGAAATATGAACTTGAGTTCAAAAATACTTAATGTTCAAGATTCTCCCAAAAATGAATGCTTAAACATGCAGTTTTAAGAGAAAATAGCAAACCTTCAAAACAAAACTAACACACAGAAAGGAAGTGTCTTAAAGTTATACTCAGAGTTTTGGAAATAACACCAAGAGGTCAACTGTGACCTAAAGCAAAACAAAAATTGAGAAACTGCTACTGAAATGCACTGTGCTTTCAAAGAATGCCAAGGATATTGTCAAGACAATTAATAGTTTAGTCAATTTGTACTTGAAAGTTTTCCAGTCCTGATTGTGCCATGTACTGACAGTTCAATTAAATAACTACATTAATTCACAGCCTTAAGAAAGAGCTCAGATTAAGTTCTGGAGAACACCCCAGGCCACCTAGTTTCCAGAAACCAAAAAAAAAAAAAAAAAAGCAAGTTTTGCCTCTGTTACTGTGAACATCAAATGCTAGTCTCAGCATAGAGGCCTGAATTTCTGACAGTGCTAGAAATTTTTCGCTTCCCACTGTATTAGAAAACCAAACTTGGCAGCATATATGAAGTCTTATTGCATATTTTACACTTGTGTAGAAAAGTATAAATTTGAGATTGATAGCTACATAATGAAAAGGAACTGTTTTCCCATCTTTTCTCCAAGAGTAGGGCAAACAGAATTCTTAAGTGAAAATTTTATTAACTTCTCAATAAAAGGTTCCTCACATATCGCAATTTATAGAGGAAGCATAATGAACAAATATCCAGGACAAAGGTTATTCCCCTGGCTTAGACACCAACAGCCAGCTCCTCTACGCTAAAAATTTGTGAGTATTTCTCAAACCTCACTTTTAGATATTTAGGAAGATAAGCTGTCAGTCTCCAAACCTTCTCTTTCCTCCATTTTTGATACATAAATCTGAAACTTTTACCTACTCCTCTATTGTTATCCTTCATCACCTTCTCCTTACCTAAAGCCTAAAGCCAAATCCCTGGGCTATTGCCACTGTCTTGCTGAATTGCACCTTCTCCACTGCCATCACTTAAATCACTGCTTCAGCTTTTTAACTCCTTGAGAGCAGCTGCCAGAAAGCCTCAGGTCCTTGTATTTCCAATTTGTTGTCCCTTCATTTCAAAAGCTTGCTTCACACCACTTCACGGGCTGTTCCTTCATAGTCTAGTGATTAGGATATGCATTCCTCTTCTCCATTTTGACAAACAATTCTTAACATCTAATCACTACATTTATACAATATCAATTGTGAGAAATGGTAAAAAAAATGGCAGGAAGTAGAATTTGTGAGTGAAAAAATGGGGCAACGATATTGATTTTCACATGCTACCCACAATTCTTGCAAATGTTTTGCAAGAGCCTTTTACAATTTACCTAGACTTCCTCATGAATCCTACCTCAGGCCTGCTTAGCACAAAGACCTAAACTAACAAGAATCACTTCAAACTGTTCTATTTCTGTACAATTTGGACTATCTAGAGATAGCTGAGTCATTGCTAATAATGAGGGTGGGGAGTTGTTATTATTTCTTCAAAAAAAAGAGATTTGTTTGTCCGTATCTATATTATTTTTTTTTCTTAAAGCCTCAATCTCTTTCAGCCACCTGCATTTTCTTGTATTTTTCTATCTCTTGCACAACTACCCAATAAACAATAAGTATGCTTCTTAGTATACTTCTGACCAATATAATTTTGTTCAACCTGACATAAGAAAAACAAAGAAATTAAGGAACAAAATCAACCCCGAATGATCCCTTTCCAACTCCCACACCCATTACTTTCAACATCGCACAATGCTGAGAATCAGCTTACTAAAAATAGAGAGCACTTCCCTAGACATGACCATACTTGTGGCTCTCATCTCAAAAGAGTTGTTCTTGCCTGATTAGATTGGCTTATTAAGTGATAGAGAGCATGTTGGGCTAGTCCAATCTGTCTCTGACTCTCCTCAGAGCTAACCAGAGAACATTTAAAGATCTGCCCTTCATTACAGTGAGACTCCACACACCCTGAATGCAGCATTTTCTTACCTTCACAGTCCCCCTGAAAAAATTACTATTTAAAACCTAAGCTCAAACATATCTGAAAGAAATGCCAGTAGTTATGGTATTTGAGATAGCAGTAAGATTTGGAAAGAGCAGATGAATGGGAACATCAGCAGCAAATAAGTACAATAAAGGTAGAAAACCATATTTATCCAAGCTCTTTGAAGAGAGGAAATTTTAAATAAACTTGGAAAGGGGACTTAAATTTTATCAATTCTGAGAACTTGGCAGCATCTCTCTATGCCAGATGAGGTCACAAATCAATCTCAAACACTTCTGACAAAGTATAAATACCATAGGAGGGTATGTCTAAGTCACACTAACATGTCTGGCTGGCATAACTACAATAGCAGGGTTGATAAGGTAGCAACCAGCTTATCCACAGCATTCTTTTCATGAAGAGGTCATTTCTTCTTTTGTGCTAGGAAGTGAAACAATGCCAAAGCATTCCAGAATTGCTTAAACAAATAGCAGCATCTACCTCCACTTAGAGGTCAACAGTTTGTACTTTTTTGGTAGCTTATTTATTTTCTCTAGAGTATAACATAACATATTAGGAACTTTAGCAGACCACCTGCCAGATATATCCTTTATTCTAGGAAGTGAATCAGCTTTTTTTGTTACAGTACTTCTGGATTACAATTGCCTTCTCGTTTGGTTTATGGCTTGGCTTCTTAAAATTAATTTAACATTCACTTCCTCCTTTTAGCCTGAAGTGACTTTCAACTCTCTTAAGTTTTGGTCTTGAACAATGTTCAAGCAATAGGTATAAAATTACAAAACATGACTATATGAAAATGTCTTCTGCCAGTTTTCCATCAGGTACCTCACTTACATTAAGAGTTTATCACAGAAACCTCATCTGGACTTTGCACTAGAGAGGGGAAGGGTGAAATATTCAAGTGGGAATGTGATCCTTTTCCTCTATGCAGTGCTGGTGAGGCCACCCATGCAGAGATGCAGTATTTTGTGTCTGATTCTGAGCTTCCCTGTAGCCACTGACACACTGGAGACTCCAGCAAAGGGACACACAGCGGAGGAAGAAAGCCATCCCTCCCAGTAGGAACAGCCAAGAGACCTGGGACTGTTTAGCCCAGTGAAAGCTGGGAGAGGATTGGCGGAGGGCAGGGGCCAGCATCTCTACTTGCACACACCAAAGGAGGCTGTGTACATTGACTGCAGGCTGCATGCAGTGGTATCCAGGATTAGAGACAATGGGCACAAGCTGAAATAAAGAAAACTCTGTCTCTACATCAGAAAACATTTGTTTAATGTAAGGGTGACTGAGCACTGCCACAAGCTGGCCGGTGGGTGTTGTGATCTCTGTTACAGAAGATATTCAAAATCCTTCTGTATATCAACCTGGACAATTGACTCTAGATGGTCTTGCTAAAGCAGGGGGGTTGGGCCAGGCCATCTCCAGAGGTCCCTTCCAACCTCAACCATTCTGTGATACAAGAAAAACCAGTTGTCCAAGTTTTCATTTTTCAATTACTAATACTTATTATTTTCTGGCACAAAAAAATAGATATTTGTTTTTCTGCAAATAGAATCAGACTCAGATCAGCAGAAACACAAAAAGTAGTATCAGAATCTCTGATATAAGAATGGTTGGATACTACAGACTCCTAGCATTTAACTTTAAGGAAGCAGCAGTGGAGAGTTTGCTCAGCATCCCTTTCTGAAACAAGCTGCAGATTTAATGTGGGAGGAAAAGAACCACTGTATATAAACAAGAGGAAAGAAAACAAGAGACTCAAACATATTCAAGATTTAGAAGCTCACAACACTGATTTTGTTTCCATAGCAACTAATATACTTGAAAGCAGGGAAAAAACAGGGTGAGGATTTTAAAGGACAGCACCACATACAGATTAAAAGCAGATACTGCCCACCCACTGATAATCTGACGTTTGGACTGATGAAATCAGGCAGTTTATAACAAGAAGTATCACTTGTTAAGAGAGTCAAGATCCAATGAAACCACCCCACTAACAAAATTAGAGTGAAAGAATAAAAACAGCACAGTGAAACACTCCTGGTACTTGACAGCCTACCTTCCAACTCTTTAGCAGCTAAAAACAAGATGAACAGTACACTACCAGTTAATAAAGTTGTGCCTTGGGCACTCACCATTCACTGTCAAAGGTGGTGTCCAATGTTATTTCCCTCTGTAGTCACAATAAATGATGTATGTGACTCCAAGGAAATATAGGACAAAGTAGATAAGAAGAAGCATACGTTGCACTAAGTTGAATCAGATGACTCAATTGGTTTGCAATGTTTATGTTTTTATAGCTTCTTGCCCATGCAGTTGATGGCATTGGTATAATTACCCTTTCCATAAAAAAAAAAAATACAAGCAAAGAAGAGAATTTATACTTTTTGAGCATAGGGAAGACAGTGCCAGTTCTAGAAATAATATGTAGTAGTGGAAAAATGCTTGGTAATAAAGGTAATAAACTATAATTCTGCTGGATCAAGGCCTTAACTGGTCTTTTTCACACCAAATACTAACAAAATGCATAAGACCCCTGAAAGAGTAAACCCCTGTATACAATTCTTCCATTTATCACCATTTCTGAGAAATAAAATAGCATAAGCTTGTAACGTAGGTGCTATCTATGCTCCATAAATGACTTTTGCACCAATGGCAGAAAAGCCTTATGAACAGTATATTTCTATACTACATCAGGCTACATCTGATATATAGCACAACTTCAGAATTTTCAACCACATAAAAGTTACTTGGGAGGCAAAATGCAATTTCAAGCTAATTAGCCACATTGCATAGCTGTATGCAGTTTTATAGTCACACGTGTCCAGGGAAACAAACCAAAGGAATTCCGAATCACAAGTGCCAGACTCCTACCCTTTGTAAGTGACTGTTCAGGAGTAGGATCGCAAAGACATTCTTGCTTATCGTAAAAAGGGAACGTCATGGAAAGATCAGCCTGAGGTTTCAGAAGGGTGCTAACAGCACACTTGGGATCTTCAGAGGTATGCAGTTAACATCTATGAAATGAATCAGTTCAGCATACTATTTTCAAATACTTGGTTTGGTGTAATAATAATTTTCAAGTGTTCTGCCAATAATCAACAGGTAAAGTCAACATCTATCCAAGACCACTTCAGTTGATTTGTTCCTCATCTGGAATTTTTTTCAAGTACCTTATCTTTGTAGAGATCAGTATCCTAACATCCATACAAGAGTTAGAATACATAACCAAACAAAACCTACAGTAGTTTCCCAGACTGATCTATTTCAATATTCAAATTATGCAGAAAGTTCTGGCACTGGATGGCTAAAATTTACTTTTGTTATTAGAACAAAATAAGGAAAAAGCTTGATTTTTTTTTTTTTTTCCACCACAGTGGTAAAAAGGATGTAGGTGGGGACAATAATTGACACTAATTATTTGTAGGAAAGGTCAGGGTTACCTTTTACCAACACTCTGAGGCAGCTGATTATCTGTCACATCTCTGGAACACAGTCACGAATTTGTCAGTGACTAAAGGACAAACAGGCCTTGGCCAGCAATCAAACTTGGCAACGTTCAACAACACAGCACAGCAGATGTCTTTTTAAAATAGGTAAATTGTAAGGCACTAGATAGTGTAACGCTAGATATCGGTAATGCTGAAAAAACGTCGATAAAGGCTACTGTTTAAGCACTTAATAGGTGACTTGGCAGTATGAGCTTCTCAGCATTTGAAGAGCTAAAAAGAACAACTATATCACAAAATTCCAACTCAGTTTTGAACTCCCTCAGAAAGTCTTCAGTTTCTACAGGACATGTAATTTAATTTGTTTGATACATTAACACCATTTTGAGCAAAAACTGCACATAAAAGTTATAAGACAGATATGTCAAGATACCTGGAAAATAAAGACTAGATTGGGTAGTTTAAAAACATATATTACCTCAGAAATTTTGAGAAAATTTTCAATACCCCTTTAAAAGTTGAAAATTATCATACTGTATTATAATTATTATTGTTGCCGAAAAATCCAACCAGAGATCTGATACATATTGCTCGATAACTGATTTTTTACTGGGATACTCACTACTCCAAGAAAAAGTTGTTTGTTATTTAGTATGTCCCTGGAGAAGTTTACTGTGCATTAAGTGAAATGAAAATTCCACCACTGAGATCCTCTTACTGGCTTTTCAGAAAGTGGAGTTTACAGGGATGAGGCAGTTCATTCCCAAGTAGCATTGCCTCAAATTTTAATCTCAGAGCTGTAAGAATGGAAGAAATCCATATGCCCATATACTCCTACTTAGCAAGTTTGCTTTTACAAACAAAATCCCTAAATGTAATAGATTCAGTGAGACTTCACTGTGTGCAATTTTGGATATATACATTATAATAGCAAAAAACCCTTGCTTTGCAGTGATTACCAGTCTTAAACTTAATTATTTTTTTTTTTTAATATAAAGAGTTAATTTACAGTTATGCAGTTCTGCAGCAGCCAGTTTAAATGCCAACAGCTGTGGCTTTTGCCTACATGTACATACATTCAGCAGTCAAACAATGCTGAGAGACTGCAGTGCAGAATCCTGACACCACCACTCTTCCTGATGCTGACGAATGCTATATCCAGAGGATTATAACACCTATCTGGGCATTTCCAATTCTCTGAAATTCTTTAAGTAATACTACAAATTTCATGCCAAAGCAGCAGTTCTGGGGAAAATTTCTGATTTCCTCAGATGTTTCAGGGTGACGTTTCTAAGAATGGATTTTGATAGGGAAAGAAATTGATCACTTGGGCTCTTCAGATAACAGTAGTTTTGATTAGTAAGAATTTAGACTAGCAAAACAGGGAGAAAAATAGTTATGCAGACTAGTGCTGGTGCATAGCAGTTGTCATCTTTCTTTCCTTTCTTGACCAAGTACACTGCAGAATTGTGCTGTTCAAGCTTCAGAAACCACACTGAATCCCAGCTCCTGGTTTTGCAGAAGTTAGTAAGCAGTAGTTTGCAACATGATACTCCCCAAGGGAAACACCAAAATTTTTCTTAGTTCTCCTCAGCAGAGACACAAGGTTATTTGTGAATCAATCCAAACCATTCTGAAGCACAAGTGTTAATAACTGCAATAAGCAAACTGAAAAAACCCCTGCCCTGCCTTTAATTTAAAACTGGCCACCTTTAGCTGACAGCACTTTGCTTAGCGTAAGCCATAGGACTCTCATGCTTATTGGATAGAGTAACTACTTTTAATTCCAGTGCAACAACACTACAACTTAAAAGCAGAAAGGTTAACAAATCTTTCTGACTGACTGCAGGGCAGTGGCCCAGCATGACACTACTGTTTTGTGACAGGCCTATAAATTTATCCATAACTCATTACAAATGTAATGTTTTCATCTGGTTTCTACTGAATATATCTGAACAAGGAGAATGTTATTACGTTTTCTCAAGGGGTGACAAAACTGGACAAGAAATATGAAAATCCTAGTATCCTTTCTGAATAGCTAATCTTTTATTTAGGGATTGAAAGATGTCTCAGTGCCAAAGATTAATAGAAAAACCTGACTTAGAATTGAGAAATGACGATCAGGATGAGGGTGCAAGGTTTCTATAGCTTGTCTGGAACTCTAAAGCCAGCTGGTTTTCATGCAATTCACCAGAGTCAGGCTAATCCTAGTAATACTCAATTTACAAAACTATAATTTACCAAAATAAGGGTTTCACTAAATGCAAAAATGTATGTGTCTACAACATACTTATAGATATCCAATGTCTCAAACTCAATTTTAACATTCATTCTGCCATTTTTGTGTTTAGCTAGCTAATATTAAAACATCTCAACTTTTCTAGAGCTAAAGATTTTCAGTGACTTCAAAATGCCTGAAGCTGAAGAAAATCTAAACAATGTTAGAACAATGAGGAAGCTCTTCATGGTGAGATACCTGATTTTCACTGTCACTGTCTTTAGTCCTGGTCAAGGCCTTAATTGATTGGCCCAGTTGCTTTCCTCTAAACCATCACTGCTTCCAGTGGCAGCTTTTTGAATTTTAACTTCCTGCTTGAAAACTTTGATATACAGTTATACAGAACCTGACTTCATATTCAACTTGACTAAAGCAAATAGTCAGGAACACACAGGAGAAGTCTTACTGCATTTTGGTGTGAAAAGGAATTCCAAATAAGTTCCCTCTTTTTAATGAGTTACCAGAAAACTTAATGACTTGTCACTTTCTCCTTCTCCAGTGGCATATATTTTAAATAGTGAAACTCTGAATATACTATTACATTTACAAATACCAACTGGGTTTTTTTTTTCATTGGCCAAGGTCAAAATTGAGGAAATGTTCAAACTTCTAAGTGAAACAAGAGCCCAGAGTTTTGAAAATGTATGAGGAGACAGAACTGGTATTTCTAGTGTACCAGTCCAAAATGAAACAGTATTCCATTCCCCAGTTAGGAGCACATAACCAACTTGCATTTGCTCAGTTGACTGTAAGGTGCAATCCTAGTTCCAATTCCACTGTGCAAATCCTCACACTACTGGGTTCTGGCTCTAAATTCAAGGATACAGAAGAAAAAGATAGGGCATGCTCTCTGTCCACCTCTAGCCTGTACAAGTCCTTTATCCATACACAGAAAACAAAAACATTTATTTTGTGCACCTTGTGACAGCATTCCATAGCAGGGAAGGAGAGAGGCATCACATGATGAAGGATGCAAATATATTAGAAAATCAGATTCAAGAACAATGAATATTTTATTGCCTATGGAATGAGTCATGGGATTTGAATAAGGACAAATCTCAGTTGTCAGTTTACACACTTTCTTGTTAGACAATTCCTTTTAAGACCTGTAGTATCAAGAAAAGAAGTGGCAGTGAGTCAGTTTTACAACACAACAAAACAAAATAATTTCAGTTTCATCCATTCAATACAGTTTTGTAGATTGCAATGAAAAACACCTTTCACAGCCAACTGTTTTCAGTGTTTCTGTACTGGAACCTTACCTACAGCTTATTATTAATACAAGAATTTGAGGTTTACCTTGAGATACATTTGAAGTTTCTGTTCTGACAGTAATCATGGAGTCCCCAAAGAAAATGTAGGTGGAACCAATTATATTTATTGAAAGAAAAAGAATTCTTTGTTACTAAAAGGATCTGAAAAGCATGATTCACAGAATAGAGAATATTCAAAGTTATAGTATGGTGACTTTTATTTCACTATGAGAAAAGCAATTTCCAAGAGTCTGAGGGAGGTGGAGGTTCACTGTATAAAGCTGAAGATTTCCTTCTTTCAGATTTAGAATTTAGGCAGAGAATTGAGGGGGAAATTAAAAAAAAAAGACTCCAAAGCTGTGCATTGTTATCAGGTCCTTAGTTTAACTAAGTTTTCCTATAAAACAAAAATTTCAAGCTGCAAAATACTTAAAGGGTACACCTTGGTAAATAATCAGACAAGCTTGGCTTGGACTTTTTTTGTTTTGGTTTCTTTTTGCTTTCCTAATTTTTTCATTAATTTTCTTAGGTTTTAGTAATTTGATTTCCTGAACAGTAATAAAGTTATCATTTAAAAAGTTCCAAGAAACCCCCGTAGAGCATTCAGAGATCACATCAGTAAATTTTAAGTCGTAAACTCTTTTACTGCTTCACAGACATTTATTTTCCATGTACCTATGTTGGTGAACAGGTAAATTTACATGTGTATAAGGTAGCACATGTCAAAAAAAAATATATATTTGGAACAGGTCATGATTTTCAGGATTCTTCTCTCATTTTTTATATTTGCCTTTAGATTTTAGATACCTTTATTAATCAGAGCTAGTAGCAGAAATAGGTGAAATGATAGAATTTACACTGATTGTCATATCTGATGAAAGTATAAAAATAAGTATCAAGATCTAGATATTCCCATAAGGGATCAGGATTTGTGTTCCTAGAGTAATGTAAGTGTGAACTCTGTTCAACAAGAGTAGCTGTGTGAACTTTCATAGCTCTTGATAAGAGCTGTTAGTCGTAATTAGAACCTACAGTGGAATTACTGATAACAACTCTGAACTGAGCAGTTATTCTAATTCTCCACAGTTAACACCTTTCAAGGGAGTACTGAGTGGGTGTATGTGTACTCCCAGGCTCCAAATAAAACTCAGCCTTACTGTTGTTCCAATACCGATGCAAGACAATTTTCAAAAAACAGAGAACTGGCACTTCTCTCCTGTGCAGCATTTGAAAACAAGTTTACAAGAGAGTTAACTGCCTTTGCCAGGGGATGCTCTAGACAATTGCAGGAGGGTGAATTATCAGGGAGCTTTCATGACTACCCTGAAGCATGTAAATTGTTTTGGATAAAGCCACATCAAAATGGTTTGTTGTCTATGGATTAGCCATATCTATCCCTTAGGACAGATAAATGACAGGAGAAAGATCTCACATCAAACAATGAGATAAATTACACTGGAAAGAGATAAATCTTTTCACTCGGATGCACTCATAGGAAGACCGGGGAAGTCACTGTGTTTCCTAATATGAGCTCTTTGCTCCTTATTTCCTGAAGAGGAACAGCTAGCATCAGACCTTGGACAAAATGTATGTAGTGTGGATACAGCCATCCCATCTCTCTCTCATATTCTACCAATAACTATGCCCTTGGTACCACCAGCAGGGCCCCAGTGACCAAGCCTGCCTACAAGCATCTGCTTTGTGGAATTGAGGATTTACACTGCAGTAAAGTATACACTTTGAGAACACTGCTAAGAGCCAAAAACTTGTGGGAACACAGAATTTAGCTGCCCTTCCAACACTTCCACTGAAAGCTGATAATATCCATAGCTAGTTTCTTGTCTTTGGAACTACAACAGACATTCAAAAATGAGGAAATAAAATCTGAGTGATTCTGTATGCCTTCTTTGTAAGGAACTCTAAATCTATTACTGTGGTCTGAACAATACAAATATAGTGTTTAAATGATAGTAGCATTAAATCTAGTGATAAACATAAGGAATTTCCAAGGAAGCCAAAGTCTAAAGTAAAATCCAGCCTTCTGAAGGTCTAACTTAACTGAATAATTTATTTTCTTATCACTTGCTGTAGCTTGATGCTATTTTAGAACACTAGCTACTTATGAAAAACATCCATTCATTACTAGCCACATCCTGAGGAATATGTGTCCATTACATCAGCTGAGCTAAAACATGTCCCTGCTTTCAAGCACTGACTCCAGGGAATAGCTACTTCTTTAAACAATTTTCTACCTTTTCCTCCTGAAAGCCCAGTGCAGTCAGAACTTAGTTTCAAAACTTTATAGCATTTTTAGTCACCAGAATCAGACATATTCAAAAAACATTAAAGCAGTTTTTGTTTATAATTCTATCCAAAAAATGTTAAGCCAAATATTTAGTCTCATCTTTGATATTTAGAATATTACAAATAGAAATCATAGTCAGAAGTATAGTTTTTTTGATTGGTGATCAGTGATGTCACCAGCTTGGGAATTTATATAATCACATACTGTACATTCCAAACGAATGAGATGACACCTCATCTTTTTAGTCTTTTTAGCTGAAAAGTTACACTTTCACACTTGCTCAATGAATTAGCATCCATTGAAGGTCTATAAACAGTGATATGTACATTTCTGAGACTCATCAGCTTTAAACTGTCTGTTGAAAGACTGGCTTGCTAAGAGCATACCTAAGAAGAGAACAGAAAAACAACTCAGCCTCTTCTACTGCCTGGGCTCCCACCTACAGGAGATGCCAGAATTAGCACTAACAGTTGGTTAAGTGGTAGGTAGGAGCCCTATCTATGTAAGTAGCTAGCTCAGTGTATAGAAAAGTGCATGATGAGAAGTCAGTTTGATATGCTGAACTTAAAAGAACCTTTTCTGAATTTTTACAAGTCTTGCACTAGTTTTAGTAACCTCAAGTTTCACACACTTCAGAATTGTATTAACTCATGTTTATCATTAAGATATCACAAGTTTCCTCTTTCATCAAGAGTAATCAGTGTCTCCTTTTACACTTTTCTGCAACTTTTCCAGATACTCTAAAAGGGTAACATCATATTTTTCTTCCATAATTTCATGCTGATTTACATATCACTATGAGGATACTTATACTGTAGTAAAACAGGTGATGATGTAGATAAGATTCATTCTGCTAGTTACTAGAAGCTGTTGAAGAGTCTGCAATTCTTAATGGCATCATCCTGAAGGTAAAAAGGAAACATAGGTGCAGAAAGGCATTTTAATAAGAGGCTTAGCCACAACAGTATCTTCTCATAGTGTCCTGCCTATTTTAATGAGAATTTGGTTCCACCACAATAAATTTATATTCACACACATTTCCAGCATTTCAAAGCTTGCAGCAAATATAGAAACATAAGCAGGTATCTTACCAATCTGACATGTCTTGCCTGTTTGTTTTGGTTGGGGCACGAAACAGCAGGGAACAGACGTCAGAGCAAGCAGTTGACCTGAAGAACTGGTAAGAGCACACTAACATTTCCCCACCTTTGTCAAACTGAGCTAAAGGCATCCAAAGAGAATGGACCTCTAAACTCTAAAGCTATTTATCTACTTTGAAGGAGTTATCTACATCTCACTGTACTCATTTTAAAATGTGCCTTTACAGAAAAATTTGTCTTTTCCCTCTCAGGGGAGTTCTGATATCCTTGAAAGCAGCAACGCTTCTCCTGCCTGCACTATATATGGTCTGTAGAGAGATGTGAAAATTCTGATGGTATTTTTGGCCACGTTGTCTGTATTGGATTGGTCTCACTTATTTTTAAGTGTTCTGAAAAACAAAGAAGGCACATTTCTTTCTAAAGAAATTATACACTGCCCTATTATGACACTCTCCAATTAATTTTTTTGTTTGTTTGTTTTTAACCAGACCAACATCTTATTCTAGTTATTTGGTTGTATAAGGTAAGACAAAGCACAGGGTGGCAACTTGCTGCAGTGTGGTTAATTATAACCATCATATCAAATATGAGCTGCCATTCAAGTTAATCAAGGTATTCCATTATTTTTATTATCAGGTTAAGAGAATGAGATCATTAGCACTAGGCAAGCTATAAAAAGCTGTGGCATAACTGAAAGCTGATGCAATCCTAAATTAAACTTAAGAAGAAGTTTGTCTTTTTCCAAATAGATAATTCTCTTAAATATCATTACATACACACTTGAAACAGTTATGGTGTTATTTAAAAAATATCTGGATTGTTAATACAATGAAAAACATTCATTGGATATCCAGCCTTCATAAGGGTAGGAGTTATTTAAATGCTTGTAAAAGTAACATTGTAAAGTTTCTTTTTTTTTCTAGATGACTTCCACCACATTTTACCAGTAAATTTCTTTTCTAAAATGCTAGGTCTCATTTTACAGTGAGATTTGAAACTACAATTATGGTCACACAGATTCACATGACCATAGAAAACATCCTACAATCCCAGTACTATCCTAGGTCCCATCTGTGCAAAATCTGTGCCCTTAACCAATGCATTTACTCTTTTTTTTTTCCCAATTGTGTGTAATGAGGTACAATTTTAAGCAGTGAGATTGATCTAGGTATTACTGAATTCGAACGAATCAATTGATCTAAGATGCAGAAAAATATTCACTTTCTCACAACATTCATAGCTCAATAACAATTGTAAAATAGGGAGTCTATTTAATATGCATAACAATTGCATATTAACTATTTATTATACAAAAATAGTGTATGACTATATTAGATCTGAAAAATAAATCTAATTGTATTAATAAAGAAATGATGAGATTTACTGAAACATCACAAAACCAGATAAATTAATCACTTTAAAGCAGTGAGTGAATTTAAATTTGTATTCTTCATCCCTGACCTCCTGCATAAAGCCTCAATGTTTCATTTTTGGGAGAGCTTGCACATTCAGAATGAGATTAAAATAAATATCAAACTTCAGCTGTGAATTTAATTATTCTCTTTAAAGCAATTAACTAAATTTCTTGCTTCTCTGCTCATCCCAAGAGGAGAGGTCCCAAACCTTAAGATAAGACAAATACTTTTAGCTCTATGAAATTACTAAGAATTTGAACTATGTTTATTTTTTTTTTCAAGTTATGGGTCAGCAAACTAAGATGCCACAAAGATTTTGCTATTATGACTTCTAGCACATCAAATAGGTTACCAAGCAACATCAAAATATAGCATTTCTTTTGTATGCACTCTACCTCTCTCTGTTTCAGGGAAGAGGATATGTCTGGGAAAGACATATCTTTCTCCTCTTTGAAAAGCTTTAAGCATAAAGGTAATTCACCTCCTCACTGATTATTTCAACCTAGTTAGTCTTGAATCTAAGCTCAAAAAATACATGTAAAACATCACTAGAGAAAGCCTCAAGTGTGCAACTACAC
The DNA here is from genome assembly GCF_030490865.1 of Poecile atricapillus. Lineage (NCBI taxonomy): Eukaryota > Metazoa > Chordata > Aves > Passeriformes > Paridae > Poecile > Poecile atricapillus. The sequence continues at coordinate 45,058,453 of NC_081252.1, forward strand.
ATAGTTCTGCTAAAAATGAACTGTCCTCCAGAGTTCTGTCTTTCCAGTGTAAAGTAATGAAGCAACATTCCCCTCCCATGAGGGGAAAGCTCCCTCTTCTATTGACTTGAGGTCTTGCTACAGGATTCCCAGTATAATGCTTAGAGATACAGCCACACTGGTACAATCCACCACAAAGCTGTTTATTAATGATTTTTCATGAATTATTATTGACAAAAGCCATAAGAAAAAGCTTTTCCTATGCTGGAAACTGCCCTGACCATGTATTCTTATCCACTCATGTAATTGGATTACTGAAGGCATAATTTCTGACAGGTAGCTCCAGCCAGTGATTATCATAAATCATGGCCAGGAGTCCTTTGTTTATGGCTTAGCATCATAAACTGTAACACTGACATAGCAGATGTTTGGCAGTTTCCTTATTCAAGATGGATCCTTATGGGCCTCCTCCACTCATGCTGATATTTTAAGAGCTTTATTTAAGAAGCAATGCTTTAAGAAGCATTTTCTAGTAAACCATAGCTGCTATTTGTAAGTTAATCTCATTAACAAACATTTACACTCACTAACAAGCTTCAGCCTCAGCAAATTTCCAGAGGTGAGTGATGCACATGGAAATTCAGCAATCCTGAAGGCTTCCAGTAATTACTGTAGCACAATGGCATTATACGGTTCAAAACATTTTTAAAAGAATATGGACATTTAAGAACACTGAAACACAAATATCAAATGCACAAAAATCTGTTTGCTTATGCTCAAGCAATCACATATATGAACTCAGAGAGTACTTATTTTGTCTTGGGTAGAACCAGGCTATTTGAATATTTGAGGTAAGATAAATATCCTTTATATCTAGTGAAGTTACAATGAATGGAGGGAAGACACCACATATAGAGAAAGATACAGTAACTTTGTAGGACTGAAATTTAAATGTGCAGAATCCAAAGGTCCATAATTACATCCAGCCTTTTGACAGAGCAGCTACTTTACACTGTTTTATTTTTACTATTCTAAGTGTGTTGCATTTTCATGTGATAAATGTTTAAATAAGTAACAGACAACTGGTATTAGACGGCTTACCATAAATTGTTATCTGTGTTAATCTGCATCCCTTAAACACAAAAGAAGCTTTTCTTGGGAGTATATCACTATGCTGGACAAATCAGCATTCCTGGCTGAGCAGCTCATTCCAACCATTCTTACAAGCACAGCTTTTACAGAAGCAGTTCCAAGGATGAAGACAAATTCATGCCAGATTTCACAGCAGGTGGTCAGTGGCATGGCAGCAACTCCACATCTCTACTCCCAATCCTGAAAATACCACTCGTATCTGAAATACCCCAGGTGTATTTCTACATGCAATTGCTTCAGTGATAATGTTAGAAATTGAGCAAAAGTAGTTTGAACAACAGAAGATGCAGTGGACTGCATTTCTCAAAAAGTAAGAATACTTGTTTTGGCATAGTAAGTCCTAATTCTTCTTACATAGTTATTGAATATGACAGCATTCACTTGCACCAAAACAGTAAATTAAATTTCAGGGACAAAATACATTAATACACCAGCACACACATTTTATGATCTGCTAGGTCCATCTCTAAGGTTTTCTGCAGTGATACAAGTTTTCTGTTTGCTTTTAGGTTTTGGCTGTCATTTTTATACAGGGTGTAATCTCAAAACATATTGTACCCATAGCTCCTTGGACATGTTCATTGCAATCTTGCAAACTGTAAAGAACTCAAAATTCAGGACCATACCATGAGAATGGAGATTCATGACAAGCAAAAGTATCTACCACCTAGAGTCAGCATTAGAAAAGGTAGTAATTGTCCCTAGTATGACAGTGGATGAAGTCCTTAGTCTGCATTACAACACAGGCATTGCTCTCATAAGAACTGAAAACTGTTAATAGATTTGAAGTATTGCATTATAAAGATGAAGCCTGCGTCAATGATATAAAATGGTCAGCTGAGCCTACAAGACAGAAAGCACTGCATTGGTAGTATTTATTCTGTAACTGACCATTAAAATACATAAGTGTATCATGCAAGGTTTTGAAAAATAGCAAGTTCTAACCTTACTAAGTATATGGTTGCAGTGTTGCTTTGCCTTGTCTTAGTGGCCTCCAGTGAAAGAACAATAAAGCAAAAAGTACAAACTGAAACAAGAAGTTCCATTTTAAAACCACTATGAGGATGTCGCCCAATGAGGTTGTGGAGTCTCTAGTCTTGGAGATGCTCAAAATCTGTCTGGACATTGTTCTGAACAACTTGCTGCAGCTTAACCAGATTTGAGCAGAGTGGATTGGAGTAGACAGTCTCCCTAAGTCTTTTTAAACCCCAGTTATGTTGCAAGCCTGCAATTCATCATGTTAAGTAACTGGAGCATTGACAGAAAACACATTGAATTTACTTTGGCTTGTATTGTACTGATCAAGTTGTATGAAATGCCCACCCCCCTGGAAAGCCCTGAATCACTGGTGTTCCCCCAACAGCAACAGACCCAGGGGACTGCCTTATTTTCTGGGCCAGTGAGAGGTAAGACAAGGCCTGACAAAAAGCAGAAGGTATATGTGTTTTTGACAGAAAAAAAATTTCAACATTTCCTTTAAAAAACAAGTAAATAATGAAGTTCAAAACCTATTTTCTACACAGAAATAAAAGAAACAAACAGAACCTACTAAGCACTCAGAGAGAAGTCCTGAACTTCCAAAACATGAGTACCACTGCTGCATTATTTAGTGTTAAGTATTTCAAGACAAATGTTTTGAGATGTGGCAGAAGATATGCCCCTATATTCAAAGCAGCAGACAGCAGTTTAATCAAATTGTTAATAAATCAAGACAAAACCTAAATTTACTACAGCTGTTGCAAACTTTCATGATTTGCAGGTGTTCATCTTAGTTGACAAACCAAGCATATATTGCACAGAAGTAATCTAGGAAATGTAAGACTGCCTTTGATATTCCACAGGCAGATTTTCCTTTTGTATAACACTCAATACAGCATTAAGCAATTAAACTGTTCTGTAAAGCCAACAATTTTTACACTTCTATTTTTATTTCTATTAGAAAGAAAAGCAAATATAGGTCCCTTTCACAGAATGAAATTATGTCAAGATCAACTATAAATCAAATTCAGGGGCAGTTTCAGAAGATGATTCTCTTCTTTCTACTAATCCAGAAACTGTAACTTTAACCAGTTATGCCATTAACTTGTTTTTGTGTCACAAGTCAAGTTTCAAATACTTCTCGGTTGATCTGCCCAGGCATGTTAAAAAACTTCTAGTTTTGTTTGTTTGTTTTTTATAATAATGTTCCTAGCTTAGCAAATAGGATGTGCCTAAGGACAAGTCCACAGCAATCCACACAAAAAATTACCCAATAAACCCGTAAGGGGTCACCTGATGTTGAAGCACTGCCTTTACCTTTTTTTTTCTAAATCTGAACCTGAAGCACTAAAACAGCAATTTAAAAATTTGTGATCGTATGTCTTGGGTGAAGCTTGATATTCAAACAGGTATTTTAAAAAAAATGTAAATTAACTAATTTCACATGAGATAGCAGTATACTTTGAGATGCAATACAAGCAATAGTGCACCAGCCCACTCACTTGTTCAAGAGGAAGGCATTCCAAGTAGTTTAGAATAGCAAAGTGGTATTTGTATTATATGCTTGGAGAGCAATTTCTAGCTAGACCTTTTCTGAAATCTTCATCTGAATTAATACAAAGTAGTTTATGAATTGTGACAATGCACAGAACACAAATTAGACAACAAAACCAGGGAGTTGTAGATAAATATCACCAGGGAAGATAGATAAAGTCATACTGACTGAGTTTTAGGTGCAGATAGGGGAAGAGATGTTCAGTGCATTTGAGCAACCACAGTCAAGATCACCTTTCAGGCTAATGGATACCCAGTATAATTACAAAAAACATAGGAATTTACTTAGTAGAAGATACTTCATTATAGGAATATACTCCAGTTCAGAGTTAAACAGTTAAATAGTTCTTGTAACTTCTGAGTACAATCTTAATAAATGTTTAAAATGTGAAAATATTATTTTATTCATACTTACATGGTATGCTCAAATGCTTCTGGAAACTGATAAAATGTCCATTACTACTCACCAGGAACACCCATTAATAGCAGCGTCTCCATGATAAGTGATTCCTGAGTGCAGGATTAGGGCACTTGGAGCACTTTCATCACTTACACCCTTCCTGTACTGTCACTATAGAAATAAACCACTCATCTCAACAGAGTATTTGGTGTGGATACCTTAACCAAATTTAGGAAGAAAAAGCAGAGAGTAAAACAAGAGGATGTCTGAATTCTAGAAACCACACAGGAGGGTTTGGTTTTTTTTTCCTAATGGAGCTTGAACAGTTTGTTTTCACTATGTTGAGTTTCTACAGGACTTTAGAATATGACTGAAATGTAAAAAGATTTTGAACTTTCAGAGTTCGTTTCATTTCTTTTTTCCCCTCCTGCTCTCCTAGATTCAAGCAAATAGTAGGAAATTTCAAAAGGGTCCTGATGCTCTAGAATCAGTTTGCTGTTCACGCATCTTATAAAATATGTAGGCCAAATAAGGCAGCTTAGAACAGGTTAGACTGGCACCAGAGATATCAGTGTCGACACACAGAATCACTGAATCAAGTTTGGAAGAAACTTAAAATCATGTAGTCCAATTGTCAACCCATACCAATATAATAACAACCATAGTCTTGAGAAAAGTCCTGATATTCTTTGTGGCTACCAGTTGCCCCTAGTCCTCAGTCAGTAGAGAAAATATGTTTAAATTTCATACTGCAAACCAGCATGATTCAAGCTTATGAAAAAAGTGCCTTTGTACTAATATGGTCTGAACCTCAGTTCACCAGGTTCAGTCTTAGTAATTATTTTGATGAGGCTAGAGATTTATCTGCTTGTCTCACTGATCCTACAAGACGTCCTTCAGCTTGTACTACACATCTATCATTCCTCAAGAGCACAATTTGGGATTCATCACAAGTTTGTGAAAAATGCTATATGGAGCTGAAATACAAGACATTGGATAACTAGATGGTTTCACTCAACAGCTTAGTAACATAAAACTGCACATAAACTCAGTTCCTGTGGTAATTACACTACAGAGTGACAGCCAGCCTGGAAATAGGTGTTCTTTAAGGAATCCCTACTAGAAGCAGAACAAAGTTCATTCCAGCCCATGGTCTATGTATCAGAGGGAGTGAGCAGATCCACTTAAGACCAAACAACTGTCAGTTCTCCACAGAGAATAGGCAAACCTTAAAGCACTTAAAAGGCTTCAGTACATATATGGTATCTTTTATTATAAAGTTCCTTTCAATTAAAACAAAATACAGCAGAAAGGACATATAACCTTGGAATTAATTATACTACCAATGACTTTAGCTGAGGAATTCAAAACTCAGTTTTACAAGTGACCTGTTTCATAGGATTTTGTCAGTTTTTCTAGATTCACCGCATTTAAGATTCACCACAAAGTACAGAAATTAAAAAAAAAATCTTCGTTCTACAAAAGTGCTATTAGACTACAAGCATTTATTACAGAAGCTTTGGGGCTTTTGAGTTCAAAACTGAAAACATTAAATTGACATAACTGATTCATGAGCTGAGGACGGGATTTTAATTTTTTTTTGTGAAAAATAAGCTCAAGTCCCTAACATGAATTTCAATTAGCTGCACTAATCAGCATGAATAGTAGCAATGAAAGATTCTCTGAATTCTCTGAACTGTGGAAATAAAGCTGCTGCTTCAGACAAATGACTGTAGAGAAGCACCTCAGGGGAAGTGCTGGGTTTGAGCAAGCACCTGCCTACTCCCAGGCTAGGAAGAGTAGAGTATGTGCAGTCAGTGTTCTCACTTGCGTGTGCAAGTGTGTGCAAGAGCCTGTATGCAATCTGTGCAGGAATATGAGCAAACACAATAGAAGCAGCTGCCTCACGGGGGAACCATTTCAGCCACTCTCACACAGAAACAACATTTGATAATTACATTTTCAAAGCCTATTACATCCTTGCTAAAGCATTTAGGATTCATGAACTAGAAGTAGAGCTTTTCTAGAAGGAACACACACAGTGTTATTGAATTCTACAGCCTATAAACTATATTTGTTCAGATGACAAGTACAGAAAATCCCACTTCTAGTAAACCCTGAAGAAATGTTTTTGTCTCATTAGGAGCAGGAATATAGATGGCATGTGGTACGTTTCTATTTAATTTAGAAGTTTTGGAAAATTATCACATTTAAACCAGATTTAGTTTTCATACTTTTAAAGTTGTCACAGCCAAGCAATATAATCAGACCTCATACATTAGGAGATGCCAGCCTAAGAGAAAAAAGTGATGACAGGAAAAACCTGGAAGGCATGAGAATACTTATGTCCCTCCATTTTTCACACATCAGTATTTCCTTCCTAGCTGTTACAGAAACTTAAGAATCTACACAGAAATTACTGCTTGTATGTAAGCTGTTACACTTCATTTTTTGGGAACTGAAATGCTATTCTTTTAAGGATAGACTATGCATGAAAAGCAGTTGGGAGTTAAAGTAATTATGCATAATTACTTAGTGGCAGAAATGAGAAATCTAGACTTTATTTCCAGGAGAAAGCATTTCCTAAGTATAGCAGCAGGGCCACCTTAGAGACATCTGTACCCAGCTATGTTTGTTAACATACAAGTACCTTTAAAACTGTACTTTGTAAAATTAAGAACTACTTAAAGAGTGCAGTTATTGTGCTGAGCATGTTTGCTGTACAGAAGGTGAATTCAAATTATTTATTTCTATCCTCACAAGTGCTCTAAAATAATTTAAGCTTGAACATAATGCTCTTGCCAACTGTTCTATACGTGAATCCTTAAAGATTATTTAACTTTTGGTTTATTCAGATCACCAAGTACTAAAAACATGCTTGTTATTGTACAAAACAAATTATTTTTTTGCCTTCCCCGAGAGGCACACAGTGCTATTTAGAAGTGCTAACATAATACATCAAACACATTGTCAAAAATACGTAATGGTATTATATTTTAAAATTTGTTGCACAAATTCCATAATTGCCTTTGGAAACTGGAGACAACACAGACAGCATCTGCTTGACGCTCATATGCACTGAAATAGCTAGAAAAAACTAGACAAGATGATTTGAAGACATGAGCTCGAAGGACTAGAATTCTGAATAGTGGTTTAATATAGTTTTCTGTTCAATAGCAACAGTTTGAGCTGAAAAAAAATTTAGCCAGGAATATACTCTCCTATTAAAACTCAAAAAGTACATTACATTCCCGAATGTTTTAAGGACTGACTTTGATATCTTTAAGGTGCAAAATTCCAACATAATATGAAAAGTTGGTATAGAAATTTTCCAGCAATGCCTACGACTATTGTAGATACAGTGATGTTTTGTGGTTACACGTGTCAAATATTACCAGGTAATTCATCCCCAGATCAAGATTCTGGAGTATTTGCTTTATTCTCACATCAGCTGTACTAATTTTGTTTCTACCACTGCTAAGATTTCGAGCAAAAACAACTACAAGAGCAACTAGATGAAAGAACTGCACTTCTTTAATATATTGCATTATCGTTTTGCACTTCTTCTTCAACCCCAAGATCTCTATAACATATTCATGTAATCACAACTACAGTGATGTTGGAAGGACTTCAGGAGCTCATCCAGAGCAGCAGCCTGCTCAAGTGGGATCAGCTAGAGCAGATTTTTCTGGTCTGTGCCAGTTGGGTCTAACAGTTACAAGGATGGAGACTGTCAGCCTCTGTGGGCAGTCTTTTCCAGTGTTCAATCACTCTATATAAGTTTTCTTGCGTTCAGACAGAATTACATGCATATCAGCTTGGGGCTAGAGACAGTTGACTCACTCTGATACACACAGATGTTCGAGTCCCACAGTGCAGCAAAGTAGCAGTGCCTTCTGAGATGTCAGCCCATATGGAACAGCTCAGACACAGGCTCTGGGACACTCCTGCTCATTATCTCAAGTATTCAAGGCTCCAATATATACGCATAGCCCTTCAATCAGACTGAAACCTGGGACTGACCCTTCCAGGTAGGTACCCTTGCTCTTGTTCCTTTCCTGGCCTGTGGAAAGACGTCTTCCTGAACACAGAAAGGAGAACTTGTCTTGCAGAAGTCAAAACACAACAGAGTATTCTGTAAGATAAAACAGGGAACTAAAACTGAAGGCAAGGGGAGACAGAGACAAGTTCTTTAATTTCCTGATGTTTTATCATACTGTTATACAGGAAGGAAAAGTTCTATTATTCAAGTGAAATTAGTTAAATGACCAGTACTAGAAAAACCTATATCAACAAACATGGAATTTTTCCCTGCTCAGAAGTGCAGGGAATCAAGTAGAGTTGTCCTTTGGGTAGCTCTTCTTCATTGAAGAAAACAATAGGATTCTTTGGCTGCTAAGTATGAATTCTAGCACATGCAGTAGAATTGACTTCAGTATATGCTTAGAAGGAATTAAGTCATGCTGTTTGCTTGGCTTTCAAGGTCTGTCTTGTTTTCCACACCCTCCTGATGCACCCCTCATTTGTGTTACAGGCTAAGGAAAGGCTGCCTTTCCTCAGGCCTAGATAGAACAAGGACACAGCAAATGCTTCTATTATTGGCTCTGTTGAGTGAAAACCTGACCTAGAAAGTCTGTTCTCCTTGTGTAGATAATCATATTGATCTGTATGCAGAAGACAGAACTTGCCTTAATAAAATCCAGTTTATCCTAGAAATTAAGAATTGCTATGTCTATGACCAAGAGGTTTGGCAAGTGATTCTTTATAGAAGTGTAGAAAGAACAGTGCTTCATTAGAGGAATCATGGCTTCAAGAAAAGCCTGATTTAAATCCTTCTTCGGGATGTAGTCTTACATATTCAGTATTTTTGAACAGGCACTGAGTTAGAAAAGCTGTAATAAAATTTGAAAAATGGTTGCAACATTGGTGGGATTTCTGAAATTACAGTATTGATAAGACAAAGAAAATTTTTGTGCACATCTTTTACTGTATTCCGTAATAGTGTGAAGAACAAATAACAACCTGTAGTTTGATTGATTAAATCAAATATGTCTAATTGGCTGATCAAGTATGTAAAGTTTAGCTGACCTTGTCAATTATAAGCTGTCAAAAGAGTTCTAAGATCATGGATTTTAGTATCACAGGACCACAATTCTAAACTGCTACATGGTAGGAGAAGCAGTGTGGAGATGTAAAGGTATTTGCAAAAGTCTCATAAAATAACTATGACGATGTTTTTTTATTTGTTTTTTAAAATTTTAATATTTAAAATCTAAAGCACAATAAAAAATAATTTTCTCCTCTGATCTGCCCATGTGGAGGATATCTTAAGGATTGTTCTATCTTTATGTAAGCATTCTCAATAATATAGCACATTATATCCAGTAGGTGGTACATGTAGAAAAGTACAGAAAAACAGACAAATATATGCATGTTTGTGCCTGTTTTAATCTAATAAAGTTCATTAAATAATACTTGTATAAGCAGCTATGAGTTTTTTTCTTTCAGTTATCAATTGCAAACAAAAGTAAATGGAAGCATAATTTTGCAAATTATAGCCACCTTCAATTTTCATTATGTTTGACACAAAGGTTACATTTCTAATTACTGCAAAGGAAGGATTAAGACATCCCACAGTTTTGCTGACTGTTTCACTTACAATTCTATGTCAGAAGAAAGGAAGCAGAGGTGCGTGCTGCCAAAATATTTAGAAAGGGGAATTTAACCTTCAATTCACTGAATTTTTTGCATTATCTCATTATACATGTGATATAAAACAGAAATTCTTGCTATGACAAGAGCCTGTATATATTTAAATAAATCATAATTTAGTCTTGAGTTTAAGTTTTCTCTTGCCAGCAGCATAAATAACTGGTCCACAGCTACTAAAGACATTTAACAATGACATTTAAACATGACGTAACCCTTTCTTCATGATAATTTGATATCTGCATTTGATATAGACAATTTGATATATGCATTTTTTTATGAGGCCATTATCAGGTATTTTCATATTATTTTGGTATGTATATAGGTTCAGAGCCCATATATGTATGCAAATTCCCTGAGGCTAGATATTATATACAGGCTCTGGATAAGACAGACCTTTATCATATTTCTCTGTTTAGCAGTAGACTTAAAAACCCTCTTGGAGGAAAATCTTTTTTTTTAAAAATCTTTTGTTTTTAAAGCACGTTAGTTACCTCTTCACACTTCAGTTCTTTCATAAAATGTAGGTCTTTGCAACTCATAGAAGTAAGCCCATCTGCTATTATCAGAACTTAAAAGGAGATGAAGCTTTTAACCACAACATTATCCAGGGAGTTCATGTTCTGGTCATTATTCATCAATTATTCATCAAAAGCCCTGATCCACTTTCTGCTCAACCTGTCAAGTGAATATTTTTCTTGATGATTTTTACAATTTTTCCTCTTCACCTGAGTTTTTTATTTGAGAATTCACCCTCATTTTGTGAGAGAAGTGCTCTCCTCTTGAGTACTATCAGGATGAGAGCCAAGTGAATTATTACATTCAACATACAGATGGTTTTCTGTTTCTCCCTATATAACTAAAAGCACAGGGCTATGATATCTGTAAATACATATAATCTGGATATATTTAATATTTATGTTTCAGTCAAGTAATTGTTAATTTTACAGAAACCACAGCAAACAGCACACAAATACCTTGTAACTTATGATGAAGCAAAACAAAACCATTTTATGTAATTACTGGCAATATGACCATCAAAAGTGCAAATAAAATTATGTATAGAATCATAAGATCATTTAGGTTGGAATATATCTCCAAGATCATCAAATCCAACCTTGGAACAATCTCCACCTTGTCTACCAGGCCATAAGAATAAGTGCTACACCCAGTTGTTCCTTGAACACTTCCAGGGAAGGTGACTCCAGCACCTTCCTGGATGGTCCATTCCAATGCTTTACAACTCTTTCTGTAAAGGAATTCTTCCTGATGTCTAATCTGAACCTCCCAAGGTACAGCTGGAGGCTGTGTCCTCTTGTCACTTGCTGTCTGGGAGAAAAGGCTGACTCCAACTTCCTTTCAGATAGTTGTGGTGAACAGTAAGGTCTCCTTTTCTCCAGGCTAAAAACCCCCAAGCTCCCTCAGCCCCTTCTCATATGACTCAGTCTCTACGCTCTTCATCAGCTGCTTTCCCCTTGCCTGGACTTGCTCCATCACCTCACCATCTTCCTTGTAGTGAGGGGCCCAGAACTGGACATGGCACTCAAGGTGTGGCCTCACCAGTGCCCAGTACAGGAAAATCACTGCCCTGGTCCTGCTGGCCACAATATTTTTGATACGATCCAGGATGCCATTGGCCTTCTTGGCTACCTGGGCCCAGCTGGTTCCTGTTCAGCTGGCTGTCAGGCAGCACCTTCAGGCCCTGGCTCTGATGTGTCTCTTCCCATCCACTCTGCCCTCAGCCTGTAGTGCTCTAGGGGGTTGTGATCCAAATGCAGGACATTTGGATCATTGGACAAATAAGGCACTTGGCCTCACTCAACCTCATACCACTGGCTACAGCCATTGATCCAGCCTGTCCAGATCCCTTTGCAGAGCTTTCACACCTTCCAGCAGATCAACATTCCCACACAACTTTGTGTCGTCTGCAAACTGTCTGAGGGCACACTTGATTCCCTTGTCCAGATCATCAATGTAGTTGCATTTTGGAGGCACTAGAGTTAAAATTCCAAGATACAGTGCAATATAAATACACAGGACTGTAAAGAAACTAGCATAAGACATGCTTAAAGGCCTGTTTGGTGCATACAGTAATTGCATTATCATTACAGGCAAAAGCTTACTCTTTTGTTAATGCTTGAATTTAGTAAAGTTTTGTTCTAAAATTCAAAGCTTTAGAAACTCACAAAATAGCTTCTAAACTCTCCTGCCACAAAAATCTCTAGTTCACAACCTGTATAAATATTTCTGTTCTAACGCTAACATTCATACTACCCTACATAAAAATAGCTTTCTCCAGTGTTCAACTGAATGCATACAAAGGATTGTCTGAACAGAGTGATGTCAGTACTTCCTACCTTCCTTTCAACATCATAAGTACAGAGATCTGAGCTGGTCAAATACTGCGTGTATGTAGACTTCTCTCAAGACCAGGGTCTGTGCTTGTCTTTCCATCACAAAACTTCAGTCTACATTGAAGTGGACTATTGAGAATCAGTCTACCCTACTGGCTTAATTAAATATGTCAGAAAGAAGTTCAGTGCTATGTTAAGAAAAGTCTCCCTTTCCTGATACTCATAGAGAAGCTACAGAAGCTGGTATTTTATAATTGTAAGTAGGATAAAGAGATGGGTGTTTTTCATATTTGTATCTTTGTGGGTTTAGATTATTTTGTTTTTAAAGATATTTTTAACAAAAAGAACCAGATTAATAAATATTAGCCTTTTGCTTATATTTGTAGTATGTTTGCTATGCTTCACAGGGTACATCCAAATCAATTTTCCAATAGTGCTCTGGTTGCCACTGTTTTCCAGGATTATTTTAAGAGCTGAGCCAATAACAAGAATCAGCCTTATCAAGAAAGAGTAATTCTCCATTCAGAATGTGACCTCTGGTCTTGGGTATAATCATCCCCACCTCTGAGACAAAAGACTTTTGCTACTACCATTTATGCTTTATCTTTTCTAGGATCTGTCCATTCTAGCTAAGAAGTATTTGAAATAGTTTGTGACCACCCTTGGAAAATCACCTCCAGTATGATTAGACAAGAATATCTCAGCCCATGTGTTCACACACTTAAAATATCTGCAGATCAAAGTCCTCCTCCTTAGTTTTTCAGAAACTAAGTATTTTTGATGTTACAAATTATTATACTGCTCTGCTATGTGAACTCTCATAATTTTGTTCAACTATAGGCATACATATGATGCAAGGCATAGGCATGCCGTAGTTGGAGGCTATAACAACTGTATATACCCTGTAAGTGTTACTGGCTTTTCTTCAAGACTAACACGGACTTTCAGAAGCTATAAATAAAATTTTACATGAAAAGAAGTTTCGAAAACCTTCAGTGTTATAGAAGACATCAGCAACTGAAGCTTCTATGCTGACCACCTATACTAGCTTTAAAAAACAGTTGACATGGACTGTACAATTTATAAAAATCAGCACTAGGAAAAAGGGCAGTGAGCAAATATTTTACCCAGATACCAGCAGTGCAGCTTTCATACTGCTTTCCCAGAGATTTTAGGACAAATAATAAAAAAAAAAAAGTGATAGCCAAAGAACTGGTGGATAAAAGTTAACCTTCTGAAGTTAATTAAAAAAGCCAAAGGGAATATTATAGTAGTGTAGAAACCACAGATGAAAAGAAAGCTCTCCCATTTATTTAAATAAATGGAAGGAGAGAGTACATAGACCATTCAGGCTGAAATAAAAGAGCTACACAGTGCCAGAAGCAGAGATGTTTGATTTATGATAAAGAACAAAGTGTAACTTTGCAAAGTTTAGCAAACACACAGAATCAGTTCTTTAGAAAGAAAATTGGGACAAACTATGAAGTTAAAGCTTGTAATGCAACTAGCTAATTGAAATTTAGGGTAGTCAAGCATGTGGCATGATAAAAAGGACACAAGTCATGCTTAATATAACAATTTATGAAGAATTAATATAAGAATACTTTAATCTACATTCTACATTCCAGTACATTTTCCAGTTATTGATGCATATAATGTCCTTCTCTCTTATATTAACCAATTATACTTCATCATACATATTAACCCCGCCAGTACTGTCCCATCCCTCAAAGCTCTAATCACAAGTCTCAGGGAAAGGGGAGATATTTTGGATCAAGGGAGCAACAACATCCCAAATTTCTCCCCATAAAATGTCCTTTTAGAATACTTTCTACCAGTTTAGAATGGACTCAGTGTTTATTAATCAGCCAGAGATCCTCAGTTTGAAGAATGCAGTAAAATAAAATAGTATTGTACTATTTAATCTTCCAGCCACTTTCCTCAATCCACTTGACATTTAGGTAAATTCTTGGCTAGTAAAGCCCCCTGCCCTACCCTTCCAGGGCAGGATCTACACCTTCACATTTCCTCCATTTATATTTTTCATCAGCCAATGAAGGTTATCTAAATCTTCAGTACTAATTCCTTGCTGGATAAAGGGAACACATTAGTCTGACCTGAATAATTATGACATTACAGCACAGAGTTAACCAAAAGGTTCCAAGTCCAGAGTAGCTGAAATATTTTGATGCAGAAGGCAATATTGCAGAAAACCAGCAGATTTTTTAGCTGTGGAATAGCAATTTCAGATGATGCTATGAAGTAATTCTAGTTGAAAAAAGGATACATTTCTTTATAATGCTCCTTATAATGAATTTTAAGTTACTTACTGAATGTTCAGAGTGCTGAACTCCAGAATTTTATACTGCAGTTTAAGTGACCATAGGATTTTGGTGCAAAAGAAAACACATTTATGCTGTTAAGTACCAGTTGTCAGAATTTGCTAATATTACTAGTTCTTTAATACATCATCAACACAAGGTCTGCTTAGAAACACGAGTGTACTTTGTATAAAGCAAAAAGGTGAATTATCTAAGATCACCTGTCTTTTGAATAATAGGCCTTGAGAGCACATTTCAGGGAAACTCAGTTGCTACAAGTTTTTTAGGAGTAATTTTCATTTCCTTCTCATTGCGTCTCATGAGCTTTAAAATTCAAGTACTGTTTTTACAGAATGACTTCTGGAATACACCACAAACAAACATAATTTAATATGACACTGTTCTCAAAAAGACTACACACGTTTCCCCATGTCAGGGTGGTAGAATGGACTTACTTACACCTACACTTAAACTGAGACATACAACACTGAGCTACATGCACAGTGGTGGAAATTTTTGGATGAAATCATCTTGTCTCCTGAATATTTTGATGATAAGACAAGAGTATCACAAGCAGTATGTGGAACCATACTGCTCAGAAATACTTGGGCTCGGTAAAACTGTCTTTTCCAATAAAAACCACTACAATAAGCTTAAACACAACTAGGAAAACTAGAAACACAGTAGGAATGCAGAGCAATAGTAACGGCGTTCAGCCCACGTCTATACAGTGACAGATTTGATGCAATATTCGCATGTAAAAAATTTGAATACCTGTTTGAATAAAATCTCTGTGAGAACCTTATTTTGAAACAAGGACAATTTGTAATTCCTCAATTATTTAATTTACATTAATAGCCACTTTTAACAATTTCTTGTATGTAAAGTAGAATGTTGAGGGCTTTACTCTATTTTCTTGCTAAAAACGTGCTGATGGACAAATAGCAACATGAGCAGTGGTGCCTAGATATACATCATTAGATTTTTCCTTATATGTAGCAGTTGAAAAGTTCATTTGTTTGCACTGAAAAAGTCAATGTGCAACAGGCAAAAATGGAAAGGACTATGATTAAAAACTTAAATGAAATTACTGCTGAGAATTTTCCCAGTTTTTGAACTTGATTGAACACAGGTAGATTTCCCATTCTGCAAAGGGTTTCTCTTCAGTACAAGTGTTATATTCTTTCTAGCTTTCAATATATATGCAAATAAAAAAAACTCATAGAGTAAGCAGAACTCCTTAAGTCTTTACAAAGCAGTGTTATTTTCTGAGCCTGAAAAAGTGCACTGTCTTCCATCTCACACATAAAACACTCAGGACAACTAACTGAAGTGCAGCAGAAGTCTTCAGTATCAAAAAAAAAACAAGACCAAAGTATTCTGTATTTTTGTCTGTGGGAGCAGTATTCAAGTTCATCTTGAAAGTTTTGCTTGAAGGGCAACAACTTTTAAGCCAAATGCTCTAGGAGAATCTAGTACAAAACTCCACTGAACTATGTGGTAAGATACAGTCCTGAACATTTTGCACAGTGGACATCAGTCCTTATCTGCCTGTCTAATCCAACATTTACTACATCTTCTATTTTAACATCCTTGTTACTCTCACAGCCTTCCCAAATTACCCAATAATAACCAGCTGAAGGTATTGTTCAGGCTGCCTGGTTATTGCATACCTGGTTTTCCATGCAGAGAATTATAGGGGATTTTTTTCACCAGCATTTTTTTTGTCCCTGAATGCAGCAATGAAAGAACTACCAAGAAAACTCCAAGTAAAATTCTGGAAGGTACTGCTGGATATCATCTGGTCCCACTCAAGGATACAAATAGGGGTTTCAGTTCTGTAAAGGGAAGGTATATATGGGTGACCAAAGGGCTGTAAAATACCCATAGTAAGAATATCTGACAAGCTTCTTCATAGCACAACTTCTGTGTCTCCAAGGTAGGCTAGCAGGTAAGAGGATGGTAAAATCAACAGATTGTATAAAGAAATTCCCACTGTTTGCAGAGCTGATAGCCCAATGCTGTCAATTTTTATGTGTTCTAAGGTAAATATGTTTTGCAAATTACTGGTTTGTAACATTGATTTTCAGCCTTTAATTTAATTTGACAGACATTTCTGATTTTCTTTCCTTCCCCTACTATTAAGCAAAAGTAAGGTCCTGTGCTTGAGGAGGACTATCTTCTTGTGCTGGTACACACAGGGAGCTGACCAGCTGGAAAGCAGCTGTGCAGAGAACCGCCTTGTGATCCTTGTGGAGAACATGATGAACACAAAACAGCAAGTCATCTTTGCAAATCAGGTAAACAGTATCCTTGACTGCAGCAGAAAGAGCTGCTAATAATAAGATAAGGAAGGGGAACCTTCCCTTTAGCACTAGACAGGCCACATCTGAAGTCCTGGGTCCAATCCTGGGTCCTTCATTCACATAGAAGCTCGTTTACTAGAAGAAGCCCTGTAAAGGGCCAGGAAAATGATTAAGGAACTGAAGCATCTTTCATATGAGTGCGAGCTGGGACCACTCAACCTGGAGATAAGTTTCATGTTTGGGATCTCATATGTCCCCAGTGGGGTAAAACCAAACACTGAGCCAGGCTGTTCTCAACAGTGTCAAGGAATAGGGCAAGAGACAAAGGGCATGAACTGAAACAAAGGGAATTCAATCTGAACATAAGACAAGAACTCCACTCTTCATTCTAGAAGTAGTCAGGTACTGGCACAGGCTGCCTAGGAAGATCTTGGAAACTTCAGTCATGCAAATACTTGAAACCCATCATAACACAGTCCTGGGCAACTTGCATTATCTGTATGTGCTCAGACAGCAGGAAAGTTGTACCAGATCTCCAGATACCCCTTTCAATGCCAGCCATTCTGTAATTATACTCTATATTTACCTTCTGGACTAAAAAATACCCCACCAAAACAGAACAAAATAAACCAAAAAAACCCCACCCAAAAAACCAGTATTTTGTAAAAAAACCTCCAGCTACTAAAGATTGCAGGATGCTTTTCCTGCACCTCACTCTGCACCAGACCAACCTAAACAATAGTGATTTGTATGTTTATCCCATCCAGAAATGTGAAAGGTAAAGGCAAAGGAAGGATGGCAGTATTCATGGTGCTGCTGGGTAGAGACAATATACATTTTGTAGTTCTGTTTTGCTGTTAAATTTCTCTGTGATCCATTGTTTTTTCTTAAAGCTGTAGAAAATACAAAGCAAGGAAGTCCTGATGGATTACTTTCACTCTTAGAACAAAGCTACTATGACTAAGATTCCTCTCAGGACACACTTTCTTGGGTTTTTAAGTCAGATCTATGACTTTCAGACTTCACTGCATGAGAATAAAAATTAACACAAGAAAACACTGTAAAGTTACTTAGAGATGCTACAGGAATGTTTCCTTACTATTGAATTAGAATGTGAAGGAACCCTACTATCATGTTACAGAGCTGTTTTATAGATCTCTCCTCACTTGGTGTAGTGTTCAAACACAGTAAGGGCAAATGCATCAAACTGCCAGTCTTGTCAATCAGTCAGTGTTCTACATGAAACTTCTTGCCTTCCTGGCAATTTTTCTTACTAGCCTTGGTGATCCTTTCTTGCTCCCAGACTCCCAAAAACTCTTTGTAGCAAATCCGCACAGAAACACTTGGTGAACAGGCCTAGATTGGTGTAACTGCTTACTCAACATGTTTTTATTTAGGAGTTACTTTCATTAACAAAATCACTACTCCTAAATGAGCAGAAATTTTTGTACATTCATTAAGCAAAACAATTCCTCAAGCATATTGAAAATAAAACCACTTACCATATGCTTCACAAACAGCTAATTGCTCAGAAGAAAAATTCAGGCAATTTGCAGTGGTAGTAATAGGGAACACCTCTTCCCCTCAGCAGCAGTTTCCCTTTTTTAAGGACTGTTCTTTATACCCATACTGGGAACTGTGATCTACTTTGCAATGAATTGTGCATTTGCAATTTAGTCATCTTGCTTGAAATGAACTGTTTCCATAAGCTAGCTGATACGATTATTTTCTCCCTTCCAATTTCCACACAACCTGTAACAGCACACAGCTGGGTCAACATAGCCAAGAACATACTTTGACACACTGATTGTAAGAACTGCTGCCAAGTTTAGTGCATATGAAGGAAACAAACAATTTAACTGAAGCTGGAAAATTGTCCTTTCAGCTTCACACTTCAGGTTGAAGTAATTGTGCTCTAAACCCACAGGTATTGAAAGCTTCTTCTATTTCTACTCTGGATAACTCTGAATTCTACAGTAACAGAGATGTAGAAATCTATGTTAAAACTTTTCTAATTTTGAATATTTCATTTTCATTAATGGAAAAGAAATCCATGTTTTCAGAAAAGTGTTTTCAAAGATGCTACAAAAAGCACTGAATTTTTCCATCAATGCAAGAGCTTCAGTTAAGTGTCTCCAGAAGCTTACCTACACCATTAAATATAATGATCACATGGTGGTGGTGGAGGAGACTAAAAAACCAAAAAACTAAAGAAACAAACAAGCCAACCCCAAAACCTCCAAAATAAAAAAACCCAACCACAAAACAAACAAACAAAAAAAAGCCCCAAGTTCACACACAGAGAAAAATCAAGTGGACTAGCTGCTCTAACAATTGCTTTGGTTTAGACCATTTTGTCTGTAAATCCTGCCTTTTACATGCTATGAACTCTTAACTGTTAAGTAGCCTTCATAATCTAGAATGTAACCATAATATAAGCATATATTACATTTCTATTCAAGGATAATAAAGGCAGACATGGGATAATACGGGCAGAAATACCTTCTTATAGTGAGACTTCATTTCACCTGTAAAGCCATCAAGACCTTATAAATAACAGACCTCAGTTCCTAGAGCAACACAGGGGAAACATTGTCTTTTTCCGACATACAACTGAGTTCTAATTTCAGATGCATCCAGCTGTGCTGAAATTAAACTCATTTGAATAAGTAGTCAAAATTTCAGTAGAAAGTCATAAGTTGATTTTTTGCAAAGAAGCAAATGGAGTTACATTAAAAATTTTACATGATTATCAACATGAAATTAAATTCTGGACAAATTATAAAAAGTTAGTAGGAGACATATGATAAAGAGGTCACGGGAAAAATACATGGTTTAAGTCCACTGTTATGCCAGTGGTGAACCAATTTATAAAGATGGGTAACTAGCAGCTGTCCAACAGCTATCCAGCTCAGGACTAAGCTTTACAGAGTAAGTGCTACATAAAGCAACATACAAACTAACAGAAATACAAATGCCAGTACATAAATACAACACACTGCCACCCAAGGATCCCTTCAAATAACTGTTTATAAACAGGTTTTATGAAACTAGAGTGGCTCAAATTTTGCAACATAGTTTCTTACTCAAAAAATAGATACCTCAATATTTGGCAATAATATTTTGATTTTAAGGAACTTTCTCAGATCAAAGAAATCTGCTTATGTCCTTACCAGCAGCTGTGGAATGCAGATTTCCAGTCACTCCAGACAGCATGAGGGATTGCATTCTACTCATATGGAAGAAAAGGTTCCAGATGAACCTTTAAGCTCCTAACCACACATAGCTGAAAACCTGGTAACTTGGGAGCTTTCCTTTTAGAGCTTCTAGTTTATCACTCTTTAGGGATTCTTCTTATCCCATTTTGCGAGTCCCAATACAGTTCATTGTTCTTTTGGGAAAGAAGAGCTTTGTTTTTGCTCATATAAAGTATTTAAAAAAAAAAAAATTGTCCTTTTTGAGGACAATGTAAATGTAGCCCTTTGTTTTGAACTGAGACTACTTAAAATACTTTACAGGTCTCTATCAAGCTTAGGACAATCAGATAATAAGCAAAGAAGTTTCATTTCAGTAAAGGTAAGTCACTTTTCTCCTAAAGGCACACTGATGCAGGAACAAAAAGCTATAGATGAGTTAGCAACAGCAGAACCAATTTAAGCCACTTTATTATAGCTGTGCAAAAATACAGCAGAAAAATATTTTAGACATTACTGAGATGAGGTCAAAGAAAACTGACAGACATAAAGGACATGCTCCCTGTTAAGCAAGATGGGGTCATAAACATTCAGATCATCCAAGGATGAACAAGGTCACAGAAGACAGCAAAGATGGAATACAGTAATGAAAATATTAAAAAGCAACAGAAAACATGAGATTGAGGTTGGTGATAAATTTGAAGATTCAAGAGAAGGACACTGGCTTGGTTATAATTATCAGTTAGTTAATACCTGAAATAATGTACTATTGATGAGACATTTTATTTTACAAATATTTATAGATCCCAGTTCACTCATTGCTATGTAAGACAGAAAAGAAATCATAAATCTGTTGAAAGAGTGAAAGTTATACAAGAAAATAAGGTCCCTTCCCTCTCTTTCTCAACAGTTCCTTGTTCTCAGCTTCCCCAGACTGTGCTCTGGGATTTGTTAATACTGGAAAAATGGGGAACATTTCAACTAATTAGGAAATGTTTGAACTGGGGAGCAGCCTTTCAACTTTTGCCTGACAACTTGTGTTAAAATGACAAGTTCCTCACTTTTCACTGGGAATTTACCTTATATTGAAAAATCACTGCATGAAAACTTACTGAGGGGGGAAAGGCCATACAGGTGGCTGCCACTGTCTCTATTTGTTTTCACAGATTCTGCTGTATTTTCATTACCATCAATGTCGCAATGATCGCAATCCTGACACAATCTTGATCCTGAAATAAGTTACTAATAGCGTTAAAGCTCGCTCTATCTTTAATAGATACATTTTTCAAGTAGGGAGTTTTCAGGATCATCATCACAATCGAGTAGCCATTTGGGAGAGTGCACCCAGGGGAAATAAATCTCATGATGCCATTGATCCCAGCTTTCTTTAAAGCCTATTCCTCCTAATTAGTGCTGAAGAATTCTGAGTTAGCTTCCACTAGATTCATCTTTTGCATGTAATTATGAGGGTACACATGTCCTTGAAATAGAAAAGTAGAGAAACTAGAAAAACAGAAAGAGTATTTTTTTGTAGACAGACTTATAAATCACAGCTTTCTTGGTGATACGCCTGATGTTGAAATTCTGTAATGATTTACAGTATTGTAACTTACATCAACATATGTTCTATTCCTTTGTGCTGTGAAGATAAACAACTGTAGAGATGCCACTTCTGTTTTAAATGTTAAAGCTTAGGTAAGACTTAATTATAGAAGAAATTAGGGTGTGCTGTATTTTGGTACTGAGGTGTGATATTGCGCTTAAATAGTACAGTCATATTATGCAAAAACCTGGAAACAGGTGGTTGCTGCAATGTGCAGATAATTAGTATTGCTGGAATTAAGCTAAGAAAAAGCTACTGAACAGATTTGCCAGGTGTATTACATATGGAATTACAAAATAGTTAATATTCCTAGCATATGACTCACACCAATAAATCTCATGGTAAATACAGCTTTCCTACAGTGATATCCTAATTCTAATTAAAAATTCTAATAAATAATAATAAAAAATAAATTGTAATAAAAACTTCCTGACAAAAGCACTTTTACAGCTAGAATATAATTTCTAAATTATAGCGATTGATAGAGTGAGAGCAAGAAAGCAATGCCTTAACTTCTCTATCCAAAGAGTTCTGAAGATTTCTCCCTTGCAGAGAAATCTGACTCATATAAAAAAATCCATCATATGTAAACAAAGGTCTGCTTGAGACAGCAGACTGAGCATTATACTCTTTGTTTTTACACATACATAGTTTTACCTGTTGGTTTAAATAATTTTAATGAATTCATACAAGTAGGCTTTGGAACATCATTTATAAAGCTTTCTTTTCATGAAAAAATGGCTCACTTCCTAAAGTATTCAGAAGTTGGTCGTGCTCCAAGTTTAAAGACTATTAGTCAGCTACAATGACTACTTCTAGTAGTCATCAGCAAGTAAACCTAAATTTCCCACTCTAAGTAGGAGGAAAATAGTTGGGTTTGACCTGATTAATATTGGATCTTAAAGAAAAGCTGAAGATGAACTCAAAACTAGTATCTCCACAGTTATTCACCTGGTTTCTAAGAGATACTCCTATTTGAGAAAGGGATACTCAATATCTTTAACCCTTCAATACACATCCTAGGCAGCATATTAAGCTGAAACTGTCTTGAAGCCTGTCATGCTTCTGGAACAGATGGGCATACTAACCATCTTCTGCAGTTTCCCTGTGTTCTATTAAGGACATAAATGTCAGATTTAAGCAGACTGATTCATTTTGAAGACTACCAAGCTATTTCAAATAACAACAAAGACAAGTACCACAGTTGGGCAGGCTGCCTACAGGCTTCTGCAAGTTCTCTCCTTTTAAGAAGCATGTCAGGCAGGAAGGATTTTCTCAGATGTCTACACATTTAAATTCCAGGAAGGGAGCTAGATTCTGCAGACTTGAGTAGTGGCTAGAGCAGCAGGTGCAGAGAGTTCTTCATAGGCTCAGTGTCATACATGAAGAACCTTCTCATCCAGTCCAGTTCACAGTACTCTTGTATAATGGTGGCATCACCAGTGTATATCAGTCCATGCATTACCATGCAAGTTTAGCTGCTCAGATGGCACATGTAGTGCTCTGCATAACTACATTTCAAAGTACTGTTCAGTCTGAATGGAATCTTTAAGCCCTTCCTGCTTTTCAGGCAGATCTCTGACTAAAGCAACTCCACATCTGCATTCGTGACACTATTTCAGATTATATAGGCTGACTGAAAAATATTCACACACATCTTTTTTTACAGCTCAGGAATATGATACTCAAACTGAATTGATATTGATATGACTGTTTCTGCAGTGCTTCTGACTTACTTTAATCATGGAGTGACCTACAGAACTCCTTGCTCACCTGTCTTGATGCCTATACTAAATGCTGAAATTATTGTGTATAACTAAACTTTCTATGTACAACTTCAGCAGGCCAGGAGTAGACACTAGGTATTTAAAGATTTTTAAAAACTACAGAGCTATTACATACCTGAATCCCAAAAAGTATTTATTATAACCTGAATCCTGAAAAGTAGTTATTTCCATGGAAAGTATCTTGCTCATCCAGTTCCATGAATAGCCTAGTAGTCCGGCCAAACTATGTAGTGTTTGAATTAGTTTCTATGACTTTGATATATAACTGATATTGTGTTTCTATCAAGCCCTCTGCACAGAGACCGTGCTAAAAGAGATATTACTGGGCTGCAACTCTTCACCTATGGGACACCATTTTGAAAAATTCAGCAGGCTACAATAACAACTGTCCTTCTATATGTAGTTATACATGGAAAAAAGTCAGTACAATTGGAATACAGTATCATTAAAGATCCCTTTTGTAACTCTGCTGGCCACTCTATTGATGATACAGGCCAGGATGTCATTTGCCTTACTGTAAATGAATTATTCTCTGGATTGAAATAACTTCATGTCTTGTCTTAAGAATGCTGCATTAAAAAAGGGTCATGCAGAAAAATATCATTAGAAATACCCAGAGCATAATAAACTGTTTCTCAGAGGTCAGATGTTCTGGGACTGGACACAGTGTAAGGATGTCAATAAGATGCATTGGTCTAGCACAAATGCAGCTAAATTCTGTTTAAGTGCTTCTAGTTCTGTGTTAGATTGCGTGAAGCTAAGTCTGTTCTCTGAG
This sequence comes from Poecile atricapillus, assembly GCF_030490865.1. Taxonomy (NCBI): domain Eukaryota; kingdom Metazoa; phylum Chordata; class Aves; order Passeriformes; family Paridae; genus Poecile; species Poecile atricapillus. The sequence continues at coordinate 45,082,565 of NC_081252.1, forward strand.
TGCATCTGAATGCTAACGTAAGGCTAGAAGAAGCTTGTGACCACCAGTCTCAAAGGCATGTGTATTTTCACTCAATCATCTCAATTCAGAAAATCTTTATTCATGTTTTCATACCTTCTGAGTAAACCATTACACTGCATATAAAAGAGTTTCTCCCAATCCACCCCTTTTCACAAAATATGAATAGACCAGAACAGAATCCTGAATGAAAGCCAGTTCCCACAATTTCTGATGTTAGCTCAGGTCTGTTCAGGGGAATAGTTTAATAGAAGCTCAAGAATATCAGTTTACTTGAGCACACAGTATCTTCTATTCTGTGTATTCATTAGCTCTCCACCTTTGCAACATATTACATAGCTACTTAAAGTAACCTGAATCCATCAATTCACAATGAATTGAAAGCAGCAAATTATTTTCAGCCTCAGCCTTCCAATATGATCTTTCTGATTTAACGGGAAACTGCAGAGTATTATTTCTGTTGAGTCTTTTAAGGTAAAATACCATAGAAAATTAAAGGAGTTACAACTACTCTAAATTAAAAAGGCAAGTGTAAAATTTTTGGATGTTCAAAAGATCTCAGAGCAACAGCTAACTGGAAACCTAATCAATTTTACAGGACATTTAGGGTGTGTTTACATCAACTCATTTGCAGGATACAATAGTTACTTACTATAGGTAAAACTATATAGTTCTATGGCATCAAATTCTCCTTTATACACTGTGAATTAAAACCAAGTACAGAGCATTAAATATAATGGCATTAGAGCAAAGACTAGGGTATTCAGTTCTAAGTAACAAAGGCCATTGTAAAATTTTAATCCTAAATGGTTTTAGGTCCAAAATTCTGTGGTGGAGGTGGAAGTGAGCTCTCTGTTCTTCTTCAGCATTATTCTAATTAAACCTGTCATCTAATGTGATCTCACAAGATGGCTGAGTAGGTAGTTTAGGGTAACTGGCTAACATACAGTTCTTCCATCAGAAAAACTGAGCACTACAACCATATTAATTTGTTTTAAATTATATTTTCTAAGAAAAACTAGCAAATTCTAGTTAAATCATTGTACATCTACAAAGTATATTCTACTTGCTTTATTTTCTGATCTAGCATCTCAGCTGAATTCTTCACTGAAGACACGGAATCATTATTCTGAATGCATCAAACAAGATCTACAAGTGCCAAAACACTCTATACCAAAAGCCATGCTGACATTATGAAAGGGCAAGAACTGAAAATTCTAGTGCCTGTGCACAGCCTGCATGCAGCTATGGCACTCTACATAAAATGTATATGTATGATCTCCAAATTTATGAATGCCACACTGCATCACTCTGATGTTGTTATATGCAACAATATGGCTGAGAAGACAGGACATTGCTTCTTAATTTTGTCAGCCTGCATTTCACAACAACTGGTAGGTAGTAGCCCTCAGACACAAACAATTTTTATATTTTTGAACATACCATAAGGAAAACATGTCTTCTGGAGAAATGAAAAATAAACAATGTCTTCTGGGAAAATAGAAACAATAAAAAAACTGGTTATTAAAAAAGCATTTCTAATGAATTTATAATTCATAAAAGCATTTTCCATTAATTTGACAAGATGTTATTATATTAATTTTATGGGAAATGAACTATAATAATTATTATAATTATATGGTATAGGTTCAGTCTGTTTTACCTCCTCTCAGCAATACTGCAAGGGTCGTGGCTACTTCAGTGAAACACCCTTCAGTTGTTTCAAGAGTGTCAGCTAATAAAGCAAGCTAATTCAAATGACATTTCCTCATTTTAGTGGAGATTGGCAAGAATTGTCTTGTTGCAGAGCAGTGAGGTGTATATAGAGGCACTACACACCCTCTTCCCCACCACACCTTCCCCCTCAGTCATTGAAGTCCAGTATAAGCAGCAGTTTTCTTTTTCACCAGGTTATGGCAGCATCTCATTTCACACTTGAGTCATTCTCAACATCACTTATAGCTCAGAATAAACTCATTAATTTTCACATGGGAAAATTGAACGCACTGCTGTGCCATTCATCAGTTACACCATTCATTCACTGGTCTTCCCAAATACACTTTTACCTAACTACTCCAACAGAGGAAAGTGATCCAACAATTAAGAAGTATTTTTTAAATCCCTAGACACAGATAAATTTCTGACCCATACTGGCAAGATTACTCATAGTTTTACCTCAAGTAGAACACAGCAATTGAATAGAATGCTTTTCTGGATTTCAGATTATTACATCTAAACTGTCATGATGCATCTAAATTTTCATCTGTACAGTGATAGTAACATTCCTAGTAGTTATTCTAGAAACTAATATTGAAGATTAATTCCTTAATATTTAAATGCTCTTTTGATGCCTACAGCACTACAGTGTCACTGCCACCAAATGCAAACAGGATTTTATGAAAGGACTCCCTAAAGCACTAGAACTCTAAGTCAATATAAATATTATTCAAATAGTTTTATGAAGAATTTGGTGTGTTTCACAGACTTCCTGGCAAGGGCTTCAAACCTCTTCTTCCCCATGTCTGTTGCTGAGAAACACAGGGCTCAGTTTTCAAGCTTTTATAGCACAGTTGCAAGCACTACCTTTATATAAAACCAGCTTGTCATATCTTGTATGCCATACCCATCAGGCTTGCAAGAAAACACATTTCTACAGAAAGTGAACATGTGTTCAATATCCAAATAAGTATACACAAAATGCCTATATGTCTATAAAAAACACTGCCTGTTTTTAAGTCTAGCAAGCAAAAGAAATTAAAATGTAAATTTTATAAAAGTCTGGCTTTACTTTATCTGAGGAAACATATTTCTGTGATAGCCCTGAGGCACTGATGATTATGCCAATTTATCCTTCACTGCTCTATATAAAGATTGACCTTTCCCTCCTAACCAGTAATAGTTAAATTGCTTAAACACTGTATATTCTCAACGAAGGCATTTAATAGAAATGGTCTGTCCAATAGCTGCCTACTCAAACAGCTGAAATCCAGTAAATATTAAGAGAATAGAATAACTATCTGGTAATTCTTAATGAGCTTTTTAAAATTTGATTACACAGTGACTTTCTAGTACTTCTTTCGGGTGGTATTCTAGTTTTAAGTAGAGTTTAAGTAATTGACATTATAAACTGATTTTAATATCTAATACATCAGTTTAGATGTATATATATCAAGGTATGAGTAATAATAAATTTAAAGGCCTACACAAGTAAAAAACATGGAAATCTAAAAAGTCTAACTTTACAGAACTGATTACCTAGTGTGCGATGTGCTCTGAAGTCTGAATTTTATCTTTTATTAGCTATATTGACAAATATCCCTCAAGGACTCAAATTACATGTTTTTTTGTGGTAGATATACCATCTTGGTTCACCTAGTCTGGGCTAGTTCTAGCATGATCCTGTGAAGTATTTCCACCCTAAGTGCAGTGTGGGTAACAGATCCATGGCATCACATATTTTACAGATCCACCTTGTCTAATTATATTATTTGTTAATGGAAACTCCTGAAGGTCCTCCATAAATGATTTTTTATGTGCCATTAAGAGAGGGACCTTGAATTTCCATTGATATTAACTAGAACTATTAAGAAACATTTTTAGCATTTACAGATGAAATAGGAACAGCTGCCTTGACTTTCTTTTCTGATGCAGACTCTTAATAAGAGACTTAATAAAGATATTCCCATGCTCCTCCCCATCTATGACTGCAGTATTATGGTTCTATATCTTGTAGGTCTGTAGGCAAAGGAGTCCCTTTTGGTGCCCATTTATCACACTGAAACATCCTATGAGCTGAAGAAGCTGTATCTAGAAAGACACACTCATAAGATGGCTGTAAAATAATCATTTACTACGGAGTCTCCCCCATAAAACTAGTAAAACTTAGTGCCTAAGGACACCTCTAGTCCATTGGTCTTTGCAACTTTTCTGGAACTAACTTCCCATGAACCTTGTTCCCTTGCAAAGAAAAAACATTTGAAGATAAATACAATTGCAAAAATTAAGTGCATTAACTTTTGTAAGTGGTACTGGTACTTTTGTTTATTTTCTCCCATTTGTTCTTTTAAAGAACTCATCTTCACCCTTACCCCATTCACTCCAGGAAATCAGTTTTCACGCATATGCACACCTTTTCTTAATGTTTATTTAAGATCAGGTTTTCGCTTTTTCAGTGCCAAAGGCACATGATCCTTAGAAAAAGTTGAACACTAAAAAAAAAAAATTAAAAATTTATTTAAAGTAAATGCTTTTCTTTCACATAAATATACAGTTCAAAGTTACTTAACCCCAAGAATTTTCCTCCAAGCACCACTTTTATGAAGTGTAAGTCATTGATGACTTTTTTTTAATTTGGCACAAAAAAGCATTGAGTATTTGCCCAGTTTTCCTGTTATCTGAATATATATATATATATATATTTATACACTCATATATATAGTTATATTCATATACATGAAACAGAAAGACTCCAAACTGCCCCAGAACAGCTGGAAAAACACTGAGATCTTTGTTTTCTTCTTTCCACTTAAAGATGTCTGAAGGAAAGGAATTGATCATCTAGGTTTCACTACCTTGATAATCTAATTCTTAGATATAAGCTATTTGAAGTCCTGTCTATATCCAACTCTTCATGCCTTTTAATTACTATAATGACAAGCTGTTGGGTTTTTTTGTTGTTGTTTGTTTGTTTTTCTGTATAGAATCCATAAATCAAAGTATGTGCAAAGCACAAACTATTTAAATATAAGGAAATGGATAGGAAGCTAAAGTAAAGCAGGGTAACAAAAATGTATGATCAGAGTATTGACAGGGAAATAAATAAAATTGCCTGTGTTTAGCAGTTCATCTAAGAACACATTATCTGTAGACTGTACAGCTGTATTAGAGAGTATATTTTACTTAATTTGAGAGCCTTTAAAAGCAAGTATGGCATCTGGAACTGAAAATCTATCATAATGATTGCTGAGCTTTTCACATATAAGTTGTTTGACCAATAACAGAGTATATAACCTGCCTCCACTGAACTTCAGACATGCCAGTGTTTTGGTAAAAATATGAACTAGTTCAAGCTGAGAAAACTACAGACACAATCAGTTAACCAATTTGTTCCTGCATTTCATATCAGAATATAAACTTAAATGAGATTTGAAGATGCAATCCTAGCAAGTTAAAGATCAGAACTTTGATTTGTCCCTATAATTTCAGAACATGCCATCAGTTTCTGTATTACTCTTATACATGCTACCCACACGTGGCACACATGGACTGACTTGACATAATTAACCATATGTCACATTTTATTTGTAAATAAATACAAATTACAAATTGTTAAATACAATTGTTGCTACTTTCCAGTATTGCAACAACAGAACTATCCGAACAAGGAATGCCAGCCTCAGTTTAGAAGTATTGTATTTATTCAAATACACTACACCTATCTGTGCTGACAGATAGATGCTATAGACAGAAGACAAAAGATGACATTCACTCAGAGTTAAAAAACACCCTGTAGAGTTTCTGATCCATTAAATTTCTCTACATCTTTAGCTTCAGCTTATTGAATTGGCTTTTAAATCGTCCTGGGACCAACAAAAGCATTCAACATACTAATACCGGCCTTTTCATTATAACTCTTAACACCATTACTATGATAGCCCTTGTGTCACTAGTCACTGGTACCATTGAGCATATTTCAAGCAACCCACTTCCACCAAACTTCCATTTCCACTGTGTAGCCATGGTCTGATTCAGTTATTAATCTGCAGGTTACGGTCTCCTTTCACTATTCCTTAAACATACTCATATAGATCATCAGTAAGATATGCCTTGTCACCCCAGCAGCAGTTTCTTTTCAATTATGACTATGTATTTAAGTGCCATTTATTTCACAGCAACACACAAAACCAAGTTATAGAAGCAGAAAAAGGCTTCTGTGATTAGCCATCTTTTGCAGCCTATTTTAAATTTCAAGATATAAAATATTCAGTGGAGATCAATTAGCAATACATACAATTTAAACACTTTAAAAAATGATAGCTTACATTATAAAAGTGCTTTCTTACAATACATTCTTTAACCTAATGCATCAACAGTCCAGCAATCCCAATGAATCTTCTTATTTGAAGGAAATATTCAATTACAATGAAAATATGAATACCTTGAAATGAGAACACTCCAGTAAAAAAAGGTTGCAGCTGCTTGCCAGATAGTGTGCAGGATAATAATACAGAATATTCCTGTACCTTTCCAGTGTTGCCCTTTCTCCTCTGTCCTGCATGGCAGCCTTTACTACCCCATAAAGCGCTCATGACATACATGTGGCATTCACGCACAGTGAAGAACCACAATCAAATCTGTTACTTGTTAGGAAGCATCAAACCTTTACCTCCTGGCCCATCTGACAGGATGGCTGCTGAGCTCACTGCTCACACCTTAACCTTCAGCTGGGCTCATTTATTTCCCGGGAAACACGTTCAGAAAAATGACAGTTACAGGAACAGGTTAGCAGAGCTTGCCTGGGGGATGGGAAATTCCAAACTAAGAAAAGCTTCTCAAAAAAGGTTTATAGCTTTCCAAGCTTACATGTAGACTAAACAAGGACAAGCCTAATAAAATTAATTGCTTCACAATAACAAGCTTTGTGCTTATATTCTGAAAATACTGTAAGCTGTATCTGCTTAAAACAATATTGAATGGTCAGGTGGTTTGCAGTTTTAAAGCATGTTAGCATAATCAGCCTTAAATTAAAACAGATGGGAATGACAGATATGTTAAGGTTATTAAAGACCTCTAAAGGATAGAGTTAAATAAGGTTACCTAATCCATCTTAGAAGGGTATTATGAATTGCATCACTTAAGTAAGAATAGTATTCTTGTATCTATTTTTGATTTTACAAGACTAAATGAAACAACTAACACAATGTAACCAATGGCATGTACATTATATACACCTACTTGTTTCAGTTTTGAGCAAAAAAACCAGGATGTTTCCTGATCTTGAAAGGCTTTCATCCAGATCTTTAAAGAATGAAGATGATAATTTTCCTGATGTTGCAGTACATAGTGAATCCTTACCAATGAGCACAATATATCAGCCCACTAAAAATCAGCATATTGTATCTATGTAGAGAGAATGAGAATTCTACCACTAAAACCCTCAAATGTTGTGGTACAGACTTCTCAGGTGGTCTTTTAAACAAAACCCAACCCCCCCCCAGCCCTTCAAAGCTTACAACACACTGTTATTGTCACCTGTGCAAAGTGTGTGATACAAATTTAGCAATCTTGTCTTCATACATGCAACAGCTATTAACATGCCTTTTAAGGGCTTGTTCTTACTACCATAGCTATGATAAAAACATCTGTGATACCTCTTACAAGTGGAGTGGGAGTCTTGCCTCAAGCTTCCACTCCTGTACCAATACAATGTTTTCTTCCTGTGAAACATTTTTCAACTGAGTAAGGAGTTTTCAACAAGCAGCCAAACTAGCTTAAAGCCTTCTAGTTAAATATGAAAATGAAGTGGGAAATATGGGTAAGAGCCTGCTCACATCAGAGGGAGAAAAACCTCAACTCACACACACGAGGTAAATTCTTAGCACCGGGCCATCTTGTAAAGGCACTTTTATCGACCTTCCCCATGGAATACAACAGGCTGTTCAGAAACCCAACCAGGAATTAGTGTTAAACACGCTTTCTGAGGAGAGATGCCAGAACCAGCTTCCAGGCAGAAAAAGGATTTATGAATCCTGTTTGGGTTTTGAGATGAATAGGTGTTAATATGCTGAGACTTGTCAAAACTACAATGCTATCTCAGTATGTACAAAGGCCATATAATATCCTTTTTTTAACCTTCCCTTCCCCCATCTTGACAATCCCCAGACTAACAAATCCCAGTTCCCAAGGTTAACTGAAGATTGGGTAACAGCACTGGCTCCCAGAATCACTTCTCTGAATTTAGATGCCTATATTGAAGTAAATCCCATTTTGCAACCAGATTGGAAATTATTTTCAAGGATTTCCAACATCGAGATACACAGACAGTTTAATTCAGCTGGAGCACCTAACATCTAAAGTTCTGTCACTGTAAACTTTAAATTTTGAAAGTGTGACTGAGGCTTTTCAAAATCTTTCAATGCCTCTATTTTTTTTAAGTAAATGACCCAACACCTATTTTTAATATACAATTTGCTAAAAATTTTGACATTTTTTACTACTTTTGCTGCACCAGAAAATGCAAAGTGATCAGTAATCAACTTGTCTACTTCGTGGCCTTTGTAAGATTAAACAAAGCTTTTATTCAGCTACAGATTACATCCAACTATTTAAAGAGATCTACATAATAGAAGTTTTCCTTGTGCATTTTATGTATAACAGAGCTGCGCTAGGTCAACCATCACCTATTGAAATGCTCAGCTACATTTTCCCAGCTGCAGGGCACTAACAATTTCTGGGCACATTCTAACCATCCACCAGGATTTAAAGTAACTGAACTGATATCTAACAGCAGTTTAATTCACTAAGACTAAATTCAATCAGCACTCAGAAGGAAAGGGGATTAGAATTAGCATTCTAAATCTGTGTTTGTTAAATCACATATACACTTTCATTTCTATTCAGTAGAGAAAGTTGCAGTGGAGAATATGAAATAGAATCTTCAGTAGTGACAAAATACATAATTCCAAGGCAAGCATATTATGTGAAATTAAAATGCATAGCTCAGATAACATCAGCATTTATAGAACCAGAAGAAAATTTAGACTCATTAGTTTTATTAAAGAGATCAAACATCAAGACAAAAGAAGAGCTTTATCCATAAAAGCTTCCAATAAACCTTAACAAAGAAAGAGCTAGTATATAAATCTCAGTACACGGCTATTTTTCATTATTCTACTTAAAAGTGTTTTTCAAACAGTTTCATATATGGTAGAAGTTTTGGCACAGGTATTTTTTAGGCATGGCAGATATATATCCATTTGTAAATACCTTAAATACTGACTTCTAAGTGTCTTCTGGCAAGTTATACCAGAGTTCCTCATCAAGTTCCCTTAAACAAGAAAAGTGTCTTTTCTTAAATGTGTCTAAGAGAAAATGAATCTAAAAGGTTTCATGTAAAGCAGCTTTACTTTTTTTTAAGTAATATTTTGGAGGACAGCATGAAGAACTAAAGGTAATGCTATAATCATAACAGATCTTGGAAGAACACAGGAAACATGTCTCAAGTCACAAAAAAAGCATCACAGAAACAAAAAACCCCATGTGCCACAATTTAAATTTCTTGCATTATTTAATAAAAATATCAACATTAAAAACAAAGATCAACTACTTACCTTTGCCAAATTGGTCAAGTTAATAATGAGTGTGCACTAACCCCAGTCTTTGCACCACCTTTGCATTGCACTTTGGTTTATGTTTTCATGAACTAGAAACTATTTTTTAAGACAGAAAGCAAGACTGTCAAGTGTCATATGATTCTAGAAACTCTGACTGTTAAAAAAGCCAATTGCTTCCAGTGAAAGCAAGATCTGTCAAAAATTAGCAGGTTACTGAGTTGAAACAATCACTGTTCAAGTAAATGTTACAAATATTTAATAGAGTCAATATTCCACTATTTTTCTTTGAAAAATATTGTATGCTATTTGAAGGACACTTGAAAAATACCAGTTAGTGTGTTAACAGGCTAAAAGCTACCGACACTGACATGCTGCTGTTATCTGAGGCATTAGTCCTACAGCAAACTCAATTCTGCATAGAACAAGCCCTGTTTGTAGATCTGGGGCACTCCCAGAGCCAGGAGGGACAGAGGCAGTTGGGCTTCAAGAAAGCACAGACAGATTTACAACTAAGGGAGGATTTGTTACCTCCTTTCTCTGCAGTAGCCGTCACTTGCAAACTCATTCCCACAAATAAATTCGATCTCCTGTACCCTCAGGCGACCAAATACCAAGTTGTGTAGTTCTTAAATGGCAAGTTCTAAACAATTCTCATTTATTTTCATAGCACCTATTATTCAAAAAGGTAAATAGCTAGTGGAACTACCACTCTGATACAAAATACACCGTTTCTGTACATTATCCACGGGACCCAACCTCAAAGTACATGATGTACTAGCTGCCAGGTTTCAACACTGCTGGAATGTAAAGCCTTGACCAGAAGTCAGTGTTAGTATCCTATGTGTCGAAATGAAAAATGTCAGAAAAAACAGCAGCTGCTTCAAAGAACGAATAAAAAGTACAACTATGAGATTAAAGGAAAAACCTAGGAGGTGCTCACATCCTCAGGGGATTGGCATTTTCTCCAGTCTCAGCGAGACTCTTTAGCACATTCAAGTACAACATATGGGCCTATGTAAGGCTACACTGTAGAAAGCAAAACTGACAAAGATTTTAATCCCCATTAGAAAAGCTTAAGAGCACAACATCCATTTATTTAATATAATATGCCAGGGTCTTACAAAGTCTCAATAAGGAGGGCTTTCAGAGTCTACTAGGCAATTTGGAAGGCTGCTAAGTTATTATGATAGCATTCAATATGTTTGAGTTTATATTGACAATGGCACACACTACTTTGAATAACATTATTGTGCAAACTTCCAGTTGTTAATTATATCCCCCCACTTAGTCACAGCTGAGTACTGTAAGGCAGAAGGCAAGCAGCTGTCCAGGGCAGAAATAGCATCAGTCTTCACTGCCTACCTCAAACTTGACATAGTCTTGGAAGTACTTGCAAACTTGCTGTCTCTGAAAGAAAAAGGAGAAAAGAGTCTGGAACAGAATGTTACACAATAATAAAACTGTGTAAATAGAAAAACAGAAACATCTTTACCTCTCAATTCACAACTCAGGTGGCAGAAGCGCCAGACCTGATACTTCTGACACTTCCTTACACTTCCTCGCTTCTGCTATGTCAGCTTTCCCTTATCGCTAAGAAGCTTTGGGTCAATCTAGATAAAAATGCCCTGGAGTTAACAAAGACTGTAACAGCAGAATGGGAAACTACAGGAAGAGCAGATAAGACTACTTATAGCACTTCTCCACAGTTAATAATGCATTGGCAGAAAATTAGTTGAGGTTTTGGCCAGTTGTGTTGGAATACCATTTATACTACAGTAGACACTTGGCAGTTTCTTTCACTCAGAACTGTTTTTCCTAACTTAAGTTCAAATGCATTTTGCTATCTCTTCTCATCTCAGCAATGACTTAAATTGGAAGTTCCTGGGAGACAGGTGATGTTCAAAAGGAATAAATGAAAGCAGTATATAAGTTGTAATTATTTCAACTATTTAGTTATATTGTTAAACAGAAGTGGACTACCTGAGGCAATCAGGACTGCAAACCATGCTTTATCTTTACCTGTCAACAGACACTATGGCAGATCCCAAGACTTAAAAGTAACTTTTTATCCTATTACATCTAATGAGAAAATATTTTACCACCGTAGTTTTAAACCTTGCTGCCTCACTGTTGATTGTACCCAGACAATGTAACTCCAAGACATACCCCAACAAGTGCAAAGGAGACATCTAACTAAGTTTGTTACAGCAGTATCACCGTAACAGTAGTCTCAGAGATGACCTAGAGACTCTTCAGTTAAACCACATACATGCAGAAAAATCTGAAAAGACCTACTCTGAGTGCTATTACAGAGTCTTTTCACTTATCAGTTGGTTTTTGAAAGGTCACTTTCACATTTCTTGTAGTAAATGCAGCTGTAACATTTATTTTGGCATCTAGTCAGTGTTTGGTGGGCTCGATATTTTTTCACATACGTTACACTTCAAAATCTTCACTGAAACAGTTCGCTGTTTCCTCAAAAATGAAAATATTAAAGTTGTAAGACTCTCTGAAGAAATTCAAGTTCTGTTCCTCTGCCAAAGTTGACACAGCTTCTGTGAAAAGCAAACTTGCCTCTAGCCTTGCACCAATAAAACTGTGCAAATAACTCCAGCTCATATTCCACTCCACAAGTTTTATAATAAATGGGTTGCACTCTAATTCTTGTGCCGTGCCCAGCAGCACTAGGCAGAGGTGCTACTTTGAGACCAGCTGTGTGGCTAACTTCTACCTTAATTCATGAGCCAAGCAGAGTTTGGATTTTCACTAACTTCCCACAGCAAAGCAAGTTAGTTCTCTAACTTCTGTCAAAAACTCAGGAGCCACAGGGACCAAAAATCACCCTACTAGTCTTAATCAGGTAATTCTTAAAGCACACTTGCCACAGAAAATACAACTATTTCATAGTAGCAAAATCCATCTACAGATGCTTTCTTCAGGGTGAAGACAACTTCGTTTTTATTTTAATTTTCACTATTTCTTGACATATTACAGTGACTTTGTCTATACTGAGCTTTTATTAGTGTGAAGCCTGGCCATGTTCTGTGCAACATGGCTTTGTATTTGAATTACTGTATTTTGGTAAGCATACAATTAGGGTTATTTTAGTTGATTCTGCTTTCCTTAATCCAATATTATGAAAGCAATAAAAGGCTTGGAAAAAGACTAGGGGAGATACTGAAGCTGTTATTCTCCTCAGTAGTAAGCACAAAACCCTTTTTTGTTTTGCTGGTATTTTTAAAGAAAAGACATCTTGACTATGTTCTCAAGCCAGATCAAGGCTTCCATCATTAATTCCATTCAGTACTGAAATGAAAACTCACAGAAACAGTTTCTCAATAAGTGGCTGAACTAAAATATATGAAAGTTGAGTAGGTGACAATCTACCAGGGTAAGGAAACTAAAAGCTTAGTATGGTATACATTTAAATTTCATGCATAAATTTTTTCTCCTTTTAAGAAAAAATAAGACTCTATTCAATCTCATAATCAATGTAATTAGGGAGGTGTGGTAAAAAGAAACAAGGTAAAAATCAGACATCCATATAATTTGAAGAATCTTGGAACAGAAGGGAACTGGGCAGAAACAAGACTGACTCATTCACACCACAGAATTAACTTTCAGGAAGAACAAGATTTTTAATCATGCCTACAATCCAGCCCCATGGTCCAGAGCTTTTGTGGTTTGAAAACAAGATTTCATAGCTATTGGTGCTCCAAAGCTTGTGTGCCATTGGGTAGATATTACAGCAAACAGTTGGACCCATTTCCACAAGGAACAAATATTGCCAAGTTAAATGATCTGCTTTATGGTAGACTATAACAGGATTTTTTATTTTAACACTATAGCAACATCCACTACATTCTCACTGAGAAATTCAGTTTCTCTAGGGTTTAAGGTGTTCAACTGTTCCTTAAAAATACTGAAACTCACTTCTCTCATGTTGCAGAAAGTAAAGGATAGAGTTAGATCATAGAAATTGGTGTGGCTCTTTATCTCAAATAATATCTGTATGCTCTCTTTCTCCATATTTAAGTCTCACAATCTTAGCCCCTCATACAACTACTAGATTAAAACTTTTTTAAAAATTATAAAAAGTTTGAAAATTACTGTTTTCTAACAGAAACCAGTTCTTCAGTTTTGGCACATTACTGTTAAAGAAGCCTTCAAAAGGTTGCTAAGAGAAAAAAAGGATATAAAACGAAGCAGTATGGGAACCTTCCTTTCTAGGAATTAAGTTAAAATAATCTTCAAACCAAGCCTTTACTTGATTTTTTTTAAATAGCTTTTATCATACCTAGTAATTGTAATCAAAGATTATCCATTCCACTCTAGTTATCAGGCCTGTATTACAATTTCTGAGGGGGGAAGTGTGAAACATTAGGAATTAATCATTAGCACCCCAAGAAAAGCCAAGAATAAACATTTGTGTCACTTCTCACACTTTTTGTAATGACAACTATTTTGCAACTGCACACATAGAATCAACAATCCGGTTTCACAATTGAAGTAAACTGTGGAGTTAGAGAAATAAGAGTATGGAATGGAGAAAGCAGGCCTTGTGCAGGCGAGGCCAGGTGGGTATGTCCTGCGGGGGTGGGCAGAAGCCTTCTTAAGGCTTGGCAGATGCTTGTGTGGGTTTCACGGGTGGGAAGATCCCATGATGATGGTCCCAAAGTGAGGGGATAGCTTTTGGGCAGGCTAGCACTCTTGTGAGAAGTGAGCTGCCAGTGAGCAGTGCAACCTCGTTCCAGGGTAACACACGCTTGTGAGCAGCTTCCACCTGCTGTGGGACCAGTAGGAGCCAGGCTGCAGGAGTGTTCAGAGGCTGAGGGTCTCCTCTGAAGCACGTTTTTGGGCTTGTGGAGAAAGTACTCACTGGATGATGTCGGGAAGGGTTTCCACAGGAAAGGTGCAGAGCGGTATATGCATTCCACAGGCAGGGTGCACACCAGATGGTGCTTACCAGCAAAGGGCCTTGTGTAAGCATTTGGGTGGGCTTGCAGTCTATGGAAAACAGATCAGGGTGGGGAGGATGGCTGGGAACAGATGAATGGATTTGTCCAGAAAGAGAAGATGCCTTTGAAGGTGGCAGGGTGAAGTGTGCTGTGGCAGCATGGGTCCATAGGCTAAGGGATTGAGGAAAGCTTGTGGGCTTGTGAGCAGTGAGTTGTTGGGGGAAGGACATCCCTCTGAAAGACTTGCACATGCATGTGTGCAGCTCCCATATGGTATGAAGGTGGTGGGGGTGGCAGGAGGGTGCGCTGATGCTATTCATGGGCTGAGTGCCTCATGTTTTGGTGGGCTTGTCTTCCCAGAGAGGACCTGTTATGTGGGGGGGGCCCTTACCCATCAGTGGAGTGCCTCGTGTTTGGAGCAGGCCTCCAGCCTCGTGAAAGGTGGTTGGTTGGAGAGCAGCAGTCACCACTAAGTGCGATAGAAGGTGTTGAGAAAGGACTGGGGATATGCAGGGAGGAGCTTTGTCTAGGGGTGACAGGGGTTTGTGAGGCAAGACATGGTGGGCAAAAGCTTGCTGTGGTGATTGTGAGCAAAGTGAATCCTGTTAGGGCAGGTTTGTAGCTATGCAAAAAGGCATGTTCTGTGGGGTAAGGAGAAAGCCTTGTCCTAGAATGACCACTGCTTTTGTGCAACTTCCATTTGCTGTGTGGCCCTTGTAGGCCACAAGAGTGTGATGAGTGCAGTGATTAATGTTTGAGGGAGTCCCATCTTGAAAAAATGCCATTCCAGTTAGAGGGGATGGCCTGTGAGTGGCAGGTACCTGCAACAATGACAAGCTGCATGAGGGATGACTTGAACTTATGTGCATGACCTTAGTTAACCACCCACCTCCCTTCCCCACATTTTAGGTTTATTTACAGCAAAAACCAACCTTAGAAAAAGTTAAAATTATGTGTTATCCTACCATCTATGGACTTTTTTAGTGATACTCTTCTTAGCTGCCTCCTTAAGGCTTAAACTGACCACCTTTCTTGGGAAAGACTTGAGACACACTTTAAAACAAGTTCACAGAAAACTGCTGTAGCCCAACTCATATTTCAGCTTCTACTCTGACTATTCTCTTCTGACTCCCTGCTTTAGAACACACATTTTTTGGACTATTACACTTTAATTTGTAATTTCTCTTTCCCGTCCTTCTCTACTTTATTACTGTCTAGCAAAGACACATGCTACCCAGTGCCCAGTTAGCTCATATCCCCTCTCAGCACCTACCTGTTTCCAGTCACTTCAATTCAGCAGGGATTTTTGTTTGTTGTTGTCTTAATGGCACAGTCCAGATGGAACTAAAAGAATAAAGCTGTGGAAGGTGATTCTCTGAAGCTGCATGTACTTGTGATGCCTGGAAGGTTCTACTGGTATGCTACAGCTGGCTACAGTTCCCTGAAATCCCTGATGTTTTTCTGTCTAATGTTGGTGGTCTTTTTAGAATTTGGACTGAGGCTAGTATGGGTTATAATTTAACTTGATTGGTATGAAACTACTTTCATTCCAAATACTGCTGGCTGTGCCAAGCACACTGTTATACTTGGGGTGTTCAGAGACAGGGTAAAGGTGACTGATAATGTCCAAATTTTTTTGTTTGCTGTAGAGGAAAGAGGTGGTGGGCAAAAGATGAAATGAAGAGAAGGAGGAAAATCTGATAAATGAGTAGGGTACTCTAACACCTAAACAGTGTTTACCTGAGATGTAGGTTGTAGGTTTATCCTTCTGAAACCTATCAAGAGTAATAGCACTGGAGGAATTATTATAGAGTGTCTTCATGCTGAATGTTGCAATTCATAACTGTATGGATTTATTGATTTTGAGAGCTATTGCGTGTGCTGTCATAGCAGTTAAAAGATAATATTATTTTACAATAATTTATTTTTTATTGCTATTTAGAATTCTCTTAGGCATAATTAAGATGTTGGTGCTTGGCTGCAGGAACAGGTAAAGCTAGGATCCATCACCTGTTGCCATTTTTAAATTTATCTTGTCTTAACAGCACTATTTTGTTAGCATTGCTGTGCTGGGCTGTTACTCAGCTATGCTGAGTTTGTAGATCTAGATTCTGAAATGCAGATACTGACCCAGTTTATTGAAATGGAGAAGTGCCCTGTGAGGTGTTAAGCTTGATTCTGTCTGGTGTGGTGCACTCTGGACTGCTGTGATCTTGGCACGTAGTGCTAAATTTTTATTCCACCCAAACTAGGTTTATCTTTAAATGCCTCAAAGTAGTGCTTCTGGGAGCTGTGATTGCTATGGTAATTCTGCTCATAGAGTGGGCTTGTAAGCACACCTACACTCAGGCAACTTCAGTGGCTGCAGATATATTTGGTGACACAGCAGTCAGTAGGAAGAGTTGCAATGGTTTTGTTTAACGTGGATTTTTTTTTTAAATTGGAACAGATTGCTTTCATCATGCAGAATTTTTTATATGAAAAGGACCTGAGTGAACAATCTGTTGCCTACATTGTACTCTTAAGGTTTTCACTGAGAGGTAGAAAGCTGTAAGCCAGCCTTGGAGGTCTACTCTTGCCTTTTAGGAAGAGAGCAGTCTATGAGTGACCCAGGTGGAACCATGGCAAAGCAGAGCTTATGAAAATGAGATATTACTTCCATCAGCCATCTTGTCTTGGTGAACGGGTCAGAAGTGGTGTAACTGTGTAGTGCTTGAGACACCCAGATGTCTTTCTATAGCAATCAATGATTTGCAGCAAATACCCCTTCTTTGTGGCCCAGCATAAAAATATGGAAACATTTACATCTTTCCTGGGGCTAGGATGAAGCATAAATTACAGAAGGCACCTTTTAAACATCTTTAACTCAGGCAATTTAGAAATTTATGCCATCTTTTAAGGGTGTCTTCCCTTCTCAAAGCAGGACGTTTTCGTACTCATGTTTTGTGACCATTTTTACTTTATTTTTGGTAAGAAAGTAGGCTCTCTGTTGTTTCTCAGTAGCTGTTTTGGTTTTTATGATACTGAATAAGTTTAAGAATTTCAAGTTGTTGCCAAAGAAGTTTAAAAAAATCCTTTCTGAGTTGGGTAATGTTGATTTAGAGATTCTTTACTTTGCAGTAGTATAGCTTCCATAGAAAGCTGCATTTGGGCATCTCCTATTTTAACTGAAGAGTCTATTGTGTTCTGTCCTGCTTAATCTTTTAGATTAAGATGAAAAGGATGATTGCCCTCAAATGTATCACTTTCAGTTTGACTTCTTCATACCACAAGTAGTGACTCTTCTTAAGAGCAGTAACTCTCTGTATAGCACTGTAACAGTTTCTGCCAGCCTGAACTTTTAGCATGTAAGAGATTGCATGAGCCAATAGAAACACCAAGTGAGGGACAAAATTTCATGTTCATAGTTACAATTGTTTGTGCTTGATTAAAGTATTTACATTGCACTTAAATAATATTTTGGTAAAAATTTCATAACAGAAAGGAAAGATTAAGTGATGTGTTATAATTGTAGATCAAATTTCTAGAATGTGTTTAGTTGCATGTTTAGAAAGCAATGGACTCTGCCTACATCTCCAGATTACTTCTCTTGCCTTTGCTAGTAACTGCAAAGTAATGTGAATAGTAACAGCAGAGATAATAAGAGGACACAAGGAGGAAAATATGTGTAAAGCACACACCAATTTTACCTTTATGTTGGTGTCCCGATTCTTTATCAGGATTCCTTTTGTTGTACATTGCTTTTAAAAGACTAAACCAGACATCATAATGTTTGCTTAACAATTGGAGTGCTGTGTTTGCTGAGGTGTATCTAAAAATGGTCCTTGGCAACAAGGTTCAGAGATTTTTAGAATAATAACAATAGTGACTGGTGGCCGTTTATTTGAAGACAATTGGCCTTCTCACTGTGGAAGATAAAAGTGACTTTGCTATAAGCACTTCTCTGCATAAATCTTTTCTATTGATGATGGATTAATCTTAAATGGTATCTTGAAAATGTCCCACTAAAGAATAATAGAAGACTTTTTTGTGAACAGTTACATTGTAATATTGTAATTTGTAATATTTGTCCATCGTGATTCAATTTATCAGCTTCATTTTTTTTCAACAGAAAGTCTACTGGTACTTCCATATTTGACTCCTCCAATTCTGTGAAACATATCCTCATAATTCATAATATGATTTGAGAACAGTGTCCTAAATTACTGTCTAATTCACAGCTGGGCTTATTATTCTCAAAATATTTTCCAGAGTGATTGTTGGCACAGAGCAAAACAAGATTAAGTGTTGTTCACAATGGGTTGCTTCAAAGTTGTTTTGATTTTTTCAGTGTGTTGTGTCTTGTTTTTAAAGCCAAGCATTGTGGTTTAACCCCATTTAGCAAGCCAGTGCAGGCACCTGCTTACCTGAAAGGTGGGGCTGAACCACTCTGTCATCCATAAAATAAAACAGTTTGTAGAACTTCTGGATGTAGTTTAATACCCCAAAACTCAGAGCAAGTAAAATTCTGGTAGGCTGAGATACTCTGTAATGTACATTTTTATGCATGAGCTATTTATTTCCATGAAACCCTTCCTGCACAAGTTTTTGTCTGACATCAAGCAGCCAGAATGAAATTCTGAATGAAATGTTGTCATGTTCAAGGACAGAAGTAGCAGGTGAAATACGACAATGAAGTAAATGCATGTTCATTTATTTTGGGTAGGAAAGTGCTTTTGATTTGAGTGGGTTTTTTCCTGCACAACACTTAATTTAGTAGATTCTATTTAGAAGGAAAAATTGAAGTTCCTCAAGAGTAATGGGAATGAAAAAAAAATTCACAACCTGTACTACTGAAATCTGGAATATTTTATATAATCTGGACAATAGAAAAATATGAAAGCTTTGAGTCCAGCAAAAAGGGAAAGATCTTGTTAGCTTTTAGTAGGCTTTATCTATGCCCAGGTGTTTGCTTGTACTCCCTGCATAACTTTACACTTAGATAAATATAGTGATGTAATAGTCTATGGACCATATCCCAGGCTGCCAAAGTAATTCACCTGGCTTGCACCTTGCTTTTGACCATCCAAGAATTTCTTGTCCTGGCAAAGGAATGAGCCACAGGCCAAATCCATATTCTGATGGTAGCTGCATATTTGACTGAGTCTTGACCTTCTGTCCCTGCCAAAGACCAAAATGAAGTAGTGAAGGGTTTTGCAATCTGTGCAGTAAGCACGTCTTTTCTGAAATGTTCTGTAAATGTTCTGTACTGTACATACAGTTTGCGACATGATGGGAGAAAAACTGAGGTATATTATTCTAATCTCCATAACTGGCAATTTTAGCAGGAAGGTGGATTCCCTTTTATTACATTAAAGCTGCGTTCATAATAAGGGAAGCTACCTACACAAAACTATTGAGGTGGGTAGGGTGTTGAGAAGTTAAATACATCTGCCAGTGGGATAACTAATATTAAAAACTTTCTATTTAGACTAGAGTGTTATTCTGAACCAGATTTTTAATCTGCTTGTAGCCCAATAGAAATCCATTTGACTATCAGTATCTTAATTGCACCATAAACTTGAAGCATTATTCTTAATCAGGATTATAGAAAGATAGATGCCGAGGAAAGGGAAGTTGTGTTAATGGAGATGAGAAGCTTTAAGGCCAAGGAAGTTGCTAGTGTCTTTTACCTAAGTCCATGCACCAAGCATGTGCTATCAAACATATTTAGTGGCCAAAGGCCATACAGCAGTGAGCATTAACCAAAGGGATGTTAGAGAAATTTACACTAGATGATGTTGTTCATATATTGGAGTGACTGGAAAAATGGTGCATTGAAAAACACACTTCATCTGATATCTTGTAGCACATTTTTCCTCATGACATGCAAGTGAATATTTAAAATATGAAGCAGGATGTGTGTTTACTGAGAATTTCCAGCAGAAAATGCAAACTTAAAAAAAACCCAAACAACAAACTGAAAGGACTTTAAAAAAAAAAAAATTGTTCTTCAGGGAGTCTTTGAGTATTAAGATAGAAAGTCTGAGAGCACTTCAGTCAGAAATAAAATAATGGCTGGTGAGGATATTAATCTAATTTCAAGCTGTGTCCAGGGATCTGGGGTCTTCAGGATCAAGAATTTCTGCTGGAAATGTTTAGTAACTTTCCACAGGGAAAGACAGTTCCAGGACAAGACATGGGGACAAACCTTAGTCAAGTGAGGTACATAGGACAATCCCACTTTGTGGAAGACACAGGTTGCTGTCCGAGGTAATGCAAAAAATTGAAGGAAGGCTGCTTCTCTGTCTGTCTCTTCTGGTGTCTTTCCCTTCCTCCTTTCCCTTAAAGACAGAAAGTCTAATTTGTGCTTGAGCTTAGTGAGAAATTTTGGAATATAAAATACATAGACATGACCTTGAAAGCTAATGTTTGACAGCATGCCCGATTACTTAGAGGATTATCATGAAAAATTACTTCTACTGAAATCCTTTGCAGTATTGTTTTTAAGCAGGAGTTTGTTAACTTTCCAGACATACTTTTCATATCCACCTGGCTTGTAATATTTTACTTGGTAGCACACAGTGAAATGTTAGGCTTATTAGGATTTCAGTTGGTTAGTTTCAAACAAATACAACAATATATTTATTTATTTAAGTATTTATTTAAATATTTATAAACCTCCTTGCTGATAAAAAGGAAATGGTGCAATATATGCACCATAATACCATGGTCATCAGTTCTTTCAGTGCTTGGAAGTGAGTGCATTTCTTGAACATGCTGTAACTCATCGCTATTCTATATTGGTGCAAATTCCTGAAAGTCAAGCAAGCATGCTTTTTAAACAGAATCCTTGGCAACAAGAAGAAAGGGGGGAAAAAAATCCAAAGGGCTTATTTTTCTAAAGATTGACAGAGGATACAAGTTGAGAGGTGAATCAAGTAAGCTGGATCATGTCCAAAAAGTGAGATTAAGAAGAAAGGAAAGAATCCTAGGCTCAGGCAGTAGAATGATAGAGTAATTTTCTAGGACTTAATAGCGTGACATCAGTGAGCCTTTTAGTTTTGTCTGCCAGTGTTTATTTCCTTTCTAACTTAAGTTCAGTTTGTTTTACTTTTAATTCTGTCCCCAGCAAAAGCATGAGTCACCTCTTGCAAATAGATCCATGTTCCTGAACAGTGCAAGTTTTTATACATGAACTGAGTGGTTTTCAAAGTCGAGAGAATGCAAAACAAACAAGTTCTTTAGAATATACTTGAGCTGCTGTTGATCACTAAGCCAGATCCTTTGCTGATGCAAATGGGTATAACTTCCATTGATTCCAACAGGGTTGTGTTGAGCCTTTACAATACAATAAGGTACTGGGTAGAGAGCTATTACCATCCCACAATCAGGTTTTGTTAAAAAGAAGTTTTGCAAAGTTTTCTCTTGAGGTCCTGTAGAACTGCTTGCAACAGGCTTCAGTAAATGCTGCTGAATTAACAAAATAGTTTCAATTTTCCTCTCTGCTCAGTAAGTATTGTCAGCCTGGTCAGTACCATCAGTCACTTGAAATGAGGTTCTTCATTTATTGGAGCATCCATGAAGTTCTAGAGCAACAGAACTCTGAGAAAAGCTCTGTTTCCTGTACTTTTACTCTCAGGTCCAGCGTGAAGAGTCAATAGCTTATATCAGCTCAGAAGAGTTGGAACAAGAGATGTCCAGCTCTAAAACAAGCATTAGATTTCTTATGCATGCATTGGCTGCTTACTGCTGTGTGGCAGAATGGTCAGAGTTAAACATTTGCTGTTTATTAAGAAGACCAACCATATTACAGTTTCCTGTGAAGGAGATACATTATCTGTTTCTTTAGGAGAAATTTAAGGATGTAAAGAAAACTTTATAGTAAATATGTTTGCTTCTATTGAAACATCAAGTGTTTAAAGTTCAGTAATTTTTTTGGCTTTGCCAGTATAAGAAATTTACATGATCATATTTTTCCCATATGTGCATGCATCATTTGGAGTACATAATAAATATATTTGGAAGAGTGTCAAAATTAAACCTGTAACCCATAATTTATTTGAATATATTTGCTACCTAAAAAAATTTTAATTTTTTTATTTTCACTTACATATAAGTAAAAAAATCTAAGAGTCTACTAATACTATAATACTGATTTAAATATACTAATTTTATGGGTTTGCTATGTACTATATAGTTTCATTTTCCCTGTATTTTAGTTGAAAGCTAAAATGATGAGCAGAATGACAGTGGAGGAAGCCTTCTTGCTCCCTCACCTTTTCCTAGTACACAGGTAATTGCAGCAAGAAAATGCCAGTAGATATTTTCTTTTACTGATGTTAATTTGTATGTTCTTAAATATTTAATTTCTTTAATGATGACTCTGAAGACCTCTACATGAGGGACACTATAAGACAAAGAATCTTAATGAGTCCTCTTGGCATTTATACTCAGAGCTGATCAGAAGCTGTTCTAGGCAAAGTAATCTTGGATCCAGCACTTCTGACAGAGAGAACAGTCAACAGAAGCTGTCATTTCAGGACATTAAGAGTATTAACAGCTTTGGCTTGTTAAATTGAAGCACTATATAGCTTATTCCCTCTTCTAAATTATATAGAGGACTGCAGAGCTTAAAATACCACACTTCAGGTCATATTTCTAATTCTTACCTACTGCCAGACATTGTAAGGGGTATATATTTCTCCACCCTAGGCTACCAGTGCAATACAAATGTGTTACAGCAAAAATTTTAGACTCTGTTGGAGCAGATGCTAATCCCTGATTGCAAATTAATGACTCTACCGTGTTCCTAGTGGAATAATATACTGCATATTATTGCATAGTCCAGTCTCTGTCTAAATGCATGCTTAATAATGCTTAAATGTACAAATAAATGCATTGGCATTGGCTGTTTCAGTTTCTCATCAGTACTGTGTAAAGATCTCAGCTAAGGCTCATGGCTTTCTAACAATATTATCAACAAATATTTACCTGCATCACATATAAAGTAAAGGGGAGCCTGAAATTTGCTTTCATAGTAAGTGGCACATTTGGTGCTTTCCTTTAATCAAACTCATATTTGACCAAGTAAAACACATTGGAAAGAAACTAAGTTGGCCTGGTCTCTCTGGAATGGATCCTGTGAAGTCCTAGTTGAAGATGGAAGAAGATCCTCTGAAGACTATTTAGTCAAAGCTCTGTGCAAAGAAAGGTCATGTAGAGCAGCTTGACATTAGCTGTGTCCAGTCTGATCTTGAATATCTGCAAGGATGGAGACTATATAACCTCTGAAAGCTGTTCCAGTGTTTCATCACCCTAAGTAAAAACTTTTTTGTTTAAACAATTTCCATCCTTTCTCTGGCTACCACTAACAGTCTGGTACAAAATCGACATGCTCCCATCAGATACTTCTCCAGGCTGAACATTCATAGTACTTTCAAACTGTTGTGTGAAAGACACTGCAACCCTTTAATTGCTTTTACTGCCCTTGCTCTGGTATGTCTATGTCTGTCTTCTACCCAGGGAACCCAGACTGTGGTCTCAGCAGTGCTGAGTATAGGGAAAGAACTGCCTCCATCAGCCTGCTGGCTAATGCAACTCAAGATGTTGGCATGTTTTGCTGCACAGATTGGATTCAACTTGTTTTCCATGAAGATCTCCAGGTTTTCCACTCCCATGCCACTTTCCATTCAAATGCACCCCTGTGTGCTTGGGTACTTGGGGTTATTCCTCCTCAGGTGAAGGATTTTTGCACATCCCTTGGATTATCAGGATTAGCCTTAAAAAGTATTTCTGCTGAAAGACTGTTTTTCTTAAAGATTGCATAAAGCTTCAATGGCAAAATGGCTTGGATTTGGGAAGGACTATGGGAATCAGAAAAGCAAATCATGACTTTGCCAGCTCTAAATACTGCAACCTTAAATCAAAACTTGTGGGTAAGTACAGATGTAAAATGGGTTTACATAGACAGTGCCTTTATCCTAATTTCACCATGTATTTCCCTAATACTTCCTGGAAAATGCAGTTTGCAAGTGAGGGCTGGTAGTTTTGTACAAAGTCCCTCTTCCAGATTTTATTTTCTAAAACTTTTTGTGCAGTGCTGCAAGTGGGTGGCACTGGTGGTATGTACTGTTGGAATTTTGCCTTGACCCTGCCAAAATCCATTCAAGCAATGATCTTTGAATACTTCTTTCCAAACCGCATGATTGGCTTTTGGCTTCTGCAAAGGTTATGTTTATCCAAAACCACCCTTAAAATTCAGTCCAAAAAAGCCCCCAAATGTCCTGTTTAGGATATCTAAAATCAGCTTCTTGTGATTGTTTTGTTTTTCCATGCAGCCATTGGTCATGAGCTTAGGCTATGCTTCCAGTCCGAGTGATTAGTTGTAATGTCACTGTTCTATCCTTGCTGGCCATGTGTGTATGGTGCATCTATAAAGATACTTTTCCTTTTACTAATGCTTGATCCAGGGTAGCAATAGAGTCATAAATAAAATCTTTCTTTGCTGTATGTCATTGCAAGAGCATTTCAAGCTTCAAAATGAAAGTTAAAGAGTTTAAAAGCCATCTAGGTTGCATTTGCCACAACATATGTATTTGTTGCAACAACAGATTTGTAACTGAGATCTTGAGTAGCTGGGGAAGACTTAATATGGCTTCAGTGCTGTCAAGAAACAAGATGATTGCTCTTATGTTAGGGCCCTAAAATCACTTTGATGCATTACACATTGATGAAAACATAAGTTTGGTTAAGCAGGAAAGCTGTGGAAAAACTTGCTGATCAATAAAAAAATACAGAAAAAAATTCATCAAATACTGTACCAGCTGCAAATAATTTGATTGTTATATTGCTCTCTCTTCTGCAGATAAACATGGTATCAAACCTCTGTGAAAGCATCTTTCTGAGACATTCTAAAGTAAAAAATAACAATGGCACCAAGAAAATTGAAATGTTCAAGCAGCAGTTTAAATGCAGAGGAGGAAGCTTTTGCATTTTTAACCAGTTAATGGGTATATTTACTCTAAGTTATAAGTAAACAGCATGAGGCTGTCTTTACAGTATAAGTCTTATTAGGGTGATTTTTCAGAGGACTAACTTCAAGTTACTGTGCTTTGAAGTTAAGGGTCTGTAACTCCACCCCCTGAAGGGACTGTGGCTGGAGGAGGGTTCTTTGCAGCACAAGGTTGATAGTGAAGAGAGGTGGTGACAGGTTATCTTTTAGCATCCCTGGGACCCACCAAGGATGACTGAATACATTCCCCACCACACTCAGCACTAGAAAGGTTCCCTGCTCTTGGTACTTGGCAGTCAGTGCAGTGAGGCAGCACTTTGACACACTCTGCAGTGTCCTGAACCTTCTTTCCATTAGGAATGCTCACTTGTCCTCCAGCACAGGAACCTCAGCACATCTTCCACTCTCTTTCCAATGGATTCTGCTTCAGTCTGTGTAGGAGATACAAACATAATAGCTTACACAAGAAGTAAAATACATCAGAAGCAAAACATCCTGGTAAAATGTCAAACCCTGGAAAAATATACATCTTGTGTGTATGTATGGGTTGAAGGAAACAAAAAAAAGACATATCCAACTGTGCCTTTAGTGCCTAGCTTGCTTGTTTCTTTACTGAAACTGAATATCCACTGCAGTGCATTAACTTTCCCATTCAATATAATTTGACTGGAGCTAAGTGAACACTTCTGCCATAATTCTTGTCCATTCTTTAAAGTAGCATTTGAAAGTAATTTCATAGGGATGAGTGACTTAAGCTGGTAGCTTAATGATTTCCCATGACTAAATTAGTGAATTTATTATGCAGTGAAATAAGGACCATAATGTGAATACTGAAGTGTCACAGTCAAATTCTACTTTTGCTCAGTTACAGTTACAAGAGCAGGCTTTGTAGAAGGTACTGAATAATAAGTTTGTGCTGGGCAACGCCCAGGGCTGCCCAGCATTTGATGAGTGTCATTTCTATTTCCTATTTCACAACTATAAGACTGCCTTTTATCTTGGCACATAAACATTTGGCAGACTTTCATTATTTATGTTTATCACAGCCCTTATGCTTTTGCATAAATCATTATGACTGGTTTTTTATGTAACCCAGATAAACAGAATCTCATTGTACATTGTAAGAAATTTCAAGTTAGAAACCATGAATACCTGTATTCATAAGCTACACGAATATAACATTGATGCTTGTCACACTCATTGCTTTCATGTTTCCAAAGACAAGTTTGGAAAGGTATGCATGAGAAACCTACTGCTGAGACCTGGGGTAGCAAGTTTCCCATAGCATTCCTAGAATAACAGAGGAAGAAATATGCAAATCACTTCAAACCCAGACACTTTGGACGCAGCTTACAAATTAGTCTTTTTGGCATAAATCCTAGTTCAATAGCTTGATTATTCAACTGTAGTTTTGCACTCCTGCTACAAAAGGAAGGAATTTCAAGCACGTTGTTTGTGAGCTGCTTACAAGCCCTCCCCTATGAACCCTGGACCTTTTTCTTAACTGCAGCAAAGCAGGCTGAGAACATACCACAGAGCAGTGTGCTGGAATAGTTTTTAAATGTTAATGAATAATATGATTACTTTATTAGAGGACCCTTCTGTGATGTGTTTCCAGGCACTGTTCAGGAATGTATTTATGCACACAATGTTTTATTTGCTTAAGAGAACTAATCATTTTTTTGATATCCTTTGACCTCCCCCCTCCCCCCCCTTCCCCTTTTTCAAATTTTTAAGTTGTTGATATAAAACTTCTGTGAAACAAAGCAGGGTAACTGGCAGAGAACAGTGTTCTAATGTCTGATATAAGTACTTTTGAAGAGTCACGATCTATTCTGTATCCAAATTATTAAGGAGATCCTGTCTATGCAACAGCATTAATCACTCTTTAAATTATGTCCCTGAACTGCTTCCAGAGCTCTAATATATTATTTCTTCATCTCATATTACACATGACAGGAATGAAAAGTGGCTGTAAAAAAGAAGTGGGCACTACTTCCTATTCTAGTTTCTGGTACACATAAAACTACAATCCTACTTATATCTGGCATTAAAAATCTGGATAAGATTCTCACTTGTGGAGAGAATACAATGGTATTGACAGGAATCATTCAAGCATTTTTCTTTAAAGTAGGTTGACAACTCAAAAACCTGTGCTGTAAATTAAAACAGCTCATCCAAGCAGCTGTAAATTGCATGATTAGCACTTACTCAGCAAATGACTTCCTGTGCACCTCACTGACCTTGTCAATATTGTGAGGGGCATAGCTTCAGATGGAGAGAAATTGCTTTTGAATAGCTGCTCTGAGAATGTAAAACCAAGTATCTCTGTAATAAGGAGGCATGAGATAATTTAAAAATACATGAGAATTTTTAAAACATAAAAAGAACATACAAAAATTTTCTGTATATTTGGCGTTCCTGATCCACAGCTTTCTTGTTTGTCTCACTGTTTTGTGTTTAAAGCTATAATTTTAATAATATTTAAAAAAAAAAAAAAAAACAAACCCAAAACAATCTCAGCTTGTTTGGAGGGAAGGTTATTCATTAGCTGTCATATTTATGTAAGAGCTTCCAGCTGTCAACTTAATTGGACTTACATGCAAAAGAAGGCTTTCTTAGCCCAAAGTTTTACTCCTGATGTAAGGTCAATTTCAAGCCAAGCTAAGTTTTTCTGAGAATCTAAATTATGTGTGTGTCATGGTTCCAGTTGGCAATACTGGTGAGATCTGCTAGTCTGCACTAGATTCCTCTGTGTACTTGTTTAACTTAAAGTAAATATTGCCTATTGAAAAGACACTTTTTCAGGGCATAACACTCATTTCAGCTTTAAGATCCTGGATTCTGTGAAATTTATCCTTTTTTTTTTTCCTAATAACTGTAGCCAAAAATTTATCCAGGTAACTCAATTGACAATTAAAAGATTTGAACTCCTTTATGTTTAGAAATATTTTGTCTCCCTCCATAATTTAAAATTTTTTTTTTACAGTTCACCTCTGCACTTTTTTACAAAGTAGACTAATTACAGAACTCTGCCACAAACTGTCTTGCTTCTTGACAAAAGTGATTTTATTTGCAGTTTGAAGGACTTGCTGTCTCTTACTTTTTGTTTCCTGAGTATCTATTGCAATGGCCTTGGCAGCAGAAAAGATTTGGAAGTTAAACAGCATAGCTCAAGGGAGCACTGTTTGACTCCAACAGTTTTGCTGGGCACTTGGATATGTCCAGCCATTGTGACTTAGGTATCAGCTCAATGCTGCTCCACACCCTGAAGGGCTCCTGGACCATAGAACTTGCAAGGACTGTAAAACTTGCATTGTGGATCTTGTGCAGATTTTTTTGGCATTTCAAAATTGAATATTTCAACCATCACTAACACCATTGTCCAGAATTTAAGGCTGTCAGGTGCTCTATAAATTCAGATACTCTCTGTGCTAAAGGATTAAAACTTAATTCACACAATACCCAACTACCTGTAAGAGTCTTTTCCATGGAACAAGAGAGAATGGAGAAAATAGCAATAAAATAATCTGCTTAAGGAAGCTGTTAAGGCCTTGTATTTCATGGTCGGTTCAATACAGGTGGGAAAAATCTCATGGAAGGAAGATTTGGAAAACCAGTTCTATTCTAGGCTGTTCATTCCTGGCTGCATACACAAATGCAGCTGATAATATGCAGTATATTCTATCTGCAGGTGCCCATGTTTGCTCTAAATATTGAAACCTAATTGAATCTCTTCCTATAGAATAGAGAAAATAATCAAAGGGTAGTAAAATAGCCAGCCCAGGCTTACACTGTAGGGGAACATCAAAGGACAGAATTTCTTATGATCTGCATACTATTTGTAACACACTTTTCCCTTACCCTTATCTGAAACAAAATTAATAACATGACTTCCTACTGACATTGCTTGGAACAAAAGTATTAAATCAAAATTATCCATCACTTCTGCCTTCAATTCATGTCTTCTTAGATACAGTAACCTGTACTGAAATTTAAGTACAAAGATGTTCCACTACCTGCTATGCTGCCAATTCAAAACAACTTATCATTACTGTGTATGAATAGATTTCATAGCTGGCTTTGATGAGCAGTGCAGAAGTCTAAATTCCAATAGCAAGTGTTCCTACACTGTGAATTTTCACACTTTGTGTTCAGATCTGCTTTCTTCTACAAATTAGTATAAGAATTCAGAAAGAAAAAACAGGTCAAAGGCATTTTTGTAAGGCATATATCCTCATGTCAGGAAGTAAAGTAAGCTGATAGAAGAGACACTTAGCTGAATCAGAAGAGAAATTTCCAGGTGCTTTGTCTGTTGCCAAAAAAAAATCTTTCAAGTGCTTGCAAACTTTCTGGTTTGCTGTTGTTGTTGTTGTTTGTTTGTTTGCTTTTTTCATAATTGTAATTAATCCACCACCAGAAAGTTCTATGAATAGCTTGTGGGAAGTCTTAGGGAAAGGCTGGTATCTTAGGAATAATAAGCCATGTATTTTAGGTATGTCGCTGTCATAATGACGCACCTCTGAATTTTACAGGATGTAGTCTGTTATAAAACTGTTAAAGTGCAGTTCTGTCCATATGTTACTCCTTATGTTATTTGGATAAAATTCTGGTAAATTCAGTAGCAGCAGCAGGCGGCTTAGGAGCAGTGATTGCAACACATATACTAGATTCTATAGGCTGTGGTCCTGTTTTTTTGGGTTTTTTTTTTTGTTTCTTTTTATTAGCTGAATAAAATGATTCATTCTATGCATATGAAATGTTCAGTTACTAGGGATAAGACTGTGGAATTCTTGTAATTCTAAATTTAATTCAACAAATTGAGTTGTGCCAGCCATGTAGCCCTGATTCTGAAGCAGTTGGAGGAGCAAACTGCTAAAAAAGTGCTAAACTGTTAAAAACCCCCACGTTTTCCATAACGAACTTTGGACTTCATGAGCTACTTTCAGGGTTGGTACTGATTTCTAAATAGAAACTAACTGGTTGGTTAGCATTTTGCAGAAAGTTAATGCTGACATCTAGTGGTGTTCTTTGAGAATTCTAAACCCTGACAAATTTGACATCTTCATAAATGCAACTGCTAATGTGATACTTCTATGCTGTCTGTCAAAATAATAGAATGTGACAGTCCTGTTATAAATAGCTTTCTTTGGGAGGGGTGGGGTGGAATAGTGCCAATATCACCAATTGCAGCTCTATGTTTTTGAAATTATTTTACTCTCTTATACAGAAACGGTGATTCAATGCATTTCTCCTAACTTTCTTATAATAAAAGTACCTAAAATAAAGTATTTATCATAGTTCCATTATTAGTTCAGTTGCTAAATAATGAAGTGCAAAAAAACCATTTAAAATATTCTGGATCTATTATTTTTGTATCAATCTATTTGTATTTAAATTATTAGCCCTAGTAAAGCAGTGACTAATAGTTTCAGGTCTAAAAATCTCAAGGAATTTCAAGAAACCTGTTCAATATTTGCTTATGTATTTGGCCAGGTAGTACTATGTGGGATCAAATCTTCTGTCTTTACTGCCTCCTATGGATTCTCCAAATGAAAAGCTTGTTTTTTGTTTCAGTGCTTTTCATTTAAGGTTTTGATTTGTTTGGGCTTTTTTTTTTCCCCCAAGACTGTTAAGAAATTCAAATCAGAGGAGATGCATAGTATCCATTGTCTGCTTCTAAAGTACTGTAAGGGAGATCACTTCCAAAGTAGATTCTTAGCAGTTAGAGAAAATTAAATTATGTAGTTTGGAGGATACAAATAACGGTTTTGAGACACTCTGGTTGATGCTACTTACACATGCACTTGTTTTCATTACAAATATTAGGTATATAGATTTTAGATGCTGAACTTCAGTTGAAGAGAAATTACTTTGATTTATGGTCATGTTTAAATAGATAGGTGACTCTCATTTTACAGCGTTTCTCAGTGTGATCAAAAGCAATCTGGCATGAAGAACTTAAGACAACACCTAACTTGTGTGGTGTAATTAAAAAGGAAAAACTGATGTGAAGTCCCTTTCAGACAACACAGCCAATGTACTTTATTTCCACAGTATGGATTATACTTTATGCTTGACATAGCCATGCATGCTGAACTGAAGTTACTTAGATATACTGAGACTTCATCTCTCACCTAAATTCCAGAATGTCCAAAACATTGGAGCTATTACCTAGACAGATGCAGAAAATGGCAGAATTATAATTGTAGACTTAATCTTTGGACAATTGATAAGAAATTACTCATGTGTTCATTTGGCCAGTAGTAGGGAAAAGATGTAAGATGCTCCTATAGCCTAATACATGACCTTCAGAAGGTCAACCTATATTGTAAATTTAAACTGCCAATGATCTTTTTGTGCAAATCCTATTTTCACATGTGCATATGATCAGAAACAGTATAAATATGGAAGCCCAAGATTGTAAGGAAATTGCACTAAGGTTGAAGCAATCAAAAAAGGCTGTATTCCATAGGGAAGGGCTCCAAGGTCAAATACATGTTCTGGGTTTACTTTCCTCATCTTCAGTAGTGATGTCAGGGCAATGAGTTGCAGGTTGGTGAAACTCACCAAATCTTTCTCAAGTCTTTCAGCATGCAAGACACATGCAGAAACTGCTGCTTCAGAAGGCTTCCAGACAGTCCAGAAAGCACTACTTGGCAAGTTCCCCCTTTTTCTTTTCCTCTGTGTATTGCTTCTACAGACTGCAGTGCTAAAACATTAATGCAACCGATTTTCACAGAACTTTTCAATGCTCTTCTCATAATTTCCTGTTGCTGTCTGTTGCTTTACACTTGCTTTCTCCTTAAGCGACTTCCAAATGAGCAGCCCTGCCTTCATCATCCAATAAACAAAAGATAGAACTGAAACCTAACCAATAAATAATAAACTAAATCTGTAAATGCTTTTCAGGGTATCTTCACATCCAGAAAAATATCAGAGTGATAGTTTTTACTAGTTTTCTATTGATCAAATGGCAAGAAGTCTATAAACTTGCCTTTCTTTAAAAGACAGTTTTCAACTGTGCATAATGTGAATGACATGATTACAACCAGTAGATTAACATGCTATATGTTATATTTTCATTTTGGAGAAATTAAATACAGGGATTCTAAAATCTCACATTCTTCTATTAAAAATAGCTAGTTTCCTGAAAAAAGTAATGCCTTGATCTCTGTATTGATGAGCAACTGAGCAATTCAGATAAGCGTGTGGTATAATATCTGTAAACCATAAGCAAGCTATCAATTGACAGGAGGTAATGTCTTGATTCATGTGACAATTTTTCTAATAATTCTTTGCCCTGTACTCATTATAGACAAGTGTATAACAAATTTTTTCACTGTGGGATGTTACCGTTGTCAATGTATATTCTCACTCCTGCACTTTTCCTGTGCAATATTCTCTTTGCTTTTCACTTTGTACTGCAGGTTTGGGGTTCCTTACATTGTAGGTAGTGTTTCATGGTCTGTGACAGTGGCTTGTGCAGATATTTGGAAGATCGTCCTGATCTAGACTGTCTGTAAAAGCAGGAAGCAGATCCCAATGATGTGGACTCTCACCTATTTGGTTTATTTGGCTGTGTTATTTGGCAAGATTTTCTGCAGAATGTAAAATCATCTCTTGAAGAATCTTTCTAGCTCTGTCTTTTTTTTTAATTAACAAATATCAGTAATTGGTTGCATAACACAATGTTTCAAATGGATATTAAAAACTCATTAGACTGATTCAAGCAGTCTCTGTGTTGACTTTTAATTGTCAGGTCATCTTGCATATTTCCTGTGTTACTAGCAGTGAATGATAAATCCTTATTTCTGGTAAATTAGGTCAGAATTCACCCAATGTAACCTGCTGTGCAGCAAGATGCCAGTCTTAGATGGAATTTTTCTATATGCTCTGTTCTGATCCCTGGTCCTTATGCTTCTTATGTTTTTGCATGTCTGGGGTGGTCTCATCACTGCAGCAAGGACCCATATTTTAAGTGCATAAACTTTATATCTCATTTTCTGTTGTTTCCATAGATGCACAACACACTGCATGATTTCTTCTTGTCTTTACTGCCTATGTATATCATCATCAAGCACCCCCTGATACTTTATGAAATAGAACCCCTACAGATAACCAGTTTCCAGTGTTACAGACTGTTACTGTTACAATGTTACTGCTGTTTTAGTTGTGCTAAACAGAGTGGTGGCTTGCACTTCCTCAACATTGTTCTGCAGTTTTACTTTCCCTAATGCAAATTAGTCTGAATGTTATGCTATTATTCCATTAAATTCCCCACTGGGTCAAAATTATAGCCAAGTTACTGGAGCATTAGGTAATTAAATCCGCTTATCAGGGTGGTTAATGCAGAACAGCAGAGCTATTACCATGCAGGGGAACATATTTATATGCAAATGCCTATTTGTGTTTACAAACAAATGTTTCCAAATTTATTTTGTATGCTCAAAGCAATAAGCTTTAGGCAAGAAGAAACTGACCTCAAGGAATACATCTTGTGCAATACAGTAAAAAAATTGTAATAGTCTCTAGCTTCAAGACACTGAACCAGGCCCAATACTTTACAATTTGTTTTTAAAATGTTTTCTTGAATTTCACAAGTTTTAATAGATACATTTCTGTCCATAATAGCAATATTTCCACTACTTACATAAAACTTGACATACTAATTAAATGAAATTATAAATGTGTATCAACTGTTAAACCTAGAATTTTATTTAGCCAGTTACAATAAGACACACTTCTCTATTTTTTGTGTCCTTGTTCTGACTAGGAGAAGGAATTGAAACATATTGTTCTATGCTTTATTTATAGATGAAAGTTTTCACATTCTTAATCTTAGAAAAACAACAGATGTTTAAGGTCTGCAGACAAATTTGGTAATAATCTAACACACAGGTCTACATATTTCAATCTAACAAGATTATAGTTAAAGCCTGATATTTTTGCTAGCAGTTACGATTGACCTTTTTTTTCTTCTCTGTGAACAATTTTGTAACTCTGTTCATCTTGCAAAGAGAGGGCTATAAAGGCTCTGTAGACAATGCACCCAAAAAAAGCTGTTTATTGGACTCTAACAGCTGTTGTGTTCACTTGTATTCAGAATGAAAAATAGAAATTTTAAACACCCGTAGAACCAAAGTTTTGTTTAAAAACATTGAATCATGTTACTTCATCCTATACTTTCACTGAGTTCATAATTTTTGTGTTATATTTGTTACATTTAAGATTACATATGTCACGTTTACCACTACTAAAACAAATTCTAACATGTCAAAATTTAATAAGGAAGTTGAAATTATTTGGTATTCTTCAAAAACTTTGTCCAAGTAGCTGTTCCCCAGATACCAGAATCTGGTTTTATAAGGACTGTTATAATTTCTTTGGCTCTCCTGCTCATCAATCTCGATCCTGTAACTAAAATTGCATTATATTGATTTTAGTAGTTAATCAAACGCAAATTAAACAAAGCTGTATTGAGAGCAATGTGTGAATATCCTTGAATTCCTCAAAACAAAACACAGCATTGCCAAAAATCCCACACAGTTAGGTGGAATACACAGAAGAAGGATCATCTGTGTGGAGTCCATGTAAACAGTGATATTTCTGGAAGGCTCACAATCAATATTCACTGCATTTAAAAGCATGCTCATTATTTGCTTACTACCTTGTAAGTGAAGTTAGATGTAGCAGCTCATGTTGTGATACTGAAGCTGTTGTGATACACCTTAGAAACTTTTTAATCCTTGGCAGCTGAGAGTGTTTCCTTTCATGGCACTGAAATTTGATAGGGTTTAAAATATATTTATTTTCATGAAGAAAAAACAACCTAAAGAATAACTTATTGCTGCTATTTCCATATTTTCATGAGAGACATCAGAAAATAAGAGTGGACAAGACATGTACTTGGGCCATTGTAAAGAAGCAATTTTAGATTTGAAGTCAGCTGTCAGCATAGCCAAGTACTTCTTGGGAATGAGGAATTAGAAAGTGTGGACTGTCTGGCTGTGTTTTCACAGTTATTTACTTCTGTGCATCTTACCTTCTTTGAGCTCAAAGGGAGTCTGAGCATTTTGGGCTTTGAGGCCACAGTGATTCCTCAGGAAAAAAATCAATGCAAAAAGATACTGGATAGAGATTTCAGTACATGGAAAGCTACAATGCAGCTGTGACTCTTTTAAATACAGGTTACCTTCAGAAGCCAGAGATTACAATGCCTTCAGAGCATAGTGAGAAAATATTCCTAAAAGTGGTAGGATTGTCCTAATGTTTGCTCTTTGTGTTGCAAGCATAAGCGTAAATCAAATGATGGAATTTCTACTTTATTGAAGTTTGCTGTGTTCACAGTGAAACCACTTGGCATGGGAGCCACTCTATGGGACCTGCATTGGGATATAGATTTCTTGTTGGAAATATGATATGAAAACATGCGTGGCAATGTGCCAGAAAAAGGGGGAACAAGAAAAAAAGAAGGGATTCTGAAACCAGACAATTAAATACTCTGGGGAGATACGATCAAATAGAAACTACTGCAAATCAAAAATGTTTAATATGCATGCTTATTTGTGAAATCTGGATAACAACAAGATTTTAAGAAGGCTGTCACCTTTTGGGGAGAGTTCTTGGAGGTACAAAAATATTTCCACAACACAATATATATAAGTCCTAAATTCTAGCTTCTTTACTACTTCCTTATGAAAAAAGGTTAAAACATTTAAGAGCAATAGTTATATATATACATGAATCCAGTGCTGCAAATATGAAACATTGAGGGACCTCTTTTATAAAATGGTGACATAATGAAGTGAAACATTTTTACCTTCTCTAACCCTGTCTAA
Source organism: Poecile atricapillus (assembly GCF_030490865.1). Lineage (NCBI taxonomy): Eukaryota > Metazoa > Chordata > Aves > Passeriformes > Paridae > Poecile > Poecile atricapillus. Next base: position 45,118,707 of record NC_081252.1, read on the forward strand.
AAGGTTAACTTGAAAGTTACTGACTTCTCCTTTGTCTGGCTCCAGGGCTCTCTCTTTAGGATTAGAATTCCCTGGATGAAAAGTAAAGGCATTGACATAATATGTGTGCTAGAACTGATGCATCATTGCTGGAGCAGTGGAAGATGCAGTGAAAAGGGTTGTAAAAGCTGCTTTTGTAACTGTACCAATAAAGAGAGGAGAGGTAGTGTTTGAACAGGAATCCATCCTAGAGGGGAATTCTCAGTTCTCTAATTTGCCTCCTGGCTAGTCTAAGCAAAGCAACCTAACTGTAGTGAAATGAGCTTTTGTGAATGCTCTTACAGGCCAGAGTATTTCAGATACCTGTTCTTCTCAGGTATCTGTGACCTATTCTTCAATTGCAGTGGATCTTTACAGCCAGTGAAACACATTAGAAAATGTACACTATGGTGTCAAAGCTGATGAGTCAATGTTGTATTTTATCTCTGCATGTTCACTGGCATTTTGAATGTTACTTCCAGGTGAGAAACACTTTAGTCAGAGCCACTGCTCTTGGCTAGATACAAGATAGCTTAAATCCCAAACAATGGCTGGAATTCTCAGCTACCTTCCCAGGTCATGTTCCCAGATTTTATTCACAAACATTTTTTTTATTCCATAAGAGGAATTAAACAAAGAAACTCATGGAAGCAAATTCCTCCAACTTTGAGTTTGGGAAGATGGTAATGAACATATTCTGCCTATGAAACTTTGCATACTCTTTTCCACTTTTGTGTCAACAAAAAGCTAATGTAATTTAATTTTTACAACTTGTAAATTAGCAGTATTGACTGAGCAGCCTTAGAGGAACTATTGCACCCAAAAGTCACATGGCCTGCTAGACACTTCAACAGCACAGTTAAACTTAACCAAATTCATGCAATCACAAGAGAAGCATCTATTCTTGTCTCAGGAGGCAGATCCAAGCTAACTCTGTCTGCCACACTGTCCTCCCTTCTAGCCGCCTTGATGTTGCAGGAAGTCCCCTGTCAAGACTTGACTGAGACCTTTAGTGTTCAGGTCTGCTCTTACCAGCTTTCTTTCTCCTGGTAGCTGTGCTCACTTCCAGACATCTTTAAATTCTGTTTCCATGAACCTGTCCATGGCTGCATAGGATGTCTGAATCCAACCACAACAAAAGGTGCTTTCACCTTTTGAGTGGCTGATAGTCATTGGAAGTGTCTGCATGCCTTCTCTCATTTTAGGCCTTCTCCCTGATGCTTGCAGCATGACTTGCAGTTTACAAAAACACTGAAGTCCCATTAGCCATGTGCTAAGTTAATACACTTTTGTATCTGAAGACCAGGTAAGATCAGCAGACTTCCTGTTGTGAGGTGCCTCAGGGAGGCAAAGACTTAGTTTCAGATAAGCATTGTACACGTGAGAGGCAGGGCTGTAGGCCATGTGTGTGAATTTTGACCTCCTGCTTTGGGGGAGGGGCCGTGTGAGCCCTGGATGAAGTTGTCCCACCCCAAACCCCTTGTGAAGGGCGGCCCAGGTGTTCTGATTGGGTTTGAGTCCCTGGGGGTCTCTCCCTTGCTGTGTTCCTAGTGGTCCCTGACCCTGAACTCCACCCTAGTTCTGTCCCTCAAAACCCCTCACCCTGCCTTTGTTCAGAGCTGTCTCTGAAGGATGGTTTGTTCCCATGCTGGATGAATGGTTTCATCAACAGAGGCCCGTCTCGTTGGTGTTACATGCTGGTTCCCAGAAACTGTAGCTTCCCTGGACATGATCCTGCAGTTGCTGACTACAACAACTTCCTTTTTTCCTAGACTCAGTTTTGGTGGCATGCTAGCTCTCAGAGTGTTCTGAGAGATACTGGAAGTACATCCTCACCCTTCTCTATAGACTGGATAAGCTTAAGCTGGGTCTGTGTAGTAGCTGATTACTCTGCTCTTAAACATGTAAATGAAATGGCTACATCTCCAGTATTTTGCCTGACTGTGTTTAGTTACCATTCAGAACCAATTCACTCAAGCTTACTCTGTCCACAGTGTGAGAGCCGTGCCTAACTTTTGGGCTGTTTTTTTTCTAAATTATTCTCTGGACATGTGGATTGCTTGACTGTGCCCTCCATTAGGTGCTGTCATATTGTTTTCAGCACTTGAAAACATAGGTATAGTGTAAAGTAGGCTACACAGTGGAGTTATGGGAACTTGGGAACCTGATGAGATTGCATACCATTGAAGTAAGCACAAATGTATCCACTTTTATTGTCTGCCTCAAAAATACCAATCATACTTGCTGAATCTGCTCTGGTTCTGTATGTCCTAGAGTGTATATTGCACTGTCTTGCTGGCTCTTGAAAATCACACTGCAAAATGTTTGCAAGAGCTTTGTTGCTTTGAAATTTTCTGTACTAAAATAAATGTTCTTACTCCCAGTGCAAGAGCTCCAAAAGAGCAGAGCTTTTGACCACCCATGTGCTGTTGTCTCCCTGAGCCACTGATATTTTCATAAGGCTCATAAGAGTGTTGAAAAAAATTAACAGCTTCACCAGCATTAGATGGTTTTCCTCTATTGTGCCTGGGACAACTGTAGCTTCCTAATAATCTCCTATGTGTATAGGGAAGAGAGATTTGAGAAGCAATAAATTGTGAGGTGGGATCAAAGAGCACATTTTATCTGTAGTTATGAGTATAGTATAGGGAGAGATGAAATACCTGACAGTATTGCTATGCTGGAATAGTGATCTGCAAAGGTTGTGATTTACTATGTTTCTTACCATCAGTGTGATCTTCTGTGTTCTAAAGCAGCAGAATTAGAACACACAAAATGAAAATCCTCTTCAGATTAACTTAATGTGACTTCAGCTGGCTGTGCTTCTGATCAAATGGCCTCATCCTGACACAAGCACACTGGACAGCATGGAACAGAATTTACTCTTCCTACACCAAGAGCAGCTGTGAAATGGGAATGAAAGGCTTTAGAGACTTTCAGCTCCAAAGGATCTTGGTTGTGGTCTCAGTTTGTGTCCCCACTCCAAGAAAAAAAAAAAATTCTATTTGGCAACTTCTGTAAGAATTCAGAGAACAGAAGTAGGAAGTAAGGGTCTCAACCTCTTTGTTTCCCAGCCGATCTCCCAGCCACCCACCTCCACAGCAAATCTGCCAGTAGTCCCCGACTTAGGGTAGAAACCAGCACAAGCTCCCTCCCTACACAGAGCTCCTGATGGGCAAGCAGTTAACAACACATAGCTTGCAGGTTATAATTTCAAACACTTCTAATGAAGAATTAAACCCCAACTTTATTCTTTTCTGGGTTAGTCTGCAGCTACCCCCTCTTCATTTAAGAGGGGGCCACACAACTACTTAAAGATGTCAGGTGACCTCAGCTGTTGGTGTGTCCTACAAATAGCTGGACCAGTTCTGCAGAATATTCACGAATGCCGAGGTAGTTGAAGCAGCAACACTTCTTGTCCAAGAGGTAGTACCGAGAAAGTCCCCTCCAGGAAACTGGTGGTCAGGTACCTTGGAAAGCAAGGACACACAGATTCACAAACAGTATGAAGAGGACACATATCTGAAAGCTGCAGCTTTAACTTGGACTTTTAAAAACAATTTGTCTGTTTGTTTAGTTTTTTGTTTTTTGGTTTTTTTTTAAGTACAGAATATTTTATTTTCTCTCTTAGAAATTAAATATATTACTATCTCACATATTCAAATTCGCTTTTAAGAGGAATACTGTACATGGCTCTGGAGGAAACGTTCCTGTCTCTACTTTAAAAAACTAATATTCCTATGTTAGTAATCTGTCAGTCAGGATATCAGTTTTTAGGATATGCCCCTGAGCTTTTTCAGAGACACTGGAAATAGCCAGGAATAAATCGCAGCTGAGTTTTGAATAGGATCGTGTGCTGCTGCTTATTTGTGACACATCTGTGTGTTTCAGTCGGTTTACTTGTGGTCAGCAACCACCAGCAGCATCCCAGCTGTGAGGTTAGGAGCTACCTCCGCCCTCAGCACCTCTGAAAGCCTTACCTCAGGAGGGCTCGGTGCCGACGGGGGAGCCGCGGCTGCCGCTGCTCGGGAGACGCTCATCCCGCCGCTTCCCTCGCCGCGCCTGGCCACGCTTTCGCTTTCACTTCTGCATCTGAGCAGAGCGTTTCCTCACGGTTTCGTGTGCTGCGAAACTAGCGCAGAGGAGGGATGCTTACAGACAGAAGGGGATAAAGCCCGCAGAGGTGAGTCGGTAAAATTCTTCACTTCATAGTAATAAATGTGAATATCGAGGTGCAAAGGCAAAGTGCTGCTCAGGAGTTTGGGTGATTTCCTTGATCCTGGATTTCTCTTAACCTGCAAGCTAGCCAAGTCAGTGCCAGTTTTTAAAGTTCTTGCTCATACTGTTAAAACTGTATTTCTTCCTTTTGCCCAACTGAAACGCTGTCCCTGAAGTTTGGTAATGGGTCTGTGCTTTCTTCACTGGACCCCCAGACAAAGCTTAAACACCTAAAGCTGATTCCAGATTTCTTGCAATGAAAAAAACAGGAAAAGGCAGCCCATTGTGCCTCCCTGGAAGTCACCTGAAGAACCTGTTTTGTGATTGTGCAATACATTTCTTCTGCCTTTCAAGCTTAAAGCTGAGCTGGCAACAATTGCTGCAGAACCCAGCAGCTGTCTGATTACCCTAAAACAAACCCTGAGAATGATGCAGACCAGGATGCAAGCTTCTGCCACAGATAAGCTTCCCTTCTGTTTTCCTTTGTGTTTCCAGTAGTTGGGGTGCAGAGGAAAGAGGTCCTTTATTTTCCTCAGCTACAAGGACACGAGTGCTGTGTTTGGCAGCAGCTGTAGCAGGCCAGGCTGTCTGCAGGACCAGCCTGACATGTATTATCCAGCAGGGAATTGTTTTTTCATTATGGTTTATTTTTAACCACCTTTTGTAGTGTTTTTGTGTGTGCCTTTGCAATGCTTTATGTCCCTCTTTCTCTTGCTTGTATCCCCAGTCCCACTGGATTATACAAATGTCTCTCCTTAGGTGGCCAGGTTGCTCCCAAAAATGCAGCCATGAGGTTCCTCTCTGGCCACTACAACATGACTTTTTGTCACTGGAGCAGTCCTAGTGCATGACCTCTGAAAAGTCATGTCAGCTATGGTGTCAAACTCTGCTGGGATCTGACCTGCTAGGCTCCTGCTTGGCTGCAGGTTGCAGTGTCCGTTCCTTAGAGTGTTTTGTTATGATAGCGGAAATTTTTCTCTTTAGAAAACATCAGTTATGAAGAATTTTTCTTTTTTTTTTTTTTTTTTTTTTTTGATACAAATGTGCTAGTTTAATTTCTGTTCTCGGTTCTTGTTTCATTGTTTGCTAAAGCACAATACTCTAATATGTTGAAAGCTCGATCATATTAATTAAACACAGGTTCCTAGCAAAGGAAAATGAGAATTGTAGAAGTAAGAAAGCTTATACTTCCCATGAGTTAGCCTTTTGAGGAGCTCTTCTAGCTTCCTGTTAAGTCTAGGCAGGTTTATTCCCATGTATAGCCTGTTCTGTACAGACAATAATAGCCTTCTCTACCTGGGAGCCCATCCTGCTGAGACTTAACTAATTGGTAAGTTGATGTTGGTAGGTAGGTTCCAAGTTTGTTGGCAGAAGGCCATACAGATATGTACGTATCAAGACTGTGGAGACACTTTAAGCATCAGGGTTGAAAGTATAAGCTTTCTATTTTTTAAAAAAATAAACTTGAAGACAGAAACCTAAGTTCACTGTCCTCTGCTAAAGCATGAAAAAAAATGTTCTGGCAAGCACTCACAAAGTATGTTCTCCTTCTACTAAAGATTTATTCTGTAGAGAATAATCTGGAAGATACAGAGGACTCTTCTTTTGATTAGAAGAAATGCCATTTAATTAGACAAGCTCTATGACTCAGAAGGCTTGTCAAACCCTTCTGGGCTCTTACAGCTCTGTTCTGGTCAGAATTTATATGGAAATAATTTTCTTCCTTGTGCAGTAAAGTTTCATTACAAGATTACCAGGTGAATTTAAATCTAATGGATACTAAATGGAAAATGAACAAAATATGAAAAAGCCCAAGATTCATTAGAAACTTAATGACAAAATAGGTAGAATCATTGAAAATTAGAGTTTCAGTGTTGATATCCTAATCTAAATGACCAAAAGTTATGGGGTGGAGTATATAAATTATTAAATGTGTAAGTTCTCCTGAAAGTATTTGGAAAAATACATTGAATCCATAGGCAGTGTCTCCTCTATAACTTGGCTTTTCTCTATTTTTCTCTCTGATTAGGTTGGCACTGACCTTTTTTTGTGTGTTCTTACTTTCTCATTTATGTTTCTATAACCTGGTGTTCCGTCTTTCTTTATAAGATGAAATGACAGAATTTTGTGTGATCCACTTGTATAATAAAAACTGTCAAGAACTGTAAAAGAAAGTAGTGGTATATTACTCATTTTTACTGCATATAACTATAAATATTTTACATGTAATTAAGCTCAGTGATCAATTACTAACATAAAGAGGCTTATGTACAATTTGTCATATGTAATGTATTTTATGAATGTTGAAGCAATGCAAAATTAATCAATAAAGAGAAAGTGATTAGAAATTTTCATCAATAATAGATAAAAGTTGGTACCTTTTTGAACATACTTATTTTTATGTAAGACAATATTACTACTTTTAAATAAAATTCTTTATTTAGAGAGATTATTAGACATAGCTGTTCTGCAAAAATGAAGGCAGAAAAAAAATCATGAGTTAAAAACACTGACTGTTTGCTCACTATGAAGTCACATGTTTTTTAAGCCTTGCTTGCTTAGCCTTCAGTTGAAGATGCAAGTCCTGTCAAAATGATTGTAATTTGCAGTGTTCAATTTGCCTTTGCAGATAGAATGATGCAAAACGCTCTTCTTTGGTGGAGCAGCTTATACGTCAGACTGATGTTTGTCTTCTGGCCGTGGGCATCAGCTGGAAAGCAATGTCATATCCAAAATGAAATGGCTGACTGCAGTCACCTAAAGCTGACTCAAATTCCCTCTGATCTTCCAAACAATATAACGAGTTTAGACATTTCTCATAATCAGCTAAAACAGCTAGGTCCTGCAAATCTGACCAAGTACAGCCAGCTGGTTTACTTGAATGCAGGCTACAACAGCATCTCTAAACTGCAACCAGAATTGTGCCAAAATGTGCCCCTCTTGCAGACTCTGAAGTTAGAACATAATGAATTGCACAAGTTCCCTGACAGAGTCTTTGCTTCCTGCACCAACCTGACTGAGCTCAATCTAGGATACAACAGACTAAGTATAAAAAATGATCCTTTTGAAACCCTGGAGGTAAGAGTTAGAAATGCATCTTTTCACGTAAATAAAGTATAAATGGGGAATTCACTGTATTTTCCAGTGTGTGTGCAGAACTGCTGCCTTGGTATCTCAAAATACCCAACATATAATCAATCTTTCACTGAAAGATTCAATTTTTGCTGAGGAGGAGGCCTTGTGGCAATGTGTTAGAGCACATTGGAGTCTCAGTCATCTTTGTGAGTTAATGCTCTCCATTCCTTTTTCTGTGATTGCATCCCTTTGAAGCATCTCTCCATGCAGGATATGTGGTGAGTGAACAGCAGCAGCAGGTGATGAGAATAACATCAAAGTGGATGGAGTGGAATCTGAGCTGCCTGGATAGCTGGTAGCCTAAAGTCTCAAGGTTCAGGTTTAAGTATTCAAACCAGGAAGGCCGGTGCTTAGGCTGAATGTAGTGTCTCTCAGGACTTTAAGAACTGAGAAAGAGTAAAAATGCTTTTATTGTGCCTTTGCTTTCCCTGGTAGTTTACAAGTGGTTAAATATTCTTGTCTGTATCAGAGATAGGGGCACCACCACAGAAAGCAGGAAAGGACGATTTCACTGTCTTTGCACCAGGCAGGAGTCATGTAAAAAGAAGAACCTAAGGACAAAAAAAGTAAAGTAAATAAAATGTGTGGGTACTAATTGTCACTCAGTGTTCTAATGAGTGTGCATATGGTTTTGAGTAGGTCTGAACTTTTCTGATAAACTCAGTATTCCAGTTCAGTTACATAAAGTGTACTGTACTTGCACTGTAGGACTGCTGACACAACAAAATACAAGTAAGTACAGCCAGCTTCCATGCTGGGAACTTCACCTTCGTCATTCCATTATGGGGCTGGACCACACTGAAAAAGCATGGAATGCAATGTTTAATACTGCAATAGTTGTAGGCTTTTGCATATAACACTTTATCTGAGGCAGGAGGGCCTTCAGTGAATTAAGGAACTTTATCTACTTTGGTTTGTAGTAGATATTTTATCAGGTTAATACCATTAAAACCATGAAAGTTATTGGTGTGAAAGATGCAGAATACTTCCAGCAGGAGCTTGAAAGCTGCCATTTCTCTATTACAAATTCATTTAAAGTGTAGTATTTCAACTAATTTCTAATCAATTATACTCTAATTAATTTTTTTTTTGTGTATTACATAAAATTTAAAAAATAATAATTTTATAATTTTTTTCTTGCAACTTCTCTCCAGAACTTGAATATTTTGGACCTATCCCATAATTCTTTGAAGTCAGCCAATTTAGGATTGAAGCAACAGTTGGAGAAACTCCATGAGCTCATGTTGGGTAGCAACCAAATCACTGAGTTGAAAAAAGAAGACTTTAATTTTCTTAGAAACACCACATTGAATAGTCTTGATTTGTCATCAAATCCACTAAAAGAGGTAGGAAGCATTTCAACAGAAATTCAACAGGTGTAAGTATAAAATGGAACCACCCTGATTTATCCTTTGTGGGTTTATGGCATTTACATTACAATTTTGATCTGCTGAGGTCCAAAACCCATTCTGTTTTATGCAGCATCATTCCTGACCTCCAGCAGTGATTTACAGAGTTATTGTTTTGCCACTGAAATCAGCACAGGCTGGTTTCACAGCTTGTTCCATGTAGATCAGAGATCAATCAAGACCTAATTTGAGATGCTCTAAGAATCTTTACCAGGTATTTTCGGTGCAGAACTTTTTTTGATGTGCTGAAGATGAAGGGCTGACACACTTTCTAAGTGGGTAAAAAGTGTGGTACTATGCAAGTCTGGTTATACAATCTAGATTTCACTTCCCAGTTAATCAGAGAGTGTTCACTTGTGGCTATTATTTCAATGGGAACCCCAGAGAAATAATAATTTCAGAAACATACGCTCCTTTAAAAAAAACCCCATTTGGGCGCTTTGACTTCCATCTATCTCACTGTGCTCTCTGACCTGTTTCTCAGTGGCATGATTCTTTGGAGAGTGATGGTAAGTGTGGCAATTCTAAACTGGTTGATCCTCAGCATACAAATACTGAATATGCACTGAACTTCCTTGGTTTGTTTAGTTTTTGTTTGTTTCTTTTGCTTTGTTTCCCAGTTGACTGATCTCTAAAAATATATATACATTGAACCTACAATAATTTTAAGGTGGTATAAGTTTTTATCAATGCTAAGAGAGAAACCCACCATCCTCTTTTGCTTGGCTGCTTCATCCCTCCCTCTTTCTGATACCACATTTTATGACCTGGATCACTGGGGAAACTCTCCAGGTGTTTTGGCTTGGTTAGCTTGAAGTCACACTGGTTCCCTACCTAGTCCACTGTGCGGCTGCATGTAGGGTTATTCCGGCACAAGGGTACAGGGTGTGAATGAATACATGGTGCTACTCCTTTCTTGGGCACTGCTACTTTGTGCCACTTTTAGCCGCTCTGGTTTTACAGTACTGCTATTTAAAAAGCAGCCTTATGCATTTGAATCATCCTGACAAATTGAATATTTAATCCCTCAGTGGATATCTTAATCAAGATGAGGGGCCAGCGCAATGATAAAAGCTTGTGATCCATATTGTGAAAGCAAGTGTATACTATTAGATTTCATAGTAGCTTCTCCTTGCACAGAGAAACTGGGTTTCTTGTTTGCCTGCAAACCTAATAACTAGAAAATTAGTATGCCTAGCAGATACCAGTAGAAGAAAGCTGAAGAAAGATATAAAAAAATTTATTATACTTCTAGAAAAGGAGTTTTGGTTGTTGGATACAAACTTTCATCTCAATAATGACCTTTCTATCTTCTTCTAAAATAATACTACTCAGATTTATGATAATCATGTTATAAATTATAAAACTACTGTCACAAGAGGTCTAAACTCAAAAAAGTGTTTGTCTGAATTTGGCTGTGAAGCAATCTGGATGTAGGAGTTCTATTCTGCTTGAAAATCTCATTTGAAAACCTTTACAAGTTTTTGTTTTATTGGTTAACTTTCTACATAATCTCTTTGTTTAGGTCAAGACTTTTTTTTTCTTGTCCTTTCAGTTTCATACGGGATGTTTCCATACAATTGGAAATCTGTTTGGCCTCATACTGAACAATGTTGAACTTGGTGAAAATCGCACAAATAAACTTTGTGCAGAATTATCAAACACAGCAATTCAAAACCTCTCATTGAGCCATGTGAAACTTTCCTACATTGGCAAGTCAACTTTCCAGGGACTGCAAGGAACAAATCTTAAAATTTTAAACCTTTCCCAAAATTCTCTCTCTGTTATAGAAAATGACTCATTTCAGTGGCTTTCAAGTTTACAGTACTTAAACCTGAAGCTTAATAAAATTAACATATCTTCACGTTTATTTTATGGATTATCCAGCCTCAAATATTTGAATCTCATGAACTCACTTACTGGGAAAATTGAAGATTTTTCTTTCCATTGGCTATACCACCTGGAGTACCTTATAATGGACAATAACAATTTTCCAGGAATTACTGCTAATATGTTCACAGGTCTGAACAACCTGAAATATCTGAGCCTCTGCAACTGCAACATAAACTTACAAAGAATAACTAATAAAACATTTTCTTCACTTGCTAATTCTAGCTTACAGGTTTTAAACCTCACAAAAACCAGAATCTCTACAATAGAAAGTGGGGCATTTTCTTCCCTGGGACACCTGAAAATTCTTCATCTTGGTCTCAATGAAATTAGTCAACAGCTTACAGGTCATGAGTTTAAAGGTCTCAATAACTTACAAGACATTTATCTTTCCTATAATAAAAACTTGACTTTGCAAAGTGAATCATTCATTTTTGTTCCAAGTCTTAAAAAACTGATGCTGAGGAAGGTAGGCTGCAGTAATCTGGCACTTTCTCCCTCACCTTTTCATCCTTTACGAAACCTGACTGTCCTGGACATCAGCAATAACAACATAGCAAACATAAAAGAAGACTTGTTTAATGGACTTGACAAACTTGACATCCTGGATTTGCAACACAATAATTTAGCCCGGCTTTGGAAACATGCAAATCCGGGTGGCCCTGTTCTTTTTTTAAAAGGTCTTCCCAATTTGCGAATTCTTAATTTAAAATCAAATGGGCTTGATGAAATTCCAGTTCAGGTTTTCAAGGGTATGTTTCAATTAAAACTCTTGGATTTAGGATCAAATAATTTGAATTTGCTTCCAGCAACTCTGTTTGATGACCAAGCCTCTCTGAATTCATTGAACCTTCAGAAAAATCTGATAACCTCAGTTGAAGAAAAAGTATTTGGCCCACCTTTCAGCAGCTTGAGAAAACTAGAGATGGATTCCAATCCCTTTGATTGTACCTGTGAAAGCATTGCTTGGTTTGCTGATTGGCTTAATGAGACCCAAGCAGATATACCTGGACTGAGGTCCCAGTACATTTGCAACACCCCTCCTAAATATCATGGTAGTCTGGTTTTGTATTTTGATAGTTCAGCTTGCAAAGACAGTGCACCATTTAAACTTCTTTTTGTGATCTCTACCACTATTGTGACACTACTCATTTTTATTGTCCTTACCATCCATTTTGAAGGGTGGAGGATAGCTTTCTACTGGAATATTATAGTCAATCGAATGCTTGGTTTTAAAGAATTTGAGAGACAACAGGAACGGTATGATTACGATGCCTACGTTATTCATGCAAGAGAGGACAAGAACTGGGTGTCTAAAAATTTCATGTCTCTGGAAAAAAATAACCACTTTGAAATTAAGTTTTGCTTAGAAGAACGGGACTTTGAAGCAGGTATATCTGAATTTGAAGCCACAATTAACAGCATAAAAATGAGCAGGAAGACTATTTTTGTTGTGACTGAACACCTCTTACAGGATCCCTGGTGTAAAAAGTGAGTAGGATATAAAATTTCATCTGTAAAGGGAAAAATTCTTTAAGAGATATTTTAACAAGAATATTCTTTATTGTAATTTAATAAAAACATAGCATCTAATGGAAAATTTCCATGCAAAATCTACTTAAAAATATTTACCTAATATATTGTAGCTTCAGTTTAATTCCTAAGTTAATAAAGTTAATTGTTTCACAGATATGGTAGCGTACATTTGACTATCTAAGTCAATGTTTTAGGCATTTTCTTGGGTGTTTCTTTGTGGTTTATTTGTTTGAGTTTTCGTTTGTTCTTGTTGTTTTGGGTGGTTTTTTTTGTTTGTTGGTTTGGTTTTCTTTTTGTTTTCAGGGTTTTTTTTTTGCAGGGGAAGTCTTTTATTTAGTTTTGTTTGGTTGGAGTTTTTTACCAAAAGTCAGGCTGTCACCTTTGCAGATTGCTTTCCTTAAAATTACACATTGGAAGAAGAGCAACGAGTGAGACCACTAGCATTGAAAGACGATTTTTGTTTGCCTTTAAATTAGTCTTTTCACCAGTCTTATATAGAGGTCTCATAAAGAAAGGGATAGTGCTAAACAAGGCTATATCAAGACAGTGCACTTAGGTTGTATTTTTAGAGCATTAATTTACTTGTTTTTTTTATAGGCAACTAATTTAAGAAAAGTAATAACTATTGTATATCACAAAATAGGCATTAAGCCCCCTGTGAAGAACTGTTTGTCTTTCCTTTTTCTTTCACATAAAAGAAAACATTGATTTTTGTCTTATTTTTGCTTCAGTTTCAAGGTGTATCATGCTCTTCAGCAAGCTGTCGAACAAAGTCGGGACTCCATCATACTGATCTTTCTTGATGATATCCAAGATTACAAGTTGTATCATGCACTTCACCTGAGAAGAGGAATGTTCAGATCTCGCTGCATCTTGAACTGGCCAGCCCAGAGAGAACGAGTCAGTGCATTTCACCAGCAATTAGTGATGGCACTTAAATCTAAAAGTAAAATGCGCTGATTTTTGAACTACAGATTTGAATTATGGGGTCATTTTAATGTGTATTTTCTACCACTGGAAAACTAGCAAGCCTTTATGAAGGTCTGAAAAAGTTTGTCATCCTGTAAATATATGTAAGAGTCACTGCAATTTAAATTTATCTGTTTATATTCATATTTTTGCTGATATTTTAATTCAGCTGCACTGAAGTGATGTTAAAAGGGATCATAGTGGATAGTCATTTCAATCAGTGTATTAAAAATGTGGTAGGAGTTCTGAAAAGCAGTGAGAATCACTGATGTTGTAGGAAATGATGTACGGTAGACAAGACAGACTCTCTAAGGGGATATCCAAAAGAAAATGCATTAATGATGAAACAAAAAATCCTTTGTTGAAGGTAGAGGGACACTACTTCTTGCTTTTGAAACATGGGGGATTCAGTGCTCAAACTGGAAAGTTTTCCTTGAGAAACACAGTAACACAGAAAATTACTTCTGTAATTCAAAGTAAGAAATATATCAGTTTCAGAATGAGTTTTAAAACCTTTATGATTATGCCTTCTGGAGGCACTAATACTGGTTGCTATCAAAAAGTGACTTTCAGGCTGATGAGTCAAATGATTTAATAGATTTGGTATCAAGAAAAAAATTGTTTTGCTCTTCTCTGGTGACATTCAGAGAGCTGGCACTAATACTGAGATACATTAATACAGAGAGATGTCACCTTGATTCTTAGAATGTACACAGAACTTGCAATCGATGTGAAGCTTGGCCACAGCACGGCTGCTGCACCTGTATAAAATTAATAAAGGCACAGATATGTTTATAATATAACCAGAAGATGACTTTGTGGAGAAAGTTGTGCTACTGCAATTTCATTACCAAAAATTTTGTTACTGGTGAAAAAACAACAACAACAAAAACAAATAGTTGTAAATACTATCCGAAACATTGTGACTACAGTTAGAGGTAGAGTGGGGAAAAAAATCAAAACTAGATTAATTTCAATTTTTTTGTTTCCTTTTATACAGTTTTGCCTTTGATAGCTAAAAGGAAAATTGTAAAGAAATCAGATAGAATTCTATAGTTTAGTTTCTTGCATTTTAATCTAATTTGATCTTTTTCCTGAACATATTTTATGGAAATGTGGGCTAGATGGCAACTGCCAGGGTATTAATGCTCAAACATATGGGCTAGCTGCTTGATCTGGAGAGAGAGTAAAATGTGCTTTGCAAGTGTGTTAGTAATGTTTAACACTGACTAAAATGCTATGGTGAGTCTGAGCACAAGTTGTAAATTAGACACAAGGCAGTTGTTTGTATATTTTTGTTAATATTTAATTGCTGCTTCAAGGACTTAAAAACTTTGTCAGCTTTTAGTAGGTCTGTGATCCTTCAATAGCTCAGGAATATTTTTATACTGATTTTTCCCCTAGCATTTCCCTCATCAACTTCAATACCAGTATTGCTACAAGAATGCTGTTTTGCTGTATTAGAAAACAGTACTATACTTAACATTTTAAACAGCTTTTCTCATTATTTGGTATATGTAGAGATGAAAAACATTGGGTTTTAATAGGTTTCCTATGTCCCATGATGATAAAAACTTAAACAAGACAAATAATTAGTGAAATAAGGTTTTTCTTGCACTGAAATAGTGAAGAGGGTGCAGATGTCTTCACTTGCTTGGGAAGTCCTGAGTGAAAACTAAACAGGCTTTGTTTACAGCTAAAGTGATAGATGATGATTCCCTAATTACAGTAATAGGATTGTCCCCATTGTGATGCTTTCATCTCATCTTTCTGAACTATTCAGGCGAAGTGACAAATTCTTTCTTCATGCTTAGGCCATGAAAGTTGAGGAGGCAAGTTGGTAATTATGGTGTGCCAGGTATGCACCATGTCAATTGTTCCTTGTCTTATTTAAAGACTAACATGTGACAGGGCTCCTATCCTAAATCTGCAGTGACACATAGCAGCAGAATTTCTCTTTCCACATCAATATAAATTGTTTAGAAAATGCTAGTAGTTCACATGGGTATTAAAAATGGCATAAAGATGAAGAGAATGCATGGAGAAATGCTACAGTGAAATGTGATACAAGAGGTCAGACTGGATGATCAAACGGTCTTTTCTGACCCTTAGAGCCTGACAAATGACAGCATGTCTAAATTCCTAAATTTACTACAAAAGCCCCCAAAATTGGTTTCAGAACAGTGAAAAAAATGTTATGAAAGCTTAATTTTGTAATACAGCTAGCAATACAAACAAGAAGTACTTGGTAATGGGCGAAAAATCCCTTTAAATTATAAACATATGATGAATATACTCTAAACAGTATATTCTAGTACCTAGATTCAGTTTAAAATAATTTACCACAGTAAAAGACATTATAAAGGTTCACAATGAGAATAAGACGAATGTATAAAAAAAGACACAAAAGTAATAATCACAGGGCCAGTGGTAATCATCATTTATACCAGACCTAAAATTTTTCTATAAATTTTCCCTGTTTTTCTGAAAGTTACCTACTTATGCTCTGCTCCTGTAGATTTGTTTGACAATTTTATTGAGAGTAAATAAATGGGTTTACTATGGCTAAGAGTTGTAAGTGCTTTTGAGATTTATAGTCTATGTCTGAGCTGGGCAGTCTCTTTGCAGTGGGCAGCATCAGATTAAATTATGCTGAATTGCTGATGAGTTGAACAACAAATAAATCAAAAGTAGTTCCAAACTTGTAATATCAAAAATATTATGTAGGACTAAAGAGGAGCCATTTGTATTGAAAGCAAAATATGTAAAGGACTTGAGTGAGGCAGAATACTCAAGTCTGGAGATTTGGAGTGGAACCTGACTGTTTCTGCAGATCTTGAATGACAAGGTGCCATGGTTTAGGAATAGTATTCCCCGGTTTAGTGTTCTAAATCATGTGCTGTTTGCTCACTCCTCCCTCCCCCAGCAGGCTGGAGAGCAGAACTGGAGGCACAAAAGGTAAAGATCATGGGTTGAGGTAAGAACAATTTACTTGAAAAAGCAATGAAACAAAAACCAAACAGTAACATGAACAATATTAATTTAATAAAAGAGTGTACAAGAGAGATGATCGATTCACCTGTGAATTCTTACATGGAACAGGACCAGAAAGGACCCCTGCCCTTTGTGCTTGATGTGAGGTGATAAAGAATAACCTCAGGGTCCTAGCCATGCCCCTCCTTGCTACTGCAAACATTAACCCCGTCCTGGCCAGAACCAGCACTCAGGGAGTAATGAACAAGTTACAGACAGTGATGTTCATACATAGAGCTGAGATAAATATACTACCCACAAATTAGCTCAATTACGCTACCTTCACTGCGGCTCAGTCAGGGCTTTTTACCATGGTAGGAATAAATTCAGATTGTGCTGCTTTTAGATTTAAGTCCATCTATCCCATAAGGTTTTGTCAGAACATATTTATTCATTTTTTTAAGAAAAAGGCCAGGAATATCCCAGTTTCAAATCTCAGACCTCTACTTAGTGTTCTGTGCACTCTATCTGCCAGCTCACTGTACTCATTGATGTACTAGGAAGACAAGGCAGGGATAAAATTCCTCACTTTGTACCCTTGGTTGTTGTGGACCAGCAGCTGCCAGCTTAAAATCAATAATACAACTAGTTGCTTGATGTGTGATCCTGGGTCTCATACATATAGAGCAACTGGTCTAACTTTCGGCCTGTGCTGTTCTTTTGGGCACTCCAAGAGACACCTGACCTGTCATGTTCTGAGCTGGCACCATGTTTGCCTCGTCCGTAATACCAAGCATTACAGTGTTCCCAAACTGCTGCTGGTATGGTCATATTTCTCTTCACGCAGGCAGACAACCCAATGCTGGAAAGCTAGGGCAAAGTAAATTATTCCCCACTCGGGTACCCCCAGCTGTCTGACTCGTGCCACTGACACTCCCTACCGCTCTCCAAACTGCCTAGGATGCTTGGCAGCGTTTTTTAAACACACGCGTGTTGTTGCTTCCACACAGCTCCTTTCTGCGTCTGCCTGGCCTGGTGAAAAAGATGTGCTGGGTTGGGTCACTCTCTACTTCTGTCAAGCCATTCCTATGCACACATGTGTGAAGAAGGCCCTGCTGCCCTGGCAGGTGGGCTTCGGTTTTGCCCCTTAATATTAGATGGGGTTCTAACTGGAGGGAAAATCGCAGGCTTTGTTTGCAGGGCTCGCCGACCGCGGCAGGTTGCTGCCGGGGGCCCCGCAGGTGCGCAGCCTGATCGGGGCAGCTCTCGGGCCTTCCGCGGGCGCGGAGCTCCCCGCCCGGGGCGGTGGTGCCCGCTGGGCTTTGTTTCGCCTAGCAACGCCTGCCGGGCCGCAGACAGCGGGCAGCTCCCGCCGCAGGCCGCCGCCCCTCCCCAGGGCTTGCTGCGCCGGGAGGGGCTCCGGCCCCGCGCTGCCATGAAGGTGGCGGCTCTGTGGGCGGGCGCCCTCCTCTCCAGGCTGCGCCGCGCCCCGCCGGGCCCCAGCCCGCGCTCGGCTCCCGGTGCCACCGACAAGGAGCCCGGGGCGCGGGCGGAGGCAGAGGGGCTGCTGCTCATCACCCCGCCCGACATCGGGGAGGAGGCGGAGGCCGAGGGCGACCAGGCGGCCGGCATTCCGCGGCACCCCGCGTGAGTGAGCGCCCCGCGAACCTGGGGGTACGGGGGAGGTGTGTGCCCCGCACTCCTGTGGCTTCCTTCCACCTGGCTTTTTCTGCCTCTGGGTGTCCTGAGACGTACCGAGCCTCTCTCCGTGGGCAGGGTTTTCCTTCCCCCGGCAGTACGCCAGAGGCGGGGAAGCGCACCTTCACGGGCAGGAGCGATGGCTCGCACGGCGAGCGGCGTGTGTGCGGCGCCGTGAGGAACGAGGAGCTGGAAAACCCTCGGGGATCCGCCTGGAAGGGGACGGGAGTCAGAGCCCGGCCCCGCACTGCCGGAGGAAAACTGTCCCGTGCCCACCTCGGGATGCGCAGGGAGAGAAGCCGAGGTGCAGGGGGCGCGCAGGGGATGGTGAGCTTGGGTTGGTATCGTAAAGGTTCTTCACGTAGGTGTGTGAGTGGTATAAAGATCTGTCTGTTCATGGGAGCTGCTGCTTCCCATGAAAGCGAGACATTTCAGTCACTGCCTTGTGGATTCGGAAGTGCCAGTAACAGGTGTGATACTTGGTTTGGATGCTTCTCTGTTTAATTTTCAAGTCTCACCATGAAACGTTTAGGGTTTTCTGCAGATAAAAGAAGTCTGCTAAATAGGTGTGCTTCCATTTGGTGATGTTTTGCTACAGCAAAAGTATACTGAAATGTTTTCTTAGCGTATTTTAAACAGAAGAGCTTATAAAAGTGAGCAACAGTTGTGTTACTGTATAGGTGGAATTTTTCTTAGTATTACAAAAAAGGAAGTTTTTTTACAGTGTATGTATTTTATGAACATCTGTAATTGCTGCTTCTATAGTACTAAACTGTGCTAGTCTTTATTACTGGCAATCAGAACAGTAATGTTTTGTTAGGTGTTGATAGGAATGAATGTATATTTAAGTTTTTAACTCTTTAGGACAGAAATCTCTTTTAGTACACTTAAATTTTCAGATGGATTTTGGAACGTCTGCTTTAAGTTTGGTTTCCATGTGGCATAATATTTAAAGCAGGAGCACAAATCCTCCTTCGTATACTTCTTTTATTTCCCCCTACTCCAATCTAGAGCTTTTAATTTTGTTTCAAAATATATTGCAAGCTCTTTCGGGCTTCAACTTTTACTGTATTTGTGTACAATAGTAGCCTTTTGTGAACAGAGAGGTTAATCTGGTTTTATGTGTAGCAACAAGAGTTGTTTATAAGATGTTTTGTGCTTTATATAAACAATGCCAGAAAAAATCAGTGTTATGTCCCTGTAATTTCCCCCTAGCTGCTGCTTTTTTCAGTACAAAAAATAAAGCCTAGTAAAATGTCTATGACTTTTATAATTAAAATCATTAAAGAATGGAATCCACTCTTAAACTGATTATATTAGGATGAAGAATAAACTCTAATTTTTTAAAACTGTGTCCAACAAAATACTCATTTTGACTTGCTACTGAACCACTTCTAATTGACATCACCTGATTATCCCCTGACTTATACTTTTGTATGCATGGTGGCATTTCTAATATTTTATTCATAGCAGTAAAGATTATACTGTTAAGGTATTGTCTGTCTTCAAAAAAACCAAAACCAAACCAGAAAGAGGTAGAAGAAGGAATAAGATACATCACTTTGACAAGGAAAGTTTATACCTCCGCATTAGCATTTTTTTAATTAGATGGTTTCACTTAAGCTTTTAGAAGACGCATCTTAATTAAATATTGAAAACCTTAGTGTTCCTTGCTTAGTGTTGAGATTAGAATTTGTGAGTTACAGAATATGATAATATATTATTGATAGTTTTACACAGGAAGCTTTTGCTTTCCTAGATAAAATTCCTTCATGACAAGTTTTATTGCTGTTTAAAATGATTTAGAAGACATCAATGACCAGAGTATTTTCATTAATAGCAATCTAACTATGAGTAATTGGTTAATAAAGGATCCATTTTATGTCTTCGTGTTTTTTTCTGAAGTACGGACAAGTTGATAACGATGACAGTACATGGAGAGTGCAAAATAATGAAAATCTGTCACTGATTTCTATCTACCATTCCCAGATATGTTAAATTTTCTGATTTCCACAACTACCAGCAACTTGTCCTAATAGTGCATAAGGCTAAACTATGGCAGTACTTTGTGAGATTTTACATTCACTATTTATTTACATAGCAACTTCATGTTGTTTTAACCAAATTGAAGGAGGATTTATGATGAATAAATCTTTTTTTTCTTCATAATGGAGAAAAAAATTCACAATTTTACTCTTATTTGAAAGAAAATACATTCAGCTATAAAAGAACATGACATTTCTTGAGAGGATAAGAAGATGCCTTATGCTACATTTACAACAATATGTTAATGTACCAAGATACGTAGATTCCTTTTTAAAGAAACTTTATTATTGCTATCTTTGAATGTTGCAATAGGTAGGCGAGATAACAACCCCCACCTAGTCTAAAGATAAATTGGGAAAACCTTAAGTTACATTGTTTAGTGGTGGGTAATATTTTGTAGAAAGTAATTTTACTGCTCCCTATTACCAGAATGGTTCTGACACATGGGAAAAAATGTTTGTGAACTTGGTATGAGAAGTTTAGCTTTATCTGTGTGTACAAATACCATGATCTTTTGTCAACTTTTATTTCTTAAGGCTCAAACTTTGGGCTTCAAAATTATTAACTTTGAAAATGGGGATATAAGTAAGATGATGAGCTTGCGGAAGAGGGTGGAAACTCCGGTTCCCTGTCTCCTATTTTACTCATTAACAGCAATAGTTCTCTTTCACACTTTAACACATACTGACCTAGGTAGGGCACTGTAGTGTTACTAAGCTGGTCACTTCTCTTATTGTACTGATCTAAATATAGTAAATATAGTAATGTGGTGGTCTATTTTTTCATTGCAGTTAAGTGTACAAGTGCTCAGAAGTAACTTTTAATACCACATGGTACTACACATTCATTTGCACTCTCTAGATGGATGCAACTAAAAATAATTACAAATATTAGTAATGTCGTATATAAACCTCAGTAGCTGGAAAAAGTTACGGTTTGGGTTGCAAGGGACCTTAAAGATCATGTAGTTCCAATCCCCCTGCCATGGGTAGGGACACCTTCTGCTAGACCAGGTTGATCAAAGCTCTATCCAACCTGGTCTTGAACACTTCCAGGGATGGGTCACCCACAGCTTCTCTGGGCAACCAGAGAACCAGTTCCAGTGCCTCACCTCCCTCACAGTAAAGAATTTCTTCTCAGTATCTAATCTAAACCTGCCATCTTTCAGTTTAAAGCCTTTCTGCCACTACCTACTCTTTGTAAAAAGTCACTCTCCAGCTGGCCTGCAGGCCCCCCTTAGGTAATAGAAGCCTTCTCTAAGGTCTCCCCTTTTCTTCTCCAGGCTGAACAATCCCTGCAATCTCAGCCTGTCCTCATAGAAGTGTTCCAGCTCTCTGATCATCTTCATGGCCTTCCTCTGGTGTTTCTCTAAGAGATATCCTTCTTATGCTGGGACTCCAAGAGCTAGACACAGTGCAAGCTAATCAATTAGACAATAAATGTTAAAAAAAAAAAAAAAAAAAAAAAAAGAAAGCAACCACAAAGCTTTTAAACCCAAAGAATCTCATTTTATCTCTAAGTCCTTTAATTGTTCTTGGATGCAGAGGAGTTGTGGTGTTTGTTGGAAACTAATATGATATGTTTACAACCAGGCATTTTATTTCTGATCCAGTGCTCAATAAATAGGATTATTAAGTCAACCATGAAAAGAAGAGGAAGGGCCCTCAGTCTA
Source organism: Poecile atricapillus (assembly GCF_030490865.1). NCBI lineage: Eukaryota > Metazoa > Chordata > Aves > Passeriformes > Paridae > Poecile > Poecile atricapillus. The sequence continues at coordinate 45,140,271 of NC_081252.1, forward strand.
TGTTGGTACTCTTAACTGTTGTGAACTGCTCTAAAATTTTAGAGGAGTTAGTGGGATTTTATTTTAGATATTAGATATTAATTAGATTTAGATTCAATTAGAGATTAGATATTAATTTAGATATTAATTTTAGAGTGAGTTAGGGGACTATTTCATTTTAATTGTTTGTTAATGTAGAGTTCAGTGTACATTGTTCATGGGGGGGTCACACCTTTAGTTAAGGTTTGGGCCCATAATGGGCATTTTTTTTCCTTCATCAATATTTTTGGTAAGGAAGATAATTCTTGGATACTGCAGTAGTTTGGTGAAAACTTGTGGTCTTTTCAGTGGTGAGATCATTCTTGTCAGTTTTGTCAAATGCTCAAGGAATTATAGATTTCTTGTCTCACAAAATACCTGGGACTGAAGCAGTCAATCTTTTCTCACTGTTGCTACAGTGTGGTTGGGAAAGTTTTCATATTGTGTGAATGTGTGCTTGTGCATGTATGTACACTGTATGGATAACAAGTGTGGGGATTTCTGTGCTGTTCTGAGTTCTTCATTTGAAAACCTGTGCTCATGATGTTCACAAGTTGGCATGTGATAGTTTTTACATCCTTACCTGATGATTTCTGTCTCCTGAGTAGATGCTGTATTTTTAGTTCAGTATGAGAATGATGTTGATAACACACCAATGTTTGGTTGTTGCCAAGCAGTGCTTACCCCAAATGAAGGACTTTTCCGTGTCCCAGGCTCTGCCAGTGAGGAAGTACACAAGAAGCTGTGAGGGAGAATGGCCAGGACATCTGGCATGAACTGGCCAAAGGGATATTCCACACAGGTGGTGAGCAGTGGTATTGTGCAATTGCTTGGTTTTCACTTGCATTTTATATCTCCCTCTCTCTCTCTCTCTCTGGTTTTTAGGAAAGCAGTTGTGTTTGTGGGATAAATAAAGGGTCATTACTTTGTTTTTCAGTAGTGTCTTTTGTCCAGTACACCACCATGGAAGTCACACTATAGCAAAAATAGAGGAAAGCTTTCAGATCCTCAAATCTGTTTGGCTACATCATATTTTAGCAATATGGTGGCACATCTTGACATCTCAAGGCAGGGGTGTTTGTGGTTACAGAGGAAGGAGAAAAGTATTTAGTATGCTTGAGCATATGTAGACTAAGGCCTCCCCACAACTGCATTTTTTCACTCTGTGCTATAGAACTGTTGCCACACAACATTTCAGATTATTTTTGTTTGTTTTTTTAAAACTGTTGTTTTTTTCTAAGAAGATGAAGTTCTGCATCTGTTCTCAGTGATTCATTATATGTGCAATTTTCTTCAGAGATCAATGATCAGAAGGGAAAACATGTTCTAATCTCTATGATGTTATGCTGCTGAAAGAATAGGATTTCCAAGTTTACATAAAAAGAATACACAGGGAAAGTCTTGTGGATCACTTCCAAGTGTTTTGTTAGGGTGCTACTCTGTCCCTGCCTGTTCAGACACTTGATCCTGAAGCAGTAAATGCCTCCTATCAGATCCAAAGAAATAAAACACCTTCTCTAAGACACTAATTAGCATTCTTTATTATTGCAGTTAATTAAGATGATAGCATTTTTCTCAATGTTGATTCATAATTTATATTAAAAAGTCAGATTTAATTCTATAGTATCTTGCACACAGAATTTTTTTATATTTCTTATAACCAAGAATTATACTTACAGTTACATTTTTAGAGTGAATCAAATTACAAATAGATTTAAAATTATATATATAATACTTTTCGAGCTCATGCCATCTTGAATGCATTTCAAAATTATAAATCTTTTAAAATTTGCGGAAGAATAAAATGCTATATACAAATAAGCCTGTCTTTAAAATTGAAGCAGTTTATTCTTACTTTGTTTTATAAAGATAGGAACATAACACAGATCATGGCTGGAAAAGCCTTAAGTCTGTTTCAGGATTCAATATGAAAGTGTCTAATAGGAGGGTTAAGTGTATGTACTACAAATAGCCACCTGAAATGCTGTGTTATATGCACACAGATTGAGATTGTATTAAAAATGATGGCCTGCTCTTAGTGTTGTCAGTGATTTAACAAAATAACTACATTCACATCTTTATTATTTTCTTCACTCCAGATGCAATAACTGAAGACCTTGACCCTAAGGGGATGCAGGTCTTGGGTAGGAGAGGGGACTTTGAGTGAACCTCGTGGTTGCTCTATGCAGGAGACTGCCACGGAGGACTGACAAACTGTAGATGGTGATGCCTGCAAGCACAGACAAGCCTTCATGATGTCATTCCAATCCTAGCTACTTTTTGAACCAAGTGAGGCTTTTATTATGTTATTATTTGCTAATAGAATTTTAGCAACATATGAAGAAAATTTGCATTGTGGCAGATTATGGTAATTTGGTCAGATCAAAAAGATAATCACCTGAAAAACTCACCAAGAGTTCAAACTGTATGAATGCTACCAAGGTAGTTTGATCATTAAAGCATCCATACATAGCTTCAAAGACAGTAAGTGACATTTCTGTAAAAGGAAAGGGCCAATCAGGTGGTGTGGTTAAACACTATCAGTGTTTTTATCAGAAAAAACTCTGGTAAAAATTTGTATTTTCATGCTTCATATATAGTTAGTACTTCATTCATTGACCAACAACCAGATGACTGAAAGCACTGAAACACTTCTGGCAGTGCCCATTAATAGAGAGGAGTGCAAAATGAAAATTATCTCCAAGCCTGGAGTGACACTTACCAATGGAGACATGCTGTAATTTTTGGAGTGTATTTTTTCTCTCTGTCAAGCCTCTGGCATGTTCAGTAACAGTAATGATAAAGATGTGTTGCTAGAAGCTAAGAAGGTCAACATTTGCTGTATTAACTTTCAAGGCAGGTTTTCTTTTTCCTTCTCTTTAATAAGCCATGTCATTTCTAAACAAACAAGCCAAACATAGCTGCCTTTAAATAACTTTCTGCAGAAGGCTAGATGAATATTCTATTAAATTTCTCATGATTCTGTTTCATTTACATGCACCTACTGGAGTTACCTTGGCTAAATTATTCCAGAGAAGCTTTTTCAAGATGTGCCACAATGAGCCTGACTTTGAGAAAGCTGAGGCAGAGGGATTGTAAGCAGGGACAGGCATTGTTGTCATCTACCTGGATTTTCTTTGTATTGCTGTAATAAGTGATTAAATGCTGAGCCAAGCTGACTACTTTCATGAGCTGTAAAAGTCAGTGGATACGTCTGATAAAAGGTCCAGAATGCTGTAAGAATGTGGTGCTGCTCTTTTAACCAAGTTTAAGAATGATCAGCCCCTGGCACAGTTGTTACAGCAGTCTTCACATAGTACGACCTCCTCTGGCATCTGCCAATGACAATACTGTCTGTTATACCTGGCAGTTTGTGGTCACTGAAGTTACAAGAGAGTGAAAGTGCTCTTCCTAAAGATCCTCTCAATCTTGAAAAAGATGTGTTTTGTCAAGAAGTAAAGGGAGAACTTACCATGGCTGACTGCAACCAAGTTGGACAGATGACTACCTGACCTAGAGGGAAAAGAATGTGTGTATTATGAATTTAGTTTTTTTCTGTGGTATAAATATTCAACTACAATACTGTGATGCATGCCTAGAATGTTGTACATTATTGAGGTGGAAAGCAGTCATATCATGTCTGTTTCTTGGTTGCTCCAAAGATGGAGCAGCATGAGCTGGTGAACGTGTGGAAGGACCATTTTGTGCAGTGATGGTTTTCAGGGTTTGCAACAAAGTTTGTACATTCTGCTCAGTGAACAAGATACTGACTAGGAGTGTCTGTTCACTTCCAAGAAAATCCCCCTGACAGATGGGTACTGTGTTGAGAGTGACCCTTTAGAGAGGAATATCTGAGCAGGCTGGATTTGTGGAGTTACAGCTTCTGTTCACTATATCACTTCAAAGAAGAATAAGAAATAAACTTCCATGGTAATTGTCCCAGGCCAGTTTAAGAAAGGTTGGTGTGATTTCAAAATCTCTTTTTTCCCCCAGATATATTTCCACATTTATGCTAGAGAGAGCTTATAGTTTGATTTTTTTTTTTTATTTTTTATTCTCACATCAAAGTTTTATGGAAATCTGGCATACAAATAATAATCCCTTGGTTTTGGAAACCAAGTGTGGGATTGACGAACAAGCAGAAAGCGAGAATATGAGTGAAATGAATAAAGATAATTATTAAGGCTTGAAAAGACCTCTAAATCATTAACTCCAACCATTAATGCAGCACTGATGTGTTTACCATTAAACTGTGTCCCCAGGTCCCACACCTGCGCTTCCAGGGTTGGTGATTCCACCATTTTCCTGGGCAGCCTATTGCAATGCTTGACCACCCTTTCAGTGATGAATTTTTTCCTAATATCCAATCTAAACCTCCTCTGGTAATACTTGAGGCTATTTCTGCTCATCCTGCCACTTGCTCTTTGGGAAGAAAGAACAACCCGTACCTGGCTACAAACTCCTTTCAGGTAGTTGTAGAGAGTGATGTCCCCCCTGTTTCTCCAGGTTTAACTGCCCCAGCTCTAAATGTTAGGTTAAAAGATAAAGCATGTCTTGTTAGGAGAGCATGATGTGGTTAGTATGCTCACGTTTGTTACAAATCATGCTTCCAAAATGGTAAAGAACATGTAAAGTTTTGAAATATGAGAAAATTATTTCAGACAACAAGGCCACAGCTTTATTAGAGATTAGGGTATTATGCATTGTTTCACATACATATTTTCTATATGGGGCTGTGGCTACAAAATAGACTTTGAATCATCTGTTAAAGAGGTCTCATAGCATGTATGACAGATAATGAAGTTAGCATTTTATTTTTTTTCTGTTAATTGACTTTTCTAAACTCTTGTTGAATGCCCTTTGGCAAGTCCTTTGGTAATTCTCTTCAGTTCCAAATTAGAATAATGGAAGCGGTATAAGTACTAATAATATACTCCTTCACAGTTATTTATCCATATAATTGACATTGTGTTGGTTGGAAAGGAAGAAGGGGATTGGTTTAGAGAAATGCAAATGATATTGTGGGGTTTTGTGGTGGTAAGGTGTGGGGATGACCAGTGGCTGAATCTTCTTGTTGCAATGACACAAAAAGCCTTCCCAAAGGGTTGCACAAAATTTAGCTCTTGCTCTTAAGACTCTACACTGTGGAAATGTAGGAAAAGGTGGAAGGTTCAAATTGCATTTTCTTAACTAGGACATAACTTGCTATTCTAGATTTCATCTGCTTGGATATTTTTCTTGACAAAGGACTCTATTTCTGGGTGTGTGCATGTATCTGAGATGTTGGACAAATGTGCTCCTATAGGAGAATGATTGCTAAGGACAAGGAAAATTTTTATTACACATGCAGTTTCTTAATGATTTACTGACCACAGAAGATGGGGCTTTGAAGAATGTGGAACTTTTCTTACCAAACAGGTTAAACAAAAAAAAAATACTATCAGAGAACAAATGCTAGGCATTTTCTATACACTTTTTTTAGTGAGTAGTATTTTGTTTGGTTATGAAACTTTAAATATCATTTAAATGCTGCTATTTGTTTTCCTGTAAGATGAGGCTTCATATGCCTTGCTTTTTCAGTCCTAATTTTCAGCTTATTTAATGTTGCCTTTCTTTTTCCCTTTATTTTCTCTTTCTTGTATTGTCTTCCTGCTTATGAGCAGATCTGCTTTCTCCTTTAAGAGAGGCTTTCTGCAAAATATATAGACGCCAGAGTTTTTATGTCCTGGAGATAGAGATGAATGGAGCTACTGGATTACTTGAGTTAGTGTAAATGTGCAGCTGACAGTCTATGCTCTGCCCTGGCACCCGTATTGATGAGGATCGGTAACGCGCACAGGGGTAGTTCGGATGAGAACTCTGTTAACAAGACAAAATCTTTATGAAGTTGGCCATCATGGCATAATCTTTGTTCATCTACGAAGGGGAGGGAAACCTCCTCTGGTCAGAAAGACCAAGCTCGGCGTTCTTTGGCTGCGTGTTGCGAGGCGAGAGATGGGGAGATCGCACCGCTCCCGCCCAGGCTGAGGCTTTAGGCTTTTGCGGGGAGGCCCTGAGGGGTGCGAGGCCTTGCCGCGGGGCGTGGCGCGGCGCTGGCAGCGGGCGCAGGGACCGGTGCGGGCGGTGCAGCGTTGCTGCCGCCGGGGCGGTGCGAGGGGCGCTCGCCGCGCCCCCATGCGCAGGGCGCGGGGCGCCGGCCCGCCGGCCGGCTGCGACCGGGAGCTGCTCGTCCTGGGGTGAGTGTGGCGGCTGAGGCCGGGGCTGCTCGTCCTGGGGTCAGTGTGGCGGCTGAGGCCGGGGCTGCTCGTCCTGGGGTGAGTGTGGCGGCTGAGGCTGGGAGCTGCCGTCCTGGGGTGAGTGTGGCGGCTGAGGCCGGGGGCTGCTCGTCCTGGGGTGAGTGTGGCGGCGGCCGGGAGCTGTTCGTCCTGGGGTGAGAGTGGCGGCGGCCGGGAGCTGTTCGTCCTGGGGTGAGTGTGGCGGCGGCCGGGAGCTGTTCGTCCTGGGGTGAGAGTGGCGGCGGCCGGGAGCTGTTCGTCCTGGGGTGAGTGTGGCGGCGGGCCCGGGGCTGCGGCCCCTGGCGGAGTGGGTGTGAGGGCGGGCCCGGGGCCGCGGCGGCGCTGCTGCGGTCTAGGCGGACAGCGGTGTTGTTGTCCCCCGTCACTGCGGAGCTTTCGGTGAGCAGCCGGGAGCTGCTCCAGCTTCTGGTGTTCGCTCGCCAGCGCAGGGGAAGTGATGCTGTAGATGTGCTGGGAAGTGTTTTTCTGTCGTTTTATTTTATTGCAATAATTTCCTGGCACATCTAATGGCATGTGATCCAAGGAGTCGGGAGACGTAGTACAACAACACAAAAATGTGGCAGAAACATTACTTTGCTCCACCTCACAACAAGACAAGAGGACACTGCCTGAAATTGTTCTAGGGGAGGTTTAGTTTGGATATAAGTAAGCAGAAGAGAACAGTAAATGGTTTCCTCTTCCAGTGGTGTTTCATGGGAATCTGACCTGGACAGTTTGAGTAGGTAAAGAGCAGTGAAGTGTGAAACCTTGGTGGTGATATTAAGTCGTGGAAAAATTCAAAGAGCAAGCGTCAGCTGTGAAAAAAATTGAAAGACCTTATAAGGCTGCCCAAGCAATAACACGGCAAATGTTGGACAGAGAGGGATGTTCAGGAACAGAAGGAGACAGGATTCCAGGTAGAAGATGGACGGTGAGCTCACAGTTACTTCTTGGGAGATGGATCTTGGTGTTAGGACAAAATGAGACTCAAGTCATGGGACTGGACTTCATGAATATTCATAGAGCTTCCTGGTGCTTACTGGCCAAAAACAGATGCCTAGGGAAGAGATTCGATATGAAGTGTAAGCACATGGAAATGTTTTCCACTGCTGTTGTACCAGCCTCCAAGAATTCAAAATTTAAGGTCTTCCCTGATGAGAAGTTCAAACTTACGGTGGGTTTTTGGTGTCCTCTTAACCAGGACATAGCAGTAGGATGTGTGATGTGATCCATATGAGTGAGGCGTTAGATTTTGGCATATGTGTCTTTGTAATATGTGTAATGGCAAGATAAATATCAGAAAGGATAGAAGGAAGAGAGAGCAATCCTAACTGTTGCAGAGCTAATCTACAGTTCTTGTCTAAAGAAATGAAAATTGTTGAACTGTGAGCTGTTTTCGTGTAGTTACTCATTCACAAATGTACTTTGATGTAATCATGCCACTGTGAGGGTTTTATGGGATGAAAATAGGTTAAGCAATCTGTTGTTGTGTTTCCAAGGAGCACTTTGACTCGTCTGTGTACGTTCTGAAGAGGAGGGTTTAGCATTTTAATGACCCACCTTCATGCATCGAATGTAATATGTGATTGTAAACAGTTGTGTAATTATAAACAGTTTCCATCTAAAAAAACAAACAAAAAACCTCCCCACAAAAAGCCCTAGCTCCCAAACAAAGGAAAAAACATTCCTTCATTAAACTGCTGTATGGGCATTTACTGGTTTGTACCTTTGCTCTGTTGTTGAAACAGTGTAGTGCTGCTTCATTTGTGTGGGCTTCTTGCAAAGCTTGAACTGCAAAATCCAAGAAGGATGCCAGTAGAGTAAAACAAGTCTCAAAGTAAAGTACCTTTGTAAGTAAGGTGGATAAAAGCTATTTTAAAACAAGGTAGTTTGTTTCAAGCAAATGTTTGTCATGATGGAGAGGATTGAAAAATTTTCTCTCTCCTTTCCCCTTCCCTCCTCACCCCCCCTTTGCAGTGGAGATGCGACTTATCTTTTATTTAAAATTATGGAATGTTATGTTTCTGTGTTTATAGGAAGGGACTGTCCATAGGTTCCCCAAATCGGTGTCTCTCTGGAAAAAATGGAGCGTCTCTTCCATCAGTTTTTGCAAGAAATGTGCAAGAAGCCATTGACAATTATACTTGGTATGCATCTACTTCTGAAATAATAATAAATTAATTAATAATACTTAATTAACTCATTTTTGACTTAGATTTTTTGTGTTTGGAATTAATTTTCACTAAAGTCACTTCCAGCCATTCTCATGGATAATAATTATAGCACAATAATGAGCAGGATGCAAATTGACCTAACCTGCTGTTTATAGGGTTTGAATTTTATTCCTGGTTTGTGATATGAATTTGAGTATTTTAAGACTGTGGTAGAGGGCACTGTTTAGGTCTGGAATGAAAATCAGACTTCATGATTAAATTGAAATCATGCTCATCAATGTTGCAGGTTAGTTAACTTTCAAGAAGTTTCATTCCAGATGACACTGTTTAGGGTTTGCTAGTCCTGCCCATCCAAATGCCACTGCTTTCCCTGCATCCTGGGGTGGGTGGTAGCTGGCAAGGACCAGCTAGAACTTCGGGGCTTGAGTTGCGCAGGTCAAATTTTAAAGTGCATTAGATTTAGCAACCTATAAACCACAGCATAGAGACATGTAACTCAGTGCTATTTGAAACATTAGTAGAGATCTTGTGCTTAGTTTTGCAAAAGCTTTCTTGTGGTAGCTTCTAATGTGAAAGAGTTAAAGAAAGCTTATGTTATCTTTTATGTGTTTTTCATGTGATCACTAGCTGACGTGGAGAAACCAAAATAATTGTTCAAGCCAGAAATATTGCTACATACATATAATTATATTCAAATACAAACACAGATACATATTCATATTTTAGAGTGCCATACAGTTGCAATGGTGTATATATATGCAAAAGCATGATAGTGTAGAAGGAATTGCCTTTAAGGCAGTAAATGGTACTAATAGGAGCATGTATTCACTCTACTTTAAAATATCTGCTTGCATCATTTACTTGATTAGGTGCTTTATTTAAAAGATATTTATACAGAAAATAATTGTGTTCTTCGTTTTAATTTGTCTTCTTTTCAGCAAGACACTTTCATCACTTTCTTCTAGTGGTTGTACAACACCCACAGAGTTGAATAATACTTGGCCTGGAATAAACAGCTATACTACCAGTTTGTCTACTGAAAGAAGTTCGGTTTACTCCTGGCGGGATGATGTATGTCACAGAAACTTTTACAGTACCCTTTCTCTAAATATTGTAGAAAATACTAGTTTTTACTGATGTTGGACATGCAGCATCTCATCCATAATAGCCTAATGAATAAGTGTACTAATTGAACATTTAAAAAATACTTTTGGTTGCAAGATGGTGTCCGTGCAGTTAATGTTTAACAAAGGAAAATGGAATAAAGTGATAAATTATAAAGTTTGGGGAAAACAAAGCTGTTTTACTAAGCCAAAGTTTAGGTTTCTGAGTCTAAGCGAATGATAAACATGTCTTTTCAAACACTGTATATTGCAGGCAATGTCTAAATTGAGTGTTCTCAAAGTACATTCATGAATATGCACAGAAATTTCCCAGTCTTGGTAAATATTTAGCTCTTAAATAAACTCAGTTATTTTTGTAGATGATGCAGAGAGAGGTTGTATCTGTTACAAAGGCTGAACTCTGAGGTGTACCTGGTGCAGGCTGGCAGTGTTAAATAAATCCAAAACTGACATTGCAGTTGCTGCCACTTTAATTTCAGAAAGCCTTTTCTGGCTGGTGGTGGTAGTTCAGCCATTCTTCTTGCATAATACCCTAACCTTTAGGGTACTGACCCCATCTGTCGCTGCTAGCCCTTCAGGAGAAAGACTGACTGAATATTACAGTAACCTGTGTGAGAGTTATTTTTTCATTCCTTTTCAGTGTGATCCCTTCTGAGTGCATTGAGGTATTCAGCTGGAAATGAGCACGCATGGTTTGGGGGGCATTGAGTTTTGCCAGTTATTTTAGTGTATCAAAGTACCTAATGTAAGTGGCAAGTGTCATTACAAACAGTGCCCCAGCTGAGGAACCCTCAGCCAAGTGCTTGTCTCCACATCACTGGCACTTCTCTACTATTTTCATTTGCTTCTGTGTTAACCTAGTCTCAAGTTGCACTGAGTTGTAGGTTCAGGGAAGAAGTGTGGAAGGGCATTTCTCACACTGACAGCTGTTTCCTAAGCACTAGACTACATCTCACAGGTATAAGGTGCTCACTCTTTGCTCTCTTAACTGTCGTACTTAGAAAGGAATAAGAGCACTTCTTGAAAGAGGAGGGAGCTTTTGTGCCCTGGGTGCCAGAGATGCAGTGTGTGTGCTTCACATTGGCACAGGGAACAAACTGGGAATCCAAACAACTTATAACTGTTTTTTTTGGGGGGGGGGGGGGGTTGTTTTTTAATGTGGGCTAATTCTAGGCAGCTTATTTTATCTTTTAACATCAAAGAAATGCAGCCTTGTAGTTCCTTTTTACTAAATCAAGTAATTCAGGCCAGCTATATGGGATTTTTTTTGGTTTTGGTTGTTTTGTTTTTGTTTTTGTTTTTGCATTGTGGTATATAAATTATTGTGTCCAAAATATATAGTCTGACTATGCATTCTGACACGCTCATCCAAGTTGATTCATGTTGTTCTGTTCTTTAAATATCATGGAAATTTTAGTATACATGCATATTTGCTAATGACTGTTATAATATATAGGAATTTGATAAAGCAAACACACAGAAGGTCCATCAGTTATTTTGGGAGATTGATGAAATGCTGTTTGAAGGAAAAGTGACCTCCCAAACAGAGAACCTGCAGGCAGAATGTGCAGATTGGGTTGAACAATTTCCTCATATAAGGTAAGGAATTTCCTGCTAGTAGTAGTTTTAATCATCTGACATTCTAATCTGAATTTTTGGGGTACCCTCTTATGGTTTGGGCATCAGCAACACTTGTGCATTCAAACTGAGCTGTGCCAAAGTTACTCAGTAAATCTGGGCCGTGTTGCTTTAGCAGCTGATGCCCTTTATTTTGATTAATAAAATTACTGCAGGCAAAGTTGTTCAGAAATTATTTTATTATATAATTTTATGTATATTAGAGTTGCTTTCATCTTTTCTCTCTTCCTCTCTACATTATGCATGTTGGAGTTTGCACATTTTCTGAACTTTAACTGTAGCCTTAAATTTCCATGTAAACATCTTTGATTAGCACTTTTACTCACCTTGGTGGATGCCAGAGTTGGACAAGTGAAGTCACAGCACATGTTATGTGTCTTCTGCATCCATTTTTAAATGTATTGTACAGAGTTTTTTGATGAGAAAAGAAGTGTGTTTACTTTTGTCATCCTTTAGAGCAATCTAACAGTTGGGTTTTTTTATTTGCTCTTAAAATTTATAAACTAGAATCTCATATTGTGTAAATCAACTTAACTTTAATGACTTAAATACTAGGCAATATTAAGGTAATACACAAAGCTCTGGCCCCTCAAAGCAGGTGTAAGTTGTGCTTTTTCATTGCCTGCTGTTTGCAGGTGTTTGTATACTGGATATTTGCATATGGCTAAGGTTTCCATCTGTGATACTGCTTGTTCTCTCCTTTTTATTCAGGGTTCTAGGAAAGCAGCTCCTAGTGCCAAAAGATGAAGGCTTTCAGCATTTTCAGAGCAAAAATGATGCCCGTGTAGATACTAAGAGTGTGCCTGGCCTCCTTGAATGTACTGGTCATACAAAAGAGTATGTTAATTTTTTTTTAAGTTTTTGTTTAAAAAAAACAAAACTTCAGAAACATGTACAAATATTACTTTCATGTTACTGAAACATGTCAGTATAATTAAATATGCACTTTCTTCTTTCTTTGAATGTTTAATTCTCATTTTCTTGATATTTTTTCCAGGCTCTGCATCTCAGGATCTAAACTGATCCCAACAGCATTTCCAATACATACATCACTGGATTCAAGTTCCACTAGGATTTCTTCTTCAGACTCAGCCATGTATTCCTTCCTGGAAGAAGAAATTTATGATGAGGATGGAAAAATAGAGGAATATCTTGCCTTTGACAACAAGGAACTGTAAATAACAGATATATGTATTTTTGAAGAATGTATGAAAAGTTTTCAATGAACTGAGTCAGGGTTCATAAACTGTGTTTATCTTCTGTAAGACTGAGTTCCTTCTGTCCCTGGGTTTGGTAACACAGTCGTCAGAACACTCACTAGGCATGTGGAAGATTAGGTATGTCTTTCTAGAGGTCTAAAGCTCACATCTCCCCTTTCAGAGGAATGTGTCTTAACCACTAGTTGTTTTGAGGTATTTGATGCATGGAGATTCAATAAAATGAATATTTAATTTTGAGATGGGGTAGAATGAAGGCATTTCTTCTCCCCAAGTGAGTGCCTTGAGCATCAGGTTGTTTAGTGTCATTACACTGTTTGTGCTGTCATTGTCTGCCCTAATGAGTCTTAAATTCTTTCTGTGCAGAGTATAACAGCTTTGTGAGGAGAGCTGCAGGTTACAGCCAGCATTTAGAGCACTCTTGTGTGCAACAAGTCATTCAGTCATCTTCTTGACAGTGCATCCTAGGTTTCCTGTGAGCCAGTTGAATGTTCCAGCAGCTAGGCTACTGCGTGGATAATATATCATCATGTGCTATTTTCTAAAAGGCCTCTAAAAGAGGAAAACTTTGGTAGGACTTGTTGGGCACAAAACACAGCTTTTTGTGCTAAGGCCTTATGCACATTCAGAACAAAGACATGGCTATTCTGAAAACCTGAGGAGCCAGACAGAGACCCTTTCATTCAGTGCTCTTTTTGAAAGAGAAGGCTGGGGTTGCTGCCCTTTTAGGAAGCGTTTAGGTTTAAGAATAGCCTCAGTAGTCTTCTCACTTTGTTTTACTAAATAAGCAAACTTAATTTGGGAGGGAGACTTGTCTGAAGCTATGTTTTTCTCTTTTGTCTCCTTCATATGATTCTTGTTTCCTTCAATTCTTAAATACTTTGTTCTCCATAACTAAAACAGTAAGTGTTAAAAAGCCTGACAGGAGAACAGCTTGGTCATTTTGTGAGTTGGACCACTCAGCCATATCTCACGTACAGTTAAGAATTATGCAGTGTGGTTTGAGGAAGAAATGAAGAAGTGACAGAGAAGAGAAAGGGAGGTAGTAGAAACCAGTGGGAATTTAGAATCATCTCTTTGATCTCAAAAAAACCCAAATAAACAACAAGAAAAAAAACCCACAAAAAACCAAACCAAACCAAAAAACCCAACCAACCCCCAAAACCAACCAACTGAAAAACCCCAACCATTCCTTAGAAAAAATATGATGGCATTAAAATAAAGAAAAAAATTAAAACTTTCTTCCTGAGAGAGTGTATTAAAAGACCAAGTTAGGAAATATTGCTAAAACATGGTTCCCTAGATACAGAGGAAACAAAAATTAAAAAGCGTAACTGTCCTTACTGTAGTGTAGAGGAAGAAGGTATTTGTAAGGCTATAGGCTCTACCATTCCTGTTATACTGCAGAAATCCTTTAAAGTTGTTTCATCTTTGATCAATGGTGGAAAATTGCAGATGTGTGCAGATACACAGGACAGGGCATGCTGAGAAGGAAACTTTCTATGTGAGAGTCCTCTTGACAAATACAACAGATCTTGTTGCCTATAGCATGGGATTTAGTCTCAAATGACCATGTGCCACATATAAAACTTTTTCCTAGACCTGTAAATCTTTCTTTTGTAATGCCCTAATGGGATTTTTAAATTTTTCAATGTCAAGCAAATGAAAGAGATATCAGTATATGTATTTGATAGGTTCTCCTCCCTTGGGTGAATTTGAGTTTGAATTTTTTGGTTATCTCCAGCTGACTGCCTTTTCTTCCATATGTATGTCTCTCTATTGAAGAGGGCGGGGGAAAGTCAATTCCCATGGGAATTCTTTTGAATTTGTTTCCTTTATTAGTGAGGATGAGATTTGGGAACAAAAGAAAATGCGTCTTTCTGAGAAGAGGTGTAAGCGTGGCATCCCCCCTGTTTCTCCCAATGCCTGTATCAAAGATGCTGTTACTTCTGAAGTATTTGATCATATCTGGAGCAGTGTCATTGGAATATTGGAGGAACTGATTAAAAAAAATTGGGAAACTAATGTCCCAGGTATTTAATATTTTCATTTGAAAATATGGTGTTTGTTGCATCTAATTCAGAAAAGGCATCCTTCCCTACCCCTTTAAATTAAGCAAGTTTTCCTTTAGTTAAGATAACCAGTGCTGTAGAACTGTAACGTATATAACGCCTTGCCACGAGAATGTGTGCACACACATGCATCTAAAATAAAACTTTCTTCCAAATTTTTAGTGAGTTTTGTACAAGAGATGTAAAAAGAAAAATACTGACTGAAATAGCTTCATTGCAGGAGAGCGTGTATAAAAAATTAAAACATTAATCACTGGCTTGAAGATGCAAATTGATGCTCTTAGTCATCATTAATCAGGGGATTACTGACAATGTGATCTGGAACCTAGGAATCAGAGTCTTCTAGTCTTCATTGTTTAAGCTTTATTAATGAAAAGAACCCTTGGGTAGTCAGAATGTTAAAGTGAGATAGTCTTGTTGATGTGCAGGAGTTCATGAGTTCACTATAGGATGAAGAAAAGGTGACACATGTAATTTTATTTTATGTTTTCATATTCTAACAGACTGTAGTGAGGAAAAATAAAAGCTAGGAAAATTAGGTGCAAGTGAAAATCTATTTAGTGTTATCATTGGAAGCCGAGTGAAATTTCAGTTCTTTCACTGTATTTTAAAAGGACAGAAGTAACAGTAGAATACCTGAGGGTGAGTCTTGGAAGTTACCTCTAACGTGAGGTACACTCAACCTCAAATATAAGAATACAACAAAATAAGAAATGGCAAAATTTCTCTGAATGCTTGCTGCATCAGAACTTAACATTTAGGTTTTACTGTAATTTAAAAGTTCTTTTGACACCACAGGTGGATTGTTTAGCTCTCAGTATTACAGTTTAGGGACGATCATTTAGCAGTATTACGGTAGATTTGTTCTTTTATATTTTTGAAGGTGATAAGCTTATTACAAATAGCTAGTATTTCAACTAGGAAGGAAAAGAATTTAGGTTTATAATAGAAATAAGATGGCAGCATATACCCAAAATGAAACAGTTCATAGCTGCTGTCAGACAAGTCAATAGACTTTTAATTTAATATATATTTTTAATTTTTTTGCTACTTAAAAAGAAAAAGCTCTGGGGATTTTTAGACAGCATTTCATAGGTCTTACATGTATTTTCTTAAACAACCACCTCCAAATCTATTTGTATAGGCGAGCTTGTATGTCAGTGCCAGAGAAGGCATAGACAAATGGAAATGCTTTCAAAAACCCATAATTTATGTTAGATTTTTAAATAGCATGAAAATGTAAAGCTATGTGAAAGTCTTTATTTACTGTGTAGTGTAATGAACCCAAAGAAATGATGGCTAGTAAATGTAGAAAATACTTCTTACACCCTCTACTTTTTTTGCTGTTGTGCAGAGTGTGACCAACAAATAGAAAAACTGAAAACTGTTACAGAAAAACTGCCGCGTTTGCCAGTCATTCATATTACAGCAGATGCTGGGACCATTCCTCTTTCCAGAGGCTATGAAGCACGAAGTGTATCTTTTGGGGCTCATTCTGTTTCATCACAGGTAAAAATAAAAATAAAAAAAACACCTTTCTGTCAAACATTTTTTATTTCTTCAAACCTTTGACAGTCTTGATTGAAACTTGAAAAGGCTCTTTTCCTTTCTTTCCTCTTTTTCTTTTTTTCTTTATACCAAATAGGTGTACTTAAAATCATCTAATTTAAAATGAGGTTTCATTCAGTGTTGATTTTTTGTTTATTCTCACTTGTTTTTCTTTGGTAGTCCTTAAAGGCACAATTTATCACTGAGGTATTTTTGATTTGCAAAGTCTTGTTAAATTCTATTCTGTCCTTAAAAACTAATACTGCTTTTATTGTGATCCAGTAATTTCTTCATGGTAGAATTAAAAAGATAAACTAGGATGTGAAGTTGCAACTTGCAGTGCTTTTCTCACAACACTGCGAGTTTCAGACTCTTCCATTCCTTCTCTTTTTCTTGGCCTCTTGTGAAAGTGCAGTACATCCACAAGCACGTTGGCACTAGACCTTTAACTCTTTGTGGAAGCTCATGCTTATATGGATAAAATGTCCTATTTCGTCCTGCTTGCTATCTCCTCCCTCTGTCTTCTGGTTCTTGTTTTGCACACTGCTTCTGTTTGTTTTTTTCCTCCTGTCTTTCTCTGTTGAGTTCAAGTGACTTAATTTTCTTCCATTGGCTCTTTTTCCATGCTTGCTAAACAGTGAGATAAGGAACACAGAAAGATGGCACAGCAGTCTTGGTTCTCCCCATAGGTGCACTTTGTTCTGTAGTGGTCACAGAAGCCAGGAGAAGCAAAATCATGCCTCTGTGCTAAGGGAAAATGGAAAGTTTGAAGAATCAAACTCTGGCTTCAACTGAAATTTATAGTTTAAATAGACTTGAAATTCAGTAACTAAATTACGTAAGTTGTATTTATAAAAATTTGTTTAAGATAAACAAAAGAAAAAAAGCATAGTTGCCCCATCTACTCCTAATAATTGTACTGAACCATCTTAAAGGAGCTTTTGTAAAAAACAACTAAAACACCTCTTAACTGTGTGCTTGTTGAGATCTTCCTTCTAAAAAAGTAAAGGTTAACACAGTTGTTGCTTTTAATAGGTTTACCGTTTCTCCAACAACTTCTGTACTGATCTGCGTGGTGTGATGACAATTCAGGCAAAACCACTCCAACAGAGGCATGCTACCACAGCAGAAAAAATACAGTAGGTGACATTGACATTCAAAAAATATGACATAATTCACATTATGTAAAAAATGTCTTGCACATATAAAAAAATTATAAAAAGGCAGTGATTTCATATGTATCACTGGTATGATAGTAATTTGCAGATGTAGAAATGATGCACTGTTAAACACTTGGTTTTTTTTGATCCTAATTCCTTATTTCTTTCTCTTTCCCTAGGAATGAGCAAGAAGACAAACAGCACAGCATTGCCTACAGCACTCCAAATTCAGCCCATGGTAGACTGGGGACAACTTCTGCTAACAGTGTTCTCTCATCATCTCCAGTTCTGCTGGCATCTTCTAGGAAACTACCAAGGTTACCTTCTCTCACCTCTGACCAACCCTGTTCAGAAGTTCCTAATATGTACCATGATGAAATCTGTAAAGGGATGAAATTGTGAGTTTTTCATTTTATTATTTTCTTTTCTCAGAACTTCACTGAAATTTCACCACTAAGGAATTTTGCAAAATACTTGAGAACTAACTCGTGATTTCTTATTAAATGTAGAATTCAGAGGGAAGGAGAAAGCCAGCAGAGCCATGATTTTTTGAGGAAAGGCATTTTTTTTACATCTTTATTGCTGTATTAGGTGCTATTACTTTCTGTAGCTGAGCTTTGTAAAGAAATGTATTACTTAATAATTTCATATTACTTCAGTGGAGAAGTCTGTAATGTGAATGCTCTAAAAGTGGAACTCTTACAATTCTGTAGGGTTGGCAGCCGGGATCGTTTGTCTCCTGCTTGTGCACCTGCAACCCAGAACAAGTTACCACCAATAAACTCTGAGGTTGTGGAACAACGTGTTTCAGTACCTCGAATGCAACAGAGCTTTGTAAGTTGTGTTCATTTTTTTAACACAAAGAACTTCAAACTATTTAGAAATAAATTATTCTAT
The DNA here is from genome assembly GCF_030490865.1 of Poecile atricapillus. Taxonomy (NCBI): domain Eukaryota; kingdom Metazoa; phylum Chordata; class Aves; order Passeriformes; family Paridae; genus Poecile; species Poecile atricapillus. The sequence goes on from NC_081252.1 coordinate 45,158,394, forward strand.
GCCACTGGTTAAAATGAGTAATTTTACAACTTGAGTTGGTTTGTATTAATAGATAGTTTTAACATGCTAATGTGTGTTACATTTGGGTGCAATTACAATGCAAGGGAAGGAGGTTTAAAACCTCAGGTCACAGACAGATCATAATGGAAAGACTTCTCTGACAACAGAAAAACCTGATCTTAAAAAAGAAAAAGCTCGAAAGAACCAGCCAACAAGATCACCTTAGTAATCTTGCTCTTCTATGCATCCAGATTTAAATAGCTCTTTTCAGTGTTCTATTCACTAATGTTAGGTTATAAGAATTAGAAAATTATGCTGACTGAAATAGAAAAGGATAACAAGTGAAAAAACCAGATCTTATACTGGCCTATTTTTTGATGGCTGAGGAAGTAATAAATCACCAGAAGAAAAGTAAATTAGCATGTTGCTATATCAATATGCCAACATAGCAACTGTCTCGCATCTACTGAAAAAACAGGCAAACACTTAAATTGGTGCTTTTGTTCATTGAAAACATATTTTACTTATCTTCTTTTGAAGTTTTCTATGTCAACAGAAAAAAATATTTTAACTTATTCAATTGCTGCATTCTCTTAATGCTCTTTTTAATTCTCTCAGCATCAAGAACGATGTGCTCATAGCAGAGTGTCAAGTGCAGTAGCTGGCACGACAGAGCAACAGCCACTCAGAGAAAGAACTGTTACTGTTGATCAATTTTCAAGACCCAACACAACTCATACATTCAGGGTATGTTACAGTGTAAGCAGAAATATGGAAAAAGGAAAGAAGTTTTCTTTCATGCCCGCTGTTGGTTTACAGAAGGCCTCATTTCTGGGTCTCACGTGACTTCTAATGTACAGGGATTCCTGCTACCTGTAAAGAGAAGGATGCTAAAAGTCTTGGGGAGGGTGTAGGACAATTGTATGAGGAAGAATTTTTTTTCAGGTTTTGAGGGTGTGTGTTCTAGAAGTGTACAGTTTTAGTGCTGTTTGGAGCTTTGCACTTTGGTAGGATCCAGTCTGCTGGATTAGATAATAAAAACCCTAATCAAACCCTTTCCATAGATAAGTGTATCACGCTAGCTAAGAATATATCTTTCCTTTTTACAGAGAGACACACCTCAGAAGTCACTGACTTCCATGGATTTTGCTAACCACAGAAGAGCTGGTCAAGGATTTTTGATAACAGGTAGGCAAAGAAGAATGACTTGGAAGTCAATAAAACCTATTAACCCATCATACTGTCAAAAAGTGTAGTGCTTAGGGACAGCCATCTCAGCATGAAAGAAGAACGGGTTTTCTTCGCAGGATCTTTTGAATTGTATTTTGAAGTCTCTTCTCACTTGTTCTGAGGTAGTCCTAACTCTTATGGTTAGGAATCCTGTGAAGCTTCTTTTTCTTGTTGTGACATGGGAGGAAAAGGATTCGATCTTGTCTCGTCTTGTCTTGTCTCATCATCTTCTTTTTTTTTTTCTTAGTATTTTGACATATTTACAACTATAGCAAGAATATGTGGTGTACAGGCTAGATATTTCTGCAGCTGCTAGAGTAGTAACACAGTTGCATGCTTGTGAACTGCTCAAGACAAATTTTATTTAAGTCTGAAATTAATAAACTTTTTGTGTGAAGAAAAAGATTCTTCATACAAAAAAGTATATTTGAAAATGCATTTAAAAAAAAAAAATCTTTCATAAAAAGAAGTCAGTATTGATTTGCAGTTCTCTCTTGAATTCACAACCCCAAAAAAGGGAGCAACCCTATGTGGCTCATTTTGTTCCATTTTTACAATAAAGCTGACTAGCTAGTTCCTGGTGGATTTGAGTCCTTATAAGTAACCTTTACTGGTTTGGAAGTTCCTTGAGTTTAAATAATTATATCATTGATATAATTGTATAACAGGTGATGTAAGAATAAGGGCAGGTTAGCAAATATTAATCTGAGCACACTGGTGGAAGTAACTCATATATAATCTTGGAGTGTCTTTCAGAAGCTAAAACAATTAATAATGTTTTATATTTTCCAGGTTCGCAGAATTACTCCAGATCCTTTCAGAGAAATCCTCCAACCTCAAGGAAGAAATTTCAGATTGCTTCATAACCTGTTTTAGGAAGAAACATAAACACTCTACACTGAATGAAAGACTGAAGCACTAAATTTGCCACTTAGTATCTTGTGTAACAAAGAAGGTGTGCATATGCTGGTGGTGTCTGCTGAGACTTGCAATCCTCAGGATGCCTGCATTACCTTCTTTTAAAATTATTTGACCAGAGGTTAGATTAAAAATTAGAGTAAAATGAAATAAATGGTTGAGGTGTCTTCTCTGTTTGCAGTATCAAGAGACTGTGGCTGCACTTTCTTCTCAGGCATTCCTCCTTTTTATGCCTTTCCTAGAGAATTATTTTTCTACCTATCAAATAAGATACATTTAGATCATAAAGTGCTGTTCCTGCTTTTTTTGTTTCCTTAAAGGTGTTCTAGTCTATCTAGATATTAGTCATATATAAAGTTTATACTTTTAAATTTATACTTTTAAACAGGAGTTTGCAGTACTTCAACTGCTATTTTAACATTTCTTCATTTTTCAATCTGTCTCATTATTATATTATTATAATATTTGATCTCTTACAAATATTATCTGTACCAACCTTTTTTTCTTCTTCCTTTAATTCTTTTGAAATCTCATTTATTGCTGTTCTAATCATCAGCAACTATGGGAATTGCTGAGATAAACTTTGTTTACAGCAAGTAATGTTTTCCCTTCCAAGCCAAACATATTTGTAGATGCCGAGCAATTGAACCACATGCTGACAAATCTGTAAGACCATTCTCACTTTTTGAGATTTCTTGTACAAATTAAGAGAAGAACAGAATAACAAGTGTCTGTTTCTGCAGCTTAAAAAGGAAGATTTTCTAATTACTAGAGCAATGGATTGCTCTCGGGTGGCAAGAGAGAGGAAGAAGGATGTTTGCTGTCTACCAGAAGTATTTTAACACTTCTCACTTTTGGTCAGTTTTTGGGCACCTGACATCTTACATCCTAATAGTCATTATAGACTCATTCCAGGTTGGCAGGTACCTCAAGGATCATCTGGTCCAATCTTTGCTGGCAAAAGCACAGTCTGGATAAGATGGCCCATCCCCCTTCCAGCTGAATTGTAAGTGTCCAATGTTGGAGAATCCATCACTTCCCACATAGTGGAGAGATTATTCCAATGGCTGATTATTCTCATTGTGGAAAGTTTTCCTCTCGTGTCCAGTTGGAATCTTCCCAGGTGTAACTTGCACACACCACTCCTCACTTTTCCATAAGACTCCATATGAAAAGGGAATTTCCATCTTAGCAGCCACGCTTTAAATACAGGAATACAGTGATAAGGTGTGCCTAAGCTTCTTTTTTCCAAGCTGGACAAATCCAGTTTTCTCAGCCTTTCCTCACATGACAGGCTATCCAATAATTTGGTCACCGTTGTTGCCCTTTGCTGCACCTTCTCTACCCGGTCCACTATCTTGTATAGCAGGGACCAAAACTGAACACAGTATTCCAGGCTGGCCTGACCAGAACTGAGTAGAGTGGTATAGTTACTTTATCTCTCCTGGTGTTGATGCAGCCAAGTCTTGTATTGCCTTTCTTTGCTGCAGCAATAAACTGTTCACTCACATTGAGCTGTTTGTGTGCCAGGTCCCTTTCCGTAGAGCTGTTCCCTAGCCAGCCTGTGCTGCTCTCCTGGATTATGTTTTGCCACGTGCAGGACCTTATATTTGTCCTTATTGAACTTCATAAGGTTCTTGTTAGCCTAAATTTTCAGCCTGTCCAGGTCCTCCTGCAGGGTGGCTCTCCCTTCCAAAGTGTCCGCTGCCTCACTCACTTTGGTATTACTGACAAACTTCACCCAGGTACACTTGATCCCATAATCCAAGCCACAGATGATGCTAAACAGCGTTGGACCCAGTATCATTCCCTGGGGGAATTCCACTTGTGGCAGTTGCCAGTGTGAAAGGGAGCAATTTATTACAACCCTCCAGGCGTGGCTGGTCAGTCAGTTCCCCACCCACCGCATGGATCCCACATCCACACCATCACATAGACATTTCTGTAGGAGGAGGCCGTGGGAAGCCGTATCAGAAGCCTTGGAGATATCCAGGTAGACAACGTTCACCACTGGCCCCACATCAACCAAGCGGATTCATTTGTTGTAAGAGTCAATCAGGTTTGTCAAGCACAATTTGTCCTTGGACAATCTGTGCTGGATTTTCCTAATCATGGGCTTCATTTGATTTGTAACAGCCCCCAGGAAATTTTGTTCTATAGGTTTCCCAGGGACTGAAGTAACACAGATGCGCCTATAATTTTCTGGATCCTCTCTGAAGTCCTTCTTGTAGATAGGAGTGACACTAGCCTTTTTTCAATCTTCTCAGATGTCCTCCAAATTCCACAACTCGAAAATTATGGAGAGTGGCCTTGAAGCTGTATCAGCCAGCTTTCCTTGATTTGATACTGTCAGAGTGCATCAATGTGTAGAGGTCAAGGTAGTGTAATAGTTCACGTACCATCCTTTCCTTCTCAGATAGTGGGTCTGTGTTTGCATCAGCCAGGATTTTTTTTTTCTCAAGGCCTGGTATTGGTGAAAGGACATGGGTGAAGAAAGTGTTGAGTACCTCTGCCATTTCAGCCTTGTTGGTGACTAATTCATCTCTTCTGTTAAACAGCAGGCAAATACTTTCCTTCTGTCTCTGCTTGTTTACATACCTGTCCTGGTTTCAACTGGCATAGAATTTATTTTCATCCTCATAGCTGGCACAGTGCTGTGGTTTAAATTGGTATGAGAATAATGTTAATTGCACCCTAATGATTTAGTTCTCGCTAATTTGCATTTGTCCTACATCAAAGACCTTTTGGTGTCCTGTACTCTGCCAGTGAGAAGGTCCACAAGAAGCTGTGAGGGGCCAGGACCACTGACCCCAACTGGTCAAAGGGATATTCCATACCATGGAAGGCCCTGCTCAGTACATGAACTGGTGGGGGGTAGCAGCTGGGAGGGACCTATTGGTGCTTGGGGGTAGACTGAGGTCAGTGGGTGCTAAGCAATTGTTTTGTGTAATTGCTTGTTTCTTGGGTTTTGTTCCTCTCTCTTCCTGTTATCATTTTACTTTATTATATTTCAATCATTAAACTTTTCTTATCTCAGCCCATGGGTTTTATATTTGTTCTGATACTCCTCTCTGTTGTAATGGGATGGGGTGTATGCATGGTACTTCATCGTGGTCTAAGCTGTGATAGTACCTGAAGAACTCATGTAGTTTTTGACATCTCTGACAAATTTCCATTTGAGCTGAGGTTTTGCTTTTCTAACTGCATGTCTGTATACTCTCGCAATGCCCTTGGACATAATCCTGAAGCCCAGAAGAAGGTTCACAGAGAACTGGACAAGGTGTTTGGTAAGTTTTCCATTCCTCCTTTAACAAGACTGAAGAAATTGAGATAGGAATGCACCATGTTTTTAGGGTTAGAAAAATTGCTAGAGGTGTGGCTGGGAAGGGTGCTGGAATATCCACAGGAGAGAGTGCTGAGAGAGTTTCCCAAGTAAAGGGTAGGGTAGGATTTGTTTTTTTTTTTCTTTTTTTATGGTAGAGCAGTCATAGACAGACACCTATTTGTTGTTGTTTTGATCCTTCTTCCCTTTTTCTCTTCAGGAGGATATCAAGTATTGAATGGCACATATACTCTTGTTGTAATTTGTGCCCTACTGAGATTTTCCCTGACGTGGAGGAGTTTAGTCCTGAGTGATTCTTCCCTGAACATTGTAAGGAAAAACACCTGTATGGTTTCCAAATGGTTAATGTTGTTGATAGTTTACATGCATCCATCACTTTGTAATGGACATTTCTGGTCTCACTAGGGGGTGATGTGAAGGACTTTTCACCTCTATTTTCCCTTTCAGTCTTGTAATTTTTTCATGGTAGGCTTTTCAGCTGAGTGTAGATGTCATGGTGTCAGTAGCAGTGCTGCTACTGAGGTGGCTAGAGAGGAGAACACAGTTCTTGCTGGCTCCACTCTGGATCTACTGCAGGACATATCTGAGTTCACCAGCTAAGCCAGTGGCACCTTTGTGGAAAAGTATTTACAAGTGTACAAAAAAATGCTAGACAGAGGAGTGTGGGGAGGGAAAAGAGATGGAAACAGCAGTGCAAACACCAAGGTTATTGAAGGAAAAGGAGGCAGTGCTCCAGGCTCAAGAGCAGAGATTCCTCAGCAGCATGTGGAGAAACCATGCTAGAGCAGGAGAAAAGAGTGAGGAGTGAGCAGCAGAGAGGAACTTTTGTCTTTGTTTCTAACTTCTTCATTATCTGTTTTTAGTTGTCTATAAATTAAATTGAATTTCCAAAGTTGGGTCTGTATTGCCAATGGTAGCAAATCAGCAATCTTCCAGTCTATTTTGGCCCATAGTCTAGTCTATTTTTCATCCTTGTTGAGGGAGGGGAGTGGGTGGGTGACTGACTGCTGGCCAAGGCTAACCCACGACAGCTTCTAAGGGGCTGTACAGCTATGACTGTTATGTGCAGGCACATCAAACGTGGACAACTAGAACTTCCTAGAGCAAATACTGATATCAAATCTTCCATGCTACAAGAATGCAGGTTTGCAGTGCTGTGCTTCTGTGACCCATAAGTTTTTCCTGGTCTTAAACTGCCCTGTTTATTCACTCTTCATGACCTCTGGCTCACTTCATGTAGTATGTTGCATGCTGCTAAATGCTTTCTTTAAACTTGCTGGAGTTTAGCAAGGAGGCCCCGTACAATCTAGCCAAATCACAGAGAAGTGGGTGGAATCTTCACTTGTGGCCTTGGACAAGTTGTGATCATCTAGTTTGGGAGTGTGCTCTTTCCTTGACACATTAATGAACAAATATAGGTGTGGTGCTTTGGTAGCTACTTTGTGTTAATTGTCTATTAGTTATGCCAACATCACTGACACCTTATCAGAATTGCTTTACAGTAGTTTGTGTTCTGGAGCGTGAGCGATGGTCTCTGTTATTGTAAGTCATGTTGTGGTAGGGAAGATTATGGTTTCTTAGGAGGCAGGCCTTTGTGTTCTGTTGGGGATAATTCATTCATGCAAAATGTCTTGAAGTATCTCAAGTGGTGGCTATGGAACAAAGCAGTTGCTGCTGTACAGTGAACCCTAGGTTGCAGAAACTAAGCAAGGTACGCTTGATGGAGGTGGTATCAAACCTATCGGTCTGTCTCTGAACAACAGCTGTGGTCTCTTGTAGAGAAACATTTTAACAGAGTAAAAGCATGATATTTTAGTAAAAGCCTGTCTGCACAACCCAGCTTTCAATCCAGGTGACAATATTAAAGGCAGTGTCCTTGAAACTCTCCTGGAGCAGCGAGAATAAAGAAAAACAATGGCATTGTGTACTTGGAAAAGAATGTTAAACAATATGTATTAACCAATAGTAGCTTGTTAAGCCCTGAAAACCCTGTCAGACCCTATAAAAGTGTGCTAAAGATACAAATAAACGACATTCGCTATACTTCTGTGAAGACTCAGTGAATAGTCTGAGCAGTTTTCCATTAGTCTGTCTCACAAATGCTGTTAGTCTCCTTTACCTGTGTGAGAGAGTGTCCACAGAAGGATTTAAAGCTGGAGTCCTCCTCAGGACTTGTTCTTGGAAGCCTAGATTTTAGGCATGAAATTTAGTATCAGGCTCTAAAATTCCTCTCTGAACTGGGGAGATCTCTGAGCTCTTCAGCTGTCCAGCTGATGACATATTTTGAAATGGAGACATACTGTGTTCTATTTTCTTTGTCTAGGTGATGGCTGTTTTGGACTACAAATAGCCTGTTTATTTCAGAGTAGCTTTCTGCATAAAGGTTAATCAGGTTGCGATGGTGTGTGTTTAGAAAGAGAGAAGCTCTTGCTAAGAAAGCCTTTCTTAAGAATAAAACAGTTTTTGAGAATGAGCTGTGTACTTCTCTATTGTCCCTCTGTTGTTTTGTCCCTCTGCCTTGTTTTGCTTTGTTTCTGGCTTTTTTAAAAAATTTGTTTGTTTTGGTTTGGTTTTGGTTTTTTTCTTGCTGTTAATGATGATTTTATTACTTTTCTTAATGAAGAATCCAGGCTGCATTCTAGGGACTAGCAGAAGCAGAAGTGTTGTTATTGTGTCTCTTGACTGACACAGCTGCCTAACAAGTTGCTTTTGTCAGCACTGATAGATATGCTTCCACTTAGGCAAGAGGCTGAATAAGAGCAGGTTTGCACTGTTACAAACATTTATAAATTAGAAGATTCACTAACCAGTGGAGTGCTCACAGAAATCCAATACTGAACAAATAGCTCTTTGGGTGAAAAGGAAATTCTGATCACAGTCTGGTAGAAAAGTCATTTCCTACAGAACATCCTCCAAGTTTTGTTATGATTCCAAGTCTTGGTGACATAATTAGGCCTCAAAGATGCTAGACCTCTGTTTTCCTGTTTCTTGGGTATATATCTTTTATGTCTCATTCCAGTGTTTCAGCTGTCTTTTATTAACATCATCACCATTGCCAGCTGCTGGCAGATGTTGCAATGTTTGTTTTGCAGTGTTCTCTACTGCTGTCCCAATGCCTTTCCACCTTCTCCTTGCTGTTTCACAGGAGTGTTTTTTTGTTTGGTTTTTTTGTGTGTTTCTTTTTGTTTTCTGTTTTTTGGTTTTTTTGGTATTTGTTTTTTTCCTGTAGAAGGAGTAATCAGCAGTTAGAACTACAGATTTTTTAACTCAGAATCACAAACAATCACTTCATCTAATTATTGGTCTAATGAAGGCAATAAACTGCAAGACTTTTTGTAAATATGAGAGTATAATTATTCAGCCGATCTCCATGTTAAAAAGACAAAAGATGAGTCTCTTTATCCTATGTGCTTGCTTCCTTCCTAGGATGTTACCTGAACAAAAGAGGGCACTGATGATTGTGTAACTTGCCTGTGTCTTTGCAAGACTGGGTATATATCTGCTGCTTTCTGTCACAAACCAATACAAACAACAGCAAGAGTAGCAAAGTTCATTTCCAGCTGTTTGCTGTGCAGAAAAATCAGTTGGCATTTATAATAAAGCCTCTTCTGGGAGATTACAAGAGCAAAGTGCCAAAATTTACTCCTGTCTGATGCCAAGGGTCACAAAAACCTTACTTAACTTCTGATGTTCTGAGTTTCTGTTTGTGTTTTTTGTCTCAGTTGTTTTGTTTATGCTGTTGATTTGCTAAAAATGCTTGTGGAGTCAGTGCAGTAATTTTTTGTACAAAGCAAAGAGGATAAATGTGACTATGGCCATAAATACCATTTGTGCTTTATTTGGGGGGTGAAGTTTTGTGACTTGGCTGTGAACCATGCTGCCTCTACCAAAATTCTGTTTGAACAAAAGATTCTGAGCACCCACTCTGAGAAGCAGATGCTCAGTAGCCCTGCAGCAGTGAGAAGAGCCCTTGGGTTCTCCTGAGGCAGGAGGGGTGGCAGTGTATGTTGTGGGTTTGGTACTGTGTCTACCCAGGCACTTTGCAGGTTGAGGCACAGGCGCTGATGCTGCCAGTTGTTTTATTGGCACCCTTTAGCCTGTGCCTGAGCATCAGCAGTGAGATCAGTAAAGGGCATTTAAGCTGAGAAGGATCAGTGTGCTTTGCAGTGCTGCTGTTGATCAGGGGTCTTTATGGGCTTTAGTTTTTGTAACCCCTTGAAGCCATCAACCCAGCTGGAAAGAGGTGTTCTCCATTTGGCCCTTCAGTCATTGTGTTGTACATCACTGGAGCAGTTCTCTATGGCAAAATGGTGTTGAGCACCTCAGAACAGATTGGGAAAGATTGTATTGAGAAAACTCATCTATCCCAAATCAGCAAAAAGGTGTTTTTTCTCTTGAAGGTGTTTTTTTCTTTCTGAGGTATTGCGTGGGCCTGCAAAGGTTTTCGCTCCTCACTTTGCTCGAGCCAAGTGAGGGCAGGAAAGCAGCACTGTTCCCTGTGGCTTGCCTGCCACCAGGAAATGCTAGCACGCAGCCTCTCAATAGGAGTGGTTTTTAACTCTGTTTGTTTTCCTGGCCAGAAGCTACACCAGTGGCCTGTGTGGTGGCTCCGCCTCCTCCTCTTCTGGCCAGCTTCTCCGCGCACTTGGCATACTGCAGCTGCAGTGCCGGGTACGGGCAGTGCCAGTTTTACTTCAGGGATCAAGGCTCAGAGCAGGAGGCTGAGAGGTGACGATGGAGGTCTTGGAAGGATTCTCAGGGAAAGCCCAGGTGCTGCCCTGGGGAGCTGGGATTATTGCTCTGCTTTTGACAATCGTGACTGTGTGCTCCCTGCCCTCCCTGATGGAATACTGGAGACGATGGCGGATGATGAGCTCGATCCCGGGTGTCAGCCCCAGCTATCCGGTGCTGGGAAATGCCCTGCTCTTAGAGCGGAATGGAGAAGGTAATGCCAGCTCCCACTGTGGCGCAGCTGTGAGTTCCTTGCACTGCCTGCTTGTGTGGCTGAGCTGGGGCTAGCTGGGGAAGGGGATTGGGGTGTCAGGATGTGCTCTTGCCTTTAGGTCTCTCTGGGCAATGTGCAGAGGGGAGCAGTGTGAGGAGTGGGCAGTCAAGAGAAAAAGAGGAACTGCATAAATGTGGTATTATTATTGGTCTCAAAGATTAACTAGAGGTTAAATACGACAGCGCTGCTGCTGGGCTCAGACCGTTAAGTTGTTGGTAGGGTGGAGCACGAACGCTGTGGAATGTGTTTTAGTGAGGGGGAGGCGTGCTGTGGGCTCTTGCAGGAAGTGCTGTTTCACAAAGTTAAAACACTGTATCCTCATGACTTTTTGCTGTGATCCAGACAAAATGTGGAACAATTACCTTCCCCCAAGCAAGCATGTGCAAGGGACTTTAGCATGCCAAGTTGCTTCTACCTGGGCTCACTTCCAGAATCATCTGTGACTTAGATTTATGTGTTAGATGTGAATGAACTTGCTGAACATTTGTAGTACATCCCTCAAAAGCAAATATTTTTGTTCTTTAACTGATTAATGGGACCTTCTTTTTGCCAGCTGCATGAGGGAGCTCTCTTGTGTTGGATTTCCCTTTCCATTTGGTACTCATTTTTTAACAGGAACATATTTCTTAAGAAGTTTGTGGTATGAAAGTGTTGCTGAGTCTACTGCCAGTGGTCCACACTCCTCTGTGTGTGTTTGTGATGCCTGTGTATGCCACATCTGCTCTGTGCACATGTGCTGCTGGCTGTGCTGCTGTGTGTGCTGCCAGAAGAGAGACTAAAGGGTTGTGGGAGCAGGGTGAACTCAAGTGTGAGTACAGCATTAGAACACAAATTGCCCAGTGCTGATCCATGTTGAGACACGGAGCCTCTGTTCACAAGGCACACTGTCATATCTTTCCTCTGGATCCAGTCCCATATTTAAGTACAGATATGAGACATCTGTGGTGAATGTGAGGGCAGGCAGATTTCCACAAAGATGACTTTGGGGAAGCAGTAGGAGGATCATAGGATGTTTATATGAGCTGGACTGAGAGATTAATTTGCTTTTATTTTTCTTTCTTATCCTCTTTTTAAAAAATCTGCTTAAAAAAACCCCAAACCAAACCAGAACATTGTTTCAATCTTCAGAAAGCAAATTGATGTGAACTCATGTTTTGTGTAGTCCCTAATCTCATTTGTTAGCAGGAATCCCACAGCTTCTGTGCTTTAGTTAAGGAGTCACATAGGTCCCATGTCCAGCTTTTTTTGTTCTTGTTTATTTACATAAAAAGATGCAAAGATTGTGGTTTATAATCTTTTTCATTAAAAATATTACCAAAAAAACTTCTAAAAAGGATAAGTTTCTACAGCAGAAAGGAAAATAACTTTTCATATAATGGGGATGTTTTTATTGGTATTACTAGACAATTGCTGGAAAATGTGCTATTCTAATTGTGGAAATGTTAGGAAAAATATTTTAAAAATAGCAAAATAATCTAACACTCTGAATTGTGTTAGATGAGGTGTCAGAACTTTTCATAAGACTAGGGAAAGCTGTATTTGAGCATCTGTTAGGAAACGATATATTTTTCTAATATTAAGCTTGTTTCTGAAAGGGCAAAGAAGTGTTTAATCCTTGAACATCCTGAGAGTGGCCCCCACCTCTAGTACTGCAGAATGAACTTGTTTGTCCTCTGTGATGAGATAGTATCCAAGAAACCTTTTTGAATCAAATCAAACTTTTATCTACTGTTCTTCCGTTGCCAACAGATTCAGCTATCTCCAGTCTTTCTGTATAGCTGAATTGACAAGACATGGACTGGATAATTGTATAATAATATGGGAGGAGAATTCACTGTGTTGCTGAGCTCACTGGTATGAAGTCCAACTGGCATCTGGACAACAGTGGTATCCCTCAGATTGATCTGTGGCATAAATGCTGCCATAAATAAATAAATGTGGCATAAAATAAATGTGGCATAAATGAGTCTGTGCCTGAAGAGATTAGAACACCTGAATTGTAAAATCTACAGGTGCAAAAGATGCTGCTTGGTCATAGCAGCAGGTTAAAACTACAACAAAAATCAAAATTGCAGGGCATGTGGTGCAAAAGAGTTCATTACAGAAGCCTTTCTTATTTTGTAAAACCCCTTGTGAAACTCTATTCTTATTTTCTATTCCAGATTTTTTTAAACAGCTGCAGTTTTATACTGAAGAGTTCAGAAGTTGTCCATTGCTCAAACTTTGGATAGGACCAGTGCCTCTCATGATATTGTATCATCCTGACAGTGTGGAGGTGAGTGTGCTGGTTTCCTGTCTAGTCTACTGTCATGCAGAGCAGTGTCCAACCTGTTAGTTTCTATTATCTCAACCTAATTTTTGTTAAAAAGGGCTTGGACTGATTTGCTTTAGGATAGTTCTCTGAGTTAGTGCTAAACAAAGATGTAAAGTGAATGAATATAAAAAGGCCTAGTCAGGGGGGAATGGAGAGATTGAAGATAACTAGCAAATGAAAGCACTGAAGAAGCATTAGCTTTGTTTTCACATGTGTGAAAGCTTCTGCTGCCAAGATCAGAACAAACAAGCAGATAGCAAGGAAGATGGGACCACTGAAATAAGGATAGAACATTAGGAAATTCAGGTTGCAATGCTTGTGTCTCTTTGACAGACTTCTGCATTAAAACTTGGTGGATCTGTTTTGATGCTATGAAATGTAGTCATTAATTTTGCTGCTGACAGTGATTGTCCTTGAACTAGAAAGACGGTGTTGTTTCTCTGTTGGGGTGTTTATTGAAGAAATAGTGAAGACATCTCTCTCCATCTAACAAGTAATATTTTTTTCCTCTTGGTTCATTTTTCTGACAGGTTATTCTGAACAGTTCAAAACATATAGAAAAATCATACCTGTACAAATTCCTGCATCCATGGTTGGGCACTGGACTTCTGACAAGGTATAATGCATAATGAAATGCAGGTGCACTGCTGTCTTTTTGAAATTTACAGGGTACATGATAAGAAGAGGTCTTGGTGGCAGGAATGCTGAGTGAATTTCTGAACAAAGAGATTGTGTGCATTGCTTATCTCAGCTGGTCATACTGCAGACCAGTAGGATAGGCCTGAGGCTGGTGATGCTTTGGGATAGGATCAGAGAGTATCTGCACCCTGTCCTTCATTTCATTCATGAAGTAGAGGATCATGAGAAGTGAGCCAGGGTAGGAGCATAAATCAGGAGTGGAGAGAAGGAGGAGCAGTGGTATAAGGGTTTGGTGTCCTCCAGTCTTGGAAGGGCAAAGGTAGGATTGATCTGGATGATGCAGATATTCAAAAGTCAGAGCAAGGTAAGTATGGAGTGGCTTTGTTGGTACCTTTGAGCCTCTTCTGAGTTTTTGAGAAAAGGTCCTGGTCTCTGTGTTACCTCTGTTGCTTGTTTGGAGCCCTCAGAGGTGAACTTCTCATGCTTTATGATGGGACCATGGTATTGTAAAAGCCAGCTGTGAGCATTGGTGTGGGAAGTGCAAGTACACGTGAGATGATGAGGCATGCATTTTATCCTGAGTTTTGTTCATGTCCTTTAGGAAGGCAGTAAATAATCATTACCAATGTGCAGAGGTGAGGTCCATGGGCATCAGGCATGATGTATCCTCACTGTCCTTCCTTACTTGTTGTTTTGTCTTCCATAGACATACAAAGGTATTTTGACTTCCTTGTGCTTGCAAAAATGTAGTGGAGGAGAATGTTCCAGTCTCTGCTGGTTAGGGGCAGCAGTAGCAGACAGCAAGCAGATATGCTTGCCTGTAGAGTGCCCCAATAGCAAGTTAACAGGGGGAGTGGTGTGATAGTTTTACCCTGTAAGCAGAAATTCCAGCTGTGTGCCTGTAGGGCATGTGACTTATAAAAAGTAACCAAGGACCCCTAGGAAGCTGGTGACACTCATTGTGGCTCCATGCTTTTCATTGGCATGTGGGAAGTGATTACCTGTCTCCAAGGAGGTAGATTGCAGCCAGGCCTTGAGGCAGTCATTTTTTATAATTTCCCTAGGTCCTAGTTCTCTGCAGGCCTCATTTCATGGCCAGTGGATGAAGCACAACTACTAATTCAGAGAGAAGGGTGGTGGGTTGAAGCCTTGATGCTGAATAGCTGGTTTGGCCTCTGGCTGGCTTCTGCTTGGTCCCTCTGAGCCTGTGCACTAACGAGGATGTATTGTCTGGAGGCTTTTTGGCATCTCTTGTTTGTTGAGATCAGCTGGAGAAATGGTGGCTTCTTCTTCCAAGAGACCTGGAGCAAGAAATAATTCCATTTGCTCCTTGTGTGGAGTGCCATGAACAGTGCTTGAAGAGACATCGAGAGTGTGTCCACCTTTTCTAGGCTGCAGTATTTAATGTATACTTCCTGTAATGGTGAAGATATTATTTTTGACTTGGAGTTTTTAGCCTTCCTTCTCCCCATTAATTTTACAGCACCGGAGACAAGTGGAGGTCACGGAGAAAGATGATAACTCCCACATTCCACTTTGCAATCTTGAATGACTTTCTAGAGGTTATGAATGAACAAGGAAATATTTTGGTGGAGAAACTTGAAAAGCATGTTGACAAGGAGCCATTTGATGTTTTTATGGACATCACTCTGTGTGCCCTTGATATCATTTGTGGTAAGTCCTGTTCAGTTATTGTGGTAGAACTGTGAATGATGCAGATCATGAGTTTAGCGTGTGTCATGTGCCAGTTTTTGTAAGATGATTGAAGAGGAATGTCCCTGAATATATTCTAAATATACTTCCATTCTTCCCAACCTTTTTCCCAGGGTTTATTATGTGCATCTGAGCAGCTGAGTTTGTGGGACTGGCAGGATAGAGGTAGCAGTCTGAAGTGAGGTTGTCTTGAGGAGCAGGATTCCTGGGCATGGAAATAAAAAGAAAGCTCATTCCCTGCAAAGAGATATGTGTATTCACTTGTCAAAGGGATGGTGTGGTGACAGTCAGAAGATGAGAGCAGTAGTAACTTACTGTGTACATTTCACTTTGCACTCGTGAAATTTTGATGTTTTCCTAGAAACAGCAATGGGCAAGAATGTGGGTGCCCAGAAGAATAAGGATTCTGACTATGTTTCTGCTGTCTACAGGTAAACACACATTTTCCTTAATTACTTTGGAGTTGAGCTGAAATTAATGCTGCTGGTATCAGGAAGGAAGGCCAGGGAGTCAGAGATGGAGGGATGTAAAGCATTGGAACAGATTAACCCTGAGTCACTAAATACCCTGGAGGTGTTTGAAAGACATGTTCCTATGGCACTTAGGGTCATGGTAATGGACTGGGTTAACACTAGTTTAACAGTCGGACTCCATGATCTAAAATGTCTTTTCCAACCTAAATGAATCTGTGATCCTATGATCTCACTCCTAGCTTTTGATAGTGCTCATTGAAACAGGTATGATACAAAAGAGGGGTAGATCTGAAGGGTTTGATTATCATTGGTTCCTTGGCCTTTCCAAATTGTACAAGTGTGCTTGAAGTTGGTAAAAATTACTCCTCTGCAGCTGAAGCATGTGCAAGAGCTGAATAGCAATGACAATCAGCCCTTCCAAATGTGCTCCAGTTGTGTTTGAGCATACTTGAAGTCTCATATTGTTAATTTTAAATACATTTTAAGTACTTTTATGTGTGGTCTGGAATCTGGATATTCAAGTAGGAATGCAATGCTCTCAGAAACTGAGTTCTTGGGGCAGATATTATGGGAACCTGTCATGAATAGTCCTTACAACACTGTCAGTGCTTTGCTGAAATGGGGTGTGACTGGTCTGGATGACTTAATAGAATGCTTTCAAGAGGGTTCCAACTAAATGAGAATATGCTGTCCTTCTCAGAGACCAGCCCTTAATGATATAAAACATGGTGATGCTAGCATAAGTAACAGAAAATTTGAGATTATGTAAAATCAAGACACAAATGTGACTGGCCTTCCTTTCAAATAATGGGTTTAAACCTACACTATATGTAAAGTCATACATTTCATAATACTTCATATTAGGGTACATAGAAGTTTTTTATTTTGTTCTTGAAATGTGCTGTAATTTGGTGGTTTTTTAAAGTAATGTTACATGTTATAATTGTTTTGCCCCTAGGATGAGTGATCTAATCCAGCGGCGACAGATAAGCCCTTGGCTTTGGCCTGACTTTTTGTATATATTGTTCAAAGATGGAAGAGAGCACAAGAGGAAACTCAACATCCTTCACAATTTTACAGATACAGTATAGAGTCTTTTTGAAAAAAATATTTATAATGATAATTTTCATTGTTGGATCAAAGTTTTGCACTCAGATCTTCCAAATGGGGATGGGGTTCAACCTTCTTGATATGCTGGCTCTCTATTGGGATACTGAGGAATTCCTTGAATGGAAGACAAGGGCTGACTTCCCTTTCAGAATCTCTGTTGAAATTAAACAAGGAAGTAGATTACTCCAAGGTAGTGCTAGAACTTGCAGGTCCTTGACAACTGAAACAAACAACAGAAATGGATTGAACTCTTGTTCTGCCCCAAAAGTTCCACAGCTGGAAAAGAGGCGCTTAAGAGGACCTAAGGCAACACTTGCACTCTTCCCATGCTGGGCTGGTGCACTGAATATAATAAGACAAATCTTAGAAGATGACAAAGGACTGTAAATAATAGTTGCATCTGGTGAAGGTGCTGACAGCAAGTACTGAGGTGAAGGATGGGTCAATATGTGACACATGTGCATGTTCAGTAAGGAAAACAATGTGTATGTATAGAACTGTATTTTTTTCTTCTGTTCAGTGAATCCTCCAAACAGAATTGCATACTCTACACCCTTTTAAATTATTTTGTTGTTTTTAAGAGCAATGCCAGTTTATTGAAGGGTTCTGTTTTGGCTCTGCAACAGTGACAACAGTAACAAATTTACATCTGTT
The DNA here is from genome assembly GCF_030490865.1 of Poecile atricapillus. Taxonomy (NCBI): domain Eukaryota; kingdom Metazoa; phylum Chordata; class Aves; order Passeriformes; family Paridae; genus Poecile; species Poecile atricapillus. The sequence continues at coordinate 45,175,793 of NC_081252.1, forward strand.
ACTGCATCTGTACTTTGACCTAAAAAAAGGAAATTCAGCCATTGCTCTCATACTGGAGAAAATCTGGGAAGCTTTAGTGTAGCAGGTTCAGCAGTACTATGTGTAGCCTTGACACAGGGTTCTGGGATGCCCTGGCTTCTCTTCACTTTCCTGAGTTTTTTGGAGGTTGGAAGTGAGATATTTCCTTAGTTCTCAGTTGGGATAGAGAAGATCTTATTGGTGATTAATGTGATCACACTGTGGTGATTTTTTGATATGCTGTTGCCATTGTTTGCATTCATGATTGGCATGTTCCAGATGCTCTGTATACGTTTACACTTCTTGATGAATCCCAAGTTGTTTATGTAGTTTAGCTATCTATTTCCTTGATTGCACAAAGGCTGTTCAAGTTTTATTCTATTGCTTGGGGTAAGAGAGGTTGGTCATAATTCACTACTAATACAAAAAGTCAGCTAGATTTCATGACCTAATGCTGACAGCTGTGCTAACTAGCTCATGTAGACTGCTACAGATGGATGTTGTTTTGATAAGTTACGACAAAACTGTATGAAGCAAATGGTGTGCTTGTGCTGAATTCATCGTATCTGATGTAATGGTTCTATCTCAGGTCATTGCAGAAAAGGCTGAAGAACTTAAAAGCACCAAGCAAGAGAAACATGATAATGATGGCAGCTGTGAAGAAAGTGGTTCCAAAAAGAGAAAAGCATTCCTGGACATGCTGCTGAATGCAACAGATGATGAAGGGAAAAAATTGAACTACAGGGATATTCGTGAGGAGGTGGATACTTTCATGTTTGAGGTAACAAAGGAACTTACTGGTTTATTGTTCTTTTTTTCTTGTTGTTATGGATGGTTTTGTTTGCTGGGGTTTGTTGATTTTTTTTTTCTTACTCCAAACCCAAGATTTAGAATTTGCAGGTGGTGACTCTTAGTTCAGGAGGTTGCTTTTAGCATGGTAAGTCCTGGAAGCCTAAGAGAAAGTACCAATGTTTCTATCCTACAGATGTAGGATAGGACCATTGGTATGCCCTGGAAGAATGTTGGACATTGTGTATGTGGTGGTCCCTGCCTATGTGAGCAGGCTTTACTCATGAAAGCAGGTGAGAAATAAAAGCTTAATGGTTGACATGTCCCATGGGCTCTTGCCTTTTGTTGCAAACTTTATTAACACTGAAGAGAACCTTAAATAGTTTCACAGTTTTGACTAGCATTTTGTCATGTCTCCACACATTTTTTCCCTTTCTACTTTCCCTGCATCTACATTGGCTACAGTCTTCTGGTTCTGTCATCCACTGTGCATCAGTGCTTCATCTTCTTGTAGAAACTTGTCATAGAATGGCTTGGGTTGGAAGGGACCTTAAAGATTGTCTAGTTACAACCCTCCTGCTATGGACAGGGATGTCATCTACTAGATTAGGTTGCCAGGGCCCCATCTCACCTGACCCTGGACACCTTGAGAGACAGGACGTTCAAAACTTCTCTAGACAACATGTTCCTCACTAATCTCTGAGTAAAAAATTTCTTTCCAACATCTAATCTAAATCTCTTCTCTTTTAGTTGAAAATCATTCCCTCTTGTTCTATAATTACCTGCTCATATCAATGTCATACTCCCTGTTTTGTTTTTTTAATAATTCCTCTCTGAGTACTGAAAGGCCACAATCAGGTCTTCCCAGAACCTTCTCTTCTCCAGGCTGAACAACCCCAACTCTCTGAGCCTGTCTTCAAGGGAGACGTGTCCCATCCCTCTGATAATCTTTGAGGCCCTTCTTGTCTGATTCCCTAAGGGAAGATCTGAAGAAGATTTTCAGGAATTTTTCACAGACGATTAGATGGACCTGAATTCTCTCAGAAAAGCTTAATTCATAGAATCATATTAATACTGTTGTAACCTAAGAAACTCTCTTCTCACCTTGCCATTTCAATACTGCAACAGCATCCTGAACTTCACTGCAAGTGTGATCTTTTAGTATCAAAATCCTGTTTTGGTCAGCTTTTCCCTTTTCTGTTCCTCCTTTTTTTTTCTATCCTTTTTTTCCCACCCTTCTTTAGTTCACCTTTTGTCTCACTTTTCCTTTCCTCTCCTTCCCACAGTGCTGTGAACTAAGAGTTGATTCCCTTCCCATAGCAAACCAAGTGTTTTCCCCTATGGCTACTGTACTCTGCCTCATTTGACCATTTTTAGCTAGTTTTGTAAAGCTTACAAGTTATATCCATTGTATCTCTCCTGTGATAGTCACTGCCCCTCCCAGATGTTGACTGGACTGTAACCAAAAAGATGAATATACATCTGATTCATTGTGTAGATAGTTCATGCAGCTCCCGAGAATCAGAAGAGAGGGATTTTGTTAGTTGATTTGGGTTATTTCACTACTTTCCCCTTTTGTCAGCACAATCGTGGATCACCTTTTATCTTGATAGTATGTTGAATAGAGTTATTCATTCTTGATTCTTGTTTTTATCGTGGCCATGGGACTAAAAAGTCCCACTTTTCATACTATCTGCACCCCTAAGTATTTACAAAGCCCACTGGTGCATGGGAATAGAGTTGAAGTGAATGTCTTTATTAATCTGTAGGGCCATGATACAACAGCAGCTGCTATAAACTGGGTCTTGTACTTGCTTGGACGTAATCCGGAAGTTCAAAAGAAGGTTCACAGAGAATTGGATGAGGTGTTTGGTAAGATTCCATTCCTTCTTCCTTGGGGTTTTGCTGTATTTGTGAGTTGAAATGTGTTAAAAGCTTAGAAGGGGATTTAGGAGAATGCCTTGTGGCCCTTCTGTGGCTTTCAGCAGCTAGAGGTGGTTGGGATGGGTGTGGAAAGGTCTGTAGGGGTGTACAACCAACCTTATGTCTTTGGGGCAAGATAGGCAAGTTCAATATATTTGTAACACCTCTTATGTAGTCTTGGTGCATGATGAGAGTTTATAGGGGGATCCAGGATTAATTTGTTTAGCCAAAGATGGGGAGTTTTGGTCTTGGTCATCCTTCTATTTGTTTTGGACAGACAATACTGAATGTTCTGTTACAATGGACAATTTGAAGGATCTTCGATACCTTGAATGTGTTGTGAAGGAAGCTCTTCGTCTCTTCCCTTCAGTTCCCATGTTTGCACGTACCTTGAGAGAGGATTGCTGTATTAGTAAGTGGTGTTCTCTGTCTGCCACTTTGTCTTGTGTTAGTGTTTCTGCAGTGGAGATGTTTCCCAAGTAAAGGGCAGTGTTGTTTTATTTTTTACTTTTCTGTTGTGTGTAGGAAGTCACTTGTTTGCTGTCATTTTGACTCTTCCTTTCTCTCTTCTCTTTAGGGGGATATCAGATACCGAGAGGCACAAATGTCCTTGTTTTAACTTATGCCCTACATAGAGACCCTGAGATCTTCCCTGACCCAGAGGAGTTCAGGCCTGAGCGATTCTTCCCTGAAAATTGTAAGGGAAGGCACCCATATGCTTATGTGCCCTTCTCAGCTGGTCCCAGGAACTGCATTGGTATGTATCTGAAGAGGAAGCCCTTGTAATGTAACAGCTCTGCTTTTGAATGTGGTAACTGAGACCACAACTGAGTACTGTTTGTATAGTGTTCTTCCTCACTCACTACCCCCGAACTCTGAATGCTGTGTGCCCTGCAAGCTGTCCCATTTGTTGAGCTGCCCCATTTGTTTCTTCCAGAGGATTTAGTTTCTTCCCAGGGACCAGTGTCTATCATGCTGATGTTTCTTCCTCACTGCTGTGCAGCCTGGCAGCATGTTATTTGGCTCCTGTATTAGGACATGATTGCTTCCAAATTTCTGATCCTCAGTGTCAGCAACACAGAATGAGAGAAGACACATGTAGTGCACCTGTTTTGCTCTGGAAACACCTCATCTGTCCCTCTCAGGTTCTGAACTGGATGTCCGAAGCATGCAATCTGCAACTTATGTATTCATTCCCTTTTTCTGACACTGTAGTTGGTTTGATGTTTTCTCTGTCATCCCAGAACTCATTAGCACTTTGAGATGCCACTGAGATCCGTGGCATTTATTTGTGCTTCAAGTAGAGACAGTGTTGTTCATATTGCAGAACATGTGAAAAGACTGTTCCCTGCTGTTCTTTCACTTAAAATCCACTGATTTTAAGTGGGGAACATCCAAAAGTTGTCCTGCCATTTACATTAATGGGAAATATTACTTTTTTGTTTGTTTGTTTTGGGTTTTTTTTGTTTGTTTCATTGGGTTTCTGGTTTTGTGGGATGCAATTGATTTGTTTTGATTTGCCTCATTGGTAGCAGGTGCACTTTTCCATAAGAGCAATAAACTAGGTCTTTCCTTGTTCCAAAGAGAAATCTAATATAATATAACAAATATAATATAACATGTCTAGCTAGATGCTGAGTGTGCAGGAACATGTGCAGGAGAGATGGTTGATTAGTATCATTGCAGAAGTGCATCATATTTATATATGTAAGGACTTCCATCTGTGTATATAATACAGAGGGGAGAACATAAAATGTTCTCGGCTCTGTGTTTTGTGTCCCATCTCTATTTTTTAGTTTTTGTGAACTGCCTTGATTGTGACATACAGTTTGGTTTCCCTCACGTTTCTTTGTTCACATGTTTCCTCCTTCACCTATCTCTGAATTATAAATTGAACTTTGCCCTCTGTGCTACCAAATCATCAGTGTATGAGGCTTAATGATCACTGAAAGAAGGTCTGTCTGTCATTCTGTTACATCTCCTTTTCTCCTCTCCACATATATGGAACCATGAGATTTTTCTCTTCCCACAGTCCCTGTGCTGCGTCATCTGCTCTGGTCTGCTATCCATCCCCCCTGCCTAGTCCATCCAAGAGACATGACAAGGCTGTTTTGTAGTAGTTCCATATAAAGGGTTGACTGTTTCCACGTTGCTTGTTTGAGTTCTGTGTACTGTGGGAAGGAGGACATACTGTGGATTAACCCAAGAAGGCCAGAGTTTTCATGTAGAGAAAAATGCTAGTGTTAGTTGTATCCATATGAACATGATTTTGGCCTAAAGCTAGTTCTGTTCTTAAGTCCTGTGATCATGCAAGTGCAGCAGCTGTTGATGCAACCTGACAATAATTTTTTTTTTCTGCCTTGTAACTGGTAGGTCAGCGCTTTGCACAAATGGAGGAGAAAACTCTTCTAGCCCTCATCCTGCGGCGCTTTTGGGTGGAATCATGTCAAAAGCCAGAAGAGCTTGGTTTATGTGGAGAATTGATTCTTCGTCCAAGTAAAGGCATTTGGATTAAACTGAAGAGGAGACCAAATGCTGGATCAGAATGAAAGGAATTTCAAGTGTTTACTTCCAAGAGTTTTCAATCTATTTAAGCAGAGACATCTTTTAAATACAAATGTTTTGCTGTCAGCCCCGCACTTTGTTTAAACTAATTGTTACTGTTTTATTAAGAAAGATGTAGTAATAGCCCTAGCTGCTCTACTTTTATAGTGCTTGTGAACTTCATGTTAATCTTTGAAATGCAAATCTTTAAACCTTAAATTTAAACCCTGTCTTATCTGCTTAGATGAAACTATTCTATTGCCACAGTACCACAAAAACTTTATGGTAATAACAACAGCAATGGCTGTGATGAAGTGATCAGCTTACATGCCATAGCATTTTCCAAGTAACTGTAAGTCTCAAGTATTTTTAAGGTTTTTGGGTTTCTTTGGTTCTGAAAAATTCAAGTGATAATCCTTCTTGGCACAATTTTTTTTTTGGTGATGGCTGCCTCTGTAAAGATCAAGCAAAAATCTGATAATTTCACTCCTCCTTGGAAAGCATTTACATTATTTTGTGAGAAGGGAGTGCTCTGAGTCATTTTTTAGCAAACCAGAATCATTACTCTGTATAACTGTAGCAGGAACTAGACAGTATGCAAATTACACACAGGATTTCATAAGGACAGAAGCAATGTATTATTACAAACCTTGAGAATAAACTTCTACTATGCCTCAGTGTGGACTGAAATTGTATCTGTTGAAATTGCATGCCTGTGTGCAGGTAAATTGCTGATGAATAATTATTTCTTAGCGTCCATTCCTCCAGGGAATCAATTTGATTTTACTGTGCTAGTCAAAGCTGAAACAATGAGCCAGTGTGCTTTTTCCTTCTAATGTCCTGAAGGCAGAATACAGGGGTTTTTGCTAATTTGATGTTGAAGAGGAATCACAGTGATGGAATGAAGTGCCTGTGAAAGTTTCTGACTGTACCTTCAGGATGGGTCAAAATCTGCTACAGGCCATAAAGCTGGAGAACAGACACTCCACAATTATTGTAAGCTCTGAAGAAAAAGCTGGTGCTAAACCAAGCTGAGATCCTTTAGCTGGTCTGGCTTTACTTGTGCCCTATGCTTTAGGGTTTCTGGCTGGTGTGTGTTGCTCCAGCATGATGTCTGGTGTCATACAAAGAGGAGTGCCCACCAAAAACCACTTGTGTTATTTATAGCTCGTATTTTTAATTGTTCTTGCCACTTAGTGGTGGGGGCTTTTGGTGTGTTACTGCCTTTAGTTTGTTCTTGGGCTGGGGGCAGCCTGCAGAGGGGGACTGGATGAGAAGCTGGAGGTCAGAGCCGATACAACTAATATGGACTCATCCACTCTAATGATTAATGTGTTACAAAGTAAAAGGAATAATCTGTTCTTAATAATTTTGTTGAAATTTACAGATTTTTTTTCTCTTGTCTGTTTCCATGTGTCTCTTTAACAACACTTAGTCACTTAATACCTGGGATACTGCTGTACTTTGCAGAATATCATAATAAAGACAAAACAATTTATATTTGTTCCAAGTAAATTACAAGTTTCCTTGAACCTGCCAAATTCTTTATATTCTGGTAAGCCTAGTTTTCACCCTTTTCTGAGGATCTTCTAAAAAAGAAAGTGTTTAATGATTAGTTTACATAAATGAAATCACATATCTTGATAAATAGTGTATAATCACTACCTTTATTTTACCATTATGACAAAAAAGTATTTAACAATAGTAATACTTGCATTCTTCAGCCTTCTTTTTCAAAGATCGGTTTCATTGCCATATAATAACAAGAATTTCAGATTCCAGGGCTGAATCTAAACATTGTCTTTATAATGAGATAACTTTTGAGATGACCTTCATATGTGACCTTCATAACTTTGAGATGACCTTAATGCGTATAATACACACCACATGTTTTCCAGAGACCCTGAATTAAGAAATTATTTCATGCTTTCGGGTACTTGGCAGTGTGAACTTTCAAGGTAAATATGATTAGCATCTAGAATATGTTTTCTCGTGAGATTTGGCATGTAGTTGAAACCTGGAGAGGTACCTCATATCTTAAACTACGTGCTTAAGTTAAGGACTTTCAAGACAAATGAAAATTAATATTCTTTTTTTTCTGTGGGATCTACTTTGTGGAAACAGTTTGTAACATAGACCAAATTATAACACTTTTTTTCCATAAGAGGATTTTTATGACTTCTATCTACACTGATCAATATTTTTTTCTTGTACTTTGCCTTTGTACCATGTTTTTCTCATATAATGTGTGTATATTTACTATAATTTCCTTTTACTCTCCAAAATGGACAAGAAAATAAAACCAAAAACTGGATAAAACTATATTAATAAACTCATTATGAAAAGTATATGGGATCAAATGCTGGCATGAGGATGCCAATGTGAAAAATCCCTATTTAGTGATGCGCAAAGTGTCTTTGCTAAGATGAGCACTGATGTAATTCGGTAATCTTTGTGTTCTGAGCTGTTCTGAAATGGCAGTGATCTCTTATCTTCTGTTGTGAAAATTGCTTCTAAAGCAATTTGATGCTGGCAAGGAAATAAATATTGAGGAAAACTATTGAACACACAAGGAACTTCTTGCCTGTGGGGTAGATGTTAAATACATTGCATTGTGTAGTGTGCTTTTATTAGGTTAAATCATGTGGTGTGTAGTTTTTGGTAGTGGTCTGCAACAACCCTCTGGGTGTGGGGGTTATCTTGTTAGTTTTGTGGAGGTTTTGTTTGTTTGCTTGTTTTGGGTTTTTATTGTGTGTGGATTTGTTTTTTTTTCCTGTAGGACTGTGGAATGCAGCACAGCACTCCCAGGTTTCCTGATAAAATAATGGGGCAGTAAAATATTTTGCAATAAAATCTGCATGTGCATAGTAGCTGTTTGCGATCTTTTTCTGGAGTTCTAGGTATCTGCTGTGGTGTTAAGGTAGCAGCTGATCTCTAAACCAAAGTACTACACCTTCTGTAAATATCCCCTTTTTTATGGTGTCAGAAAGGACACAGCTTTCTACTGGGATGACAGAAACAAACGGAGTTTGTTTCTGGATCATGGTTTACAGCTGTTACGAGGAGCACTGACAACAAACAATGTGTGACCTCCCTCTGCTGGAAGGTTCTGCTTGAGAGCACATGCAGGTGCTTCAGAGGTAGTAGAAATTTCCAGCCACCTTGACACAAACTGCTTTTTTGGCCTCTGAAAGCTTCATGTTTTGGACATAGCAGGAGGTGGAATAGTAGTGCATACTAGATATCCACCTGCCTTCCTGAATTTAATCCTCATGTCATAAAAGACAAAACCTCGTATATAAATGTTAGTACACTGCTACAAACAAATAATTTTGCCGTATTTGATATCACATGTTATGTCCTCTTGTAGCAGCTAAAAGAGTCATAGCCTTTGAAGAATCCTACTCCAGTTTTCTTCCCAAAATAGTATTGGTGCCACACTCTGGCAAAACTCCCAGTATACAAGTACCTCAGTTTATAGTCTGGTCATATTTAGAAGATGACCTTCATGGTCTGCATAGATTAAAAGATTAAAAGTGAAATTAACTTGCTTTCTAAACCAAAAAAATACGTACATCTGAGACTCTTCTGAAAATGGGAGTCTCTTAGTTATACTCTGCTAAACTGTAACTCTATCTTTTGTTCAACAAATGGACATTTCTATTTGATGCCTGGACTATAACTTGTGGAGATAATAAGTGTTCATTGAAATTGCAAAATATTTTGATCAAAGAAAGGCAAAAGTTATCAGTTATCAAAAAACTCAATTAGTATTTGGCATATGCCCAAATGACCTCATTCCAGGCTAGTAATTGAGGGACACATACAACTTGCTCAAGAGTTACTGTTTGACAGTTTACAGACTGATCAACAGACTGGGACCCTCCTGTGTATGTTGAAACACTGTCTTCTCTAATATCTAACAATTGCCAGCATCAGGTGCTTTAACTCCAAAAACCAAGGCCTTGGGCAATAATGTGATTCTCCATTTATTAAAAAAAATGGCAAATCTGATTATAAGAAAAAAAATCAAAGAAGTCCTCTGAAATAACTAACCCAGTAGTTATTTGTTTAATATTTGCAGCTGTCTTCTATTTCTTTATTATGATCCTGAATTTCGTTTGTATTGATTTCTTATTTGACATCTGAATTGCAGTTTTTTCTGAGCTCTATTTCCAGGAAGACTACTGTTGACACGTAATTTCAGGATATGGAACATCTAAACTGCTTTTATTTTGATACAATACACAGTGCTGCACTATTCACAAATCAGTAAATTAGTCTATCTAACTTTTTGCAGCCATTTCAGGTTGTATCAAGTCAAACAAAAGATTCTGCCCTAGTGAGATAGTGCATTCTTCACTCAGATAATGGCATCCTGACTCAGATGAAAATGCTCTAGATTGTTGATCATAAGAAAAAAAGATCAAGATTTAGATTTGGAGTTTGTTTTAGCAGCATTTGATATTTTGTTTTGGTCTCTCCTTTGTCATATACATAATGATAGCCATAAAGTTCTTCAGAATATTGGTTGGTTGTTTTTTTTCCTACATGAGTATTCAGGTTCATGAAATTATTACAGTATCCTCCTTCAGGTGGAATGGTGTGCATAAAGCCAAATCAAAATGAGAATGGGTTGCTCTCACCATACTGGTGTCTTCCTTCCCTCCTTTCCTCCTGCTCTTGCTCCACATCACAGCAGTGGGTGTTGTCTCATCACAGAGAGTAGATCCACTCTCATTCTGAGTTTGAGGCTGACTTGTTTTTTGATTAGGACTGCTGTAAGAAATGTGGGATTTGGTTCTGCCAGGCAGAATTAGACATAAATCAGGCTAGAATTCAGTCATTTTCTTTCTGAGGTGAAACAGCTCAGTAATTCCTGCCACCTTTGCAGATGAATGAGATTTGTGCGTGGATCGCAGTGGAAATCAGCAGAAAGCAGTATCAAGCAAGCAGGCAATTGCACTGCCAGGGAGATGTCATCTTAAAGAACTTGCTCAGGCTGAAGCAGGTTTTGTTTTTTTTAACTACCAAGTCAAAATGAAACAAAGTCAAACAGAAGCAAACTCTTCATTGTATTTTGGATTATTCAAATAAATTTTGAACTTGGATCATCAAAAATATCTCCATTTATACAAATGTTTTGATGAGCTCTTCTTTTATTTCTGCTATCTGAATTACTGAACCCTAAATGCAGCATCTTGATTTAGTTTATTTTTAGAATATTAGCTAAATTGATACAAAGAGGGAATTAGGAGCAACCATAAACTTATATATTGAGCTCTTATGGTCCTAAGGAGTATGAGATGGTTTTGGCATTTTATGCACTTTAAATTTCTAACTCATCTCCTACTTTAAATTATATAATCTATGGATTTCAGAAAGGCTCAGGAAACTTAATTCAGCATATTTTGTAATTTATCCTATAATAAATATGTCCTATAATAAACAAAAACTCACTCATCAACATAGAGTCCATAATACATTTTTTCTCTGTACAGAAGTATAACTTTGTTGGTTTGAGCAACAGCACAGCAGTGTAAGTGGGAGCATGCCATGTGAATAGCAGGCCCAGTGAAAGAAAATGAATTTATTTTCCAAAGTCAGCATGCTCATTATGGTTCTCTTTGAATAGCATTTCTGTCTTATTTCTGAGCTTCACTGTCAAATCCAACTGATGCCCTTACAGATGTAATTAAAATGATATTTGGTTTTACAAAGAGTGATACCTAAATTTGAGAACTGCAGCTTTAAGGAAATATTTTTTCCTTTTTTTCTTCCCTCCCCCCTCCTTTTTTTTTTTTTTTTTTAAGTAATTTGCTTTTGAAACAAACTGCCATCACCAGAAGGTTCTCCTTCCTCAGACAAAATTCTAAAATGTAGACAATGGATTATAGAAATGAAATCTTACAGAAACTTCTGATGAATGTAGGTATGTCTACATTTTGCATGAATGACACACATGATCTTGGTAAAATTTATGGTCAATCTGCTCTGTTTTTCTGCTTTTTTGAATGATATACCTTATTTTTCCAAAAGTGTATGATTGGAGATTTTGTTTTGTTTTGTTTTGTTTTTTGCTTCTGTTTTTATTAAAACAGTAACAAGCTGGAATAATTCCCCAATATCTGAAATGGAAAGCCCAGACAAGAAATGAAAAGTGAAGAAACTAAGTTCTTGGACAAAAGTTCTAATCCATTTGTGCCACCAATTGAAATGCACACACACACACAGAGGCAAAATAATAATTTTAATTGAATACTAACATATTTTGAACAACACAAAAAAATGGCAAGTTCCGCTTACTTTGTAAATATTCAGATATGGGTAGATTTTGTGATTGCTTCCAGGGACAATGAAAATTCTATAATTTGATATAGAGGTGAAAATTTTTCCAGGGGATTAAAACATTATCATCATTTTATAGGGGAGAAACAAGAGACTATGTTGCATAAATATGGTTATACAGGATCAATTCCAGAGCGGTGTGGATGATAGATGTTCTGAAAATGTGCCCCAAGGTCAGTAACAATATTGACAAAAAGAGTACCCATTCAAAGTAAATATTAAAGATGAGTTAGCATTGCAGGTAGTAATATTTAACAGAAAGTGTTGACTTTTTTTTAGCGGAGTGCAAACCTGATCCATACATCCAGACTTACTATGTGTTCAGGTATGTAATCATTATTGCAACTGTTATTCAGTGAAAGTTTTTCATAGCAACAAGGCAGTGCAAGTTGGAGTATTTATGACTTATGTTTTGTGGTTAATTTATTTCACAGGTTAAGTTGTTGCATGTGAAAAAAAAAGTTTATAATTCTTATAGCATATGAAGCAGTAAGTGTGAGCAATTTTTTTGCTACCTTGATAACCGTATTTACTGAAATTTCTGGAGAGTCAGTATTAGTAATGTCATTTCAGCAGAATATTATTCCTAGTCTAAGCAAGAATGAATATTCTGCTGTTAAAAGGTATGCCAAAACAGTGTCACAGCTGCAAATATAACTTTCAATGTAATTTTGAATTAATAGTGAAACAGTACAAGTGTAAATCAGTGTTAGGCTCAGTAGTGCTTTATAAAACTAATTATACACCCTTTATTGAACATATCGTAAAGAATGATTTTGTGGTTTTTAGGATGAATTGGATTTACCGGACTTTTTATTTCATTTTCTTACTTGCTTCTGCTTACAGTGGTAAGTTAATATATAATTACTGAGATTTACACACAGCCTAGAGCAACTCTTGCAGAAGGGGAGAAGATTAGTAACTGCAGTCTGCTCTTGGGAGAGCTGTTTATTCTGCTGGATTGAACTTAGTTAAATTTGGGTAACTGGCATGACCCTATCGTCTGACAGGGATTTTTCTAAAGGGGCTTTCCTGACACTGTCCTGCCACCCCCCAGGCTGTCACCTCCCCCAGTACACACGGCACCATGCCTTTCTCTAAAGGACTGAGACTGCATCCACATTGTAGCTGTGAAATTAGTGTGATGCTCCATGTTCAGTGCCCAATGGCAAGGTTAGTAGCCTAAGCAGGGGAAGGAAGCTTTGGGGCTGCAGGAGGCAGAGCAATGTGTGCCTTTCCTTCTGTGTTAATGATTTACTTTGTTCCATTAGCAAAAGTTAAACTACAAAAATTGCATTGCGCTCCTCTGAAATTCCCTTTCCTGATAAATTATAGCTAAGGCCTAGCATGGGTATAAGTTCAGTAATGTATTAAATGTTTTCTCAGAGACCAATTAGGTAACAGCTTTTTAGCAAAATCTAATAGATAAATGACATATTATTTAAGAAAATATTTTACCTGGATTTAAGTCTCAGCAAAAAAATTTTGGAAAATTTCTGAGGCCTAGAAAACATTTTAATTAAATCAAAGTGTCCAGAACTGGCACAGTTTTGCATGGTGCATAGTTTTACAGAATAAATATTTTTTTTTGGTGTGTTAATTTCTGCTAGAAGAAGATAAAGAGGATCCAAAGTATCTGATACAGTAAATAATTGCAATCTTATTTTATTTTAGCTTTAGAATTCACTTGGTGTATTCTAAGAATTGAAAATGTTTTTTCTGTAAATGACAAAGCTGGATAAAGAAATGCTACTGACAATAATAAATACTGTATTTTAGAGAAAGAGCTTGAAAGTATATAGATATATATATATACACATATATGTATCTATATATATATATTTATACCAGAGAACTTGGATATTTATAAAGTCAAATTTTTTACTAACAAGGATTTAACCTTTGAAACATATTAGCACACATAGAACATATGTCTAATAATCCTCATTTATTGCTTTTTTTTTAAAAAAAAGAAGTATTATACCTGCGTGAAGGAACCACTGAATTGCCAAAGTATAGCTTATAATCATATTAAAAAATAGAATCCACTTGTAGTCTTTTAAAACTGTCAAGTCCTGTATGATACTACCTTTTGTTTTCATTTTAAATATTACTTGATACACTATGATCACTCTATGGTAACAGTTTAAGACACTAGATAAAATGTTTTCAATTGGGTTTCCTCCCAGTCTGTAAAAATACATTATTTTCTCTTTATCTTTTATCCAAGAAAAAGAACTTTGGTAGATGCAGGAATAAAAATCAGTGTTTCATTGGTTTGCTACTCCTTTTGGAGGGCAAATTCAAAAAGGGAGTGGTCTCCTGTGCAAAGACAGCTCTCCTGTGTGTTTTAATACAGAGATTTTAGAGCCCTTGGAAAAACTACTGTGCTTCTTCACTACAGTGGACATCCAAGACCCCCAAGTGTCCTGAGACTGACAGGACCAGAGGGACTGGCCTGATGCTGTGTCAGGGGAGGTTTAGGTTGGGTATTAGAAAAATGTTCTTCACCCAGAGGGTGGTTGGACACAGGACCAGACTCTCAGGGAAGTGGTCACAGCACCAAGCCTAACAGACCTCAAAAAGTGTTTGAAAAACTTTCTTGGGCATGTGGTGTTACTCCTGGGGATGGCCCTGTGCAGAGCCAGGAGAGGGTCTCAATGATCCTTGTGGATCCCTTCCAGCTCAGCATACTCTGTGATTCTGTGATCTCACGAGAGCCTTCATTTTGAAAGAAGGGGGCAGGTTGCTGCAACCTTTGCTGCAGAGCTCCACAGCGTGAGTGGTTGCCAGTACAGCGTTCAGCATGTCATTCAGAGTTAAGAAGCCCTGCAGATGCAAGGTAGTAGCACAGCTCGTTTTTATTCTGGACTGTTCCTGAGACATTATTCCTGTAACAGTATTTTCTTCATTGTGAAGAAGGTTTGGGGGGTTCAGGGTAGAGTGTGAGAGAGCTGAAGGTCTGTGAAATGCTGGGAGCCATTGAGACTGTGCACAGTGGCGCCACCTTGACAGGTGACCTCTCTGACCTCAGAGAATCCCTAAAATATAGGATAAATATAGGATAAAAATAGTTTTCCATAAAACTTTCTAACTCCTTTTGGTCTCTGCACTTCCTCTTCCTGGTTTTCTTCATAATGATGTTCTATGTTGGTCTCTCTCAGGAAAGGTTTCTGCTATTCCTGAGAGTTTCCATTGTAAAGGCACCTTCCTCTGCCATGCGGATCTGCCTTGTGGCCCATCCAACTTCTTCGGTTTCTCCCTGGGCTCAAGCTGCCCTGCTCCAGCACTGGGTATGGGGCAGGGAACAGAGGGGGACACCCTAGCCCGTATTACTTCTGCTGGAGTGAAAAGATGGGACTCTCAGAGGAACTGTGCTACTCACCCCCCCCCCCTTACCCACTTTTCCTGACAAAAGCCTGTCTTCAATGACAAAGAGCAATGGCTTCACCCTCTTCTGCTGAACTGGCTGTTCCTATTTCTAATAATTGACACATTTTGTTATTCCATGTCAGAATGTGTGACTCAGATCTATGAAAATACATTCTTCCAAGGAGGAGACCTCACTACAGTTTTTACACCGACTGCCAATTACTGCCAAATAGTGTGTACTTACCATCCTACCTGTCTGCTCTTCACCTACTTGCCAGCAACATGGACTAAAGATCCTGCAAAAAGGTAGAATGTTCATGTACTTGTGTCTTTTGCTGGTCTCCTGTGATAATTTAGAAACCTGGTAACATTTTGACAGAACACAGGCATGCAGGGAAAGGTGCAGGGTTGCCATGGAAAGCAATGTCACGTATCTCTAAAATTGGTGATCTGACTGAAGATCAAAATGCTTGAATTTAAAAGGTTAAACTTGACAATGCCCAATATTTTACACTCACACACCAGCCCTTATAAAGAAGGAAAACTGTCTCTGCTCTCCCTCCTCTAGGCCACGTATTTATTGTTGAGGGACAATGTGAATAATTTCACATCTCCAATGATCCCCTGTACTGTTCCCCATCCTTTTAATTTAGCATGTTTTTTCTCACAATTAAGAATATCAGTAGCCTGAGAGAATGAGGTTGTCTTCTCTCTATGCCCAGTGCATTTCTGTCCTGTAAACCTTGGGCTCTGCTTCTCATTTTATTGAGACCTCTTGGAGCTCCCACAAGCACAAAATATTCTCATCTGCCACCAGTGCCAACAAAGCATGTAAGGCTTGACACTATTATTCTTCCAATTACACTTGTCAAAATTTTAATGTTGAGGGATATTGGCCAGGCTGCATTTCATCTGAGAAACAGTTATGAAAGTCTGTGTTGTACTGCAAAAACTGTGAATTGCTGCATTTCAAAACACAGGTTCTCCTGCTATTTAAAAGACAGTGATACAGAAATGCTGCCGAAAGTGGATATGGAAGGAGCTATCTCTGGACATTCCTTAAAACAGTGTAACCAAATTACTGGTAAGATATGGTTATTCACATGCATGCATCATAGCAGCTGTCAAAAAATTAGCATTTTGGAAAGAGGAATAGAATCAGGGCAGCAGCCAAGCAGTGATTTGTGTGTTCTTTGCCAGACCACTTTCAAACACAGGTGACAAAAACTCCACTGGTTTTACTCTTCTGGCCCATTTAACCACCACCCAGGCTCCCCAGATGAGAGAACAGGGAAATCACGCTCCTGCAGTCACTGTTTCATTTGCTAGAGGCAGACAGCAACCCATGCTTTAACTGCTGACTCCAGTTCTAAAGATTAATTTACTATAGAATTCCACTCCAGAAAGTGGCTCACATGGCATGTGTGACCCTGCTTTATAACTCTGAGGTGCAGATGCTCAGCAAGGCAAAAGTGCACTGTCACAAAGTGATGCTAATACTTTCGTGATTCCGTGTAATAATTTTTTAGCAGCTGCATCTTTTAGGGTATACGTGCTTTACATGAAGACTTAATGACAGCATCCCATTCCTGCAAGTTATCACCAGGCATATTAAAAGCCTATTAAATGTGTTATTTCATGTATGTTTTAAATTTGCACTGTCATAATGATGTCATTAGAAGGAGATTAAGCATGGCATGGTACTTCAGAAAAGTGGAGTGAGGAAGAATATAGTTATTCACTTCCTGCCTTTGAGGACAAATAGTGTCTTAGGGATGTCAGGTTAGTTCTTTAGTTGTATTGGTATAGCATCTCAACATGGCAGGACTAAGTGGGTTTTCATGCAAATTCTGCGCTGTAGCTATTATCAATAAATTGTGCTTGCTTTTGCTTGCCACTTGCCCTTCAGAGCAGTCAGGCTCCTTAAAAGCTCTTTCCTGCCAATAACTCTTCATGTTTGTATTTCTGAGTATCTTGAAATAGAAAAAGAGATTTCAGTGGGATGTTATTCTTTATGCTATTTAGACTAATTATTATCACTGGAATTACTCAGAATCAGACTAAAATGAAAATCTATCCCTACATGTTTAAAAATGCCTCAAATCATTGGATGGCTCTTGCTCTGTGAAATGACCTTCATTTCAAATCCCTCAGTTGCAATCCTCCCTCTGTGGAGTGTAAATGTAATATTCTAACTCAAGCAGGAAATGTCTATTCCTTACGAGGACAGAATTTACCATTTAAACTGCTCTATCAATTTTGAATTGGGAATATTTATTTTTATATGGATTCTGAGTTCTTGCTTTGGTGAATGTCATCCTGGTCTCTGTCAGCCACAGTGGTTAGAGGCCCTCTCTCATGTAGGCAGAGGCACTGTCAAAGTCTGCCAGTTTTTCCCCTTGCCATGAGGTACTACACTAAACCTACATTTCTGATTTGGTGCTAGATCTATGTATAAAGTGTGATGTAACTGAAGTGAGCGTGGGATGTGGCATCTGGATTATGCAGGCTGTGTCATACAAACTGCTATCTTTTGGGCAATTTGGGGCACGGGATGGGGAAAAGAATAGAAGTACATTTTCAGAACTTGGTCTCTCTTTCTTCACAGCTTGCAGCCCAGATGTCCATGTAGGACTGGATATGGAAGGGAATATTTTTGATATTACTATGGCTGACAGCTATCAAGAGTGTCAAAAACGATGTACCAATGACAACCGTTGTCATTTTTTTACATATGCCTCTGAAGCATTTCACAATGCAAGCTTTTGGTAAATACAGGTTGGATTCATTCCCGTGGACAGCTCTGTGCCTAAGTAGATTAAATCTCAGAACACTCTAAGGTGCAAGAAAGAACACGTTAAGTGCAAGAATTTAGTCAAGAATATTCAATTTATTCATCCTTGCAATGTTTGTTCACACTTATAGGAAGGAAAGTATCAATAGTAAATTGTCTTCCATTTATCCATTGGTGAGAAAAACACCTTTTACTTGATTATAACAGCCCTGAAAAAAACTAAAATCCTCTGAAATGCAAATTATATTGAACATTATTACATTTTTGCACTGTTCAATCTCGCTCTGCTTATTGTTCTGAAAATAGCATCATCAGAGCATCCAAAGAAATTATTTCATTTTAATGAGACCTATTTTTGAGCTCTTAATCTGCTCAATTTTGCAAGTTAAACATTGTTCAGCTAGCTCTGTTCATCATTTGAAGTCTGTTCTGGAGGTTGGAGATTGTTCTGGCCCATGGCCAGACTGTGCACAATGGTAGGAATTGTGGGTTCAGGAGGATGGATTAGTCCTAGGAAGACTTGTTTTCTTACCACTTTCTTTACTCTTTATCATTCAGTAAAAAATGCTTCTTGAAACAGACCAGTGTAGGAACTCCAACCAACATTAAGGTGCTTGATGAGGTTGTGTCTGGATTCTCTCTAAAGACATGCCAGCTTTCTGAGTCAGGTAACTATTTAACATCTCTGATTCTCTTTAGTTTTAAGGGTCATGGATCCTGAAATGCAATCAATCACTGACATATAGAAATGATTTGTTATGTAGAATATTCTAATATAATCTTATTCTTAAAATATGGTTATTACATTCAGGGACAAAGGAGGTTAATATTGTTTTAATTTTTTCATGT
Organism: Poecile atricapillus; assembly: GCF_030490865.1. Lineage (NCBI taxonomy): Eukaryota > Metazoa > Chordata > Aves > Passeriformes > Paridae > Poecile > Poecile atricapillus. Next base: position 45,194,430 of record NC_081252.1, read on the forward strand.
TATCATTTGTCTTACAGAAACAGTTCCCTTCTGTAAAGATCTAAAGGATTCTTTCATAAGATTAACTTGATGAACTTGTATGTTATCTTTGTATCATGGATACAAAAATGAAAGATAAAAGCCCATCAGATTCAAAGATAAGGGAAATATAAAACTTTCTACATTCTGTTTATATACTGTGGATGCGCTTGAAAATTTTTAATGGATATCTGCATCTTTCTAATACAGTTGGCTAATAGGAAAGGATATATTATGCATTTTGTGAGTGATTTGTGATGAAAGCAAATAGTCTGTGCTTGTTTCTGCAATCATCAGTCAGACAAATTCTCAAGAGTCTAAAATCAAAGTGTGTATCAAACCTTTTTCTCAATTGAAACATCTTTCACTTTTATAATTTCTTTTTTCTTTTTCTTTTTAAATGTGTCTCCACTTTGTCTTACTGTGATATTTTCCCATCTTAACGATGATGATGTTATTCTGCTTTCATATATCCTTGTTTTACCTCACAGAAAATCTAGTTTTCCTGTATAAATCATGTTTTGTAGAGACTGTATCAATTCTAAATTCTAAATCAGTGCTTGGGTTTACTTCTGGGCAGTGCTGGCACAGCATCAGCGCTCTCTCCCCTGTGTTCCTCCCATCAATAGTCTGGGGGTGGGCAAGATCCTGTGACAGAAGACAACTAGGTCAGCTGACCCAAATTAACCACAGGGACATTCCATATCATGTCATATCAGCTCAGCTATAAAATCTAAGGAAAGGAGGAGGAAGGACAGACATTTATTATTCACAGTGTTTGTCTTCTGGAGCAACCACTATGCATGCGGGAAGTGGATGGATATCACTTGGTGATGGGAAGTAGAAAATAAAATTATTGTTTTTTTCTTTGCTTGTGTCTATGAAAATTTTTGCTTTTGCTTTAGCAAACTGCCCCATTTCAACCTATGAGTCATTTTCCATCTCATTTGCCCTCACCTCTCCAGCTGAGAAGGAGGAATAATAGACTGAGTTGCTGGACACCTGGCATCCAGCCAAGGTCAACCCACCAAAGTCCTTTTTGGTGCTCAACATGGACTTTCCCTATAAAACCTTCTTTACCTGAAACGACAAGTTCTCTGGCTTTTACCCTTCTGATTCTGTCCCTGATCTTGCTGATGGAGGAGCGAGTGAGTGGCTGCATGGGGCTTGGTTGGCTGGGGTAAAACCATGACGTCATGTGAAAATCAATCTTGCTCCTGCCTGTCTTTCTCTACTTTCTGTGTCTTCTGAAAGAGGCAAGAACAGACAGGAGAGAGAAGAAATAAATTGTGTGATCATAGAAATGTAGAAAGCACTAGTGGATCAAGAAGTCATCTAAGGAGGTCATCTGTCCTAATCTGAGACAGATGATCTATACCTGTCCAGACAGAGATTTGTAGAATGTAGTCATAAAACCTCTGTAATGTCTTCTGCCTTATTATTTTGTCAATATCTGAAATTGGTTTATTTTAATATTTATTTGAGGATTTTTTCTGACTTTGTTTAGATTATTCCTTTCTATGTGGCCATTCATTTTGTGCCTTTGCCTCTCTGAATTTATACTTATGCACACACACTATTACGCATGCATAGTAATTTATCTGTTTTCTGCCCTTTGCAAAGCATCTTCCTGGAGATCACTGAATATTGAGCAAATGATCACTTAACCTGATCTTTGGGACTGTGGGTTAGCTTCCCTGAAGTTTCAGATCCACATTTTTGCTTTAAAGATAATTTCCTTTGAAACTATCCATTCTTCTGAATGCTATTTTCCCTTAACTTAGGATCTTACCTGCTAATTGCAACAGTTATTTGACTTTAATTTTCTACATTTCTGATTATATTGTTTTACTGTTCTTATTGTGTAATTACTACCCAGTATTGCTGTTCTCTCTTGTCTATGTTTTTTGAAAACCTCATCAAATTAACAGCATTCACAATAAGCTCTGCCTCTTCTTAGTTTCTCTTTCTGTAGTAAGATGTTTCCAATATGTTTCTATAACACACTGGGAAATATTGACTTGGTTGCTGTACTTTCTCAACAGATCAAGTTCTCTGCTGCCACCAAATCCTGTCTTTTGGATCATTTAAGTATTTTTGCTATCTCTGCAGCTTGATAGGTTCAAGAAACATCCTCCGTGCTGATGCTTCCCTTTTTTCTTTTCAAATTCTTTCACCAGGATTCTAACTGCGCCTTCAAGTATATCTTTGGAGAAGGATACTCATTGATCTCTTTTTAAAAATACTAGCATTTCCTGTAACTTCTACATCCATAGTCTGGTTGGGTGAACTATGCTGCCAAGCCTCTATTGTGGTATTTTGGCCATGTTAGAAGGCAGCACTCCTACTTAGTCTGCCTACTTTTTAAATAGTAAAAGAAGTGTTAAGAAAATCATCACCTTATTTTCTTTCTAGTCTTCCCATGAACCTGATATAGCCATTGGAAATTAATTTAAATCTTTCCCTATTAGATTAGCAAATCTCTGTTGTAACGTAATTTCTCTTTTCCTCTGTATGAACCTTATCCCTGTAGTGCTCTCCATGACTTTACATATTCAAAATTATTCCTGAGAAATAGTTTCTGGTTAAAATACTGTGTTATCTTTCCAGGTTATCAATCACAGAAAGAAAATAGGAATAAAGATAGAAATGAATAATCTGTAAATCTCAATATTCTGATGATATAAGTTTTTGGAATTTTGATATATTTTGTTCTTTTTTTTTTTATACAGATTGTCAAATGGACATTTTTGAAGATCAAGTGTTTTCAGGAATTAATATTACAAGTTTTTTCACTCCTGATATTTCTGTCTGCCAAAATATTTGTACCTATTTTCCAAAGTGCTTGTTCTTTACATTTTTTACCAGAAAATCACAAATAGAATCTCAAAGGTGAATATGACATTTAAATGATATTATGTATGTAGATTATTTAAAATTTATTTTTAAAAACACAGAGTCTTTTTTTAAACACTTATTTCTTTACTAATATATGTAAATTTATGTTGAAAGGCTATTTTCAGTAAAGCACAGCTTTTTATGGGTTTTGTTCATGAATTTATAACTTCCTGTGGGCATTTCAACTGCTTTCCAATGTCATCAGGGCTTCTGTATTGTGGTTGTGTATCTGGTCTTAATCTGAAAAGAATGATACATGTCAAAAGTACAGTGAGCCTCCAGATTGTTTTAAAGACTCAAAGCTGAATTTTATGACATTGTCAAAAATGACCATCTGGTTTCCTGGCAGGGTGAACTTACTTATTTGAAAAGATTTTTCAATTAAGTTGATGGCTTTAAAAATATTTCTATTTGGCTTTCTTCTTTCATATTTAGTAGTGAGAATAGTTAAAAATCAACATTCCACACAAATCAGAACAATAAAGTTTCAAAGGAATTTCAGGGAGAAGCAAAGCTGAGATGGCATGCATCATCTGAAGTCACCTCTTCTTTATATGTGTAAATACTGTAGCACCTTTACTAGTAGAGTTGTATGGCATTTCACAACACTACAAAGATGGTCTCAATTTAATGTGAACTAGTGACCTTAGTGAATGTATTTTCTTATTAAATACTTCTACAGATTGAGACTTGAGAGAAAATAGTGTATTTAGGAAAGAACGTTCTTTTACCAGTACCTAAAAAATTATTTTTAGGATGTGAGAACATCCTAAGAGAACAGGTTTAGTTACTGTGAAAAATATTTCATTTTAGAAATCTTTGCCTTCTGAAGACATCAAAAAGTGGAATTCCAGAGGCTCTCATATTGCAAGAAAATGCTGTATCAGGCTTTGGCCTCCTAAATTGTAGAAGATCTTTTCCTGGTAAACAATAAATTACAATAAAAATACTAATTTTGAATTCATCTAATTAACAACTTTCTGATACTTTGAATGCAATCATTCTTACAGCCTGCAATTCCCGCACTTACACCCATATGGATTTTTTGGGAGATGAACTTAATGTCACTTATACTAAAGGACACAGAGCCTGTCAGCAGGTTTGCACAGACATCATCCGCTGCCAATTTTTTTCCTATTCTCTCCTCCAAGGTTCATGCCATGAAGAAGGGTGAGATATATTTCTTAAAATGTTCAAAGATTGCTGAAATAATCACTCAAGAGATGTGGTGAGGGAGTAATGTATGTACTGTTTGGTGAAAAAAATACAAACGAAATGTTTGCATTAATTCATTGGCAGAAAGTGCGCGTGTCACCTTAGAATGTCCTCAAATGGATCTCCAGTGAAAATAGTGCATGGACCAGGAAGTATTTCTGGATACTCACTAAGATTATGCAAAAAAAAAGCCAGTAAGTAAGTAAAATAAAGTAAAACTTCTTTTATGAAAAATAGACAGTGCTTCCCTGATTTCATTGGAGGACGCCAAACCATATTATTTTTAAAGTGGTTGCAATGTCCCAGTGAGCTTGTAAAGTTAGAGTGTTCTGGAAAAGTGAAATCAGTCAGGTCTTCACAAAGTAAACACCAGAACAGCACTTTGAATTTGGTTTTAATAGACTTTATGATCACAAACCATGAAAAAAGTGTCATGTATCACCTTCTTCTCAATAGGTGGTGCCTACTCAGTGATCAGCAGTAGTCTCATCTTCATTTTTCATTGGTGAATGCAAGTTGTCTTTAAGCTCAGTTTTAAATTATTTCTGTAGTGTGTATGCAGCATTCTGCCAGAACAATTAGGATTGTTGGTGGCACAGACTCTTTCCCTGGTGAGTGGCCGTGGCAGGTCAGCTTGCATGCCAAGCTGTCTCGCCAGAGACACCTGTGTGGGGGCTCCATCATCAGCAACCAGTGGATTCTCACAGCTGCTCACTGTGTCACGAGGTGAGACCTAAATGTGAATGCACAAATATGCCCCAAAGTTTAACCCAGCATGCAACATTAATTGAGATCTACCTTTCAGGATAATAACAGTGAGAACTAGAAATAGATGAACCACTTTAATGTAACCAAATGGTGAAATTTTCAGGTAGACATTCAATTTCTTAATGTAACTTAATGCAACAATACTTTGTCCGTTTGTAGCATAGTAATGTACTGCTGATGCTGAATTATTTTAGTGAATTTAGAAGGTGAAATTCTAAAGCAGACAGCAGATACCTACAGAACCCTAGACATTCTCATGAGATACGAGTTTTTTCTTACTATAATACTGCATTAGGCTATTTAGTCACAGACTGACTCTTTGTCTTTTTCCCTCAGTCTAGAGAATCCCAACATTTGGCGTATTTATGCTGGTATTTTAAGACAATCAGAAATAAATGAGGATACACCCTTCTTCAAAGTGGAAGAGATTATTGTTCACTCTCAGTATAAACATGCACAGATTGGATATGACATTGCTTTAATGAAACTTGCTAAGCCTATGAATTTTACTGGTATGTAACATATTGCAGAGGAATTGTGAAAACATACAGGAAGACACAGGGCTGGCATTTCTACAGCAGTGCATGACACCTGGGCTGGCTTCCTTTAATATGCAGTTACTGGGCTTTGAAGAGAATCTATTCTGTTGGCTTTGCAAAAAAAAAAAAAAGCGTGGCTTCAATTTATGTGCTGGGAATGATACATAGTGTAAGGGACAGAGCATAACATGGGGGCTGTCTTCAGGGGTCATGTAGATGCCCACAAAACCTTACTCTTGCAGTTGTCTCTGCTGGACAAACTAAATGTTTTCTCTTGTACTTCAGATCTTCAACTACCTATCTGCCTGCCATCAAAAGAGGACACCAACATATTTTATACTGACTGTTGGGTAATTGGATGGGGTTACAGAAAAGAAAAAGGTACAGGTTTAAAATACTTTTAAACAGTGAATTTTTGTATTTTTAAAATGAATGTGTTTGACAAAAGTATTTCCCCTTCTCTAAAAAAAGGAAATTCTGCTCTGTTCTCTGCTCTTAGATATCACTATTCCTTCTAGACAGTACTTTAATATAATTCTTCATTAGAATTGATTTCCATTAAGACACTATAAAACATAAATGAAAGATATATGAAATTATCATTAAATATCTCCATGCTCTGACACAATAATTAATTTTATAAATTGGTTCAATAGTTTGAAATATCTGAGAAGTCCATCTTAAATACATCTTGTACAACACTCAAATACTCTTCTTTAGATTCTAGCTTAATCTACTGGCAAGCCCCAGTATCTATCTGGGTTTTGTACACTCTTGATTTCTTCCTAGCTGAAAAAAAAAGGCAATAATTGTACTGCTGAACTATTTTGAATTACAGTCTGCACATAACCCATGGGGTTTTTTTTATGTGATTGTATTCATATGACTTTAGAAACTGGAGATAGAAGTATGTTGCTTTTCTTATTATAGACCATGACAATGACTTGTGTTTTGATAGTAGATAAAATTTGAACTCCTCTGATTTTATGTGGAGGTAGGCCAAAAAGCTCTTAATTATCAAGCTGTGGTTTTAGAGCTATTTGTTTATTTATATTTATATGTGTGATTTTTATATGTTTATTTGGATGAATATGCACCTATTTAGAGAGTACTTTTTCCTTTATACACGTGACTATCTGAAAGTTATAGTTCAATGTGAAATCGTACAAATTTAGTTACTGTATAGACAAATTTCTTCTGTTAGTTACTAGAGAAAAGGTTACTTTTAAATACTCTTGTTTAGTCTATGCGCAAATTTCTCCATCTTAAAACCTACTAGGACAGAGAGCAGCACAGATTTGGCAAACTGGGAGATTCCAAACATGTTGTAACACTTTACTAGGAAATAATTACTAACACAAAGCAATGCTAACAGCAATGCTCCAGGGGGCAATGTCCTGAGAGCCATTCACACATGAGGATTTATTGCACATCACAAGGGAGTTTTGAAGCTTTCTTTTCCAGCCATGAGAAAGAAGATGGCATCATAAAAACATTTAAATTAGAAGACAATTCACATTGTTTGCTAACACAAAGAAAGGAAAATCAGTGTCATGAACATCTATTAAGACTCTAGAAGCAGTGACCTCCCACTTTGTAGCATCAGTGTATGGGGATTTCTGGAGTGGAATTTTAACCTTTATTTTGCTAGAACCAAACATTTCTCATATTGCCTTCTTACACAGGTCGGGTACAAGATATTCTTCAAAAGGCTCCTGTTCCCTTCATGTCAAAAGAGGAATGCCAGGCAAGGTACCGGAGGCAAAGAATAGGTGACAAAGTGATCTGTGCTGGCTATGATGAAGGAGGAAGGGATGCTTGCAAGGTATACAAACATTATTGTATGGGTATAGATTCCAACCATATGTTCAAATATATAAATGAATACTACAATTATTTTTAATTGTTATTAGGGAAGTATGATTATCAATAGAGCTCTTGATTGACTTGTCACTTTTGGTTTCAGAAGCACTGAAAACCAAGGTATATGGAAAATATCTCTTATATGACATTGAAATCTTTAGGGGTTGATTCCATGGATAGGAAACTGAGAAACTGAGTGTGGATTTAGAGATATCCATTTAGGGAATAAAACTCTTCCTTCAGACTATCAGAAATCCAGAGAGTGCAAGTGTACTATCTTGAAGCATTTCTCCAATAAGAGCAGATTTCCTATGTGGTTTCTTTCTTTTTTTTTTTTTTTTTTTTTTCTATACCTTGGTAGGAAATATAGTACATAAAATTTACTATTCTAAAGCATCCACTGTGTATAAACCAGAAGGGAGGGTGCCAGCAATGCTATTAAAATGCATGGGTAAAAACAAACTGTGAAAACTGCTCTGTTCATAATTAGAGTTGAAAATGTCACAATAGCATGAGTTCCGTGAACCAAATTCTCTGCTCAAGAGTAAACTCATGCACTTTCACCAGCTGAAATATTCTGAGTTAATTTCTGCAAGAAGAAAATAGTCTGATTATTAATATTAAATTCTCTACCAAATACAGTTTTCACTGCAAACATTTAACACTTAATAATTGTATGCTGAAATGTTACTATTGATTAGTAATATATGATTAGTTAGGAATAAAAATACGTGGAGCTGGGAAGTAATTTTTCCTCTATTCCAGTTGAGATTTCTTTATGTGATACAGCATAACAGAACATGGACATGCTGTTTTGAAAAATAACACACTTGCTGTTGTCCTAACAACCCATACAGAATTACAATTCTGAAAGGAATATTATGTTCAGAAAGGAATAGGAAAAGAAAACACAAAGGTGTTTTATCCTGAGTGGGACAGAGTCACTCAAACAAGACAAGGCATGTGGAGAACTGAGATACTAAATACATGGCCATAAGGAAAAATACCCTCAAATTGACTGTGTTTCTTACTTGCATACATAGTTTTTTTCATTGAGTTTTAAATCACTGCATGTAGATAAATTAATAGTAATATTATAAAGAAAATTAAAAAAAAATTGTTTTGAAACTTCATGGAAAGGAGAAATTGTTTGCAATGACTATTTAGAAATCAATTTACTAAATAATCAGAACACCTGCTTCAGTCCTCTCTTAATTAGTCCTAAGTGAAAATGATTGTAAGCCAGACACTTATGCTGGTGGTGATAGTGAATGGTGCTGATTTTATTCAAGGCTTTCTTTGTGATAGAAATACTGATGAGGCTTCTTCCTTGCCTGCTCTCTCTTTTTGTCCCGTGACACAGGGAGATTCAGGAGGGCCCCTGTCATGCAGGCACGAGGAGCTGTGGTATCTGGTGGGCATCACCAGCTGGGGCGAAGGGTGCGCTCGCCCCAGGCAGCCAGGAGTCTACACCAAGGTTGCTGACTATTCAGACTGGATTCTAGAAAAAACTACATAGTATGAGGATTACTAACTCACTCAAAGTGTTCCTGTGGAATAAAAACCCTCAGAGCTATGGGATAAAATATATTAGTGCTTTTTCAGTGGTGTTTTTTGTTACCCTGGAATGTAAAATACTTATTTTAAAATTCAGAAAAGCAAGAATGAATGAATTTTCCTATTACTAAATAAAAAGCAGTAATAACAAAACTCTGTGATCACTGATTTGGCGGAAAAAAAATTTATGGTTGAGCCATGGACTTCTGTCCTTGCTAGCATTAAACAGGAGTGGAGGAGATTGCAGGGCACATATGGACCTGGGAGCTGGGAGCTACTTCTGTCTTAGGAGGCTGTGACACAGCAAAAAGGAATTTCCCTCCCTTGTCTGAATGTAGTTAAAATGGGTGAACCATTTATGAGCTTACTAAAGGGCTGGGGGAAGGGAAGCTGAGGCATGGAGATGCCTACACAGTTGCATAAGACTAGTTTTCTTGGGGAGTTAACCAAAAAAGTCTCAAAACTAACCAAGAAAACAAACCCAGAGGCCTTGGCAGAGGGACACATGTAGATGCAGACATCCCCAAGCCCAGTTCATGCTGGAAAATCCCATCCTGCTGTTCCCAGCAGTCTGCCAAGGGTTTGCACAAGCGTGGTTTACCATTGTGCTGTTTTCTCCACTGGGCTTTGATCTTCTCGGGACCAAGGCAGGGAGCTCAAGCCTGTCCCTTAGGGTACCTCCAAGTTACCAAACACCTACGTTATTGATACACAGATGTTCTCTAGGCACACAGAATGCGAGCAGCGGAAGGCATGAAATACACTGTTATCTACATTGCTACTTTCCAGACTTTTTGCATTCCCAGCTGCAAGGTCACTTGAGTGTGTTTACAATCCCCACCAGTCTTTCACTTTTAACCCATAGCTCCCAATGAGCTGTCTGTCACTTACATAATTCTAATTTCTGTGGAAAATTTTGTGGTGAGAAGGATAATGAGGGTTTACTTCTTTTGAGGGAGAATATCCATAAAATCAATATAAGGATCCACTCCGATATATAGATTTATTTTTCAAATACCTAACTCTCCATAATTAAAGAACCAATTTTATCCTCTTCCTATTTCTCCTTATTTCCTGTTATCATTTCTTGTTACTTTGTGTCAGGTAGCAAACATATGTCATGGCTAAAATTAATACTAGTGTGAGAAACAGGAGTCAAAAATTAATTACTTGCCCATAGTAAGGAACAGCATTTCCCACTGCATCAGAAAGGAGAGTAGAGTACTAACACTGTCTTTGCCAAACTTTATGAGCTTGTTTCCTAATCATCTACATTACCATAATTGCTGAAAATATGTTCCAGAGTGCTACTCATAATTGCCCTACACCACACTGTGAGATAAACAGCAGGAGTGGCTCTGCAAGTAAATGAGGTCATGAAACTTAGGAATTAAACATCAGATTTATGGAAGAAAATAATCAAGCTGCTGAAAATTACTTTTGTCCTTAGTTTTTTTATGCTTTATTTGTAAATAATACTGAGGAAAAGAAATGTAGTTCCACACTACAGCTTATATTCCTATTGGTGCTTGGATTCAGGGTGTGCAGTGCTAAACTGACTGCAGTCAACAAACCTGAAATCCCAAAGCAGTATTCAAAGCTTGGGGAGTTGATCTAGCTTGTTTGTTTATTTTTAAAGAAACAGAATTCAGAGAAGGGATGAAAACAGTCCAGACTTAACAGGAGAGGAGAGGTAATGCTGCTGTTGCAGGCACATCTGGGGAAAGAGAGGTGCTGCCTTCCCTCGGGCCAGCAGTGGACTCCTGGCGACAGGGGCTTGAGTCACTGGGGATGCACAGTGCAGAAGTTCTCATGCACTGGGGGTCCTGGCTGCAGGATGTGGCCGTTCTGAGCCAACAGGAAAAGTCTGGTGTGCGTTGGGGGAACTGGATCAAGGGTAAGAGGGAAGGCACATCGCTGTGCTGGGATTTTTGCCAGCACCGCAGAAGCAGAACAGGAGATATGGGTGGGGGCCGATGTCTTTTCACGCTCTGTTTAATCTGCAGCTGGTTTAAAATAACAGCAAACCTCAGACATGCTGTCAAAAATCTAGAGACTTAAATAAGGGACTGAGAAAGAAAAAATAGAAAACAGGGGAAAAAAGAGAAAGATTCTTGGCATTCAACTGTGGTTCTGTCCTCATGAGGAAGGAATGAAGACAGCTGGAAAAGAGTTGCTGAGGGAAAAAAGGAATTGCTTCAGTAGGAAAACAGAGGCTGAAACTATCTAAACAAGAATTGTCAGGAGACCATCCAAAATACTTGTCTGCTGATACTCAAAATGTGTAGGCTAAAGACTATATGCAATGTCAATCTGATAACTTATAATACTTTCTCATAATAATGCTGTCATCAACTTTTTCAAATGCACATAAAATGTGTTCTTTTTTTTTCCTTTCCTTCCTTTTGTTTGTTTGTCTGTTTTTCTCTGCTACAACTTTTCACGTTGTAAGTATTGCAGTAATAAAGAGGAATGGCACTCAGCAGTGCTCTGTAGACCTCTGTAGCTCCAAGTTTTGTTTCTCAGAGGTATTCCAGGTGACAGCAATAAGCCACAGGAAACTCAGCTGTTCCTGTGGAAAGGATAAGTGATCTCAATGACTGCAGACATCCCTCATGAGTAGCTGTCGACCAGATACAATACCTTATTGCAATATATTTTCACCTGGAGCAGATATCCTTCAATGACATTCTGCATTCGTTGTCGGTCCCTCAGTAATAAATTCCTGATGGCTAAACGTGACTACCAGGAATAGTTGTGTGGAGAATGCAACTTTGTTTAAGATGAATGATTTTGTTTAAGATGAACTACGTGAGGGAATGTCTGATCTTTTTGTGGGTAGATACACCAGCATGATGTGTAATTAATTGAGACCTTTAGACTCATGGATAGAAGTATATTGGTGTTACTAAGTGTTATGTTGCTTGGGCTTTCTGGTATCAATACATGACTTGCACTAAGTGAGAGGCAGTTTACGACTCTTATTTATTCTCCCTTCTAATCTACCTCCCTGGGGAAAAGTAAGTTTTAAAAAATGAACAACCAAAAAACCTATCTCAATCTCATTAAAGAAAAGCCTGGTCTTATACTTTAAATCTTCCTCTGTTCATGTTGGAACAGAAGATAAACACCATCGCTTTAGTTGTTATTTTGATTAATGGCAAGTGTCTCTGGTTGTCCTGAAAGTCAATAAATCTCATAATCTTACTTAGAGATGTAGAAATTTTGGTAAGGGCAAGTGCCATTATTGATGTATTGAGTAGCAGCCTTAGTATGGCCTGATATTTTTGTACAAAGATTCCTGATCCCAGAAATTTTCAGGCTTGTTCATTTGAAACACTTCGTATGTGCTGTGACAGTCTGGAGAACCATTGGTTAATCATAAAATAAAGGCATATTCTTTTGCTGCTCAAGTGGACTCAAATTTTAACTTGTAGTAGCTTTCTCTGTAATCATTTTAATAGAATTGTAAAGCAGAAAATCCAGTTTCCCATTAAACTGGCAATGCAGTGTTTCCTACCACTGCTGGTATTTTGCCTGGTATCTGAGTTTGAAGTATGATTTCTTGAAAGTGATCTGAGCTGTGAACAAGAAGACATAAAGCCTCTCATTTCCTCTTGCTTAGAGAATTCAAAATCTTTGCAGTGAAGATCTAGAGAGATCACCTAGTAAGTCCATTTCCTCTGCTTTCCCAGCAGAGGGGAGTGGAACAATTTGGTATAAGCTCCTAGGGTAAGTTTAATTTGTTCTGTGAAAAATTATTATTCTACTGTAATGAAAAATGAATCTCTGATGCTGAAAAATAGCAAACTGTATGGAATTAAAATAATTCACAATGGCATTCCTCATGGTAGGAGAACTGTGAATTCTAATTCTCTGCCTAATTTCCTGTATGTATGGAGGAAAAATTATTGCTAGATGCTTTTTTTTTTTAAGTATCTGCATTAAAATACATTCAAATTGGATTTCTACTTCAAATAGGAGGCAACATTATTTTGCCTCTGAGCAACTATAACAGATATGCAATACTACATATTTATACTGAAGCATTTCCCGGAGTAGTAAATTGATTGTTTTTCCTGTGGTGTTTGTGTAGTAAATCACATTATAGATATGAGATGTGTTAGAATTACTATAGATTGTTGCATGCTACAGGAAATTTTTTCATGTCTTATACAGTGGAGTTTGGTGTTTTCTTGGTATTGTGATGGGTTTTGGTTTTGTCTTGTTGTTGGTTGGGGTTATTTGTGTTTTTGTTTTTATTTGTATATTTTTTTAATTTTCTGCAGTTACTCTTCGTATTTTTCGATACCCTTTCCCATCACAATGTGATGTTAGCAAATACTGAATTGGCTCCCATATTTTTGTTAGCTGGTTTATCTGTGGGGGAACATTGATACCAAAGGAAGAGGACTGCAGGCACAGGGCATGCAAGAGTTTAAGGGGAGTTGATAGGAACTAAAGCAAAGTTAAATTGAGTTGGAACAAAAAAACAATAATCAATGCAACTTGAAGAAAGACCAGCCTAAACAGTATATACACACCTGGGTGTGTGGAACTGAAAATATGATGGAACACCTAGACATCCTTTCCAGGTCACAAAACAGATACCCCAGGACCTGAAAATTAAATCATGTATGATGCAGGAAGTCTTTCTGTGCGAGGAAGTTGTAGAATCATCTGAAGTGCAGCATTGCCCTAACACGACTGTGCTGTGCTCTGACCTGAGCTTATTATCGCACAACTCTGCAGTGATTTGCTGCTCTACACTGAGGTACCAGATACAATTGTCAGGCTCATATCTGTACTTCCACTCCATTTCCACTGACTGTACCATCTGGTAGACTTTGTCTCCCAATAAGCTCTTTGTTTATTTTTGTCCCTAAAGTAATCTACAGGTGTAAAAGCATCCAGTTTTTTTCCCCAGGAAAGGGATTAATGAGCAGAGAGATGGCTTTCGCGTTCAGACTTAGGATGTTTATTTTTTCTTATCCATATTACATTCTCACAGACAGTGAGCACTTCTACACACCAACCTAACAAGCTACAAATGGTGACCTAGGGCTCTGTCCACAAGGCCTTTTCAGCATAAACTATCCAATTATCAAATGCCAACTAATTTATTTTTACTTTTAACCCAATGACCAAACACCTGTGTTCCACACTGCGTACATTTTCATCCAATCACCCAATACCACCAAAGCCATGAAGAAGAAGGAAGAAAGGCAAAGACAAGCCAATGCCCTAGAACCTCCATCTTGTCCCTCATTCACTGCTATATCTCAAACTCTAAACTCTAAATTTTTCACCCAGTGACTTAACATTATTCTAACTCACACATTCACATTCCCTGTTTCTCTACTTAGTTTTAGAAGCCTTCTCCATGGTCTTAAATTAAACCTAGTGTTCTCTTGAGTGTCTGAGCCTGTTAGCACAGACAAAGGGACATTTTCTCTGCCTGGGGCTCCAATATACAGGGATTTGGAGAATGGTATGGTTTTAATTATCACAGGAGATCTAAACAAATATCTGTTCTGGGGTGTTACTGGGCAATGAAGCCTTCCTGAAGTTTACTGTGTTGTCTGTCCCTAGTACAGCATCATTTTTTTGAATGATTCCTGTTGGTTGAGTGCTGCTGCTAAGGGAGAGGTGCTCCTTAAGGATACACCATCCATAACATGTTTGAAGCTTCTATGTTTCTGTTCTGTGATTCCATTTTTCTGTTCATGGTTCATTATTTAAGAGCTTTAGGCATAAGCATTTTGTTTTCGACCTTGTGCCAGCATGTTGAGTAGGGAACGAGTCACACTCCACATACCACTCAGTGTCACTGGGGAAGGAGGGAGGAGCAGTATCATCCCATGGGGGGCAGAGTGAAAGTGTAGAAGGAGAAGGACAAAGGAGCTGATCCTATCTTCAGGGCTTCCTGGGGTTTGGCTCTTTTGGCAGATAACTTGATGCCATATTATTATCTGAATGCAACTAATTTTCTGAACTCTATTTGTGGAAAGGTCTGGGCTCAACAGTTAATAAAATATTTATATGATTAATACTGAATGAGTCCACACAATCCAAAACTTTGAACTTCAAAGAGTCTGAAAGTTTAAGATTGGCAGAATGAACTGGTGTGAATAGTAGAATTATTGTAAACGTGGAAAAGAGATCAAAGAAAGAGGTTTTATATTTATTTCCAGTAAATTTATTGTGCTTATTACCAGAAAGTTTTTTATGGCTCTCAATAAATCTCTGATTTCTTCAACTTTCACTAAAATTTGAGGGAAAACCAGAAGCTTTTTAATGTATTCTAAAATAACTTCCAATAGCTTGTCACTAGGTGGAGCTTTAGCTTTAATTTGTTTTGAGTTCAATGGCTATGATGAGAAAATGAACATCTAGGAGGATATTTTTATTTCTATAGCTGATAAGTAATAATAAATAATTAAAATTCCGTCTTTGTTTGTAGAACTTTTAGAATTCAAAGGCAGCAGATACGTTTAGCTCCACATTTCTTCATGGCGCTGGAGCATTAAAAGACTGCAGGATGTGAAGACTGACCAAATCAAGTTAAACAAAAGATATTTGCCTACAGCTCCCTGCCTATGGAACCCCATAGCATTTCACATGTTAATAAATAGGCATAAAACCAGTGAAAGACACAGCCAGGGCCCTGAGCATGTCTGCTTTCTCTGGGGTCTTGGCTTGTGGCCAGCTTGGGCACAGTGCAGTTGTCTGGCCCTGAATAAGGAAGCTTGGGAGACGCAGTTAGGGGAACCAGCCTGGGGAGCTATGTGTGACCCTGGCCCTCACTACTATGCCTTATAAGCTTAGAACAAATTTAGTCTGTACTTTAATAATATATGAATAGTTGTTACTGCCAAAATCATACCCATCTGTTAAAAATTCCTTTGTCAGGTTTTCATATCTGGAAAAATCTGCAGCGATATTGTCTGAAATGGATAAGTTGCTCAGTATTGGGAAGAGATGATAATCTGAAATATTAGTCTCCAGCATTACCTCTGAACACAACCAAAGGGAACCATGTGGAACAATGTCCCAGGTACTGCAGGTTCTTGAGCAGAAGAATAAATAATATCTTGCTCTTCTACTACAGCTCTATTATTTGAAAGTGGCTGTTGATCTTAGTAAAACTTAGACCACTCAGGCAGGAGGAAAGAGATGTTCTTTCTGTGCATCAGTGAACAAAACAAAGATTTATTGTTATTATTGTGGATTAAAGAACATGTGACTTCAAGTTGTGCTAAGAAGGATGCTGAAAAAAACTGTTTGGGATAAGGAGAATGAAGCAGTGGGTAGGGGGTAGTTGAGGATATTGTGGAATTTCCATCACTGGAAGTATTTAGGGCTAGGTTACACCATGGTGTTACTGGCCCTCATATTACTTCCATATGAGGTGGACTAGACCTTCCAGCTGCTGCCTGTGATCATGAACAGCAATATAAAATAATGGGTTTTGTTTTTTTCCTATAATTTATGTGCATTTTTGAATATTTGTCGGTTTATTTTGCATGACCATTCTTTAACTGGTTCGGTCCCCTTTCATTCTCCTGGAAAAAAACAACATTTTTTATTATGGACTAAAGTTTTCTTCCTTGCTTCAAGAGAAGTTCTTTTTGCTTAGAAGACTCGAGTCTATATAAAATCATAAGAAAGTGAAAGGAATAAAGGCAAATGAAAAGATAAAATAGGGTTTAACATTACTAATATAAAGATACGAGTTAATTGTGCTGTATTGTTCAATGTGATTTTGCCACTAGCATGAAAAAACACCAGGCTTTGTGCTGACCTGGTTGTGCAGGGACCCAGCACTTGTCTGTGCCTCAGCCTGAGCTGTTTGGGCTTGGTTTAACCCTGAGAAGTGGTCAGTGGCTGCTGCCTGACCTGTTTTTGGCTGGAGTGGTGGGGAACTCTTTGTGGTAAAGGCCAAAGAGAGCTGCAATGAAGCAAACAGCATGCTGGGGTATCAGGGCTGGGGGAGCATTGTTCAAACTCGACTGGGAAGCAAGGAGAAACACACCATGATAAAACACAGGAAAAAGATAATTTCAGGAAGATCTTTGGGATACCCATCAACAACAACATACTTCTCTCAGTGAATGATTGAGGATGTGATAGGTGCTGTATGTACAATCTCTCTCC
This sequence comes from Poecile atricapillus, assembly GCF_030490865.1. Classification (NCBI taxonomy): domain Eukaryota; kingdom Metazoa; phylum Chordata; class Aves; order Passeriformes; family Paridae; genus Poecile; species Poecile atricapillus. Next base: position 45,211,445 of record NC_081252.1, read on the forward strand.
ATCCAGCAGAAACCTCACAGGGAAGCCTGAAACCACCAACTTCCAGATGCAAGGGAACATAGGAAGGGAAAGCACACACCAGAGAAAAAGGGTTTGTAGTTGGAAAGGCTATTTTCTTTCTAAAGCAATTTTTCCTGTATTATTAATGAACGTTTTCTGTGTTAACTGGACAGTATGGATTATTAAGGTATTAAAATGTTAGCTGGACTGGCAATATATTTTGAATGTCCATGTGTGGTGCATTCCCCTTTGCCCAAATGAAGATTTTTTCTGTGGAACATAAAGTAAACAGACATTTACTTCAGGTTATAGAGGCATTCAAGGGAAGAGCAGAAAACTTTCTTAAGGCAGTAGCAGAACTTCAGTTTGAAGTATTGTTATCTGTTGACTGGAAAACAAGAAAACCAATCCTTTTGCAACTCTCTCTGTTGCTTCTGAACTTTTATATTACTGTGCATAATACAACAGAAGCTCATCTTGGTTAGCCTCCAGGCACTACCTAATGAGAAAACACTGGTGAAATAAATAACTTATAGTGTCCTCATAAATACAGTTGATACTGACATATAAAGATTTTGTATTCAATATTGATTATTTTTTAATTTCTGCAGAATGGTCCGTATTTGATATTCCTTTAAAACTACAGCAATGAGGTTCATAGGACTGTGAGAAGGCCACATTTATCATAGAAAGTATATTTCTGTCTCTTGTGGTAGTAGGGAAAAAGCTGAAAAACATAACCTGTGGCCATTCTAGAGGCTTACAAGCTCCCATTAGTATTTCTAAGCAGTTTTTTTGAACAAAAATACTCCTGATATTAAATTTTTTTCATTGTTTTCAAAAACCTGACTCACAGCTGTCACGTGTGGCCTGGCAATACTATGTAAACCTCCAGACAAGCTGAAGGGTAAATCTCCTGAACTAAAAATGTAGGCCAAATGTTCTATCAGAACTTAAACACAGCAAATCTGACCTGAACCTCTTGCATTCCCTTTTATCTATAGCATAGGCTTTCAAAAGATATTTAGATTGCTGTCACTGGTTCCTCAAAGGTCAACACACACTGCTGAAGCACTCCAAACCTGAAAGCCACAACTTGGTGCTGCTTTTCCATTCCAGCTCCATATCAACACTATCCAGACCTACAGATATAGGTAAAACTACCCTGGGAGAAGCACACTTGGAAAAGAGATTGCTAGGGTAATGTTGTAGTTGAAACTGGGATTTGACAGAGCTGTTTATTTGGAGCACATCATTTACTCTTTTGTCTCTTCAAGATTATCAGGTATGATCACTCTTTGCACTTCTGTGCTCTGACATGACTTGTGGATGTTTCTGAAGTAAATACTACTGTTACTGCTACTACAATTGTTTTATCATTAGGAAATTGTCCTAGTTTTGGCCAGGACAGAGTCAGTTTTTGGGTGGTAGCCATGAGGGTGTGGAGCCTGGAGCCATGTTTGTTACTCTAGTTTTTCTTCTATACTGCCAAACACTGGTGGGTGTGGAAGTAAGGGATTATGGTTTCTGAGAAGGAAGGAGGCTTCAGGTGGAAAGAAAGTGGACATGCAGACCCTCCACAGGTGTTTTGTCCTTTTCCAGGGGAGCAGGTGGAGCAGTGGGGTGGCACTGGTTCCAACCACGTGGTTTGTTCATCATTGCTTTTCATTGTCTCAAGATTGGGGAAAAAAATGTGGTGGAGGGAGCAGCGGGGAGGTGCTGGCTACACTGCATCAAACTTGGTGAGCATTTTTTGCATGGAAATCACACCCTCTTGGTATACTTTTGTAATTAATATTTTTGATGTTTCTGTTCATTATCTTATTGCTTTTCCAGTAAATTATTATCTCATCCTGTAATCTCTGCCTTTTGTTTTTCTTATTGGAGGGGACTTGGGGGGAAGGTAGTGGCTGTGTGGGGTTTAATTTCCAGTGATTTAAGCCATGACAGAAATACAGCAATATTTTCAGCTGCTATACCTGTGCTGGAATTTATGGGGAGGCTCCCAGCTGTGGTGTTTGGTGGTTGCACTTACAATGCTGTGATGATTATCTACAATACTTTGGGGCAGACAAGGTTGTAAAGAGATAACCCACGTTTTCAAATGCATTGTTTGAACACAAGGAATACCCAGAGCAGGATGACTCAGGTCTGTCTGATAGTGAGACACTTAATTTTCAATTAATTGCTTTCAGTACGTTATTACTCACAGGTGTATGTGGCTTCAAAGCAGCCTATTTCTGGGAACAGGTTTTGGATGCAGTGCAAAAGGTTAATTTGCAAAACATCTAACACATGATGTTTCATTTATTCAAGCAAAACTCTAGATTATGTCCTACAAATTTATAGGAAAAGATTGAGTGAGTATGTTGCTAAGAACAAAAATTCTCTAGTAGCATTAAGTACTACAGGATAACTACTCATTTTACATGGACCCAGATTATCTGTTTGACTTGAGCTCATATTAGAGATATTCCCCCATGTCTAAAGCAATCTATGTCTGACTTGCTGTTCTCTGTGACTTGAGCTCACTTCACTAATTCTTATCACTTAGATTCTTGTTTCATTCATCTCTAGTTACAGCATAGCGAAACATTTTAAGACCTACTGGATGAGGAAAAATGCTTTGGATGAGATAAAAATTACATTTCAGAGAGAGGTGCAATTCCTTTTCCCTAAGGAAGATTGTAGGAACAAACAACCCAAGTAAGTTTCTAGACTGTGGTACATGGGCAATTCTATGCTAAAATGAATTATTCCTATGTAGATGAGATGGAAGTGACAGATGAATATAGAGGATAAATGAACAGTTTATTCATGTGCATGCACCTATTGGTTTCTTTTTCAGAAAATGTATGATAAGCATGTGAAATAAGCAATCATTATTAAAATCAGTTGCTGGCACTTTACTGAAATATGTGTTTCAGATATTATGATCAGTTCTGTAAGAAATCAGTCTGCTGTTTTGTTCAGAGTTGTTTATGCAACTGAAACTTCTGAAACTTTTTTCTAATGTTCTGTCAACAGACATGTTTGATTGGTTTTGATAATTCCATTTTCCCTTTCATTAATGTTCAGTGCATGAAAAGTTCCCCAAGAAGGCTTTTTAAAAGTGTAGTAGAGACAGCATAAGGGCTTATGACAGTCTGTAGAAGGGACTTGTATCTCAGACACTCTAACTGCTATAGATCAATTTTTTGTTGTGAGGCTACCTATTGACTTTATAAGCATATAAGGAGTTCAAAGAAAAAATCTCCAAGACTACGTATCAAGAGAGATTTTAGTCAAATTAGGGTACCTGGTATCTCTTCCAGACATTGTACTGAAGGCCTTTTGCTTCTGTGTTCTGCAATTAGGCTAGCAAGGCAGAAAGTAAAAGAGCATAAAACAAAGCAGGTTTTCAGATGTTCTTTATTTTTAGACTGAAAAAATTTCTAATGAAAATTATAATGTTGTTATTAGGTATATCATGAAGTTGGTTTTCCTAACATTTCAGCTTGGTTTTATTTTTTTCAGGCCACTGGGCAAATCAAACCATTGAAAAAAACATTATGTTACTTTGTTTTAACAAATTAAATGGTTTTGACAATTTTGGTGGCATTTATTAATTTATCATGATAAAATGCAATTGTACTTGTACAAAGACTCTAAGTTAAAAGAAAGGAACACCTGACTGTATTTTCTAGAGGACCTGATTGTGTACTTACTAGTGTAGGAAACACTAGACATTTTTAAAATGCTGTCCAGATCTTGCTTCAAATCCACCTTGCAAGGTTCCAGGATCACTTGAATATTTATTTTTCTGTTTGCATCTGTAATCATAAAACCATAGAATGGTTTGGGTTGGAAGGGACCTTAAAGATCACCTTATCCGATCCCCGTGGAATGTCCAGGGGCACCTTCCCCTAGCTCACATTGCTCAAAACTCCATCCAACCTGGCCTTGAACACTTTCAGTAATGGGGCATCCACAACTTCTCTGGGTAGCCTGTACTTCACTACTCTCTTTGTAAATAATTTCTTCCTAATATCTAGTATACATCCCTCCTCTATTAGTTTAAAACTGTTTCTCACTGTGCTCTCACTATCTGCCCATGTAAAAAGTCACTCTCTCAGCAAGCTCAGGTCAGCACATCTGGCACACACATGAAGCTTTGAAGCAGTAACAAGAAATCCTGAACTTTCAATCACAACATGTCTGATTTAAATGCCAAAATATTCTGGAGGCCATACCTTGAAGCAGCTAGCCAATGTCGGGGTTAGGCTTGTTGGTTATCCTACAGCCCATGTGAGAGCAGCTCTCACCCAAGGTGCAGGTGGTGACACTATTGGCAGCTGACTCGTACCAAAAGGAAAAACCTTCACACCACACTTGGGTGATGCATTTGAAAAGTCAGGTTATAAGTGCACCCATCAGGTCTCAGATTTTTATTTGGTAAATAGGATTCTTAAGCCATTGTGGTCTCTGATGAATTCCCTTCACTATATATTGCATGCATTTTTAAGAATACAAGCCTAAATAACCACATTAAATAACCTTTCATTTTTGCCTACTTTTGCCTCCTCCTGGCACCAGCACTCTCACCTCAAAGACCATTTTTTGTGATTTCAAAAATGTTCTTTATATCAGAAGGGCTAAGTTACTTTCCCCCTACTCTGTAAGTGTACAATGAAATCAAACATCTTTGTGTAAGATGATTAACTAAGTATCTGCTGGAATAATTCTTTTATGAAGGTAAAATGGGCATTAAGAAGACTTCTTTGGCATCAGAGAAGGAATTAGAAGAAACTGGAGTATGTGCTGCTGTTAAGTAGTACATGTACATGTACAAAGGTTGGACATTCAATGGCAATTTTAAACCATAAAAGAAGACCAAAGTTTATGACTCAGGGGAAAATTGATGAAGGACCTCATGCAAAAAAAAAATTGCTGATAAGAAGAAAATGGGGATGGACTGGGAGAGCTAGATATACTTTGGCAGTTGAAGCAGGCAAATATATAATAAATCAAGCAAGAGGAGAAAATTAAATTTTCTTAGCTTTTGGACTTTATTCCATGAAAACAAAACCCCAATACATTAAAAAATAGAGGAAATACAAAGGACCATTTTGTTCATCAGCACTATAGGGTAATATATATAATACAGAAAGAAAATGAAAGAGTAGCAGTACAAATTATAGTTTGCTGATGAATGTTTGAAGTCCAAGGAAGCACAGTAAGAATTACCACTGTTCGTGGTTATTCTGGCATTTTTTGAAAACAACAGATGCCAGATCAAACTGTCCCAGCTATATTTCTGCCAGGGCAACATTTACATTCTCCTCATCTACCTTTGACTTGCAGTTTCTTTGAAGAATTATCCTTTTCTTTCCTGTCTCAAAACCAGCCTTGCTATGTTGAAAAAATGAAATGGATGTCATGGACTCTTAACCCTGAGGGTCAGACCACTTCAGACGTAGCTGAGACGATCCATACACATTAAGCAAAAAACTCCTACTGGAGTGAACTCAGAGGTGAAGTTTTATGGTTATAAAAGTAGTTGATGCTTAGTAGAACAGCTCAGGACTCACACCAAGGAAGGGGAGATGCTGGCCCTATTCAAGCTGGAGAGTAGTTCACCTCTCCCTTTCATGAGGCCAGAGCTTCTATCTGCAGGATATCATCCTATGTCTTCTCTAGTCTACCTTCAGGGCCATAAAGTGGTGTTAACAGAATGACTTATGTAAGCTCTGCAGTATCACAGGAGAGGACTGAGAGCTGTGCTCCTGTAAGTGATCCCTGGGCCAAGATCTGTATGAGCTGGCATGTCCAGGCAGTGCCATAGGGTGCCAAGTGTGCTGCAAAAGCCCCAGTGGGGTCCAGAAGCAATTTAGTGTTCTTCCAGAGTAAATTGGCTCTGCTCATAGCAAGAGCAGATTAATCTAAACCAGGCTAATTAGCCTGGATTCAACATAGTCCTGATGCAACAGTGTTCTTGCTCTCTTTGTTTTGTTTTTGTGCTTGCTTGGCACTGGGGTGCTTATTCATGGTGGTAAATGGCCCTGTTCAGATGCCTACAAAGCAGAACATACCCTACTACCTGCATAAGTAAGCAGGGACTTCACTTGGTAAGTGCCTCTCTACATCCCTCAGTGGTGGTATGAGTTGTTTTTCTCAGCACAAGAGCTTTTATCATTAGTGGTGACTACTGTCTCAAGATTGTTCTGGTAAGCAACACTTTGGTTGCTTCACTGGGCTGAAACTCTGTTATTTATAAGGTTTAGTCACTCTGTAAAACAGATGTAACTTGTTATCCTGGGAACCATTCAGGATTCAAAGATACCCATGTTTCTCATGAAATGTGGAGGTTATGTCAGGTCTTCAGAACCGAGGGAAAAATACTTGTTTTTTATTTTTGGAAAGTTAATCATGCATGAGGGTGACAACAATAAAGCTGTTATGAATAATTGTTTTTATCCCCATGGCAGATGAACCAAACTTAAAAGATTATTCAGGTCAAACTTCAAAGCAAATCTATTTGGTGAATCAAATATGTTTCATTTTCATGTTGTCCATTTTTCACTAAATAAGGCAACCAAAAAATAAGTTGCTGAGAGAAGCTGCTGACCTTTCACGGAACAGAGAGGAGCAGAGATCTGATCTTCTTTGGAAGTGCTCCCATATCATTAGACAATTATCAGCATAGGGCTGTCTCTGTCACCTCAAGCATATGCTACATAAAAAGGAACACATTACAGGGAAGACTTGGAAAACTTGATTAAGGGTCTTGCTTGTGGCCTGATTTTTTATGCATTTTATGTTCTTGTTGCTGAGCTTGGATAGATAACAACACTGCACTCGGATATTTTGTTACGTCATTATCCCCCACTGGCTTTTGTACAAGTGTTCTATTCTTGTTACCTCTGTCTCTCTTCTTTGCCTCCTTTGGGCTCTGTTCTCTGTGGATATATCTTTTCTTTAGTCTCTCAGCCTTCTCTGGGCTCAATTCTCTGTGAATATAGCTTTCTATAGTCTCCCAGCCTCCTCTGGGCTGAATTTTCTGTAGATACAGCTTTCTATAGTTCCCCAGCCTTCTCTGGGCTGAATTCTTCTGGGATCCTCCCTCGTGGGGAGTTCCATTTATCTCAGTTCTCATTATTTGAAGTAAACTCTCGAGCTCGTTAGAATCTTGTTTCTCGTGTTTATTGAAGGATCCTTACAAAACTTAACAGGTCTCTCCAGGCTGGTTACAAGGTTAATCTTTGCAATTTGGTACATTTCTTTCTTCTGATGGTACAAACAAGGCCTTGTGGCACACTTCGTGTCTGATACACAAAATGGCCCTGAACTACGCAGTTCTTTTATCTTTATACCCATTTTTATCCAATTAACAATAGACACGTATATTATTTTTCTTAATGACCCAATGACCCATCACCTCTGTGATGCACTGCGGCATTTTCTATCCAATCACTAACTATTACCCAAAAACCTCTAGGAGATGAACATGAAGAAGAAAGAAGAAGGACAAGAGACAACACCCTAAATTCTCCATCTTGTCTCCTGTTCTCTAAACTACTTTTTCACCCAGTGATTTAAGAAACTTTCTAATCTACACACTTACACTTTTAGCTTTTTTCATCTAACTTTATCATTTGTTTTCATGTATCACCATGAAAACATGCTCATGAATTTCATATTATATGAAATTCAGTGTTTTCTTGAATCTTAGAACTAAAAATTAAAAACAAGGGCACACTGTCTGTATCTCAGACTCCAACAATTCTAATGAATTGAGCTTAGAGAGGTATTGACAATAAACAGGGGAGGAATTTAGGGTAAGATTATTTTCATCTTATGGTGTATAGGGCTTATAGTGTTCCTGCTTGGTATCAAGCTCAGTGTTAATAACTTATAAATAATTAATACATTATTAAATAATAAATAATAAACTAATAAACTTATTCCTACAGGCATTTAATCACCTAAATCTGTAGAATTTCTAAGTTCTGATGAAACAGAGGACATCTTGTTTTAACAATCTCAAATAATCATTTTTTCTGTGTTTTTCTGAAGTGAAGGAAACATGGTGCTATTTTTCACAAGCTTTATAAATGCATTCACCTTTAACTATAATTTTCTTCAGATCTCTTTTAGGACCAGTTTCAGTTCCCTGGGAATCATGCACATCATGAAACAGCAAGTTTTTTAATTTGTGAAGTCTTTAGTTAATATTTGAGCAGAAAGAAAGCATTTCATTTTTTAAATAAGAATTTTCACTTGCTCTGTTGGGGAAAAAAAAATAAGCATCTTGTGTTGATTTGGAAAATCCTGATTCTGTTCATAGTCTGCTGAAAAGGCTTTGGATTTATTTCATACCTCACAGGCACAACTGAAATGTTAAGAGCAGAGGAACTACCATCTTACTCAGCCTGTCTCAATTGCTAAACCAGGGATGCAAAGTGGCTTCTACTTGGACTGCCTGTGTTGGGACTGAGTAAATAACACATTTTCTCAGGCAAATGTAGTAGTGTGGATAAAGAACTGCTCTATTTTTGAGAGGGACTTATAATGTTACAGTAAAGCTTTTTTTGGAAAGGAAAGGTGAATGTTAAAACATTCATTGTCTCCTTTATTGGATTTTAGATGGAGTACATATTCTGTCTCATTGCATATTTAATTTTTCTCATGGCATAGCAAAAGAGAGGAAAAAGCAAAACTCACAGCTTTTACTTTAGCAGTCTCGAGAAGCTACAACCTGGAGATTTTAGGAAAAATGAATGTTAAGACATTTAGCCACTCAACCTAATAAGCAAATCTAAAATTGTCTGGACTACCCTCACACTTTTCAGTCCAGTTACTTTCAGGACTGACCACACAGTTCAGTTTCAAAGTTGAGTGCAGCTTAGACCTTTGGGAGCAGCACAGCTCAAAGCACAAAGGTTCCTGACCCTTTCCTTGTTGCATCAGATACTGGTTCTCACCTACTCTCTAAGACTGGATTCAGAAGCTTTCTGCTCTATTTTATTCCTTGCTAATATACTCTCAGCTTTGAAATAGAGAAGAGAGAGCCCTGACCTTTCAGGACACCTTTGTGCTACTATGCCCTGTTAGAAGAATTTATGTTAAATAATGCAAAATTGCATATTGCTGGTCACTGACTGGAAATAATGTAACAGAAAAAGGAATTAAGAAAGTATGCTTGAACAGAGTTGGAAGTATTAGGAAGGACTTGAAGACATGGAACCATTGCTTATAGGATTTCTTCTGTGAGAAGGGAAAGATAATCAAGCTAGAGGTGTAATCCTACCTTCTACCAGAGCTGGGATTTTGACTCAGGACTTTACCTGGGGAAACAGAGCTCCTTTTGTTGACTTGTTCACTATAACACCAGGTCAAATAGATCTCTGATTTCCAGCCGGATAGAGAGAGGTGAGGATCAAAGAAAATGGAAGGATTTGCAACAAAATGTACAGGGTCTAGCAGACTAAGCTGATATAAACCCAGGATCAAGAGAAACCTTACGCCTGACGTTTTGAAATTCCTGTTTTATCTGACTATTTTTAAGCTTTGCAAGGTCTAAAACTGGCTTTAGTTGACTTTCTGGAAAAAGAAACTTCTTGATTTGATCCCTAGGTGGCCAGAGTGTTTCTTGTGGGATATTAGGGAGGAAACCAAAGATGATATTTTGCTGTGAAGATAAAAGCATTTTCGGTATATAGTCCAATGCTGACTAAAACTGGCAGAATGCATTACTTTCTAGCCAGGACTTTTTCTGTCCCTACATCAGAGAGAAAAAAAAATGGAAAGTGTTCTGGTGCTGCCTCCTTTTCCTACATGAGAATTGACTGAAACCTCCTCCATGAAGAAGCATCATGCTGTTTTATCAGTTACACGCACAATGCATGAAGGCACAAAGGATTTAACAATGACACATTTATCACTTCAGGTCATTTCTGCTATGAATACTCTGAAATTCATAAAGTGCTGAGGAAGACTTTCTCTTGTACTAATTTAACCATCAATAAATGAAATATGCAAAATGAGTGTATCAATTAAGACTGTACATGTTGACTTGAATGATTAAAACCCCTAAAGCAACTATAATTAAAGTGTATTAATTCATAGGTGGCAATATAAATTGGCAAGTTGTTTCATTTTTTAATTTTGCTGTTAGAGTGTGGTAAGTAATGAGGGCTCCCAAAAAGTTAAGTACATGGATTCACAGGCAGTACTGATACATGCACTTGGAATTCATCTCAAGTAGCTAAGAATATTTATACAAGAGCAGGATAGTGAGGAATCAATTTAGGTAAAGTGCTCTGTTGAATAACTGTGTGCTTAAGGTTAAGCAGATGTCTGAAGGATTGCTGCATCTAGTCCAAAGGAAATGAGGTATTTGCTGCTGATTTTCAGTATAAAATCTACTATTGCATGAAGGAAAAAAAGGGGGATGATTTTTGCAAAACCTCTCACTTCTCCAGAAACTGGATTTTATTCAGTAAGTCAAGTTTGCACTGCAGACTGTTCCCAGCAGAATTTTTGGAACTGTGATGCTCATTCTCTGTATCTTGATTAATAGCTGGAAAGGCTACCCAAAGTTAAAATCAAAGCAGGATCTGATTAGTAAAATTTATCCCAAAAGAGTAGAAGCCAAAGGAAAGAGTTAAGGTTGGGAAGAAGATGAGATAAACATGAAAAAAATGAAGAAAGTTGGGGGTGGGTTTTGTAGGTGTTTATTGGGGAAATAGAAAATCTTTCATATTAAAAAAAAATTCAGTAGAAAATACTGCTTCTTTAAATATTTTTCTTATTTTTTTTAATGAATCTTCAATTTAAAGTGTGTGTTTCTATGGATATAACCAATGAGAATTTTTGTTTTAAAGGTGAGTAACAGATATTAATGTTAAAGACGTTTATCTTCTTTTCTGGAGAGTTAAAAATGAGCACGACCCTAATAATTTATATATTAAATATACACAATTGCATGGTTCTGACCACAGAGAAAAAATTTTATTCTGTGTTCAAAGGAATACCTTTAACCCATTAAGATACAGATGAAGGAAAAAAAAGAGATTAATAGCCTTTAATTCTGATGAATAAGTGAGGGTATGTCCTATAAGGCAAAGGATGATAACAGAGTACATCTAGTGTACTTCCTGAGTGGATGGAGACACTTTGGTCATTGGTAGTACTGTAAGGTTAATTTTCTTTCTGTTCTAGTATTAAGTGCTAAAAATAAGCAACTGAATACTATATAACTTTGGAATGGAAAATAAAAAAAATGGACTAATTTCTTGTAAGAGGAAATACATTTTAGTGTATTACACTGGTGAATGCTCAGTAAAACAGAGCTGAAATAACTGAATCAGAGCTCTCTTTGAAAGTGCAATGAAGGTCAGCATCATAATGATGGGAAATGCAGCTGATTATTTCCTTGTATTTCACTTCTGGAACTCAAGGCTCTGTATCCTAGAGAGGCTGAAGGAAAAAGTAATTTTCAGAATGACTCATTGAAGAGTCACTTAGATGTTTCAAGTAAATGTCACATTCTGGTCTGTTCAGAGGTCTGTAAAATGAAAAGAAACCTTAAGAAACAGGAGATTGATTGTAAAGACTCTGATGGTGCAAATGGAATCAGTCCAATTCTTAAGACAACTCTCCCTGCCCCTATTTTGAGTTGAAAATATTCACTACAAAATGAATCTTTTTGAGAGCTCAGTTTTCTCAGTGGAATATTGTGGAGACCAGGCTGTGTGTATGTGTAAGGGCTGTGTGTATGTGTAAGGGCTGTGTGTATGTGAAGCAGCCAGTTTTCTCACACATGATTAGCACAAATCTTAACTCCCACGTTTCATAAATTTGGCAGATGAGGTGATTTATTCATTGTGTATCCATCTGAAAAATGTTAGGTGGTCAATTTTTTTCATTAGAGTTCTATTTTCCATGTTATTTTACACATTTTTACGGTATTTTGCCTTTTAGATGCTGTAGGAAGAGATACTGTACATTGCGGTTATCACTACAGTTGTAACCAAAATTCCGATTCCTAATAAAGTGTGCACCATTTACTTTCTTACTGTGATTTTTAAGAATTACTGAAAAACTTAATTAACTTTCAATAAGCAAATTCTTACTGCTTTCTAACTATATATTCATGCAATATTTTTTGAGGCATGCCTATATCTAGATGTACATAAGTAAACACACGTATTCACTTTTTTAATGTATATCCTTATGTAATTATGTTATTTTATCCAGGAGGTCTATGTGTAATTATATACATGGAGTATTCCATTTCTCCTCTCAAGCAGATCAAAAGAGGATCCACTTAGATACAAGTGGCCCCACAAGACCTGCAAGGAGATAAGGTGCATTAATGCTTCCAGGCAATATCATGGAGAATGGAATTAATGTGGTCAGAAAAGCATAATTTTCAATTGTTTCATTGATGTAACAGGTATAATTTACAATTGGTTTTCTAATTTAGTTCTGGATTGTAACAAAAGTATGATTTATATAAAGGAGGTATGTCAGGTGACCTTAGTCTCATTCTAGTAAAAAATGAAGCATTGATTCAGTAAAGAAGTGACAATTAAATACATATAAATATGCAAGTTAATTCTACTCCAGATTTCATTGCCTTAATTATGCTAGAAGGAAGTTAATCTAAAGTAAACATGAATTTTGACAAACCTATCACACATTTGCTTAAGAGGTATTTACATGTATCTCCATTTGATACATTCTCCTGAGCAAAGGGTAGGATCTGGATTTTTAGCTGAAGAAAACAGAAATCTGATAGTGAGCATTTATTCCTACTTAAAGTGACTTGGTTGGCTTATGGCCTGAAGAGTGATGTTTTATATTAGATAACAATAATTGGTTTTAACAGGTCATTCTTTTTTTTTTTTTTTAATTTTTGTGGCAGACAAAACCATTCAACATATCAAAGTCTGACAGCAGACCTTAAGAAAAAAAGCGTGACCAAAATAACTTTTATGCTTTGAAAATCTATTTTGTGGGATGGAAGAAAATTATTTTTTTCTCTTAGATAAAGATGCGTATCAGACAGCAATTGCTCATAACTCTTGTCACAGAGAAATTGGCCCAACCATCAGAAATATAAGTCACAGACAGGTCGGGAGTTTCACTGTAGTATCATTCACCCTATGCCATTGATTACAGCATTCAACTTTTATGTTCAGATGCCTTCAAGATACAGCTATGTGCTTTGAGAAATTGTTAATGTTGGATGTATTCTGAACTTGGTTTGCTAACAAAAATGCAGAAGAGTGAGAATGGCAGCTGGGTAGGAGGTTGTTACATCTGAAATAACTTGCAAATTTCCTCAGGCTTTTGATCTATAGAAAGGGCTCCTCTCTAGAGCAGAAGCAATTTCAAATGTATTAGCAACAGAGATTCAAAATGAGCAGTTCTGAGATTCTAACCTGTGAATTCAAAGCACAAGTATATTTATTTGCAAGTTCTGGTCCTGGATGAATCAAATAAAAAGAAATACCAAAATAATCACAAGATTTTTAAACTTACAATACACGTTTTCATCAATATGCAAATGGAAAATGTATAAAAACCAGAGTTTTGGAGACAGCTTTTGGACCTAAGAAGCAGGGCTGTTTATGTTCTGTTAAGAATCAAAACCAGACCCCTTCCAGTCCTCACAGCCTTTGCTCCAAGAAGCTTGAGAGTTTGCCAGAACACCAAAATATGATTTTCGGTTTTACTTACTTACATACGTACATACATACATACATACATACAGGAGATGCTAGCCAAATTAACACCAGTAATATTCAATATAACTTACACATGTGTGGCATTGTTTTTGACTTCTATTGTTGCTACTGTTCCTCTTGGACTGCAAATGTTATATGCAGGTAAGCACAGAATATCTTTCATGCTTGGGTGCTGCAGACATTGAGCTGAAATTGTAGCTGTTTTCTCCCTTTCCCATCCCATTCTCCATTGCTTCTTCTTCTCATTTTCCTGAAATGAAAAATGAGGCAGAAACCTGGGTTTGTGATATTTCAGTCAGAACGTTTATATGGTACCATCATATATTATCACCAGAATTAGATGTCAAACCTGCAGCAAACTACAGAATTTTCTCTTTTAACATAGTTATTTTTTTTAATAGGCTCTGTGGTTGGTGTTTTTCCATCGTCTTCATGTCCTAACTACCACTACTCCTCACCCTCACCATTTGTTGGTGCAGGCCTGCATTTTTACCCCAGTTAATTTTCCACAGTCTTAAAAGTTATGGGAAAAGCAAGGGTAATTTACCATATTACCATTACTGCATGTTAGTAATCCTTGCCCAGGTGCTTTAAAGTTCTTAATGGCATTTTTTTCTGTAGCAGAAATTAAAACATGCCGTCTGGTAGGGCTGTGAAGAATGCTGGTGAGAACCCTTCAGCGGTCTGGCATTTGAAGACATTATTTTCTTTTGGTCATATGCAGGTTATGAATTTTCACAGCGCTTACAATTAGGAAACTAAAGTTGGCCATAATAATTTCAACAATGATTAATGTATAGCTCTAGAATTATAATGAAAAATACATTTTACTTCGACCACAAAAAATAACTTTTTAAATGCCAAACATGCTGAAAGTAGTTTTAATTCAGAACTGTAGAAATAAAACATTGGACTGATGATATATTTGATATATATGGATGATGCAAATTTGGCTTGTGAATAAATCTAAGGAAGCTTGACCTAAAAGTCAGTTATGATTCTCTGCTGGAAAGTACTTTGATATTTTTGGGGGGAGCTGGAAACAAATTCTCTGGTGTTTTTAAGAAAGAAAAAGCAAAATTATTTCTGAGATGCTGTTGGGCTTTTATTAAGTGTAAAATACTTGCACACTATGCAACTTCTGCAGTCATTATTTTTTTTCCTAAAGAACAAGCACAACATGCAGGATGAAATATCAATTTATTTTGTTTCCCTCCTGCATATTTTTAGCAATGCAAGTCACTCCTGAGGAAAAAACCCTTAACTATAATGGCACATCATCCACAGACTCTGAATGAGCAGAGGATGAATGATTAATTGTGAGGGCTCACTACTGTAGCGGGGAGTTCTGCAAACCAGTATCAAAAGTTATCCTCTCATTTTTGCAGATTTCTAATTAATAAATGAAAGCCATAAGTGAAATATTTCTCCAGCACAAAAAGCCCTCTGCAGTTCTTGGTAGACAGGAGAAAAACAGAACTCATGATTTCAAACTTATTTGAAGTCTGTGCACCTCTGGGCAGTGTGATAATGTTTGTACCTCCATCTATCTTGAAGCTGATGTATCTGCAGAAAACCTGGGGTACATGAAAGGCTGTGCAACTGAAGGTCTTTGAAACCCAAACAGACTGGGTGATGAGTCTGTCAGTGGTGTAGCAAAGGGACATGCACAGGAGGAACACTGGAGTGCACCCACAGCTCCAAAAGAGAGCACAGCTTACAGCGTTGCTTAAGAAAACTGAGTGAAATTACTGCAAGGTGAGGCCTAAGAAAATTTTATGGGAAAATTCAACAAAACAGTTAATGTATCTTGTAGCTGAGGATACCTAGAAGAGAGATCCAAGAGTCACTCCCTTCCCCTTCCCTGCAAATGGCTAGCAATTAATCTACTTTATTCTGAATCAACTTTTTTCCTAAAATTTAATATATAATGACTTTCAATGCTATTAAGTGATTTTTATGTGTTAATTCAATTGCAGAAAGAGATATATGAGAAAATTCCCAGTCATCCGAATATATCCTCTTTACTATTGTACCAAGGAAGGGCAAGGAACAAGAGCTCCATTGCTTTTTTGTTTTATCTGAATTGTTGTTACTATGATTGGATATCTTCTACCCAGTTTCAGATATTTTTGTGTTTACATTGTGATATTTTAGATTGTTTCTGAAGATAATGTTCAGCATTTTTTACATTGTGACATCTAGTTTGACTCTTCAGACCTCATTTATAAACAGCAAGATTGTCTCTACAGTCCCAGGAATATTTTATACTTGAAAGTACTCAGATATTTTTCTTTTGGCCATCTGTCTACATCTGCTTACCCAAATCAGTGTAGCCAAGGTCATCTTGCATTTCTTGTCTAAGGCTGTCAAACTTATTTTCAGCCTTGTCAAGTTCAGCCTTTGCTTTTTATCTCTGTGCTAAGGGGACATTTAGTGTAAGTGTGGTTCTGCTGGCATTTCTTTTTCAGTCCCCTTTTTGACATATTGCTTTTTGTGCCATTTATTGCTCTGTGACCATTCTTGGTTTATTTTAAAACACAAACTATTTTCTTTTCTTCATTGCGTTTCTTACAACCTCCAATGCAACCTTAAACCCCTTTCAGCAAAGCAAATAGTTACAGTATTTGGTTTGCTGTTATTGTTTCATATGAACAGAATTCAGCAATCTGATCAGAGTACCTTGAAAAGCAAATTTCATAGTTGTGGCTCAGAAGGTAGGAGCACTTCTCAAACATCCCTGCATGTTCTCTGATTATTCTTGTATTTTGAACAACAAAAAAAGTCACTAAGAAAGAAATACTGTACTCTTAAGCATCATACTTAGGATGTTTAAAAATGCTCGACAAAAATGAAAATTTGTATGTTGTGATTTAAACATGAAGCTTATCTACAGCAGTAAAACTACAATGACTAGCACACAGGCTTGTGCAGTGCCTGGCTGCTTCTTGGGTAATGCTTAAGGAAACATGGTAGTTGCAGCAGTTCAAGCCACACAACAAATAACTAATCAGACAGTATTTTTTTTTTCTCTTTGCTTTGTGGAATTTTTCAGGAACATCTTCCAGGATGCTATTTCACCCTGAAACTTTCAAATGGTGCATTCAATTGAGAAGTACGTAGCATTTTGTAGAGCTTTTTAACCCCATTGTTGTAGATTTCAATTAAGAGTTTTGTCCTTGTTGACACAGAATGAATTGTGCATATTGCCACATCTTTCTTACTCACTTTGTTTTCACAATAAAATATTCTGGAACTTCATCACTGACCTTGAAAATGCGGTTTTTCACTGAAGTGGTCTTTCTCCTCCAGGGAGCTTTTGTCACTACCTCAACAGACCGTTCTAGAGGTGAAAATATGGAGTTGTTTCAGCTGCTCTCTCCATTGTTTGCACTGCCAGTAAGGTCAGATACTACTTATTGCTGATGCTGTTCCTATGCAAGACTATGAAATGGAGTAGGGACACCCAGGCAGCAGAGTTTTAGGGATTTGAAGGCACACCTTGGGTCCTCACTGCACCAAAGGGCTTTGTTCCTGTTCCACCACCCTAGGTAGTCCAACCCAACATGTCTGTGCTCCAGGGCACCTGCCATCCCATCCACCCCGCTCCCTCATGGGAATACTTTGATTTCCTACAGCTCTGGAAGACTGCCTAAGTAAGGGATGAAAAAGAGAGATATACTGAGAGGGGTGCAAGGCAAGACAGAAAAAAACCCAGAACAGAACAGAATGACTAAGTTGGAAGAGATCTTCAAGATCATCAAGTCCAACCAATGCTCTAGCACCACAACTAGACTATGGCACTGAGTGCCACATCCAGTCTTTTTTTTAAGACAGTTACACTGTTCCCACAGGCAAACAAAAGCCATGCAATGCACTGATCATGTAAACAGCTTGTAAATCCCTGAAAAGCAGAGGAGTGAAGGAAGGCCTGAAAGGGATGAGCTTGAAACGAGTCTGGATTTTGCTCATGGAGCCACTTGGGAGCCGTCTCCTGGTGGTGGGCAGCCCCATGAGGCAGGTAAACAGCTGCACCACTTTGCTCAGTTGTGCCTCTCTTATGCCTCTCTTCCCTACAGTCTTAAGCTGTCAGAAGAAGGAAAAGCTTTGTGTGCAACCTGGAGTATTTTGTGAGGGTTGGCTTTGTACTCTTAGAACCTGGCTCCAAGGTGGGCTGGTGTGTTGGTGCTCTTGGAGACAGACGCCTCATGCTTAATTTGTCCTCTGCTTGACAGAAGTGATGCCTTCTGTCTCACTTTCCTGAAATGGTATTTTGAATGTTTTTGAACAAAGAACCAGAAGGAAGAAAGGAGCCTGTGTGCCTGAGTCATCCAGACTGAGGAAGTCAGGGGACTTCCCATGTTTCACCTGAGGGATGAGTGACAGAAAACTGCCTGGGACAGGAACCGCTTACAGGTTTTGTTTTGCATCAGTGACGAGCTTGAATGTAACTGATCAGCTAGAATCAGATCAGCAGAATGTCCAGGCAGCAGAGCCTCGTTTGGGTTTGCTTTATCCCAGCCAAATGCCCTGAAAACTGGAATTCTGGGTCAGATTCACATTTCTTTTACAAACGGCATTTTGGTATTCTTTTTGGTGTGGTACAGTGGCCTTAAAGGAAAATCTCCTTTACTTGAATGATCTCCAGGGGTTTTCTTATTTTCCTAAGAGGAGGTTTGAGGGGGATCAGAGATGATGCCCAAGGCCACGTGCTCCTTTGTACTAATTGGTCTTTTTACCTCCCAGGGCTGCAGGATCTCCTGCTACTTAACTGGTTTTTAATTGCTCCTGCTAAGGCCCTCTGTGTTGTGAAGAACAGCATAGCTTTTTGAAAAAAAGAAAACCCAACAGGACAGTTTCTAGGTAAATTGAAATAAAAAATATTTTCAAATTTTATGCCTTGGTGTATAGAATAGACAAATATTGCCTTAGAAGAGCTGGAAGCACATCTATTGTTTGTTTCAAAAGGGGTTTCTGAAACTGCAAGAGGAGTTTAACGGCAGGGGGAGTAAGGCAAGGGGAATTTCAAATGATGTACTTTGGTTAATGCAAAAATGGACTTACTGGTTCTATGTCTTTTCATTCAGTTACTTTAAAATTAATTACACTGTGCAAGGTTTAAGACATTTTCACCTAGTCCATCCCATAACTTAGTTGAATTTTTAACTTAATTACAGTTATATGTGTGTTCACTCACTGATCAATAGCTAATGACCTCTTTCAAAAGGTAGAGCATTTTGGGGCTCACTACATGTGGTTAAACACCTGTATTATTTTAGCAGAGAAAGTCTGTAAAAGTCAGAAGGCCACAGAATAGCACATCAACAAAACTAAATGGAAATTGTAGCAATTTGCTCCAGAAATTCAATGGTGACTGTCAACCTGCATGAAGCTGTTAAAACTCTGTCCTCTTGGTAATTTCCTTTTTTTAACCAAAGAATGCATGCAGGCACTGCTAATTCATTCTGAAATCATTCTCTGCTTGCTGAACTGAAATGGAAACCAAAGCCAGGAAATTATATCAGAAACACATCCTTGTTTTTGTTGTGAATTCTATGGTGTCTGCAGCACAGCTTGAAGATTGCCACCTGGCTAATTTAAAGCAACACTGGATTTATTTAAATTATAAACAAACTCTCTAATATATTCTTCTTGCTAATGTCACATCCACTGGATATGTTGATTATAATAATCACTTCACCATTGTGAAGAGCTTCCTTTCCTTCTATTTATATATAACACCCAAAATTTGATCTAGAGGGCAAAATTGCATAGTCTAATGCTTGCTTGCTTCTGTGGAGACACTGATTTTTCATGTATGCATTAGAAAACACTGAGCCCACCTGTGGAATTTAAATTACATAATGAATGTCATGCTAATGAGTGAAACATTATTCACTTATGCTTCTGCCAGAGAGAGTCTCAAATCTTTAAAATTCGAAGTAATTTCTGTCAGATACAGGTGCAAACAGCCTTTTTCTGTTGGTCTGCTACTTTTGTCATCCTTTAGACATCTGTATGTTCCTCAGGTATGTGAAAACCAAACTCAAAAATAAGAGGGCATAGATCATCTGTGAGTAGAATTTGCTGCTGTCTCAAACTGTGTTCCTGGAGCAGATGGATCAAGAACCAAATTCTAGATGGTGATTTATTTAATGCCTTCATCAAAGGAAATATTTTGGAGCCTGGGCAAATTTTTTTGAAGGCAATCCTGAAATTTATAGATACAAGTGAGATGAGTTTTCAAACATCTTTCAGTATAATTAGGAATTGAACACATAGTTCATCATTCAGAGATATCCTGAGTATTTATAGTTCTCCCTGGAGTTGCTGTTTTTCCAAACAGCCATTTCCACCACAGTTCTGTCCTGGTAGTGCATTCTTTATTTTCACTATGTAATGACATGTGTAAATAACCCAAATCTGCAGTGACAAACAAAAGTCACTTCTTGGAGACACTTATGATCAAGTAATATACCTTTCCCCTTTTCAAAAATATTGCCAAAGAGACTGGTAATAAATAAGCTTTTGTTGAGGGAATGGGAAGTGTGCCCCTTTTGCAAATGAATGAACATCTGGTTTAGAACATTTATAGATTTGATTTTTGCATACTTTCATCAAATTTTTTGTCTGCTCCCATTTAATTCTGCAGTTCTGAAAGATCTGCCAATAATTCTCTAGTCATTACCTTTAAACTTCTTGTAGTGACAGTCAAACTGATGGGCCTTCACAAGCTTCTTCTTGTATGTTTGCGTTGAGAAGGAAGGTGTTTTCACACTGCTCTTTCAGCCCTGAATGTCCCATATTTGCTGAATCCCCCTGGAGACTCAGGCAGTCATTTTGTAGTTGTACGAAGTTGACAGTTGACCTTTCTTTCTTAACCACAGAAAAGAAATTCATTATTCCACAGGAGATAAGGATGCATGCACAGATCCACATGTTCACAGTGTTATGTCACTCCCGTATTTCTACTTGTTCAAGCCTCAGAATTTTGCTATTATTTTGAGCTGCTTATTTCCAGGAGTGCAATCTAAAATTGTCCAAGAGCTGGTTGATGCTGTACATGACATGTTTTTATATACCTGGAAAAATGCGTTTAGTGAGGTTGGAGTAGATGATCAAGTTGACAAGATTATGTCAAAAGGGAACTGCAGTGATTTCCCTAACACCTGTGCCACTGACAGAGAGAGGTAGAGAATCTGGGAGAGATTTTGGCCTGGAAAGAAGGAAGAGACAGGGGGAAGGGTTGTTAAGATTTGCATTTGTTTATCATTATTCTACTCTGATTTGATTGGTAATAAAGTCTGTTTTTTCCATGATCATAATCAATGAGTGATCCCTCTCTGCCCTTATACTGATCCATGAACCTTTTGTTATATTTTCTCTCCCCTGTACAGATGAGGAGGGGACTGATCAAGAGGCCTTGGTGGGCACCTGGCATGCCTTTTTGAAATTTCTTTTAGCAGAGGTTTATTCAGAACACTGTAATGGCTGAAAGATATAATACTGAAACTAATATCTTGTTTTCTTCTCTCCAAAATGTAGATCAAAAGGATTAAGAATCCTTCAAGGGATACCATAAATTACTGGTTAATACATTAACTGCCCCTCACTCAGCACTTCCATGAATACTTTGCACTGTGAACTGATTGGTTTTCTAGTACTGAGCAGCACTTACTGAAACATACCTAGTTATAGCCCAAAAATGGCACAGACAATTTTCAATGGCAAAGTTGTAGAATTAAATAATTCATTATCAAGGGATTACCAAAACATCTGAATAAAAAATATTTGACACTTGAAGAACTTGAATAATAATATAAAACTAGAATTTTCCCAGGTAAGTTGATAGTTTATATATTAATACTATGCTCAGAGTGTTGATATTGTTGACATGTTGCACATACACACAGGGCTATTACCTGTTGCCTTGGTAACCATATGTATTACACTGGTAGCATAGCAGCATACGTGAACATGCATGGCTTTGAAGAATCTAAAACAAATATATGTGAGCGGAGGCACTCAAATCTGAAGGAAAGATTTTTTGTGCATCAACAAGGACTGAATATTGTACCTTCAGAAACTCTTTCAGGAAGAACAGATTTGTTTTCCTCTATGCTAATGCCCTCTATATTGATTTAATAGTTAGAATTGCAAATTTAAAATACAATTATTTTTGTCATTCATTGCTTGCCCCTCTTCTAGTATGAAAGTGCATCATCAAAGGGTAAAATTTCCCGAATGCTTTCTAAAGAAACAGTATGGAAAAATAATTGAAACATAATAGCCAAGCCATGTTTTGGGCAGTTTTATCTATGGTTTCTTTTTTCTAGCAGTCAAACTGCAGTATCAGGATGTTGACATATAACTCATATAACTGTATGAGAGCGGGATAGTAGAAGGTTGACTTTACAAAACCTTGGATAGGTTCAGTCAGTTTTATGTACTGGCGATAAAATAGCAAGAAAAAAAAATAAATTTCTTCCTACAGAATATGAACTTGTATTGCTAGAATACTGTTCACTTGAGCTTTGTGATGTGAGCAGTATGACTTAGGCATGGGCAGGCTTCTGTGAAGTGTTTGTTACTTAAGAAACTTGGGACTAGAGCTGGGAAATCATCTTTGTTTAGGACATGTAAATTATTACTCAAGCATTTGCTTAAAGCTATATGCATTCTTAAGTGCTGATCAGAATGAATCAGCTATGAACTTAAGAATACCTTAAGAATACTTAAGAATGTCACTTCATGAACCAAGGACAAAGACAACCAGGTCCTCTGTTCTGTAGTGCACTTGTTCTCATTGGTGCATTTCCTGTCCATATGAGACTGTTTAAATGAGAAAGATTAGAAGACTGCAAATTGCATGCAAGAGACTATGGGACGGTAAAATACCTATAGTACCCCACTGCTTATGAAAATTTGTATTGCTCAGTATTTTAGTAATTTAATTTCTGTACATGTAAATCACACTGTGTTTTGTTTGTTCCTCATGAGATCACTGCTATGGAGCTGTTCTTTATAAAACTTCAGCAAATTTCCATCTGTATAAAATTACACATTCAAGTAGGTGTGAATTCCAAAGGAAATTACTTGCTTTTACTGCAGTCCCCTTTTGACACAATGTTCTCATTTAATTCTCTTTACTCTATTTTCATTCTTGATGCTGAGTAGGGTTATATGTGTGGTAGAGACAATATGTGAAACTTGTTATCTGGGTAGGTGTGAAAATTATTTATGTAGCTACATCCAATTTTTACTTTACTAGAAAAAGACTGTATGTGACTTAAAATCCCTGACTACATCCAGAATCCCCATGTGATAATGTGTACCCACCTGAAAAATTTTTTCAAAATTTTTTTTATTTAATCCAAAATTTTATGCAAATAAGTAGTCTCATTTTTTAGCATGTTTTGTTGAATCTTTGTTTCATACATATCAGCATTTTTTTCTCTGAGACATCACAGAAAGTTGTCAGCTTCTCCCCCTATATTAGGTTTGTGGTTGCTATGATGTCTTGTGTCTTTGGCTATAATAGCCAGAGAAATAAAAGACAGCTTGTGATACACAGACAGTTTCTCACTGTATGCCCTATAGTTATACATTAATGCCAACAATCAAACTTCAGTCTTTGCTCATCTCTCTCCCCTGACCTCAATTTGTGTGCCACGTGTCCTTGATGTGTACAAATCACTTCAGATTTGTTGGGTGGGGAAACTTTCACCCTAGTGGAGGCAGACTCAGGAGTCAGGAACATGCCAATGCTACAGTGAATTCAAGTACATCCACTCCTGAGAAGAGGGGGAAATTAGTTTCTTACCTTTGCAGAGAACTTCAAAAGCTCACATTGCGCAGTGACTTTTTCTTAAAAGTTGTCTTGTTTCAGGAATTGCCATTGCCAGAAATGCGAGCAAAGGGTGTTTTGATAAAAAATCTCAGCCCAAATTGTTTGGAAGACCTTATGGCCCATCCTGGCTTATAAAAACTAATGATGACTTATCCTGTGCAAGAGGACCCATTACCTGTGCAGACTTCACAAGGTGAGGTTAAGTCAGCTGTCTCTTAGAGATGTGTTAAAGTTTAAACTTTTCATAAACCTTTCTCTCACACTAAAAAGCATCACTAAGAACGCTGGACTGAATATCTCATGTTTAGAAAATCAAAGAAGTGATATGATATAGCTTCATAACCAGGGGCAGCATCCATTACAAGGTTACTTCATGTCTTCCTGTATTTTAAGGTGATTGACAAGGAACAGAGATAACAAGCTAGAGCAATGCGAATTTTGAGTGGTTTCTTGTCTTCGATATGTCTTCTGTCACATTTTGAAATGATCATGATTCCTCCATATACATCAGAGTAAGTAAAGCTTAAGTAAAACTAAGTTTTACTTGACATGAAGAGACAACAGTCCCCACTATATCATGTAGGTCCAACCTGTCAAAGCATCATAGAGTGGCTTGGATTGGAAGGGACCTTAAAGCACATCTCATTCCAACCCCCCTTCCATGGTCAGGGACACATTCCACTAGACCAGGCTCCTGAGAGCCCCATCCAACCTGGCCTTCCAGGCATGAGGCATCCATAACCTCCCTGGGCAACCTGTTCCAGTGCCCCATCACCCTCACAGTAAATAATTTCTTCCTGATATGTAATCTAAACTTACTCTCAGTTTGAAGCCATTCTTCCTTGTCCTGTCAGTACATGCCTAGATGAGTTTTACTGACAGAGTGGTATTCAACTAAAGGAAGGAAAAAAAGTGGGAAATTTTCAAAAGATGATCACTAGCACCTCTGAGCAACAGCTGTATTGTAACCAGTGCAAGATGAATAGTGGTGTCACGATTGTTAAGTTCAGTAAAGGATATATGGTTATACAGGGCTTGAAAGTGGTGGGTTCAGTTCATCCTTTCTATGTCACCTTGGACAAGCTGTTTATGCTGTTGCATAGTAGAGAAAGTGAGACTTATCTACATACCTCTTTCAATTTGATTACAGGGAGCTGGTTTCCAAAAAAGCAATCTAATAAGGGCAGGTAGAGCTTTATGTGAAGTGATTTCTTTCTTTCAGCCAATCTGGCTGTTTTTAGGCTTATCTGTTGGTGTACATATGCTGCAGTGTTTCACCCTGTAATCCTGATGCTCTGAATAGCTCACCCTCATTTAATCTGATATCTTTGGAGAAAAAACAGTTGCATCTGAATTGTTCTTAGATTTTCTTTAAGTGAAACAAGGGCATTCCAGGGCCTTCTCAGGGCCCATGAAGGCCATTGGCCTGCAGTTTCTTTCTCCTGGCTATATGGTCCAAGTGGGGTTATTTTTATATGTTTTCTTAACACAGTTTGCTTCTTTCTTGTTGCTTCCCAGCTGTTGTTTGAAAGTTGTCTCCAGCCTCTGCCAGTTGTGTTGCCCCAGATGACTGTTCATTGCACACTGATTTCCTGATGCTTTCAGATGTTACATACGGTTTCCCATCACTCAATCTAAAACAGGTTGGGCAGTGGCCACTGACCCCTGTACAGCTGTTAAAACAAGCCTCAGTCAGCTCAGACTGAGTCACAGTGAGCTGGGTGCTTTCTCTTGCTAATGTCAAAGATCAGGTTTGCAGTGTACATGGTTCTGATGAGACCTGGGACTGCTCCTGAGTTTCAGCTCTGGTCAGAAGCTGGAAAATGCTCTCGGCTGATGTAGGCTGCCCATTGCCTCTATGCTAGCCTTTCCTCTGCTCCATAGCTCTGCTGCAGTGATCACAGCTGGCACATATGAAAACTAAGGGGATGTGTCCTGACTTGCAGTAAGTTGAAAGGCAAATGTTCAAAGCCTCACATTTTGTTAAATTGCATTTAGCTGATTGTTGCTAAGAATTCATAAGTGCGTATCTACCAAAGTCTGCTGTAACTAGACGTAATTTGTCTGCTAGGTACATTGGATCATTTCTGATATGCTGAGTATTAAACATCAAGTACTGGACTTCTCTTGCCAAAATGGAGTTCTACCAAGGAAATTATGACAATTTAAAATGTTTTGGGTCCAGTAGATATCACTATAATAATGTGTGTCAACATCCAAACCTAAATAGATGATCCTAAATTAGTAAAATTGCTAGGGATTGTATTCTACTATTGTATTATGTAGTGTATGATTTCTATATTTTTTTTGCCTTTGTAAGTGTTCTTATGGACGTCAAGGTCTTTAAAATAGCAAAATTTATCCAAAAATTGATTGCAAGATGACTTGCTCTCTTTTTTTAGTCTGACACTCAGTTAACATAAGGGAACAGTCCTTATCATTATTAAATTGACTCTTTTTTCAAGTTACATTACATCTCAAATTTTCATTTATTTCTGGAGAGCAGCCAAGAGAAATCTGTTTAATATTGCAGTGCTGTATGGCAGAACTCCTAGCCTGTGCCCAGGCAATCCACTGACTCATGCTCATGATGGCTGAAGCAGGTCAGATCTGAGGCTGCAATATATTGGAATCAGAATATTGTGATCTGTGTGAGCATCTCGTTGAATGCCGGGATCTTAACCTGTGGATTTGCTACTTTTAACCTTAGACATCCCAAATATGTAGGCACCATTTGCATTAATTTCCACAGATTAATTTGATTTTCACATGGGTCCCAGTATGTGTGTGGTTCTTAGTCACATCCCAAAGCCCTACACCTGTCACAGCTGTGCTTCTCTCAGAAGTGAAAATGTGTGATTTCATACTTAGAAGATACAAATGATGTAATCAGCTTTCAGATAAAGAAAAGCTTCCAGATATGTTTTATATTAATATTATAAATGGAAAATTAAATTGAATCTAAAATAAACAGCCCTTCAGATGCCTCATGGTAATCTACCACTGAAATGCATAGTGTTAATAACATTTCATTATGAGAACAGTATTGGGCTTGACATGTTACCAACAGTGTTTGAAGGAGCTTCCTGGAAGGTGCCTAAAGGAAACAAGATAATGTCAATCTCTTTTAACTCCATTTAATAAAACAAAACTGTCTGGTGTTTCAGGTGCCAGAGATGCATCAATAGAGATGCCACCACAGAATGAGCTGTCACTGATTATCACTGCTTTTAATCTATTTTGTTAATGAAATCATTAGTTATTTTCATGTCAGCTAAGACAAAACTATGGCAACCTTTATTATTTGACATTGATCAAGTGAGTGTTCATGTTCCAGAAATCGATGAGTAATGAGGTGTCTTAAAAATACTGCGTAGCACTAAAAGAAGTGAGGTATATAAAATTCCTAATAGGTGCTTGTAATGCCTGGGCAAAAAAATAAAAGGAAGTAAAAT
The DNA here is from genome assembly GCF_030490865.1 of Poecile atricapillus. NCBI lineage: Eukaryota > Metazoa > Chordata > Aves > Passeriformes > Paridae > Poecile > Poecile atricapillus. The sequence goes on from NC_081252.1 coordinate 45,238,486, forward strand.
GTACAGAGAAGTTTGGAATAAGTTGGCATTTTCCACTGTACTTTATGTTCTTTGCTATAAATATTCATGTATTCAAATATTATGCTGGGAACTCCTAAGCCCAAATGTACCATGACTTGTGAATCCCTCAGTCTGAACAACCATTCACTCCCTATTGGAGCAAGTTAGTAAAAGAGCTCCTGTCTGAAGAGTTGGAGCAGCAAACTGGTTATATGTCTTCACTATTAGCTGTTCATATGTAAAATAAAATAAATGGTCTCCAAAGTAACATCACTTACAAAGATTATTGCTTCTTAACACATCAGCTGTGTGTGATGACCTCTAGAGAGGTACTGCTCTCTCAGTAGGTAGATTTTTTGTGTGCCATTGACTTATAATCCATTTCATGGCATAGTCTGTATTTCTATTCTCTAGTAAAAAGAAAAGCCTTTTCATTGTTGTACTTAACCTGATTTGGCAAAAAAACCAGACAACCAGGCAAAAAAATAACCTGTGGTCCCTTGACTACAAGAGTCACACTAGTGTCCCAGTCCCAGAATTATATGATTCCTTTTGTGGTTTGAGGTTAAAAACTGACCCACACAAATACTGAAGTATATTCATGTTATTTATAGGTTACTCTTTCAAATACCAAGTGAAAATGCTTTAGTTTTCAATTTATTTCAAATTACTTGTGTAATTTTATTTTCATTCTAAGCAAGCAACAGAACATTAACAAATTAGTAGGCTTTTTAATTTATTTTCAGATCAAACTGTCAATTTCCTTAAGTTTCTCAATTCATTGACTAGTACCTATGGATAGTAAAATGATACAAAATTGTGATTATCTGTTCATGGGATAATATTAACAAAGTTGTTCTCTTTCAAGGGTCTCTAACTATTAGCTCAATTAAGGCAAAACAGAAAAATATCACCTTGTTTGACAGTTTTACTCTCTCTTGTCTGTGAATTCATTCATAGGACCATAGAAACATAGCATCTTTTAGGTTGGAAAAGGCCATTTAGATCATTGATTCAAGGCAAGTCCACCATTAAACCAAGTACTTAAAGTTCCACATCTACATGTGCTAGAAAAAGTACAAGTCTAAGGTGCGTGAATTTTGGAAGAGAAAATAGAACATATTCTAAATGGGAGTCATGCCTCTTTATTTAATGAATGTTCCTAACACTTAACTCTTATTGCAGAGTTAAGTGCAACATCAAACTTTCCTTAGGACATATACCCAAGGCTACTGTAGTCTGGTACACAGGCAAAATCATTCATGTGCTGAGGAACCAGAGAAAGCTGGATATGTTTTCAGTGTTTTAATTTCCCACTTTGTCATTAACTACTGAAATTTGTATTCCTGCACATTAGGGGCCCAAACAGACCTTTGGCATTACGTGACCCAAGTGACAAGAGATGGCATTGAGCTGCACCCAGCAATTCAAGCAATTCAAGCACAAGCCTAATGGTGTAGCCAAGACTAATCCCTTAGCTCTCCCTTGCTCAGCAGAGGGGTTTCTCTGATGCCACCAGCAGTAACTGGCCACTGAATGTGTTGGCTCTGCTGTGCTCTGCCCAGCTCATAAGCAGCAGAGAAGACAAGCACACAGATAATGCCTGTGCCCTGCCTTGCTCCTCACTCAAGCTGGAAGTGTTGCATAGGAATTGGGAGCTCTCTTGGGCCTGCTACTCCCCTGCAAGGAAAGTGCCTGGTCTTGCCTGGAAGCAGGTTGAGTAAAACATTTTAAATGCATGTCACAGACAAGGCTTAGAAAAAGGCTAGAAAAGTCAATGCTGCTATAATTATTTTAGTAACAGTCTCAGCGGTGGAGGCAGACACAGACATTGAAAGTACAATTATGGCAGCTACTGTGGTGATAACAAAAGCAGTGCAACAGCAGGCACCCACTTGTCTTTTTCCTTTCTTTAAACTGAGGAATCAAAAGAAAGAAATGGCAATATTTCTGAGGTGAATAAAAGTATTTTGATTTTAATCACACATCCCCTTGCCTATTTCCCCTTTCTTAATATGCAGCAGAAAATGATCAGAAAACTAGAAAGACTCTGTCCCCATTGGTAATGCTGCCATACAGAAAATTTCAGAGAAATCAGTAGTGTAAAGAAATACAAATAACTTCATTTGGCTAATTCAATTGTATCTTTTGCTTTTAAAGCATTACCATGCTCAATTATTTCAGTGTCTAGATGAGGGTGAGACAGACACATGGAATGAGGCAGTCTTCAGCCACTAATACACTGGGTTTATGTTTGTGGCTAACTCACCTTGGGATTTTTCTTCTAAGTCCTTTCTCTAGCTGTTTTCTGTTTTGGAACTGTGGGATCCTGAATCAGTTATTCCTTGGAGAGCAAACAAACCGTGGGAAGAGGAATACCTAAAGTCCAACAGCTCAAAGGAGGAATAGGAAAATATCTAAATTTTCTATGTTCTTCTTATGGAATTACTCAGAATGAGAAGCAATGTCAAAACATGCCATAACCAACCTCAGTAGTATACCACAGACCTGCTTTAAATTTGACATTAAGAGCAAGAAGAATTTTCAGTGTGTACTGTATTTTTTGTGGAAACTCTTTGCTAAGGGTTGGTGGATTGAAGCAGCTACTTTATACTTTGGAGGGAGGTTAAATTAAAATTAGAATTTGATTTTTCTAGGAAATGTGTTTTAAGAGCTGGCAGATTGTTTTCTTTCTTTTTTTTTTTTTAACATTTTTAGCTGAAGAGCTGCTTTCTATGTACATGAAAGAGGCAACAGTCTGATTGTCTGATTGATTTTCATTAACTATCTAAGAACTTGCAGCTTCCTTAAGGAGAAAAGAGAGAAGCTGTAGCTATAAATAGCAGCTGGAATGAAAGGCTCTGGCAAGCTGTGGAGAAGGAAAGGAAATGTAGGAACCTGTCTGGGGCAAGACATGGCCATTGTAAATGCAGCTGGTTGAGAAATCAAAGTGAGATTGATTATTTTGAAGTAATTTGACACACAAATTTAATGAGTGACATTTCTGACAGCTTGGTGAAATACCTTAGCATCTTGATGGAAGGAGTTCAACATGACTTGTTGATTTGGAGGATTAAGACTGTAGCTGTGTTACTGATGGGCCTCCAGATGTTGATCTTTGTGGGTTTTGCAGTCTGACCTGTTCAGCAGATCTCTAACAGAAGTTTGTGTTTTGTGGCTAAAATGCAGGGTCTTAAGAATCTTGCAACCCTTTGGTTCATCTTTTTTGGGACGTCTGCAAGTCTTCAAGAGTATGACCAAATATTTAGAAGTGAATGGTTTAACAGAAATTTGGTTACAAATATACAGGATTTTCTTTTTCCATCAAAGGAAACTTATATGTACATAGCTTTTCAGAATACTAAAGGATGTGTTTTTCAGCAGTTAAGACTATTAATCATATGAATATTTTTCGATTTTGGAACATAAATCTCTATTAACTTTTAAGATATCCATGCAGGTGAATTAATTTCTATGATCCCGTTGTTTAACATTGAATTCAATAAGATCATCCATATCAGATTTTTAGGGGAATCAGAGAAATAATGTGCAGTATAGGTTAGAGCAGAATAAGCTGATTTCAATTCCTGATACTTTTTAAACTAGTAAAATAAATATTTTATTTTTCTTCCTGATTTTTTTTCTATGTTGCCTGTGAGGGTTTTGTTTTTTGGTTTTTTTTTAATTATCACAGGGAAATCTAATGTTAAAAAATCACTTGCTTAGAAGAAGAGGAGGAAAATATATCATCCTCATTGTTTTTAAAATTCTCTATTTTTAATAGCACAACAGATAAACTGGCAGAAATAGGAGGAAAATTATTTACACAAACAAATTTTAAAGAAAAATAAGGCAAATAAGGTAAAAATTTTTAAATCTATTGTTAAAGGCTCCCTCCACGAGAATCATTTGCTATTGAAGCAGAAATATGTTCCAGTAACAGAGACTAATCAAGTAAGGATTATACTTACTGGCATCATTCAGTGACAGGGTAGATCAATATAACTGTGACTAATTCACTAAAGACACCATACAGACGCTATAAGTAGTAAATGCTTAAGTGCTACAATTCATTGGCATTAATCATATATTAATTTGAAATTGCAAAAGCAGCAGCTTCAACAAATTGTCATTTCTTGTCTCAAATAGTAACATTTAACCCAAGATTTCAGTACTTCAACTAGTGTCATACTCTTTAAATGTATAAACAAGTGCTCATAAAATTTTGTTTTAAAATCAGTGTTTTTATTCACAGCACTCATTCTACTGAGGGCACTCTGCTGCACCTCTTCTTATGAACATTACCACTAGCCCTGGCCTACGCTAGATCTAAGGTAGAATGGGCAGTTCAGAGCTGAACTTTAGACACCAGAGATACCTGGTATTTGGCCTGTTCAGTCTCCCCTCTACCAGCTCCTATTTTTTAGAACCTTGATATGCAGTGCCAATACACTTCATTCTTATTTCATTTACCTTAATGTGAAATCTGTAGTATGAAATTCCAGAGATCAACATCTAGATCTGAAATCCCATATCCTCAAAAAAGGGCACCAGAAAGTCTGGAAACTCCAGAGTTCAGTGGGCTAAGATGCCATAAGCACAGTTACTACTCCAAAATTACCTGTGAAAATGGCGATGAGGTATGGGATAAGGGGACCATCAGTGTATGATGCCCAGAGCTGAAGCTTGGCTGTAAGGATTTTGGGACTAGGCAATCATCCCATCACCTTGGAGGAGGTCAGCAGGGCCTGGACTTTGGAAGAACTACTTGGAGAATTCTGTGTAGGCAGAAACTAGTCACACAGGAATAATCCAGCCAATCATGCAGAAGGACCAGCTTAATGTGGAATTAAATGGTTAAGTTGCTTTCGTTGCATAAATGAGCAGTAAGTACCTGCAAATTTTGTTGAGAATGTTGATTAAAAAGAACTTTTATATGACAAAACAAACAAACAAAAAAGGAGTTTACCTTGAGACAAATATCTGGTTGCTCTAAAGAAAAATGAAAAGCTGTTGCTGTAACTAACAGGTTAGATGCTTGTTGATGTCTCTTTTTACATTGTGGGCAGGTTTGATCCATCAGCAGACCTTCAGAATGGACACTGCTAAAGAGGTTCTTGTGTTCTGGTAGTTGTCTGTCTTTCTGCCTGTCCAATCATGTTTTTAGGTGTTACAGAGAACATTAAAGGGTTTAAGAAAAATATGCCCTCTCTTTCCTTGAGCTGGTATTACATTGCTTAAGTGAGGGTGGTAAGGATTTACACTCTATCTGGAGCAGGTCAGGAATTCACCTTTGCACTGAAACGTACAGAATCATCTGATTGCCATAGCTTTCTATAAATAACTTTGTGTTACATGCAAGACAGTGACTGTTACATGTTTGTCACACCTTTTGCTTTTTTAAATTAATGAAATGTATGGAGAGGGGCATTTATCTGAGTTCCTGTAGGAAAAGCAGAGAATAGGGTGTCTTCTTAAATTCCTTGTCAGTTAAAATAACTTTAATCCAGTAACAAACCATATATTCTTGTTAGGGGATCTGTCAAGATCTTCAGGCACAGATTTTACCTAAGGGCCAGGTCTGAAAGTAGATTTGTGTAGACATGACTGTACAAGGGCACCAGAGGCATAATTTCCAAATCAACTTTTTAGCTGGATTTAATAACTCACTTCTCCTTATTGCAGAGATGCTGCTTTGAAAGCAGATTTTGAATGCCATAGCAAATGAAGGAGAAGGGTAGAAGCTTGTAAATTTTGCTCTGTTTACTGGAGTCTGCCTTGTGTAGCCAGGGTTACTATACACCAAATAAACAACATGCTTCTAGCAGTAAGGGATAACAACAAGGAGCTTTATCAGTCAGCTATATCTGAGTCATAGGCCTTTACATGGTTTTCTTAGGTTGACAGAGCAAAGCATAAGACCACAGGGATAAATATAGAGCATAGTTATTAGCCTTGGGCCTTTTCTTGCATGATGTGTGCTATGCAAGCTTTGGGGCATAGTCTGTAGGGGGATGTCTTTTTGCTTTGATAACTCTAGCACAGGGAGCTACTCTAACCCCTCAGTGCTGCAGCAGTAGTGAAATGGGTCTGTTGCCAATCCATGCTGTGCAAATGCTGAAGCAAATTTTCTCTCTCAAAGACTGCCTGCATGCCCACTCAGGCAGAATGTTTAAAGAGTGATTTTGGCTTGTGGATACAAACAAAGTAAGACCTGATTATACATTTATTTCTCCACGTCCTTTGCCTTTTCCTTTCATTGCCTCCACTTCCTCATCACCTTTCCTTTTCCCTTTCCCTTCCCCCCTCTGTCTTTCTGTAGCTCTGCTAAAGAGATGAGTGAATGCTAAAGAAATTTATCAATATTTCTAGATGGCCTAAGGGAGTAAAAAGATGTCAATAAATTGTAACTTATGCATAAATCTATAAATATCTACAGGGAATTAAATTGAAACTTCCATTGAAATAAAATATCACTGTATAAACGTTAATAGACAGATTTCTGAGCATGTCATGTTTGAGCTGCAGATCAAAAATTTTCTAGTGTTATTGGTTATACATAGAAAAAACCCACAGTTTAGGAGAAATATGCATAAAATCCCACTCTGTTAAAGGCTTTGTGTCTTGAGTAGTACTTGTGATTATGTTTTGCTTTGGGTAAAGGCTGTGTATTTGTAGATGCTGCTCTGAATATTAAATATTCATGGTCCATTTCACCAACAAGAGAGGGGTATTCCTTTTCAGGAAGGCTTATTGCTGACCACTGATGACATTTGTGACAATCATCTACAGTCTGTCTAAACCAAGAAGTTCCTTGTAACATTTTAGGTTCTGAAATGATTGCCTGAAATGAGTTCTTTTTTTTATTTTTAATAGAACTTGTGTTATTAATTCAATTCATGTACTCCTTTTTTTTTTTTTTTTTTTCCTCACTCTCCTACATCTCCTCTTTGCTGACTGCAGAACTGCAGAATACCAAATTCTGCCACTGCCTTCTTGGCACGGTGTCACTGGTTTCCACAGAAAGGGATCTGGTCCAACCATTACTGAAAAAGGGAGCTTAGAAAATATTATCTAGCATTCTGTCCAGTCATGTCTTGAAAACCTCTGGTGATGGGGACTCCAATATGTTCCTGGAGAGGTTGTTCCCGTGAACAATTGATCTTATTGTGAAAAAAAAATTATCATATCTAGATAAATCTGCTTCTGTTGCAGCTTGCACCCTTTCCCCCTTGAGCTCTTTGTGTGGCTCTGTTCTTTATCCAGCCACCCATTTAGTAATGGAATATTGTCATGAGATCCTCCTTGAGTTTTCTTTTCTCCAGAAAGACAAGATCTTACTCTTTCAGTCCTTCCTCACCAGGCAAGTTCTCCAGACATTTTGTTATTTTCATGGCCCTTCTGTTGACCCTCTGTTTCTTTTTAGAACTGTAGGGACCAGAACAGGAAGCAGTGCTCCGGGTGCAGCCTGACAAGCTCGAGGAGAGTGGAATGATCAAGCCTCTACCCCTGCTAGTAATCCCCCTGTGGCTGCAGTCTGGGATCTGACTTGCCTCCATTGCTGCACTGGTGGTTGGTTGATTTGTGTTCCATCAGGATCCTGGGTCCCTTTCAGCAAGGCTGTGCCTCAGCCCACAGATCTTAGCCTATACTGGGCTCTTTGATTTTTTTGTGCCAGGTGCAGGACCTTGCACTTTTTGTTGTTAAACTTCATGCTGTTCTTGACATCCCACCCTTCCAACCTGTCCAGGTCTCTGTACGAGATACACACCCTACCAGCCTTGCACAAATGCACTAACATATCTCCCAGCATGCTGGAGACAATCTGTTCTGGGTTTTTTTTGGAATCCATAAACTTTCTTCACCACTTGCAAATAAATGGTAACAGAGTTTCAGGATTTATAATTTTTATTCACTAGTGGCAAACGATTATTGTTGTAGAGTTAATTTATTTACCTCTTCTGGTCACTAGATGGAGGTAGGCAACCACAATGAGGGTAGCTTCCCCTAAGCTTTGTATTATGAAAGGAAAGCAATATATTCTGTGCTGATTTGGACAGCAGGGAGTGTATTTTATCATTAGAAATACTATTCTTGTACAAGGTTGCTTGAGGATAGGATGACATTTGCACTTGCCAATCTGTAGCTTTCCATCAAAGCAAACTTTTTCACTGGAATCTGTTTTAAATGAAAACTAGTCTGAGTATAATTTAATCTGATATATTTTATTATCAGTAATCCACTTCTGAATTTAGATAAGCATGAACATTATTTAGATTATGCATAGATGTGTTTCTGTGCAGAAATCACTTTACTGCATGACTTAAGACAAAAAGAGGAATTTAATAACATTAATTTAATGTCTATTATACCCTGGAACTAAATAGATAATATATTATGTAGGTCCTTGTATTAGTAGTTATGAAATTCAAAGCTGTAAGTTTTACACTGTGTTTATTCCCAGCATACAAGAAATAAAAATATAAACAGCCTTTTCAGTAACAGCTTTCAGATGTTGCTCTTTTATAGTCACAGTTCTGGGATCTTTTTGGTAAGATCCCACTTCATCTTTACAGTGTAAGTTGCTGCTTCTTGTTGCTTAGTTTCTAAAAAATGATTAATTTATAGGGACATTTTGGAAACAGTGAGAGAAGGAAAAATTCTTTTCCTTCAGCTACTGAAGACAGCCACAAACCTATCTCTTAGCCTCAGAGTGCTCTGCAGACGTGTACAGCTGTGACAACGAAGTAAAGCTTGGTGTCAGAGCTGATCTAATGCTACCTGTCAGACATAGGAGAGCTACAGTGCTGCATACTGAACTTCTTGGGCATTACTGGATTTTACTTTTCTAATTTTGTAGATGAAATTAGTCGATATGTCTCTCTCCTCTGTTTCATGCTGAAATGATGAGTTAATAAACATCCTGACCTTGTAAAAATAGTGGTGAATTAACTCAGGTAGTGCAGATTTATATGACTACCATCTGCTTTCTACGGAGTTAAGCAGGGCTGTGCATTTTCTGCAAGATTCTTTAGAATGGGGTTTGATGAACTGATGGCCAGCGCCTTCAAATATAACACTGGTATCTTCATCTTGTACAATTCTGATCACTGGCTCCCACCTGGGGAAGTGTCCCTCCACAGAGCTTTACACCTGGATGGTGCAGCTAGAGCTGAAGGGAAGTGTGCTGGCAAATGGGAGAGGGGAGGAGACATAGAGACATAGGCACACAAAGGATTATTGTAGTACATGGAAACACTGATCAGCTCAGCCAGGTAGCTTGTCTCTGCTCTGCATCTGTATGTGCGTGTGTACCAACGAGCCCCTCGGACAAGATTACAGCAGTTCATCTCTTGAACCTGATCCATCCTTTGACCTGCTGTGAGGGTCAGGATTGTGAGGCTGTATGCACAAGTGTGTTTTGTTCTTAGCAGATTTCTCTTCCTTTAATTTAAGCATTGGGTTTGGGATGGGTTTTTTGAGCTTTTTAAAAAATTCTTTTAGCCCTCCCAGCATCCTGTGGCAATGAGATCCATTTATTGCTGCATGCAGACATACAGCGCTCATCTGATTATTTCCAGTTCTCACATTGTAAGAAATATTAAAGTTTTTCCCCATTCACCTCCTTCATCCTGTTCATTATTTCATGTTCCTCCATCATACTGCTCTTAGGGTGTCTGCAAGGTTAAGGAGACTGAGGACTAGAGATGATTGGAGTATAGGAAATGCAGAGATGGAGAAAGCATCATCCGTGGAGTTCCCTTATAGATTTTGGAAAAGCAATTTAATAGAAATTTCTCTGTTTGGCCACTTGTAATGTGTTGGCCATTGTAGAAGCTTGCAGTCTGTATTCTCAAGGACATTAAGTCACTTGGTCAAGGACATTAAGTCTCATGGGTATAGAATATTCTGTATTTAGTCAATTTCTGTAGATATTAGTGATATAATGCTGCTCAAATTGTTGAGAAATATTTTCCTTTTCCAAGATACAGTCCTATATTTAGTGGCCTGTGGGGTGCTGCTGCAGAGTAGAACTGTCTGCACAGATTTTTTTTCAACTATTCTAGAGAAGACTTGCCTGCTCTTCCTCCTACACATGCTGCTCCTTTCAAAGCCTAACATGGTTTCACAAAGCTACAGATGTTTCTTACCAAATTTTCCACCTGCAACACCAGCAGCATGAACTCACGTGGCAGTGAATGAGACTTTCCACCTCCTTCTGCTCTCTTGTTGCCAGGACATCTGAAGAATTTATCTCAGCAGCCAGTACTATCTGCTTAAGGTCTTTTGAGGTGCATTGGAGGTTGTAAATTTTTATTCTCTTTGGGTTTATTCTTCCTTTCTTTCTTTTATTTTTTTTTTTGTGTAGTTTGTTTTTTGTCTGTTTGTTTCTTTGTTTTTGGTTTGGTTTGGTCTAGACCTGTGCAGTCATTCTGACACACACACTTTAGACTCAAGTTACAGTTTTTTATTTGGATATGGAAAAATGTGGAATCACAGATGTCCTGGTTCAAAGTAAGTGTCTTAAACAGCTTATACTCAAGGGGTTGTTATAATGAGGAACTTGCTTCTTTACTCCAGCTTTTCTTTGACTTCTCTCTGACTCCTGTCTTTCCATTTTTGTTCTGTATGCGCCCCTGCCTTTGCCTTCTCTTGTGTAAGTGGGGCGGGTTATTTCCATCTACAGCCGTGCACACAGGGATCATTTGTCTTCAGCCTGGTGTCTTGCAGAAGTTCCTGCTTGATAAGAGCAACACCAGGCTACAACAAAATCGTGTTCATTCTGCTGGGAGGGCTGTTGTACTGTAGGAGCTGTGAGAGGAGGGAGTGAGGACCATACTTGGTGCAAAAGGTGGTTCCAGGGAATTTGACTTTCGGGTGTTTTATTAATTCCAAAATATGTACAAGGCTTCATTCACAACATTGAAAAAATATTGCTGGAATACATATTTGTCTAGTTTTTGGGAACTGGAAACATCTACTTATTTTTTTTTAAGACTGAAAAAAAGAAAGTTTTTCTTGCAAGTAAGTGGAAGGACAGGACATTTTCAATAGGACTTTGTTTTCTGTGAATAAAGTAACACTACAAATTGTCAACAGCTACAGTCATGATAACTCTATTGAAATGGAAATGAGTTCATCATTAATCTCTGTGAGCTTTGGATTTAAGTTTTAATGACAAAAATAGCCATTATGAGAGTATAAGTAGAATGCATTCCATAATTGCTTTAATTAACCCAGTCCCCCTCTGCAGAGCTAGCTGACAAGCTGGCTCAGGGAAAAGTCCTGCAAAAAGCTGTTAGAACCTGTAAAGTGTATCTAGTGAATTATGTATGCTTGAAGACTCTCTGCCAGAACGTGTTTTGTTGCTACCTATGGCTTCTAGACTAATGCAAGAAAGGACTTCAAAGAGGAAAGTCTTTGGAGGCTTTAGCTGAGGGGCTTAAACATCAGCAGAATTCAGCTAAGTGTGTCCTTGTTGATTTCAGTGACCTTGTGCAGACTTTGTAGCAAGGCTGGCATTTCTTGTTCCAAAACAACATTGGATTAGAGAAGCAGTGTAAATAACACAGCTTTGTGCTGTTATGACCTCTTTTAAATTCTGCCCCTGTAATCCTGGTATGGTCCATTTGTAGGGTGCAGACCCTCTTGCCTTTTTCAGTTTCAGTACTGAAATAGTAGGGGTATTTTGTTAAGTAAAGCAGAAGTCACACAGTGTTGGTGGTACTTCCCTCATCTGTGAGTTCCTGAGTCTGCTGTTTGCTTCTGTGAGTCTGTGTATGTGTGTGAGTCAGGAACTGGTATGTCACAGTGCAGCACAGGCTGTGACAATGTAGAGTGTCCAGCTTTAACTTGTCCTCTTGAAGGCCACACTTTCCTTCTGTATCATTAAATAAAGTAAGAGCCTGACTGGGTCAAAGACCCCTCTGACCTGCTTTTCTTAAAAGGACAGCCTTTAGTCCTGCTCTGTGGGCAATATCCAGGGTTTTTCAGTGTCCAGCAGTTTCATGCTGAGGCCAGTGTGTGTGTGGCAGCCACGGCTTCAGGTTTGAGCTGGTCCCTGCAAGGAACAGCTGGGAGTAGTTACCCTCCTGTGCTGAAGCTGCAGTTCTCATGATCTTCTCAAACCTGTTAACAGCAGCTTCTACAGTTCTGCTTTTCACTTGGGAGGCCTTGGTTGTTTTGTTGTTCAGGACTTCTTCAATATTGGAACAGTCAGAAAACTTTTCTTTTAAATATGCTGTAACAATGTTTTGAAAGATATTTGACTTGGTCTGGCTAAAATACTGCAATCTTTAGCACCTTGTACGATAGTTGTTGGGGTTTGATTTGCTGCTGTCATATATCCTTCCTTATTGTCTTGAAATCTGTGACAATATATTTGCAAACCTTCTGCTGTTCCGTCATTCAAACCTAGAAAAAAATACTGAGTGGGTTCAAACCAGGGTACAACTTAGGATTCCATCTGATTAACTTAATTGACTCTGACAGTAAATTAGGTTCAACTGGTCCTCCAAAATTTTTTTCGTTCAGCTGTGAATTTACCCTATGATGTTTTTTTGCTCGCTGTATTTTTTAAGTTAATTGAGAAACTATAATCTGGAATTTTGTAAATAACATACCTAATACCAACATGTATCCTATGCATTCCTTACTTCTTACCAGACAGGCTGCTCTCTTTGCCTTAAGATTCAGTTTTTTAACCTAAGTTTTAGGTTAAGAACTGAAAAATTAACACATAGTTTAACAAACAAATTTGTCACATTGTAATTTGATTTTATAAGTGTTGATTTTTCTCTGTTTTATTATGAATTAAGCATATCTTTAAAAAGTAAGAGTATGCCACTTTTTTTTTTTTAATCTTCCTTTATGTTGTCAGTCATTCTGACTTTTTCTCCTTTCCTTTTTTATTTTGCTGTCCTCTGTTTTTTTGCCCAAAGAGAGTGTCTTGGATGAAGGGAGACTGTGGAAAATGTTGAGGAGAGAGAAAATCTTAAAAGTGGAAAACAAACCCCTTGTTTTCTATTAAAACACCATATGAGGAGGAAAAATAATCAGTGAAAAGCTTCCATTTGCAAATGTTTAAAATTAAATTATATTTAAATTAAATTCCAAATAGTCTTTTTGCCATACTGAGCCATTGCTGCTTTGCTGAGCATTTCTCTCTTGCCAAGACCCAGCACTTTCCATCCAAATTACCAGTTCCAACCTCTTCTCCTGCTGCTTTTCTTTGTATCTCTGTAGTTATTCCGAGTCATCTCTGGCTGGCAGTTTGCCTGCATATTGGGATTTCAGTTTCACCTATGCTTGAAGTATCAAAGGGCTCTCTGCTCTGTTTAGACCACTTTGCAACTTTTGTTTATAGCACTGTGTGCATTTTGTACATCAGGCTCAGAATGTTTGAGAATATTTTGTTATGGAGTTTGCTGTTTCTTAAATGTTATAGATATTCTCTTAGATAGGGAGGTTAAAACATTTTTAAGGGGATGTATTAAATGCCAGAACTAGCAATTTTTTTTTTTTTTTTTGTTCTTTATTGTCTGATATTTTTACCAAACAGCCAGAGTCCTCACACAAGCAGCTGTGCTGGTGCATCTTATTTATGTCTGTTTGGATATATTTCAGTTTTGCTTTTTTGTATTTTCTGTAAAACTTGACTTACAGTTTATCTTTTGATATTTATGTGTGGGTATTTCTTCTCCTTCGAGGGCACACGTGCTTCCTTTAGGGCCCAATTAACATTTTTAGTTGAACTATAGGTTAGCCTATGAATATTACCATATCTATTTTTTTTTCTATACAATCTTACTTTCTGTTTTTTATTAACATATCTGAAAGCATTAGAGGCCTGTTTGGTCCCTAAACCAGAAGTGTTATACTCTACATTCAAAATACACTTCTTTAATGACAGCACACTGTATGTACCTAGAGCAGTCTCTTGTGTCTGCATTAGACCTCAGAGCATTGAATTCCAGATTCTTTATTTTCTGCTGAAATCAGCTAAAGCAGATACTTATTTTTCTCTGCCTCAGTTCCTCTATATGCAAAATTTGGGCAAAGGAGCTACTGTTTTCATTTATATCCAATATGTCCAGATAATAGTCTAAACTAGTAGTATTTTCTTATCCATAGAAAACCAAGTTTTTCCATGTTTTTTTTGAGTTTTTATCTCCCACAATAAACGTTTACTCTCTGGAATGCATGGACTCTAGTGACCCTTGCAGTGATTTTTAAGTTTATTTCTCTTCATTGCAGTTTGGGGTTTGAAACACCTTGTATATATTAAGATCTTGAGCATGAACAGCCTTCAAAATGAGGAAATTTTTCTCACTTTAATTCCATTTTATTGCTTCTACGCATCTAATCTACCATCAAAAATGCTAAAAATCAATAATACTGTTGCATAAATTTTCAGTTAGCCTTAGTATTCCTTGTAATGTAAGCTATGTCCAACATGGAAGAAGGAGAAAATTAGAAAACAAAAGCTGAAAAATTTAAATTTTTGTTCACCAAATTGAAGGTCTTTTTTGTCTGCACTTTAATTCAGAATTGTAATATATTATGTGTCACGTATTCCAATAGGGCCTAGGAAATTCTGTTATTGTGATATGTATTTTTTGTCAGTAAAACATGAACCACAGAAAATATAGCTTGTTGAACCTTTAAGCACACTTTACAGATAGTTAAGGGGAGAACCAGCTTTCAAGGAAAACATAGATAAAATTAGAAAGACAATGCAATTTAAGATAATAATAAGAAATAAAGGAGGAGAGATAAACAAGAAGTATGCAACAGATAAGCCAGCAGTGTTTACAGCCTATGCATCTCTGACCTACCTAAGATCTGCACCATTTTCATCCTTGGCAGCCAGCTGCCAAAGGATCCACTGTTTCCACTGAGAAATGCCTAATCTCATGTTTATTGACATGCAGAGGAGAGATCTCTACAACATGATGCAACAACATTTGTAAATGTTGTTTCATCTTATTTATTTATAGATCTTTGAAGCTTGTGCAGTAGGAAAAATACATTTCTACATCGGAAGGAGAATGGGGTGTTTATACAGGATGGTGCCTTTATTTGAAAAATCTGAAGCATCTATACATTATAGCATAGAATTTATAAATAAATGCACTGAGTATATTATCAGTGCATATTGAGAAGAGTAGGGACATCTTGAGAAAGTAATTACTTTGTCATATCCTATGGAGTGCTATCCAATTTACCAGCATTAATAATTCTCCTTATGAGTCATTTTATACTTATCACCTCTCAGCTATTCATATAATACAAAATCCCTGCATAAAAAGTCAAAAGATAAAACATTATATTGCTGGTTCAATAAAACAAATGGTAGTTGGAGAACTTTTGTCTCAACAGCATAATCAGTACTATAACCAATATTAGCTCATTTCTCCATTTGACATTTAAAAAATATTTTCTGAAGCAGTGATAAAGCCTCGGGGTAAATAATGTCATTGTCTGTCACATTATTAATAATTTTTCAATGGTAAAAAGTGTTCCAATTAATTTTAGGTTTTTAATGCTTCATCTCTTGCATTTGAGTTTGTGTGCATGTACACAAGCCTGTGAAGTCATGGAACTGATGGGAAGCACTTCTTTTTGCTTTAGGGATTAAGCTTCTCTCCAGAGTCTTCAAGTTGTCAGTGTTGGAGAGGGGAGAAAAGACGCAACAGAGGGAATTTCAGACAGAGTGTCTGTTGTCTTCTGTAATTCTTGCACTTTTCAGAACTGGTCATTGAGATTTAGCATCAAACATAAATTTCTGAAGCTTCTTCCTACCACAGGAGATGATTCTCACAGGGACTTAGTGTACTGCAAATATAAATTTCCCTTTGAATAAATTATTCAAATCCGGCTAGAAACAATGTTTTTTAACTTCATTTTCAGATGCAGAAGTTTATACCCTTTATTAGTTTATAAATGAGTAAACTGCATGTGCTTTGTAGTTTGAGTATTTTAAGACTTTTTCTATAACACCTAAATTTGTAAGCATGGATTTAAAAAGGATTTTGAGATAGTTTTGTCAGCCAGACTTTTATCACTCCTTTTATGGGCTAGACACACAAAAATCTGTAATTTAGTTTTTCATTAGTCACACTCTCAAATACCACATACTTTTGATGGACAAGTGAAATATTTAGGCTTTCTATTTTTTATGTTTGCATAGTTTAGGTGTACTGACAATTACCAGTGTCAGTGTTTGTGATAGCAGTGTCCTGGTTTCAGCTGGGATGGAGTTAATTTGTTTCCTGGTAGCTGGTGCAGTGCTGTGTTTTGGATTCAGTATGAGAATGATGTTGATAACACACCAATGTTTGGTTGTTGCCAAGCAGTGCTTACCCCAAGTAAAGGATTTTTCAGCGTCCCAGGCTCTGCCAGTGAGGAAGTGCACAAGAAGCTATGAGGGAGAATGGCCAGGACAGCTGGCATGAACTGGCCAAAGGGATATTCCATACCATGGAATGTCATACTCAAGACATAAACTGGGGAATTAGGTGGGAGATTCCAGTGTTGGCTCAGAACTGGCTGGGCATCAGCCAGTGAATGGGGAGCAATTGTACTGTGCAGTACTTGTCTTTTTTGGATTTCATTCCTCTCTCTTTGTTTCATTTAATTTCATTATTGTTATTATTATTATTATTGTAGTAAATTATTATTATTTTCATTATAATTTATATTTTATTTCAATTATTTAACTATTTTTATCTCAATCCAGAGATAAGTTTTTTCCTTGGTTTTTTTTTTTTTTTGTTGTTTGGTTTTTTTTTTTTTTTCAATTCTTCTCCCTATCATAACAGAATGAGGGTGGGATCAGTGAGCAGATGTGTGGGATTTAGTTGCCAGCTGGAGTTAAACCATGACAAGCAGTAGAACAACACTAGACTACTTTTTATAGTTCTGGTCACCCACATACATGGCCTTTATTTAGAACAATGTGGGGAAGAGCTAGCTCCTAAGACCATAGAGAACATAGCAAGTTCAGCTTATAAAAACAGAGCAAAAAATTCTTCACCTTTTTGTTACACAGAGCAAATTAAGAAAGGGCAATTGTTGTAACTGTCTTGCTTGAAGAGGGTAGAAACACAGTGCATGTATTTTTAAAAACTCCACAGCTGGATTTCAATAGAGGCAAAAAATTAAATACACTGGGAGTGTTTGACTATGACCTAATTCCACTGTAGAAAATCAATTTCTTGGTTAACTAATGTTTGCTAGCATGACAAATAAACTCATTAAAGTAAAAAGATTGAATTTTATTATCTTGGCAATACTGTACTAAGATAAGAAAAGTCAACATTTATTTCAATTAAAATAAACTTGATTATTTTAAAAATATATTTTATTTTCCAAAAGTAAAAAAAATTAATATTTCCAGCATGTATTTTTTCATGTTTACCAGCAATTCAACAAAACAAAATTAAATATGACTTATTTTATGCTCTTAATACACATCCAATGGAAGCTCTGGTGATGTACCAAGAATAAAAAAATCCCTCTTCTCCCACACAGGAGTTTGAGCCAAATTTTGAATTCTTCTGTAACTTCTGAAATAGGTTTATATTTCTATGTTTCACTGAAAGAGTAAACAGGGTGCTTAAGGATATGCCAGAGATATGGGAGGATCCAGGGCCTGAGTGCATGCCTTGGTTACATCCGAATCCTACACTGGGATGAAGATCACCGTGACACATCAGTGATCTTCCATGCCCATTTTTTGTGGGAAGGAGAACTGGGTCAAAGTGTACTCTGAGAAAGGCTTCAGTAAGGATTTCATGGCTACGTGTCAGTGGGCTCCAAGGCAATGTCCAGCCGTTCAGGTGTGAACTACGAGAGTTTCATATGCAGCTGCCTTTGACCTGGGCTGGATGAAAAATTAAAAGTGTGAGATTCAGTCTGCAGGAAGAGCTTTCATAAGGAAACCTTGTCTAGAAAGCTGGAGTGCTGTATGTTCATACTGGTATTCAAACAGTGGAAGGACTGTATCATGGACTGATTTATGGGAAGTGGTACAGGCAGACATGCCAGATACCTGGAATCTGAGGGCTGATGGTCTATTATCAGAGGATTGAATTCTGCTTAGTCTTCTAGTTTCTACAGTGTCATGGTTTTAAAACAGTAACTAAAAAAATTACTTATTTCTTGCTGTGAGATATGGATTAGAGCAAGAGCAAAACAGGCTTAGAACTTAAAAAGGAATAAAGAAAGTTTATTAACAAAACTACAAGAATAAGAACACCAGAATAAACTTACAGAAAACCCTTTTTATCCCCTACTACCCACCATTCCCTTGTTCACATGACAACATAGAGACAAAAACTTTGGAACTTTGGTGGTTAAAACAGTCTCAATTCCTGCTAGAGTCTTTTCATTAGCCTTTGTAGAGAAATAGAAGTCTTCTGCTAATCTATGGAGTTTTCCACAAGAAAGTTATTTCTGTTATAGCTTTCTATTTTTCTGATGCCAGCTGCTCAGAAATCTTGTCATCGGTTCACTCCTCCCATTTCACATCACTCTGAGGTGTGTATGGGTCAATGAGTCTAGGGATGTTATGAGTTATTCAAAGGCAAAAGTTCTTTTCATCTGTTTCTGGGAGTTTCTCTGGAAAGTTTTCTCATTGGCTCTCAAGGCCTCAAATCTTCAACTATTACTCTATCTCACTCTGTTCCAGCACCTTACTCTATCACAATTACTCTACCTTTTGCTCAAAATCCAAACTTTGAACACTCTATTCCTCCCTATATACTCTGTCATGAATTAAAGGAGTTTTTTCAAGACCCTATTGTCCATCTCCATAGCTTTAACAGAAAAATATTTCAGCTTATTTAAAGCATCTCCTTATTCTCTACCTTTACTGAAGCTTAATTCTTTTCTTTACTGTCTCTGATAGTTTATAAAGTCTCTTTACATGTTGATTACTCTCTTTTCTCTCTCTAGATAAAAGGATTAATCTGCAAGTCTCATCTGGGTAATGAAAGAGTTAAAACCTTGCCCAGGCTTTGTAGATGGTTCTGTGATCTCTGCCGGAGCAGCAGCTGGAGTTGTCTGTGATGGAAGATTCTTCATGGCTGCTCTGGAGAGTGTGGTCACTGTCCCAGCCTGCCGCAGGTCAAGAGCTTTTTTTTCCTTTCTTCATTCGGCAGTCTCTGGTGAATTCAGTCACAGCAAAAACTGCAGCCGAGCCAGGGACCGGCCTGGCCCGGCCAGAGCCCGGGGCAAGCCCCGCAGGCCCCATCTCCCGGCCGGGAGCCGCTGGGCCCAGCCCAGCCCCCGCCCGGGCTGCATGGGCTGGGCAGGGAACGGGAGGCCAGCCAGAGCTCTGTTACCTTTCACAGCCAAGAAACAAAGAGACAAAGAAATTCTCAGGCTTAGGTCTTAAGGTGGTGTTCACAGGTTGATCTTACTTTTTAATCGTCAAAACTGCTGTCAGTTCTTAGAAATGACTGATAATTGGTCAGGAGAAAAGACTCCCATCGGCCACCAGCAACTTCAACTTCCTTAGCTCTCAAAACCACCTTAAAGGTAAAGCCACCCCATGACATACCGCCAGGCTGAAATTGGTTGGATGACTGATTTCAGATTATATTCATGTTTGGATCTTGACTGCAGCAGTTCAAAAGCAGGCACCTTGCTCTTCCTGCTATCTCTGCTTTGGGAGTGGGAACCTTCAGAAAAAGGCTAGAACTTGATATTGAAGGCAGCATCAGTTTAGCTGTTCTATCTAAATGTGTCTTCGTCTTCGAGTTGGCACTGATAGACAGGTTTCCTGGATGGGCTTATGTTGAAGACATGGAGGAAGCTGAGGTCTTTCTTTGTGGATGTGCAAATTCCATCTCTCCCTCTCTCTCCTCTGCCTTCCTTTCTCTTCACAGAGTTGTTAGCTAAAAACTACTGAAATTCTGGACAAAAAATATTTTAGCATATTTTTGATTTTTTTGAAGTGGTTTTAACTGGACTTCTAGGTAGTTTTGTCTTTGTTGCTAGTCCTACATCCTGGTAATTTGATTAATGAATTTCTATAATATACATATTTAGTCACATGTGACAAAAAGATGAATCCAATACCTGAATTTTGGTTTGCTTGGTCTTCTAATTTAAGACTATCTGCACTGTATGTCTGTCCACTTCTGTCTGGTGAACAGACTTATGCAAGTGTCATGCTCTAAACTTTTCTGAGTGGCCTTAATATGCTTTCATTGAAAAAAAAGTTATGGAATCTCTCAGTGCTGAAATCATAACCTTAAAATTTCCTGGGAATCTTCTGCCTTGTGTAGGGCTGTGGAAGCTCGTGGGCACCCTCCAAAAGTGGTGGATTTCCAAAAAGACAAGACAGGTGAGCATTCTGCAGATTGAATCACACCTGTTCTCTTATTTCATAGCTGAGACACTCAGGACCTGAGGCAATTCAGACAGAGATCTTTTGGACTCAAGGAGTGATATCAAACTAAGTTTTAGAGTCTTCCCTCTGAAGAGTCTTTTCTCCTCTGCAGACTTCCTTCAAGTTTGTTTCACATTTTCATGTATTCCTCTGCCACCAAATAATCTTTCTCTTGTTTTCCTTTTTTTCTGTTTCTCCATCCCCTTTTCCTCAGCAGACCTTGTCTTATTAGCTAATAAATTCCTGACACAGATCCATACATTTAAATACCTTTCTTTTTATGAAGACCTAGGTTCTCTCTGGAACTAATTTGAAGCTTAGCAGACAATATTCTTTTCAGTATGTTCCTGTGTTACATCCTTGTACCTCAGAGTTTCCCAGGTTACTGAGCTCTCGTATCAGCATCAGAGGCTGTAATACTTTCTGTGCCTCTGCTCTTCAGAAAAGTGAATAATTGAAGAGAGCAGTTTCTGCATTCCCCTGGGCACCGGAGTCAGTGGTAGTTCTCGATAATTGTATGAACGGCGGAAGCCCATTTTGAACTTCATGCGTTCCTCGTAACAGCTGGGCACAATGTAACTCTTAATTTTATCTCCCTGATGTACTGTAGCTAATTAGAATGTGTGCCCTTGATTTGAGCTATGGCTTTTATATTTTAATGCAAATTCACTCAGTCATAGTCATCAATCATCATGTCCAGGTGACCAAATGGAAATGTCAGTGTACTATTAGCTTACTTGTATGGACTTTTTTTAACTTCCTTTTTCTCTTTAATCTTATTTCCTTTCATTCAATTAATTTTAAAAATTTAATAATTTTTTTAAAATAGTATGGCACAATTCCATAATTTATTATCTAACACACATAGCTCTCTCTGTCTTTTCACAGGATTTTAATCTCTGACTTTGCAACCTTAGAATTTTTAATATTTATGTGTAATGCAACTACAGTTTTTATGTGGTGGTTGTATTAACATGATGCTAAGATTCTACTCATATACAATAAGATCAAGAAAACCAAGACCTGACTTGGCATATGAACTGTATTTCAATCTGATTATACATATGCATTAAGATTCAATCTTTTACTGTATAGCGTAATACTGTTAAAGGGGAAAAATATGAGCAGTGCAGCCAAGTATCTTTTGGAACACTGTTCAATTTAATAACAAGTGATTTCTGATATGAGTGCAGAAGGTCAAGAATTTTTTATATTTTTTTTTAAACAAAATGAAGAATGTGTCTCTAACTTTTCATTTGTACTTTAAATAAAAGTCTAGGTACATATTAGAAATGAACTAAACTATAAGATAATATCCAGGATCTTATATTGGCTTTTGAAATTATGTGTGTGTTGTTGATTTTCTTGTATTCAGCCCATGTACATTTACCATACAAGTTGTGCTACCTGCTGCAAGCATAAATTAGTTCTGCTTTCTTTCAAATCCCATCTTGTGGATGCTAACTCTGAAACAGAGAGCTGTAGAAGTTGCAGGCTGCATAGCTTCTCAGTCTCTCATGTTGTACAAAGGCCAGATGTCACTCTATTAGGAATGGCTGGGAAGAAATGACACAGACTCTCTAGGAGTTAATCAGGAGAATTTCTCTTAGTTTATTGCTTCAGGTCTTTTTTATAGACTGATACGTGTAAAGTACAGAAAGGAAACTCTTATTGGTTAGCAAACTACTACATCACCATCATTGGTCAGTGGGGCACACACCCCTCGACCTTCTCCCGCAAAGAAAACAACAGACAGGAAAACAACACCTGCAAGGCTGTTTTCTGTCTCTGAGGATTGTTTTGAATCCTCCCCATGAATTCTCAGGCCACGTTCTCAGGCAAGACTGAGAAGCTATGCGGCCTGCAACTTCTACAGCTCTCTGTTTCAGAGTTAGCATCCACACCATCTGAAACATATCTTAAATTGAAAAGGCAAGATCTTTTATGTTTTGACCCTTTTATAAAAAAAATCAAACCAACAACTATATTTGGATTTTTTTTTTTTTTATTATATTCAAATTGTATAGTATTTTTTTTAGTGGAACAATAAATAGGGCAAAGATATTAAGACTATAGATCTGTCAGAACTGGTAATTGAAGATGAAACTTAAGTCTCTGTTCTTTTATGACAAGGTAACCCACCAGTTGGTTGGTCAGGAGGACCAACTGTGTCCACAGGTATGTTGGGCACAGCATCACCAGCTGGGCAAGGGAGGGGATTGTCCCACCCTGCTCTGCACTGGGGCAGCCTCACCTCGAGTGCTGGGGGCAGTTTTGGTCATAGCAATATAAAAACCACATTTATCTACTAGAGTGTATCCAAAGGGCCATGAGGATAATGAAGGGCCTTGAGGGGAAGCCCTATGAGGAGCAGCTGAGGTCACTTGGTCTGTTCAGCCTGGAGAAGAGGAGACCGAGGGGAGACCTCACTGTGGTCTTCAACATCCTCATGAGGGGAAGAGGAGGGGCAGGCACTGATCTCTTCTCTGTGGTGACCAGTGACAGGACCCAAGGGAATGGCCTGAAGCTGTGTCAGGGGAGGTTAGGTTGGATATTAGAAAAATGTTTTTCACTCAGAGGGTGTTTGGGCACTATATAAGTTCCCCAGTGAGGTGGTCACAGCACCAAACCTGACAGTGCTCAAGAAGCATTTGAACAAAGCTCTTGGGCACATGGTGTAACTATTGGGAATAGTGATGTGCAGGGCTGGGAGTTGGGCCCAATGATCCTTGCGGATCCCTTCCAGCTCAGGATATTCTGCAATTCTGTGTTTCAGTATTTCTGTGATTCTTGGTGGACTATTCAAAAACATTAACACCGTGCCATGGAAGAGAAGTAAAAAATACCTGAATTAGTGTTAATTAAACCCTTCAATATTCAGATATGGCTATGCTGTGATTTGCTTGCTTCTAATCAGATTACATTTGATTTTAGATGAAGTCTTTATTTTTTTTCTTTCTTTACTCAATTGACTAGTAGGATTCACTCTGGCAAAGTCCCTGGTGTTTATTTTATTATTTCCTTGCGGGCTGACACCTTAATATAAATTTTTGTAGGAAAACAATGCCATCTTGCTGCAGTTATATTTAACTTTATCAAAGAATTGCAAAATTATTGGATCACCAATTTTATCTCTTTTTTATAGAGCCAAGATTGTGGATAATTCCTACACAATGGAAAATTCATATTTCTTTCTTAATTAATCCAAAGGGAGTATATTGGTATAGTATTGAAATGCATTAATGGAATGTTAGATGACTTGATAGTCTCTCTATATTAATATTGCAAAAACGAAAAATGTAAATTCAAGGCTGGTCTAAGAAAATGAGGTCAAATAAATAGATAGAAAGTTTAGCTGATCTACAGGGTCAGATAAAAGATACTTTTTAATTTTCAAAGGGAATAAAACCAGGGCAAAGGTGGAAAAGTTTTGCAACAGAAGTTGTGTTAAGCTTAACAGAGTGTTAAGCAACAGAAAATATGTTGTATAAATAGGAGTTAAATTTCATAGAAATTACTTACAGCAGGTATTTAAAATACCTACTTTTTTGTTTGTTTTTTTGTTTGTTTTTTTAAGTATGATGATTATACCATGCTCTTTTAGACCAAAAGTATTTAAAACCATATTTATATAATTTCTAAATATTTTAGCCCAGTTTTACTTAATGGATAAATCTGTCTGATGCTTGGAGCCTGTCTCTTGGCACAGGCGAGTGTCTGTAATGTAGGTTAGATGAACAGAATCTTCAGGCAATAACTAAGCAAATCTATTTCAGCCCCATCTTCACTGCTGCATATGGTACTCAGGTAACCTATTGTCACCTACTAGAATGATTGACACAGTAGATGAGCCACCTGGACCAAGCTGGTGGGGAATTTGAAGGTGAGAGTTGTGAAGAGAATTCACACTGTTGGCTCATGTTTGCAGGGTTTGGTGTCTGGCACAGTGTAACCAGATCTCTTTCATCAGAGAAAATTAATGTTTGTCAGAGAGCATCCAAAGGAGCAGCATGCAGGCATACTTTTCTTTAAAGGCACATTCCTCCTAAATGTGTGAGGTCTCTGCTCTGCTTTCTCCACCTGAGGAGACTCAAACCACTGTCCTTCTCTGCAGAACATCTGACGCTATTTGAAACTGGAGCAACCGGAATAACTTACTGCCTTCCCTGCTGAAGCAGACACACACTACAAAGACTTCTCTGGGCTCAGAGGAGAGTCAGAGTAAGCCAAGTTTAAAGCAGTAGGGAAACCTGAAACCTCATGACTGCTTCACAGGCTTATTGTATTTTATACAATGATATTTCCTTGTAAGTTCACAGTTAATAGACACTGAAGTTAAAGCTCTGGATACCACAGACAGGGCTGACACTGCTTCTTTCCTTTCCTCCTCTCTCCCCTGTCCTACCTTGTAAATAGGAACATCTGAAATTTCCCATTTTATTGCCCTGTTTAACAAGCTTTTAATTCTGTCAGACTTAAAGTATGTGGATTGAATTTCTTAACACAGTCAGACTTTTGTGTCGAGGAAAGGCATTTACCTCTTCCTGTGCAAGCCCTCAAAAAAATTGCTTTCAAATTACCATGGCTTGTGTACAATCTGCAGTGGGTTTAGTAGCTAGTATCTCTGAAGAGCCATTCCTCAGTGTCTGTGCTAGTTCATCACTATCCTGGATGCCTCTTGAACATCAGACATGGGCCAGCTTTGAAGAGAGACTGAACATGCTTCAATCCAAGGGCTGTGCTGCAGTGGAACCTCACATCAGGACAGAAAACAGGCACAGAGAAGGCAGAGAGAAACTGCCTCACTGTAGGTCAGAGAAGACCAAAGCTACACTGCTGTGAAGTTTTTTGGAACAGAAATAGGCAGGAAATTTGTCAGTAAAAAACATAGGAAAAACCAGGAGCAATCACTCCCATGGTCTAGGGTTCCCTGTGTAGGGAAGAAGAATGTGCAATGGCCATGTACATGGGGGTGCAGGGACAGAATAATCTAAAAAATTCCTGACTAGAGTTAGGAACAGCAATAAAGTCAAGGCTGGGGCAGGCTGGAAAAATATGTTACAGGTGAGGACTGCAAAAAATTTTGCTTCAGTAAAAGCAGAAAACCAACTCATGGTCCTAGAACTGTTGAGACTAGATGAAAGGAGATGAGATGACCCCTGGGGAGAAAGAAAATCTGGCTTCATGCAAGAAAATGCTCAAAGGAGGCAGCAGCCATCCAAATGGGCAGGGAATGAGAAAGAAATGCCAGAAATACATGAAAGAGTGGAACCAGGGAAATTAAGTCTTGTGTTTTCATCCATGTCCTTTAGGAAGGAGTGAGGCAACTCAGGCCAGACTGGGAACAGATATTTCCACTCTGCTTTGGTGCCATGGCAAGAAACAGCCAATGGTTTACTTCTACCTCTTTTTCTCTCTCTTCCTCTCTTCTCTCAGCAGACTAAGTAATGTACCAGGCTCCTTTTATGTTTTCTAAATTTTGTGATGCCTGTAAAGAGTTATTTCCTATTTGAACAGGTTTTTATATTTTTTGTAAGCCCAGTACTGTCACAGATGAAAAGTCTGACTCCCAGGATGCCAGGATTATGCCAATATGATGCTTTCAAATCAAATACCTTGTCAGGGTGAAATATAACTTCTTTTCATATTTATATCAGGTATCTGTTAACTCATGAATGGCTTCTTCATCTTAAGCCTAATTATTTGAATTTTGCCAGCTCAGGAGAAGGTCCCATCAAAAAAATCTGTGTCATCTTCAGTTTTACAAACTGATCATGGAAAGGTCAATGGAGAGGAAAAAACGGATTATATCTATCAGAAAACTGACAAGAGGATCATGAAAAAGTGACAAACATGAAGTTTTCAAAGAGCAGTGGGACATAAGCTAGGCAGCATTGCTGGGGATCACAGATGTCAAGTCTTTCTCACTCAGCTCATTTTTCACGGTGTGTAGACTTGTTAAATCTGTATGGGACAAAAGAACCTAGTTTTTTCTTTCTATCGCAAAGATCATCCCATAGTATAGTTTTTAAGCTTACCTGTGTTTCATACACTGAAAACATTTTGTAAAACTCATCAAGCCAGTAAATTTTTTAATTAATTTCTTCACCTATAGCATAAAATTTGGGGAACAATGTGGAAGAATCTACATATATGTGTTCCTATGTGGCAATGGATTTATTCTTGTTGCTTTACCTATATAATTGTCAGTTGCAGTCCAAAGTATGAAAGAGTGATTATTTTTGCTCCTACACACAAAAGATCCAAACAGTATTTTTAATTGGTTTCAATGAATCATAGAACTATACTATCATAGAATCCCCGGGTTGAAGGGACCTCATTTAACATCTGGCCCAACCTTTGTTGGCAAAAACACGGTATAGGCAAGACGACCCAATACCCTGTCCAGCTGAATCTTAGAAGTGGCCAACTTTGGGGAATCCACTTCCCACAATGGAAAGATTAATCCAATGACTGCTCTCACTGTGAAAATTTTCCTTATGTTCAGTCTGAATCTCCTCAGGAGAACTTGTACTCATCACCCGTTGCCTTTTCCATATGACTTACTGAAAAAAAACAAGTCTCCATCTTCTTTGTAGGCACCCTTTACATGCTGGAATATGGTAAGGTGTCCTTTAAGCTTCTTTTCACCAAGTTGGACAAACTAGTTGTCTCATCCTTTCCTCACATGGGCAGGCTTCCCAGTCCTTTTTTCATCTTTGCTGCACTTTACTGCATCTTCTCCATCCTGTCCACATCTTTCTTTTATAGCAGGGATCAAAACTGAACCCAAAATTCAAGGTATGGTCTGAACAGCTCTGTGTAGAATACAATAGTGATTTATCACTGTTGGTGATACCCTCGTTGATGCAACCCAGCATTTGTGTTGGCTTTCTTTGCTGCAGGAATAAACTGTTCACTCACACTGAGCTGCTTGTGCACCAGGTCCCTTTCCATAGAGCTGTTCCCTAGCCAGGTAGATCCCCAGCCTGTGCTGCTCTCCTGGATTATGTTTTGCCACGTGCAGGACCTTATATTTGTCCTTATTGAACTTCATAAGGTTCTTGTTAGCCTAAATTTTCAGCCTGTCCAGGTCCTCCTGCAGGGTGGCTCTCCCTTCCAAAGTGTCCGCTGCCTCACTCACTTTGGTATTACTGACAAACTTCACCCAGGTACACTTGATCCCATAATCCAAGCCACAGATGATGCTAAACAGCGTTGGACCCAGTATCATTCCCTGGGGGAATTCCACTTGTGGCAGTTGCCAGTGTGAAAGGCAGCAATTTATTACCACCCTCCAGGTGTGGCTGGTCAGTCAGTTCCCCACTCACCGCATGGATCCCACATCCACACCATCACATAGACATTTCTGTAGGAGGAGGCCGTGGGAAGCCGTATCAGAAGCCTTGGAGATATCCAGGTAGACAACGTTCACCACTGACCCCACATCAATGAAGCGGATTCATTTGTTGTAAGAGTCAATCAGGTTTGTCAAGCACAATTTGTCCTTGGACAATCTGTGCTGGATTTTCCTAATCATGGGCTTCGTTTGACAGATGGGCCTATAATTTCCTTGTGGATAGGGGTAATACTAGCCTTCTTCCAGTCTTTTGGGAAGTCTACCTCATCTTCATGACTTTTCAAAGACAAAGTATCATATTAGTTTGAAGGACCACTGATAGTGAATTATTCTCAAATCTGATTACTTTGCATATGAAAATTCTGTTGTCATTTTCACAAACTCCTACAATTTCCTTTAAAGTAAATCTTTTGGGAAGATATTCTTGTCATTTGATCAATTTTAACATTAATATCACAGCAAAAAAAAATATTAAAATGTGAGCAACCATTCTTGAAAATACTCTAAGTGATTAATGGGGTGGCTGGTGTGACCAGACAAATTTCAAAGGAAAAAGTAACATCACTGCTTTAAATGAAGTGCCCTGGACATTGTATTTCAATTTGCAATTGCAACATGTCTATCTCATCAAAGGTATAGTAATGGAACACCAACAAATGCTCAGTAAGTCAACTCATTATCTTTGTAATATATTACTACTCAGTAGTAAAAATACTTTATAAAGTGCACTTTTATATGCCTTTATATTTTCAAATGTCTTTGCATCAGACCTTCTTTAATTAAGTAATGTTTGAAGTTGCTCCTAGCCTCCGGGACTTGAGTCAGCAACTTGCCTCTAGTTAAGGAGGACAAAAAAAAAGGTAAATTATTCTAGTTCTAATTTCTCTTTCTGAACCCTAGAGATAAACATTTTTCTTATTGAAATGCCTAAGAAATCCCGTGTTACCACAACAAAGAGATGGAAACTTACTTCTTTTTCCCTATAAATATGACACAGACGTAGATATTTTTTTACTCAGCCTCGCACCCTATCACAATTCAGACAAGAGTAATCCCAGTGCTTTAGAACACTGCTTTGAAGTGCAACATAGGATTATGTGAAGCAGAGTAGTTCAAGACATACTGGCCATTCTTGAAATGTGTCACTGAATGACTGCTTAGGGTTCTGGCTTTGTAGCATTTATTTTGCATTGATTCTCTATCTGTCTACGTGCGTATAGCAAGAAATTGAATTACGCAGGCAAGAATTTATTACTTTTTAATAAATATTTCAAAATTTCCTACTGCTACCTCATAAGATGACATTTATCTTAAGTTGCTTTAAAAATGAACAGATGTGTTCTCAACTTAACAGATTTTGCAGCAACTGGACAAAGTTAGGTGAATTTTACTTTGGAGTTGCCTGTCTTCCCTTATTGCAGCAGAGGGAATTCCTAACAACTAGATTAACTTTATGTAAAGCAAAACTTTTGGATAGCTGAAATTTGGTGGTCAAACCCATGTATCTTTACTTACACATGGTTCCCTTACTGCTTTTGTAATTTTTATAAAAATATATTTTTATCCTGAACCAATCCAGTTAATCTGAGCCTTGTTGAGTTAATGCAAATATCTCAAATTCT
Organism: Poecile atricapillus; assembly: GCF_030490865.1. Classification (NCBI taxonomy): domain Eukaryota; kingdom Metazoa; phylum Chordata; class Aves; order Passeriformes; family Paridae; genus Poecile; species Poecile atricapillus. Next base: position 45,267,869 of record NC_081252.1, read on the forward strand.
GAACTTTAGGCCAATCATGGCTTATACTGTGTCTTCAGCTTTCTTCCCTTTTTTTTTTTTTGTTTAGTTTTTCTATTTGTAAAATAAATGTGGGCATCTCTTTTGCTACACTGGTAGCTAATATTAATTATATGTGAAACTATATCCAAATGGAAAGATTTTAACATTTCTTGTTGGAAGATCTCACACACACAAAACCCCCAAATCACTGCTCCCAAGGCAGTTTGGTATTTCTGTGCTTTGCAACTCTACAACTTAGCTGGCAGTTAAACTCATAAGTGCAACATTGTCCCCTTGTACTTCTTTTTGTGCTATATCTCAATAGGTTTTTATATGATTTTGTGGGTGGACACATTTATCAGCTGAACTTTTTTAGTGACAAGTTCTATTTTCATTCAACTTCATTGCTAAGAGATACTTCTAGGATGTATATGTAATAATTTGAGGAGTTTGTGGTTGGTGAGGCAATCTATATATTTCTGTGCTGTGATGTAATTTTAATTGTATTATATTAAGCTTCTGTTGCATGGTGATGATTGGAAGTAAATTTATGTGAAACATAAAATTATTTTAGAATTAAAGACTTTCATAATCAGTGTCTTCCTATATATAACTCTGCATTTTCTGCTTGCTAAGTCTGGGTTTAAACTGAGGCAGGGTACCCAGATTTGCATGGTAAAGTATTGTGTCTCAGAAAGATTTTACTTTGAAAGAATTCCAAAATAAAAACAGTAAAATTTGCTGTTGAACAGCAATCTTCTTCCACGTTCACAGAGCCATCTCACACCGAGTCTGGTATTTATTTAAGATTCCAATAACCACTTAAAAATATTAAAAGGACTTTTCATTATCCTCGTTGGTTTAGTATTGTTTAAATATTTAATTAAATTAAATGGTTTTATTATTTTATTCACTGTTATTCATGCTTATCTTTGATAACTTTGGAAATGCTATAGTTAGATCAAAACAGGAATGAAGACTTAGGAATCTTATACAGAAAGTAATTAAAATGTGGTGGTCAGAATTCCTCTACTTCACAAAAATAAATTAATGCAGTTCAGTATTTCCTCTGAAGAAAAGACAATACCTAGATGCAAAAAATCATATTGGATTAACTGATAAAGTACATAGTTATTATGGCTGGATTTGAATTAATTACTCCTGGATGTATTTGAGTGGAAAGTACTGAATTACTCTGATGACTCTGAAAGTATGTCATGAAGAGAGAAGGCTTCCTAAGAAGATGGCTCCACTATTTGATAAGATCATTTATTAGATCACTTATTAGATTACCACAATTTTATAAAAGGAACCAAGTTTTTTATAGAAGGCTGGAGACATCATCTGAGATCTAACTACATGGTTTTTTGAACTTTGCACTTAACAATACTTCTATCTTTACTATCACCGCCTTTCTCTACTCCTTCCTTTCCTTTGAATAAAAGCTGACTTGTAGGCAAATCAGTTAAGTGAATGCTACACATCCTGCTTTATAACAGAAAATTGTGTTGAATGTGATTAATTGAAATATAAAAATAACTGATCTCATGTTTGGTATGTTGAGTTGCATTTTAAGAATAAAAGTTTGTCAGAGACATAGCTGTTACTTAACAAGGAAAGTTTGAAGTATTTCAGCACTTTTCAACTAAATTTTAGATAAACTTAGAAGCCTATGTTCTGTAGAGTCATCCTCTGTAAGACCATTCTCCTAAGAAAATTATTTTAATATTTCATAGACACCACTCTGCCCCACCCTTGCTTAAAGTTTTATACATTTCATGAACCTGCTGTATTATATGTATTTTGGCCCAAGGGTCTGTATCATGGGCTTTTTATTATGATCTAGGAGGAAAAAAAACATGACAGGGGAGGGTGTTTTTTGTATGTGGCTACATTTTGTTCTTGCAATAGGGTCTTACCTACTCATCGTTACGCCAATTTAAAGGATATTATTGGTGCATAAGAATGATTTATCTGCTCTACTGACAGAAGGGAGATGTCCTTATTCTTTTGTATCCAGTCTCCTCTCTTCAGCAGATGCACATAAAAGTACATGAAATGAAGGGATTGTTTCTGTCTTCATAAATGTTTAAGTTAGGAACTGACCTTCCTGATTCTCTGATTCTAACCTTCTTTAGAGCAAGAGTCATAAAATTTCATCCAGTAACACCTTCCTCAGAGCCATCCAGAGTCTTGATAGCAACAGTTAGCAGATGTTCAGGCAAGTAAAGAAGCTCCCTGGGCTGTCATTAAAATTGCATAATTTACTTCTTATTTTCTAGCTATATAAGAAATAGTGAACCATTTCAGCAGCTTCTGTACAGTATGCAGTTAAGATATATTTATGTAATTTTTAGAACTGACATATCAAACTAATTTCTAGCTGGTTCAAATTCAAGAATAAAAAGGTGTTCTTATTTCTTTTGAAGAAAAAACATCCCTGAAGATTGTGTTATAATTACAAGAAACTAAAGAGAACATATAGGGCAGATCAGTGAACTATGAAAAAGTTTAACTTTAAAGCAATGCTGCAAAATGTTTCCCTAAAACTAAGCTAAACTTCACCAGAAGACCTAAACAGATTTGTTGGCCAATGCAATTTTAGCAAAACTACCAAAATCATTGCTTTAGGTGGGGTTGATAAAGAAATGTTTTATTTTATTTAAGTCCTTTAATTTTGATATGTGATATATCCAAGTGTGAAAAATGTATTTTGGTTAATTTTATTGTCTTCAGGATCACACAAGCTTTGGTTGTGCTACCTTCCTCTCATGTCATGTTCTCTCCCCTCTAACTGCTGCCATGTGAACACAAGAATATACTGCATAAAGATTCCATTGCATCTAAAGCTTGTTTTCCATACAAATCCTGAAACTGGAACTTAAGTTACCTGATGGAAAGTCTCCAAAAGCCATAGATTTGTAGGTTAAGTACTTGTTAAGCAGGGTACATGAGAAATGAGAATTATAGATATAAATGATTATGTATTTTGTTTCCAGTTCTTGCTCTTTACTTTTTATCCCCTTGGATATTTTCTGAGTGCTTAGGCACAGAAAGAAATATTTAATTTAATCAAGACTAACTTGTAATAGTTAAGTCAATGAATGTGTCAGAGGTAAATGTTCTAAACCCTCCATATTTTTATTGACAATTTTCTTAAAGTAGCTGACAAAAAACTGCTTTGGTATTTGTATTTCAGTTGAAGTAAGTTGCATCTTCTATTATGTTTCACATCTCAAATAGCCCAGAAAATCAATACTCCAAATGCACAGTATGATAAATCGTATGGGTTAGACAGTAGAAACAGCAATAATTCTGAAAACATCTGTTAGATAATGCACTGCAAAGTACATGATTATTTGAATTGGATAGGAGAAAGAAAGGTAAGAGTTCTTAGGTAAATTCAAAAGGAACATATTCTTGTGGGAATTGAAATTTTTTTCATAACTCCTGAAGTCCTTCCTTCTGTGTAATTTGTTGTGTTAGTCAAGTTTGTGAATTCATTAGGTCAGATAATACTGACCTGCTCACAAATAGTTTCCTTAATGAAGTTATTTTAAAAGGAGACAAGTAAATCTCTTGTTTCTATAGAGCTATGATATTTCAAACAAGCTGAAAACCTGAAAAAAACCTTTCAACAAACTTGAAAAAAACTTTCTGATATAGCATAATTTTGTGAAAGACATATAATCACTTGATAAACTTTCAAATATAAAAATAGTCCAGTAATTTTTACATCCTCTTTTTATGTGTGATTCATAATATCAAATATCTAATAATTATTCATGAGAATACAAATGCACAAAGAATAAGCTGATTAATCTTTACTACTTGGTAGATAGAGAAATCTTAAATTAATATGCAATCTTTTCAGGTCTTCTTTTCCTTTGCTTCTGCTTTTATGATATGAAGGCTGTGTCATTTTGTCATCTAAGGAATGAACTGGTAATGGAACCAGCATTCTATCTGAATTATTTCAGGATGTGTCTAAAGCAGAAAGTTTTTAACAGATATCACTGTATTTTATAAAAGCATGCTAGTTGTAAATGTTTTGGGTCATAAGCCTAAAGGCTTCTGTCAGTGCATGAGGATTATTTGAATGTGTTGTGGGCACAAGCACTGCTCAGCAGCAGTCAAAATGCCTGTGTGTTACCAACACTCTCCAGTCACAAACACAAGCTACAGAACCACACAAGATACCGTTAAGAAAATTATCTCTGTCTGAGCCAGAGCCCAGAGGTGGGCTCTGTGAGGTGAACCTTGGTTAATTTTTGATCTTGAACAATATGAAAGAAATAAACTTCTGGAAGTATGAAACCATGGTTTTTGGAACTAAGCTTCTTCAACATTCAGATTGTGTTCTTTCTTACTTTGTATCAGTCTTATATGAATGGCCACAAGAAATTAAATTACCTCTTTATATGTGAAAGTAGGATATTGAAATTCAGTTCTCAATCCTATGTTGGAAAAAGAATGAAACTTTAGACAGATTATTATTAGAGGAAATGTTTAAAATGCTGGGAGAAGAGTCCTGCATGACTAAACTGCATAGTGTATGTGCAGGTTCTCATCTGCCTCCATGCAGCATCAACCAGCCAGCTTGATTAGCCTTCTGTTGTCTGACTGTCCTCACCCTGAAGAGACTCACAGGCGTGTGTCGGATGTTTCACTCTTTCTTGTCAACTCAGAAATTTCCAGTGCATAGATTGTTGCATAGAAATAATTTTCAAGGATATTGGAGTCAGAAGTCATTTATTTTTCTACATCTACTACTATTTCATATACATTTTTGTAAAGGTTTTGGCTCTTCTAATGTGATAGTAATCATTGTAAAGAAGTACTATATTTTCTCTATAGTAATCCGTATGGTAAAGTGCATAAAGATGAAAGTTATAATTAATCTGCATCTTTAGTTACTGTATTAATTCCATCAGACTCATTAATTTTCTGTTTGGTAATATAAAGTAAAAATTTCAGTAATTGCTTTAAAAACATTCAGCTATTTTCTTTAATTATTATTTTTCATCAAAAATGTACAGTGTAAGCAAGTGAGGCAATAAGTCACATAAGTAGTTTGCATTAACATCAGAGCACAGAGTAAACATAATGCTAACCAGAAAATTTCTAAAAGCTGTTCATGAGATTAAAATAATTGAAAGTTTAATATAAAATATCCCAACATATGTTCATATTATGATTATAGTTTCTTTAATTTCTGCATTACATGAAAGACTTGTATAGTATTTATTGTACAAGGTGTTTATAAAGCTGAGAGATGGAGTCCTCAGGAAATAAGCTTTCCTTTTTCTTACAGAGAAGCCTTAAATAGTTCACTTGCTTTCCCCAGACAACAAGTCTCTCAGGAATGACCCAAATCTTTTCCTTCAGAATCTAATAAAAACTGTTCTTTTTCAGACAGAAAGGTCCCTATGAAGGTACTGTTTCTCCAGCAGCAGAATCCCAGAGAGATTACGGAAGCCTGTGTGCTTCCTGGCAAAGAATTTCTCAGGCATTTTGTAGAGCCAAGAGACATTATTCCCAGCAAGCATTGTCAATAATGGATTTTTTTTTTGCTGCTTTGGGGATAACTCAATAGAGAGTTACTTGCAGATTTTTGGAGTTTTTCTCAATTTATTATTTCTGTTACTGATTCAAACGAGACTATTCTGCCTTTCTGTTCCTGATCCAAGTATAGTTTTGTGTATTTTTATCTGCAGCATAATTCAAACTTTATAACCCAGGTTGCCGTGATACTTTTAATTATTGTTTATTTTAGTTGAATATCTATTGGAATTTGTGTTGAATCAACCAGTTTGTTGTAAATTAGATCATTTCCCAAAGCACTGAATTTATCAGCAAGAGTTTGATCTGTCATTTACCACTGTTGTAAAATAGCTGAATTTCAGATAGGCTGTATAAAGTGTAACTTCTATAGTATGAAATCAAACTTCAATTGTTGAACTGGCATGTCTGCTCAAACTGTTTCCATGTATTCTCATGGCTTCATATGCCTTCTTTGTTTAACTAAAATTATAATGCATACAGTAGAAGTTAGCAATTGAAATTCAAATTCAAATTTCAAGTCTTTCATTCTTCAATCACTTTCTCTTGCCCCTACATAATTTCTTAACACAAAATGTCTATTACATTTTTCACATTATTCTTCTTTTAAAACTCAGTATTGTCTCCTTCCCTGGGGAAAAACTCCTGTCATTTTTTTGTGATCCTTGAAGTTTCTGAACATTATACATCTGTTGTTTATTTACTTTGTGAACAGGAATGCAGATAGATGGAAACCTTAAAAAAAAATAAATTAATGTGTGCAGAACAGAACTCTGTGGTGTCTGTCTGCAAAATCAGCATGCAAACTGGGACTTTAGTGTGATGTGGTGAGTTTGCGATTACTCTCTTTGAGTGAAGCCATAGAGAATTAATAGTCAGAAAAATAGAGAAGTGTTTGGAAGAGGAACGAGTGTTTTGGGAAATGTAGGTAGCTAGTTAATGGAAGCAGAACTTGTATATCTCCTCAAAAGCACAGCCCATTAAGGTACCTCCCTGAGGAAGTAGTTTTCAAGAGTTAGCCGTGGGACAGCAAGAGATGCTCAGACTACAAGATATTCAAGATCATTGTAAGAGCCTGAAATTACTTATTTTTATTACTCCACTGAATCTGGCAAAGATCTGGATGCTGTATCAATTTTTATAACCTTGCACAGATAACTCGATAGGTACTGGCCATTTACTGGATTTCTCTTGACCTCTTCGCAAAAAGTCTTCTGCAGTGTTCAAACACAAGTAACAGAAAGGTTCATATACTTCTGTTCCTTTAGATTTCATTTTACATGGGTGCAGTTTTACCGTGTCAAACTAATCTATGTGCAGAAAATCCAAACCTGTGCTTCTGGAGTGCCAACCGTGACATCTACTAAGGATGGTCTTGAAAACTTCAAAGCTTTTCTCCCCGAAATGGTGGCACAGCCTCCTCCTGTATTTCAGTGAAGTGGTGGTGCTGTGAATGTGAAGTAGACAGTGTTCCTGAGCTAATTCTTGGAAGGCATTCTGGTGGGATTGTAGGCTTGCAAGAAAGACTTAATCGTTTGTGTGGCTTCTGTTTGCTCTTTGCCTGGGCAAACAGCTGCCACAAGCTAAAGTTGTGTGAGTATGTCCTGCGAGCAGGTATTTGGCAGTTTGCTGATTGGTTCACAGGGTGGGGAGCACACAGGGGACCAGGGATGCTGCTTGGGCATCTCTTTGCTCTTGGCACCTCCTGCACCAACCAGAGCTGATAGATATCTTGAGGTTGTACTCACTAATAAGGAAGAAGCTGTTGGGGATGTATTAATGGTAGCCTTGGTTGTATTTACCATGAAATACTGGAGTAAAAAATCCTCAGGGGAATGAGGTAGAAGTGTAGCAGAGTACTTGCTCTGGATTTCAGGAGAACAGACTTTAGCTTAAAGGGACCTAATAGGTGGAATCCCATGGAAGTCACTTCTGAAGAGCAAATGATTTAGGAAAATGTAGGAGACCTCTTAAGGCATTTTCCTTCAGGCCCAAGAACACTTCCATCCTGGTACCGAAGCAAAAAAGTTAGATTTATCAGTGTACATTTGTGACTAAATAGCAGTACAAAGGAGGTAGGTAGATGCTACAGAGGAGGAATTTACATAACTTATCTATATAGAGTTATAAGGATTGATGTTATGAAAGCTGAGGGTATACAATGCCTGACCAGTTTTGTTGACCTCTGGGTTGAAATGGTGGTTTCATAAATGAGGGGAAAGCACTGAATGCCATTTACCTTGTTGTCATCAAGGTTTTTGATATACAAAACCTTGTCTTTTGCAAGTCTTGTATGTGTGTTAGGAAATTATGATCTTTATGGGTGGATGACATATATTCAGTCAGGTGGATAAAATTCTGGATGACTGGACTCAATGTGTGGTTAACAAGTTGCACTCTGGAGGTGAAGCACTGAATGGGTTTATAACATTATCTGATCTGTTTGGCATCTCTATTAATGAATGTAGGAAGTGTTGTAGTGCACACAAGAAATCTGCAGATAGCAGTGAACTGGGGCTGGTAGTTGATATAACCATGGACAGTGCTATCATCCAGAAGGACCTAGACAGGCTGTAAGAACAGCCCAACAGGGGTTTTACCTGATGAATTCAACAGGCAGATGCAAAAGTCTGATGTCTGGTAAAAAAAAAGCCCCTTGCGTGGTTTGCAAGGCACAAGTGGTACAGCTTGAGAACTGCCATGGTGGAGAGCTGCTGTGTGCAGAAGCACTGTGGTCCATGTGTGCAGGGAGCTGGATGTGAGCCTGCACCTCTCTGGCCACAGAGAAAGCCAGCAACCTCCTGGGCTGCGTAAGAAGGGGCATGACCAGCATCTGAAGGGAAGGGATAATTCCCTTCTGCGTGGTGCCCCTTAGGACATACTGCATCCAGTTTGGGGCTCTACAGTATGTAGATGTAAAATGTACAGATGTAAAACAGAAGTGAGTTCAGCTAGGGACCACTGGAACAGATGAGGATATGAACATTTGCTCAATAAAGAGAGGCTGAGAGGTGGGAACCCTCTGCTCAGAGAGGAGATGCTCATGGGGCTACCTAACAGCAGCCCCAGAGTAGCCATGGAAAGGTTATCAGGAAGATGGATTTAGGATCTTCCATTAGTGAATCAAGTGCCAGAGAGTTTGTGCCGTGTCCATTCTTGGAGATTTTTGAAACCAGAGTAGATAAGGCCCTGAGCATCCTAACTTAGTGCCACAGCAGTCCCTGCCTTGAGCAAGTTGTTGAGCTACAGACATCTTGTGGTTCCTTCCAACCTGTGGTATCCCATGATTGTATGGTTTTCCTTTAAGTCAGAAAAAACAAATGAAGAGCAGAGCAACAGGGGAGGGCAAGAAATATTTTAGTCATTATTTTTAACGATACATACAAATTTGTACAAGTCCTGAATTTTAAAACAGAAAGAAAGATGGGTGTACTCATCTCTGTAGCAGACATGATGTTGTAGGACATATTTATGAAATAAAAAATCATTTAAGGCTTAAATTTTTACAAAAACTATCGGTAAAAAATCACTGTAGGCCAAATCACGATGTTTACTCTTTTAATTAAGTGATTTTTTTTTCTGAGGCTGTTGGTATCTAAAGACAGGTGTTCTTCCCATCTTCTGTTAAAAAAAAAAAATGCTCGTCTTTTGCATAGATTTTTGTGTTAGAAATTTTGAGATACCTAGTCAAGCACTAATTATCAATATCCTTTCCTTAGGAGAAAAATAACTTTTACAATAGGCCATGCCCTGGTTCTAGGCCTGCTTTGCTAGTGCAAATTTGCACCTTAAATATGTTTTTTGCCTGTTATATCAGACCTCTGGAGCTTTTAAGCTGCTCTCTGATTCTCGGTTGTATTTGCAGTTTCAAATTAGTGCTGTTTTGAAATCTGGGACCAATATATTGCTAAGTAGATGGTAGATTAACTTGGATCCTACAATACAACCTCAGATTCTGCCTGGAACAATCCTGTCATGCTGCGAAAAATTCTCAGCAGCTGCTGCATTAATTTAGCTTTTATTTGTGAATGTTGGTTCACATCTGGCTGAGTATCTTGTATAAATACTTACCATATGCTGCTCTCTCTGTAATAGAATGCAATTGCTACCAGGATGAATATTCAGTCGTTTGACTGGAAGAGCAGTGATGTTTTGTTGATGTTGCAAACCCTCAAGGAATCCTGTTGTATAAAAGATAGTGCTATCCAATGGTTTTGCTTATTCCTGGAATGTTACAAGCCCTTCGTTTGATTGTTTTTTGGTCTGCTTTTTTCTTCTTTTCTATTTTATTCCTGATAGAAAGAGATAGTAGAAAAGACACAAAGGAGTAATATCTGTACCCTCTGATAGACTTGTTAAACATCCAACAAGCAAAGAATATGGACCAGTACTTTACAGAGTGATAGGGATGTTTCTGAATGTGGGCAGATTTACACATAGCTTAATGCATCTTAGTAAATCCTTCATATTGAGGACTGTATAATTTTGTGAATATGATGGGGATTGAATTAGTAGTTATACTTTATCTGGTGTCATAATACCACTGCTGTAATCACCAGATGTTCTTAGATTATAAACTACTTTAGGTAGTAAATCTTAGGTTTTGTGTTAATTAAAGCTTTTAACTTTTTTTTTTTTTTTTTTTTTTTAATGTAACACCAAAAAGGCTTGTGAGAACAGAAAGAAATATTTATTTGCCCAACTAATTTTTTGAAGTAAACTGGATAGTCTGGAAATATTTGTAACTTATAGAATCCTGTGAAAAAGTGATAGCTGCTACACACAAACATCATAAATTTGATGTAGATAAATCCACTTTATCTTCAAGTGCCCAAAACTGCCCAGAAAGATCAGTCATTTGTGAAGTAATTATATAATATGCTGCACTGTAATCTTTTATAAATAGTGAAATGGCAAGGTGACGTTTTCATCTGTGAGGATGCCCCAATGTCACCTTAAAAACTGTGTGACATAACTTCTAGGTAGCAACTAGAATGGGTAGCAATTCTTAGGGTGAAAACTTTTAAGCTGATTTCTCAAAAGAGGATCACTTTTATGAATGTAGAAACAAAAATGTTGGTGCAGTGTTCTTCATTTTTCATCCTCCCACATTTTTTCTTTTGTTTTTCAATGGGACAAGAGAAAAGGTTCTTTCATGTGTGTTTAAGAATAGAAGAATGATTGTATGGTTTGGGGGTGTTTTGGGGAAAAAAAGTAAGGATTTTTACCTGTAGTGTAAATGGAAGTGCTGTAAAACTCATTAAATTAATTAATTAATTAATTTTTAACTGAAGTACAAGATCTGTAGTATTTGAATAACTGAACATCCTTTCATTTTCAAACAACCATACCTTCCTCTTTCAGTACTTCAGCCTTAGACATGAAAGGCTGTTAGGGCACACACAGTCAAGAGTACAAGAAGTCCTGGTTTATGTAAGCTGGAACTGGTGCACCTCTGCAGAGCAGTGCAGAGAAGGCTTATTTCATGCTGTGCAGCTACACTAAAAAGGGAAATAATTCCTTCTGGAGGTGAGCAGAAATATCAACATGGGCTGTGTGCCTATTGAATGACTTGAAAAATCCTTTTACCTCAAATGAAGCACCTTGGCTAAAATCAATGGGATTTCACTGATATGTGAGTGAAGAACTTGCATATGATGTTCCTTGACCCATACAGGCTATTTATTCACCATTCCGCAGAGATCACAGTATTTTGAAATAAACAATGGCTTCTTTTCTGGGAAACTGTAGAGGAAAAACTTGGAAATTTTTTCTTTGACTCCTCTCTCCCTTTCCCTTCAATGATGAAAGAGTGCCTAAGGAACAGAATTTGAAGCCTTGGATAACAAGAGGGAGTCTAATTTGCTCCAGGCTGAACTTCTTTTTACTCTGGTGTTCTGGACTGTGTCATGGAGATGAAATAACTGAGGACAATTTGGCTGGCATCCTTATATACGATCTTCTTAATGCGTTAGAACCTTTCACTTAAAATATTATTATTCATGTTTCACTTTGGATCTGAAAAATAATTAATTTGGTAAATAAGTCATATTACTTGTTTTCCATAGTTACTGGTGTTCATCATTTTTAAGGGGGACCCCTGTAAAACGGATTTTAAAAAGTAGATTTTTACACAAAAATTCCTTTTAATTGCAAATTTTTTAATAGGGGTATACGGTGAATGTAGTTTGAATTGCACTTCCTGACAGGTTGTTTTCTGTCTTTGTCTCTAGGCTTGCAACTGTATCTGCTCCTATTAAAGGATGTGTTGTCTCATGAGGTAAAATGTTTTGATTCTAATCAGGTGAGAATAGTAAGGAGTGTGCCTGTGAGCTACCCTGACCAAGGCTCTTACCAAGAAGTAAGTAGCCTTTCTTTTAGAAAAAAAGCTACTCGTTGCCATCCTCGTATTGATAGTCAAGCAGAAATTACTTACTGGAACCAGGAGAATTACTTAAAGGTTAATGAATATTAGAATTTTCTTCCTTACTCTACTCACCATCAGAACATCAGGTCGAGTTATATGAGTATATTTAACTCAAAACAAGAATATTTGTTACTTGGAGAATTCTGTCACAAATTTCAGGCACATCATACACTACTGAGCTTGTGGAGGTGCCTCACTTCTTGTATTTAGCTTGATAACCTTCTTGTGAGGGCTCTTGTCTCTGGTGAAAGCTTTCCAGAAGTGATAATTAAAAGGAAAATATTCCTGCTAAGTCTAAAGTTACTTATTTTATTTTTAGCACTTTTGTTATTTTATAAAATATGCAGGCATCAATTCCTCTGGTCTTGGATTTATTTTTGACTTTTAAGTTTGACTTTATTTTGACTAATTTTTAGGTTATTTATCACAATGTGCTATTTGATAGTTGGAGTTACTCTTTATTTTTCTTTTCCATCTGGAAACATGTAGGGAGCTTTCAGAAAGACTAACTGAGAGTGTGTGGGCTAAAGCCACTGAAGCCAGTGTGATACAAAGCTCCTGCAGACATCCATCCAGATGGACAGGGCAGAATCAAGTGTCCAAGTCCTAAATGACTAAGGTCCCTGCTGCCTACTGAACTAATCTAAAAAATTTATATCACATAAATTCTTGTTGAAAACACAAACCTGGAAACTAAAGACTACTGTGGAAATAGTGTCTCAAATGTGTAGCAAAACTCTTACTAATTCCTTGTAGTGAAAAAAAGGTATTCTACTAAAAACAGACTTATCCAAGTTGTTAGATGCGTATGTCAGTCAGTTATGGAAACCCAGTAGGTCAGACTCAGGATGGTTTGAATTAACTGATGGTTTCAGCTGCTGGCATATTCAGTTCTAGCATTTGCTTCAGCAGTGGCATTCATTGCACAAGAGAGCAAAACATGTGCAGGTGTCATGGCAGACATGGCAGACCCTTTGTGATTTGGGCTTCTGCAAATCAGAGAGCTCTCATTCAAAGCAAAAGATGATATGTATTGAATAAAAGCAATTGTTGACTGGACAAATCAGTTGAGTTATCTGGTCTGATTAAGTGTCATTTTTTCCTGGATGACTCCAAAGGCAAACCAGAGTCATGTATTAATAAAGGTGAAGGACATCTCCAGAATGGTCAATGTATTACTCTTCTTATAAATGACTGAGTTTTAGAAGGAAAGTGAATATTATTTTCTCCTGGTGGAGTAAATGAATATTAATTTGAAAGAAATTAAAAACAAAATAATTCCTGCCTGATTAAGACAATGTATTTTTTCAGCATAATAAAGAGTTCAAGTGCAGTGATATGCAGCACTTGATCTAGAGGAACTACTAATACACCCAGGAGCTTTTCTGTATGCAAAGGCAGTGCTGTTTCTTAGCTCCATACTTTGACACAATGGAATTAGACAGAATATTCAATTATGCTTATAAAGGAAAAGAATGTAGAGCTGAAGCTCTGCTTCCTGTTATTCATGTGAACAGAGGTTCAATTTGTCCTTCATGAATGACAAAGAACCCTATTCTCCTATTTTCTCCTTGCAGCTAATATCATTGCCTGTGCACTTTTTGGAAAGCAGATGCATGCATTCCTAGTCATATGGACCTATTCACAGGAGGATGGTCAGTGGCTTTTTATTAGCACCACTTTTAATTTTTTTTGGTAGTTATTTTAATCTGATGTCTGGGATCCCTTAATAGGAGTGTTGGAGTCTTTCTGTCATTTTAAAATAATATTTATATGGTTCAGTTGGGAAAATGATGGTCAGTTCAAACTGAGACTTCCTCTTTGTCATGAGAGCCTTCTGTTCTGGGAGTAGAGTTAAACATCTGCATATAGGCATTTGCAAGTTGAAAAAAATTTAGTTCTATTTACATCCTGCAAACACCAACCAACATGATATGGTATGACAAAAATGAGGAGGAATAAGAAGGCAACTCACAAAAGAAAATGACATGAGTCTCTTCTTTGTGTTTCAACTCAATTAACTTATATTAGTGTGAATGAGAACCAAGACTCTACTTACAATTGTTTTTACTTTAAGCCTGTAGTGCTTCTGGCATGCATGACAGAACATATTTTAATTAATCTATCCACAGATTCTCAATTAAAAAGTGTTTTTGAGCAGGTAGTAACTGTCAAAAAAACCCCCAAAAAATCAGTTCTGGGAACACTACAAAAAACAATACAGAAAAAGTTTAAATCAGTCATAATTCTAAAGATTAAGCAGATATAAACTGGAATATGCCCTTATGAATTCCGAAGCAGAAGTGGCCTATCGTAAAAATACCATAATACAATTAGCAGCTGTAGTGACAAACCCATGAGGTTAGACAAACAAGCCAAACAGATGGTGCTCATAGTTCTGCATATTCAATCAACATTTTTTATATTGTATTATAAACTTTATTCTCTAGTGTGAAGGGTAATATACTCTAGTCTTGAGAAGCCTGTGTGTTAGTATGCACTGTCAGGAGCTACGGTTCTATCTCATGTGCACTCTTATTAAACAAAATGCCAACATCACATACCTACTAAAAGCAAAGTGCAAGTGATGAACTGTCACTACTAAAAAGGAAGGAATGGAAAGAGTTACTAGTTCTTTCTTTCCATTTTAATTAACTGTGGAAAATCAATAGCCACTGTTGAACAGTGGCCTAAAATCTCTGCTGTAGGTGACTGTGATACAGTCTGTGAATAAGAAGTGTCCATTGGTGCAGTTATTCAATGGGTTGCTTTCTTCCATTAGCTCAGGATCTCAGGAAATTTTAACTTTAAAGCAGCCAATGTTTACTATTCTCTCTTGCTCTTTATTATGCATTTTCCATCCTTATATCACTGTTCCTCTGTAATAATACTACTTTGAAATGCTTCACCATGTCACCAGCTGTGCTATTTTAAGACTGGATAAATTTTTTTGTTTGTTTAACATGATTTAATTCAAATAGGTGTATTGAGAAATTATCATCTACATATAGATAATACCAAAGTGTTTAATTTTAAAATTTTCTATCATCACTTTTTTTTTGCAGACATTTTATGCCAGACATGTTTCTTGCTCTAAAAGTCAGGGTACTGGTGGGCAGCCACTGCTTCTTTTCCTAAACATAAAAAAGGGACATATGTAAATGTGCAAGAATTAATATGCGAATGTTAAGTTCAAAAGGTCTGTAGTGAAGTGAAACTCATATGGTATTAATTCAGCTTTAAAGATGACATTTGGGTGAAAGTATCTGCAAGACTGAAATATCCATTGTCTCCAGTGCTTCCTTTGGTTCAAAAGCAAGTACAAGTAGACTTTCAGAGTGTATAGATATGATTGACTGCAAAAACTGCTTGTACAGGCTGCCAGGAACGCATTTTGTCATGTGTAAGGGGAAATTAACAATCCTGATTTGAGCTATTAACAGAAGAAATGCAATGGAGTCACTAGTCATGTAAGTGTGTGATTGAGGGTGGACCATTTACTAAGTCCTTCCAAAGAGCTTTGGCAAAGACTGTAAAAACAACTTTCAAAGAAATTAAAACTGTCAAGAAATAGCAGGGTTTGATTTCTCTCTGGCTACCAGAAGCAAAGACAAGGACTGCATGGCCAGTTTCCACATGCAGGGGTTTTACCTGTGGAATGGCACAGATCTAGGGTAGGGTCTGTATCATGCAATAATCTTGATATCAATAAATTGCATAAGTTCAGGTGAGATTACATAATTTATGAATAACAGAAAGTTATTCAGGGTACAAACAATTGCAAAATCTCAAAAAGCTCAAAAATAGAATGAATGAGAAATTTTAGCTGAAATTTAAAAATGGCACATGCCCAGGAGGTTGGGCTGAACGAGGCCTTGGAGTCTTTGTGGGTGTCTGTCTGGGGGTATCAACTTGGTATATAGCAGTCATCCAAAGAGCACACGGGAATTATCTGGAAAGAACAGGGTACAAAACAGGGTATCAGTATGATGCTATGAATTCATAATGCTTTTTCATTTTAAATGCTGGCTGAATTTTAGGACATTGTTTCTCAAAAAAGATGCAGAAGGACTGTTAGGTACAGAGGTTTTCAAGAAGGGTGGTCAGAAACAGAAAAATTTCCACATCAGGAAAGCTGGACCGACTAAGACACACAGCTTTCAAAGGGGATGCGTGCAGAAGCAGCACAATTAAGGTTTACATAATTTTGTACCATGTGAAGAAAATCCGTAGGGAATTTATCTGCTTGTAGCACTGGATCTTGGAGTTGACAAAAAGTAGAATTTTTAAAAGGTAAAACAGAACTTTTTCATACAATGGAGGAATGAAAGCCTTCTGTTAAGTAGTTTCCCAGTTCATATGGCTCAAAATTATAAAAAAGAGAATAAATAGAAGTGTCAGCAGGGAGGATGGCTTGAAAAGTACCTGAAGTGTGATTGCCATAATGGATGGAAGATGGAAAATATGGAAGAATCTCAGTGCATCTCCTGTTTCTAATACTATTTTAGGAAACCTTATGGTGTTCCTACCTTTCAGAGGTCAGACACAAGGTTAGGTTTTAGTCTGGAGGCTCAGATTGGTGCTTTCTGCATAGATGGGTCATTGAGGTTCTCAAAATTGAATCTCTGCCTGAGGTTCCTCAGTAACTTCAACTCCACACAGCAAAAAAATGTGTAAATACCTCTGGGGTTTGTTTTTTTAGGAGTAAACATATTTTAACATCAGATCTAGGAGAGGGATTCTGTTGCATTTTGCATTTCTCAAGGAGCAGGGTTTTATTGAAGAAAACTATGATCTAAACACAGCTCCTCTATCTTTCTGTCTACTCTTACTCAGAAAGAACACACCCATCAATTGGTTCAGTCTTGCTGTGTCCTTCAACAATCCCTTTAGAAATATTAAATTTTCCAAGAGAATGGGATTTAGCACACATCATGGTAGAAAATCCATTTTTAATTTTTTTTTTATAATCCCTCTATATTAATGTAGTGATCAAGAATTAAACTAGCTTTCCATTTAATCAGCTTTCTTCAGGCTTATCCAAAAGTTTAGGGTGAGTTTTGTGATCAAAATTATTTGCATGTACTGTTACATATTCTCATTAAGTTGCCTGTGGTGTGGTCACAGGTTTCTGAAGCAGAGTACCCACAAATATTTATTTCATCTTTGGGAAGTGAATTTGTAAAACTGTTCCCCAAAGGTCTGGCAATATTTGTCCCCATGTTCTTCCATCTCAATAAAGACTGAAGGGGAACAGAATTGCAATGGAGATTCATATTTTTCTGGTGTGCTCTCAGATTAGTTTGAGACTACAGAAGATCATGCTGAATTGCTTTTTAACTGCTCAGGTAATATCAGAGTTGTGTTTCTGAAATTTGATAATTATTGTCAATAATGCTGAGAAGAGCCATCTCAGTAAAAAAAACCAAACAAAAACCCCTGAAAATATTCTTCTCTCTTGCGATTGGCTGTTTTATCATGCCAACTTAATACTGTTTTGTAGAACATCAGGTCAGGGTACTCAAGGCTTGGTGACAGCCCCTTCCATGATCCTGGGTAAATGACTAACACACCCATCTTCTTAAATTTATCAGATATTTACTTTACATTCACAAGCCAGGCTTTTAAATATATTATCTTTTTTTTTCACCTTTACATTTTATAATTAAAATTCCATTGGCCAAGGGGAGGAGAGGAACAGCTCCATCGCTCTTAATTCTAGTACTTAGATCCATACCAGAAAAATTATGGGCAACTATAGATAGGATGTCTTAGTCTCTGGCTCATTTCCATGAATATGTCGGTGAAAGGACAAGTTGGAGCTTTTGAACATGATGACCTTTTGGTTTTAAATATATGAATTGGGAGGTATTTGCACACACAGGCAAATTGTCACTGGGATTGCACTACTCAGTGTAGGGCTAATTCATCTTAAGGAGAAATCACAGCTCTTGGGGGAAAGGTCAGAGGTTTGTAGACAAATGTAGGACTCTTAGCAAGCAGTCCTGGAGACTGGAAATGCATTAGTTCCCTTTCTTATCTAGCCTCTACCCATGATGTCCTATTACAGCTGTCTTGAAAAATATGAATGTGCATTCCTGGCTAGCTGGGAACCTTTTGATAGCAGAAAGAAAAACCAGTGTGTCAATCCATTATTGTGACTGCAGCTGTGATACATATATATATATATATATATATATGTATATGTATATGTATGTATATGTGTATATATATATATATATATATGTATATGTATGTGGGGCATCTCTATTATTTAAATCTGGTAGGACTCAAATAAGCAAAATTTTGAATTATGATTTTTTAAAAAGATGTATAACAGGAGATGTGAACTTATAGTAAAGGCACTGTGAAGAGAATTACCTATGAATGTATGCATGGTTCTTAGCATCTATAAATTATTTGAAGGGCAACTGGCAATTTTGAACATCTATTGATGAGCCATAGAATGGCCAGAGGGAATAAAAGGAATAAATTTTGCAAAGATGATTGTTGTGGTGGGCAGTTTCATTTGGATGGGAATTATTTAACAGATATTTGTTTGCAACATTTTCAGCTGTAGTTTTATCCTCTTTTCTCCATTGGAAATGTAGCCATACAAAAACACAGACATAATCTGCTCCCAAAGTTTGCCTTTTTAACAGTACATATGTTTCTCAGCTGACGAATTAGAGGAAATAAAGTTTTCTTTGGAAGCAGTACACAGAAGACCATGTACATTCATAGATGTATATTCAAATTTTTTCTCTTTCTGAGGTGATTTTCTAATATTGTTACAAAGATAAGCTGTTTACATAAGATCATGAAGTAAATTACCTGAATTGAGACTGCAATTCTGGAAAGAGAAAATACAAAATAAACCCACCCTGAGCAGTTGTGTGTAGTCAGGTTAGTGTAATCACAGTAAAAGAGAATTTAAACTTAACAAATCCATCTTATAAAAATAAATTCAAAATTTTCAATATACATAAATTTCTGCAATCTATCTGCATTGGCACTGTGAAAATCTGAATAATAAGATCCAACACATAAATAGTGTTTTCAGGTGATCTTTTTAGCCTCTGAGATTTGGAATAATGGTAAGTGTACCTTACTTCAAAGAGTACTGTATAAGAAAATTTATTTCAGGAGATGATAAACATATTTATTTATAAATAATAAGGGTGTAAAAGAGAGGGGAATATATTCTAATGAGCCATTACAATGAACATACGAAACCCATGGTAAGAATGATAATGTATTCTGTTGGACCATGTTTAATAATTATAAACCTTTTTTTCTCTTTCAATTTCTTGCCCTAATTTATGAGATGTCATCAAATGGGAGAGCAATCTTGTTTTATTTTCATAATGTTTTTCTGTTCAGAAGAGAAATAAGAAAAGACAAGTCAGTAAGATAAACTCTCACAACTACTTTGGACTGATTATGTTGCTCCATGATCATGATGAATCCTTGGAGGACAAACCCTGGCAGAGGCCATTTACTGGACTGCTGTTACTTGCAGGTAAATAGACCAGGTGTAAAGCCAGTATAAAGTGGGGCTCCAGGAGTCCTACTCTTGTCCCTCTCTCAGAAATCAGTCTATTGGGATGCATTATACACTGCATTCAGTGTGATATCAAAGTCTGAATCTGGAATTTGAGACTTACAGAGAGGCAGATCCAACACACATTATTAAGGCAGTATTTGCTAGTTTTCTTGTTTGTTTTTTGAGCCCTTTTATAATTCCTGTTTAGTTTCTAATGGGTTGAACCTGAATTTTCCTTTGGATTAATCTGAATTTAATCTTGGCATTTTGTTTGCTGACTGTTTCTAATTTCTTAAGTGGTTACTTGTTCATTTGATATTTGATATGTTTATAGAAAAAGTAGTTATTACTTAAATGTATCCAATGCTGCTGTTAGTTCAGGATCCCTTGGGCAAAACTATCTCACTAGAGTGATCAAATGCAACCAAATATTCCTGATACTGCCATCAGGGCCTTCACTGACAATCAGTTGAAGTTTTGACTACTGCTTTTATTATAAAATAGAAACATGGGAGAAACTGCAGTATAAAATTTTAGATCTGACAGTTATAGATTTAGAATAAACCATACAGGCAGAAAGATACCTGCCTGAGCTAATGTTAGATTTCTTTTAGAACTAAGCATCTTTATACTGTAATTGGTTTTCAATCCTTTGTTTAAAAGTAGAACAAGTTTGTTTAAGTAAGTCTTACAAGAATTCTCATAGTAAGCACTTCTTACATTTTTGAAGGATTAGTGATCTTATAAAATATAGACTGAGGTCAACCAAATAGGAGGACTTGCATAAAAATAATAGAGAAGAAAATCAGTCCTACTACAGTGTTCCAAAATTGATTCTGTCTTTAAAGGTGGCAAAAATTTATATTTTCTCTTTCAAAATGACATTTCTACTTTTAATTTATTCATATTGTGCCCAAATGAACAGCCAAGAGTGTAGAATTTCTAGAATGGTCTGTGCTCTCCTTGTTCTGATCTTCAGCTCCTTTGAGGAAAAGACCTACTTAGAAATTTTGCAATGTCCATAGAAAAAAGAGTATTTTTAACAGTTTAGAAATAGATCAAATGCTGCACTCCATGCAACTGACTGTTCTCACTTTCCAAGTCATTGAAAGTCCACCCACACCTCTCTTGGAAAGAAAGTGACATTGTTAATTCACAAAGAATTCATGTTTTGAGCTCTAGGCTATACAGACAATTTAACAGTTCCCACAACACGAGACCTTATTTTTACACCTAAAGCCACTTGGAAGTTTCAAAATGGAATGCTATTGTTGACGTATGTACTTCTGCACTTCTTTTTTGTATTTGCCATTCTTCTGGCTAATTTTATAAAATACCTGTCACTTGTTGATGAGGAGGCTCTTATCTCTCTTTATTTAGCACCACCTCCTCAACAAATAAGTGTACTGAACAAAATACTTGGTCTTCTATCACTGGGCTGTAAAGAGAATTGCTGACTCTGAATTAATAAATAACAAGAAGTCCCCAGCTTCTAGTTTTGCCATTACTGTCTAATTGCAATGAGAATGTAGACCTAAATTGCACCTAAGACTTAACAGATTATATTTAGGACATGAATTGCAGGCTTAATGAATAGGATAACAGGTGCTAACCAGGTTAGAAACAAAATGGCTTTAGAGCTTTTGAAAATTAGAAACTTGGAACTCTCCGGTGTGAAGCTGCTCACTGCAGCTGTGCTTTATAGCAGATTTGATGCCTTTAAGGTCCTTCTATTACACTTTGACACCATTCCTGACATGGTCCTTCATATCCATCACTTCATATATCTATTAAACTTTGACACCATCCATGACATGGTCCTTCATCTCAGTGATCTTTTTAAGTACGAAACTAGTAGGGTAATTTCAAAGCTGACTTCTCAGTGTCCAGTAGACCTTAAGTGTGGGTAATACCTTTCCAGGTCTTATACTTTCATCATGTAATTTTAGCTGCTAAACTTACCCAACACAGGTTTAGGTTCTCACTTCAGGTTCCCAGAGACCATTTCTGGTTGAGATTTGACACACACACTCCTATCCTCTGTCATTCTGGAATAATGTCCTTATTCCTTACTCATGATAAAATGTTTAACTGAAGACCTGTTTCTCTGTGCCTGAAGAATTATCCCATTCCTATTGCCTAGAGCACTGCAAGGCAAAAGTGGTACGCTAAAATGGGAACTTTTCCTCTTTTTAATACCCCCAGATTTATATGAGCTCTCTCATTTACTGTGTGAACTTCTCTGGCATCACTAACTCCAACAGGAATATTTGCGAGGACACATGCCAATATTTTGGGAACTCCCAGTCTGCCAGAGCCTAAGCCGGCTCTGGCTGAACCTCTGCCTTATATCCTGGTGTTTGGTCTTCTTTAGAGGTAGCATAGGTTTTTAAAATTAAGATGTACAAAGCCAGTACTGACATTTTGTCCAGCTGAGCAAGCTCTGCCAACTGAATAGGAAAGGTCAGTGTCATGTACCCTCCTGTGGCAAAGGCAATTCTGGAACAACTGCATTGAGGATAACTAGCACATAGCTAAACCCAAATGGGAAGGTGAAACTGAAATATTGCTAGGTTTTCCACTGGCCAAACTCACATCTTAAACTGGTTTTAGTGTATATATATGTAAGCACGCCCTTAATACTGTGAAATATTGTATAGCTACTAACTAGTAAGAGCATTTTCAACATTAAAAAAATACTTAATACCAAATGCTGGGTTATTTTTTCTGCTAGGCATGTACTATAACAGATGTGTACAGAAAATAGGTATTAATGACTTTACATTTTGCAAACTGACCTATAGTTGGTCATGCAGATACAGCTTAATGCTTAAGTGGTGTTATACAAGTTTACTAGCAAATGTATTAATTATTTATAAAAATATATGAATTAAATATTTGTATTAACAGAACACCACTGTATGTGAGTATTTCAGTTGTGTTCCTTTTCTTTGTGAGATGAAAGTAAGGGGTAACCCTTTTAGATGTGTTGGAATGAGCAGAGCAGATTCTCTGAAATGCAAGAGTTATGCGCTGGGCATTCAGCACAGCCCTTGGGAGCAGGACAAAATGGTTAGTGTGGTCTCCACAGATATTGTCTACAATAGGAGATTTCTAACTTTTTTTTTTTATTTTTGTTTTTAACCTTGGACCTTATCTCCTCCCTTTTTTTTCCACTCCCCTGTGAAAATTGAAAATTCAGTTCATTCTGTACATTGTCTTGATTTCTATTAATTTAGACCTTGCCTTTTTCAGTGCTCAGTAGGTGAGCTATTCAAGAGCAGTAATTTAGCACAGTATGTTTCTTGCTGTTCTATGGATCATATCTTTCAGAACAAGTACCTCTGCAAAACAGGTGCTCAAAGATCCTCCTGTACTAAAACATCTTAGATTTAGCCAATTAAAAATAAATGAAAAAGTAGGACTTCAGCCTATATGCACAATATCTGTAGGGGAAAGCATGACACATTGCAGGAAATAAATATCTCCATAAAAAGTTGGGAATAGTTTAAGTGTAAATTTTTTTTTTTTTTTTTAGATCAAACACAAATATGTGGGTGTTGATATTAAATGTGCTTTTCATGAAGCCTAGTGTTGTGCCTACAATGACATAATAATATATCAACCTGAGTGATATAACCTTTATTTGTTTACAGTGAGTTATGCTGAAATATTCATGGACAGAGAGAAAGCAATGAGGTTTAATTGACATGTCTATCTCTTGGATACACAGATATATAAAATATCAAGAAGCACAATAATCTCTTGTTATGTCTATTACAGTTATTGGCACCGTTAGGAGTAATTGAAATACACACTCTAAGGACAGTGTCTTTACATCTGCCTTGGGCATTGGGGAACTTTGTTAACATTGCAAATATCATTGTATTCATATAAATAGTCTTTGAAAAACCATTGAAAGAAAATACTATTATTGAATGATAAAGCATAAAACTATGATTTGGAAACTGGAGGTTCGTTTTCTGGTTCTGTTTTAGATTTCCTTAAAAGCAAAGCATCTAATTTCTCCATTTTGCTTGTTTTCCAGGAGGAAAAGTAAGCAGTAGAAGTTCCTCTCTCATCTTGCTAAGGCACTAGGATACATCTCAGAATTACAAAGTCTTCTGGGAATACTGCTTGGATTGCTTTATATCCTAATAAAATCTGATTTTATGCATAGGGTGATCCCTATATCCACCCAGGCCTTGCAGGCACAGTACAGTGCAAGCAGAGGTGGCTCCAGGAGATGGAGTTGCACAGGAATTCCTAATTCCTACAGGTTTTGTAGGAATGCCACAGGTTAACAGCATCACCAGAAACCATATTTTCTCTGGCACTAATTTCTTTTGAAATGCAGCTTTTAAAATTATTAATGCAATATTTCATCCTCGCCTTCTGCATTTTGAGGGCTTCTCTAACACATTCTACGTTCATGCTTTTTGCCGTGCAGACTGTGTGGTAAAGGATGATGATAATCAGCAAGAAGCAGCAAAAAACTAGACCAAAAAATCCGAGGCACATCCTGTAGTCTGTTAAAAATCCATACATGCAGTGGTATAGTCATACCTTCAGTCCTTTTGAATATCAAATGATGGCCACCTCTAAGCAAACATATATATACATGTCTTCAGCTGATAGTGCCTAGTAACAGCTGGCTGTGCCTCTTTCAGCAGTGATGTGCAGTGAACATTTAAAGGGCAGATTTCTGCACAATAAATAAAAAACAGCAGAGAAGGGCAAAGTAAAAAATGGCTGTTTTGTGGTGCTTTTAATCTGTGGTGTTTTTTTGTTTTTTTTAAGAAAATGCAATTAAAGGAGCAGGAGACTTGTGTGCCATATAAGCATTGAAGAGATAATGAAGAGGACAAGAATTCATTAGAAACAATAATGTTTGCTAAAATAGTAAATTATGCTTGAACATAACAGGTTTGACTGGAGCATGCACTATAGTTCAGAAAGAAACTATGAAGGCAAAACGAAGATCAAAGAGAAAACTCTGAAGAACAAGACTAGACGCAAGCGAATATTGTCAGGTAGTATTATTTTGCATGTCTTAAAGGACTATTTGGTATGCATCTGGTTAAATGCTAATATCTTTAAAAAATTAATTTTTTTGAGCTGTTAATTTCCCTCCAATACAACCCTCATCCCAATGCCTAGTCTCATCCAGGAATGAACTACAAGCTGACTTTGACAAGATATGGCCAAGCCATAGAGGCAATAAATTTCTGGCATTTCTGTAGGAAAATTCTCTGCACTCTCCTGTGCTTTCAGTAGGTAGCTAAAATAGCAGCTCTTAGCTGTGTGAAAGGTACAAATTGCTTCCTCAGCAGGGCTGGAGTTGATGTTTTTTTAGTAGAACCCATTATGAAAAGAAATATCCAGTAATAAATGCTTAGGCCTTCCTAAAAATGCCTTGTGATCTCACAATTAACTGCAGAAGTAGATTTTATAGAAAGTACCTATGGTTGGGGAGTTTAATGTTTTCAGAATCTAAATGAAATACTTCAGACTCTTAACAACCTTGTACTTCCTCTGGGAAAAGCTTGTTGAATGCTGGCCATGTTTTGCTACATCTCCATGCTGATCACAGGTGAGATTGCATTCTGGTTTGGAAGCAACATTCTCACTGAGTCTGCTGATTTTTTCATGCCACAGATAACCTGAAGAGTTCTCTAGAGCATTGGATAAACTGGGCCTGCAAGTTTGAATTAGAAAGTGAGACTTCTGACTTCTATTTCTTTTGATGCTTATAATGCAGAAAAAGACCATACATGGACTTTTTATTTTCTCATACATTTGTGTGAATCAGCCTGGGTGGGAATTTTTTCTGCACTTGTGCAGAAAAGTTGAATAGCTATTTGATACATATCTTTATTAAATATTTTCCTGTCTCAATTTCTTAACTAAACAGTTCATCAATTGCCAGTTTAAATATACTTTAAACAAATCTCTGTACGACTGTGCTGTATCTGTCACTGAAATTCAGGTTTGCATCTGAATTATTTTGCTTCTCATAAAGCATAAAGTCTGGAGACTCATGTCTTATTAATTGAACATTCTAATTATTTTGTACCTTGTTTATCATCAGATAATTTGAGGGGGCAATTAGTATTTCAAAATACAAAAGTTAAGACACAGAAAAGCATGGATACCTTATTTAAAATTTCCAGGAGAAATTGTGACCTATAACAGTGGTAAAACTGTAATGAATCAAATTAACCTTACATTTGAGAAGCCTCAAAAACATTTCTAATGCAGTAGAATAATAATTGTAGAAAATTCATAAAGATAATTTTTTAGCTAAAGCTATAAAAACTAAATATATTTTAATGGAACTCTTCAATTTTGCTTGCACACCTATAATATTGAGTTCTGTGATATGTTTAATTAATTAAAGTATTTAAATAGAGGAAGACTAGTTCATCAATCGGTCAATTAAAATCTATTTGTGTGGTGTGCAACCTTTCAAAGCCCATTAGAAAAGACATTTCATACTGAACTTGATTTTTTCCTCTGTTTTAAAATTTACCTACTTTGATAAGTATTAAAGAAGAATACTAAATTAGTGTCTCCAAAAGTAGTTGTAAAATTTCAGATCACTATTGAGGTAGGTTTATTTTGGCTGAAAAAATGCAACAACTGTTGAACCTAAGTCATTACAATCACAGAATTATAGAACTAGATTTTTATTTTTTTATTTCCAGATTATATTATTAAGAATTAGTTTTTTGTAACATATATAATTTCATCAGTTAAAGAGTGAAATCTGATTTGATTGCGGCCCTCCTAATGAACCAAGGGGCTGCTTCCCACAGAGAACATCATTGGCAACATCAGGATTTACAAGGGAAAAGGGAAGGAGAATTTCTGCCCTACAAGAATCTGTCTATGCCTAAAATTTTACAGAGAGGGGCAGTGAGGCAGACATTCATCTGAGCCAAAGCAGAATAGTGAACCAACCAACTCATTCTCAATGACTTTAATGTTTTAAAACTCCTGAACTGTAGAAAGAAAGATGATACCAAGTCAAAACAACCCGAGAAAAAATGCTTTCTAAACTTTGAGGATGTCTGATCCCCTGCAGCACATCTTTTCAAATACTTCAGGCTCTTATCTACTGATAAACACTGAAAATATTGAGATGTGAAATTCAGAAAAATAATTCATTTTACTAAGAATTGAAAGACTGACTTTTATCTGATGTTACAGACCCCAAAAGATGAGTTTTTAGCATTCCTTGATTATAAAAAATTGGAAGCTAATCCTTCTGTGTAAAATAATTAATACTTGGAGTATTTTGCACATCAGGAGCAGGAAGATTTACGCTTTGTGACTAGTCAATGTCAAAGCACTGTCCACATAGGGAAGGTCTGTGGCAGTATGACACAGAAGTCAAAGGAATAGTTTTCCTAGGAACTTTCATGGATATAGTATTAAATGATAACACTAGGTAGATTTGGGAGACTTGCTGTAAATATTTTGGCCAGGGAGCGTTATGCTTTGAGAGTGGTATTGGTATTCTCCATTGTAAAGAAGCACTTAATGTCTCCAGCTTGGAAAACCTTTTCAAAACTGTCTGTGTAATTGGTTCACAGCATCTAATATTACCAATTGACTATTTACTTGTACTGCAAATAATTCTGTTTTGTCATGCACCTTGTCTCTCCAAAACAAGGTTTTCAGGCATACTCTGACAATTTTTAAAACAATGTCAAGAGAACACTTTTCTGTTAGAGCACTGCTGCCTCCTAGGTGTATGAGAAGAACACTGAAGAATAAAACAGCAGCTCCCAAACTTACAGGATTACAGGTATATTCTAGTTTGGCTCTCACGAGCCCATCAGGCCTTTGTGTCTGCTCCAGGCACTTCAGCCTAAGGGCATCCTAAATTCAAGCCATAATGTGGAGTAGTCTGTGCAAACCCAAACTGAGGCTTCAAATCATTTGAATAGATCACATAGGAATTTTTTATATTCTCATCAATATTTTAAATGATAAGTATTATTTTTAGGAAATTATTTCAGTTTTCTTTTCTGAAGGCAAATATGCTTCTAAAACAATGTAATATGAATTTTCTCTTGCCTTTGTCTGACTGCATGTATATATTATTTCCTATTTTCCCTTTCCTTGCAGTTCTTAGTTTGGTATTTACTGTGGGTCAAGACATTTCAAATTCAGCATACCTGATCTAACCATGTGTTAAAAGGTCAAGCTAGTGAGAAAACATGGTTAGGACACATGATAGTTCTCTGAGTGTAAATCTTGCTACTGGTGGGCGAGGGAACTCACTGGAGTACAACAAAGCGAGCAAAAAATGCTGAACACCATCCTGCTGGACCACAGCCTATGAATATTCAGTTCAAGCTCTTTTTAAGACTCAATAACTACAGACAGTAGACAGAGTAGAGGTTTAAATGTCAGGCACCCTAATCTGCAATTTCTCTTAGACTGTGCAAATCTATTGTACCTATGAAAGCACTGTTGAGGGACATTGTTTGGCTTCTAAAATTAAGTACTTGGCTACCAAGACACATTTGATTTTTGATTGTGCTTTTAAATAAATTTGCCTCTGATTGCAGTGAATGACACAGGTTCCATTGACAAAATATGCAGTCATATAAACTGTTGTGCCCCGAGCAAGCGTAGCTGGGAGCCTTGAAACAGATACAAAGCTGGTGTTTCTTCAATAACGGGAGGTTAAGGCCACATTAAATAGCATTCTTTGAATATCATACTTTTCTACATGTCAGTTTCTTGACCATTTTTATACAAGTAAACTCAAACTATCTTTTCTATACAATTACATGTGTGTATGGACCATGGAATCCATCCTACTAAGATAATGCCTTTTCCCTGAGGTTTTAAATCCTGTTCACAATAGGCCATGCTTTCTGGCTGCCAACTATAAGATAAAGTTGGATAGAAATTTTCCTGAGGGTTGTTATTGGTCATGGTCCTGGGCAAGCAGCTTTAGGAGCAGTGGGGTTGGGCCAAATGACCTCTAGAAGTCATAAACTTGGCCATTCTGAGATCCTGTTAAGATAAATATTGCAATTTAAAAGCTTTATAAATGTTCCAAATCTACTGAAAAAAATATTGCTTGTTCATGTAGATCCCCAGCCTGTCTCTTTTATTTTCCTCATTAAAGAAGTCATTATGAGGTTTGAAAAATATCTAAGAAATATTAATGTCCACCTGAAAAAAAGGTGAATACCACAGTTAATTTTTTAGGGCAAATTTAACAAGGTATTTGCTTGTTTGTTTGTTTGTGTTTTTCTTTAATGTGTGTGTATATGTTTCTGATTAAATCATCATCATCAGAGTGACCTTATCTGACTCATAGTAAACTCCAGCAATCTTTTTTTTTTTTTAGGGGGGGGGGGGGAGATAGGGGAATGGGGCTTGTTATGATTCATTGAATTTTCATCTTTCTGCTGCCTCAAAATTACAGTGAATTAATATAATAAATAGGAAGTAATGCCAATTTTCTAAAAAAGTACTTTGACTGGATTATTTTTATTGCAATCTTCTGTTAAAATTACTGTGTGCCTTTTTGCTTTCTAAATTTCAGATTCAGAGATTCTTTTTCAAAATGTCATCAAAGTTAAATTGTGTTATGGCAACATAACAGTAGCTAAAGGCATTCTTAAAGAATGCAAATATTTAAATACGCAAAACACAGGCTTCCTAGAGTTGAAATGAAAATAATTAATGCAAAAGACTAAAAAATACTCCCTTCAGGTTTCATGAAATAAAAATATAAATGAAAAATATGATGCCAAGGGAAGTCATAATATTTAGCCACTAAAATGTCAAATTTTCCAATTAATTTCCCCCCCTTTTTTTTTTCATTTGTACAACTGTTAATTTTGATGTCAAAGGAAGAATGAGCACATACCAGAGAGAAATTTATAAAGGTTTCTGAAAAGTTTTATAAAGAAGCATTTTCATGCAAGACTCTGTCATAGCTCATTGCCAAGTCTTGTTGGATACATTTGCCTTCCTGTAGAGGTGGTACTAGTCACATAGGCTTTGAGGAAACAGCGGTGAGCCAGGGAGAGACAAACATCCTCTAGTACTTCCTGAGAGCTGACACAGGTGTCACCTGTGTGTCACCTGAAGGTGCTGTGTATCTGCTGGTCAGGGACTGGGAAGGAGGGAATCGGGAAAGTAAAACTGCAAGGTCACTGATGAAATCTCTGGGTGCTGAGTTCATGATAAAGTCTGTAATGAATCACACTACAAGGACATGCAGCAAATTTCACATGTCTGGTCAGACAGCAACAGATAGTTAAGAGAATCAGAGAAGATATATGTAGACTAATCACATTTTAGGGGCTTCCTGGAGGTTGTAGCCAGAATTTAATGACATAAATAGCTGTTGGACATTAACAGCATTAAAAATCTCAGGAAAAAAAAACCAAAAACAAAGGAAAAATAATTTCAGTTTCTTACCTTTTTCAATTATGTTTGCATCCTGAAGTTCTTGCTTTCATAAGTAAGGATGAAACGGAGGATTAGAGGTGTGGCCAGTAGAGATATTGTCTCACTGATAAGAGAACAAAACATTTGTAGCAACCTTGATATTACTGCAGGAAAAAAAAGTGTAAAAACTGCTGCCGTTACAGTCAGTCTCTCTCATTGTAAATATATGGAATTGAATTTCATATGCTGATGACTGCGTATTTTCTGAACTGCTCTTCTCTTTACATATCTAGGCTGATTATACTCTTGTTAATGAGGAATGACAGTGGAGATATATAAAAAAAATCGTTCTCTGTCTGCTTTACCTGTATTAGTCTCAGTGGTAGTGAACCACAGGTTTTGTTTTTTTAATGACAATTTCTTCAGGGTTCTGTTATCTCGGTTGTTAAGAATTGTGTCTCTCAGGAAACACTGTTAGGATGTACTTGCTTGTGTAAAATACCTGTTCTGCTAGTTTGTGATCACTGTGCATGGAGTAGCAACAAGAGGGGAAGGGGAATCACGGAATGGGTGAGGTTGGAAGGGACAACAGTGGCTCATCTGGTCCAACCTCCCTGCTCAAGCAGGGTCATTCTAGAGCACCCAGCACAGGCTTGTGTCCTGAGGGTTCTTGACTATCCCCAGAGAGGGAGATTCTACAAAGTGCCTGGACAATCTGTTCCATTGCACGTCACTGTGCAGTAAAGAAATTCTTGCTTGTATTCAGATGGAACTTCTTGTGTGTCAGGTTCTGTCCATTTTCTCTTGTCCTATTGCTCAGTACCATTGAGAGGAGCCTGGATCCATCTTCTTGGCACCTTCCCTTCAGGTATTGACAGACATTGATGAAGTCCCCTCTCAGATGTCTCTTCTCAAGGCTGAACAGGCCTAGCTCCCTCAGTCTGCCCTTGTAAGATAGATGCTCCAGTCCTTTAATCATCTTCATTGCTCTCCTCTGGACCCCCTCCAGGAGCTCCATGTCTCTCTTGTCCTGAGGAGCCCAGAGCTGGACACAGCACTCCAGGTGAGGCCTCACCAGGGCTGAGTAAGGGGTAGGATTCCCTCCCTCAGCCTGCTGGCAATGCCCTTCCTGAAGCCCCACAGGATCCCATTGGTGTTCTTGGCCACCAGGACACTCTGCTGGCTCATGGACAGTTTGCTGTCCACCAGGACCCCCAGTCCTTCTTTCCAGCAGGTCATTCCCCAGCCTGTGCTGGTGCAGGGGGCTGTTCCTCCCCAGGTGCAGGACCCTTTGCTGCCTTTGTTGAATTTCAGATGGTTCCTTACCCATCTCCCCAGCCTGCTGAGGTCCTTCTGAAGGGCTGCACCTCTGGGGTATCAGCTGCTCCTCCCAGCTTTGTGTCATCAGCGAATGTGCTGAGGGGGCATCTAACACTTCATCTAGATCATTGATGAGTAAATAAACAGTGTTGTGCCCAATATTGAACCTTGTGGGACACCACTAGGCTTCCAACCAGACCCTCTGCCACTAATTAGAACCCATTTCAGTGTCCATTTCTCCACTCCACACTTCCTGAGTTTGCCTATGAAGATATTGTGAGAGGCAGTGTCAAAAGCCTTGCTGAAGTTGAGGCAGACAACATCCATTGTTCTCCTCATCCATCCCAGCAGATGTTTTCATCAAAGAAGGGAATCAGGTTGGTTAAACATGATTTACCTTTACTGAATCCATGCTGAATACCCCTGATGACGGAATAGTTAAAAGATATTTTGGATTCTTTCTCTCTTTCTTTTCTTCTTTCCTTTTCTTTCTCTCCCCAACCCTCCCACTCTCTCTTTTTCTCTTTCTCTCCTGGATAAAAACTACCATTATTTTGGCTGTTGATGATGGTCCATAAATGGAAGAATAGGAAAGGGTAAAAACAAATAAGAGTGGACCTTGGAAAAGGTCTTTGAGAAAATATAGAACCTTATATACCAAACAAAAAAATAATTGCATCTGTGCAAACATTTATTTCTGAAATAATAAATAAAATAATTTTTGCCTTGTGTGGAATTGTTCACATGTATGTAACAGTGTAGTAATGTGAGTATGGATACATACAATCTGTCAGTTGTTGGGGTGTGAAAACAAGTAGAGCATTAGGGTCTTTTTAACTTTTTTTTTTTGTATTCTACCCTGGCCAACTCATCTTGCCTGATCTCATTATGCTAGCAGCTGTATGTGTGGGGAGCTAAAGGATTAATGAATCTAAGAATACTTTTTCCACTGGTGGAAGGCAATTATTAATGCAAATTAACAGCAAGACAGCTATGAGTTTGGAATAGACTAGATATGCTTGTAGGTGACAATGTACATAAGACCTGGTACAGCTAAGGGTCACTGGAAAAAATGAATCGCCAAAGAGCTTCATGAGTACCGGAATTTAGAACACCTCATTTCCCAAGGTTTTTTATGCCATGACTGGACTGTTTACTGGGGCTGGAATATCATATAATGCATCTCCCTGCTTCATACATCTGCTCTTTCCCAAGCTGGTTTTGTGATGTCTCACAGAGATGAAATAACACAGTAGGCTTTTTGCTTAACTTGTTGAAGAGTCACTAATTTGGAATCCTATTTTCCACTCTAATAATTTTTAATGAAACTGTAGGAATTGTTTGGTTTTAATAGGGTTTGAAATTGACTTTTCAAATTTTTGAAAATTTTTGACTTTTCAAATTGACAAATTTTTATTCTGGGTAATGTGAAAAGGCAGGCAGACAGTGCAAGTGGGAAACAAGGATGAAAAGATAAATAGTCCTAAACTCACTGTAAAGGGATTCTGTTTATCCAGACTCTGATAACTTCACAGATTAAATGGAGAAACCGTCCCTGTCACAGCATGGAAGTGAAGACTAGTAATGGATAATTCAACTTTTAACATAGCATTTAAAAGAGTTACTGTTTCTGAATATTTCTTCAAAATCTAAGTTTTAGCTAAGCTTTACTATTAATGTGTTAAATTCTGAATTGCCTTCAGGAAGTTCTCAGAGGTTACTGCTTTTGTCTCTGTGGTGAAATGAAAAATAAAATAAAACTACCCCTCAACTATCAACATGACATTCACATCCAGCAACTTCCCTAAGTCTTTGCTAATACCTGTGGTTTCTTCCAGTGGTGTAGAGGAGCTGCTGAGGGACTTGTGTTAAATGGCAGTGATTTGAAAAGACTACCTTCACTCAATTTCTGCCCATTGTCACCAGTGTGATGGGGAGGCTTAAATCCCTAGCCAAGATCTTCCCTGCAAATCTCCTGCCATTCAACAGGAATCACTTGAATACCTAAAGCTTGTTTTGCCATAAAGCTCTTGACAGGCAGAGCTGTTAACTTTTTCCCACTCATCTAGGAAAACCACATTCTTGAATGGCATATTTTCTGAACAATGCATTACCTTGTTTAGTGTGTGGCCTTCCTTGGAAAGGAACTATTACACATTGACAAAATGAAAAAGATATTAAGTGTGAAATGTTTTGCTTATAAAAGAAGTCACTGAGTCATGATCCAATTCTGATTTGTAGCTGCTATATGTAATAATATTTTCATTGAAGTAAACGTTACTACAGTGGTTTGGAAACTGCATATGAAATTAGTTAATCAGAACATTATAATGTCTCTTATCTAGCCAAGGTCATTCTAATGCAAAGAGGTAAAAAGTTCCATCTTTAATAATATAGTAATTGCAACAGACAAAAATACAAGAAAAAGATACATGTATGTTGGTAGGCTTTGTTTGTTTTTGTTTTTTTTTTTTTAATGAGTAATGTGGAGGGACCAACCTCAGGTTGTCATTAACCTCCAAGTAATGCTTAACAATGCTTCTTGCACAAGTAGTTTTATTTCAATAAAGTCCTGATATTTTGAGACTTCATGTTTTTCATTTGAAGTCTGCTAGAAAGTTTCAGACCCTAAAGGGGAATAAATTCACTCATTTCCTAACCTAGTTAGAGGGCTGGAAATAGTGTTTAAAACAGAATTTTAAAATAAATGGCTATAATTCATGCACTTCCTAATAAGTAAAATTCATGAATTGGAACAACTAATACTCTAAAAATAACATAAAAATAGAGATAGTTTTATGAAATAAATGAGTACAAACCTAATTCTGTAAGAACATACTCTATTAGGAGACCTTTTACAGAGTTGCATTAGAAAAATGTTGACCATTTTATTATTAAAACCTAGTTCCCCTTTAAAAAAAAGGCCTATAGTTTAAAAGATAATCCTAATCACATGCACATTTTCATGATCACTGGATTTAAAAACCCCCAAACAAATCTAAACCTGACTCTATGCCTATATACTGCTGAATGACTACAAAAGAAGAGAGAACAAAAGCTTATTTTGTAACCCATCTTATCACAGAGACATTATTTGCATCATGTTGGTATTTTTTTCCTTCCTGTATTGCAGAAGTCTCGTGCATAGAAAACATGATATTTGCTTTCTTTTTTCTTCTATGATTTTATTTTTACAAATAGGGTCATTCAGACTATCATTATGAATACAAATTCTTCTGAGCTCTTTGAAAAGGACAAGAATGGCGGGATATGCCAGGAATAATGAATGTCAAATGTTTCTTGTAGCTAAAATAATTCTTGTTTCCTCTGCAGTTTAGAGTTGCAGCTTTGTAGAACTCATACAGTCCATAAAATTTTCTATGTCCAAAAATTCATCTCCAATTAGGAAGATTTCATCTTAGTTTTGTATACATATGTACATATGTTATATACCTGGACCATAGAATCTATAATTTGTTTCCTGCTTCTAGATTTCTCCAAATAAATAGTAGATTAGGAAATACCAAATATTTTGATTTGAAGGAAAGGGAATACTCATAAGGAATATTGCTACATTAGTCTTGACTCCATACCAAATCAAGGCTTAAACAATTGGGCAATATATGTGAATACAGATGTATAAATGTTAATATCTAACATGTAAAAATATATGTTCAGGCAGTATTCTGGATAAACCTGTTCCACCTTGGAATACTTTATTTCTTAAACATCAAATTATATTAAGTGCTAGATATGAAATACCAAGAATCTCAATGAACATGATTATTTTGTTCCAGCAGACATTATGAATGTTATGAAAAAAAAAATACTTCGAATATGGAATTCCTGATGTATTCTCCTAATTCCCATTTAAACTGCAGCATGAGATAACTTCTGCTCATCTTACCCACAACAGTAGTTGTCAGTCAGAGTTTATCCAGTGTTCCTGATAAATGAAAAAACCTTCAATGAGCAGTCTGTGAAATACTCCGCTTTTGCACCTAGGGCAAGTAGATATTAAAGATGAGGTGGAACATGATGATACATTGGGAATAAAGGAGATGCCCCCTTTCTTTTCCTTTCCAACTGACCTCACTTTATCCCAGACAAAGTTTGTCATTCTGTCTAGAGGACAATGGAACACCGTGACCCTGCCTCAAAATATCATGTCCTTTTTCCGCAGTTTAACATTATTTCTTTGCGAATTGTGTTAAAAAAAAACAACCCAAAACCAAAAAAAAACTTTCCTTAGGAATACTTTTTAAAATATTTTTTTATTGATGCAAATATATATTTTGGCTATTTCTTGTGAAAGAAAAAACCCAAAGCAAAATAAAGGACAGTGCTATGCTCTTATAAGAATTGACCTTTCAGATACAGTTGAAAAGGAGGTGAAATTCTGTGAAGCTAAATGAGCAAATATAAAAAATGATGGTAAGAACAAAACTAGAGAGAGCTCACAGTGGATCCAACTGCGTGGAAACAATCTGTAAGAGATTGAGAAACTGATACTAATATAAGCAAACTATGAATTCAATGCACAATTAAAAGCAAGCACATCACATTACAAAGCGTATGGATATATGGTATAAAGGAATCTTAAAATGTCTTAACAAAAATGTTAAAGTGTTGAAATATCTCTGACTTGGGCAAGGGTTAAGAGCTATTCACAAGCATTTTAAAGCACCTGGATGTGTTCACCTAATTAATGAAGGTCCTCTGTGATTTGTGTTTCTGGTTTTTTTAATTGCCATGTGTCCCTAAATCCTCACTCTTTCCTTCCTGAAATCTTCAGCAAAATCAATTAATTTAGGAAAAAGAGCTCTCCTTTTTCCCATGTACAGACTTGCCTGGTCTGTTTGGACATGCTTGTTAAATTAAAAAGGTGAGTCTTTTGACCTGTACTTTGAACTAAATCTGAGAAAGTAATTACTGGTCTTAGTTAGACAGCTGAGTAGAGTGAAGGAAAATTAAAAAAAAAAAAAGCATCTTACTGAAGCATGCAACAAAGAACATCGATCTTGGGGGTCTAATAAACCAAATACGGCCTTACATTGGGCTGTGTTGTGTTGCTTCTCCATGTCTGTATTTTTTTTAGTTCCAGTTATGATAGCTTTATTTGCTGAGGGAACTTTATTCTCTGCTCTGCAGTCTGGAATGTTGACTGTCTTTGCTGCCTAAAAATGCAGAGCCAAGAATGTTGGTAGGCACTCTTTTTGTATGTGTTATACTTTACTGGAGTTCACTAGAGAATTAAAACTAGTGTGTCCTCCTCTTTGGTAGGATTTGGCCCCTCAGCCATCCTGTTTAATTGGATTTTGATTGAAGTTCTGTATTTTGTAACTAAATACAAGATTTGAACTGCGTATTTATAAGTTTTGTTACGTATAGGTCAGCCTGGATAACACCATCCACATTTCAGTCTCCAGCAAACTTTTTTGGAGCTGAAATTCTGTAATACCATTTTGATGCATCTCACTCCCTTTTATCCTCCGCCTCCTTTTCTGGGATCATTTTTCCCTTTCTCATGCATAAATGCACACTCCCACAGACAATAACTCCTGCACCAAGAAAGCAGAAA
Source organism: Poecile atricapillus (assembly GCF_030490865.1). Lineage (NCBI taxonomy): Eukaryota > Metazoa > Chordata > Aves > Passeriformes > Paridae > Poecile > Poecile atricapillus. The sequence goes on from NC_081252.1 coordinate 45,304,733, forward strand.
GCTGCTCTGAGTCATCTTGTTTATTGGCCTAAGTGCCAATATGAGGTGAAAGTAGACTATGGAAGAGGGGGTGGTCTTCAAATTAGTCTAGCACTAATGTCATTTAAACTGAAACAAAGTGTTGAAAAATGGTCAAATAAAAGCTGGAGAAACACCTTTGACTGGAGTCATAGGGTTTTTTTGTTGCTGTTGGTGGTGTGTTTTTTTCTTTTATTGTATGAAGGAACTGTAATCTAAACTCTAGAGACTTCCTCTGAAGGAATGGCCTGCATTCAATTTCAAGGTAGCATAAAAAATCTGGAAATAACTTCTGAAATTTCTTTAATACATGGTGGAAAGATCAGCCCTGTGTATAATCTTCTGTATACAAGCTGCAACTGAAGTTCCATGATTTTCTTTCAGAATGCTAATAGCTTTCTCCTATCAAATTTTCTATTTTTATATGCAAAGTATTTTCATAATACAAAACAAATTAATTTTTTAGTCTCTGTCCATGCTATAAACATACCAAAAGTTATATAAGCCAAACATAAGCTGGTAAAGCAGGATGAGAAAATATGTAGAAAAAGCAAGACCATAAACTTTCTCTAACCCAGAAATATCATTGTTATGTTCTAAAGCCTGTGTTTCCCTTATGAAAATTAGGACATCTTCGTTTGACATAGGATTATTTTAAGGTAATATTGTGTGTCCTGTTCAGCAAATGCCTTGAACAGGATGGCAAGTAACCATAATACAGTTCTTAGGTATGCCTTCATTCTTAATTTGTTTTGTTGTAGGTCAAAAGCTGGGGATATATTAATTACTTAACTGACCTTCTAATTAACAGTGACCTCAGTGATCTCAGTGAAAAGTAGAACTCAGTGTCAGTCTGTGTGGGTGTCTGTGCATTGCCCAACTTTGTCTGTGCAGAAAAGGGAGAAGATTCCTCCTGTCTGAAAGTGAAAGAGATTGAGCACAGTAGGGATGGGTATGAATATGTGTGACTGACAACAAGCATGGGTCAGTGCATGGGATGAAGGCAACTCAGGGTCTCCTCCTCCTCTGCAGAATAATGTTTTCTTGTCTACCAGGCTATTCAGTTCCATTGCCTTGGTAGGACAAAACTACTCTTCCTCTAAGTGTAGAGTTTGCATTAACTAGATGACAAAAAAGAAAGTTGTATTTTTTTTTTCTCAATTATTCTCTAACTTTAGAAGAGTGCTATGCAAGCTATTTTTACATTAATGAACAGTCAACCACAGACAATATGTTTAGAGATGGCTGTAAAATTTTGAAGACAATATTAAGCTGGACACATTTTTCCCATACCTCATTTAAAAAAAAAAAAAAAAAAGAAATTTCTTTTAAGATTTAATAAATTGTGTTTCATTACTTTGTAGCGATACCGAAACCTTGTGTTCAAAGCAGTCAAAAATAAAAATACTAAAATCCACAACAGACTCTCTGTCATGTCCTTTCCCCCTTGAGCCCATGCAAGCAATCCTAGAGTTATAGCATATCTCTCAAGCTGCAAGGGACCCATAAAGATCATTGATTCCAACTCCCTGCTACTCTCTGACCTACCTTGAACTAAACCATATGACTGGCAGCATCTTCCAGATGGAGCTTGGACTGTGGCAGGCTTGGTGCTGTGACCACCCATCTAGTGAAACAACCTTTTCCTTCATTCCAATCTGAACTTCGCCTGATGCAGCTTCACTCCCTTGTGTCCTACTTCTAGTCACCAGAGAGGAGATCATCACCTTTCCTCTACTGCCTCCCTTCAAGATGGTGCAGACTGCCCTCAATCTTCTCCAAGCTGAACAAGACAAATTATCAGGGAATTCCATGGATTGGGAAGAGTCCAAACAGACCAAGACACAGACCAAAGAGCCTGGTACTTACTGCATGTTATGTTTCCAGTGTTAGGAACCTCTTTTAAACATTTACTTTCCTGAAACTTGGAAATTTGACTACTAAGCATATTTCTGATGGAGCACAGTATATTTTAATATAATTGCTGACTAATCTGAATTTACTCAAATGCTACAACTATTAAAGCATAGAATTCTTCAGTACATAATGGCTTGTATCAAAAACGTTAGTAAAAGCTCTGGCTTATAGAGTTCTTTATTATCTACATGAATTTGAATAGTTGTTCTATCTCTGACTCATCCCACTTCATTAAAAGCTCAATTGCATGCAGCACCTCTGGGAATAAGGGCCTTTATCATAAATGGAAGAAAGCATAAGCCAGGGAGTGCTCATAGTGGTTCTACTGGGTCAGAACATGCTTCTCCCTTAAAAGCTCACATTCCATTGCTTACATATTGTCATTACTGTAATTCAGCTGATTTATTGCTACTGACACTGTTGTCATGGTTACCTTAATATTTTTCATGCCAAATCAAATATTAATAAAGAAAATTTTTTTAATTTGCTATACAAAAAAAGAGGATATATATATATTATTGAAGTGGGGGGGGGGTTAAATACTAAAAATAGAGAAGCAGCTAATTCCGTTTATATAGTAATTTACATACCAACTCTTAAAAATTGATTAATGGAAGTAATTTATTCAAGACATTCTCAATGACCAGACTCCAAAATTCTCCTGCAATTAAACAGTGTCAGCAGCATATACTGAATGTTCCACAATCACTCCTTTTTTTTCTCTATGAAAATGCACACAATTTTATTTTTCCTGCCCTGTTTTGACAAAAGCTACAAAGCTCTCCATTTCCAAGGATAATTTACAAACTGCTTTATTGTGTGAGCTCTCTATTAGCTGGAGAAAAATATCCTGTGCCCAGCTATTATCTACTTATATTGAGAATGGGCTCCAGGATATGTTGAATAGAGACCTTTGTGGCCAGCAAAGTGTAAGGATAAATTCTTCAGAATTAACGTTTTTGATCATGAAAATTGACCCTACATGGATATACTTTGAATTTGAGATTTCATCCCCCTCATTATGAAAGTTTCATATTTGAAATAGTTATGATGGGTTTTTTTGGACAAAACCTGACAATATCTGCAGTAATTGTTGCTAAGCAGAAAATGATACGCAAGAGACATAAAGTTAGCAACAAATATGTTCTCAGATTCCTTTTAGAATTTATTACAGTAACCTGTTCTAAAATGAAATATTTTAAACTTGCATTTAATGTCTTTTCACAGACTCACCTTTCTGTCTTATATACAGCCACTATGCCACTGAGGAGCCAGCTTGAACATCAACTCTCACATCTTGAGATGACCTCCTCGTTTATTATTGCTTTTGTTTAAATTACTCCATTCATTCTCGAATATCTTCCACCATTTTATGGGGAAAACGCCACTGTGGCACACTTAAGAAATGTTCCTGTTGTTCATTGAGAACTTATAAAACTGGTAATTAGATGAAGGCTAACCTACTCAACCTTGTATTTGCAAATTTTATCCTAATTAAGGGGAAGGTAGTTTCTAGTGCCACTGTCACTTGAGATGTTGCAGTGCTTGAAGAACAGGAGTATGAATTTCTCTACATTTTAATATTAATGTAAAGACCAGAACACCTTATTCTGCTTCTGTACTGGAGAAAACAATTAGCTGTAAGGATTTGCCTAATGATGTTACATTTTTTAAAGTAATCTTTATTAATTTTTTCAAGCTCAAGATTTCTTCAGAGACTAAACCAAGCAATTAATTTTGTTGTAGGCGTTTTGATACAGACTCTTGTTTATCAGAGTAAATAGTTTACAGACATCCTTCAGGATGTATATAATCAGGCTGCAGAGGCTGATTGAATCTACAGGACTTACCTGGGATATGTCCTATAAAGCAGAGTTTTTCTCCTGTCAGTGTGTAAGTACAGAAAGGGCATGCATGGTATTTTTACATGGTCGATTACAGGACCTTTTACAATGTGCCAAAAATAAGTTAAAATTCATTCATTTTTAAACACTTAGCTGTAATATTGCTTTGTGTAATTTGATTTGGTATTTGTTTCTATAAGTAACTACTTAACACTTTGCTGTTAAAGCATTTATAGAAATTGCAGAAGACTGGTTTTACTTTCATTGTGTGGTAACTGGTGCTAAATTGGATAGATAAGCTTTAGATAGGAAATTTTACCAATAAAATATATTCTATTTTTTTTCTCTAAATATGGTTATATCTTGCAAATAAATGATAAAAATTTTGGATTTTTTCCTCCTTCTATGTAAAACAAAATCAGAGCTATCTTTTCCTTGGAGACACTGAGAAAAAGTGGCAGATTCTGAATATTGTCAGTTATGTTGCCCCTACAGTCACACCTTCAGGGACAGGACTGATACAATTCTCAGTGAGGCACAGATACACAGTGACATTTTTCAAAACATGTAGTGACTTTTAAGGGAGATTCATGTTGTCTTAAATCAACACCTGAAATTATGGGTGGTATTATTGCTCAGATGCAGCATTTCATTGGCTGTTCCAAGGAGGAGTTTTCTTTATGTACATTTTTTAATGTGTAGGTATGACAGAAATATAACTCTGAATATTTTACTCATTTTGAAAAGAAATAGGAAAAGGGTCTTCAGAACTCATTAGGTTTCTCTCTTTTTATTTCTGCTAATAACCTTAGTAATAATGTCTAATAGCAATTCTGATATTCAACTTTTATTTCCTCTCTGTATCGCTTGTTTCATTAAGCATAAGATGTTCATCCTGGAAAGATATACCCAGCCTCAGAAAAACTTTAATTTTGCTATTTTGACACAGAGGTCTTCTTAGGTATTTTAGGTCTTCTTAGCTATATTTAAGAAAAAGGATGTGTTCAAAAGTTGATAATTTTCTCAACATTATGTTTTTAATGAATGGGCAAAGTAATGGTGTATTTAGTCTTTTTTTCAACCATCAAATACTAGCCAGAGGGTGACCTTAAGCAGGTATATGTGTTAGGAGTCTGTCATTTTAGATATTGCAAGGTTTTTTTACATCATGCATCCTAAATCAACATCTATTAGCTTGTGTGTAATTTGCCATAATAGCTGCAAAAAATGTGAAGTCAGTGCTTAGCTCTGTGTCCTGAGCTGCAGCTTTGATCTCAAAGTAATCCACCCATCACTGCACGCCTGACTAGCTCAGTTGTACAGAGATGCTGTTATTCATGTACGAAAAATGTGTTGACAGCTAGAGAAGACATTCATTAAAGATAGTTACGTTGTTTAGTGAAGTCATGTATGTTTTCATTTATTTTTGTTTCATTTAGTCAGAAAATGACAGTGGAACTGGACTAACTCAAAATTCCATATGATCAGCCACATCTATACTGTATGCATACACATATATAGGTATATTTTTGGAATATGGATATATAGATGCTGATATATTGAAAACTTCATTAAAATATAATCTATTTCACAATATAATCTATAAGAAACTATAGAGATCAACAATAAATCTTCCAACTATTTTTTTTTTTTTTGGCATACTCATGTGTAGACATGTTAGAAAATATTGGGTTGTTCTTGCATTCCTGATTGTATCCTAATCATGTATCTGATTGTATCCTAATCACTACAAGATTATCACTGACATCTTAAAAATATATGCTTGGTGAGAGTAAAATTATTGTAGCCTCTGCTCACTTCTCTGCAACCTTTCTTCTCTTTTAAAGACAAGATGTAAAACAGTGGATTGGGTATGAAAGGTTCTCCTCAATGAGATTCACTTCCAGCAAAGGTGCTGCAGAGTTGCCTCATTTAATCATATTTTAAAAGGCACTGAATTTTGCATGAAGTTCCTTTGTTTGTCCAGACCTTGATCAATAGAAATAGTACATCTGTACCTGAGTTTCTGCAGTCAGCTCTTGACAGCTGACTATGGGACAATCTGGAAAGCTGAATCTTTGTCTTTTACAGAGTAGGCAGTAAAGTTTCTTGATAAATTTATAATCACTCAAGCCAATTTCCATTCAAAAAATATCATGCTGCTTTTAGCTTAAAAAAGTTTTGCCTGCATCTGAGACCAAGTGCATAAGGAGGGAACTCACTGCTTCTTCTAAGCTGCAGACAAATTTTTGTTTGATATATTTTCAAATGTTCTCCATACACATTCCACATTATCTTTTTCTGTTGTTATGATAATAGTGCAATAATATACACTTTGACACTATAATTGCTTATATAGTCTCTTAGTTCAGAATGATCATTAATATGCTAATATGTCTGTTGGTTGTCAAACTTACAATTTAACTTCTCCTATATTTCTTCTGCAAGTCTATTTTCAGGAGAAAGAACTAAATCCCATTATCCTATACTGTATTATTTACAAAAAAAATGTTTAAATCAGACTTGTTTGTATCAGTTAGTTTTCATAACAATAAGTTGTTATGACGTGGAAAAGAATTTATTTGCATTAACACACATAACAAAAAATCAAAATAATCCTTGATGACAAAAATTAACAGGATACATTTTTTTTCCCCACAGTAAAATAAAATGGTGCAAAAAGAAAATCTTGGCTTTTCTTTTTCTTTGACTTTATAGATCTGCTCAGAATTTTAAAATAAAACCTACTGTTAATATTTCATTCATATATTACAATTTTATTTTCCTTTCTCAATTATTTTGCCAGGTACACAGTGCATTCTCTGAAGAGAGTGAATAGTAAGTGTTTTTTGTAGGACACTTCTAGAGGCTGAGAAGTAAGACTAAATTAAAAGAAGATAAGTGTTGAAGATTAAGGAGGAAAAGGACAGGAAAGCAGTTTTCTTCAGCTGGAAATGGTTGAATGGCATGTTGCCATTAACAATATGATTTCATTTTGCACAGAGTGATTCCAGGTTTGGACTTCAGGAGTTCAAAGTAGGACAAAGAATTGCACAGACTTCATAGATCTGGTCTTTTGTCAGATAGTGCCCTAATGAAAAAACAAATGCATTGTGACTGAGGACAGTAAATAGGACAAAATCCCCTACAAATATAGCTTGGAACACTTGAAAATATGTTATTTTGCAGTAATTTGAAGCCCAGGACTTGGCATTTCCCCTGATGGTTGACTGTTCAGTTTTGAAAGACTGATAGAGTAATTTCTTGACTAATTAAGTTGCTCTTTCTGCTCCAGTCCAAACACTGAAATGATAAATCCCAAATTATGGGCTTTATTAATCTTTCATTCCACAGAGCAGCTCCTTGGATAGACTCCACTGTTTTTCTGTCAGGTCCCTGCTCAGGATCTCTGCTTAATGAGATCTGTGTAATACCTAGGCATAATGATATTGTTCTTCCTGTGGTCTTAATTCAGGCAAATATTCAACTTTAATAGATTAAAAAAATGTTTGAAGAAGTTTACAAGACATGGTCTTAGAGGTTTTGACTTGTAGGCTTGTGAGAGTGATGAGTTAAAGGGTTTATCTTAGTCAACTATTGGTTTGTTTTCTTTGCTTGTGTCTGGGAGAATAGTGGGCCTTGCAGCAACACTCAGAGCTGTTGATCTGAAGGCCACAGAATTTCTTTGGAATCCTGATTCTCCACCCACTGTGCACTAGCATTAATGTAACTAGATATAGTCCAAAGTATCAAAAGAGTTGCCTTATGCCTTCATTTGCTTGTGTGTTGTATATTCATGAGAAAAAAAAGGGCACAGGATATATTTCTAAATATTTCTAAAACATAGATGCAAAAAAAAAATAGGTGCTTTTATCTAAAGCTTCATTCATATTTGAATAAAACTATTAATAATCGTACTAAATAGTCCATGTTCTCCCATTTCCCCAGCATTTTCCCTGTACGTAAATGTACATCAAACATCCTTGCTACAGAAATTTGTAGTTATACTTACTCTTTGAGTTTACCCATGTCAAGATATTTCTTTCCCAAACACCAGACCTAAAAATAGAAAGATCTGTGACGCTGTTGTACAAGTTGAAACAGAAAAATGGGATAAATTTACATATAGATAAAATTTTCTGCATGTGTTAAAAAACATAAGACAAAGTAATGACTTAAACAAATATACTGGAGCTTGTGTTAAAAACATAATTGTTTGCTTTAGTTGAGGGAAGAATAGTAAGGAATGTGTATATCAGTACTATAATTAAAATCTTCATGGCAATTCCTCCCTTCCCACTTTTGATAATCAAGAATAAAGTGTGAATGTCATCTGAAAAAATTGTTAAGTGTTCTAATGGGAAAATTCTGAAACTTGAGTATGTCTGTCAATAAAGTCAAGTTATTAAAAATTAGTAATTATTAACATGTTTTAAATCATCGTTTAGCTGTGAATAAATTAAGAAATCAATTATCAGGAGATAATGCTAAATTGGGATTATTTTAAATAATTTAGAGTCATTAAGTAGAAAAAGACACTGATGAGTATCTCCAAGGAAGACATCATTAGCAGGTGATAATTAGCGTGACTATGGAAATCTAGGCTGACATCTCCCACCTACACTACATGAGTAAAGGAAGCTTTGCCTGTAGCTACAGTTGTCCTTTATCTGTATGCTCTCAGGAAGGAGAATCTTTGAGCAGGCTGTCTACCTCAGATCTTTCAGCTGTTCATTTCCTTGGTGTTTAAAAGGTATAGAGATACTGCATAATTAAGATGCCACCAGTTTACAGAAATAGTGTTTCTGTATAATATCTGATATTAATTTGGTAGATTTCCAGTGTTGTTGAACTACAGATATGCTGGCATTTTAACAGAATCATAGAATTAACTAGATTGGAAAAGACCTTTGAGATTATCGAGTCCAACCTATGACCTAACACCACTTATTCAATGATAATGGTGTGAGCAATATAGCTAAATTAAATTAAAATTAGCTAAACTAATTATTATTCAAAATCCAAACTTTATAAACTGAATGAATATGTATCACTGTAGACAGAGTGATAAAAAGCCTTTGTCAAAGATGGGAGTGACTCTACATTTTGTAGTGTTTGACTTTTGGGTAATGAAATTGAGGAAAAAAGGCAAAAATTTTATAAACTCAGCAGGATCAGAAATTTTTATTTCCTTACACCTGGATTGTAAATCATTTTATTGCTGGTCAGAGGTGCCACCAAGGACTGAGATTTAAAACAAAATTAATTTTATCCAAGATGCATCAATTTTGGGGTAGCTTATTTTGGAGACACATTTTAAGTCTATAAATGAGAAGTTAGTTCCCAACATGAGTAATATCTAAAGGCCAAACTTCTAAAGGTATTTGAATAGTTATTCAAAATGGTTGAATGTACTTTGTAAATAACAAGAGTATAAAGACTTCTGGTTTAAGTGGTCACACAAGACATTGGGTGAATATTTCTGGGACTCTGGATTCTGATGGTTTTGAAAATCCAGACACAAATCTTCTGATTGCAGTAGATGGTTTCTGTAAAATTAAGTCATTTCAGAGGAAACAGGCCACCATCTATCTTTACAGTAAAATTGAAAAGATGGCTACATTTATTCCTAAGAAATATTAGGAGCTTCTAATATATTGGTGCTTTAATGTGCTTAGGAGGAAAACGGTTAGAGAGGAATACAATTTTGACTATCCAAATCTTTGGAGCTGCATTTCAGTACAAATGTTTTCTTACCCACAAATATGCCTATGAAATATGAAGTTTTGCTTCAGCAAGTAGTCTTGAACAATGCACATACAAAGCTGAAGTGCTTAGGCATGTATATAGAGATACATCAAGACTGAGGCACTGTGTCTCCAGGGCACAAAGGGAAATACACATCTTCTTGTTACATCTGTGCCAAAGATCCAGCATCTGCCCCCATATGACAGCAGTCCCTCTGAAAATAACTTTATGCCATCCCCACACATTAAATAGTCATTAGATGAAGTTCTTAAAAAACTGAGATGGAATACAGTAATAACCAGTGTCAGATTTTCAATTCTTCTTTTATGTTTCTAGGGTTTAATTTAATTTTTAGCTATAAGGACTTGAAGATTATCTCATAATTTCCCAACATCAGTTGAGTAGCTCTGTGTGGTCATTTAAACCAGCTGGGCTTTTAAAAGTTTTGTCTGTGCTTTTGACTAATATATTTGTCAGCAAGAAGCCATCCAATAGGCTTAATTTTTCCCTGTTCATTTTCATCAAATTATGCAAATTAAAATCATGTTAAAATGAAAGAAGAAACAGGGAAAGATTTTAAGGTATTTCTTTGACAAATGTACTTGCATAGAATCTTTATTGGGAACGACCAAATTCAGCAGTATTCAGGTTCTTGCCTGGTGCTTGTCACATAACAGTGACACACTTCTCAGGAGAGGTGGGATAAGCCCTCAGCAGCTAAATGCTATGTGTCTTCCTTCAGTGGTCTGAGTGTGCCAAAGAGGCTGTGCCAAGAGATTGTCTGGAATTTTGAGGCTGTATCCTCTCCTCAGGGAGAAAGATGGAGGAAGACAGACCGGTACATCAGCAGAGAGGACTTCTGATCGGCCAGAGGGGCAAGAGGTGCAGCAGGCAGTGACCATGCTCATTAGATCTGCCCTGTCACCAAAGAGCCATCCTAGAATAACAGCCCCAGCTCCAAATAAGTAACTGTTTTCAGATCAACATAGGTTTGCATATCTAAGACAAATTATGGTAAAGCAGAAGAATTAAAACCTAAATTGTTACAATTTTTGATGACGTTAAATATAATTACTTTTAAAATGTGTGCATTGTTTCTCCAGACCTCATTTAATGAAAAATAAAAGGATTGCAAAGTGATTGATTGCACTGCTGTAAGCAATTTAAATCATGACTTTGTCAGTAGAATTCCTTTTTTTCCCTCTGTTACTATAATTTGGCTTTGAATTACATTTTAGTTACTATCACTTTAGGTTAAACTTTAATTTCTATTTTAAATTTTTTAGTTTGAATAAAAAAAAATAAGTTCTTGCTTGTCCCTTCTTTAACAAAATATATGTAATTTCTTTCTTTCAATTTTTTTAAATAATAAAAACTCTAGCATCCTGACTGTGCCTCTGTAGTCCATCTGGTGGGTAGTCCAAAACCAAATTTTTTCAATAAGTGATAACTTGTGGAGCATGACTCAAGCTTGTGACTAAATCATGATGAGCAAATGCCACACCTAAGCTGGGGCAATCCCCAATGCCAATACAGGCTGGGGGGGGGGATGAACTGATGGGGAGGAGTCCTGAGGAGAAGGACTTGGGGGTGCTGCTGGCTGAGAGGCTGGACATGACCCAGCCATGGGCACAAACAGCCCAGAGAGCCAAAGGTGTCCTGGGCTGCATCCAGAGCAGCATGGGCAGCAGGGCAGGAGGGGATTCTGCCCCTCTGCTCTGCTCAGACCCCACCTGGAACCCTGCATCCAGCTCTGGGGTACCCAACATAAACAGAGCCTAAACCTATTGAAGCAATCCCACAGGAGGGCTGCAAAGTTGATTAGAAATGAAGCACCTCTCTGAAGGAAAGGCTGAGAGAATTGGGATTGTTAAACCTAGAGAAGAGAAAGCTTTGAAGCAACCTAATGGCAACCTTCAAGTATAGGAAGGGAGTCTATCAGAAAGTTGGTGATTATTTATGAGGGCATGAGGGCATATGTGGCTTCAAACTGAAAATGAGTAGGTTTAAATTAGATATCAGGGTGAAATTGTTTATTGTGAGGCTGGTGATACACTGGAACAGGTTGCCCAGAGAAGTGGTGGAAGTCCCATTGCTGAAAGTGTTCAAGATCAGGTTGGATGGGTCTCTGAGCAATCTGGTGTAGTAGGTGTCCCTGCCCATGGCAGCAGGATTAGAACTAGATTATCTTTAAGGTCCCTTCTAACCAAAGCCATTCTATGATTCTATGAGACATCCCCATGTATATACTTCTGGTCAGTTTCTGCAATATCATGTAGAATTAGTTTAATATTTACTTATAACTGGAATATACCAAGGATGTATATGTACACATCAAGGAGAGAAATTCAGACTTTGAGTGGCAACTAGATATTGGCAGAGTTAATGACAGTGCAGTGAGTTGAAGCATCAGTTTGAAAAAAGAGCTGCTTCCAGGATGAAAGAAAAGAATTGCTCTGCTTTTCTAGTAACCGTAAGGCTTTCTATGAGAGAGGATTTTGGCTCCCTTGCTGGTCACTGCTGGAGCAGTCTGAATGGTCTGATCCAGGTTTGGGCTGTTAGACCCAAGGTTTTTCTGACATATTTTGTGTAAATCCAAGGAAACGGAACATGTTTATGTTAAATGTATAGCACAGTGTATTAGTGTTCACTAACATTTAGTCCCTAAAAATTTGTTACAGTCATACTGTAATGATTGGTGAGAAACAGGGGCCTTTAGAGGGACCAAAATGAGCCACCATGGCTAAACAGAAAGCACAGGACTACAGAGTTAAAGAATTAAAAACTAAAAATTAACTTAATTTTTAATTTCAAAAAACTAAATTTAAGTCCAACTGAAAAAAGCAGAAAGTAACAGGAACCATTACAGATTAAATGTAAATATATAAAGCGTGACAGAAAGAATTTAAAGAGTCACTTAGGAAAAGCATTAAAAACTTGTAATAAATCCCTTTTACAGATGCAGCAGAGCATGGTGCTTTCAAGAAGGCCTTTAGGGACCAAAAAAAAACAGTTTAGAAAAGATAAGGCTATAACAATGACATAATTTTTTCCATCCATCTGTGAAGGATGTTGAGTTTGCTGGAGCTCCTCCCCAAGTGTGGATGCCCCTTAAACTTAGAGTACAGGTAAGACAAACAAGGACAGAGAATGGGCCATAGGAATAGGAACAAACTGAGTTTGGTTAGTTAGTTAGTTAGTTAGTTCAGTTAGGCTGAGTCGGTGCCCAGCAAGGAATTCTACAGAATATCAAGGATCAAGCAGTCAGACCACTCATTTTGCTATGCAATCTTTTAGTCGTTCTTCAGTATCAAAACCTTGAAATTAGGCTGAAATGTGACACCAATTTTTAAGCAGGATTCCAGACATCTGGAGGAACATGAAAAAATCTGGGGAAATTCTAACTTATAAAATGACAGACAAAAGTCTTTGCAGATATGACCCTAAAAATGAATAGAATTATATGCTCAAGGGACAAAGATGCTATTCTCAGTGACTTGGGAAAAGCAGTCATGTAATTTCTAAATTCAAAATAAAGTACTAAATGAACTTTTAATACTTGCTCTCCTAATGAAGGAATTTTTCAGTCTTGGAGCTAGTTTAAACATAAGAATACTTACATGACACCCAGATATTGTACAGATGCTGGCATATGACATCAATAAAAACAAAATGCATACAAGATTCTGTTTTCTAAAAGAAGGCCTATTGCATCCCTTCTCTTCTTCCTGTTCCATTCATATTCATCACTAAATGTCTGTGTTTGATGAAGAATTGAAATGTACTTTGTATATAAAGGTATGTCAAATGTATACACATACAGACATGGAAAATGAACTATTTCTGCAGTGGTAGCACTATGATTGTTAAAATAAACCCATCTTTTCTTTCCTTTGTGAGTTCCTTTGCTTCTGTTTTCATGGGACTATGCAGCATATTTGTGGCTCACCACAAGGTTTTTTTCTTTTAAGTAGCCCGAGGTGCCTATTGTTCTAATAATAGGCATAGTGGTATTTTAAGATTCATTGACTTTATGACATCTGACAGGGTGGCTTATCTAGTAGCTGCAATAGGTGAGGGCAACCGAAGCATCTTCCATCTTTCACAAGTTTCCACCAAAGATGATGGAATTTCCATTGAAGAAGAGGGGAAAAAGATAAAAAAAAAGCTCTTCATATAGCAAAGAAGGAAATTAAAGAGGAGCTAACAGAGTTACTTTGATTTATTTCTTATCCTGGCCTTCGGCTTGGGTTAATAATTTATATTTCTCCAAAATGTGGAAGCCTCAGCTAAAAAATATACCTTGTACTAAACAGAAAACTGAAACAAATTATATTTCTGTCCCTGAAAATTCTCCAGTATATGTATGGTAGAGTTTAACAAGCATCCTGACTTGGGTTAATACAAATATTTGGGTGAACGTTAGGTAACCTCAATTTAACGTTAAAGTTCAGCATAATTTTATGCTGCACAAAAACTCAAAATGAACACTTCTCATCACTCAAATATTTTGATTTATTTTTTAGTAGTAACTAATTTTCCCTCTAAAACTAATTTGAATGAGATGCAGACTCACCATCTTGCTATATAGAACAATTAAAAGGAGTAATTCACTTCTAAAATTATAGGCTAAAATCCCAACTTCACAGGGACCTAGTAATTAGATTACTTATCCAAGACAAAGTATTGTAATATATTCTCTTCCAAACTACAATATTGTGAGATATTCTTTAGCTTTTTTTCTACAAAAACACTCCTGAATTTAAATTGGAAAAAAATTATTTGCTTTTTGATCTGCTTCTGTGGGTAACGTTCACATAATTTAGAAGTCTCCATAGTAGACCGTATCAGACTTTGAAAAATGAAAGCACCTACTCTTCTACTTAAAATTGTGCCTTCACTGAAACCGGAAGTTAATTTTCTTTCAATTCTATTTTTGACTGAAACAGTTCCTAAAAACTGGATTCAAAGGAGATTTTGCAAAAAGAACAAAGCCAACAAAATATTCGGATAAAATGTGATGAGGAACTGAGGGAAAAACCCAATACTTAAAATGCACTAGAATAGAGTACAATGAGTTTTTGAAGTGTCTAAAGATAGTTGCTTTCTATTCTCAAAACACCAAATGTTTTACTAATTCCATCTTGAAAATCTTCCTACGTGTTGCTATTCATTTGAGGTTAAATCAGCTTTCCTAAGAAGTACGCACTAAAATTGGTATCAAGGAATACTTATAGTTTTGCCATTGGCAATTTATAGCCATTTCCAAAATAAAATTTTAGTCTATATCATTAAGGGTTACAAGGACCTGCAATGTTGTCTACCTCAAAAAAACCCCTTAGGTATTTACAAAACATTTAGAAATTCTTTAGTTCTCTATTCATGCAAAAGTTTTAAACAAATATTAATTTTCCATGGGACCATACACAATCACAAATTCAAGAATATTTAGACATTTATCGAGATTCTTGCCATTGGAGTTATCATTCCAATATGAACATTTGCCTATAGAGTCAAGTAATTCCATGAAATCTTATGTGGTAAATGTAATGAGAAATCAAGATAGAACAGGAGCACAGAATCAGCATTATGTTCATACCTCTTCAGCACATATTGTAATTCATGTCGTATGGTGAGGTCATTTCAGATCAGTCTTTTCTCAAAGTTTGCTCACATTCTTCACATTAATTTTAGTAAGGTAGCTGGCTGATAAAATTAGAGGCCAGCAAATTTTACTGGTGTGAGGAAGAGAAGGAAGCAGCTGCATTTTGCAGAGGAACATGTAGAGTCAGGAAAGCCTGACAGCAGTAAAAAGAGCAAATGGAGTGGGAGAAGGAAAGGAAAATAGTCTAGAAAGGGCCAGAACAGGAAAGCCTATTTGACAGAGAAAACTTCCCAGTTACATAGGAATATGCTTATTTTTATGGAACAGGGAAAGGTGATTGGAAAATATTGATTTAGTTGCCCTCTGCATATCCCTGGGCCAGTCAGAGACTTAGCAGGTCTGTGAAAGGTTCTTTTGCCTCTGATTAAAATTTGAAAATTCAGCTCAAGAGTCCATGGAGGGCCTGAATCCTGATTTTCAGTGTTGAAGTTGTCAAAACCTGTACAGTGTTACTGCAGAGTGATAGAAATTCCTTCATAATACTAGGTTTCATACACCTGTATACATTAACAGTATACATTACTGTATACATTAGCTTTGTCTATGAAACATAAAGCTAATGAATACAGCTTATCTTATTTCCATCTCTATATGTATTTCAAATGAAGACAGGACCACAAGAAGGAAAAAAAATTCTGGAGATGGTCACTACTTGAAAGAAGACACCAAAAATATTCTATAAATCCAATGTAATGTAATAGTTTAAGATGCTTTCCTTGCAACAGGTGCAATTTTGTTTGGTCAGGAAAAAATATAGCACACTCATTCAGAAAATATTCTTTCTTTTGACAAGAATGTATTTTAAAAAAATTCTAAAGTATTTCAGAATTTTACACCTTGTAATGCTCCTACCAATTCTACCCTGACAATACTTATGTGATATTAGCTAATTAATTTGCTCCTTTTCCCTTATTTTCCTAGATCTCACTTTGCATTTGAAAAGAATATAAAATCATGGACCCATTGAGGCTGGAAAAGATCTCTAAGATCCTTGAGTATGATCATTAACCTAAAACAGATATATCTACCACTAAATCGTGTCCTTAAGCATCATATTTACATTTTTTGAACACTTCCAGGGATGGTGATCCCACCTCTTGTCCCACATGCCACCATTTCAGTGAAGAATTTTTTCCTAATATCTAATCTAAACCTTCACTGGTGCAGCTTGAGGCCTAATGCTTGTTGCCTGAGAGAAGAGACTGACCCCCACCTTGATAAAACATTCTTTCAGTTAGCTGTAGGGAGCAATAAGGTCCCCCCTCAACCTCCTTTTCTCCAGATAAAACAATCACAGCTCCCTAAAAGCCAAGAGGCATTAAACCTTACTTTTTGGTAATAATTTATCTTCATTTTGATATAGTTTTAGCCCAAGGGCCTCTTGTTTGATTGTCACTTCAGTAATTTACTGTCATTTATACTTTAAGTAGCACTTTTCTCCTAGGAAACTGCAATCCTAATTATGTTTGACAGTTAATTTGGGGACAAGAATTTATCTTTAGAAATTTTTTAGAATAATATTAAAAAAAAACCCATCTATAAGTTTAATTGGAAACTTAGACAATCATGTTGTATATTTGTGGTTAATAGTTTAGACTGGAATTAATTTTGCTTTTCATTGGCTTCCAGGCCGAAGAGAAGGAAGATATATTGACCCATAATGTTATGCATTCTTTGAAGTACTCAAACCTTTTTTCATACAAAAAGCTGCCAAAAGCCCAACAGTAGTAGAGTGGAGACTGGTGGAGAATTTAATACATATTCACCTATTACATGGTCATCTCCAAGGGACTGAATCAGGAAGACAAACTCAGGTCTAATTTCAGGCTTGGTGCTTGCTGTAGGTATGATTAAATGATGGAATGAGAGTGGAAAATTCAAGATGGTGCATTGTAGCTGAAGAAATTAAGAGGAGCAAAATATAACCAAGACAAAAAATCAAAACAGAACAAATAACCTTAAAACCCTTACAAATAAATTGTTTATTTTTGAAGTTAAATGTCATGTTTTTCCTTAGATATTGATTATTTAAGAATTTCAGCTTTCTTAAGAAACAAGAAACAAACTCAATTTCACTCATCATTACAGAGAAATATTGCAGATATGCTATCATAATGGCCCAACGACCAGCTAACCTATGAAAAATGCTCTCTCTCCCTATAAACTTTGTTTTATAATCTTAGATGATCAGAACAAAAGCAATACTATGCTTAAACTCAGCATCTTCTTTTCAATTGCCATGTCATTTTGGCTTAGGAAATAGGCTGATTAGTATTGAAGATGTGAACTGTGTTGCTTTGGAACTGCAACCATCTGACAAGATTGATGAGCAGGTGGGTTTCTGTGGTACATTCTCCTGCCCAGCTTCATTTAAAAATGGTTGCAATAAGGGATCTCACTGGAACTGAAAGTGAAAAATTGAAATAAGTCTCTATCCAGAAAATTCACGGTAGCACATTATGTCTTCCAAGCCATGACCCAAGTAGATGAATTTGAAAATGAAATGCTCCAAGTTAAGCTTGCTTCCATTGTTATACAGATGACCTTAATGTCTAAAAGTGGACCTTCCTGAGGCCAAACTTGGCACATGGAGACTTTGGCAAAATGTTAGGTGTATTGATGCTGTTAAATATTGACTGTATCCAGTGTTTATATGGTGAGTGTTGAACATGAAGGAATGTCTCTCTCAATTTGTTTTGGAACAACTGAATCCCTGTTGTACAAACCTAAAAAATAGTTGGTTGAAATAGTTTCCAACAAATCTCTAAATATATTTTTAATTAAGCCCAGGGCTACTCACTAGAACACTGTGTTTTCTCTTTAAACTTTTTACTCTGCCAGCGCCTTTCTCCAGTGGCCAGTTTACAAACACATCCCTGAAAACTCAAACCTATATTCAGTGAAAAGACTCTCACAGTAGAAGTTTTCAAGTGTTAGGGGAAGAATGATGGGTAAGTCATGAAACTTAGAATTTGATATTTCCCTTTCTGTCACATATTTATTCAGTTTTGGTAGGTTCATTTTTTTTCATTATCTATTGTTGAAATGAAAGAAACATTCAGGAGACCACCATGATCTCTTAAGTTAGTCATTATTTTAAGTTATGGGATTACAGCAGTGCCTGAAACCTCTAGAATAACCCTCTGATGTATTTACAAAACCTGTTAGAGCGTGTGTACCTTTGTAGTTGACGTCTGGTCACAATAGGTATCGTTCCAGAATTCATGAACTGAATGCACTTCCAAGTGTTCCTGCTTTGTTAACTGAAGCACGGTGATGTCCAGGACATTGAAGCCTCCTGAAGCAGTTTCAGCAAAACAATATATATGGAATAGTTGATAAGTATCCATGTGACAAGACCAAGGGCTATACAGATTTTGTAATTACCCATTTGATTCTCTTCCCTAATGTTGGAGGAAAATAGCTAATTATGGAAAAACATTTGAGAAATCCTGCCATCTGACATTTCTGAATAGTTGTAGAAATCTTTGAAATATGTTTTGAAATGTTAAAGATGACAGTGCTGTCATACACAGCTCTTTAATGTCATGCTGCTAATGTACTTGAACAAGTGTCAGGATTCCAAAAGGCATGCTGGCTTTCCCTGACCCTTAAATTCTTACAAAGACTGCTGTTATCCTTTTGTGAATCTGACTATTTATAAACAAGTGTTTCACAATTTACCTTGGGGAATTTATCAACAAACATGCCTTATAGTAAGGATCAAATACCCCAGGCGGTCCTTTACATCTTTTATCAATTTTCTATTCTACCTGAGGAGTTCCTTCTGAAGTTAAGCTCATTAAATAAGGAAATCTAAATGACCAAGGCATCCTGCTTTTAGATGAAAAATGAGGTGGTTAGGCTGACTCCATATGGTTTGGAACAGGGTCTCCCACATCACAGGATGGAATTTTAACCACTGTGTTTAGAGACAAGCATTTGTTGCTGTTCAGCTCTTTGTGGAAAGCGTAGAGCTTTGCATAGATATCCAGATAATTGTCGTCACCTGCAGCTAGGGGCACTTGCTTACATTATGATGTTCAGATCCATCTACTTTTTCCATTTTAAAGAAGCTCAATAATCTTGAGCTTTCAACATAGCATAAACATTTCCTGGCCTTTGCATATGTTTCTTTTTAATCAGAAATTCAATTTGAGAAGCATTTTTACATAGAAAACATAGTCTTTACTTTGGTCTTTTTGATGGAATAGAAAGGACACATTGCAAAACTGCTAGAAAGCATTAATCCTTGTAAATGAAAATTTGCATATTGATACTTCTATCCTGCATTTTAATATTATTAATCACTTTGTAAGTTATCTCTTTTAAATGCTTCTTTAATGATATTTCAAGCTAATTTTCTAGATATTTTAACATTTGCTATTGGGTCAGCTCTAATTTTGCATCACTCATTGCTACTTCTTCAAAATATTAAAAGACCATTACATCGTGAATTTTTCAAAGTCAGTAATTACTTTTCTCTGCTTGAAAGTAAAGTATGATAACATTTCTGGTAGTACCACTTCATCATTCACATATGACAACTTTTCCTTTACAGCTGAACATGATTTACCAAATTGTCTTTTTTATGTGCCTCTTAACACTACTTGACCAAGATACATAGAAACAGCTTCATTTTGGAATATTTCAACAGTTTTTAAACTTACACAAGACCTGTTCCAAGAAAATTGTTTTACTGGGGTTTGCCTTTTTTCTAAACTTAGAGAACAAAACAAGCCGTTTCAAAGCTTGGCTTTGATACAGATTAATGCTCAGTGCTCCTAGGTAGGAGAGAACAGAACACACTTGCTCTGTCAGCAGACAGATGAAGCTCTCTGAAGTTCATTAACCCAAAAGCTAAGGTATGAAACATGTTGAACTCACAACCTTTTTATTCACTGATTATTTTAAAAAATCAACATAAATAAGAAAATATTTGCAGACTACACAGGTAGCAAATTTAATATGAGCCACATAGAGCCGTAAATTTTTACAAGAAAATGAGGTTTCAAAACTGAAAGGCCATATTGGAAGCCTGCAAAAAATGCTTGAGTAAGAGTTAGAAAATGAAGATGAAATCTATACATAGTGTAGTGTAACAAAATAATTTAGCTGAAATAGACACACAGCATATTTGCAATAATTGTCTCTGGGATGTGCAGCTTGTTTTCTTACCTATTCAAACAGCAGGACACTAGAAGTTGCATCAGTTGCATCAGACTTTGGAAAGAACTTACTTGTATTATCCAGGGGTGCTTAAGCTGTCATTTTAAGAGATTTTAAAATGATTTAAACTTTATCAAGAAATATGCTTGTCAGAAAAGTTAAATCTTTTAAGTATGGTTAGCCTCTTTCAATAACTGCCTGACCATTGAATTATTTAACATGTTTACCAGGTTGTGGGTTTTTTTAAATTTTTATTATTATTTTCTCATGCTACAAAATATATTCTGTATGGTCTTTTTAAGAATCCAAACCTCTCTTATATCAAGCATAGGTTTACACCCAAGGTCACAAGAAATTTCTTTCTCATATTTTCTCAAAGAAATCTTCTCCTTTTTAGGTGCAGGTGATACATTTCAAAGAATATAAGAAAAACTTCTGAAATACTAGTTTTGAAACTTTGGTAGTTCTAACATGTCTGAACCAAAGTAATACCTTTTCTTTGGGAGAGTCACTCTTGGCACTCTTTTTGCGATTGATCTCTTACAAGCTCTATTTATACAGTCCTATTCTCAAAGAGTTTTATTTTGGGTTTTTTTTTCAGTCTTTTGTTCACGTATTTCCTGCTCAGTTATAAGACTGATCTCTGTCAGCTCAGGACACAGTTGCAGTCCTAGGGTGGTACTGTGTTGGTGTGGACCTCATGGCTGGAGTACCCTGCAGTAATGGTAGGTATAATTCAGGTTGTATTTCCTACTTATGGAACAAACACTTCTTTATATTAACTATGAAATATTTGATTTCCAGGGTTCCCTTGAGTTTGTTGAACAGAGAGTAAGAAGGATGAGATTTCCTGGTTCATGGGAATATTGTGGTCTTGCGATTTGGGTTAGATCAAGTGCCAGTTTCTGGAATCAAGTAGTTTAACATAAAAAAAATGATGGGTTATTAAACTTAAATTTGGCTGGATGTAGCTTTTAAAGTTGGTGCTTGTTCTTTGCAGAGAGCTGAAAATGACACAGTCCTTAGAATTCCTCCCTCTGTGCATAGAGATGTCAGATGCAGAACTAGGCTGCATATTTCCAAGTTGTGAGTGAGCCATCACAGGAACCATTTGCTAAATATTTGCTTTTGCATACCATGACTAAAATTATGCACACATTCTGTGAAATACTGTTCAGTTGACAGTATTCTGTTTTATGATACCCATGAGTCTGTTCCTTTTTTAGAATATGTCCTGATAACACCTCATATAAGGTTCTAATTTCATTTTAGAATGAAATGAGTGGGTGTTGTAAAGTTTTGTCAGAGCCAACACACCCAGCTCGTGTCTTAGAGATTTCCATTTGGGCTGTTTTGGGTTGCCACAGCATATGACTGCTCTTTGGCACCGTATAATGAGACTCACTAGCAGTACTTGAATTTTACTTTTGCTTCCATTTTGTAAAATTACAGCTCCTACTATTGGTTAATTACATGATATCCACTGTCATTTGAAAATAAATGAATGGTTGAATAAACAATCTAAACATAGAAAAGCTGAAAATGTTAAGCAATTACTACCTAAAGACTCAAAAGCAGAAGGCACATGAAAATCAAAAAATATTTGCAGGACTTATAAAAAAAAAGCAGGCTGTGGTTTTCTTAGCCACCGAATTTGTAATTTGTTAGCAAATTAATTTGACAAGACAAATGTTTCTATTCTCACCTTCATTTCTACTACAGAAAAAACATGAGTGCATTACATCTCCTTCCAGATAGCCTCTAACTGATTTGCACTGAAAAATACTCATGGGAATCCTATTTTCCTTCTCAGAGAGGGGTATTTCATGATGCTTCTTTTAGTTAGAATTTGAAAATATTTTTGTCTTTTACATTTTATCTAAAATGTAGTTAATGTAGCCAGTTCTTCGAACACAGATGATACTTGTTCCATCTCACCATAGTCATGTCTGATTTTAGTTCTGGAGAGTTCTCCAGCCAGGAATGAGTCTAGAGGACTGTCCTCAAGTTGTATAGTGACTCTGTAGTTCATAGGCTTATTTTCATATTTATAGATGATACAACTCAAAAAGCATAATTTTTCAGAAGGGCTCTGTTCTGATCACCCCAAATTTTGTTTTACAGGTAAGCCTACTTCAATCTAACTCTTCCTGTGATGCGAATGCCCCTTAGTGGTTGGAGAGCATTTGGTTTGCTCCTGGAGTGCACCCTCCACTTTCATTTCATCTGGAAGGAATCTACTTCCTTGTAATTTGTCTGCTCTGCAATGTAACCCCAAAAATGTAAACAGGAACAACTGGGAAATTCAATTTGTATGGGGCAGTATTGTTGATATGAGCTGAAGTGCTCATAGAGATAGATGCACTTGTGGCAAATTATAGGTATGGTTCAAGAGTGCCTTGATTATGAGCTGATTTTAGAAGTTACTAGCTGCTAAAAGCTGCATCCTATGTGGAAAAAAATCCCAATATTGCAGTTCCTGAATTTTTTTCCTAAGTCTTCAAAAATCCCCCCTCATTCTCCAAAATTCCAAATCATATGATTTTGTGTGCACGAAAATGAGGGAATTTTTGTGACTTAACCTAACAGTTTTTCTTTAGAATCTGAGACACATTCCAGTATTTTGAGCAATGAATTAGAAGCATTTTTTTGCAGTCATTTACAAGACTAAGTTGTTTACACAAAGTTCCCAGCTCAATAAGAAATATCTGCCTTAGGATTTTTAATTTTGTATGGATGTGGATATAATTCAGGGAATTGCATTTGTTACTTCTAGTTCTATAAATAGGCATGGCCTTTTCCAGTTCATGTTTGAGTCCTATCTTTTTTGATCAAAGGTTATCCATTAAAAATGTTTATGAGGTTACTTAGGTAGATATTTAACAGTTTTTAAACTGCACACTTTAAATACTGCTTTGTTTCTGCAGCTTTCATGTGTTTTGTGACCATGTTGTGGTACGATAAACAAACAAACAAACAAATAAATGTTGAATGCCCCATAAGGAGTAGAATTGCAACTTGCCTCTTCCCCCAGAAGCATAAAGACCATTTGGGTAGGGGACTAAATGTGGCTAATACAAAGTAAAATTAGCTGAAAAACATAGCAACACCTCTATAAAACCCTATGATCAGTAAATGTGCATTTTTTGTGTGGGGGTATGTCCTGGGGTGACTTTATGATACTGGTACCCCCAATGGTCTGGTTTATGTTATATATTAAGTTCTGCACCTTTAAGACTGGCTCTGAGAGCAAGAGAGGGGGAAGAAGAAGCCGCTGTTTGTGTTAAAGAAAAACATCACTCCCACACATCTCACTCCTGGACTGTGGTGTCTGCAGTATGGACAGACAGCGGGACAGAGCTTCTCTCTGGCTTTTAGTTAGTTTTAGCTAGCTGAGGCAGAGGAGTTCCCTGGACCTTTGGTTTTTTTTTCTTTTTTTCTTGGATCTGTGCAAACCTGCTCTGGACTGAACACCCAGCCAAACCCCGGGAGCTCACGCCTGTGGCCCACCGGGGCCTGGGCCTCGGCACTTTCCAGCGCCGGAGGAACTGATAAGAACCTGAGCAACCCGAGCCACACCACATGAAAAGGACTTTTCTTCCTAGACTTCCCATCCCATCGAACAGCAAGAGGTTTTATTATTTAATATTATTCAATTTTCTGTTAAATAAATAGCTTTTTCCACTTCTCTCCAAGGAATTTTTTTTGCCTTTTCCCAGACCATTTGGTGGGGAGGGGGCATTTCCCTGGAGTAATCCCCATTTGGAGTTTTCCTCCCTAATTTGCCCTAAACTGGGACAGGGTACTGCTAATTTCCATGGGGAAAAGCCATCCAAGAGTTCAAATACTTGCAGAAATTTGACTAAGACTGGAGACAATGCATGCAAAAGGACTGTTTACAGGTGGACAGTAAAGGAGCCCTAAATGCATTGCAGTTTGGTACCATGAACTTGTTCTGACTACTCTTTTAGTGCTTTGTGCTAACTGCTTCCCTCCACTCTGGACCATCTACCACACACTGTCCCTATGTCTTCTTGAGTTAGAATAAATATTAAATTTCTGGAATTTTCATGAAAGCAGAAAAATTTGAAGCAAAGCCCACCTTTCCCATCCACTGGTAGCAATCTGTTCCCCAGAAAATTGCTGCAGGGTCACTGATGGCCTGGCAATATGCTGGGTAGGACGAGCTATTCCAAGAGAACGAGAAAAAGACAAGTCCCAGAGATATCTTGCATTTTCATCCTGAGCCCTGGGGCGTGGCCCCCTGAGGACATGGAGGTTTCTTCTTGTTCCATAAGATGGAAACAACCAACAATAAAGAGCTTGATTTAAAAAGAGGCATAGACTCTACTCAGCCTTGTCCAAAGCCATGATGGTGTCACAGCACTTTGTGAGATCAAAATACTTTTCTTTGGTATACAGATTGTGAAAAGCACACACCTATGCCCCTTTACTTCTCCAGATGGGGTCTTGATTAAAGGTTTTTTGCTGAATGAAAAAAAAAGTCTTTGATATGAAAAGACAGAATGCAAGATTGTCACTTATTATACCTTTAAAAGTGTATATGATCACAGTGAAACAACTGTATTCTATTTATTCTACCATTTCTCATACTTATGCTGGACTAAATAAATAACTGTCAACTTCAAGCACACAAAAATCATGACTCAGGTCTTTATAAATGCCATGAACTTCAAAGGGTATATTTTCTTTGCCTTATGTTCTTGAGCCCTCAGAGATCACATTTTTAAACTTTTTTTTCCGTAAGTAAAAGAATTCTAACTATATATTTCTTGGGTTTTTTTTGTAAATTCTTTAACTCAACCCTTACCACCACCAAAAAACGTGACACTTGATGAAATCTTGAGGGTTTGCAGTACTTTTATTAGTAACTGTAGTTTTTCAGTCCAGACTTGTTGCCACTATAATATTCTATGATGAATAAGACTGAGGGACTGTTGCAAAACACAGCTTTTATTTTATCTGCCTTCCCTTTTGCTGCCTTGCAGTAGGGAAAGTATGTTGGTGTATCATTCAGAGTGGAAATTGTAAATCCAGTTTTCAGGCACCTGGGGGAGACTGTTATGTGCTCTGACCCAAACCAAAGAACTGTTTGGAAATTAGCCTCAAGCTTTCATGTCAGATCTCCCAGAGCTTTGTCAGGAGCCAAATCCTGGCTGCCACTTTCCCCTTACATCCTGAGTTCTAGGAGGCAAGTGCATAGTAAGGAACTTTCTGTTTTTTCACGGGAAAAAAAACAAGAATAAAGACTCCAACCTGAGAAACATACATGAGGTATATGGCCAAGAAACAAAATATATATTGCAACTGACAGAAATCTTATTTAAAATTTTGTATTATAATTATTAATGAAAATGTTTAGGAATACTAAACTTTTGGCATATTTTGTTGACTTCTATTTTGAAAGGAAGAGAACACTAGCATTGTTTACATCTTGCTTTACTCAAATCCCAATCGGTAGAGCACTGTGTTTGTCTCAAGTATTCAAGCCTTGAAAAATCACTGGAATGTTATCCTATTTTCTTCTAGATGCTTCTTTTTGTCTCACAGGTTGAAGTGTCATCTCAGTTTTAATTTTGCACATGACACAAATTAAAGCTGGCATTTTTTAATCGTTTTTGAAAAAGATGATATGAAACTGCCTCACACCTCATGAAAAGCTGTGTTGCACTGTTAGATAAATGGAGTTTCTGCCACCAACACCAACTTTTTAGTAATCCTTACTTTAATCAGTTTCATAAAAAGCATTCATTCCTATTTGAATTTTTTATTTTATTTCACAAGAATTTTTGACAAGAATTTTTTGGCTTTAGGCCACAGAAGAGCAGACTCTAAATATTGCCTTCAGGGCTGTTTTTTCAAAGTTTCTTCCTCATTGAAATAAATCAGCAGTGACTGACTGACTATTTTGGATTTCAATTTGGATTTCTCCTTTGAGTTACTGCAGACTTGTGGGTCTGGATTAAAAATATGATACCAGCAACTATTTATTTTTCTGAGGATTAGTTGTGCTGGGCCTTATCAAGGTGAGTTACTTTGGCCCTACACCTGTAGCAATTTGTAGGCAAAAAATAAAGTGCTTAACCCCTTATGGACAGGATGAGAGAAAAAGGCCTCAAGTTGCACCAGGGGGCATTTATATAGATATTAGGAAAAAATTATTAACAGAAAGGGTTATCAGGCATTGCAACAGACTGCCCAGGGAAGTGGTGGAGTCATTATCCCTGGAACTGTTAAAAAAAAATGTGGATATGGCACTTGAGGACTCAATTAGTGGTAAACATAGTGGTGGTGTGTCTCCAGTGGTGGTGAGACTTTTGGACAAAGTTTATTAGAGGAGCTCTGCTGTAGAGCCACGAGGTGCAGAAAGGACCCCTCCTGTTCTCCTTGTCAGAGGGAAGCCTGGGGGCAGCTCGATCCAATCTTAGCTTCAGGCTGTCAACAGTTTAAGCAACTTTGTCCTGCAAGACTAAATAAGGCAAATCAGACATATTTATATAAATTGAATTATATATTATGACAAATGATTAGACAAAAGGTCTTAAACAGAATTATTTACTACACAGTATAAAAGCTAAAACTACTAGAAGCATATATTATAGAGCATTATATAAAAGAAATGCTATCAAAGCAGTTGTATTGAAGCTAGCAAAAAGGAACAATTATTAAGAACAGATTGATGTAACTCACCCATACTAATGCCCATGGACGGATCTCCTTGACTCAGTGCCAAGGAGTATCCTTGAGGGGTGTTCCCACATCAAGGGAGAAAACTTCAGACACACAGTCCAACAAGGAATATGTTAGAGGCATCTGCCATATGAAAGTGGACTGGACTTTTATAGTGTGAAAAGATAAGACTGCCAGTCATGTATCCTCAGGTCTGTTTAGCAGCTTATCTGCCAAATCTTTGCATTACTATAGGATGTTAATTTGAGGCTGATGAGCCAGACTAGTTTTAGCATAACTCAACCGCAAAGCAGCACATGATATTCCCTCTCAGCCCACCACTGACTGCTCACAAAATACTGCATTATTCAAGTTGTTTGACCATATTCTGAGAGCTGGTGAGAGTCCTGCTACCTGGTGCTAGGCTGTTGGCTGCACTTGAAGATCTCAGGGGTATTTTCCAACCTTAAAGGTCCTGTACAGGAGGTCCACATACCTGTGGACATTTCATGTTTAAACTAGGAGATACTTCATGTATTAATTCTGCAATTTGCAGTTTCCAACTTTTTCTTTCACCCAACAAAAACTCTGATCCTGACAATAGTTTGTTTTCTTTCTGGTGTAGATTAGGCCAATATTTCTTGGTCCAAGACAGACTTTTCTTTCAAGCTGGTAGGATAAAACTTCATAGCAGTCTCATTTAACTGTAAAATATTGAAGAATTCTTTGTGATATCATTATAAGACTCATATGTATAAAAATACACTATCATATATATTTTTTATATATTTTTATGCTAGTATTTTTAATATCAGCAATTGTTAAATAATTTTGTATGTAAAATGTGGGAGTCGTTCTACTGAAGCTAATTGGAGCTTTCCAGTCCTGATGAATGATCTGTTTGTCAAGGTTTATCAGAGTATTTTGGTAAAAGGAGATTTTGCCACACTGATTGCTGGAATCAGGGGAGAAGTTGCAGGGAGGGAAGAAATTATGAAGGATGAAACTTTCTTTAGCTGACCTGTTATGTTTCAATGTTTAGCAATTGATGTGATATGACCTGATACTATTTCTCATTAATTTTCAGAAATAGAGAGAGAAATAATATATCATTGTAATACTTTTATCTTTTTCAGC
The DNA here is from genome assembly GCF_030490865.1 of Poecile atricapillus. Lineage (NCBI taxonomy): Eukaryota > Metazoa > Chordata > Aves > Passeriformes > Paridae > Poecile > Poecile atricapillus. The sequence goes on from NC_081252.1 coordinate 45,332,921, forward strand.
TACTCACAGCTCACTCTCAGAACAGCACTAACATTTATGCTGAGTCTTAATGGGTAAATATCCAGTTTAGTTGACTTTTTTAAGTAGATGTTTGTTTTCCTGACAGTCACATGTATTGAAGATATGTTTTAATAACAAAAGATGTTTTAACAGGCCAAAGCTAAAAGCCAATATTTTAATAAATTTTGGGAGACAACTGTTCAAAGAAAAATGAGAGTAAAATGACTTCAGTAGTTTTAGAACATTTAGAACATTTCTGAACACAGACTTAATAAAAAAGGCTGAATCTTCAGACAACTATATCTTCTACAACATGTAGTGACTAGTTGTATTGCTCATAATCATATAAGTCAGCTACTTTGTCATTGCATATCTATGAGCTTGCAGAAAGTGTTTCCCATAAGGATATAAATATTTGAATCTTGTGTATACTGCATAGATTGTGAAAAACTACACTGCAGAATGAGCTGGGCTTTAAACACATGAATTGGTCTGCTTGAAATATCAACTGTCAGACTCGGTTTGCCAAAGTTTAATGTTACAAAAATCAGTTTGCTGACGGATTGTCTCAGTTATGGCTAATATTGCCAGTCTTAAAGAGCATCCAACCACAAAAGCTTTATCAAGGAAGAATAAGCTTTTAAAATTGTATCACTCTTAAGTCTTAGGTCTTGATGTGAGACTCATGCACCTTTCTTGTTGTCTATGTTTGTGCATTTTCAGCAGTAAAAATACAGTAAGAGTCAGTCCTTGCATAGGATGGATCCTGGTGTTGCACTTCTACTGGAAAGAGTATTATCTAGTAATGGTCCTTTAAGACTCTTTACAATCTACCAATTTGATATTGGAAACCAAATCTATCAATTCGATATTGGTAGTCAGGCAATTCTGTAATGCTCCAATATATTTTAAAATTATTCAGATTTTCAATTTAAATATCTTCTATTTAACCATCCATTAAAAACGTGTTGTTTTTATTTCAGCAGTACTGAGACTCCCAGTCAGATGCTTTCACTCTATTTTGGGATACATAATCAAAACATCATCTCTACCATAAACAGAAACATATTTGTGGTCCTTAATTATTCTGTTAATGAGGAAACATATAATTTCTTTTGAATGAAGTATGCCCAATATAGATCGAAGAAGAAAATGAAAGCATGCAGAAAAAGAAAGCATGCTAAAAATAAATGTTACTACTAATGATTTGCTGAATCACCTAAAATGCTATTTATTAATTCATAGTGTTATGTGTAGATATTATTAGTTTTATCTGTCAGTCAGCAGTCACATTCTGCTGTGACTTTTATGCGTGATCTATGAATGAATGCAAGCACTGACAGCCTGATAGATGTCTGAACTATACATAATAGCAACAGTTTATCAAATCAGAATTGTTGTTTTGAGTATCTGCTCAAAAAATTTCTGCGGTTGTCCAGCTACTACTTTCAGATACTGTTTCATTGGGGTCAAACTTGAGGGACAAATGAAGGAAACAAGTATCCACTGTGAAGGAATTAATTTAGGAATTGCTTCATATACTTGCTACTTTGTGCTAACAACATTTTCAAGCTATTATGAATGGCTTGAGAGGTAGTCCATGCAGTTTTATAAATAGCTTTTGAATAACATTTTCCAGCTTAAGAATTTGAAGAAAGATGGCCTTATCAGTTAATTAACCTATCTTACATAAGAAAAACATTATCTAAAAAAAACCACGGCTTATAAACATTAAATGATATAGTACTCAGGACTTTGACCAGAATTCATTCGTGGTTAGAAAATCACCTGAGTTTTCTGAACAGTTGAGCTGTTGTTGGTGTCTTTGTGTTCTGAATAACCTTCTCACATTTGGCACACTGAGTGCTGCTATATACATACTGCTTTCAGGGACTAAATTCTTCTGAGTTTCCAGAGTGAGTTTTGAAGCAGACCTGTGTATTGGACTGTTGTGGTTTGAGTCCAGCTGGAAATCAAGCACTACACACCCCTCACTCCCTCCCTTTTCTCTACATCTACCCTAGTGGAATGGAAAGGAGAATCAAAGTAAAATTTGTATGTTGAGATACATAACAAATGAAAATAAACTAAAATACAGCAATAATGATAAATTATAATATTAATGTAAATGGAAGGGGAAAACTAAGTGATACACCATGCAGTTTCTCACCACTCACTGACTGATGCCAGACCCTCTTCCTGAACCTAGGTCAGCTCCCTTTCAGGGTAACTCCCCCAGTTTATATACTGGGCAGGATGTTCTGTGGAGTATCCTTTTGGTCAGCTCAGGTCACCTGTCCCAGCTATGCTCCTTCCCAGTTTCCTTTGAGTACCTTTTCACTGGCAGAGCATGAGATTTAGGATCAACATGACTTAGCAAGAAAACAAAACATCAGAGTTATCAATATTATTCTCATTCTGGATCCAAAACACCATTCTCATTCCAATTTCAAGACATAGCAGTGTAACAACTACTGTGAAGAAACAAATTCTACCCTGAAACCAGGATAGACAGCTGTGTAACTTTTAAGGGATGTTAAGAGCTAAAACCAGTTATAAATCTATTATTAACTTAGGATTTTTAAGTGCACCTGTAATATTATTTTGTTGGTAGCATTGATCAGAAAAACAAAGCAGACAGGCAAATTCAGCTTAGGGGAGAGGTAATTTAGGGTTTTGGTAACCCTCAGAATACAGCTTATATTTAAGGGAAAAAAAACCTCACACAAACAACTAAAAACACATTGCTTTCATTTCTGGCTTTTTTAACAGTTTAAACTATAGTCTGATGAAAAATTTGAGCTACACAGAAACCAAAAAAATAAGATGGGATTCAATGAAAAAAATAATTGGTTTACTGAGGCTAACTTGTATCAAACAGAAAAAAACTGATTTTCCTAAAAAGAAATAGAACTTTTTATGCATTACCAAGGAAATCTATTGATAAGTATGGGACAGGTTCATTCAAGAAACAATAAAGTTAGAAAGATGAGGGAATGAGCAGTGGGTCAGGCAGAAATATTATTGCTCTGGACTAAATTACTAAATGAATTTTAGGGATTGGGATCTGGTGTGTTTGCAGTAACAGGGAAATAGTATTATTGTAGCAGGATGGGGGATAGGTCATGAAATTCTCTGGATAATACTCTCTGATGACTTGAAGAAAGACAAACTCAGAACAGATTCTCACCTGAAGACATTTTAAGGTAATCAGGTTATGGAGGGAGTATTTAATACAAATGGGAGGTACAAGAGCTTGAATTTCTTAGTTCAACAAAATGAAGCTGGAAGAGCAAGCACTTTGTGCTTGCGAACACTGTGTGCTTACAAAGGAGAAGGGAGAGGCATTTAACCAGGAAAAAACCCCAATGATAGTGTGGAAGCATGTTGGTATGGGCTGGGTATTATTAATTGTAATAGAACAACTGAAAAATTATCTAAAGGAAGATTTGAAGCAGCTTTCCAAAAGAATGTTCTTGTCAAAAATCTTTCTTTGTCAAATTATTTTTAAGACAATTTGAACACTATTTGAGGTATGATAAGGTATGAAGGCTGGCTAGAGGTTTCCCCAAATGTCTTCTCACTACCCTGTGCCTAATATGTTGACTGCATGAATTTGTTTACCCTCTAAGGCTATTCCTTCCATTCTCATCCAACAGATTTATGAAGTTTATGTAGACTGAAGTTTATGACTAATAGTATTATGTGACACTCAATGGTTCAGTACAGTGATGAATGTAGTTGGGTCTCATAGTATGTCTTACTTTTTATTAGCTGTTTCAGCTAACCTCATAAAAGAGGTTATCTCTATACAAACTTTTCCTCTCCAACCTAAACTCAAAACTGAAAACCTACTTATATAAATATATGTTTACCCTGCAGTTGCATTTTGCAGCATAAGAAAACCTACAAAGCTAATGGTCATGCCATGATTTGTTTTGTCAGTAAATAAACATTTGTTCTTGTGCTCTCTGTCTGGTGAAAGGCATGAACACTAAGCACATTGCAAATTTTTCAAAAATATAGTTAGCTATGGTGCACTACTTACTGTAATTAATGCTCTCCTGCCAGTGTGGAAATCCCCAAGTTCCTCGAAGATAACACTAAATGTTTCTAATTCTGTCTGGCAGCTCAATAATATTTTTTGAGCCTGGGATCTAATTAAAATATCAGTGCTCTTTGATATGAAGCAGATCAAAGTTAAATTTGGTATTCTTAGCATCCATTTTTTTCTCTCTCTCCGAATGCACTCTTCTACTGTCTGAAGCTCCTTTGCAGAAGTTCAGCAGACTGTTACCTTCTCTGTTTGAAGATTTTTTTCTGTATCATTTGAAGTCTCTGACTTTGATAGGCTCAGTGGAATAGATAATATGTGTGCACTGGGATTTATGCATAGACAGAGTAAGAAGCAGGATGAAGCATATCCACAGCTAATTTAAATCAGCAGTGAAACACTGCAGTTTGAGTGATTAATAACTGCTGAAGCTATTGCCTAATGGTTTTTATGTAGGAAAACTCATGCACACTGATAAGCAATTTTTTTCCATTTAGAAGGTCTGAATAAAGAATAATATAGGTGAAAGTGTGCTTATATAACCTGAGATACTAGATCTTTACTACTAGCAGCTAGAAAAACTATCCAGAGATAAATTTTCAAACCATGCAACTGTGGGAAATGCTGTACTTTGCCTGAAATCCTATTTCAGCCTTCAGTATAGTTGAAAATATTGATGCTTCAATGAATCAAGATCTCTTTTTTCTTATTGTGGCTACTAGATACAATCTGTATTAGACTTTACTCAGGCATTGTGAAAGATGTTTTCCGCCTAGTTTAAAATAGAGTAGAACAGGCAGATAATGAAATTGTTGTATTTTACTGTTCATTTCAATGAGGAGTTTTTCCAAAGCACATACCAAAGTAGGGCATCTGATTAAAAGAAAAATTTAACTAAAATGTTTATATCTTATACATCAGATATGAAGAGAAGATGAAGATGGTATTCATGCTAAGTTCTTCTGTTTCCAGTATTCCTGTTGCTAAGTTAGACATCTAGTATGAAGTGATACTAGTACAATGTGGGGGTCATGGTACTTTGAACACAGTTTCAGTTTCAAGAGCAGTAGAATCCCTAGATTCTAGAAGATGTGTGCTTCTTGTTTGCAGAAATAAAAGCACATGGCAAGATCCCATGGCCCAGATTATTCTCAAGTGGTAAGGCTAGTGATTAGTCTTTTTACTCTTATCAGGGGCATTATTTATACACATCTTTTCAGTTAGAAACTACAGTTAGTTCTGATGTCTTCATGAGTTTCAGAGCCTCCATGTATAGATGAGTCTTCCTCCTTTCCTCTTACCCTGTTGTTTACCACCTCACCCTTGAGAAGAAGCCTTTCCAGGGGCCAAACTCAGCACCATGTGTCTGCCTGTAGAAACTTACTGACTGTTGGACAAGGCCAGATTTGCCAGGCTACCTGAGGCCAGCTCCACATTCTGTACATGAAAACAGTGAATTTGAAGCAGTTTTGCATGTTTGGTCTGATTTGCTGTAATTCTATATTGGCTGAAAACCAAGCAAGGGCTGATGTTTCTATTGCTACAATATTCCAGCAAGGAAAAGCAACTTTTTAGAGCAGTCGAAAGATACGGCTCTTACTAACAGCTTCTTCCTGAGCTAGTTAGATACAAACTGAATGCTGCAGTAATTGGTGCTGCAGTAGCTCATTTGTAGATGTTCTGCAGCTTAGTGTAGTCCATAAACACAAGTAGAATGACAAGGCAGAGCACAGAATCTGAGACAGGGATCTGCAAAATCATGTTGTGTGCCATAAAAGAAAGTTTAACCTTTCCTTGGCAAGTGCAGAGGGATCCTTCTGTCGATTGTTTTGGTTCTATTATGGGTCCCCATGCTTCCATCAAAATTTACAACTCTGGTTCCATGTTGGAAATGGAGCTCAGTGTGCAGAAGAAAAGCAGTCCCTGTGACACCTAATGGCACAAAAATATGGGTGTTTGTTTGGTTTGTTTCTTTGTGTTTATTTTCTTTCCTATCATACAGGAATGTAGGGCTTCAAGATCTAAGAAGTTTTGGCATTTAACACGTCGTGTTTGTTCCTTTCTCTTGGTTAGACACAGAAGATGCAGATAGCTTGTAGCAGCTCCTTAGATTGAGGAGACTCTTTAGCCACAGTGGAAACGCTTCTGTGCCAGGTGGGTGCCTGTCGCTAAAGGACACAAAATGATTCACACGAATGCTTCCCAGTGTTAGAACAGGAAATAATCCCCTTTATTCTCTGACTCCAGTATTTATAGATTCTCCACAATGACCAGGGATTGGATAATTAAGTTACCACCTCCCCAGTCACACTGGTCATGCGAAACATCCATCAAAAGGCGTTTCTTAGAAGGAATGTGATAAACAACTTATGTTTATAGAACTTTCATTGTAAAGCAACTAAAACTATGAAAACATTATCAGAAGGCTTTAGTTTTCAGGGTGACAGGTGCTTGTTCTTCAAGGCAGATCAGACACCAACAAATTGCACTCTTGATCAGAAACAGAATCATGTACTTGTTTTAAATACATTGATGAAGAGGAAGAATGAGCTCAACAGTCTGTCAATGGCTTGAATGGATTGTTCAGTCCTCAACAAGTTTAACTGCTTGCAAACATTTTACTCATTCATTACCTGGGAAAACTAAGTACCCAGGCAATGACATGGGTAAGTGGCATCCCTTAGGAGTTCATACTGGGACTAGTGATGTTTAATATTTTCATTAACAAAGTAGATGAAGAGGTCAAGTGCACCCTCAGCAAGTTTGCTGACGACACCAAGCTGCATGGTGCTGTTCACACACTGGAAGGATGGGATGCCAACCAGAGGAACATGGACAAGCTCAAGTACTGGAGCCATGGGAATTTCATGAGGTTTAATAAGACCAGGTGCAAGGCGTTGGATCAGGGCAACTCCCAGTATGAACATAGGCTGGGAATGAACAGATCAAGATAACACCCTCTGAGAAGGACTTGGGGATGTTGCTGGATGAGAGGCTGGACATGAGCCAGCCTGGTGCACTCGCAGCCCAGAGAGCCAAACATGTCCTGGGCTGCATCCAAAGTAATATATGGGCAGCAGGGCCAGGGAGAGGATTCTGTCCCTCTGCTCTGCTCTGCTGAGTCCTCACCAGGAGCGCTGCATCCAACTCTGGGGTCCCCAGCATAGGAAGGACATCAACCTGTTGTACCAAGTCCAGAGGAGGACACCAAGATGATTAGAGGGATGAAGCACATCTCCTACAATGACACGCTGAGAGAATTGGGATTGTTCACCCTGGGGAGGAGAGGGTTTTGGTGAGACCTAATTGCATCCTTCCAGTACCTGAAGGGAGCCTACAAGAAAGACAGAGAGAGACTTTTTAAAAGAGCATGCAGTGACAGAATAAAGGGGGAATGGCTTCACACTGAGAGTAGGTCTAGATTAGATATAAGGAAATAAATCTTCACTGTGAGCATGGTGAGGAACAGGTTTCTGAGAGAAGCTGTGGATGTCCCACACATGGGAGTGCTCAAGATCCTGTAGGCTGGGGCTCTGAGCAACATGTTAGCGGAAGACATCCCTTCCCATAGCAACAAAGTTGAAAATAGATGAACTTTAAGGTCTCTTCCAACTGAAACCATTCTATGATTCTATGAAAATTTTTAAGTAGCAACACTGATTCAGAAAGTCTAGAAAGCAGCTGAAATATGAGCTCATGGAGATGTATTCTTAACTTTATTTTCAACTTCAGACGTACAAGTTCTTTGACACTAAGGCCTAAGGAAAATTACTTATTTCAGAGTTGTAGATTCAATTACAAATAATGTAAAGCCAGAGACTAAAACATTTTGAGAAGATAGTTAATTATAAGGTGGTAATTACCTGGTAGCAGAACCTGAGCTTATATGATCTATTGCTGCCAAAGTAATTAACTTGGTGGAAGTGAGAACTATTACATCTACACTGCAGGAACTTGGTGCCAAGTTCTCCATGGCTCTTATAGGAAACAACAGCATTCAAAGAAACACAGTGTCTTCTTTCCACACAATGTAGTTTATGTCAAAGTGTTCAGAACAGAGACTAAAAGCTCAGAGAGATGTTGTTCTCTCATTCAGGAACTGCACAATTTTTTTTATATATATTTTTTTTTTTTTTTCTCTCAGAAGCTCTATGCACTCCTCAGAGAAATGGAAAGAGAAGTGTGGCTTGTGGAAGCATTAATTAACTGGGTGTGAAGATGGAGGAATAAGTAGAACAAATTAGAGTTGTAGTAAAACAATTTCTTTTTGGCCATCTGAGGTTCATAGGTGTTTGGTAAGATGCCACTCATAATTAATTTTAGCAATAAATCATTGTCTAGCTTCAAGAATGTGTCTAAAAAACATGACAATTTAGACTGAGATGATTATGTATGAGCAAATACCAAATCCACCCATAAACCCTGGCAGCTGTAGACAGGTTAAGTCTATATGACTGTACAGACTATTCAGGATTATTTGTTGGCTTACTTTACATTGGTTTTCAAAACTCAGACACATATTTGTAACATGTTGAGTCAATGCCTATTTCATCACATAATAAACCAATGAAAATCAGTGGAGTTCTGAGAAAAGTGAGGTCTGTGGGGGTTGTTTTTTGTTTTGTTTTGGGGTTGTTTGTTAAGCTGGTGTGGGGGGTTATGTGTGGAGTTTTTTTCTCACTAAGAAGAATGTCACATTGAGATGGAATACATGATCAGCTCATTCCTTTAATTCCTTTCCACAACTTGACAGTGACAGAGAAAGTTTCTCCTTTTCTTTCTCTGATTGTTCTAGATGGAAGAAATTACCTTTCAGAACACAAAACAAGTTCATGTCTTTCATATTCTCTTTTCTTTCCAACTGTTAATGTAGTGTCAATGATGTGTGTTACATGAGTTTTGTTTTATTGAGAGCAATTTTACCTAGCAAATAACAGTAATAAGGTTACCAGTCTTTTCCAAGTAAAATTTCTCTCTGTCTCCTACATTTTATTTTACAGTATTTTGAATGCAACATGACAAGACTCCTTACTTTCTACATTTCTACTGAATGCTACAGTCGACTCCTCATCAACTTCAAAATTGTATTTGCACCATTTTTGTGGAACATACAGAGTGGTTGCCCACATAAAAAAGCTCAGCTTTCTTAACAGGAAGCCCAAGTACCTTACAATCTGCCCTGTAGTTAAGCTGCAGATTTAGTCTCTCTGGGCTTTCAAGCATTCAAAAATATGAAAGAAGTCTCATTTTACCAGCTTGTTCTACACAAACAATCCCTCAACAGTGACACAGACATTAACCTCTTCAGATAATAATTGATGTCTTTTCACATTTATGAGGATGGAAAATAGTATCTGTAAAACCAGAAAATTTTCTGTTCTTACATATCTCATCTTAGTAAGTAGAAATAATGTATTTGAAAGTCTAAGTAATGTTGCCAAACTGTAGTCTGAATATTGGCATACCATGAAACCCCAACTGTTTTTAATCCTAGTTAGACTTTCCACAGTTTTGTTCTCAAATATCTTAAATGTATTACTAAAGCAAAGTTTAAGCAGGGTGTTAAGAAGGGCTGAAACAAAAGCCCTCTTTTTAACTTGAAATGTAAGCTAATAATTAAGCTGAATAAGTAAGGACAGAGAATGATAGCCAACCTGTATCACCATGGAGGAGTCATGCTGTAATTCAGTTGTTCATGTTTCTGGGGGCTCATTCTAACCACACTGAATTCACCACAATTCATTTTCTCCATGGCTGCTTCTGAGTTATACAAATACAGGGATAGAGAAGTAATTCATACGGGCTCCACAAGAACTTCATCAAATATATTTTCGTGAATTTTGTTTGCTGTCATCTTAACCTCCCTTTGTTCTGCAGGTTGAGTCACTTTATGTGTAGTCTTAATTTTTAATTCATAATGTGGTGAAAACTTTGATCACTACCCCCACATAAACACTCTTTTACATAATTTATTTTTATTCATGTTTTACATAAATAATTTACCATTATTTTTCTGAATGAAAATAAGAATATAATGAATGATTTTTTTTAAATTGATGATACTGATGACATTCAGTTGTGATAGTGGTTCATTCTGTCTCTTCTATAGAAAGATCTTTCTTCTACAGAAAGATTTAAGGATTCTATGATAAATCTATAAAGACTTTCTCTCAAAAGTAATGAGCTAAATTTCTCTCTTTTTTGTTTTTCTCTATCAATAATGGATTGGTTTTTTTGTGAATATACACTTATTTCAAGATAATTCAAATTTGGAAGGAAAAGTGTTGGAGGATAAGCTTGTATCTTGCAGAATGCAAATTTAGTAAGGAAGAGGTGTTTGCCTTCTGATTGTTCAGTATAATTAAGTTTAGAGAGGTGACCTTTCAGAGTAGAGTTCCTTGCAAATAGTATAGAATTCAGTTGATTGTGGAAAGTTACAGAAGTTATTATGTGAAACGAAAAGTACAGATTAACATAGATAGATGGTCAGCACCCACAATTAATGCTTCTCCACCTGTGATAGAAAAGGTGTATCTATATGACTTTGTGTAAAGAAAAGATGAATTTTTGTTATAATCAAATATGGTTTAATATTTTCATCAAGCTTGGATGATCTATAGCTGCTGGCATTCCAAATGCTGCAACAGATCTCATAATGTTCATTAATTAGAGAGTATTGAGTTTTAGCCAGAGTTTGAACTTCTAATATCCTACATGTTTTCTAATGATCTTCCTTGGGACCTGAACTTAGAAAACTAGCCAGTTCCTAAACACTACTTATCAGCTGGTCCTTCATTTTTTTTTCTTTGCTAATAGCTCACAAGCATAGGCCTTCTAGTCATTATCCCATAAAAATCTCAGAAAATCACCTGAAACAGGCACTATTTCTCAGGTATCTAAAGAATGTAAACTTGAAGGTGTATCTTGTGACAGATGTTTGATATCATGGATTGGAAAAGTAGCATGGTTCCCATGTCTGAAATCCTGACACAAGACTACCTTTAGCTGTGGTCATTATATCTCTCACCCATAAGCTGGAGTAAAAGTCCCAAATAATTTGTGATTTACTGTCAATCCAGAGGTATCTACACATGCTGCTGAATGAGTACTGCTGCTTCTTTCTGCAATGCCGGGGACTCACTGAGAATTTGTATGACTGTATTTATGTGCATGGAAACCCCTACATTTCAAGACAGAGAAAATGTTTTTGCAGCTCCCTGGAGCCCTGAAAGCCAGTGATTGCAGTTGGAAGCAGGGCTGCCACAATGGTTATTTGCAGAGAGTGTGTGGGAGAGTGACTTCATGCAGCAATTGTCTTATTTCTATTAATAAAAATATATCTACTGAGCAAAGAAACACATTTTCAATAAAAAGAGTATTTGTAAGTCCATGGAAAATTTGTGGTGCAGAGCACTGATTCCTTTCTACTCCCAGATAACTAATGTAACATGTAATCAAATCTGCTGCAAGAACTATGTTTCAGAAGAGAAGAAAACCAGCTAAGAAAATGATGTACCTATGTTAAATACAGGAATTACAGCTGATTTAATCAGAGTGTATGATTATCTCATGCCCAGCATACACTACTGAAAACATCTGAGCAGATCAAGCCCTTTGCAAGGGGACCTTGAGCTGACCAGATCATGGAGGCAAAACATTCCCTTTGTTCCCATGAGGTGAGGCAAATCTCAGGGACAGCAAAATGCTCTGTCCAGTAAGCAGCCCTTCAAGAGAACACAAAAGACCAAGCTGGACAAAATAACTTTTACAAACAAAGGAAAAGAATTCTTAGAATTAGATACATCATATTTAGTCAATCGCACACAAAGAAAGAGTAATAACTATGAACAATTTCATAACTGAAATATTTATAACAAAATTGTCATAAACGCACAAGCATAAAGTGCAAATGAATATTAATTCTGATATAGAGACACTTCTGAAAAGTCAGATCATTTTAATGTTTGTATCCAACAAGTCTTACAGTCTACTCATTTTGATTGCAAAATGGTCTCTGTTGCAAGGCTTATCTAGTTGGTGCTCTGTGAGCTTAGCATGAAAACCAACAAAAGATGGGGAGTCTAGCGGCCACTTAGAAAATTAAAACTCAATCCATTTGATCACTTTCTTTGAAACGTCAATATTTTGAATTTATTCATTATATTGATACAGACACAGTTTTTTTCTCAAATGTTAAAACCCCAGTGCTATTAAAATGTTATTATTTTCCTTACTCTGCAGGGCTTTGTGCAAGCCTTCAGTTTCCACTAAGTAATTTATATATGTGATTGTGAGACCCCCCACTTGGAATGCATCCTGCTCTGGGGTCCCCAGCATAGGAAGGACAAGGACCTGCTGGACTGAGTCTAGAGGAGGACCAAGGTGATGAGAGGGATGGAGAACATCTCCTGTGAGGAGAGGTTAAGAGTATTGGGATTATTAAGCCTGGAGAAGAGAAAGTTTTGGTGAGACCTAATTGTGGCCTTCCAGTGTTTGAAGTGAGCTTTCGCTGGAGAGGGACTTCTTAAAAGAGTATGTAGAGAGAGGATAATGGGAAATCTGGGGGGCTGCAAACTGAAAGAGGGTAGGTTTAGATTCGATATTAGGAAAAAAATGTTTACTTTGAGATGGAGTGGAAGGTGTTCCAGCTCTTGGCAGAATGTGTTGAAAGCAGAAGATCTTTAAGGTCCCTTCCAACTCAGGCCACTCTATGATTCAATGGTCTGCTGCAGCAAGCATTCACCATTTTCTACTTTCTGTCTGCAGTTATTGGCTGCTAGGAAGCCTGAGGCTGAGTCTCTTAGCTCAGCTACTCCTTAACTTTCAGTCCAGTGTTATCTCATGAATAATTAGATGAACAAAAAACCAGGAACTTTTGTGGCATTAACTTTCAAGGAACACATGAGGATATTCCTCCTTGGAGTTAATCTCAGAGGGGGTGTGCAAAACATTCCTTCTAGTCTATGTCTGTATTATAGCTGCCTGTAGCCAGAGTTTCTGTTGGTGCCTATGTTGCTATGACACTCTCGTACTTTCACTTCTACGTTCACTACATCCTTTCACTGCTTCCTCCAGGCCACCCAGCACTAGCAGGCCTGTTGCTTTTTGAGCTACTATTGGTAATTCTCTATATAACTTTCACTTCCAGTCTGTAAGAAGCAAAGCTCTGCACTGACTTGAGTCTTTACCCACGGTCTAACAAGACAGTAGGTCTAACGCTATAGTTAAGTGTCATAACAACAGGACAGTGAGTAGCCAAAGTGGTTGTCTGTAAATTTTAACAGATTATAAAGAGATAAAGCAGTGAACTTTGCATTTCTTAGGGCAGTCCTCAGTATATCAGTGGTGTTTTTCAGGCGTCCAGAACTTTTTTTGTTACAGTTGACTACTGCATGCACAGCTCTTTTAAAATACTATATTCTATTGATTCTTGTAGGGTTTGCTGTACATTTTCTTTGAAAAAAAAAAAAAAAGTAGTATTGCAGTAATTGATGGCAAATGATTTTATCTAGAAAAATTACATGCTCAAGGTGGTTATGGCAACCCTGTATCTTGGCACAATTTTACAGTGAAATTTTATCCATCATATGACTTGGAGCAAAAAAGGACAAATCTTCCATAAATCCACTGTATATATCATCTATATCAATATATTTATTCCATGGCTTTTTAAGTACTACCTGCCTGGCTAGGTCATATAAACTAAAGAGTAGCACTCAGGAAAGCAAAGAAATCCATGTGTTGATCTGGACAAATAATTACAAATCTCTACATATTTAATATTAATGTGTAGCAATGTGAACTATATGGTATTACATTTTAAGTAGTAAATAAGCAAAAAGTAGTTGCCATATTACAACATAATTTTGTGCCCAGTGCCATGATTCGGTGTTCTGAAAATAAGGGATTCAAATTGGTGCCTCACAATCCAGCCTGAGAAAAAAGATTTTCTGTAGAAGTCTAGAATGTCACTGTATAAGATTACACTGATTAAAAATGTGAAAAAAAACCCCAACAATAACGTGACCTGCAGGTCAAAAACTGAAGACAAAGCAAACTGTCAAAATTACATTGAAATACTACTATTTTTACTATTACTATTACTATTACTATTACTAGTATTATTAATTTTTTTAAGCATAGAGTATGAAAATGGATTGGGGAAAAAAAAAGAAAGGAGAAATGACAGCATGTTCTTTGCATTTTTTGCTATTTTGTATACTTAAAACAGAGTCACAGTTACAGAAAATGTCTACCAAGAAAAACGCATCAGACCATGAGAACATTTTTTTCTTTCTAAATTCAGTATCAAAATATATGACTTATTTGATGTATGTTTTTATTTGTTCTAAAGGTGCTCTTTCTTTTTAAAGCATATTTTTACCTAGCCTTGGAAAGTTCTTGTTGTTTCTTAACTAGTCTCTGCCTGTATTCCCTCCAACAAGCTACATATAAGAATGATTGTGTAATTTATTGTGTTCCAGCTGAATACTTGAACAAAAAAATGACTGAATTTTAATCCTGAGAACTTTTGTTGTATCTAGCTCTAGTTTATCTTATTGTAAGAATAAAAAAGGCAGATAGATATCAGCTTTTGTTGCAGCTGAAATCAGCTTTCTTCATTCAGAAGTGCTACTGAAAAAATAAGTCTTTCCACAGCATTACAGAAATAGTATTATTCACTTGTCTTTATGAAATAAGAAATGTACAGATTCACTGGTGTGTCTTCAAAGTCCTTGTAGCTGCAGGCAGACTGAACAGAACTATTGCTTTTGAACTCACCTGTTTCCTTAGAAATCCTGTAGATGTTACATTTGATCTCTTATGGGTAGTTAAAGGTTTCTTGTTGGGCATTGGGGTGTACATTTTGGTGCTGCAGAGTTTGATGTCATTTGAGAGATATAGGGCCATGTACATTCTGCTCTACGTGACAGAATGCTCTAAAAATCACTGAGTTTTCATCTCTCAAATGTTAAAATTTATTTTCCAGAAATATCTAGGAAAGGCTGGGTTTGCATACAAAAGCATATGTAAAATGTATGAGGAATTTAAATGCCTTAATACATCTTTCATAATGAAAATTAATACTATTCTCAAGGTTGAGGTGATGCAAAATTTAATTTAGTTTATGGCCAATCAAAATCAGAGTAGGATAATAAGAAATTAGAATTAATCTAAACTCTCCTTCTTCCCACCCCTCTCCTCTTCCTGGGCTCAACTTCATTCACAATTTCTCTACCTCTTCCCCTGACCCAATAGCACTGGGGGATATGGAATGGGAAGTGTAGTCATTTTATAAATCTGTGTCTTTGCCGTTACTTCCACTTCATGATCTTCACCCACTCTGGTGTGAGGTTCCACCCACGAGACACCATTCTTCATTAACTTCTCCAAAATGTATCCTTCCAATAGCCCACATTTTTTAGTGAACATTTTTCTTCTTGGGTCATTTCCATGGAATATAGTCTTTAAGGAACTAACTGGTCCTGTGGGTATCTGATCCATCATGGAATTCAGTGGGCTGCAGTGGCACAGCCTGCCTCACCATGGTCTTCATCTCATGCTGCACAGGAATCTCAGCTCCAGCATCTGGAGCACCTCCACCCCACTTCTGCACTGACCTTGATGTCTGCAGAGCTGTTGCTCTCACATGTTCTCACTCCTTTCTCTCAGCTGCTGCTACTCAGTGGGTTTAAACTCTCGTTAAATATCTTCCTGCAGAGACACTACCATTACTGCTGAGGGACTTGCCCAGGACAGAAGCAGGTCCGTCCTGTAGCTGGCTAGAACTCTCTGTGTTATACATGGGGGCAGCTCTGGCATCTTCTCCCATAATACATCCCTGCAGCATCCCACTACCAGAACTTTGCTACACAAACAAAATGCAAGCTATCAGAATGTTTTCAGAATGCACATCAAAACATTCTCTGTGATTATTTTCATAAAGTCTCCCAGAGTAAGAGTACCCAAGGTGATTTCGTATCCTGAGGCATGGAACTAGTGAAGTATTTTTCATTCTGTTTTTTCAAAGAAGATGATTGTGCATAAGACAAAGGGCTCTGCACAGTGGTATGATGTTCCTCAAAACTCTCTTCCTGTGTGAATTCTTAGATACCACTTCTTACAGTGAACATGGGAAATTATGAATATATGAATATATATGAATATATGAATACAACGAAAAATCATAGACCTGAAGCATCCAATTATTGCTCTTCCGAAGCATAATTTTGCATAAGGCCACTCTTAGAAATAGCATTTTCAGATGTGAAGTTGAATTTCTCTTTTTCTGGTGCAATAAACTCTAATGCTAGTCTTGTATTTGTGCTGCTTATGTGTACTGAGTGGTCCATACAGTAGATATTGCAGAGATAATCTTAATGAGAACAGTAAGAGGAAACCAACAAAATGCTTAAATATGTCTCCACGTTTTGACAAGTTAGATTAGTGTAGTGGGAAACAGTCAGAGTGATCATATTAAAACTGTATGTGGGTTGTTGTTCTTTCCCTAAGGAAAATGAAAGGCAGTAGCTTTCAACTTGAATATGATTTTTGATTGCTGCAATGCAAAAGAATAAGTGGAACACTTTTACTACCTCCCTGTCCCTGAGTCTTCTTGAGCAGAATTGTAACTGACAGCATTTAGAACCAGAGGGACACTGAATGGATGACAGAGAAAAGAGACAGATATTAGAAAATTATGTTAAAGAATTAGCTCCACTGTTAATGAGGTATTAGCTAGACAATTTAGACTATTCAACTGTGTAAAAAATAAATTGCACTGACAATGGATTCCTAACTCTACGTGTGCTGTTTTCTTTCACCCATACCTTGGCAGTCTTTATCCAGCCCTTTTCCAGTTGAAATTCTATATCTTTTTTTTTGTCCCCACCTTAATTTTAGACAGTCACTTGGACAAGCCATCCCTTCCACTGGTTAAATAGAAAAAAATCGTCCAGAGAGAAATTTTAACTACCCTTAATTTCTTTTACCTAGTTCTCTTCAAACCCACTCATACTATAGGTCAGGATTTTATTTTTCTTTAAAATTTAACCCTAGGTCTAGGTTGAGAAAAAGAGCAAAGGACAAAAAAAAAGCCTGAAGAAACTAAATGCTCCTCATAGAAGATCTTTACCAGCATTCCCAAGTTTTATTTGGAAGATAGATGTTTTCTGTATCTGCAATAAGGGTGATACTTCAACTTTCACCCAAGGAACTCCCAACCTGCGAACAGAGAAGGGTCCTTACATCTGGTATTATATTAATCTTAAGCAAAATGTTAATTTGAAAGATTCAAGACTGTTGATATATACAGTAATTCCTTCCATACACTTTTGCACTTGCCACTACATACTGGTGAATTTCTGCTTTCACCTGAAGAAAAACGGCTCCAGCACTTCCTTTTAGCTTTATGTTTCCCAGATACAGAAAGAGTTACCACAACAAGAATTCTTGATACACATGCATACTGCAGCCATTCCTTTTCCTTACTGAAAAAAAAAAAAAAAGTTGGAAAAATTTTATTCAAGTGTTACTTGGAAGATATTCTGCAAAATTGGCTGCAAACCCTAATGCAGTTATAGCACAAACTGACAAGAGAAAAAAATAACTGTGGAACAGGTGCAAGCATTTCACTTTCTGAAATCTTTTCAAAACTAAACTGTTTAAAAAAGAGGGTTTGATGGTCCAAATTCTGCATAAAAAAGAGAGAAAGAAAAATGCAAGCTGGGGACAGGATCTCTAATTTTCATGTGATTGCAGTTGCTTTTAAAGAAGCCTTATAGCCCAGGAGATAGAGCATTAAAAAAATAATCTGTCAGTCAGATCTGTATGTACAGGGTAAGAGAAACAACACTGGTGAAGGCAGATGGGTCAAATTGCTGCTCAAACTGCTGAACATTTATTCTCTTAAAGGTATTAATCTGATTCTTAACAGAGAGGTCCTTCTTCCTGAGGGCAAGCCAATGTTGCTTTCAAATAAGATATTTATCAGGAATCAGTTTGAACAAGCAATGAAAAAATTCACCATTCAATTTTTAGTTTTGTTTTCAGGTAGTTGTCTTGCAACTTTATTTTAAAGTAAAATGGCAGAGAAGAAGACACAAAGAAGAGTAATTGAGAAGAAGATACTATTTCTTCAAAAGTGTAATTCCATGGAAATATTCCAGTGTCATCTGCCAGGGCAGCTTTCCCTGTCCTTCTGTCACACCAATCTCCCATCACACCTGGCTTTCTGTTTTCACTTAATTTTCCTCAGAAACACAAGATTTCCCTCGTCTGCACTGATTTGTGCACTACATCACAGAAAAGAGCAAGACAGTGGTTGGGACTAATTTTCTGCTGGTGTAGGTCCCTGATGCCTTGTTTTGAGGGCAAGAGCCTGCTAAGAAGCAGTTGAGCATATGTAACTCTCATGCTGCACAGAAGCTTCTATGGTTTATTTAATTTTTATAAGCCAACTGGAATCACAGGAGACAAGCCACCACTTTATTCTGCAAAGGTCCGAGAACACTTGGTGATGTAGCGTGAGGACAGAAGACAAAGGTGATAACTTTGTGACATTGTCAGAAATTTGACAAATGTGATTGTGGGTTAGTGTAAGAGAGGAGAGGTCTCTAGGGCATCATAGGAGAAGTTATGCTCCAAAATGACTAAAAATACATGATGAATGCAGTGTCAGCAATGCCAAAGAAAGAGTTGGTTTGGAAATTATACCTGAGCTGTTTTCTGCATCCAGGAATGCAAGTGGAATTCAGGGAGATTGCCTAAATCCCAGGCAAAAAGCAAGAAACGCCACATAGCAGACTGGAGGCTTCCTTGTTTGAAGATTCTGGAATACTTTTAATAACTATGGTACTTCAAAGCAGAGAATTTGGTTGATGTTTCAAGCAGATGAAGAAGGGCACAGTTTTTTGCAAGGTTAATTGCTTTTGTGGTTCACTGAGGAAGTGAGATGTGAATCTTGCTCTAAGAGATATGTCAAAAATAATTGACTAAGTTAAAGCCAAGACTTTCATTTGCAGTGAGGAAGTTTCCTGTTTGCACTCCATAGAAGCAAAAAGGAACAGTGATTTCATTTTGTGTTATTGCAGGGAAATACTTTAAAATATTCTTTTATTAAACTGAACTAAAATTTCAAAGTTATGATTTTTGTTATATGAGTAACAGAATGGAATTAGATTACAAATATTTTAATTAGTATGACTTGGTATTTTTAAAGCCTGGCAGCAATTTGTTTGTATTTACTTCATCCAATCATAGTTACAGAAAGTAAAGGATAATGATAATGCTTGAAGCCATGCACCAAACCCCCATGGGAGGGATGGACTCTGACATCAGTTTAAGGAAAAGATGCAGAATTAAGCCTATTTTATAGACTCTTTATATACATAAAATGGAATAAAAGAGTTTAGGACAGACTAAATGATTTTTGTTAATCCTAAGCATCTCCTTTTACAGGAGTCCAACAGTGACAGTCTGGACAGGATCATGGAAATATCCAAAAATTGGCTTACAGTGTTGGGACAAGGCAGTAAATCTAGTAGATATTTTTGCAGGAGTAAAAAAAAAAGCAAGAAACAATTTAAAAATACATACTGAACAGTTTCCTTGGATTTGGACCTGCAATTTAAGAATTATTTCTGTCAAAACTTTGAAATGAAAAGCCTATGTCAAATTAATTAGGGTCAATACACCATTGATGAAATGTATATATACTTGTTTTATTGCTCTTTACAATTAATTATTCACTAATTAGCAAACTATCTTCATCTGCAAGAAGAGTAAAAAAAAAGCTATCTGAATTATTTTTCTGGATAAAACTGAGAACTTTGTCTTTCAAAGTCTGTGGCTTGTTAGCACCTTATAATTTTTACCACCACATGTTATTGGAATTTTTTTGCTGTAAAAAATTCTTGGTCCTTTTATTATTTGCAAGTAGCTGATTTGAAGTATTCATTACAGGAAATTAATTTTAGTTGAGGTTTTTGGAGCATAGAAATAGACATCTGCTCTTGTTGGGATCAGCATCATTCTTCAAAGTAATTCCCTTCAGCAGACAGTGATATTTAAACATTTAAGTTGAACGTTTGACAGCCACAGAAAAGTTTCCAGTAAATTTACAGCCTAAAAGGAAATACAGATTTTCTTCAGTGTTTAAATGGACAATCAAACTACTATTGTATGCATTAAGAACCTCTTTTGTGTTACAGAGGTTAAAGCAGTCGTCCACATCACTATTTAAATTACAGCTTTTAACAGTGAAAGGATGGTGAAGTCAGATTATTTCTGCTTATGTGGTACAGTATTTCTTAAAGAAAATATATTCCTTCAGCTTCATGAATAAGGCCATTGAGACTAAACAATAGATGATGGGCATAAAATAAATGAAATTATCAAGGGGTTGGATACAAATCAACTCAAACAAACTTTATAGCTGTTAGAGAGGATGACAGAAATAATTGCTCTGCAACAAAATAATGTATCATACAAAATAAAAAAGCCCACGACCGTAATTTAATTTACCTTCTTGTTGAGATATTTACTTCCTGTAGAAAACAGCAGACAAAATTAATTTGAGAGATAAAAATTATTCTTCTGTTATGTTTTCAGATTTGAACTAATATTTCCTCAGACATAAAGAAAAAAATGGCTTTTTAGTAGCACACTGACTTGCTGAATAGATAGAACCATTAAAAATAGAACTGTAGAAATTATTCTTCTCTCCCATTTTAACTGCAAAAAAATATCTACTGATCTTTTCTATGGTACTGCACAGGTGAAAAATTAAAAATAATAATAATCAAAAAAAATATTTATCACTGAGGTTCAACTTACATATTCTCAGGTAAACCACATCCATACTGATCAACAGGCATTTAATTGTTTGATCAATCAATTAGATTGATATTTAAAATGAAACCTACCTAGGAAAACAGTATGCAAACCTTGAGCAGCCCAAGAATTAATTTTAAGAAATATACAAATAATTTTAGTACCTGTTTGAGTATGCATTGATAATTTCTGGATGTCAGTTTTACTCATAATAGAAAATTTTTCTGTTATTTTGATGCTGAAATGTGGATTTTTTTGTGGGGGCTTGGCAGGTTTTGATGGGTTTGGGGTTTCTTTGGTTTTTTCTTGTGGATTTTTTTTTTTTGTTAAGGTTGGTGTTGCATCAGGAAGCTGTAGTAGTCAGTAGTCAGGTTAAACTGAAATTTGTTTCCACTATGTCAAGGCACTTATTTTGAAAAGTGTTGTCTATATCTGTATAAAACACCTTTTAAATTGTTAAACACATGGTGAAACCCAGTCATTTTTGCTATCACCTTATATACAGGGAGAGATACAAAAACAGCCTTCTCTTCACAATTCATTAAGTAGACATAGACATGGTGGGCATCCTCAGGTTCAGGAATCCCAAGAAACACTCAGAGAACTAAAAGACTGGGCTCTAAATGTAGACAGAGTCAATTCCTCTCAAAGAGAAATGAAACATTACTTTGCAGTTTCTTCAGGTATCTGCATGTAAATTCTATGCTACTTGTTGCCTTGCTAAGTTTTTTTTCCTGCGTGGTCAGGCTAGAGTTATTTCTGAAAGAAAAAAAGCTGTGTGAGTGAGCTATAGCTATCATATTGCTGACAGCAATGCAGTTATTTAATACAACCTTGCAGAGGAGTCGTATTCATAAGCAAGTTATGAAAAACTCCCAAGCAACCATTTAATCATATTATGATGCCATACTTAGAAAACATATCAAATAGATAAAGATAGCTTTAATATATTAATCAGAATAAGAAGCTTATGAATTCCATGACACAATTTAGACAAAAAATATATTAATCCTTTTATTAGGATTTTATAGGGTAAAATGTGTAACATAGATAATTCTATTAGGAAATTGTAACTATTTCCCTGATTAGCAAGCATCCCAGACAACATAGTAGCAAAAGACAGGTTTTTACTTTCTTTGTTAACTAAAAAAAGGTCACCTTTCTTGACAATAGGATAACTATGATAGACTACAGTACAGCTCACTTGCCCTGACTCAAAAAATACAAGTATGAAAGTGCATGAACTTGGCTGGCAGAGGGGATTGGGAATTTTTGGGCATTAGAGCAGATGAGCTGAGTCTTTAGGCTGTGAGAAAACAGCTGTACTTGTTATAACAAACTTGTGTGTGTGTAGTGCTAAGAGCTGGGCTGAGAGACATGAGAATAGCCAGAGAACAACCATTCTATCTTGCCATTATTGTGTGTTACATTCATATTTGAAGCAAGACCCTGCTATATTTAAAAGTGGAAGGAAATAAGATCCACGAAGAAAATTTTGAGGAAGTGTCCTGAGGTGACTCTATGATGCTTGTATCCCCAGTTGCCTTGTTGATGTTATATATTAAGTTCTGCACCTTTGAGACTGGCTCTGAGAGTGAAGGGGGAAAAGAAGAAGCCACAGTTTGTGTTGAGAAAGAGCCCTCACAGCCCCGCATGCTGCTCCTGGACTGTGCTGTCTGCAGCACGGACAGACAGCGGGACAGAGATCTCCTGTGCTGTTAGTTTTCAGCTAGCTGAGGCAGAAGAGTTCCCCAGACTGGTATTTTTTTATCTTTTTTTGATGGATCAGTGCAAACCTGCTCTGGACTGAAAAACACCCAGCCAAACCCCGGGAGCTCCCGCCTGTGGCACACGGTGAGCTCACACTGGGGCCTGGGCCTCGGCACTTTCCAGCGCCAGAGGGACTGGTAAGGGACTGAGCGAGCCGAGCTACACCCATGGAAAGGACTTTCTGGATTTGCCATCTCATTGAACAGCAAGAGGTTTTATTGTTCAATAATATTAATTTTTTTATGCTTGTGAATACTTTTCTTGTTACATAAACTGTTTTTTCCACTTTTCTCCTAGGAAACCTTTTCCCACACCAATTGGGGTAGGGGCAACTTGAATCTGCTTTCCAGAGGAATCCCTTGGGAGGTTTCTTCCAAAATTTTGCCCTAAACCAGGAGAGAAAGCAATCTTTTAAAAATACTGTCTGAAATGCTTTTCAGAATATTGGTATCTATAAGGTGCTAACACCTTAATTTTTTGGATGTGTTCAATGAAAAAAAAGCAAGCATTACATGTACACTGATTTCCAGACGATGTAAATGTCAAACATTTTTTAAAAACAAATTGGTGTATATCTATAACCAAAAGGTTTCTATAGGACACATATGATTTCCCAAGAGATCATCCATCATATTCAGAGGCAAAATTGAGTCAATTGTTGTCGCTCTATTGGGAATGGCGAGAAGAATGACAAAGACTCTCAAGGAGTCGAACTGGAGAATTTCTCCTGGTTTATTACCTCAGATCCTTTTTTTATAGACCGATACGTGAAAGTACAGAAGAGAAAAACTCTTACTGGTTAGTGAACTAACACATCACCATCATTGGTCAGTGGGGTACATCACCCCTCCACCTTCTCTTGCAAGAAAACAAGGAACAGACACACAGCACCTGCAAGGTTGTTTTCTATCTCTGAGGATTGTTTTAATTCCTCCTTATGAATTCCCAGGCCACTTTCTCAGGCAAGACTGAGAAAGTTATGTGGCCTGGTATTCCACAGGCACTATGCTGCCTGCTTCAGAGTTAGCATCCATAAATTGAAGCTTCATTGAAGCTTAGTTTTTGCTGAGCAGGAATCTCAATACTGTTGTGGCAACTACAGAACCCTAAAAATTGAAAATAAACATTGCCTTCTTTCTTCTCATTTTCCTCTTTTCTGTAAATACCAAAACTACTTAATTTCCTTAATTTTGTGAACACTTTTATACAAAAATTTAAAATGTTGTACTGTGTGAGCTATGTAAGACTGGTGTACAGTTTTCAAATAGATAAATTATGTTTAACATGTCTCAGTAATTGCAGCTTTAATAAGCCTCAGTAGCTGCATCTGTAAAGAAAGAATAGAAAAAAGAAACTTGAGATAATATATCACATGAACAGAGATATAATGGAATGCTGAACCAAACGATCAAGGACACTGGCAAAATAACTGAGGTAAAGCCAGAATACGAGGAACAGACAAGGCCAACTCATCAGTCTAGGTAAGCGTCATTCCAGCAGTGGATGATCAAAACCATTGGCCCAAGAAACCCACCAGCTCAAAAGAAGAGGAAGCTGACCATATGGACTAATTAGCATAAGAATGAGAGAATAATTTACCGACAGAAGATAGAATACTAATTAATGGGAGAACTATTTAAGTTATAGCCAATGACCATTAATGCCTTTGTTTGCTAAATTATAAATAGTGAAGTTCAGATGATCAATGTGCTAGCTTTGCAGATTTGTCAACTAGAAATGTTTTCTGCACAGAACTCTAAATAAACCAAATACCTTGGCTCTCTTTGGATTGTTCTATTGTGAGGAGAGTGAAAGAATCCGTTTCAGGGCAAAAAACAGTTTTGTGTGTTCTCAGACAAAATTAAGGCCAACAAAGTATTTCAGTGTCAAAATGATTTTATATGCAGAGCAATTAATATTTTAGAACTGGGAAATCTTCCCATATGAACTTCAAAAAAAGAAAGTCCGAACTGAAGAAGTGCAAAATGGAGGTTGACTAAAGAAAATTCTTAATTTAAAACCCAGTAAGTAATATTAGTGTAATTGCTCGCAACATAGTTATTTGCTAAATTATTTTTATCTTCCATGCTGCTGTCTTTACAATCCGCAGAAACAAAATGAGAGCAACTGAGAAACTGCTGATTGGCTAGAATCACTTTGGATTTTGTTCTTTAAGGGGGTTTTGTACTTTCAGTTGCTGTGGAGCTTTAAGGGAAAAGAGGATGCTTAATACTGTAGTAATTATTTCTTTTTCATGCTGTGAATAGAACCTACAGAACCTGGTGTGAACTGAAAGGGAAGACTGGGAGGAAAATGGTGCACTAGTTATCAACTAAATCTTTTATACTGCAGTATTAGATAATGTGTGCACATTTCTGGAATACATAGTAATTTTCTCAACAGGAAAAGAGGTTGCTGAAGTAAAAACATGAACAGTCACTGCAGGGAAACCAAAGCTCCTGACCTTGTACTTTTTTGCATTATTTTTCTACTTTGTTATTGTGTTTTCTCTTTTCAATGACTTAGCTGGAATTAGACTTAGTCTTGTTTTCATAACCTCCACCGAATCTAAACAGCCCACAGTCCTGTCCTAAGACAATCAGTTCTGGCTTCTGATACACCAAAGTCTATTGAGTCATGAGCATGACTTTGCTAAAGTTTGTCTCCTGATAAAGCTCAATTACCTTTTTCTTTGAAGAGAAAGTAGAGGGAGGCAGGAAGAGAGGGCAGGAAGGAAAGAAGAGAAGGAGGAGTCAAGGTGACTGAGAGTAACACCTTAAAGAAAAAAGAAGGAAAAGCTTATTTTTGCTCCTAGGTGCCTCTCTGTACAAACCTTTCTTTCATTTTCTTGTCTCTTCTGTTAGTTTTTCAAGCACTATAGGATCCTTTCCCCTCAACCTACTTCCCACTTCAGAAAGATCTCACAAGTTCTATGTGAGAGTATGTTGCCTTTCCCTCCTCCCTTTCCCAGTAGGACCACCAAGATACTTTACATAAACAAAAGGACAATTTTTTGTGAAAATGCAGAAACCTAACTGCATAATTTTTTTTTCCAGATTTAGATAGATGAAGGCACAAATATGTTAGCATCACAAAATCTGCTCATTGAAACAGGGTACATGGCTAACAAAAGTATATTACAAAAAGATACATTAAACTCACCATGACTTATGTATAGGCTAAGGTGTGCTTAAGTTTGCGGATTTTAACATGACAGCTATTTGAAACTTTGAAATTAATGTGGGATTTTTTTTCTTTAATGTAAATTCTAATATTTTTAAACATAAAGACTTATCCTTCAGTGGAAAAAAAATAATTAAAACCCCCAAACAACTCCCAAAAAGAAGTAGAGACCTACAAACTCAGGAAATTTGAAAATTTTTGTGCATTACACAGGTAAGATTTGGTGGGGCTACTTGTAAAACAAAGTGCATAAAATCTGTATAAAATCTTATTCTAACCAGCTTGCATCATCTCTATCATTTCTGTGTATGTTGGTAGTGTCTAAAAGAAGTGCTCATCTGCCAGCAGCAAAATCAGTAAAAGCTCACATTCACCTCTCCAACAGCGGTACTGCAGTGTATCAAGGCAGTGTAGCTAATAATATCCGAATAATGAAAGTCTTCCCAAAGTCAGTGATGGAAAACTCCTATTTACATTTTTTTAAAATAAAGCATCAGTTTTCTACTCTTTTATAGCCTAGTTCCTGAGGAATGTCTGCCAGCACTTTAACCTACAGACACATTACATTGCTAACAAGTCCAGTAATAACTGTCAGGTTCTGAAAATTATCTTCTAGTTTTTACCTAAAGTTGTCAGATTTTATTAGCTCCTTGGCAGATTATTCTCATGAATAGGCATTGCTGCTTTCTTCTTCAAGGAATAGGCAGTTTTGGATTTATTTTTTTATTTTTTTTTATTTTTTTGTCAATTGTCGGTTATCTTATATTCAAAACTTGAAATTCCTTCATCAGAGTTTCCAGAACTTTAACTTTACGTGACTTTAGATGATAATCTGTTACTCTCTTTCCTTTTAAGTAAATTATTCACTAGATAGTTTTTCTTCTATAAATGGAGGAAAAAGATGTAATTTGAAAGGGATCATCTAAAAAAACCTATATAACTATGTATAAAATTGAAGAATTGGTTCTTTTCTATTTGAATTTGTGTAATTAAAGAGACTTTAAAAACGACCATATTTTTTCAATGTGTTTACAACTTGTAATATAGTTACAGATTATCAATGAAGATTGTTTAAGATAACTTTGTCTTCTAATTTTCATTCTAAAAATGAGTAAGAAGAGAGTCTTAATAGAACACGAGATTAAATCTCAACAAATCTGGATGGGTTTTTTCTTAATGTCTTTTGTCATCAACAGAAAAATTAATTTATTTATCAAAAATAAAATTACCTTGAATTTGAAAAACAATGGATTACAACATCAGTCCAAGTTACGTTGGTTTTCAGTTCAGCAGTGAAATATAAGAAACCCCAAAGTGTATAATTCCATAAATGTTTAATAATAATGATTTAGATTAATATTTTTAACATTCAACAGAATTCTATTTGGGCAGATTTTGACTGAGAAGCCACAAACTGTCAGAGTAGCAATGGACTACTTGCTGTAGAATCATCAAAATGTAGCTATTCGTATTAATATTTGAGCATGAATGCTGTTATTAAGTATAGATAGTTATATGGAAATCAAAAGAAACTATTGCAATTTTTAAATTTTTTCTTCCAAATTTGAAGCAATCCATAGGTAAATAATAAAACTCTGTTTGGGGCTTGTTGGGGTTTTTTCTGTTAGTGATTGGAGGATAGTGTGTCATGGCTAAATATCATGTGACAGGTTGAATATAGATAATACGTTACTGAGAGTTAGAGTATACTGACCTGGATGTAGGAAAAAAAAATCTCCTGGAAAATGTGTTCGAAGGGTTACAGTAATTTTATAAAGTTATTGACGGCACCTGCAATCTACATGTCTGGGTGGTTTTCATTTAGCATAATACAAACCACGTCCTGCAAGAGTTGCTGAAGCATATGTCCCTCATGGCATCCTATGTCACTTTATATTTAGGACATAGATGATCCTGTTCTTCTATATTGCTCCCCAAAAAAATAAAGTTGTGGAACTGCAGCCTTAAATGAAATGTGTATCCAGTGGATGAAGCCTTAAATTTAGTGTTTTACCTGTGACCAGCTGAGATGGTAGGATAGGAAAAGATCCATGCAGCTTTTGTATCTCCTAAAGAGAATGATTCCTTGTCCTTGAGGATAAACACTACTTCTGTGGTAATATGACAGGCATGGAGATTGTTGAAGCTTCAGACAAGCACAGAGCATTCTGGCAGATGCTGCATTACTTGGGAGGAGAGAATGGAGAGCCAATAAAAATCCCTTTTCCCACATGAAAGTAGACACAAGGCTCTGGACTTCTGTGTCCTCTCAGTTCCTCCTACAACAGTCACTCTGCCAACTCCTATCCAAATTTCATCAGATCAATAGACCCCACACTAAGGCAGATATTTTTAAGAGTATTTTATTCTTAAAAATAATGTCAGCAGATAAAACTAGCAATCTGAATTCAGTAGGACTAGTACACCAGAGGCCTAGAAAAGGAGAAAACAGATGGCTCAGAAATATATATATGGGGAGAGGGGGGAAGATGGAAGAAATATAATAGGAGGATGAGTGAAGAAATAGATTTTGAGGTATTAGATTTCAGTAAGAATGACGGAATTGAGGAATGGTACCATAAAATGAATAAGCAAGGAAAGAATACTTTAGAGCTGGCTGACTTCCTTCATGAACAGTGAATAAGATGAATAAGGCAAAAAGGGTAGCATTAGAAAACCATAGTTTAACAAATCAGTTAATTAACTGCATATTTTTGAGATAAGCTTATTGTCTATACTTTATTTACAGTGAAGGAAAACAATTACAAAAAGAAAGTTAAGTCACTTGGTCATAGAAGTATGGGAAAAGTATTTGATAATGGCCAAAAGGCAGCTCCCCATCCCACAACAATTTGTGAGCTATTGTTTTTCCCTTACATGATATTAAGGAATTAACTTTTGAAAAGAAAGTGTGCAGTATGGAAAATTCTCTTTTATTCTACTGGAACTAATTGATAATTACAAAATTTTTT
Organism: Poecile atricapillus; assembly: GCF_030490865.1. Taxonomy (NCBI): domain Eukaryota; kingdom Metazoa; phylum Chordata; class Aves; order Passeriformes; family Paridae; genus Poecile; species Poecile atricapillus. Next base: position 45,361,733 of record NC_081252.1, read on the forward strand.
CTAACAAAATTTAATTAAAATTTTAGAAGGAAAAAAATAGCTCTTTCCAAAAAAGTGATCAACAATTTCAGTTTTTAGTTGAGGATTTTCTTATTTCTTGTAGTAATAAAAGTGAATATAGAACACATACATTAAGAAGTCTTGTAATGATCATGATATAACAGTCTAGATGCGATATATCGAATATAATGGGCATAAATGATTAAAGTTGAACAGACTCAAATTCTAAATGAAGATTTGTAAGAAAATAAACATTGAGACTACTAAACACCAGTGCCAGTGATCCAAATCCTGAACAGAAAAAAAAATCAATGGAATGGAATAATACATGCTTTGGCATTTGGACTGTATGAAATATGACAAAACATGTTGCATTTTTAACCCTGGGAACATCTGATATTGGTGTTAGAAAAAAAAGTTATTAAATTACAGAAGATAATACAGCAAAGATAGTAAATGTGAATAACAGTAAAGGCATGGTATTAATTCTGAATGTTCAAAGTGATCATTAAGATACAACAAGAAAGGCTATTGCGAGGAGAAGGTAACTATTTTTTAAGCTAGAACTTTGCTAATACAGATTTTAGTTTCAGTGTATGAACTGGAATGACTGCAATATATCAGTGCAAAAAATGAATGTTTAGCTAAGTCCAAGTATATTTTCATGTTGCTATCCTATGCAGCTGGCACTGTAAGACTAGTTAAAATGCCAAGAGCTGTACCATAAATAAGGTGAAAAGTTTGAAAGTTCAGAATCTGATTCACTCTCCTGTGCTTAATCAAGCAGGTTGAGCACATATGAGTTGACTTGGAGGGAACAGGCAAAAAGGGTATTTTGTGAGGGGGTTGTTCTAAGAGAGGAGAAGCACTGCATGGGATGTAATTATCATGGAAACTAGAGGCAAACCCAGTAGTTTCACTTGAAGCAGTAGGTTAGAGATATTTGAATTTGGCATACATATAAATAACATCTTTCAGTTGCCAGACTGGATGGTACTAACTTCTGACCTGGAAACCCACAGTAATTCTTAGGGAACATTGCTGAGTCTTCACACCACCTTGCTTTTCAGGATACTCTATCTCTGCACAAACTTTCCTGAGTAAGTAAAGTTAAAGCTGTCTTATATATTCTGTCATCAGAGATTTAGTTTAGGTTAAGATTTGTTGTTACCTTCTAGATATAATCTAAGTTATAAAATCTAATCACATTTGATGTGACTATTAACCCTGTTTCCTAACAGTTCATATTTAAATATTGAAAGAGTCTTACTATCTTCACCCAAAAATGAGAAATAAAAGATGTATTGAAGGCAGATACAACACTTGTGCTAATCCTATTCCTTTATTTCCCACTGTGTTTTTGTTGAGGACACTTTCATGAGTTGAAAAATGTGTTGGTGGATAAACAGGCAAAATTTCTAAGCAAGCTTTTAATTCATGACTCATACAAAAGGAGGAGGTTAAATGACTGCACAGTATTTTTCTTTCTAAAGGTTAATACAATGCCCCTTGGGATACGGCTCACCATGATTTGGCTTTTGATATGGAAAATTTTATATTGTCTTATAGAGGTTTGCAAGAGAAGCCGTAGATGCCCCATAATTGGAAGTATTCAGTGTGAGGTTAGATGGGTTTTTAACAACCTGATCTGGTGCAAGATGCCCCTGGCCATGGCAGGGGGGGTTGGAGTAGATGGTCTTTGAAAGTCTCTTCAAGGAATGGATGGATGACCTTACAACATCATACATTGTAAATATCCTGATGCCAGGTATAGTATTTAAGTGAACTGTTATGTTAGCAGGTAGCAATATGTTTTCCTTTGCAATTATAGATAATGAGATTATTGATATTTTTTAGGCATCTCCAACTAGCAGTGTTTTCTAAAATAAGAAATAAGTAAGTGCTTTTTAGAATGTTTTTAGTACTATGGTTTTCATTAGTAAGTAGGACATCTGTCATGAAATTTTGTTACATTAAAATAAACAAAATATTTTCTTTTAAGCCAGTGTAAAGTTACTAGATAATATCAGTTCTAAAGTTATGAACTAATGTTTGGTTATTGTTTAAGAAATGTGCTTTTATTCAGAGTAAATGAACAAGTGGATTCTGTCTATGGAACAGATGTGTGAATTCATGATGAATAATCCAAGAAATCTACTCAAATTCATATGATACATCCTAGATGCAATGTTTTGTGTAGAAAAAAACAAAAAAAAAATCATAAAAACCTAAGACTATCTCAGAGGGAATAAAATTTTTTTCCCTTTCTTGAAATCTGTGTTAGTCTAAAGAAGGCATGAACTAGTATTTCACTTTTGGTAACTGCTTTTCTGCAAAACTACTAGGGAACTTTCAGGCTTAAATAGTGAATTTAAGATATAGAGTATCTTTGATCCAAATTCCGTTAGAATTGCTAAAATAATTGTCATGGGGTTAGTTTACCTTTAAGGAAGTTAAAGTTGCTGGGGACTCCTGGGAGTCTTTTCTCCTGACCAATTATCGGTCATTGCTGAGAATTGACAGCAGTTTTAGCCATTAAAAAGTAAAATCAACTTGTGAACCCCACCTTAAAGTGTACAACCAGAAGTCTGTGGTGTTCTTTGTTGCCTGACTGTGAAGGGTGGCGGAGCTCCGGCTGGCCTCCGGTTCTCTGCCCAAGCCATGCGGCCGGGCGGGGCCGGGCCGGGCCTGCCGCGTCTCTCGTCTCCCGGCCGGGAGATGAGGCTTGCCCTGAGCCAGGTCGGGCTGGGCCGGGCTCGGCCCGATCTCTGGTTCAGCTGCAGGGTTTTGCTGTAACTACATTCACTAGAAAACTGCCGAGTGAAAAAGGAGAAGAGCTCTGAGCCTGCTGCAAGCAGAGACGGAGACCACGCTCTAAAGCAGCTATGAGGAACTTTTCATCGCAGACAACTCCAGCTCCTGTTCAGCAGAGATCACCGAACCATCTACAAAAGCTTGGGCAAGATTTTAACTCTTTCTTATCCAGATGAGACTTGCAGATTAATCTTTTCATCCAGAGAGAGAAAAAGAGAGTGATCAACATGAAAAGAGACTTTATAAACTACCAGTGGCAAGAAAGAAAAGAGACTTCAAGAAAGGTAGAGAATTAAGAAGATGCTTTAATTAAGCTGAAATATCTTTCTGTTAAAACTATGGAGATGGACAATGAAGTCCTGAAAGGAACTCCTGTAATTCATAATAGAGTATGGGGAGGAATAAAGTGTTCAAAGTGTAAATTTAAGTAAAAAGCAGAGTAATTGTGGTATAGTGAAGTGCTGGGAGATTTGGAGCCTTGAGAGGCAATGAGAAAACTGTTTTCTAGTGAAGTGCATAGAAACAGATAAAAAATACTGTTTGCCTTTGACTAACTTATCCTTAAAAATGCTATCCCCAAACTTATGACCCATAACACATTTCAGAGTGATGTGGAATGGGAGGAGTGAGCTTTGATAGCAGCAGCTCTGAGCAGCTAATATCAAGGAGACAGAAAACTATAACAAAATAGCTTTCTTGTGAGAAACTCCATAAATTAACAGAAAGGAACTTCTGTTTCTCTACAGAAACTGAGGAAAAGACTATAGAAATAATTAGAACTGTTTAAACCATCAAAATTATACAGTTTTTGTCTCTGTTGTCATGTGAACAAAAGAATAGTGAGCAGTGAGAAATGAAAAAGTTTTTTCTAAAAGTTTATTCTGGTGTTCTTATTCTTGTAGTTTGTCAATAAACTCTTCTTTATTCCTTTTAAGTTTTATGCCTGGTTTGCTCTTATTTTAATCCATATCTCACAACAAGAAATAAATAATTCTTTTTTCCCCCTTTTTGTTAATTACTAGTTCAAAACCACGACAATAATATAGTCAGAATTATCTTATAAAATTCTTGCTGTTATTTTGGTACAACTAGAGAAAAAAACTACTCTAAAAAACCAAAATTTTATTTGGTTAAATGTTAAGAAGGATTGCATTCCTTGTTGAATAAACCCAACATAGCCTATTCTTGATTAATAAGCTATTCAGCAGATGCTTAATCTGTAAACAGATGAGTAATAATGTTTTAGATGAAGAATGATATTTATACATGGGTTTTTTTTCCTGTGCAGAAGATGAAAAAAGATAAGAGTGATGGAAAATCAAGGTCACTGTAGTACAGGGTCTTCTCCAAAACAGAATGAACTTTAATGCTGAGGAAATTTTTTCAGTGTAACTATATTGAATTGTAAGTTAAAGCAAATTTGAAAAGTTGTGAAAAGGGAGGGAGTGTTAGCAGGAAGTGATAATTTTTATAATTTCCGTGTGAAAAAGTACTGCTGCTAATATAAGTCTTTGTGGAACAAAAAGAAATTAAGAGGCAGTGAAGAGGAAAAGAAAAGAAGACAGAAACTATATTGAATCATCAGATTGGTTTGGAATAGTAGAGGTTTAGAGAGTCACAAGAATTTTAGAACAAACTTTTAAAATAAATAATCTAGTCCATTTATTATATTTTAAAAGTTAAAAATTAATGTGAACCCTGTCAAGGAAACAAATTCTATTTTTTCACAATAATGAACCCTACTTCAGACTGAAAAATCTAGTAACTGTAAAGCTAATACACATTAAACAAGGTAAAAAGGTATATACAAGCTTAGTACTCTTTCTGAAGTATTCTTCTATCTGATAGTATTCACTATCTGCCTTCATTTTATTCACTCTGAAATAGTCTTTGTCTGTTAGATTACTGCTGTTGTTCCTTGTAGCCTGTTTTTCTGGATATAATACACTCTAGAAGTAATTGCTTCTCTGTATGGAGCATTGGCTGGTAATTTTCCTAAGAAAAATTTTCAATAATGTGTTCCAGAAAATCTTAAATTTATTTGAGTCAAAAAAATTTCTGTGTTGTATGAACACTGAACAAAGAAAATTATATATTTCTCCTGAAAATGAATTATTAAATTTTTTTAATCAATGACAAACCAAAGATCTGGGAAAACAAACAAACAGAAATTGTTTCTGCACACCTCACCCATTGTGTATATACACAGATAGGAAGATCTCCAGAGGTGAAAAAACCCAGGGACTAAATGGCATTTCAAAAAAAAATTAAGGGTAGTCTACAGAGAGAAAGTGGGCAGACCCCAGATCTTCTACTTGAGCTTCACTTCAGCTTTCTTATTGAAAAAAAAAGTTATATTAGATGTATACAGGGGACGTTGAGGCAGAGCCATGATATGTTCCAAATTTCAAATATCTGTTTAGTGCAATTTAACCACAGAAGTAATCTGTAATAAGGATGCATATTTGTTATCTAACTAAAAGTAGTCCATCCTATCTTACTCCAAACTTTTTGAATTGGAATAAAAGTTTATTTATTTTCCTGCTAGTAAATTACTTGTTAAAGTAGGTAAAGTAGGTAAAGTAGGTAAAGTAGGTAAAGTAGGACACCTCAACTCCTTTGTTACACTTGTGTAGGTTTTGATATTACTTTGCAAACAGGCTAGTGCTTATTGTTTGGGGACAAAATAAAGGAGAACATTCTAGAATACTTCTAAAGTACTTGAATATTTTCTTACTGATTTCCTACTGATGGAAATTCCATATTTCTTTAGAAATGTTTTGTGATAAATTTTATTCTTTAGATCAAGGACTGAGACATGTACTTTACATTGGCATTATATTGTTGATTTATAAGAAATAAATCTTAATTTAAACATGAAATTCAAGCTTGGGAGACAACAATACAATTTTAATGTCCTCTCTTCTTCCCTTTCAGCTTTAATAAATTTTAGTGCATATGAATAAAAATAGTGGAAGAAATCCTAAATGTTTGGGGTTTATGGCACATCAGAGTTTTGCCCAATACAAGTCAGAACAGTATCTAATGTTTATGTATTTGCAACTCCATATGCTTCATATTCATTACTTCATTAGGTTTAACAGAAAAGTAAACATAATACACAAGAAGTACTATGAAAGTAGAAGTTTACAGAATCACAGAATCTCAGAATATTCTGAATTAGAAGGCACTCACAATGATCACTGGGATGAACTTCCGAGGGAATGACCTGTAGAGGGGTTAAGCCCAGAACCTTGGTGTTATTAGCACTCTGCTCTACCCAACTGAGCTATGGGATATTGTGAATAGGAACTCCTAATACCCTCTCAGATCAATGCTCAAAACATCTGTTCTGAGGTACTCACAGGGGCTGGAGCAAGCTACACTCACCCTGGATTTAAGGATGAGATCAATTCTATAATTCCTGTGATTCACTGTGAGGCTTATCCTCATTACACCAGCAGCAAGGAGGGAAATTTGTGGGAGCCAGCATTATGGGATTAAAGTGAGCCATTTCTTGATGGTGTACACTAGTATTCAGGCAAACACTGGAACTTAGGGAAAGGGAAAAACCCATTCCGAAACACCATCCTTCCACCCTACAGCCCTCCCTTCTTCAAAATGAAAAAGGAGCATTGGCCTCATTTGAATAATAGATTACTTAAACTATCTGAAGTTATAGTGCCAAAAAGAATTACACAGCCTTTTTTTGTCTTCCAACTATTACTAATAAGCAGAGGCTGGCTGAGCAACAGAAATCTTGGAATAAACTCAGAAATCTTCTACATGTTTTCAAAGGAGTTTAGCTTGTGGTCAAATACCAAACCAATATTTTCCCTCTCAAAATATTAGTTCATAGTTATATCTTTCTGTATCAAGAACATCAAAATCTGCTAAAAAACCCTACAGGATGGAAGCTGGTGATCCAGAAAAATGGCATCACTCCTTTGTGTCCTTACAACTCTCAAAATATGATCATTCCCTGTTTGAAATGAATTACTCAGTAATTGGACAAGTAAACAACAAAGGATTTTTCTTGTTACTTGTGATACCATGTCTGAAAATTTACAACTGTAAAACAATTAATGTGAAGATGTTTCTATGAGAGCAGCCCTACTCTTTTGACCCAGGGACCAGAAACTCAGGCATCACATCTCTTATACAGGCTACATGGACAAAGGCAGCTTATCAGAAGACCTTCATGAGAGGAGGGCTTATCTGATTGCAGTCATTGTTCCTTCTTTTGATACTTCTCTTCCATAACTATTCTGCTTTACCAGCTAATCTCATGGTTCACATGTTTTTTTCCCTGTGGCTTCATCTCACAGAACTTTTCATTATGAACAGCTTAGTGTTTAAAATCTCCAAGAACTTGTGAGCAGAGGAGATTATTAAGAACTGGACATTCACCTGCAAAATGATTTAAAGTTACGTGTTTTTGTCTAGATCAATCATATTAATATTATTCTTGACAATATATCGGTCCTTAAAATTTTGCTCTAGGATGAAATTTTTGTTGCTTTTACATTTTAGCTTTCTCTTGTTTCTTTAGTTCTGATTTCCTTCTATGTTATTGACAGTAAGCATAGTAAGTGATATTTCTCTTTTGATGGTTAGGTGGGTTTTTTTTGTCTCTGAACAACTGAACAACTTGTATTCCATACTTGTAATTGTAACTGGAGTAGAACACATTCTGCCAGAAACTTTCATTTCTACAAAATGATATAAGACTGTAAACATTTCCAAGTAAAAGGCAATTAGCCTTTGAGAGATTTATAGAGAAGAATGCACACAACTCACTGCAGAAATGAAAAAGGTAGCACACATGTACCTAGCAGATCAATGTCTGCTATCTTACCATAACATATTGGGCTGCACTATTCCTTACCATGTTTGTTATTCCTTACCACATTTGTTCTGAAAGTCAGCAAAAGGTCTTAAAGTAAGAGACAAAGTAAGGACTCCTCTCCTTCTCCTTATCTTGTGCTTTCATATTATTAGCAATATCTGCACTGGAATAGATGCCTTATTTATGCCCTTTACACTATGCAGAAGAATGAGAACCAACTACTTTCCCAAGTGTAAAATCTGTGTTAATACACACCAAGAAGCAGGTTTAGCATCCAAAAACTGTGGTAAAAGATATGTTTTTCCTACAAATGTGGAATTTTTTCTCTGGGTAAAAATACTGAAATTGTTCATAACAGAATGTACCATTAAAAAGTTATATTTTATCTTAAATTGTAGCAATAATCCATGAGGATGTGACAATTATTTTAAAATATGCCTGAAAACCAATTTTCATCTATTTCCAAATGGCTGATTTCTCCATTACTCAGTAAAATGGAAAGATTGTTAGCCCTTACTCTAAGGAGACTATCAGGCATTATATACATTGAGTTGTAAAAGATATATATATACACCAACTGAAGAACAAACGTGAGGTTTATTTTAATATCACCTGAGTAACTGTAGAGCTCAAGGATAAGTTTAGGCTTTGCTACAAACAGAAATGTCATCATCGACTGATTACTCTAGAGGAAATTAAAAATTATGCCAAAACAAGAAAATTATCTTCAAAAATAAATTCAAAGAAAGGTCAGCCCAGTAAACCAGAATTCAGTTTAATGACTGCTATACTTAGAATAGCATCTGTTCTCCAATAGCACATATGGTGGAATGAAGGAGAGAAAATGTTTGCTTTTGCTTAGTGTTTTTTATTTATATAGGTGTGGTATATTTATTCTCTTCTTCCAGTCTAGATCTGTAACGCATGTCAACTATTTTTGTTTCCAAGTTGAAATCTATAATAGGCTATGCTGGGAGATGAAGGTTACCTTACTTTGTTTTACAGATTAAATAAATTAGCCACCATACTCTAGAGGCAATAATATCTGCTTTACAACAGATACTGGATTACCAGATCACCTGAAAACATTACTTCACTGTAAGAACCATCACAGTTCAGAAGCAAACTTCTCAGGGAGCCTTCTTGCTAAATAACATGGACCTCAAAGTTGTGTGTCTGTGATTCCTGTTTTCAAAGAATACGAATCCCTTTAAAAACGGCATGAAATTTTCATTCTTTCACCAGATGTGTACATTTCTTGGTGAAAAAAATGCATTCTTCTTTCTAGATACTAAACCATCAAAGGCTGAATTTGGTGACTCTAAATCAGATCTTTAGCTTTTGCTTTAATTTGCACAGAAAACATGGGAAAAACCACACAAATAAAAGACAAAATCTTTTGAGATGAAACTAAACAAAAATGTGAATAAAAAAAAACGTTGATAAAATAAACTGGAAGCAGGCAAAACCGGTACTTTTGCACATATCACATGGTCATCATGGTCACACTCAAGACACCATATGGCCTCTCGAACACCTACATAACCCCAAAGGATCACAGAATCACAGTTCCTGATTACTGTGGGGTAAGGGGTTAACTCTTCCATGGGAGCTGCAGTCACCCAGCAGAAAATGCTGACATTGTGTACTAACCACTGTAATGGGTGCAAGGAAAGGCTGCTGACACTCAGCACAGTGAGTGTCTCCTCTACATGACCTAAATTTCTCCTCTGGAAGAGCCTCAGCAGAGTGAGAAAACAGGGCAGTTCTTTGTCACCCTGTGCAACCCTTCCTGGTTTGTTTAAATAGATAGAAGTAGGCTGCAGAGAAAAATTAGTCTCTTGAGCATTGCCTTAAACAAATATATTGACTGTTTGACTTGATACTGATGTAGGTCCCATGGTTAGAAATGGAATTTGTTCTCATTCTAGTTCAAAATATTCTAGTTTGAAAATGATAATATATGCAAAGGACACTTGTAAAGACCTGCTTTCTTCACACTTTTCTGATGAAAGTTCTCAGTCACAGTAAGTATTTTAGAAATTAAGGACTTTCTGGGAGAAGAAATATCTCTTCTCTAAAGGAGCCTCAGAATTTTCCATAATTAATTGATGATTTCACATTAGATTTGTCTCACAGGGCCTATGCTAAAGCATATTGCAGTTATTGGGAGTTTGACAGATATATATTTGCATTGGTATTTGAATGAAAGATATTTTATCTGCTTAAGGTGTTTAAATTAATGGAAATTTCCAAGGTCTTCCAAGGGAATAAAACAAGGTTTATACACTTGCCACACACAATCATAGTACTACTGCCACTCCAGTTCTCTAGAAAAAACCCCAAACCATGATGATGTTGTGACGGTTATTTTTACAAGAACATTTGTGACTTCTTTAAATTTTTTAAGCCACTTTTCTAACCACTATTCATTTGATATCTTCAGACCATTAATTGGATATTTACTGATTCCCCAGCTTGTAAGTATAATTCTGACATCTTATTGAATTCTAAATTGCAAGATCACCAGACTGTCATTTTTATTTAAGTATTCCATATTTGGGCTTCTACTTGTACAGACTTTTCCATGAATTCAATAAACAAAAAAGCCATCTGTCCAAATCAGGCATGTAGGAAGGAAAATAATCTTCTTTTTTTGTACAGATATTGAAACACAAACCCTCTGACTTCTTGTAAACCCTCATGCATTCAGCCATATCTCCTCAGCTACTGTAGCTCCCCCATCTTTTGGGGTAGGTTTTTGCTAGCTGAAGGTGCAAATTCTTCTGGGTATTGAGGGTACATCTCACAACTTTTCCTCTCCTTTTATAACTAGCTAGGGAATCAACCAAGCAGCTGTTTCATTCTTCATTTGTTACAATCTGGTTCTAAGAACACCCTAATTTCACCTGGTCATTATCTTTTCCCATGTACTCACATTGCTATTTTCAGTTGAAGAGCCAGAGTGCTGCTAGTGGAACTTGATTATTCTCCCTCTTTCCTTTATGTTCATTGCTAGTAGCCAGAAGCAAATGTGAAGAACCAGAAAGTCCATCACTTTTAGTAGTTAAAGTATATTTGCATCCTAACATTTGGGAATAAAATACACCAAGCCAGGTACATTTAGAAGGAGGAAAAAAACCTGATAGATTGTGTTAAAATGTTGACTGAGAAATGTGATCATTTTTTTATAATATTTAGAAGAATTAAATTTTTGTGTGTTCAATGTGCAAATTCAGATGGAAATATTTTCTTTCACTGTAAAATGACAATATTTCACCACTAATTGTAGACTAGATATTTGTCAGTTCATCTTTCATTGGAAAAAAATAGGGTTTTTTTAATCTCCATATGTTTTTAATTCCAGGCTAAATTAGTTGTTAGTTCTATGTCTATAAAGATATTATGCTAAGAAAATGTGTTATCATCATACCCATTCTGTTTCCTGGATCACTGAGAAAAGCAAAGAATCATACACAGATTTTGAACAGTGAAAACTGTGTTACTGATACTCACCATAAAGGCAGACATGTAATGCTTTTGGAAAAGACTGCATTTGAGGGATTGAAGTAGTTTCTCATTTAGTCTTCCACCCAAATTCAGGCTTCTGTGAATGCATTATTAACACCTGTCAAATTAATTTCTGCATGTCTAGTACTGGTTTTTCTATTACACAAATCGAAATTATTGCTTTCAGAAGCACAATCTGTCTTCTTCCGAGGCTGTATTCTTTTGATTGTCTTTGGGCAATATTAGAAAAGGCTCCCCATCTTTATGAAGTGTCTTTGGAGGATGTGGATGACAATGAAGGGAAGTCTGGAGTTTCTACAGTAGATTTCAAGAGTTCCCAGAGAACATTTTTCATGAGTCAACCTTTTGCACCTTGCTCCAAGCTGATAATAATTCTTCATCATTCTTTTCACCCTGACACTTCTTACATATATGTATGAAATATTTTCTACAGAGAAATGTTGTATTATATTTGGAAATACTGTTTTGCTTTCTGGAAACTCTGGATATAGTCAGGCTTAGGTGATGACTTTTTCCTTGCTAATCCCAATACTTTTGTATCTTTTGAAGAGGGGATAGCACAGACATGAGATTACTTTACACCTCTGGAGAAAAATAAATACAAATATTCGTAAGGCTTAGTTTATAGTGTAGCTTTGAGATATAAAAGCCATACTCTTTAAAATAAATCACTAATTTAGGAGATTCCTATGATCAATTCCATTTTTTTCCCATTAATGCAAACAGAAACCTTCTGGTTTAAAACTGATTTCTCAAATTATTTCAAGAGAAGAAAATTTTATAGTTTAAACTTCTCATCATGGAAATTTCATGAAATTTTTTAATGTTTTGACAATTACTTGGAATAGGAAAATAATTTATTCTTTGGTTAAATGGTTAAATTTCTTTGTGTTTTTATTAAATATGGGTAACAAAGGAAATCAAATGCCAAAATGAAGTACTGCTATTTAGAAAATAAACAGTGCTAAATGCAAAGTACCGAAGAAGACTTGAAATTGCTACACTTTATCCTTCAAATCTCATAGTATATATTTACTCTATATGGAATTTTTTTGATGCACACAGGAATTCACATCTAATAAAAAGCAGGCTCTTCTATAAAATAGTCATCAGTTCTCACTGTATAGAACCAGCTCTGTGGAACTAAGTTACAGCTAGTTCAGGACACAAGTGTTAAGTACTAATTTTGTGTGCATGTGCAGAACACGACTGAAAGTGATTTAGAACTAGGCACTTGGGAATGTGTTTTCTTAATGAATATCAAATCCAGTTGCTGTGTTTGGAAGTTTGAAATTGGTGTGATTAATCAATCTTTTAACAAAGTCGATAGACCTATAAATATTTGTTTGCGGTGCTATGTAAGTATTTATTCAATAGATGGATTTACATCTGTAAAGAACAGCTTGGTTTCCAAAGTCAATTGTCAGGACATGGTGCAGATGGCCCCTCCCTGGAAAACTGGTATCCTTACACAGAGGGGCCTCACCAGCCATGGCCAATTCCACCTCATCCACCATAAACCACAATCTGCCATACCATTTGCTAAGATTATTTAACAAAATATAGACAGCAATATGATAGAGAAATTGACACTGGAAAATAAGATACAAGTCAGGAAACCAGAGCATGGGGATAAGGACGTAATATTTAAGGCCAGTTTGTGCCAGGGGACCTGCATGACTGAGCATCTGGTTCAAATATGACCTGTCCCACAAAGGGATGGGAAAAAAAAAGTGATCACAAAATGGTCACTCTGTTGCCTGTGGAAAAGACATTTTTCCTGACTGCAAACCTGTTAAGAAGTTTATTTAGTGTGTAAAAACATTCTAACAGATACAGTGTTTCAGAACTCTCCCCTTGTATCAAGAAACTTGAATTTGAGAACAGGAAACTGGAATATATTCAACTTCTTTTTGGTTTTGCTTAAAGATTTCAGAAATCAGTAAAAGTTACTATCGTGACTGATAGTATGAGAGAGTGAACAGCCAGACCTTATAAACTCGCAGAAACACAGGTGCAGACATAGCCTTGGATATTAACATATATTTAGGGAAAATAGCATTTTCCTTAAGGCACTGGAATTATTCCTGTACTTAGCAAAATGTTTTGAGAGTTCTCATTGAATTCTCAATTTCTAACCTCTCTCATTTATGAGTTTTTGACTCTGTTGCAAACAGTATAATTTAGTTTCTTAGGCAATTGTATGCTTAAGCAAATAAAATGAATATATTTTTTCAAAACCATGCTCTGCAAAAATTTTTAATAATATCTGTATATGATAGAATTTTTATCTTAGTAGAGTGTTTGCTTTAATCAAGCAATAACTTAAACAATTTTCCCCTATCTATGTAGAACTAAAGCCAATAAATGTCCAAGATTATCAGTGTAGATCAAATAAAGTCCACAACAATGAAGTAATTTATCAGTTAAGCTATATAAACCCCATGGTTATAACAGACTTTTTTGAAAGGTTGGGGGATTGGGTTGGGTGGGTATTTTTCTGTGATTCATTTGGTTTTCATATGAGAACCAGCAGTGTCCACACATTAGAGTGCTCAATGAAAGTGGCTCTCAAATTTTAAAGTGTTACTGCTAACACAGATTGGTTTAATTGAGACGCTATACAGGCTTTTCAAAATCCTTTTTTGGGGCTGCCTTTCCTGGAGAAAGCTTAGCATATCCTATTAACAGTAAGTGAGTGAAGCATCTTTTTGTAGCTCTTTACAAATCTACAATTCTCAAAAAATTCTCTCAAAAATTTCTAATTTCCTGATCTTTTGTATCTCACATGTATCTCATTAAAAGAACAACCCAGACCATTGTCAAAGCCTAAACTACACTACTGTATGTTTTTGAAAGAAATAATTGATTTACAGTAAGATTGTTGGTAAGTATGATTTGGATTTTCCTTTCAAAAGCAGCGTGACCAACAGGTCAAGGGAGATGATTCTGCCCCTCTCCTCCACTCTTGTGAGACCCCACCTGGAGTGCTATGCTGGGGTCCTTGGGATAGAAAGGACATTGGCCTGCTAGAGGCCAAAACATCACTAAGATGATCAGGTGGCACCTCTCCTAAGATGACAGGCTGAGAGAGCTGGAGTTGTTCAGCCTGGAGAAGAGAGGGTTCCACAGAGGCCATTTACCACCTTCCAGTACATAAAGGGGGCCTCAAGAGAGATCCAGGGGGACTTTTTACAAGACTATAGTGATGGGACAAGGAGAAATGGTTTTAACCTAAAAGAGGTTAGGTTTAGATTGGATATTAGGAACAAAATTTTCACTGTGAGGGTGGTGAGGCACTGGAACCTGTTTCCCAGAGAAGTTGTGGATGTCCTGTCCCAGGAACTGAGCAACCTAGTTTGGTGGAAGGTGTCCCTGCCCATGGCATGGGGTAAGGAATCAGACGGCTTTTAAGCCAACCATTCTAACCCAAACCATTTTGTGATTCTGTGATTTCAAGTACTTATATATATATATATATATATATATAAAATGTGTGTGTACATATATATTTTTCTATCTATATCTATATATATATGTATATACATATGTATATATATATGAGTTTATAGAATTTTCTGAATTTTACATTCCAAAAATCCAACGATTTTGAATTAAAAAATATTGAGATTGGAGATGAGGTTCTCAGAAGTTCGAAAACACTTAGTGAACTAGGAATTTTTACAGTGTAAGTGCAATTTACTTCCCAAGGATTCTTGTTTTATTGAGTGCCTGGAATAAATTATTCTAATTATGTTTTCTCTGTCTGTATGTTTTCTATTTTTCATCCTTGCCATCATGCTGGGGTACACTTTGCATGCTATCCAAACTATAATTTGTATGGCAATCATTTATTTCCCCATAGGTATTTTGATATCTTCAAAGTAGTTACTCAGTTTTGTATCAGTTTATTTTCTTAGTACTTCCACAAAACTGAAGCATAGTATTCATATTTCTCTGGTGGACCACTGGCATCCTATAGGTTAGTGGTAAATCTAGAAAATTGTCAAATTATCTGGTGCTTATTAAACCAAGAAAACTATTTTTTTCCCAAGGTGTATTAGTTCTTACAGCATTACATATGGTCAAGGGTGTTTTCAATAATCTCATTTGCAGTGGTGAATATTTCTTATTTTTGAAAACATGGCTGTCAAGCTCTTTATGAGATCAGGAATGTCTCCATACTTTTGAAGGGAGTTCCAGTTTCACCTTGTCTCACGTTCCTTCTTTCCTGTTGTCCATTTGCCTGGGTGTCTGTGGAAAGATGCTCTGGATTTTCTGGCCAAATGAAAGTCCAAGATCTGAGGGAATTCTGCTGTCACAATCCCTAGAAGGTGATAGTTTTCTCAGGCAGAAACCTAGGACCTGTATGCTTGTGACAACAATAGCAGAGATCATTTTCCTTTTATGATCTGGATCTGACATGTAACTCTCTTTAGCACATCTCCTCTGGGAGCAACTGAGTGTGAGTAGCATGATTATTTAATGAATCACTAAGGTTCCCACCTTCCCATGTTTCAAGCACAACTGAAACGTAAATTGATTCTTGCTTTGATAAATTCTAAAATATGTAGGATTTCTGATGGATTAATCAAACTTACATCTGTAGAAAATAATAAAAAAATAGATATTTACCTGAAAAATTATTATTGAACAATTATTTGTGCCATCTGATATTTACTACAGACTATGTGAAGTGGTTGTTATTTATTTGGAAGCTAGTCTCGGAGCTAATACTGACTTCTAGAAATTCTTGTAGGAAAGATAAAATCAAGGCATGAAAAGTCTTTTTTTCATATACCATGCAAAGCTATGCCTGTCCTTGCTGATAGGCATATGTCAGAAAAGTAAGGTTTCATCAACTGGAAGGCTTTCCACTTTATTACATAGTCATATAAATATAAAGTTAAAAAAAAAAAAACAAACCAAAACCACTGCCTAAAGGCAACAAAGACATCTGAGAGTAGTAGGTACATTGAAGATACAGTAGATATGTGATTTGGACATTCTGCATGGACACCAGTCAGGACTCAAACTTGAAAACAAGTTTTATAAGTTTTTAAACCACAGTCCAACTCACTTTTTGCAGAGAAAACTCATAGCAGGAAACCCCAAATCTATCACATAAACAGACCAACGACCTACAGGAAATTTTTCTAATTCCATTTTGGCTAACTCCTTGACACTTGTAGACCAAACTCAACAATAACCTTTTCTTTATTTTTTTTTGACCTAATTATTATTTGAGAAAAAGGTAGTCACTAGACTTACGTGTAAAACTGCATAATAACGTTGAGCATGTTTAAAGTCCAAATTCACTTGCCCCCCAAGACGTGTTCATGTGCACTCTTTGTGTGAGGAAATTTCACCCAAAATGATAGCAGCTTTTCAGGCAGATTACAGCAGTGTCACTAGAGCAGCTAGTCTATTTAAGGTTAAGAATGGGTGGACAGCAGTGACAGAGCAAAAACTTTGAAGGTCAGAGATATAATTTAAAGGCCACTATAAGGCTGGAAAAACAAAGGAAAGACAACTTCAGCACATTTATAAACTAATATACTGGGAGAAGGGTTTGAAAAATAGCTGTCATATGACTTGTCTCATTCATTATACAGTTTACAAATTCTGACACAGACAAACTGAATCCCAGAAGGGAAGTTTTCCTGCTTCCACAGAAGACCCATTCATTTTTGTGAACTGAAGTAGAGAAGTTAGGAAACATAAATTCTACGCCCATGTTTGTTTCACAGGCAGTAAACCTGCTGTGTACTGCAACAGCATATCAACTATCTGCTACATTCTGTAGCTTGCTCTTCTCTGGGAAGATGGCACCTGGCTAAGATAATTCATTGTGCTTGTGACAAAGGCAGAAGGCAATACTCTTTGTCCTGATGGTAAGAATCGTGCAGGCTGTTCAAAGATGTTCAGTTTATATGCATTGGTTTATATTCATGTATGTATCTGCAGAATAATTTTATTTAATAATCTATTTACTGTATATTACTGTTGTGCAACAGTAGTAAAGCAAACCTGATGCTTGGGAAAAACTGGAAATTCTTCAGTACAAATATTTTATTAAGCTAACCTCACACTTGAAAATCACTCTGAATAAAGCATCACCATTATCTAGCCTTCCTTGAATCTGTGATATTTCAGTCGCTCAAAGGAATGTCAAAATCACTAACAGGATGAAGGCAGCAGTTGTTCTGACAGCTGAAGCATGAACTGAATCTGTCTAGCGAAATTAGCCTAATATGGTCAAATTGCTTTTGCTTTTTAACTGTATATGGGCAACAGCAAAGACACTGTGTGTGGCTTCCACATCAATTAAGAAACGTATAATGGAATTACATAACAAATTGCAATGGCCACTAGTAAACAAAAGGAAAAATACCTTTTAAATCAAACCTGGTTTTTATTTTAATCAAAGCCATCACTGAAAGCCTTCATGGTTTGCATTTTTCCTTCTACCAATAGTAATTAAACTTCTGCATGGAATTTTATTCCTCAGTGATGTACAGGTTAAAAAAATGCTTTGTTTTGCTTATTGCAGTGTGGTAGTTTCAGGATTTAGCTTTGCTGGAAACCCCTCTGGTGAAGAAAATGAGTAATTTTTCTTTATTTAACAAGTAGCATGACATGGATCCATCTTGCATGTGAATGAAACAAGTAAATAATCAAAACATTTAGAAACTTGAATGAAATTATTTCAGCTACATTTAGACTCTCTTCATAAAATCATGGAACTGTAAGAATTGGTTAATTTTAAATATATATATTGCTCTCAATATCTTCAAATCTATTTTACACAACATGATTCTCTCAGTAATTTCCTGATTTCTTTTCTGCTCTATGTGCTCTTCAGGTTTCTTTACTATTTTTTCCCCCTGAGAAAATCAAGGTTTTCATACATAACTTTCAACATAAGAGAGAGAAAAGGGGAAAAAAAGTAATTTTACAACAGCCAAATTCATAAATTTTAGATGAGGTGGTGGTTGCATTAGGAACTGTAAACCTATCCTTTTTTATCATCTCAACATCCATAAAAGGATTTTCAACTACATTTCTGATTATTAGAACCATAGAATGGCTTGGGTTGGAAGCAACCTTAAAGATCTGGTTCCAATCTCTCTTGCATGGGCAAGGACATATGCCACTAGACCAGGTTTCTCAGAATCCCATCCGGCCTGATCTTAAACACTTCCAGGAATGAGGCATCCACAACCTCTCTGGGAAACCTGTTCCTGTGGTTTGATACCCACACTGGAAAATAATTCTTCCCTGTATCAAGTATGTATGTATATATGTATGTATGTATGTATGTATCTATCTATCTATCTATCTATCTATCTATCTATCTATCTATCTATCTATCTGTGTCAACTACACCACTCAGCTTGGTGTCACCTACAAAGCAGCTGAGGGTGCACCCAATCTCACTGCCCATGTCATTGATGACGACATTAAACAATACCAGTCCCAGTACAGACCCTCAAGCAGCACCACTCGTGGCTGACCTCCATTTGTGTGTTGAGTCACTGACCATTACATCCGGGATGCCAGCCAGTCAATTCATCATCCACCAAGTATCTACCATCAACTCCACACCTCTCCAACTTAGTGAGAAGGATGTTCTCACTTCCTGTGTAAAGGCCTTACAGATGTGCAAGCAAATGACATCTGTAGCTCTTTCCTTGGCCACAGATGTAGTCACTCCATCATAGAAGGATACTAAGTTGGTCAGGCACAACTTGCCCTTGGTGAATTCAGTAGTAGATGCATTTCTAATTAGTCCAAAGAGGGACATGTACTAAGCGTTTTAAGCAAGAAAATTGTTTTTCTATGGCACGTTTCCTGCAAATCAGCAATCTGTATCTTCATGGTTCTATTTTGACTGAGCTGTTGCCAGAGATGAAATACAGTAAAGGGGCAAGCACTTAAAATCCAGTGACATTATACATGACATGAACTCGTCCTTTCAAAAGATTCATGTGAATGCCCATATTTATCTAGGAGTTGACTAACCTTGATTCTGAAAATTTCAGCATTCTTAAAAGTGATCAATACTTATTCCCCCATTAAATGGAATAGAAATTTCAATTTGGCATTTGGTATGCATCAGTGATGAACCTGGATTCCAAAACGAGTGATAAAATATAGCAGCCAAGACCAAGACCAAGACAGTCATAATGTAGCTATATTAATTCTAGACCTACTGAATTCTGTTAGATTGTGGAAGTAGCTGCCATTACCTCCTGAGAACCCGAGTAATCAGGCGGTTAGATTTGATTAATATTCATGATGTCATAATTACAGTGATGTCAACATAGGAGCTGACCCATTTAGTGCCAGTACATCTATTTACAGTGTATTCACTGTGGTGTATACTCACTCAAAGAACAGATAAACACCAGGCCAACTAAAGAGCACTATCTACAGCAACCGTCATCAAATCTCTAAGTATATTTTCTGGCCATAATGTTCAATCAGAGATTAGAAGTCTCTGTCTTTTTGTAAATATTAACTTAGGTGAACTGAGCAATGGGAATAGATAATGGATTATAATTCATCATGACAATCCTGAAAGTTCAGCAATTTTTTATCCTTTTTTCTTTTTGAGCACTATCTCCAGGTTTATTGCATGTCAGGAGCACAGATGACATATTCTACTTTTCCAGATTTGATTATGTTTCACATATATCAATAGCTAATTAATTTTCCTTCTAAAAGTGAAGAATTATCAGGGTGAAGAAGAATTTTGAGTGGACTTATCCCATGTTACCACTGTTGACATCCTAGACTTCATACAATTTGCAAGGTAGTGAGTATTCCCTTCAGCTACTCCAGATAAGTAACACCTTATATCTGAGAGCCATGCTAGCACAAAAATACGTTTTTCAGAAACATAATTCTGCAGAACGATAACTTAGATGAGAAAAATGTATAGTCATGAGCACCACAGAGAGGAAACAAAGCTGCAGTGAGAGTGCCTGTGGGCTATGGGCTCAGCAACCTTAGAATAGAAAACTGTCACTGTTTTCTTCAATTTCAAGTGCTTATTATCCTCAAATTGCACTTTTCCACAGCAGAGAAATATAATGAAGATTGCGGTTGATGAAGATGAGACTGTAATGATAATGTCACTTAAGCTGTGTTTATAAGACATCAAGAACTGGCAGCAGCAAATGCAAATGTTAGATGTGCAAATGTTATTGCAAACTGCCAAAATACTGTGAAAATTGGCAGATCAGTTGTTAGAATCTGCATCTTTGGAGGTTTGCTGAATTAGAAATACTTTACTACACAACTAGACTTCTGTTTTCTATTCCCAAATAAAGACTAGGTAATTTTTATATGTTCTCATTTATATTGTCCCTTGGGTTTTCCATACTCAGATGGTGAGAAGTAGTCCAAGAAGGGAGATGTCACTCCTTTAAGAACAAATTCATGTCACTCCAATAAATTTCTGTGTATTTGTATAAAGAAGATTTATATTTCTATTAATATTTCTCTCTATCTAGAATTTTTGCTCCCACTGACTTGTCTGCTTCAGCAATAATTTTCCAAGAGTACATCTACCAATGGGAATAAAAGATGTGAACAATAGCACATAAAGTCAATATTGAGGAAGCTAACCTAGACTGTCTAAATCCGAATAATTTTCTAGCTTTTCAGAGAAATTAAGCCACATTTTCTACCTCTTTCCTCCTTGAACAAAGAAAGCAATGATGTTGATTATGTAAACAATATATATGGGCCTGAAGAAGAACTACTTATGATAGTTGAGACACAGCTTATTTTTATTTTTTTTTATTTTTTTTTATATCTCTTCTGGGAATCTACTGAATGAAAATAAAGTTGTTATCTTTCCCTATGCTTTTTTTATCCAGATGAAATTATTACATACTGGACAAGACTTGTTTTATAGGGTTGAAATTTCTTACATGGGAATAGATGTTGAGATGGCATAACTAACTGCAGAAAGTACTGAATAATGTAGTAACACAGCCCAGTATAATGTCATATTTGCTCACTTTGCTTATTAATGTCAAAAGTTGTGCTAAAAAAAGGAGTGAAGTAAATAAGTTTGTGTATAAGATTTGTAATCTCTTGCAATAACTGCATTTCTCACATTACCTATGAGCTGTGCTTTCACTGACTTACATTATTTCAGTTATCACATACTGAAAGGCAAAACCACAGTCTGTGGATGAGATCAGAATTTATAAAAACCTTTGTTGAAGCAGTTCTATTTATATGCTTCACATAAATCTTAGCAGTTTTAGATATAGTAACAACATGCTTCATTCTACATAATTTTCTTGTCATGTTAATTTTGCACTTGTGTTTCCAGATAAAGATGATTACAGCATCAGTAACATCAGTATCTCTCACAAGTCAAACTACTTACATAGGTTAGGTGTGATTTAAAGGTAAGAAGACCTTCATTGTGTCTCCCTCTTTTAGTTCTTTCTATTCTTCTAACTGACACAAATAATGGCTTCTGAAAGAAGAAGGAAAATAGGTTAACAATAACCTCCCAGGCAGGAATTCTAATGAGATTCAAACTTGTCCCAGTCTCATCTTCATTTCCTTTCCTGGCAGGTCTGATTGCTTATATGTTTGATGTCTTTCATGAAATGTTTCTTCAGAAATTATTTTTATAGGACATGATGCACACAAAAGAAAAGAGAGAGGGAAACCTTGATTAAAAATTCTGTGGTTGTGTTCAATTTGTGTTTTATACATCTCAAGACTGATTTCTTCATGTGAATTTCCTGGATAATTTTAATATTTTTGTTTCAAGGCTACTAGCTTTTAAATCTTAAAATCCTCATTTTGGACCTGTCTCGTGTCTCAGTTTCCTTTTATACATTTGTTAGTGATCGAGTGTTCTGTATTACATCAATTACCTTGTATAGATTTTTCCTTCCTAGCTTCATTTCATCGAGTATACAATATCTATTACCTATTCATACTGCACAGACGGAAGTCTGACAATGAACTTCACATTTGTAATCAGCTCTTGTAGCTGAAAAATCTGAAGTAAATCTGATACTAAGAATAAAGACTTTCTTTTTCTAGAGCAGCTTGTAGTTTATATCTGTCATGCTTTTTTTTTTTTTTCTTTTTTTAAGTGAAGGTATTATCACAAGTAATTTTAATGTTTAGTGGTATTCTTTGTGCTCTTGCTGGTTCTGGCAAGTATACTCTAGGGCTGTAACAATATTATGCCTCAGTCAAATATAAGTCAGATGATATGACAGGTGGAGTTTAAAAAAGTGACTATTAAATAATCCAAAATGTGCACTCTTTTTTCTTTTCCCTGCTATTATTCCTATCTTGTAGTCCACATCATAACAGGAGACATTTTCTAGCAAAGATCAACACAGCAAATTGTTGTTCCCCCAACAAATTGAGACTATTGACAAAACCAGCAAGCCTCAGTTCCGAGGCCTTTAAATTTCATGCAAAACCCATATCATCTCACTGGCAATGACAATAATGTACTTGCTGATCAATGGGGCTACAACTTTAGCCAAGAGAGGTTGTGGACCTCCTATCCCTGGGGGTGTTCAAGGCCAGGCTGAATGGGTCTCTGAGCAACCCGGTCTAATGGAAGGTGTCTCCACCCACAGCAGAGTGGTTGGAACTAGATAATCTTTAAGGTCCTTTCCAACCCAAACCATTCTAGGAGTCTAGGATTAGGAAACATCGTCATTGTTCCATTGTATTAGCACTTGATATATCCTGTGCATTTCAGAAACATGGAATACATTCTCTATTTCTCCTGCCTATTAACAAATTTCTTACTATCTCCTTGCCTCTGGCCTTCCATTGAATAGGTTTGATTAATGGGCAGTGAAAATGCTTAAGGAACCATATAAAACTTATACACATTTTTCAGATATTTTGCAACAGAGCTGAACTTTTTGCTCACAATTAAGTCAAAGTAGTAAGTTTTCTCATATTTCTCATTTGATACAAAATAGAGTTTATATAGCATCATTGATTCAATGATGAC
The DNA here is from genome assembly GCF_030490865.1 of Poecile atricapillus. NCBI lineage: Eukaryota > Metazoa > Chordata > Aves > Passeriformes > Paridae > Poecile > Poecile atricapillus. The sequence continues at coordinate 45,384,952 of NC_081252.1, forward strand.
CTAGCATATATAATATCCTGCAAATTTATACTGAATGAATCTGGGGAGTATCAGTAGCAAGTCCTTGTACCTCCCTTCCTAGGTTTTTTAGTATTCTTAAGGAGAAAAATGAATTTTTTCTTTGAAAGGAGAACTGTTTCCTCCAGGTGTTTGGAAACACATAGTACAAGAAGACATACCTTGCATTCCTCTTATTTTGTTATAGTAGCATATGTCCATTTCCTATTTGGGAAGCCATGAATGCCCCAGAGCTCTCAACCCAAAATCTCAAAATATTATAATTGCTGTAGCCTGTTTAGAAGCCTTCTTCAAATATGGTAAGTTTGAAATAGTAAAACTTAGAAGCTCAGTACTTTTCCTGAATAAGTGTAGAGCTTTTCTAAAGCTCAGCCATTTTCTTCGAGACCGTAAACAAGAGAAGGAAGAGTTAATTGGATATGAATGTCTCAGTTCAGATAGGAAGAACTGACTATTCTAAAAAGGCAATGTACCCAAAAATAGTGGATCAAGCTAGTGTACAAGTGTATAATACACCCTATGTAAAACACAGTGAGTTTCTCCAGGAAAATAAATAACAGAAGTAATATTCTTGGTCATTCAAAATTTTTTCCTGGATCTTTACTAGCAAGCCATTTTGTACCTGAGGAGATGCTTCACCTCTTACACAAAGTTCAAGTAGTGATTCTAATTTTTTTTTCTCCCGGTCTGAAGAATTGCAAAGTGCTTTTGACTTACAGGAAAAACCTTTAGTGTCTCATGACCTATAATAATGTCAGATAGATGTTACTAAGGTAGTAATGAGTCACATACACATCATTTTTGGTTCACACCACAGGTAACACAGACACTTGGCATGGGATTGACAGGTTCTGTTAACAGCTGGAGAAAAGAAAAGGAATTAACAAGTGTGTCTCCATGTACACACCCCCTCTCTCTTCTCCTATTTTCCCTATGGCTACCACACAGTATGGGTCTGAAGCCAGTGACTCACTTGGGAAATCTTGTTACTCAGTCACTCAAGAGTTTCATTAGGGAGATTATTTAATTTGTTAAGAAAGAATTGGTTAATAAAGTATTGATTTTATGTGTAAGTGTGTGGAGAGACCTTATAACAAATTGATTTTAGGATACAGGATGCAACAGCAGTCAACAGTGGAGACTTTTCATAAGTGAAATTGTAACTTGCTCTTTTTATTTAAAATATGTGAGGATTCTTTCTGTGTATCAGGTATCATCTTTTTTAATATTTGTTCCTCAGAATTAAGCATGATTGAATTGAATTTGTTGCTCTGAAGTGGGCCTCGTATATGTCATACAGAGTGTTTAGCTCAAGAGCAGAGGGATACCCTTATGATATAGGACTATTTAGATGCCCTGATATGGAAGGAAAAGTGTGTGACAGGGCAGATCCCTGGGTCAGAGCCCATGACTAGGTTGCTGTTGTGGGGTGATGTAGCTGAGGAGTCCCCATTCCCTTCAGTCACTCCTGGGAGTGATTAGAATCCTCATAACCCTGCACTGTAAATCCATCCCATGATCAGCTTTTCAAACAGCCCAGATGCTTTTGAAGAAAGTACAGCCTTCTAGTATTTTGCCTTATGTATCTGTTGATTGTGGAAATATTCCATCCACAGTTTTACTAACATCTGTGTGATTTGACTAAGAGATCTGAAGAAATCACACACTTTTTTGTTTCTTCTTCCTTTACAGCGGCTTGGTCAGACCTATTGCATAAATACAAGCATTGCAGTTCTATCCAATGGTCTTATAGCCATGCCAAGCAAAGATGGATTTCCCTAGCTTCTTGGAAGAAGGCACTGATAATTAATTCCCTTCATAGCCCTTGTCTCCATGCTTCTTCTCCACTTGAACATTATTAACTTTAATTTTTTAGTCTTTTCTATTCAAAAGCACCTAAAATCAGGATCAGTTTATTCTGATTAAAATGTTTTTACTGCACTGCTGTCACTACTGTATTTTGGGGTTACAATGTTGCCCTTCTCTTAACTGTGTCAGGACAACTAACGACTCATTCAGAAACTGTCTCTCAACTCAGTACTCAGTAACATTCGCCCTTACAAATACTTATCAGTTGAAAATTTTGAAAAGAACTTTTCTAAAAAACAGCATTAGAGTGATATATATTGCCAAATGGAGTCTTTTCAGAAATATTTTATGCTAATTCATGAAGCTGTTTGCTTCCTATAAGCATTAGAAATCTTTCACATTTACAGCAAATGAATGAATTAGAACTGACTGAGTTAGAACACCTTTCTCTTTGGGAGACATCCACAGAATTCTGGGAAAAAAGACAAAAATCTTTCAAGTGAAACTTGAAACAATTTTTTTCTTCATCATCACTTGCTAAAAACTAGTAATATTAACACAGTTGAGTGAGTCTAACTTATGTTCCAGCTTGTAGTTGAGTCCTGTCCATACATGAGCCAACACATATCCCAACTCTATCAGAATAAGAACGTGTACCTTGTCATCTTCTCATATGCTTGGCTCCTCCTCAAAAGCATCTCTAAGCACATGGGAGGAGCAGGAGCCCTGGCACACTGCAATAGTCTGATCAAGGAGTTAGGATCATAGGTTGCAACATGAAGACTTGGATACTCTTTAAGTGGACACAGACCAGATAATCCAGATTTGCAGATCATCAGCTACCTGCCTGAACCTGTACTTGGGTTTGGGGCTTTTTGTGGGTTTGTTTGGCTAGTTTTCTGGGGTGTTTGTTTGTTTGTTTGTGGTTTTGGTTGTTTGATCCATTTAGTCCATTTGGGTTGTTGGTTTTGAATTTTTTTTTATCATATGTATTATTTATACTTTTCTACCGTGAATCTTGGATCAGAAAAGTTGTTAGGCTTTTACCTTCATAAATCTACAGATATTTTATGAAGTTTCCAGAATCTGATGTAGTTTTAGAAATTCCTTGTGTTGTTGTTATAGGAAATTTTGACCTTCAGTAATCAAAAACCACTCAGATGTATTTTTCTTGATTGCTGCTAATTTGCCATAATTGGTTTCAAATTATAATTTTAAGTAAGTTTTTTGAATTTGATGGCTCATGGTAATTCTGAAGATTGTATTTGAAGAAGTTTATTGAAACTTTAAATGCACACAACATTTTGTTGGATTTTTACTTCCAGGAGAAACTTTGACAGACACTTAATGTTGCCTTCATCTTTTGACAGAGTTTGTACTCAGACTGCACTACTTCCCTTGAGTTAGAGACAATATTATTGAAAAATTACTGCTTTTTTCTATTTCTTGTCAGTAAAGAGAAAGCTTGAACATAGGCTCCAGTCTCTCCCCAACCCCTCTTTAGATTTAGAAGAGGTAGAATTTCACATGTACAAGGCAATGAAAAACTGTGTTTAGAATAATGGCCAAACATAATACATGGAAGGGGATGATGCTCTCTGTGTTATGGAAAGGTCATGTCAGGGTCCACAGATTACAAAAAATATGGAAAAAAATCTTAGGCAAGTGGCTACTAAATAGGTCTGAGAATGGAGACAGAAGTTCACAAAAACTCAAAAACCGCAAAGTGCTCTATTGCTGTCGCTGTTGGATTTCCAATGGAAAATTCTCAAACTCGAGAAGATTAGGCGCACTATGTGTAAAGCTCTGGTCCCAGCCCTGATCATTCGTTTAGGTTTAACACAGCAATGAAGTATTTAATGGAAGCTCTTTGCTTTGTGAGGGATAGCACAGGAAAACATGCTGTGATCAAACAGACGACACAGTGATTGCAATGGGAAAAATAAATGCTACACGTTTAGTATGCAGTAAGCAATTCTGTCTTATCTAACTGTCTTGTAAATGTTGAAAACTTTTTCTTCAGTTTTTAATTTCACTATCCATGTGTGACAAACCAACCTGCGAAGAACAACTATGGCTGCAAATTGATCACATGAGCTTTCAAAAACTAGAAAAATGCTATTGATTTCCTTTCTGTTTCATATTATGTTCTCCCTCAAACCTGACTGTATGAGTCAACCCAAGGACAGCAGCAGTAGCAGCTGTTATTTTCTTGATCTTGATCTTTGGCTTTTCCCAACAATATAAATACTGAAGCATCAACTTTTATGTTTAATGTCTTTATATAATTTACAAGTGGTTTTGCTACAAGCAAGCTAATTGTAAGACTTAGATAGGTATCCTGAAGTCTTCCAAATACAGAGCAACCCAGCATAAAAATGATCTTACAAAGCCTTGTTGAAAGTTTTGGTCCTGAGGAGGTGTCAATCTTCTCTCACTTCAGTCATAGCTCTTAGTAAAGCCTGAAATGAAGGTTTGCTGGAAGCAAGTTTGGTACGTGGCAGATCTCCTCCAAGGTAGGAAGCACAAATGTGTCCCATGTTTTCAGTTTTGTAGCCACCTTCTTACTATACTCAGAAACAAATCTCAGTTACATATAAATGTAATTTTTTTTCTTAATGGAATTATTTATTAATTTAGTTATCAAACAGATATACATGATCTCTAATGTGCCGCTGGGACAATGAACATCACTTAATAAAATATCAAGTTGGAGTTTTTAGAGAAATCATCACCTTATTTTCCCTTTTGTGTTTTCTATTTTCGTGTATTTGCATATATTTATTTTATTTGTTGTTGCATGCACATGTCCCAGCTATATAATTTTTCATCCTGCCACTTCTGTTCTGAGAATTTATTTTTCTTCTCCTACACATCCACTACTAATAAAAATTATAAGCAAACATCTCTTATTCTTTTGCCTACAAATAAAAAGGGATGAAATTGTCAAAGGAAGAAGCGAGCTGCTCTAGTCCAGAAAACTGTGAGCTGAATATGTGATCATACTATTTACTTGTAACTACAAAACCAAACCAAAATCAAATCAAACCAGACAAAAAAATAAAAAATAAAAAAATAAGGAGAGAGAGAGAAGAAAAACAACAAATATTTCTCTTTGTAATCTCATTTTACCGAGGCACAAGAGGGCAGTATTTCATAAACGCTATCCTGTCATTTGCTCACCATTGCGACAAATCTGGGACTGACATTCATCTAGCATTGGAATAACATCCAAAAGATTGGTGTTTAGTGTAAATAGCTCACTGGAAAAGAATCCTAGTTATAATAGTTAGAAAGGCTTCAAGACAGTACATTAGACTACTCCAACCTTGTGGAAATTTCTTAAAGACTGGTGATCTTACAAGGAAAAAACAAAAAATGATCTTCATAGAGAAAAGTAAGTATTGTTAACTTTCTTTTGATACAAGAATATGAAAAGCTATGCTAGGAAAGAGCCAGACAAAGGAAAAGACCAATATAAGCTTTATAAAAAACACTTTTTTACGTGTCTGTAAGTGTGTGGATGTGTGTGTGTTCTTATGCATATGTGCTTGTGTGTACACCTGTACTCAGGAAGAAACAGAGAGAGTGATACACATATAAAGACTGAAGAACATACAAGCATACAAAAGTTAATGGCAGAAAAAAATTTGGAGTTATGTATGGTCCCTTACTTCAGGAATCTAATCTAAATCTTTCTTTTTTTATGTCTCTCAGCTAGTTTATGCAATTCCTCATTCAACTGTTTTTTGACGATTCCTTCCATAAGGGTCAGAGGTTCCTCTGCATCTTACTGGGGTCTGTGTATCTGATTTAAGGCAGTTACAGGGGGAAGTGTCAGATGTATTTCAGACAGACATCCAGCTCCTGCTCACAGAGCTAAGTCCCCTGCTCAACACTCATTTTGATAAATAGTTTACTGAGCCATATCTTGACCTTGGAATCAAACTGTCTCACTCTGTCCTAAAGTCACTTCCTTGGCTTGAAACCATGCATTTGTTCTACACAAAAATAGATATCGGTCAACCTCTTCCACTAGTCCACTTAACACCACAAAAGCAGCTTGTATACTGCCCTTGAAGTATTAATTTTTAAGATGGATGTGCACACATCTTTTTTAGTAATCCATTAGCGTCTTTGTTTTGGCACAGATAGGATGCAACGCATTTCCTAGATCAAGAAAAAACATCTTCAGCTATGACTAAATCAACTATCTTGCAGTAAAATTAGTTCAGTAATAGAAATTATAACTGAAAAAAGGGATAGTTTTTTATGGTATAATAAAGTTAGCAGTGGATTCCTCTTGTGCTGGCCGGTTCTCTGCTCTAACATAGCTAAAGGCTGAAGTAATATTTATCTATATATGATGTGAGTTGTTCCCCAGCAAATCGTAGACCATGATATGTGACATGTTCCCAGACTTTGTCATGTAAAAACATAGTCTTGAGGCTATTTATGACACTTGAGATAGAAAGGTCAGATGTGTGTTCAATTTCTAAGTATCTGTAAAAGCTGCAAAGTGCATCCAAGCGCTTCTATCTCTGCAGTTCACAGCTGTCAGTCTGTAATTCTTTCCAATGTCCAATGCAAATTAAGAGCACTCTGTACAAGCAAGAAAAACTTCTTGGCTAATCTCTCTATTTGCTATAAACACTTTGTTATATTTCATTCTCCAAGACAATGAGGCAGGCATTCTTTTCTATTCTGAGCTACTGACATGTACAAATTTTGTGAGTGTTCCCCCTCTGCATACAGGCTGCCTCTGCAAAGCAGTGTGTTTCTTTGGAGAAAGGAAAAGTACACAGTCCTAAGTAAAGTAAGCTAAGTAATTTTCCTCTAAGGGTGTCAAGCCTGAGCCAGGGAAACATGCACACTTTCATACATACCAGTAATTGTACATACGATTTTTGTCCAAATAGAAACATGCATGATTGTCTGAAGATGTCCACACACAACACTGTGTATCCTCAGTTTCAAAGCACTGAGTTGTAATGGTAACTCCTGTAACTGCTTTACATTTCATGGACAGGCTGAATGGGGTCGAAAGAAGAACCACAAAGATGATAAAAGAATCAGGAAATCTGCCATCCAAGGGAAGGCTGAGAGCTGGGCTGGTTAGGCTTGGAGAGGAGAAGCCTCAAGGAAGACTTTATAACCATGTTCCTGTACATGAAGGGTAGCTACAGGGAAGACGGAGACTTCCTTTTTCCAAGGAGTCACATGGAGAAGACGAGGCATAATGTGAACTAGTTCCTCCTGGGGAAATTCCAGTTGGACACAAGAGGAAATTTTCATGAGAACAATCAGGCACTGAAATAATCTCCCAAGGGGAGTGGTGGGTTCCGCAGCACTGGATGCTTTTTAAGACCCAGCTGTACAGAGTGCTGGGCCCCTTTGTCTAGACCATGCTTTTGCCAAGAAAAGTTGGTCTGGATGATCCTTGATGTCCCCTCCAACCTGGTATTCTGTGATTATCTATACATTTGCATAATTACCATATCTCAGGGATAATTTTATTAAATAGTTCTACTAATAAACTATACATTACGAATTTTTTATTTTACCTCTACTTTGAAAAGAAATGCTCATTTTGAAATCCACAGGCGGCTAAAGTACTGCAAAACATCTAGTAACTGCCTTTTCTGTACTTCAGCATTTCTCATTTCATGGTTTCATTCCTATGCCTGAGAAGAGAATGATCTACATTAGCTTTTTTTCTGCCTAGTTTAACATTTGGTGTTATGAATCCTTGAATACCAAAAATGTATAATTCAACAGAAGAACCTCTGAAATCTCGAAATGGAAAGCTGACACAACTTTGTTTTCAAGGTATTTCAGTCACCCTCTTGATTCATAGAATCTTTTGGGCCAGCTAATTTTTTTTAGCACAGGACATTACACAATTTATGAACATTTTCAATCAGATTAACTGCATCAGACCATTCAACCGTTCCTGTTATCACTCACTATGAAAATATGTCTAGACAGGTAATTGGCAACTCCTACCACATTGTCAAGCACCCAATCTGCCTGTAAGCTATAACTTATCATATATAGAAACACAATCTTCTTTGGTGGCAGAGAATCAGGTCAGAAAATATTTAAACAAATTGGGCATATAAGTGCTGACAAAACTGTCAGGTGTTAATAATCAATAATCATGCCACTCTTAATTATCTTGAAAAAATCAGGGTAATTGTAGAGGGTGACTGAAGGCTGGAGAAAAGAAAATGTCAGTCCTATTGTCTAAAAGGTCAAGAAGGAGGACTCAGAAAACTACAGATTGGTCAGTGTCACCTTGATTCCTGCTAGGGGAGGGAGCACCTAATTCTGGGAATAATTCCCGAATACATGAAGGACAAGGAAGCCATTGTGAGAAGTCAGCAGCAAGTCATCAAGAGGAACAAATGAGAGAGCTGGGGATGTTTTGCCTAGAGAAGAGAACACTCAGGGGAGATCTCCGTAACGTATGTAAATAGCTGGAGAAGGGGTGTAAAAACTTTGAAGCCAGGCCCTTTCCAATGGAGCTCAAAGAAAGGACCAGAGTCAATGAGCACAAACAGAAACATAGCAGTTCCTGTCTAAACAAAAGACAAAATAAAACAAACAAACAAAACTTCTGCTGTGAGGATAACAATTTTCTGTGCTCTGAGAGCATGGACTTTCCATCCTTGGAGATAATCAGAAGCCATCTAGACATGGTCTGGGGCAACAGCCTGACCCTGCTTGGGCAGGATATTTGGACCAGATAATCTCCAGAAGTGCCTTCCAACCTCAACTATTCTCTGATTTGTGATTTTGTAAGACTATAGCTGCATTTTATAAGCCACAGATTTAAAGCAGGTAAAAAATACACCTTTTTTTTTACATACCATTGTACAACTTTACCCTGGCATTAATAATTATGAAAGACTATAATTATTTGTTTGTGCATAGAGGTAGTAGTTTGCTAGCTTCTGCTGTTCATCTTTCAGGCTGGTGTTGCACAGAATGATTGGCATAGCAGTATCATGACTCACAGAAGTAGCTGAATGCTTGTCTCATGCTATGCTATTCTTCCATAGGAGTTTACTTATTGGCTATAACATTAGGGTGCCTCCTTTGATAGAATAATTTCAAATAACAGTAATTATTTAAATGTTATCCCAAAGAAATTGTGGTTCTTAGTAATTTAATGTGGTCTGCTACATAGGAAAAATTCTAACTTTTACAGAAAAAATCATATGCAATCCCATATGTTATCTTCAAATTACTATTTTTCTTTCTTATTGCAAAGAATTTGACTTTTAAAACTGGTTCACATATTTTAAAAGTTTGTTTTAAAAAATAGCTACATAATCTACAAAACGAAGAGAGAAAAATTTTGTTGGATTCACTGGTTCTAAAATCCTTTTCATCCTGTGACTATGTTCCAAGACTACATCCTGCTCTGCAGTTAATATATTGTGATCACTACTGGCAGAGAATTACTGAATCTATTTTTAATTAGTCCAAATAAGTGCAGTGATTAATGAATGAAATTAATTTTACCCAGTTCAACAATCTGAAAGTTCAAATTTGGTTCAAGTTCAATCCTAGACAATGAGGACAGATAAAAATATTTCTAGAGGACAATCCATACTATTATTCTACAGGCAGAACATAAAAAGATGCATCATTCATTCCTTGCTTTGATAACAGGAGGAAACTAAGTTTCTTCTCTATACCTAATTTTCAGACAGCTTATAAGTAGACATGAATCCATCTCAAAATTTATTGCAATATATTAAAGGGTAAATTCAGTGATTTTGTATGAGGTACAATCTCATGAGCTAATTCCTAGAACACAGGGTAAGATAAAACCCACCTTAGGACAGGAAAAATCTCAGCAAGAACTATTACCGGGTGAATAATTTATTAGTAATTTTTTGCAACCTGCTCTGGACTCTTTGATTAAAATGGCTACAGACTGTAAAGTCAAGAACAATTCACCCAGTGCTCTGGGTCTAGCAGCAGGACTATTTATCATATTCAGAATATGTCCAAAATATCTTCTACTGGCCAGTGCTGAAGTACTTTATTTTTCATTACTTCTCTTCTTGTCCAGTTTATTTGACATATTTGCCATAAATACATAATAAAACCTTTCTTATCATTGGTTGGTTTTTTTATTATAAAGTGAGAATAAGTTAGTATTTCCACATATGTTTGTGATACTGCTTTGGGAAGGGATGCTTACTAGGGATGAGAAGGCTGAAGAAATGCAGTGGATCAGCTAAAACCTAAACACTTACTGGAACACATTCAAGGGCAAAGCTTTTCATATGTATAGATGATTTGTATGAATAGTGCCCATTTCAAAAGTACGTGCTGTCCTTCAAGGTAAGGTGACTCCAGTGCTTCAGCAGTTTTTGCCTATAGAAAGGTGAGCTCTTCTGACCTGCATTCTTGTTAAGCTACTTGTTTTGGTGAGCACAGAATGTCTTGACCAAAGCTGTGCTTTCTTTTTCTGAATTCAACATACACATTTTTCACCAGACTTAAGAAACAGAAGTGATCATGAAGATGATTTATATTTGGAGGACAGAAACCTCTTATACTTTTGAGACAATCTATATTGCTTCCTGATGCATGATTTTTTAGAATCATAGAATTGTAGAATCATAGAATATGCTGATTTGGAAGGGAGCCATGAGGACCACACAGTCCGACTCCTGGCCTTGCACAGGACATCACAAGGATTGCACCCTGTGCCTGAGAGCATTGTCCAAACACTTCTTGAGCTCTGTCAGGCTGGTGCTGTGAGCACTTGCCTGGGGAGCCTGTTCCAGTGCCCAGCCACCCTCTGGGTGAAAAACTTTTTCCTGATATCCAACCTAAACCTTCCTCAACTCTGCCTCATGCCATTTACTTGAGTCCTGTCACTGGTCATAAGAGTGAATAGATCAGTTCCTGTGTCCATGACATTGATGAAAATGCTGAAGAGAACTGGGCTGAGGATCGAAGGTGGATGGATGAGGATGCAGAACCCCACTAGTGACAGTTGTCATCCTGATGTCACCCCATTCACAAATACTTAATGTGCCTGACCTGTGAGCCAGTTGCTCATCCATCAGGTAAGGTGATTATCCAGATCTATGGTGGATATTATGTTCCAGAAGGACTCTGTGTGAGAGTACCAAAAGCTTTGCTGAAGTATAAAAAGATTACACCTACATGCTCTGTGAGATCAAGTAGATGGGTTACCCTATAATAGAAGTAAATCAGATTCAACAAGCAGGACTTTCCTCACATGAAGATGTGCTGCCTGTGATCGATGACTGTGTTGTCCTCCTTCAATATCTCCCTGAATGACCTTTTTCATTATTTTAGCAGGCCTGTAGCTTCCAGAGCCCTCCTTCTTGCTCTTCTTGAAAATGAGGACAACGTTAGCCAAATCTGGGCTGTTGTGTCCAGACACTTAACTGAGCAGTGGATGAGTTTCTAAAGTATACAAAGAAGGAGAGAGGGAGTGATGGAGAGAAGGAGCAAAACCAAAACAAAGAAGGAGAATAAAAGAGAAGGAAAGGAAGGAGTAACAGGCAGGACTTTAGTGACAAAACCAACATTAAACCAATGAGGGCTTATTCAATGCCAGAACGTTCCTGGCTAAGACATTATCCATGGAAACATCAAGATTTCAGTATGACCTTTATATTTACCTTGTAAGTATTGTTCATTCCAACAGCCATAAAAAATAACTGAGTAGTATGTGAGAGGTATATTCATGGTTTTTGTGAGCAAAGTCCCTTTCAGTCACATTGTCTTTCAGTAATCCTGATTGTGGTGAGCTATGCAGTGCTAAATACTAAATTCCAGACCAAAAGTTTTGAAATTATAATGAACTGGTAACAAATGGATACATTACATGCTGTTGGCAGACATGACTAAGGGCTTATGGGATAATCATACCCTTCTGAGGGGCAGCTGCAGGCTTAGGATATTTCAAATGCCACTACATACCATATGTGTTTTGGAACTTCACTAAGCACTTAATGCCTCTGTTAAACAACAAGCACAGATAAAATCTTTAATGGCTATAGCCATAAAAATGGAAATGAAGCTACAGTTAGTTCCTTCGAATTTCAGCACCTCAGGAGCAAAGTATTGATTTTCATTGTATGTTACAATAAATTTCATTTTAACACCGGTTTTCTCAGTGATTCAATGAAACTGTTTTTCAGCTGGTCTGACACATAATGCTACATCCTAGATGACTTTGAACAGTAAACTATGCTGATTTTGCATGTCCTTTTAATCTGTCTGCTGGGAATTAGACACACCATATCCCCAGCTGAGGCCTCTTCACTGCTTATATTTCTCTGCAAGTATAGAGCAAAATTTTCAAACTAGACACTGGATACGACAAGAAAAAAAAAAAAAGTTGCCTGTTTGTTTCCCTTGTTTTTTAATGACCTACAGCCTAAAGGAAATTATGTGATCACCTCTGAAAAACTGATGACAATATTGAACAAAAGCTGAAGAGTGCTTATTCAACTTCTATGCTTTTAAAAGGTAGTGAGAAATAACTGGGAAATAATGAATCATTTAGTGTGAGCACAAAGATGAATATATAATGAAGTGTTTAAGATTCAAAACGTAAGATTAATTTGTGCTGGTCATTTGAGGTTTTTTGGAATTTCATCTCCTTAAACAAACTCCATGGTGTTTTAAGAGACTATCTGGAAGTGATGAGAGTTATAATTAAAGACACAGGGATTTCTTCAGAGCTTTTGATATGCATTTTGATTAAAAGGCATACATAGGGGGAGATTATGAGATGACTGGACTAGAAATGGGATTATTAATAAATTTTGAATGTGACATATAGAAACGAATAAATTTATTAAAATAGGATTTTTAGACCCCAATCCTTTATATGTACCAACTTAGTTTCTTCATCAGCTATTAGGATGAGGACATCAAAAATATCCTGGAGAAGTTTGCAGATGGTATACAGACTAGGAATTATGTTATATTATATATTATATATATATTATATGTGTTATATATATTATATATGTATATATAGAGAGAGAAAGAGAGTCACATATGTATATCATATAATATAGTCATGGATTAATTAAAATTTCTTGATTAAAAGATCACCAATCTGTTTGTATACTACCAAGAGACAAGGAAATAAATGTAACAGACTAAAGCCACTGAAATTCAAGAACGAAGAATTGCTTCAGATCTCAGATTACTGTTTGTAGCCATAATACTACTGTATACATAAAAAGAAGAATATCACAGAGCAGCGGAAAATTGAGGTTTGTATTTGCATGTTGCACTGATAACCAACTGCTGATTTTTATGTCTCCTCCCGGGATCCATATGTGGAGAATAGTGTTGGAATAATGAAGACTTTTCAAAGTACTACTCCAAAAATTATACGTAACTGACAAGAAGCCCTTAATAGGCTCATTTGATCAAGGAGTTGTGTGAAATATTTCTAAATCCCTATGGAAATCTGCCTATACATGGAAAGAAAAAAAAATCAGATAATGAAATTCTTTTCAATTTTGCTGATCAAAGTGTAACAAGATCTAATAGTTGGAAGTTGATGTTAGACAAAATCAACCTTGAAATTAGAAGCAGTTTCCTGGATGTAAGAGCAACTGAAAAGTTTCCAGGGAAAATGGTAGACTAACCATTTCTTAGTATGTTTTGGATGAGAACCGTTTTTTCCCCTTAAATATTATAGCTTGACATAATTTCTGGGACAAATTCCAGGACCATAGGAGTATTTGCCTTAGTTCACTGGGATTATTATTTTAAAGCAAAATAGTTGTGAATTCACATGTTATTTATTGATTTCCTTCCTTGTTAAAGTGTAAGAAAATAATATTGCCCTATGGCTTCATCTGCTCACTCACAGGGGTTAGGAAGAACTGTATGCCTAGAGGCACAACTGATCAGATGTGGTTATGGTTGCAGTTGTTTATTCCTTCTCTCCCTGAAATACCACTCAGTAGTATAGCACTCACTAAATGTAAGGATAGGAAAATTATTTTCCCAGAAAATGAAAATTGGGGATAAAGGGGAAGAGAGAGAAGGATGAAAAGGTGACGTGCTTTCAAACCTGAATGCAAAGGTGACAATTTCACCTCCTTGTGTCATGTGTATGCAGGCTTGTGATGGCTGGAGAGTCCCCTGCCTTTGTAGATGCAATGCTGAACTCTGCTCTTCCGTCTCTCTACGGAAGGTGTTCAGTGCTGCACTGTAACCAGAGCCTGTGTAGGGAGCACAGACTTATTCTGAATGCTTATATGGCTGCCTTATGCTAGAGGTGTGAGCAGATGTTATCATGAGCCTTTTTGCAGTAATTAATTTTATTTTGCTCGGTTTTCATCTCATAATTCGTCACTTTACCAGTGCACCAAGAATAGTCGTGGTAATCATCTTATCTGTGCCAGACTTTGAACTTTACAACTCACTGTTGGTTTTTTTCTGGTGCTACAGTTGCAATTTTATATTGACACTGAAACTGTGTCTAGAGCTGACCTTTGTGCCATTTTTGAAGAATTTAACTCACTGTTTTGCGTAAAAGTCTGGGCATAGTGTTGATGAAGTTCACTTGTCAGTGAGGGCCCAAGAACTCTCTAAAAGCATGAGAAGCAGATCAATGTGAGAGAAACCAAGGGTCATACCAATTGTCATACATTGTCTGCAATTTCTGCTTTGAGCATTCCGCTCCTCAAGGCCATTATCAAATGTAGCTGCCTCTCATTTTATGACCTCACAGTCATTCTAATTCACTGTGATAATTTATGGCAAAAGTAGGCTTTTTTGCTTTAGAAATACAAATATTTTTGAAGCTAAATCTTTCACTTTTAAGCTGGATAAATATTCATTATGATTAGATTATAGTTTAAAAATATGTTAAATCATAGCAAACAGACTTCAGAAAAACTGTGGAAAATATAGTAGAGGCATTTACACCAATTACTGGCTGTAAATAAATTTTGAAAGTATAAAAATTGACCACTGAAGTACAAATTGTATTAGGAATATCTTGTAATTTTTGACTGTCCATGAAGGACTGAAAAATACTAAAAGTCAAAGACTATAACAGAAACTATCAAAGGATTCAGATCACTGCAAAGAAATTACTAAGAGCCAGTAAAACATAGGCATCTATACCTATAGCTATTTACCTCAACAAAGAAAAAGTGATCTCCTAGAAAGGGAGTTTCATTTTCCATCACTTCATCCTTTTGTGTTCCTTTGTAGCTTTTTGATTTCAAATTTTCAAACGTAGTCAGTACCATCCCTGACAGCATCTTATTGGCCTTTTTTGTTCAAGTTTTTTCCATCTTTGAGATAAGGCTGAAGAGTGCTAATTAACCCTTGAAATGGAAAAATACCAAAATGGTCTATGAGAGAGGAACTAATTCTCAAACAAATGTAATGGGCTGAAACTGAGATGGTGTACTGGTAAAAAGACAATGTGGGCAAATTGTTTCTCATGAGTGATCGTCATCATGCACCAAAGCATTCATCTGAAGTGCTGTACTAGACAATACCTTCAGCAATAACACAAGAGATTCTGGAAAATGCTGTTCCCCCCCAGGATGCTGAACATTCATAAAATCCATTGACCTGGTAGAAAGGAGAAACAATCCATCTGCAATGTGACTGGATGTTCCCAAGCATCTTTAGGGCAGCAGATGAAAATTATGGGCTCAGATAAATATGATAGTAAAATTCCCTTTTACTTAAGATGGAATAAACTTTCTTTCCATGAATGTTAATTTCAAACTGTATCATACACAATGCCTTTTTCACTTAAGGTAATTTACATATCTCCAGGCTAGAATCCATGCTTTTGTCCATGTAATTGTTACCAGGGCAAGATCTTGAAGAGATTCACTGACTCTAAGGTTTCACAGGCTGGTCTGGCCATATGTTGTTACTGAAGACTGTTAATTACAGCTTTAAAGAATTTTTTAGGGGCTTATTTTCAAAATAAAATGGCAATTTTAAGATTTTTCTCTTTCTCCTGGAGACTACTAACTGATGATGGAATTATACATGCTCCAAATACTTATCTTTTTCTTCTCCAAACAAAAACACTGAGGGTTTCTAAAGAAAACATAAACATTTGAAACTATTTAAATAACTTGCAAACAATAAATTCAGCTTTGCCCTTCAGACCCAGTAAAAAACTGCGACATGATACACTTTAGCATCTACTAATCCCTGTGAAAACATGTTATGTAAAATGGACTTTGCTATCATAATAAATGAAACAGCATTATTTTAAACTAAAATAATTATTATCAACTTTGTTTTGACACTTCTTTGTGAATTAAAGTTTTGGTCTTTTTTAAAAAATCTCTAGGGGAGGAGAGAAAATTATTTCAGAAAGTTAAATGCGATTTTTTCAGCACCTGTCAAGACTTCAGCATTACCTTGAGCACACACTCCGCAGCTAACATGAAAGGACCTGTGGCTGCACTATGTTACAAGACCAAAAGATTTTATTAGATGATTTGCATTCTTCTCAATTCATTTGCTTTGAATATACCCAGACTTTCTTAGTTGTCTTCTACTTCCAGATATCATAAGACAAAATAAGCAATTATCATGTGGCCCTATTTCCTCAAATTATGCTAAATGTTAAGCTGTCCATCTTGTTTTGAAATTCTGCAGACTCTCCAAGGGAAAAGCTCTCATGTTCTCTATTCAGTTTCCTCTAAATACAGAGTTTGCACATTATAGTTTGCAACAATCCATCTTTTGGGTTAACAGAGATTTTAAAGACTCATGCAGTGAAAGTGTACCCCAAGACCCAATACCCCAAGATAAATAAATTGCTGGATTGTTTCTAGACGGCCTCTTTATCAAAAATTCCCAGGGAGAAGAAAAAAAATTGTATTAATTTTCAGCCAAAATTTGGGTAGCTCTTACATTTCTCTGGGAATTGGTTGCCAAGCACCAAATATTCAGTAACTGTGCAAGTGTAGCATGCACTTCCTAGCTCAGATAATAAATCTGATAGTGCATGAGGAAAAGAATTCAAAGAACATTGAGCTGAGAAACAATAATCTCACATTTAATGCAGTATCTCAAGAATATGAATTTGTATCACAACTGTTTGAAAGCAGAGAGCTTGGATTTTATGACAAAACATATGAAAACATTAAATTCTTCTGGACCAAAGAACTTTGAGAGGGATTGTCATGGGGTTACTTTACCTTTAAGAAAGTTAAAGTTGCTGGGGACTGCCTGAAGTCTTTTCTCATGACCAATTCTCGATCATTGCTGAAAATTGACAGCAGTTTTAGCCATTAAAAAAGGGGATCAACTTGTGAACCCCACCTTAAAGTGTAAAACCAGAGCTGTCTTGTTCTCTTTGTTTCCTGACTGTGAAGGGTGGCGGAGCTCCAGGCCTCCCGTTCCCTTCCCAGGCCATGCGGCCGGGCGGGGGCCGGGCTGGGCCTGCCCCATCTCCCGGCCGGGAGATGGGGCCTGCAGGGGCTTGCCCCGGGCCAGGTCGGGCTGGGCCGGGCCTGGCCCGATCTCCGTCTCGGCTGCAAGTTTTGCTGTAACTACATTCACTAGAAAACTGCCGAGTGAAGAAGGAGAGGGGCTCTGGGCCTGCTGCAAGCAGAGACGGTGACTATGCTCTCCAGAGCAGCTATGAGGAACTTTCCATCGCAGACAACTCCAGCTCCTGTTTAGCAGAGATCACCGAACCATCTACAAAAGCTTGGGCAAGATTTTAACTCTTTCTTATCCAGATGAGACTTGCGGATTAATCTTTTCATCCAGAGAGAGAAAAGGAGAGTGATCAACATGAAAAGAGACTTTATAAACTACCAGTGACAAGAAAGAAAAGAGACTTCAAGAAAGGTAGAGAATTAAGAAGATGCTTTAATTAAGCTGAAATATCTTTCTGTTAAAACTATGGGGATGGACAATGAAGTCCCGAAAAGAACTCCTTTAATTCATGACGGAGTATGGGGAGGAATAGAGTGTTCAAAGTGTAAATTTGAGTAAAAAGTAGAGTAATTATGGTATAGTGAAGTGCTGGGAGATTTGAAGCCTTGAGAGGCAATGAGAAAACTGTTTTCTAGTGAAGCTCACAGAAACAGATGAAAACTACTTTTTTGCCTTTGAATAACTTATCCTTAAAATGCTATCCCCAAAATCATGACCCATAACACATTTCAGAGTGATGTGGAATGGGAGGGGTGGGCTCTGATAACAGCAGCTCTGAGCAGCTGATATCAGGGAAACGGAAAACTATAACAAAAATAGTTTTCTTGTGAGAAACTCCATAAATTAACAGAAAGAAACTTCTGTTTCTCTACAGAGACTGATGAAAAGACTGTAGAAGGAATTAGGACTGTTTAAACCATCAAAGTTCTAAAGTTTTTGTCTCTGTTGTCATGTGAACAAAAAAATGGTAGGCAGTAAGAAATGAAAAGGTTTTTTTTCT
This sequence comes from Poecile atricapillus, assembly GCF_030490865.1. Classification (NCBI taxonomy): domain Eukaryota; kingdom Metazoa; phylum Chordata; class Aves; order Passeriformes; family Paridae; genus Poecile; species Poecile atricapillus. Next base: position 45,403,247 of record NC_081252.1, read on the forward strand.
GGAAGTTTATTCTGGTGTTATTATTATTGTAGTTTGTCAATAAACTTTCTTTATTCCTTTTAAATTTTATGCCTGGTTTGCTCTTGTTTTAATCCATATCTCACAACAAGAAATAAGCTTTGGTTTTTTTTCCCCTTTTGTTAATTACTGGTTTAAAACCACGACAGGGATGGGGGGTGCATAGAGATTATTTGTAGTCATGAGGAAATTATACCTTTTAAAAATACAGAATCTCATCCAGCTGAATTAATGTAAGTTTTACTGTAAGGTTAATAATTGAACAATGTGATATCAAACCACATACTTAGGATGAAGGATGACGTTGTGTTTACTCAATCACAGATTCAACACGTCATGCTGCTCAGTGTATGGGAGAGGTTGCAGATACCTCTGTGATGAGTGTGCTCAGTAGCTGGGGGATAGCTGAGCAGTTTGACATGGAGTGCCTACCATGCTTCTTTTTACAAGCACCATGACATCGTGAAAATTACATGCCTGGAGAAAGAGGTAATGAAACACTGATTGAATCTTTCTCTGCACTGGACTCAGAATTGAGTCTTCATTCTGTGAATTGATTAATTTTTAAGATTTCTAACTTGAAGATTTATAACCTTTCCAATTAATATCTAATGCAAATGCAGAACGCAAATATGCAATCACTCCTGGAAACAGAACTCTCAGTAGAGATGTCCTAAAAGAAAAATCCATTAAAAAACATAATAACCCTCCATCAAAATCGTTAATATTGAGAAAAACATCTAATGGCAATGTTTTAGTCAAAGGTGTTTATTTAATATTAAAATTATTTCTGACTAGGGACATTTAAAATAATTTAAAATTTCACTTAAGTGCATAAATTATTAGATTTCATTTAGTGAACTGATGATAGTAGAGCTGGTCATTCTAACACTTCCAATGCTTCTGATACTTCATCTGTAAATATGCATAGCCCACTTCTGTTCACATGAGTTAGATATTTAAGAATATAAAGTTGAGATTGTTCATGGGTTAGTGAGTCCAGTCTCTTAGAATTACAGGAAAATCTAGCCACCTTGTAAATTTTTGAGATGTGTTTTTCCATACCAGTCCCCAGAGAAGAGGGAATGACATTAAGAAGATTATTTTATATAACAATTTTAATTATAGTATTAATGAGCATTTTCTGTATTCACAAGACAATTTGGACTATTAATTAATTTTAAAATTGTCTGAAGTAACACTAAATTACTAGTATATATGATGTAATAATCTTTGGTCATAAGAACACTTTTACTGTAACTCTTGGAGATCTTCTCCTCTATGCTTTGAAAGTTATTCTACAGCTTTCTTACTATCATGGTTGAAAGCCTTGTCAAGGGTACAAGGCATTATCATCGTTAGTTCATTTCCAGTTATTCTGATGCCAGCATTACTCTATGCCTTTTATAGATGTTTTTTCCCATGTTTCATTTAGTTTTGCTATTGTAAATTCTCTTCTATTTAAAATCTCTTGTGAATTTTTCAGGGTCACAACCGTGTGATATAAATCTGTATAAGGTCTGGTAAAAAGGAAAAGTGAGAAGAATCAGCAATGCATATCATCTCATGCAGTGCCATCCTCAAATGAATTTTCTTGGTGTTGTTTTTCTTTTTTAAAAAACATTCAGTACTAGGGACAAATTTAAGCATAACAGCACCTGCTGGTGGATTTAAAGCATGAATAGAAACTTCAGACCAAAGGAAATTACTATTCTTTTCCATTGTTCCTTGACATGTTACATAATGCCAATTATAAGTAATCAAAAGTTCCCTGATTAATGTTGGAGATATTTCAGTGGTGTGCCTCCTATGATGGTACAACTAAGATAAATGCTAGTGATTTAGCAAAGCCTTGGAGTTTATAAAAGTAACCAAAAATGCTCCACAGAAATTTAGGGACTGAATCTGTGTATACTGTGCCGAGAAATTGTAATTTCACTCATCAATGATAATCTCAGATGCATGATAAAAGTTACAAAAGAGAAGAAATGAAGACAAAAGTCAGTGGTAGGAAAATAGCAAGATACTATATTTTGAAGTAAAGTTAACTTTCTTAATAGTGAAATCCCTGGTTCCTTGCACCATGTAGGTGACAAAAAACTTGAACTGCATGCAAAAACTTTTAAAATACTATAAAACTAGATAATTATTAGCAAAATAGTAGAATATCAAGCATAGAAATGAGAAGAACAGACTGAAAATGAAAACTGAAATCTATAGAAGATTTAATCTACTTTACAACTTCTCCAAACAACACGGAAATTAACACAAACAGTAGCTGTTTAAAAAGCAATAAAGGAACAAAACTCCAAGTAATATCAGAAATGTCGGCTGCTTTTCAGGAAAGTGAATGAGATCTTGAAATCAGAGAACAAAATCTAACAAATGCTTCAGAAAGGAGATATGATTAAAAAAATGCAACTGAAAAAAAAACAAAAGAAAAAAAACCAAAGGGACTGATATGAAATGAGGGGCAGTTAAAAGAACCAAAACTTGCCAAAATTATTTCAATTAAACTCCTGAAATTGGGGAAGAAAGATAAATAAAGAGAGAGGAGAAGAAATTAAAGAAATTAAATGCTAAAAAAAAGGAAAAATTCTGAAACCAAATGAAAACAATAAAAGTGAATTAGATACAGGAAGTGCAGGGAAATGGACCAAAGCTTGCTCAATTAAAGCTCATTGAAATAGCAAGATTTTGTTCCCTTTCCTCAAAGGAGACCAGAAAATTTTTATTTGCATGATCCTTAAACTGACAAAATACAGTGTTGAGAAAATATTACTGGGGCATTGCAAGGCAGAGAGGTCACTAACGGACAAACCAATCCATACAAAGGCTTCTCTTCAACTTCACTGACTTTCAGTGATTCCTTTTCCCACATTGAGACTGAAAGGATGGGAGAAGTTTTTTGGTGTAGAGAAAAGGCGTGTAGATTGTTGCTACTTTGATCATCGACCTTTCCCCAACTGATTACAAAATTCTTCTGTCCAGCTTCATCCTTTTCGGCACTCTTTTAAGGCTTGTGGGAGTTGGCCAAAATGACTTTAGTTGGTTTAGTAGACTGGGGTAAACAGGTGTTTGCTGTAAGTTCAGATCCTATTCTACCAATAGAGAAACCAGTTTTTGTGAACAATGTATTATCCTGCTTAATCAAGCACTGCTACTCCTCACTGATTAGAGCAGAGCATGAGGGTGCACATCAGTATGCATAACATAAGCTGTTAGGAAACAAGCAGAGCAACCTGATAAGAGTCTAACCTTATCTGTGAGATTAGCTATTCTGAGGGACAACCACAGCAACAAAAATATGAGATAGACCCATTCAAAGATTTTTCTGCTTTAGGCATTCATTATCAATAGCCTTAGCTTTTATCTGCTCACTGTTGTCTCCCCTGCTCCTCAAATTTTTCAGTGACATTCCCTATGAAAATATCCAATACTGAAATTTTACTTGCATAGACAGTAATATTAGGAAAAATAATTTTTCATTATGAATATTTTCATCAAGCTGGAGTTCTGGATTTCATCCACCAGTTCCCATACCTCTGACAGTCTATCAGCCTAAACTTCCCTGAAAATTACATCAAAGCAAGGGGAATAAATATAAATTTAAAAAATCTAAATCTAAATCAAATCTAAATCTAAATCTAATCTAAATCTAAATCTAAATCTATGGCTGCAATTTTCAGCAGGTGAAAAATGGTTAAGCTAAACTGAAATATGGTCATGTTCATGGGCCAAAGCACTATATTGCACTTATATAAGAGAAAGTATCAAAACTGTTTTCAAAAGGTGTCTGGAAGACTTCTGATTCACCAGGATATTACATTTAAAAATTCCCATTTTTTTTGGCACAACAGAATTACAGGGAAAAAAAAAAATTGGTTTTAAAAAAAAAGGCAGCATCCAGAAGTATGTTGATGACTTACAGCTATAGAATAATTTTACATGAAAAAAAGAAGCAGAAAGTTGCAAGTATTGCCTCAGTCTAAAAAGCTGCTAGGAGGAAGAAAAGACAGCAGAGAATTATTAGAAGTGCAAACACAGTAATAGAGATGTGTCTCCATGTCACGTCGTGACACCCCCAGGCACCAGAAAGGACAGAACTGTGTCTGACAATTTTCACTGCAGCATCAGGGAACAGAGTGCTACTTATGTTATCCACAGGATGGATTATTGCAGGAAGGTGCTACTCTCTGATTAACCCAACTAGCTCCACACAGCCCTGTAACCTGCAGGGTCAGAACAGGAGCAAAACTGACTTGAAACTGATACCTGAACAAGGGTGCAGTTTACCAATGTTCCTTTGGAAAATCCCAATTATTATTTGTACCCCTCCTGACCAGATATATGTGTGTCAGTATAAGATCTGCAGTGTATAGTGGCTTGAGATAGGTACTTTGCTGCCCTATTCTGAAATATTCATTGATCAAATCTAACAGTGTTTATAGATGGGAGTTGTGTGCCTGCTTGCCCATTTTTTGTGGAAAGTAAAGAAACACTTGATTTAATTTGAAAACAAATTTTGTATAGATATAATTTAAAATACAAGACAAAGTAGTCTCAAAAGTTAATAAGCAAAATAGGAATAAAAGTAGAAAAATAAATCATATGATTATGAAATCAAACCGTAATATGAAATAAAAATATTTCTGAAGAAAGGAACTGAATGGTTAAATGATTAAAGATGAATTTCATGCAGAAAATTTGATCTATTTTTCAGACAAGAAGTTGAAACATTCAATATACAGGAGGCAAGAGAATTACTGATAGCATGATTTGCTTAAAAATAAAACCCAGTGATCCCAGTTCACGAAGAACAAAAAATTTTGTTTTAAAAAAAATACCATAATGTTTTAATTTAAATTAGCTCTCTAAGTAGCAATTTTTATTATGTTTTAATGTCCTTAGACTTCTGTAGTTCCTATACATAATTTAATATCATATTTACATTCTGCGTATTTACAGAGTGCTCTATGTAGTGCCCATGCATAGTAAGAGATCTGTGGGTTTCAGCTTATGAAATTACTATGTTAATAAGGCACAAATCCTGTAAAGTTTCTTTACATCCCACACAGTCTACCACTAAATTAATTCTGGCACTTTGAGTCATCAGATTGGCAAGGCCTAAGATACAACACTAGAAATAATAAAAACTGGTACTCAAGGGCTGATCAGCCTAGAAATGTTAAAGCAAGTGCATTGTCTGTACCCAACAGAAACATTTAAATTATGTCTCATATAATATATGTTTCAGCTTGGAAAAGCTTAAAAATTACATATTGAATAAAAAGCCAAAGGTTTCTAAAGATCAAATGAACAGTCTTACTCTGCAGGAGATATCACTTCATAGAAGAATTTGAATAGAAGTAGAATAATAACTTTAACAGCAAGCAAATGCAAGTTTCATGGTATTCAAAATCCTGAGGATAATTAACAGTTCAAATTTTAGTAGAGTTTACTGAAAAATAACGATGCCTGGCCACTACTGCAGTAAAAATTTAAATTCTTCAAACATTTAAAAATATTCTTGTGTCATTCCTGTTCATTTGCCTTCTTAGCCAGGCAATGTCTTCTCTGCTAATCCATGTCCAGTGGCATAATGACATTCTCATAATGCAGTTGCCAGGTATCAGTTGATTCACTTGCTGCTCATGTGCAGAACACTAAAAAAAAAGTTCTTTTTTTTGAGAGAAAATTGCATTTAATATTGAAAATACGGTTGCTAAATGCAAACTTAGTGGAATTGTTAGGTTTAAAAGAGTTTTTAGGACCTTCATATGCAGAACTGATCAATTCACCCTGGCAAGTGTGGGAAATCCAACTTTTAGAGTAAAAGCCATTATATTCTGGAAAGTTGCTCTCTACACAGAATTCCTTTACACGCTAATCAGCAATTGATCTTAATTTCTTTCAGTGAAAAAGGTGAGATTGAAAGTATGAGAAAATATACTCATGAGTTTCTTTCACCCTAAACATGCACCTTACAGTAATTACAGGTTATTTTTATTTTCATAGTGCTTTGTGTTTCAATTTAGGCAGCTGTTCAGTTTCAAAACCCTTGGTGAAGGTATGTGAAGGTGGTTCATCAGTCTTAGTTCTTCTTTGCCATACAAGGTCATGGTACTTTCTAAATGTATAATTACATATCATTTTACCTTTGGCCCTCTAGTGTGTTTAGTGCAGATGATGTCTATTTGTACAGAAGCAGTATGCTGTGCACCAGCAACAAGCCTGTTTGACTCATCTCCACTTGAAAGTGCACCATTTCACAAAAACCCCCCTCAGTAATACAAACAGTATCATTCCAAACAGTAATGCTGTTTGGGAAGTGTAATGCAGAATCTATGATTCGGCATCTCAGTAGGTGCTGTAGTCATTGAGTATGGCTAAAAGGGGGTGCAAGTGGTACCAACTTCCCCACCAGACAACTGCTTTTTTTTGAGAAATATTTGCCATTTGATATGTCTTAGTGATTTTAAACTTTAGATTCCAATATGATGAATTGCATAGCAGCAATGAGCTAAGTTGTTCGTCACTTCTGATGCTCTTTATTCCTTGCACTCCCAAATCTTTTGCTTTTTTTTTTTTTTTTTTTTTTAGCTTCATCTTATTCTTGAAAGTAGCCAAAAAGTTTTGGCTTGGCTCAATCATCAGAACAGGGAAAAAGTTCAGCCAGAGACAGACACATGGCATGAAGAAGGTTGGGGCAAATTATTGAAAAATTGATGATGTTATGTGCAAATTTAAAGAGGGTGAAATGCCAAGAAAACTTGAATCTACTTTGCCCTCCTGTACATAAGGTTATCCGAAGATTGCATATTGGTTTTGCCTGTGTGGGTATTAGGTATGCATCTAACATTCTTAAGAATCTAGGAGAAGGGAACTGACTTTTTCTGGATGAGTACAAATCTCAGCTCCACAAAGACCTCTTATAAGTTCACACAGAAAACAGAAAATGAAAAGGCACAAGTTAGAAGTGGGATAATACAAAAAAACAACAAATTCTAGATGCCTCTACCAATGGTAACCCTTCTCTACAGCTGTGTCTACCTGGATTCACCTTTCTCTGGTCAAGGTGCTCAACTACAGACACTGCAGTTTACCTGAACTATTTCAGTGGTGCCTGATAATAATGGCAGTGTAATTTGTTTCCATTGCATTCACAGAAAAACATTTCTCTGCAATTAATTTAGTCCCTCTGACACTACAGGCTGCTGTAGAGATGACCTTCCAATTTATGTTTATAATCTACTTTGGACTTTTTGGTTTCCTAACCTTCGAGTTGATTTAGGTTACTAATAGCCACAGCTGTTCCTTCACATTCCTTATATCTGCTTCTGAATATATTTTCTTTCTCTGGCATGTATGTTTAAAGGACATGATTTTGTGAATGATGACATTCAACTCTAATCCCTTTGTGATTGAGGAAGATATTTAAAGTATTTTACAGGCTACACATCTTAACCAGCCACTTCTTGACACATCTGTCCTCAAGCTATGGTCCAACCTAGTGAGCATGTCCTGTAGTGCTAACAGATGGCTGTTGGTCTAGACAGCTGAGGGATATGAATTCACATTCCAGTCATGTGAATTCATTCATCCACGCGTTAAGTGCATGATACACAGCCAAAAATTTCAAACAGTATGATTTCTCAAGGCTTTGTGCCTTTAGTTAAGGAATTGAGAAATTTTAATCTGCTTTTTCTGTTAGCAAAGTATCCATATTTAAGCATCTTTTGATTTGGTCTTCTAGATGTGCTCATTAAATATGTAATGAAAAGTAGATTCATTAATGATTATTCTATAACATCAGAGCATATTAATTAATAATTCTCTTTGAATTCAGGTTTTTATGCCTGCAGAAAAATCGACAAAATGGGGGATATGATGAAATGTTTCTGCTGAACTCGGTTCAACACCAAAACAACAGCAGTGTATGATTTATGATCTGTGTGTGCATTAAGTATATCTATGTACTGCACTAACTATGGCAGGAAAATACATGGGATTTACAACCTCAGTTACATATGCACCATCTCCAACAATGATTATGGCCTTGGATTCAAGAACATCTGTTCTGTGGGCTATGTAATCTGCACAAAATTAAAAATACCATAACAAAAGATAACAGCACTCCTGCTGTTAAGGCTGTACTGTGATCTTCCTATTAAGAAATCTGGAATTTTCTTTTTGTAAGAAGCAAAAGTGCATGTATGCATACCTATTTACTCCACTGAAAGAAAATCCACTTATTTCAAAGTCATAAAATCAGCATTGCTGCTGCATCATCATGCTACCAAAACAGAAGTCATAAAATGCAGCGCAAATAGAGTCATGAATTAAAATTCACACTGATAAATAGTTGTTCAGATTATTAATCTGCAGTAATTTTTAGTATAAGAAGACCACTGTTATGTTACAGGAAACTTATTCCAAAAATAATAATTAATAATAAAGTATCAGTGAAAGGAAATATTGAATTTCTATGCAATGTCACTAACACCAACAAAAATGTGGGCAGAAGAAATAAATACTGATGACAATTAGTCTACAATGCTGTGCTGGGGATGTATTTTAGAGTCCTATCTCAACTACCACTCTATTTTTATTACTGCTAGTCTGTTTTGTTACCATTATGATTATAAATCATACCCAGAAAAGACAAGATAAAATAGTTCCTGATATTTGATAAAAACACATCCTAGGAAAACACTTATATCTTAACTATACAGCTCTTGTAAGCATGGAGACTTTAGATTTACCTCAGAGTAGGATCACTATTGAAACCTATTTGAATCTCACATTTGGCCTCAGCATGCATCTCCAGAATGAACCTAAGCCTCAGAAGAATAAGGAAATCTGAATTCTTCTGCCTTGGAGATTTGGGATTGGGTCAAATATTTCTGGAGAAGGGAAACACACATGGATAGTCTACCTTCTATGTTAATTTATATAGAGCAGTGAAAGCTAACAAAAACAAATTTGCAAACAAAAAATTAACCAGTCCACTAAAATTCCATGAAAAAAATTGATCTATTTATAACTGTAGACCTGTGTCTCTGAGTTTTAAAAACCTTCCTAAGATGTCTTTTCTTAAAAGACAAGACAATTACTATGGTCATTTTACTTAAAAACAAAGACAAACATGGGCATGACCATCTTAAGTGTGTGTCACTGTGAGGTTGCTATGTTAGCTGGGAGAACAGGAGCCTAAAATTTGTTTAATTTACTGCTAATTTTTGCAGTGCTTATTTTTTTCTTTATGTTCCAAAAGGTATTATTCTGTTGAATACTCAACATCAAGTGAATTTACATTAAGAGTTTTAAAAATTTCTTGAATCATCTTGAATATAATATATAGTAATTTAGAAAACTATTAGCACATATTGCTACACAGTAAATTGGGCTCCCTGAGAGTTCATGTGAATCTTGATCATGAAAAGATGTGAGATTACTGCTTCAATGGGATAAAGCAGTAGTGACAGTTTTCGGTATGTACACTGTCTACTTTTGAACACCACAGCTTTTCTAAACATCTAGTTGGGGTTTTTTCTTTTGAGACTTGTATTTCATTATGTCTTACCTAGGGTTTTATGTTCCAGTACTCTTTCCTGCCTCTAACATTTGGTTTGATGTTTTATTGAGTTTTTTTTTTTTATATGCCAAGTTATTTTTGTGATATGGGTCATATAATAAAAGCCTTGGGAAAGATAAGGGTCCATTTGCTACATCCAAGTGATCACCTCAAAACTAAGAATAACTGTAGGCCATCAGGGTCAGAAAACTAAAATTCTAAAACATTTATAATGTGACATGTTCACTCAGGCCTAGATAAAAGAAATGCACAGACTAAAGAGGAGTGTGGTCGTCATCACTGGTCAAGTCAAGGATGAACTGAAAATGAACTTTCCTGGTTTTAAACAAAACCAGATAATATTGAAGACTTCAGAATAATTTTGAAAGCTTTTTATGGAAAGAGACATACAAGTACTGACTGTTATGCTTTTTGCCATCCTTTAGATATGTTCTTATGTTAAGATTCAATTGGTGAGAGGTACAGAATAAGCTGAAGTCAATAATACAGCTTTATTTAAAAATAAAGGTAAGATAGAGAGATAGATCAAGCAAGCACCGTCTTTGGATCCAGTAGCACTCCTTGGGTTGTTCAAAACTTTTCACTATTTATACATCTTAGCAAACTCAGTAATTAATGCTCATTGGCTACACGGTTCCCTTACTCTATTGGTTATACAATTCCCTCATTTCTAATGGCAATTAGTCCACCTGCTTTGTCTTTCCCATGGGCAGGTGTTCAGCCATCTCTGGGAGAGCAGAGCTCCATCATGTGTAAAGACTTGGGAAGCAAAATGCCGTCTCTCCAGTGGCCTCCCACCACTTTCACCTCTGAGTGTGATGTCACATGTTATGGAATATCCCTTTGGTCAGTTAAGGCTAGCTGTCACAGCTCTGTCCCCTCTCAGCTTCGTGGTCATCCCCAGCCTCCTCATTGAGGGGCAGGGTGAGGAGCAGACAAATCTGTGACTCTGTGCAAGTGCAGCAGTAACACAAACTTCCTTGTTTTATCTATGCTGTTTCTAGCACCACACCAAGGCATAGCCCCATATCAGCTACTCTAAAGAGAATTAACTCCATGCCAAAAAAAAAGCATAACATGGACTTACTGCTGGGCAAAAAAGGCTAATGCCCTAGATACTACTAAAGTAAATCTTGACTGTTAAATTTATTAGTAATTAAAAATTATTTCTTCAGGTTTTTGATGAGAAATTGATTGTTCTTAAAAACACCTGTCACAACTCTGTCCTAACATCTTTCTTTTTCTACAAAATAAGAGCAAGGCGGTTTTAACGCAATGTCTTATTATGACAATGCTTAGAAGGTACACGACTTTGCAGTCTTTCCTCTGATCCCACTCCTGAAATCTTTCACTGCTGTCTGTTTTAATTTCTTCATTGCCTCTAGAACTTATTACTCCATAACATGTATGTGATCTCCAAAGATTAGAGAATCAAAGAAAGTGCTCCTAAACTGAGAGTTCACAGATAGAGGAACAAGTCATTACCCCAGATTTAAATATTCAGACAATATACTTCAAAGACATAGCCAAGAGTCCACAGAAAGATAGAGACATAAATTCTTTTGTCTGCAAGGAGGTAGGAATTCCTGAATGAGAGTAGGCAAAATATCTTTCTTCTAGTTATTGTCTAGCTGGCCAGTGAGAGCTGTATCTGTGTTATATACTTCCCCTTGCTTCTCTATAAGACTTTAAATCACACTAATAAGGATAAGATACATTCAGTCTATCTACAAAATAAGTGAAAAAAACCCCAAAACAACAGCTCCTTCATGCCTAGTTCTATATGAGGTAGGATTTCCAAGTTCTACAGATTTCCAGAGATTCTTTTAGAGTCCCACAGATCATTCATTCAAAGGTTGCTTGGCAGAAGGATCTGAGCACACCTACAGTAAGTACAGGGCAGTAATTACCTGTAGCATGAGTAGGGGCACTTGGTAAAAAAGTGTGTGAATCAACTGCTGTTAAAACTTGCTGTTCTTGGAACAACCTGATAAGATGTTCCTTACATCTAATTATTTCTCAATTGCTGCTCTTGGGCTATGGAATGTGGCTGCTACTCTTTTCCTATCTATTTTAAAACGTCTTACAATCTTGTCTAACAGAGTCACTGCTTCACTCCTAATTTGTGTAAAATTTTCATTGGGAAGACAGACCATTCTAGAGACAAAGCCAAAGTTATAACTGAAATAAATCATTAATACTGAGGTGGGTGGTAGAGGTAAATTGCAACACCAGAATACTCTCTGAACAACCTCAGAAGCCAGAAAAATCTGTCTGTGTGAGGGAGTAAGTCTTTAGAAAGTGGAAGACTTCCTACCAAAGAACTTAGAGCAATTAAAAGTGTTTGCAGTGTTGTGAGTGGTTCATCAGTCATTTCAGGGAGGCAGTAAGATGAACCAGGACTCTCAAAAGGCAGTTTCTCCATATTTCTTAAGTCCAAGAAGAAGGAAGAAGATGAAGTGGGAATTCCTTAGGGGAATAAACTGCTCACAAAGGAAGCTGATATAAACATGTATGTATGTATGTATGTATGCATGTGAGCTTGTACTTCTTCTGACTTTGTTTTGTTCTGAGGCTGTCTAAAGAAAAATGTGTCTAATTCTGAAACACTCTTAGAGTTCTGAACCAAACACACACTTATTTAGTTCAAGTATGCATTCTGGAAGAGAGGAATTGTAAAGATCCAGGAAGAGTACGTCTAAGCTTGTGGGAGGTTCTACATTGAATTGTGAAAGAATAACAGAGACAGCACTCAAAAATGTGCTGAAAAAATAGAATAAAAGTAGTGCTTCAACTCAGTCCTAGAGGAAAGACTAAGATATAAAGTCTGCCTTGCCTGACACAAAACTAGTCCTCCAGAAAAAACAACAATTACTGAAGCATGCAGCTTTAAGCTTGTTCAAATAATTTGTAAAATAATTCCAAGGAATAGAAAGGATTCCATTCAGGAAAATAACATAAAAATATGCTGTTGTTGACAGAATTTCAAAATAAAATGTCTTAAGTTTTTATTTGAACCTTAGTTCCCTCTTTTATTTTAAAATCAGTTATTCACCTATCTTCTGATGCCATCTTTATGCAACCATAGCAGCTCTTCTGTAAGTCTAATTTTCATCTGTCTGTTTCTCAAAAGTATCAGAGCTTAGACTACCTGGAATGACCCTTTATACCTTTCAGGTTTTTGTGCAGTTTGAAGTTAGAGAGTGACTGTACCTATGACAAAGCAGGGACATAACTCATATTTTGAATATGGAAACATGACTACGAAGTGTTAATAGACTGCACAACAGCTGTTTCACAATCATCACTGAGTTAACTAGAAAATTAGAACAGTATTTTAAATTTGCTTTGTTTAATTTATTATGCTGCGTTATAAACTGCAATATTTCAGAAGTAATAAAGAAGAAAAAGAATGCTGTCACAAAAAAAAGAAATTTCAGGGTGACATATAAAGAAAATCTAGTAATTACTTTTAAAGCTGGAGGCATTGATTATATTATAATTCTTTATTAAAATTGCTTTATTCTACTGCAAGTGTTTAATGGAAATATAATTTTTTTGTCCCATGGACAATGATGAAGTAGCACAGTAGTTTCTCAATGGCTCATTTTTATAAAGCATTTGAAAGGCTCCCCATGGAAATTTACTGGTTTTTTTCTGCAAAGTATTTGTCCATCTTTTCTTGTGACAGAGCCCTGAATTAATTTATCCTTCAGCAATCATATCCATGGCAATCACCCTACCAGAAAACACCCTGAATGGATTGGGGAAATTCTATCTTTTTATTTACAAGTTATCTGCACTTTTTTACCACATAACCTCAAAATGACTATGTTAAGATTTTACAGCTAGCAGTTGGATAGTAATATTTCTCAGAGAATTTCATCATGGATTTTGCAGGGGAGGAAAACCTTTTAAATACCATTACCTTCAAACAGTATTTGCTAGTTGCAAAACGCTCTCTTCTCACAGGATTCAACTCTTTAATGGTGCTGGTTAAGTGTTTGGGAAGGAGACTCAGTCACATGCCCAGAACAGCAGGGTCATACAATATTAAAAGACATGTCATTGCATGACATGACATTTCATAGCAATACTTTTTTTTATCATTTCTCAGACAATGCAAATAGGCTGTGTGACAGCTTCTCATGTGCTTCTACAAAAGTCCAGGAAGTGAACACAAACTTTTAAGCTGTAAAAATTATGTTACCTCAGAATTTTAAGTTAACAGGGCTAAGTTTACAGTTGGGTGATGTCAACCCTCCATGCAATTTGTTCTGCTGACTTTAATGAAAAAAAAGTGGTAAAAACATCTAGGGTAGATCCCATATAAATTTTTGTTTTGCTGGTGAAGATGCTGTTACTCTATGCTACATGCAGCAGTTACATTGCTGCTGACATCACAGCTGCATAAGCTCTAAGCTCTTGTTCTCCGTGAATAAGGAGATGAATCAAACTTTTTGTTTTAGTGCTGTAAGGAACACAGTGAAATCTGTGACAAAAAAACTCTCTGAAGTAAGTATTTCCTTTCTCTTGCCAAATCTGCATATGTTTAATTAGTTATTTGACAGGAAATATTAAGAGTTTTGCATGTTTAGACTAATATCTATAGAATTACATTAGATTTTCTACAGTACGACATAATATAATTTGAAATAATGCAATAAAAATAAACTGATTTTCCAGGTCTCTTCTATGAAGTCAATATTTGCTAAAATATTGAGACACAATGTTTGTTGCATCAGTAAGTGAAGATGGATATTTTATCACGTCCCATGACTAACAAAATCAAATGCAATTTCTCAGTTGAAACATTGCATCTAGAACCATAAGGCAACTCTTGGGTTAATTAATTATGGTCATTTTCTGCAAATTAAAAAAGCTCAGCTAAATAAAATGTGAGCCGCTCGACTTGACTGTGCTCTGGCAAAGGCAGTACTGGGTACTGCAGACTAAATTTGGATAACATGCCTTTGCAGCCCCCAATGTGCCTTTAATTTCCCATTGACTGTCTCTGTTGCGCTCAATATTCTACGTCAGAGAGCAAGTAATTGTACAAATACAGACTTCAGTGGTAGTTAAACTGATTAAACTTGTGTTTCAAAGCTTAGCAAGAACTGAAATTCTTTTGTCGTTGGCCTACCATTTATATTAGTTACTCAACAGTGCTGACCCTTGCACAGGGACTCAATCTAATTGTTTGCCTCAAGACTGCAGATTATTTAAATTTTCATTGCAAACAATTTACCTTCCTGTTTAATTCTATGTTCACAGAGATGATACTCTATTTCTGATGTTCCTGTTCTGTATCTGCTCTGTTCCCGAAATATTTTACCTATCACCAAAGCTCTCCAGCTATTTGTCTTGCCAAGGTGTACCAGCTGTTCAAATGGAAATTACACCAGTCCTCCTGATTTTATTTCTCACTTGATTTCTTTATATTTTTAATCCATTACTGCAACATGATATGGTAGGACTCTGGGAAAAGAAAGTAATCTTACCAAAAAAATGAAAGCTTTAGTGGAATTAACAAAATAAATATTACAACTAGATCATTTCTATAATCCAGTTAAGGCTGTTCCTGAGCTCCTCTACCATTGGATTCGGTTTTATTTTATTCCACATGAGTTGCTTTACTGCAATTTAAGCTTCTTCAGTTATCTCATTATATGTCCCCTTGGACTGAAATTCAGATCTAAAAAATTCTTCCATTTATCATGTAACCATTTTTTCTTTGCAGTCAGTTCTAGTTTACTTCTGTTGTATTCAGTTCTCTCCCTTTGATTCTCCTTTCTGAGTTAGATTGAAATTTCCAAAATGCTTTGTTTCGTCATTTCATATTAATAATAAATTTCCTCACATATTCACCACGCTCTTTGACTATTTTCTCTGTCTCTTTCTGTTAACACCAAATAGTATCTTCTCAGTTGTTAAATGCATGTTGGAATTTTATAGCTTCTATTTTTCACTTTGTAGTAATTGGGTAATTAACAGTTCTTTTAAGCCTACATTAGTCAGTATAGGTGCTAAGACAAAATTTTAATTTGTAAAGTCTTCTCAAGTACTATTAATATTAACAAGTGCTGCTTTCATCTGAAAGTTGCAAAACAGTTTTCTCAAAGAAACAATGTTTCTTTGAAAATAAAATTATTTAAAAAACTTGAAAAGGATTGTGCAAGTAGTGAAGGGCAAAAATGCAGTCCTTATTTTATTTTATTTTCCTTTTTTATGTTTCCATACTTTTAAGACCTAGAATGGCTTTGATCTTTTTGGAACAAAAGGTTTTGCACAGGTCTTTTGCTTCTGAGTGGCCTGACAGGGTCTATGCTCAGGGAAAAAACATTTGCAGTTCTAAAACTATCATATAATTTTTTGATTCTTGGGTGAGACCAATAACATAAACAAAGAACAGGCTACACTCTACTTGCTGCACACAGTTTATAAAATTTCACAGTAATAGCTGTGTATGACAGTAACTCCACCCAAGTGTGAAATAGATGTACATGTAATGACAACAGGTAGGTAATCCAAATCTCCAGTGCAACCTCATGAGTAATTTATGTAAGAGCTAAATTGGTTGACATAATTTAGGAAAGTGAGTATCATGCATTCATAGTCAATAGTCACTGCTGAAAAAAATGCCATGTGGATTTTTGTACACAGAAGTTCAGAACATTTGAGTTTGTAGTGCTCCACAGTTTTAGGTATAATAAATCATAATAGCTGCTTACTAAGGAAAAAAAAATACCTGTGTGGTAAACCAGAACATTAAATGCTTGACATTTTAATGGGGGAGGGAATTTTTTTGTGGCATAATGTTGAGCAACCCTAAAATCATGACTTCAAACAAGTCTGCTAATATATTCCAGCTAACATAGTTATTGCATTTTCTAGACAAAATGAAATGGCTTCTCCAATTATGAAATAATATTTGTTAGTTACTTTTCAGAGTTTTCTGCCCCCAAGGGCTAGCTTGATAGGTAAACTTAGTGGAGACAAAGGAACAGCACAAACAAGAGCATGTAGGCTTAAATTAATAAACAAAAAGAATTTACAGTGAAGAGTTCATATCAGGCCCTAAATTTTGTAAAGAATTTTGTAAAGAATTTTGTGAAGAATTTTGTAAAGAATTTTCATATGGATCCACCTATACTCTATAGGATAAATATGTGGTTTGTATTTGGTGTTTATTTACATCTCCTTTTCAGAGAAGTTATTAAAAGTGCTTATGGGGGGTTTCAGAACTGCAGCACCTTCTTGAATGACAGTTAAGTGACCCTTTTTTGTGTATTCTTGCCCTTGTTTGTACTATGGCTGTTTTTTAACTATGGCTGTTTTTAGAATAGCAACTGTACCACATAGAAGATTCCTAGAAAATTACTGGCATAATACTATATCCTTAGCTGGGTTTAAATAGGTCTCTTTCACTCAATGTTTCCCAAACCACTACAAAAATGTAAGTTATTCTTTTTTCCATTAAGTACCAGATCAAATAGAAATTTTGATATTAGTTTCAGCGGAATGAAGATGCATTTTTTCTGAATACAAAACATCACGTTGAGAGCTAATGTTGGGTAACAGACACTTTCTAGTTCTTCATGCGCTTTCAGTACAAATTGACTCCTTTACTGGCTTCTTTGAGTGCTTGTGAAGAGCAGAGAAACAAAGAAAAGCTGAACAAAGATAATAAAGAGTGAGCAGAAACAAAAAAACATAGTCTCTGAGATAGAGTACCAGGATGTGAGCATGAGCATACAAACACAACCACATCTAGCTTGTCGTCTGGGCTCTGCAGAAAGCAGGTTTCCCCTAGGAGGCAAAGCCTATTGATACAAAGCTACAGATTGGGGAAAATAAAAATCACAATTTGGAGTAAGCATCTGCTAAATTTTCCTCCTAGGCTTTTCCTTGTGCTTCTATTAGTTTTGGAAGCTATTCCCTGGTGGAGCATCTAATTTCATGTCTCTGTATATCAGTCAACTGTCACTTCTGAAAACGCTGCCTTGAGTCAAATCCTACAATGCTGTTCCAAAAGTGCTCCCAAAACAACAAAAATTAGGTAGTTTTGACCGACAAGATGATACAAGACTCAAGCCTTGGTTTATAATCTTCAACCAAATTTGTTTTTTTTTCCCTTGACATCAGCCTAGGTTTTTATCATTATTTTGATTTAAAGTATTTGGCTGAAAATGAGTTATATTTACAATTCAAAATCAACAAATCCTCAGTTGTGCACTGCTGCCCTTAACAGATGAGATCATTACAAAAGACTGACTGTAGCAATTCAGTCTGCTTTTATTTCCTTTTGTCTTTGAAGTGTTTCAATTAAGTTTTTCTACTTCATTAATAAAAAACAGCATTTCCTTAGTTTGCTCTGGGCAAACTGAACCATGTGAAATAGTAATGACATGGCTTGAAAGATTGAAAGTCTAATAAAATGTCTTCAGTTAAGTCTGAAGTATGCCTAAAGTAAAGCAAGAATGTGAATGTAGTAATCAGTACACCTCAGTAGGAACTTGATTTCCATTAAAGCTTCTCTGTGTTCAATCTTTATTCACCACTGAAGCAGGTTTAATTATTTTTACCATGTTCGAGCAGTTTACGGCTGTTGCTCTAGGAATTGCACAAAGCAATTAACTGCTTTCTCTGCTATTTAGGAACTTGAAAAGTGGTGGGAAAAATGGGTGTCAAGCATTCTGTTACTTGGTTTCATAGAGAAAATTCTGCTGCCATATAGGTCAAAATGACTGCAACTGCAGCATGCTATCATGCAGAGAATTGAAATTAGGATCTTAATTTTCAACTGGTAGGAACAAAATAAAAATACTGGAAAAAAATAAGCAAATTTAGGAAAGGAGTGTCTATTGTTCAGTGATATTTGAAATCAAACAAAAAATCAAACACTAAATCACTAATCTGAAACTGACTGACAAGTTATGCAGTAAAAGATACATACAAGTAAAAATTCAAAAAATTATAAAAGTTGGAGAATTATTTTTTGTTTCTTAATTTTAGACTGGCAAGAGAGAACATACTGGGCAAAAGTTTCCTGACGTACATGTGGCGCAGACAAAATGAGTCATATTTTATGCTGTCTTTAGAAAGGCTGTACACACAAACTTCCCATAAAAATTATTAATTGGTGTTTCTCAATTATTTTTAAGGCTCTTAAAATTATTTTCAGTCTCTTAGTAGAGGCAAAAATAGATTGCACAAGAACAGATATGGAAGTTTTTCAAATCAAAGCATACATTTACACATTGTTTGGTGCTGAGTTAAGAAATAGAAAATCACCAAAGCTATACCCCTAAAATGTAAATCTGTGTTCTGATTGCTAGCCCGAGACACAGTTTTTGAGTTCTGCCTTAAGAGGTATAATAATTGGAGACTGAAGTAGATAGTTAATACTACCATTAGACTGGATTTGTTCTCTGATCAAAGTGCAAAGTGTTCCACTGATAGTTCAGTGTAAATACTAAAGAAGTTTTCCACCTGAAGTTATTTCCAAAGGAAACAAACAAATTCTTATTAAAAAAATTGTTTGCGGTAAAAGCTTTGGTGTTTGGAACCTTGACTCTTTCTATTTCTAATTTTCCTGCAACTACTCTAAAACTCAACTTTTTTACATCTACAGGGCTTCTCTAGGAATAGGAAGAAGTACTTGCTCTTTCATGAGTTAGGTGCCACGCTCACTTCTCATCATAGATGATTCTATTTCCTAAGTGGAGTCATATTACCGGCACAGCTTCATATCAAGTCCACAAAACATAGCGACAGAGTACAGAGTAGGATACACCACACATAAA
The DNA here is from genome assembly GCF_030490865.1 of Poecile atricapillus. Classification (NCBI taxonomy): domain Eukaryota; kingdom Metazoa; phylum Chordata; class Aves; order Passeriformes; family Paridae; genus Poecile; species Poecile atricapillus. The sequence goes on from NC_081252.1 coordinate 45,422,669, forward strand.
TCCCTGGACACGCTTTCAGACACTATAACATAGCTTTGAAGAAGTCAAACACCACAGTGCTATGAAAATACTGAGGTCATCTGATTTTGCACTGCTGGTGGGTATGCAGGAAAGAGGATTAATAAACAGGGAATAATTAATAAATGCAGGAACAGGGAAAGGATAGAAAAGTGAAAGTCCCCCTAGAGATTTCCATAAAGCTGCAACTGAAGTTATCCCTCCTAGAAGCAGAAATAGGAAAACAGGTGGGTTTATGTATGCTCTTATTTTATGCAAAACAGGTTTAAACAGTTACATATGTCCTATGACCCAACGTATCCTTCATGGAATGTAATCTCACTCAAATAGGATGCAATTTCAAAACCTTTGCTAAGGGCTCAGCTTTGTGTGTAGTCCAGCTGAGATCAAAGATCAGAAGATAACAGAACACCTGCTAATCATTGAAACAATATCCTCAGAAATAATGATAATCTGGATTTCTGCTTGCACGCTGTCCTTCAGAAATGCACACAAAGAATCCACTCATGCAGTCAACAAAAATCAACACCATCTATTTTGGATTAATTATTAATCAATATTATAAGGGAATGAAAGACCAAAAACCAAAAAGAGTCACGCAGTATCACATTCGATACCAGAGAACAGCCCAGGTTCTAAGGGACCTCAAAAGATCTGGTCAAATCTTAATGGACAAGGGAGCCTAGAAGAGTTTTTTTAGCATCGTATCCGGTCGTGTCTTGGAAAACTTCAGTGATGATGATTCCACCACGTCCCTGGGGGGGTTGCTCCAGTGGTCAATTGCTCTCGCTGTGAAAAATTTCTTTTTTTACATCACACAATGTAAATTGCACCTGATGTCTCTTGTTTCTTGTATGGTTCCTTGTGAAGAGATTACCTTTCTCTCCTTTTTTCAGTCAGCCTTTTTACTACTGAAAATCTATGGTCAGCCTGAGCATTCTCTTCTCCAGGGTGAAAAGACCTAATTTCTTCAGTCTTTCCTCAGAGTGCAGGGGCTCCAGTCTTTTGACCACCTTTGTGGTTTTCCTTTGGACCCTCTGAAGACTGTCTGGTACTTAAAGCAGCTTCTTGTTTTGACTACTTGTTGCATAAAAGATGTATGAGAAGTGGGCAAATGCAAGCTTATTCATGACTTCCTCAAGGAAATTATTCTTTATCCCTAAGGGTTTAATTTAATTTACAATAGGATCTAGATTATTTTACACATTTGGCTTTTAAGTGTTACACCCAAATTGTAAGTGTCCAATCTGTTAGGAGCCTCAAGGGAGGTGTAGCTGGAGACTAGAGGTGATTGCCATCCCAAAGCTTTAAGTCAAGCAAGTCTTTCTGCTATAGAAGCTGCTGCCAGTAGATTCTCTATCTACACAAGAAGGGCCTAACAGTGTCAGGAGAAGGGGACAAAGGGAGTTGTGCTGCCAAAAGAGGAGGGCAAGGAAAATTTATTAAGTGCATGATAACTAATAGAAGACATTATGGTGGAAATGAAATTTGAACATCCTGATCAGGACCCATGTGGAAATTAGTACCCATTTAATTTGGATACTGTAGAGCATTAGAGTCTAAAGCCATGTGTTTTGCTAGGGGATATAATGCCATGTTATACCAGCAACAGGACTCAATGCCTTGTCAAAGAGGGTTTGTTACAGCTTTCCAGACTCCAAAGCTGAATGACACAGTTGCTGAACTTCAGCTCGGCTCATTCTTTATAAGACATAATTAGCACTGGTGTTTCCAGACTGACATTGATATATCCAGGGTTACAACTCTAGAACACTCTTTGCTATCAGAAAATGCATACAGCTACAGGAAACAGATAAATTTGTTTTTTAAAAAAACACTTTTCTCATAGGCAAAACAATGTTTTTGAAAATTTCTCACTTCTGGGAAAAAAGTAAACTATCTGACTGAATATTTCTTATTTTGACTTTTCAAAATGTTACCTGGACTAATTCATATACAAATGAAAAAGTTCAAATTGTAAAAGTTGTTTTGAGGTTGTTAAAACATATTGTTTTTGTATCAATATACACTTTTGACTGGAGAAAATGAAGATTAGCACTTTAAAATTTTGAAACTTTTACTTTTCATCCCAATTGAGAAGAGAGTTCTTCTAACTTCGTAGTTTTCCCATAGTGAAAAATTGTTTCAGTGCTGTGTTCAAATATAGAAAAAGTGGATTTGGTAAATCAGTCCTTCAACAGTAAGTAGCAACCTACTGAAGCTGGTCATCACTGAATTAGACTCATTGAGATTCATTCCACCATTATCCAGTAGAGAATTACATCATCTCTATCCCCAAAAGATTGCAGAGAAAAACATTTTGCCATTTTTTATGGAATCCAGTCAAAGCTTAATAGGAAAGTAATAATATCATTGTGCTGATACTTATATTCTTAATGAGCATCCTTAAATTCTTAAAGTGATCGAAGCTATAAACTTATTATGGTGCCAAGAGATGAAAATAACTCAGTAGAATGTTTGAGCCATTTTGATTAGCCAAGTGCAGAAAAGCTTCTGGAAAACATTAAAGCAACCACTTGAGGGAGGTGAATAGAGATGAAGACAGAGTATGTTGATAAACACGTACTGAAGAGTGACTAAACAGATTTATTCTTTATAGGGTTATAAACTTTTGGTATTAATTCAGCAAAGGGCCTGAGCATCATTGCAGGCAGCTCAGTGAAAACTACAGCTCAGTGAGCAGTTTCAATCAAATGAATAATCAGGTTACATGAATGCAGGGTGTAGAAGGTGATTATGCCTTTAGAATCTGGAGACGATACAGGTCTGCTTTCTCTCCCTCAAAGGAGAGCTTGAGTTTGGATTACAGATTCAGAGTGGGCTAGTGAGAAAGAACAAGTGCACAGAGCAATTCCATGTGAAGAGAGACCAAAACTACTTGATTTGTTTACCTCAAAAAAGGGATAAATGAAAGTCTGTGTGCTGAAAGTAGTTACCATTTCACACACAGTCTCTAGCAACAGAATCAAGATGACAAAATCAACCAAAATCAACCACTAGGAGGTTGGAAAATGCCAAAACTAATACTTTAACAGATGTGTCCCAAAAGAGAGAGAAATAATATTAAGAAAAATGGTTTATATGGAGTTGCTTAATTGCTTTCTCAGAGGTAAAAGATTTAATTATTTAAAAATATGTTTTATTTCAGGTCAATTTCTGCAATTTAGAATCCTCTTATGATATTTACGTCATGAGAACTGTTTCTAATGATATTTGTTTTTACACTCATCAGAGACTTATGTTGCATAATTGATAAATGGACCATAACCTGTCACAAATACGCACACCTCAAGCTCATGTTCTTTCAGGAAATTTGCGGTTGGGACTATTTTAAATCAAATGTACCTCTAGATAATACTGGGAATGGAACTACTTATTTTCAAAACACTCACCTATAAAACAGTTTTCCTGGACATTTTTTAATCCCTTTCAATTTTTTCTTCTCCTGATTGCATCAGCAACAATTTTAATGGTTACAAAATTTTGACATATTCCTTCAAAATTTCAATATTTTGTTAGTTAATTATTGCATATAGACACAGTTATGTAAATACAGGGAGGATATATAAAGCATAAACATTTTTCATGACTGCAACCATCACTGAGTCATAAAAATAATTTGCCAACATGTTAACCGTGGAAAGTAATCCAGGCCTGATTTGTAACTTAATCTAGTAAGTGTGGAAACATTAAGCTTCTATTTTACCATCAATTTTGAACTGCTGACTATTACTTACTTCAGATCTTTCAAATGAAAACAACATAATTTGCATTGGGTGGTTCCAATATTTTTTGAAAGGATTCTAAGATGTAATGTGTAGTAATTTCTGATTGTTAGGCCAAGGAGAAAATATTTAGAGTAATTTTTCTCAAAAACATAACAATGAACAAGATAATGGAGATAACTGATAAATGTGAATAAACTACATACAAGATACATCATACAATATTTAGATAATACATAATTACATAAATATATTACATAAATATTTTTCTATTTATGTCAAAGTCCACCAATATGGTCACAATGTGAATATAAAAATCCTAATTTTAAGCATATCTTACATCCTACTGTTTTGGTAGACACAATTTGGTTTTGAATAAGACCAAAAAATGTTGGTGTATCATTTATAAAATTATTGCTTGTGAAAATAAATGACAGGGTGAAGGTCTTTTTATCACAATCTGTCATTTGTTTTTTACAGCAGTACTACAGAGGCAATCATCTTTACAGACTTGCAGAATGATGACCTTTTTAAAACTGACAACTTTTTACTAGATTAGCATATAAAATATGTTTTCCTTGTAGTTATGTGATTCCCACCCCCACAATATCTCAATTATATACTTATGGATAATAAATTATCTACAGACTAGATAATGGCTTGTGTGTCTTACCATACACAGAGTCTATTTGTGGGTTGTTCTCTGAATACTCAATGATGATTGTGTCAAGCTGCATTCCATACTTTCTACTCCTGCATCTAACTACTTATTAAGGACTGAGTTTAAATTAATTCTATTTCAGGCACAGTCTGTTTGTAGAATAAAGCTTGAAAGGGAAAAGCCAGTGGTACATGCAAAGTGCAATTTTCTCCTACATATGGTCATCTTCTTTTGACACAAATTTGAAAACAATCACATTAGATTTCTGCATCTAATTCCACAGACACTTTCAAAAGATTGAATATGCATGCTTTAATTTTAAAAGTAGTTATTCAAAAGATTTTCATGGCAGCTGAGCATTCAATACTGCTTTGTTCATCTGAGTATTAGAAATAAGAGATTAAACTCCATTCTTATTTGGCCTGAATTGTTGGGTTTTTTTTAATGGAAAATACATGGACTCCTAAAAGAACTAATTTCAACTGCAGTAACTGAATGTGATAATTAATAATATGAAGATAAAAATTTATTTCTTACCCTAATTAAACATGGTTTTAACCTGCTTCCTCAAACAAGCATAACTCAAGAAAGTCACTATATCTTTTTCTTGTGATGTAAAACTAGTAAAGCAATAGTGGATAAGACACTAAGTCTAATATTGTGTGTACTAAAATAAAAAACGATATAGCAACTTGGTATCAGCTGAATACTGAATCCTAGAGTTGTCCTCAAAATATAGCCATTTGTGTTTAAAATAAGCATCACAATAAATAAATTAAATAAATACTTAACGATATGGGAGGACACTTAACAATAAAAACATAAATTATTTTCTTTTTGTCCATGAATAAGTCACAGCATTTGTTAAATTACTTTGTCATAACTCTCACATGAAAAACCCTAAGGAAAGACTGTGGATTAGCATGTATATTTCCAGTTTCTACTTAGACTGGTAAATTAGGAGTGCACTATCCCAAGAATCCTTCCTTTGTCAGGGAGTTTCAGAAGTATGGTTTATGTGAATAAGTAACTGAGCTGGAATCTGTATCCAAAGGAACTAATTCACTTTATTACATGTGAAGAGGGTGCCTAATTTCTGTATCATATGTAATAAAAAGTGAGGAGGGAAAGGGAAAGACATATCTACGTTGACTATATGACAAAATGGTCATGTTCCTAGAGACCAAACTGGATTCATTTCAATAGCACAAGTATTAGTAACTATCCCTTCTGAGTCCATTAGTGAATACAAACCTGCTTTTCTAGAGAGTGACAATTCTCTCTCTTCTTTATTACTTTCTTTATTACTTTGTCTTATGTTTCCTTGAATGATGCTAAGCTTCCTGTATAACAGTCTGCTGGGAATCTGCTATGATCCCACACTTTCACCATCATTATTTCTTCATTCCCTGCTGTAGTAATAAAACATTCCCATTTTGAAGTAAACTCTGGCCTCTTTCATGATCCTCCTTTGTTCTTATTGGCATGTCTCCTTCTTCCACCAAATGCCATTACCATTTCTCAGGCTTTGAATGTCATAGGTTTGCCCCTGTCTGCTCCACTTCTCCAAATTAAAGCAAAGGGAAGGTTTTCATTTAAGTAAATAACCTCAAAATATAGTTAGAAATGTAGAGAATTATAGTTCATAGTCTTCTGTACATCCCCAAAAATCTGTTAGTAACATGTGACCTATGGATATTTGGATACCTAAGTTTCATGATAGTGCAACCTAGATATTATTGTAAGTAGGGTTGCCATGATCTGTGAGAAAGCACTCAAAAACAGCAATGGAAGGAATAATTCATCTCTGTAGTTGAGCAGCATGAGGTGGATGGAGCTCTGTGCTGGAGGGTTAAAAGGCATGTAATTTGCATATGTAATGTCTGTATCACAGGCTAGATTTTCTATGGACAACCACAGAGTTCACCCACATTATATCAGTAAGTTGGTATTTTGAAACAAGTCCAGCAAATTCAAAAGTGAGATGGATTTCAGCATGAAAAGTAACACCAATAATGTGTACCAAAGTAGATAGTATTATGTATGTAGTATGATATTATGTACCAAACTAGATAGTATTTCTGTGACTTCCTGTTAAACTTGAAAGACATATTCCACCTGAAAGAAACAGGAAAAAAATTGTAAAATTTACCATAGAAGTTTTTAAATGTTTCCTGTTACTAGTAACACCAGTGAAGCAGTACTTTCAGCATCAATGCTTATGACTGCCTAGGGAAAAAAGAACAGAAGAAGCTATTTCGGTAATATTTTTAAAAATCTGTATAATGTTAAGCATAAATGTGATCCAGAAAATATTCAGCTATTCCTAAATCAGCAGTATGCCAATTTCTATTACCTCTGTTATGGTCATGTGTAAAAGCTTTAATCAAGGACAAATTTCTAATTCCCTAAAGCACTACAAACCCATCCATATTTAAAAATCAACTGTTTGAATAATAAGGTACCAGTAGGCATAACTACTGGCAAAGTTCAAGTAAATTAATATGTGATATTTTAATCACAATTAAATTTAATTTTGTTCAATGCCATGCAAACACACACACACAAATCATGTTTTATATTTCTATGTAAAGAAACTCAGATTTCAGGAATTACTTGATGCAAGATACCTAAACTAATCAATCTGTATTGATACATCCAATATCTTTAAATGGATTAATATGTCTGCCTGCATATGCCTGTGGGAAATATAATAATAATAATAACAATATAATAAATATAATATAATAAATATAATATAATAAATATAATATAATAAATATAATATAATTAATATAATAAAATATAATATAATAAATATAATATAATTAATATAATATAATATAATATAATATAATATAATATAATATAATATAATATAATATAATATAATATAATATAATATAATATAATATAATATAATATAATATAATATAATATAATATAATATAATATAATATAATATAATATAATATATCATTAATATAATATAATATATCATTAATATAACATAATATAATATATCATTAATATAACATAATATAATGTAACATAACATAATTTAACATAATAAAATGCATAAGTATATATAAAATAATATAATATAATTGTATGGATGATTCTCTGTGAAACAGACAAATCTATGAAGACAGTAAAAGAGCAATTAATGAACACTTGCATAACAAAGAAAGACTGGACAGTGGAACTTAGATAAGAAAATAGATAAGACAAAAAATACAAAATAGGTAAGACAAAAATATACATCAGACAGAGTAGTTATGCTTACCCTGAAGTGTCAAAGTAAAGGAGGGGAAAGACTGTAACACAAGTCTGGGAATGACAAACTATTGAATATAGATAGAGGGAGTAAAACAGCTTTAAGAGAAATGACCACATACAGACAAAATTTCTAAAAAGATTAAAAAACCCTAATAATGGCTTTGAAAACAATTATAAGCTACTAAAATAGAAATTGGAGCATGGTATTTTAAGGTCAGAAAAGACCTCTTAGAATTCAAGTCCAATGATTAAACTAGCACCACCATGTTCACCTTATCTCCTAGTGACACACTGCTTTCCAGGAATGGTGATTCCACCACTTCCAAGGGCAGCCTGTTGCAATGCCTAACTCTTACTGTGAAGAATTTTTTCCTAATGTGCAATCTAAACCTCTTGTGGTGCAAATTGAAGCCATTTCCTCTCATTCTGTCACTTGTTACCTGAGAGAAAAGACTGGTAACTGGGAGTTCTGTGATATAAATGCTCAATATCAGATCCAATGTGTACCTTAATTTCATTGATGTGTTTGATAACTGAAAAACCAAACAAGTAATTTAAGTGGTGAAATGCTATGTCATTACAGCCAAATGTGTCCATAGTCTTGTAGGAAAAGCATTTATGTTAACATAATCCTATTACTAAGCATTAACCTTATCCAATTGATCTGAAAGTAGGAAGCAAAAATAAAGTTTCTAGCAAGCTGCTAAAATTGTCAGTGTACATTCTACATTGTAGCATGAGGTAAGATGGGGAAAATCTAAGGACAAAATGAAAAGCTGCGTCATCAGTTCAGAAATGCTTTTAAAGCTTCTGATAGTAGAAGGAGAGCCAGATCTACAGCTTTAATATATTTTGACTTTGTGCCATATTAATTTTCTATATGACAAATACTCAAATTCGTCTGTAAGCAGTGTAGAAGGATAAGGCAATGACACAAGCCATGTAGAAAAACATGAATTATAATTTTGAGGAGATCTGTGTATGACACTAAATGAATGTTAGTAAACATACGCAAATAATATTAACATTTTCTGACTTCAAATATTTAACAAAGAAGTTAATCAGGTTTGCCTTACAATTATGTCACAAAATACAATATACTTCTTTATCAGATTTAATTTTCATTTTTTATCTGAACCAGTTTTGTAGAATTCCTTATGTTCATAATTTGCAATGGAAGTACCTTTTAAAGTTTTCTAAAAACAGTGAAATGTAGGAGTTGCAATTTTTGTTGTTCTGTAAATAGCAGTGCATAGTATATAATGAGTCTGAACTTCTAACTGGTCATATATTTTGTAGGCTTTGAAAAACTTAAATGAAAAAGCCCTCTGAAAGCCAGAAAAACCATTCTGATATTTTGAATTGCAAAAATAAAAATAAATGTTCAAATTTTCCACTAAAAATATAAATGTTCTGATTTGGAGGTCTTGAAATGTTTAAGACTGTATAATTTCATTGTGTTATTTTCAATAATTATGATATACCCTATTATGTATCATTAAGATTAACTTGTAAAAATGCTAGTCAAAAAATATTAAGATAATTATAACTAATCAAAACAGCAATTATTCTGATTATTAAGTGAAAACATATGTTTTAACTGTATTTAGATTATTTAATTAGAATATTTAATTTAAATGTGCCAGGTTATGTGAGTAAAAGCTAATCCCAGGGAACACACCTGTCCTGCCAGGGTTGTGTGAAGAGCACAGGCAGATGGGCACTGATGACGAGTAAAATGATGTTGTAGAGGCAGCTTCTCCAAGCACCATCAGAGAAGATGAACTAGACCATTGATCCCAGTGGCAACCCCAGCAGGATTAGTCAGCTCAACTCCCTTCATGAGGATATCCAGCTACCAGGGGTAATTGCCTGAGTGGGTAAAGGGCTTACTATTGATACAGGAGGTATTTTGGGGTGCTAAAGCTTCTGATATAACTTAAATGGGCTATGGGAATAAGCGAGACTTATTATGGGATGCCGTACTCAGGCTGGCTGGACTGGATTCAGCTCCCTCCATACAGTGGCTTGGATTGTGACAAATAAGAGCACTGAGAAAACACAGGACTTTTGGCCACTGCTGAACAGTGCTCTCACAGCATTAAGGTTTTCTCTTTTATTCGTCCACCAGCTGCCTTCACTACTGAGCAGCCAGAGAAACTGGATCAAGTTCTTGCTGTTTGAGTGTATGTGAGGGTGTGTCTGGTGGCACGGGTGCCCTGCTTTGTCCCTGCATTGGTCTGTGTGGCAGGCTGTGTTAGCAGTGTGGGTGTGCTAACAGGAATGATGGACACTGGCTGGACCTGGGGACATGGAGCCACATCAGCCTCATGTCTGTGAGGCTGGGGCCTGAGAGGCTCACTGAAGTCCACCAGACATGGACGCTAAGGACTTAGTCTGTGCTCTTAACTGACGCACCCATACCAGGGGACACTACTGAATTTCTGAAAATCTGGTGGTGAAACGGTTTACCTTGATGTCCTCTGTGCTCTTGGGTATTCTAGAAATGGGACACCATCCTTTTACAGTCTTCTCTCCTGAACCTGATTTAATTTCCTTATTTAGGTACCTCTGACAGATAATACAGTCTCCTCTCTGACCTGTACAGCAAGTTCTTCTCAGCTTCAGCTGATGTGGCAACTAAAGATTTCCTCTCTGCCAGGAAAAAATCCTTTGTTCCTTCCTTGAATTAACCTCTGTTTTTAGAGGTCTCCAGCAGCCCATTGTGTGTTTCTTCTTTGCCTTAACTATTTTCCCTTTCTAGTCTTCTAAGTCTCTAAAGAGAAGTACTTTATTTCAGGTGCAAGGTTGACACATTTATTTGTGAATGTTGATCATCCTATCTGACAACCACTAGAGATGGCAGTCACATCACTGTAAACTGACTTACTTTCACTGCTAGAAGTCCAGTGCAGGAATCAAGGACAGTACCTTGACAAAAACTTGAATGGGACTCTTAATCACAACATTAAATTAAATGGGGAATTTGTCAACCTAAGGTCCTGAATTTTATTATAAAGTTTATAATTTTACTATAATTTTATAATTTAATAATTTTATTATAACCTGCACTCACTCATATCATGCTGATAACTGGAAAGATTTGCAAGAAAAAAAAATATTCTAAAAAGTATATGCATAATACAGGAGATCTGTGACTTTTTAGAGAGATTAATTAAATTCTTATGCCAGGAATCATGATATTACGATTTTAAACAAGACTGTAACTTCAGCATAAAATTTTTATATGCTCAGTTAAGTTAATGATTTGCTATCCTATTTTTGCCTTAAGAAAGACTATATTTAGAAGGCAGTAATAAATACAACTAAGAGTTGGAAATGTAATTTATGGTAAATTATGGGAAAGGTTTCCTTTTCGAAAGGAAAACTACTGAAATATGTTCAAACATTTTTAATCTTTATAAATGCCATCCAGACTATATATCAAATATTCTATGTTTGGAAGGATTGCTTTTTGTGCTTGAAGATTTTATATATATTTCTTTTTCCTGAACAGAAAATTAGGATGAAAAATTTACTTTTTTCCTTATTTTGTTTTGATTTATTTTATTTGATTGAAGGTCAGAATTGCTCAATTAACAACTGAGTTTAGTTGTTAACTATCAGTAAAATCAGAAGAATGATAGAGGATATTATGAACTGATCTGAAATTATTTAAAAGTTCTCTTGCAATCTGTGGGTGCATTACTTTTTTTAAGGTGAGAATCGACTGTGCTCTACAGTAAGTGAACCTCATGAGGTCATGCTGTTCCTATGCTGAGTCTGATTCTCATCTGAAGCTATTTTTTGATGGATTTTTTATGACAGGAACAAACAAAGCCAGCTTGTCCAGTAGTGGAGCTGCTATTTCTATTCATACTTTGTGACAGCTGATTGGCAAAAGTTGCTTTTCTAAGCAGCACCAAATCCTATTGAAAAACCGTCAGGAAACTTATACACTCTGTTCAACGTTATTGAAGTACTTTTGTCAAATTTTTGAGTTATTTATAAAAGACATAGGCTATTGATAGAGGTAATCAAATGGTATTTAGGATGTATGATCATAGGTTATACCTTTCATAGCTTTTTCTTTTCCTCCTATTCAGAAATAGTGTGCAAATGGCATTCTTCTAAAGAAAAAAAACCAAAATAAACTCAGTATTATATATCACTATGTTGAGTCATAACGAATACAAAGGAGAAATAAGGAAATTACAAAGAGGGAGACATTCACTAATGTATTAAAAATGTTTTGGTCATTTGGATTATAAATTAATAAAATTAAAGAAAATTCTCACAAAACATACTAAAAGAGAAACTTTGAATGTTTATGTATCTGCTTCTCTAAAACCAAATTGGCTTGAATTTATTCAGGTATCTATCAGCAGGCACCTACCCGCCTTTGCCAATCTGTAGCACCACTGTGGCCACAGTGCAGCAAAAAAAATCCCCACTAGATGGTAGTGGCACCACTAATTGCAGGTCCTTCATCTTAAAACTGTATTTTTCATTTGCGTTGATGCTTGTATCTTCAAGATCATAATTAAGCCATGCTATTTTTTAACCCAGTTGTAAGCCAACAGAAGGTACTGATAAATTTAACAAATACTGAAATGATTACCTGTTGGTAATCATTTTACTAGCACTTGTTGTTAGGCTAAATGGAATCAAAAAATAAATGTGGAAAAGGAACTGCAAAATTCAGAAATCAATAAATGACACTAAATGAATATAAGAAAAAAAAAAAGGTAAAATCTTTCACTTTGAGTCAATTCAAGATTAAACTATAATTTTCTACAATACTCTGAGAATCATCATTTAGGGAATGGGTCTTCTGTTCTCTAAAGTCTTCGGTCCTTCACTGAATTATACTTTTCAAGACTTACTATGCTTCTTTATAAAAAAAAATAAAAAAATAAAAAAATAAAATTACTGTGATTTAGAAGAAAAGGTCATCCTAAAAAGCTCATGAGAAAATTGTTGTAAGCCAAAATTTTCAAGAGACTCTTTGCCATTAAAGAGAGGAACGCTGTTTGTAACTAAATGGTTTCAAACTGAAAATTTATAATCACTTCAACAAATGGTAATACTTGACATCCATCTGTTTCCAGACACAAAGAAGTGGTTCTGCAAAAATGTATACAAATTTTTTTCTACACAAACAAATATTGCCTACCAGGGAATCGTTTAAAGCAACATTCCCAGACTGCTCTGGGGGATATCAGTTATGTATTATGTACTCTAGCTTGTCTCAATGCTTTTCTGCCATTACCATTATATCAGGTGTGTGTGCACTAGCTATCTTGCATTACTCCGTATTAGGAAGGGTCTCGGATACTCTAGCCTCTAACACAGCCTCTATAAACATTTTTAAAATTGCTTTTTTTTCTTTCTGAAGTACTGTACTCCTATTCATAGCCCATTTATTGCAAAAAATCTATATTAATCTGTATCTTTGAGCAACCATATTAGCTTGCTAATTTTAGAGAAGCTTTCAGTAACTCAGGGTTACTGCTTCTAGATTATTTCATGCTTGAGAAACTAAAAAGAATGGAGCACAGAAGTTATAGCAACAAGATAGGAATTAATACCAAGGAGGAAGCAAATCAAATTAAATATGCTGGGTCCATGCCTCAGGCACAATCTGAATATCCTAGGTCAAGTAAAACTCTATTCACAAGTAAATCTAGTTCCCCGATGCATCTACAGATTAAGAATGGCTTCTTCTAGAAATTGCACTAATTGTTTCCTCAGGGAGGATATTGATGTTTATTTGAGCTGTTATGTCTGCAGGCAGACATTTTCTTTAGTGGCTGAGACTTCAAGGAAACAATTCTCTTTTCCTGGCTATAGCCATTGAATATCATGAAAACAGAGTCTGGTAATCTATCCTGCCATCTTCTGTTATGCTTAATGCTCACTTCAGACTGATTTATGCATTTTTCCTGGATGCAACACATGGACATAATGAATTCTCCACTAAACATCCAAGATTGCTTCACAAGGTTTTTACCCTTTGAAAGCATAAAAAACCTAGCCTGGAGATGCAGAGTCTTCAGACTTCAGCTGAAATATCTGCAGTTTGTAATCTGTGAAGCAAATTTAGTTTCCCTGAAACACTGAGAAATATGGGTAGTTACCTGCAACCTTGAGAGTACTTTGTTGAGTTTCTCTTTTTGAGAAAAGGACACCCTATCATTATCAGCTTTTTTATATTTATGTTATTCTGTTTGTTTCTCTGTGATTTAGGTGGTCAGAGGATATAATCTGGTGGACTTCAGGAAACAGTTCCAGCTTCATATGAGGCTGCTAACGCTCCAGGTCCAGCCCGTGGCAAGGCTAAACATGTTGCCAATAACACACACAAACTGCAAACAGAGCTCAGCACACAGACCAGTGGAGAATAAACTGGATATTTGACCAGTGACATATGTTCTGCCTGAATGCCTTTTCCTCTCTCAAATTTTAACACAGGTAGTGAAAAAAAAAAAAAGGCCTGGTAGATCATCAAAAGCAGCCTTGGACTTAGGCAGATATCTAAAATATTAACTGACTGAACTGAATTCTTAACTTGCTGTGTAATTCCTGACTAATTCTTGAGGTCCAGAAACTCAAATAATGGCTCTGTTTCCCTTTGGCATCTGTGTTCCATTAGTGTAAATGACCCTAATATTTCAGACCTGACTCTATGCGGCAGCTCATCTCCTACATGGTGATATATATGGTAAATATACTCCACAGCTACAAATTGAATGAGACAATGCCTGTCTACCAAATGAGAATAGAACTTGTAGTTGTAGTAGCTGTAGGATAGAATTTTTTAATTCCCATGGAATTTAAAGGCTTTGTGTTAAACTGCTGGCATCTCAGTGACTACAGCTCTCACTCAGGACTGCAAGACCAAGGTTCAATTTTCCCCTTTCCATGGGGATGTGACTTTAAATCATCTGCCTCCCTGATCAGAAAGTAAACTCCTCTGGTTGAAGCCATTTAATCCCAAGAAAATCCTGTTGGGCCAGGAGAACTGTTATGTGTTTCCTAATACGTTTGGCAGTTTTCTGGACTGTGGCATAAACCAAAGAAGGAAGATCAAACTACACTAGCTTTAGCACGAGTTGAAAGTTTTTCTATGGCTCTTTTCTTTCTCTCAGCCATGTCCTGAAAACAAAGAACAGCACATTTAATTTTTCAAAAAAAGCCACAGACATTAGTCTTATGAAGAAGTTTCTGTAGACAGTCCTGCAAGGAAGTATTCACTTTGGTGAAATAAAGCACCCTAGTTCTAAATAGAAAATTTATAGAAGCTTATTTCAGCTTTTCTGTCTCAAGATACTCAATACCTAGACAGTCCAGTATTTCATTTTCTTCAAGCATCATACTGAGGGGTTTTATCCCTTGCACACTATTCTGAGTTTTACTTAAAGAAGGAGGAACTTCAAAATTGCATATTTAAAGTCTCTGCATTGTGGTACACATACCTTTTTTCAGACTATAGCCCCTTGATCTTTTATTATGTAGAGAACGTTTCTCTCTGAGACATTAGTTGATTCATTTTTTTGGAGTATACAAAGAAAAGTGTAAATTCTATCCCATAGTGATCAGTTTGGAATTTTTCAAATTCCAGCTGTGGGTTTTAGATAGTTTTATATATATATATATATAAAATTGAAAATCCTGTTGCCATAAAGAAAGAATGATCATGTCAGGAATTAATTCTAAATATTTTATAATCCGGGAAAATTAATAGGGGAATTAGACAGCTTCATGTAGCAATTTGTAGTAAACAAGATTACAATATATCATGTGCTAAAGAGGCAGTGAGAGAGTTACCTTTGTTTTAGTTTGTTTGAGGGGAGGGTGGGGTTTTTTTTGAGTTTGTTTCTTTTTTTAAAGGATCTCTTCTTTCATACAGAGGTTTATGGGTGATGTGTTCTGGGAGGGAAGATTTTTACAACTAATATTAATATTTACAATATTTTGATGTTTCAAATTAAAAGACAATAATAAGTTTAAAATCTATAGGAAAGACAATTACAAGTTTGAAATCTTTAGGATTTGATATTATCCTGGTTTAAGATTAGTTAAAATACTTCATACAGGAATCATCTTGAAATCCATACTGAGGATAGGAAAGTGTATCTCCCACACTCTTCCCACATATATCTTAATGTTTATACTAATCACTGACAGCAGGGTATGTGCCAACAACACTTTCTCAGATGGCTGTCATTTTAAGGTAAAATGAAGATATAGATCCCAGAAGCCACTAACACCCTCCATGATTATTCTTTTGAAAGTCCTCTGTGATGACAGTGTAATCACTGAAAGAATAACAATGGGGATTCTGGGTGACCTTGAGGACTCAATAGATTCCTGAGTTGTGATGACTTACTTAAATAACTTTTACTGACTTTCTCTTATTGCCATAGAAGAATCTATGCTCTTCTCCTTTCATATCACAGAGTATTGGAGTTCTGGAAACATAATGTGTACTGAAGATCTTGCTTTGAGATGCACTGCTTTTTGTTGTGTTTTTAGAACTGTTAAATATGGGAAGATAATTTCATATTAAAAAAGTACTTCTGGAATCATAAATGAGAGAAAAAGGTGGAAAATTAATCCACTATTGAGAAAAACTGGTGAGAAACATTTTCTGAATTATTCTAAATGCTCCGAAATCAAAAAGTGAAAAAACAAGCTCAGAAATTATTATTTCATTAATAGTTCATGAAATTGCAGTAAATTTCCTTAATTTTGAAAAGTTGTTTCATGATTTCTAAACACTTTGAGGTATAAAAACTATGAGATACAGTGTATCAACTCTAAGAATTTCAGATTTCAATGTGGTTGTTTTCAAATGAAAAATACAAAATAAAAATTAATATCCCTGAAAATCTTAAGAAAAGCTGAATTAATTTTTCATTTCAAGTTATGCTTATTCAGCTGCAAGTATTTTCTATTAAATATTCAAAATGTATTTAAAAACAACTGTAAAAGAAAGATGATGTTCCATATTTTTTACTCCCTTTACTAATCATTAATTTACTAAACATTAATCAATGTTGACAAAAGTGTATGATCATCAAATATGATTGAATAACTCAATACAGAATCAGTTTGGGGTAAGAGAGTGTTAGGTTCTGTCACTGACAGGTATGTGGATGTAATGCCAAGAAGATTAGAAAGGAATGTTTTGCAGCTCAGATTTGCAAATGCAATCTACAAATTATTGCATCACGGGAAAGCTCTATGTTTTACAGAAGGCTATAGGTGACTGATGCTTTTAAAATATGAAGCTTCACAAAATGTTGAGGAAGGCCTATTAAATATGTTTTTTCATCTAATATAGGGAGTATGAACTTAAAGATAGAAGCAGACAAAGGCATAGATGAAATAGGTTGCTTTAATTTATATTCATTGTGAAATGCACATGTATTAACATGAAGATGAGCATGAGATTTCATAAACTAAATTAAACAGAACAGAACTCAGACCGCCCTTTTTCAGAAAAAAAAAGAATCTCTAAAAAAAGAGGACAGGCTGGAATTAGCAAGAAACTTTACTTATAGACTTTCTTCCCCTTGGTAAAATCTGGAATTTTTTTAATCTACTAGTTTTAAGCATCCAGTACTAGTTACTTTTTTAGAAAGACCACAGTAGTGTGTGTATTAACAGGTGATGGGGTGATTGTAACACTTAGGAACCATCATATTGGACTGGAAATTCAGATTCTGTCTGTTTGGACAAATATTGTTTTCTCCTAAAAACATATTCTTTGCGCTTGTCTGACGTTTTTCATGTTTGAGATCTGAAATTACTGGAGTGTATAAATAAGATTATCCAGATTTTTACAGTCAGAGAAACTGGGGCACTATGTGGGTAATGGCTTGCTTAGCTTATGGCAGAGTTGAGAATTAAACAAACATTTTCTAACTGCTAGTTTGAATCGCAAATATTATGTCTGTGTTTGTTACCTCTTTTGGAATTTGGGGAGTTGGGATTTTTGTACTCCATTAATCTTAGTTCCATTTTTTGTTATAGTAATTAAGTAGAGATGATAGCCTAGGGTCTAGTTTGTAGTCAGTTGCAAATTTCTAATCCAATAGCCATTTATCCTAATTTTTTATGTGCAAAGAGTTAGGCTATGGTTATCTCATCTACAGAAGAAATAAGCAGAACTGAGAAGAAGTTTCTGATGAGAAGTTGCATACTATGTTATTTAACTGCTCATACATCCTTGAATTTAAAAGGCGTGTGGAAAAGCCTTCAATTTTCATCTGTCTTCGGTAAAAGAGTTAGCTTGTCATGGCTTGTGTAATCCTGCCCATAAGACAAGTAAAACAAATTAAGCAAATTAGGCAAATAATCCTTTGGAAATTCAGTTCATGATAAAGCTTAGTGGTTTTCTAGTTTATATTCTCAAAGTCTACTTGCTAAAGAAAGAGAATAATATATGATTCTTTTAAATGTTTTAAAACAATGTAAATTAAAGGATGTAACTGATGTTATTAACATAATGTTTATGTCTCACAATGCCAGAAGACTGTGAATTTTGCTTCAGCCAAGATGTTAGAACAAAGCAGTAAATGTTAAACCTTAGAACAAAACAACCAACTTGCAGCCAAGTGTGGAATTCAGAAGACATGCAGAGGGGGGAAAGAAAAAGAAGGATTAGGGAGACTTGATATGTCAGTGCACCTGAGCAATTAAGCAGATAAAAAAAAAAATTAAGAAAAATACTGATGCATCTGTCAGCTTCATAGACAGACAAGAAAAGACATAATCTTATGCATTATTACTGTAGGAAACAGTGTTTGGGAAGTTTGCTCTTTTCCACTCTCAGTAGTACCCTCAGTGTAGCAGCCACATTTAAATGACTCTATCACTTTTCTAGACCTGGGGGAATCACACTTCCACTGAAGTATTTTCTCACTTATATTCTCTGACTCCAAAGACTACCTTTTACTCAGATGGAAAGTGGAATAATTTGTCATTCCCTTGAAGTCTTCATTTTTTGCCCAAGACAGACAGTGTCTTAGGAGAAGTATAAGTAATTCTGTGTACAGATAATCTTTGTGAATTACTTGCTTGAATATCATCACGAGCTGGAGTCAACCTTTTATTATTCATGGCTACATAAATTTTGTTTTTTACCAGTTTTACAATCCAAAATATATAAATCTTATTTAAGTTGTCAGATGTCTTATTCCCCTGTGCACCTGGCCAGTTTTATTAGGTCAAACATTAGCCAGCAATGAGTGCTCATAGCCCAGAAGGACAGTCATATTCCGGGCTGCATCAACATAAATGTGACCAGCATGTCAAAAGAGGTGAAACCCCTCTGGGATTGCTGAATCCAGCTCTGGGATCCTCAGCACAAGAAAGGCATAGACCTGTTGGAGCACGTCCAGAAGAGGTCCATGAAGATAATCACAGGATCATAGAAAGGTTTGGGTTGGAAAGGGCCTTAAAGGTCATCTAGTTCTCTAGTGATAAGAAGAAAAATTCAAGAATGATTTAAAAACAGGAAAGGGTTGTAGTCTGCATTTTTCAATGAGACTATAATCTCATTTTAGTGATGTCTCCATAGCTGTTCTAAGACACATTGAATTGATTTGATTTTCAGGGAAGTAGATTACTGCATTTTCAATGCTGGACATAACAATTCTGGACATAACTGATCAAAGTAAAACCTATAATTGCTTTTGTAAATTAAGTCTCCCATGCAGAGTATTAGGACAAAGAGGTTAGGAATCTTCAAAAGATTCTCTGATCATGCGAGAGATGCATCATGTAGACTAGGCAGATCTTGGTCTTTGAGATTTAGCTGCAGCTTGCTGTGGTTCTCTTAGAGTTCACATAAAGTGCTTTTCCTGCCAGGGAAGGGAATGTATGGATGGGAACTTTTGCACATCTGATCCCATTCTGATATTGGATTAAAATATGCCTGGGTCACTTACATGGGCCTGGGTACCAAAATGTGCTCACGGATTACACTCTAAATACAGCTCATCTGTCCTAAAAGAACCCATTTTACCACTTTACAATTCCATCTATTTGATGGTGCCTCATTTGAATTCAGGGAAAATTTTCTGGGGACTTTCTCCCAGCTCAGTCTGATAAAATGTTGGCAGACATTGGTGAGAACTTAAGTGTGCAATGAGCTAATGAGAGATCCATGGTGATTGAGATAAAAAGATCTTTTGGCCTCTATAAGAACATTGCTTCCTTGTCAGTACTGCTGCACCACTACATTTAATTAAAATAATATTAAATTTTCTCTGGTATACGACTAGAGAGTCAGTTAAATAATCTCAAGTGTGCTTAAATGATAATTGATCGAGCTGCTTTGAAGTGAGTTTGGTTGACTTAGCTGCATCATGTCTCTTTCAAGTTCATTTCTCTGAGCATAGGATAAAGATTTCATAGATGATCTGCATTTGGTTTCATACTGTGTTTGTCTTAAAAATATAATTTTGTACCTATATTTCACCAAATATTCATATGGGCTCTTTATTTAACAACATCCCTGACATTAGAAGAGGAAATTATTCTCTTTAAGGAAGAATGAGATAGAGACAGAATGCTCTAAATTAGTATTATGTGGCTGAAAAAATTATATGGAGAGGAATACTCTATTAATTGGAAAGCCTGTGGGAATATTCAGCCAATGAAATCCAGTGATTGACTGCATGTTGCTAACTTACTAGACTTAAATAGATGTTGACTCATCGCAACAGTGGTCATAGCAACAGATCATTCCATTTAGAGGGAAGAGGGATGTAGAGCAGTACTGTGCTTGAAATATGTTTATACTTAAACAGACACAGACACACAGAGATATAGATATAAACATCTAAAACATGCTTTCTGAGAGCCATATAATCATTTTACAACCTGTCAGGAACTTTGCCCTAGGCAATACTTGTAGTCTACACACTCAAAGATATAAAATGAGAATTGAACCATTTTGCTGCAGCATTTCATATCCTGAGTTTGCTCTGCTCAATCTTTAAATCAATTGTAGATTAATCATCAAGCAAAGTATATGAACAGAATTATATGAGAGAAGGTTAATACAATTTATATTGATTTGAAATATATGATTTTTTAAGAGTGAAATCTGAACTTGTAAACAGAAAATTTCTTATTATTTACTTTACTTCTAAGTTTGTTGTTTTTTGTTTTTTTTTAATCAGAAAGGCTTGTAAGAATTGTAAAAGTAACATGCCAAAGTACCACCCACACAATGATATTTTTAACATTCACTACCACAGGAACATAATGCCCTAATCATTGATGAGTTCCTGAGTAAAAATGGTTCCAGATGCTTCATTTATAGCAGAACCAATTTTTTTGGAGAGAATGATATAGTAGTGGAACCACACTCTTGTTATTGGAATAATCCTACAAGAAGCTTTTATGCTTCACTTAGTTCAGATGTTTAGTCCCCTGTAGTATCCAAATAACAGTGTCTTTATAATTCTTGTGATAGTATTAATAATGACTTTAACAATTTATGATAGCACCTTTTCACACTTAGTAATGTAAGAGTACAGAAAAATGAATTGGTGGACGACACAGAAAGCATTTTTCCCATCATGGGACTTGAAAAGTTGGACTATTTTTCATCTGAGTTGCTGCTGGAAAAATGTCAGTGTAAAATTTAAACAGGTTTTGCTTTAACTGGACTGCTCCTAGCAAGTTCCTTAGTTGCTGCCCAGATTCCTTGTTTCTTTCTATAGAGGAGCTGCATCACCTCACTAAAATTAAGAATATGTCAAATACATGCTCAGAATATTTATCTTTTATGACAGAAAATGCATATTGTGGGCCAAACTTCTATCCAATGAGAGCTAAGAGGAAAAAAAAAAGAAAAAAGAAAAAGAAATGAAAAATAGCTGTAGATCTCTATATAGAGTTTTCTTACTAGTTATTCAGTACAGGTAAGTACAGCTCACTGCAGGGGTTGTGTCACTGACATATGGTAACAAATACTGTGGTGTTTTTTCCTTATTAATAGCCTGAGAGAGATACTTTCCCTCAAACTCAGAGAATCTATTACAGAATTCACTTACTCAGAGATAAAGTTCAGAAATTCCCCCAGAGGGAAAATGCCTCCTGAATAAAAAGGTGTCACTTCTTACAATAGTTGCCCTAACTCTACTAATGAAATTTGAGACTGTATAGCTTAGTCAAATATAGTTTAAATTTATATATATAAAACCGTAATATAGAGGGAATATGAAATATCTAGAATGATAATTTATAGAGCACATATAAAAAATCTAAACAAAGGTTATTAAAGACTATTGCTGCTCATCCCTAAAGATTAGTTTTTTACTTATGCATTTTTTTGGTATGCATTCCTATATATTTTTATATTGGAGGTCACTTTATCCTTATTTGTAAAATCCCTATTAATGAATCCTGATTGGTTAAGATTAAGAAACTTTTGGAAACAGGTGCTGACAAGTGTGAGAACAACTTTAAACCATTAGTTTGTAATATGAATGTATTTGGAAAATTTGTAATATGAATGTATTTGGCAAATTTTAATCTGATGCTATGGATAGAAACAAGCACAACAGAAACCAGTTACCTTAAACTGTTGATCAAAGATGTTCTAAGATTACACTGTGCAAACTTGCGCTAGAGGAGCTGGGAAATGACAACAACATTACCCAAAGAAATCTCTTAAGTCCCCTTGACATTCAGACCAAGAGCTTCCACAGATTTCTCAAAAGGAACTTGGAAACAGTGTTCACATGTGGGAGTTTAAAGAATTCTCTATGTCCCTATACAGATCCTGTTCTCTTAAAGGTAAGTTTCAAACTCAGTATCCAGGAATAGGGTGCACTTTTAAAACAGTTTAACCTCCTTTCCAATGCTGCCAGTGCTGGAAACTACAAAGGTGCTAGGCATGCTGAGAACTATCTACTCAGTGATACGTATTATTAGCAAGCAATAATTCTTACTTCTGTTTCTGAATAATTTCTTTTCTAATGTATCTTAATTGTTCTGTATTAAGAACTTAATATTATTCCACAAAATGATTTATTAAATCTATGTCTTCATGTGGAATAGCTCTATTCATTTTAAGTTATAGTATCTGAAATGCTAAAATGATAAAATGTTAAAATGATAAAGTGCTAAAATGATAAACTGATAAAATGAAGTGGAAAAATAACCTCTAGAGTTCTAAACACAATGACAAGTAAAAAATACAGTTGGTGGAACATGAGCCGTATCTTTCCACAGGGATGGTATTTTAGAAGAAATTGTGTTGAAGTAAACAAAATTAGAATAAAATAAAGGGTTTAAGAAATCAGAATTTGGTTGAACCCATGAAATGTAAATAGAAGAAAAATCTCAGATTTGTCTTTCAAAGTTAAAGCAAAATACAGAATTAAGCTAGTGAATATATTGTGTGGGACAGTGGTACCAAGAGTTATGGTGGTTTTATGGGGTATGTAAAAAAAATTATATGGTATTGTAAAAAAGATGTATTCTTTTTCAAGCAGTTGTTCAAGCAAGATAGGACATAAAAACACTGAGGATAGTCAAGAGAAGCCAGTTGTTAAATATTCCAAATTACTACTTGATATTAGTTTTTATTTGTGTATTTGTATCAAAAGACATAAGGAACAGTGTTGCAGAACAGTAGCACAAAGACTTCTTTGTAAAAACATTTGTAAAATCTAAAAAGCATCTATTGCTGGATAACTGTTCTTCAGTTAGTAGGTGGCCATTAATTGGAGGCCAGACTACCTCATTATTAAATTACAACATATAAATCTAATTCAAATTTATAGGGATAGGGATGTATGTTTTCTTCATTGAGGTAGGAATTGCATATTTTTGAACAGCATATATCTGAACAGAGGACATCAAAGAGGATTGTAATCTCCATTTTTCAGCAATGAAATTCTATAGCAGAGTTTGGATTGTTTTTCAGAAGTCTTTCTCTTCCACTGACTCTCAGAAAACAACTTTGCACCAATCTTTCCAGTTATCTAATTTGAATAAAAAGACTACATCAAATGGTGTCATTGTTCGGTTATTTTGTCCAAGAAATTGCAGCAAAAGTTCTGATAATGTGACACTTAATGTCTTAAAAATATTTCTCTCTCATGGTAAACAGATATCTGCCCAAAATTTTAAGTAAGCAATTGAAACACACAGTCACAAAGGACAAAATATGATCCAGTATTAGGATATAGTTTCAGTAACAGGATGAAGAATGTTTTCAGTTTGAAATTCTCACCCATTCCTACATCATGATGATGTACTAATACCACCAAACACATCATTGCACCTCAAACACATGCACATACATCAATCTAAAACACTGTAATCTGTAGAGGTATGATGATTTATATGGTTTGAGACTAAAGTCACATAAAACTTGATGTGAAAAGGTCTGAACCTATACTCCATGTAAGCAATTGCTCCTTGTAGATCCAAAATAATCTAGACACAGCCAATGAACATAATTCCTAGCCTGAATGCTATAGAAACTGCAGGACATTTCCAAATAAGACTAACTTTAATTTGTTAAAACCCCCTAAATCTCCTTGGTTTTTATCTCTAGATTTTTAAATATTATATTTTCATTTTTAGAGATATTCAGAATTCAGAGATAAGTACTTGACAAAGCATTAGCAAATGAGAATAGAGAATAGACACAAGTGAATGTAAATACAACTGCCAAAGGCAAGTGCTTAGATTCTGCACTGCACAGTGTGGCACAGCCTGGCACATTCTGCTGGTAATGGTGTTTACTGGACTACATGGGGAGAAGTTCTGAATGTTAGCAGTTAAGGTGATTTAAGGGAAACCCTACGACTAGAATAGAAGAGCAAATTCAGTTCACAGCTCTGCTCACAGCTGCCTTCTTGAAAGGGAATATACCAATTTTTTATTTACCCCGAGTTCAGACTTTTGCACCTTTTATTCAAAATCATTTGCTTAGAGATGTGAAAAAACAGGACCATACTTTAGAGACTAGGGCAGAATTATTCTGCACACTCAAACGAAACAACCAAGCAGCAATTTATAGGTTTTTATGATTCTCCACATAATTGTGGATGATGGAGCATGATGTATGGAGCTCTGAGACAGATATAACCTTGGCAGACTAGACATTGTCTAGTAATTTTTAAGCAATAAACAATAAAGTATCACTCCTCATTCAAGTAGCTCAAAATCTACCAGTGCTTCAAGCTGATGAAATAATCATGCTATCAAAAATCATGGTTCTCTCTCCTTCATTAACGGATTAATGTGAAGGTAAGTAATGGATGTGTGAACCAATCTAAGTCACCGGTTAAATTTTTTTTTCCAGAACATGTGTAATCTGAAGTTCCCTTAAAAAAAGGCAGATATAGCCAGGTCTCTGTGGACTTCTAACTTTTTATTTTTTATTTTTTTTTTTCTGAGATTGCTAGGGTTTTTTAAATACAATTCATGCTGCAGTTTCCAGCCTCTCTCCAGGTTCTTATGTGTATTATAACATCTAGAAGCAAAAATTCAGGTATTCATAATTTTCCAGTCGAATACCTTAATTAAACACATTTTCAAGTGCAAGAACAATAAAAGAAAATAAAAGACAATTTATTCAGCTAAAGCAGAGCCATATAAACTATTCTTCAGTCCTCACTTTATACAATATAGAAATCCCCTAGTCTCTTTCTAAGATTATAAAAACAAAAACAATAATTATTTTTATTCCATGCAGAAGGACAATGATACATCCAGGCTCTTTTTGATTCACAGAACCTTTGAAGTCCTTACTTCTGGAAATTGGCATGCAAATAATCCCTTAGCGATTTTAATCCCTTAGATTTTAATGATTACAACCAGATATATTATCATAGACGTCTTAGATCTTTTTACCATAATTCAAATAACTTAAATTCTTGCCAGACACTCTCTCTGAGATAATGCTATGTCTGCTAGTTACTTTCCTTAAATCACTAACATTATTTAATTGTCAGCTGACTTAAGCCACATGCAACTATATAGGATAAATGGGATAACACAGAAGATTGGTGAATTTTAATAAATACTATACACAATGGTAACATAGAATAATTGTTAATATAGCATTCAGCATTTGCCACCATTAAACTTCATAACAACCTGCAATTGTACACATCAGAGATTACTTGCATTCTCGAAAGGGAAAATTTGCTTTTGTTTTCATGGTTTTGCTGAAATTAATATAGTAACTAATGACTTCAGGTATCATTGTTAACTACTGAAGTATAAGAAACTGAAGATCACAACCCTTTTAGCCTTTAGATACTGCAAAGTCAGTGAAAGATATTTAAAATATTCCAGATCAAGTCTCATCAAGATAACAAGATTTAAATAGACCTGTTAGGTAACTGACCACAGAATATTTTGCTTTATTCTCCAGTTTGTGACTTTTTTTTATTCAAAAGGAAATTTAATTAATGAATATGCTTAAGATAAAATGAACAAAATTACCATTGTCTCAAAGATTGCTACAGTCTTCAATCACTCTTCAATCATTTAGTTTGTATGTTGAAAAGATGAATTGAAAAGTGTCTTCAAAACAAGTCTAATCAACACTCCCTATGTAATAAACAAAGTGTAACCTCAGAGATTATTAATTAGAATTGAAAAGAAATCCAAAACATACATTGATTATAATAAATAATGGGAATAAGGAGGTGATAAAAATGCAAGAAAATGGAAACAGCCTTTTTGATGATGATTTAGAAAGGACTGAGGGAAGATAAGAAAATTCTGTGACAGGTATACTCTCCTGGTGAGCAGAAAAAGTTATTAGGTTGGAACTTAAACTATAGCTTCTGCAACCCTGTAGAGTATCCTGAACTACCTTACAGAACACAAAATGTTTCAGAATTGGCTTCTAAAAAAGTTAAGTCTAGAAAAATTTCTAAATAAGAGTAAGCACTATGCTTTGAAAATCTAATATTGCAAGATCTGCTGTACTGAAAAGCAGAACTCCTTTCTGTTCCTCATATTACCTACCTGTAACTTAAACAATGTTTATCATATTGAGTTTGTCTGTATGTCACTTCAAAAATTTAGATAACAAAAGCCCAGATACTTCTAGTAAAAACTGAATGGACAACTTTCAAAAAATGAAACCTGAATATTTTAAAAATATTTGCACAGAAAGACTTGCAGAGAAAGGAACTCTGGAAAAAACAGAGTGTTTTGGGTTTTTTTCAGTAGACTATAAACAGTAATGAATTAAAGAAATTCTCCTTCTCATAGACCCTGACACCCTTCAAAGTGAGACTTGTGTCTGATGGGTTCAAGTAACTTAAAAAAAAATTAATCAAGGCAGTGAATTGTACATCCAGAGCAGCAGGAGCTGAGCCTATTAACAGGTTATTTCCTGTAGGTGAAAATATCACTCAGTAGATTAAGAAGGGATTATTAAAATTTTTTAGCCACAAAAAATAACTCCTTGGATTAACTCCTCTCAGATTAAAACTTCTCTATTATTGGATCTAAGATGAAGTAGATAGGAGCTATGTAAATTTCAAATAATTATCTGCATATTTTCAGAACAACCATCAACAAAGCTTCAGTAGGGGTCACAGGGCAGGATGAAATGAAGGACAGTAAACCTAGTGCTGAGGGTAAAGAATGTGAGACAACTGCAGCCAGGAACCAGGCAGCACAAGTCCAGCGGTGGTAAATACTGAATGCTATATTAACAATTATTCTATGCTACCACTGTTTACACTATTGATTAAAGTTCACCAATCTGGCTGTGTTATGCCATTTGTCCTATATAGAAGAGTTATATGTGACTTATGTCAGCTGACAACCCCTAACTGCCTGCTGAGTTTTTGAGATCTAATACCTGTTTTTTATGTTGCCTAATGAGCGTGTCGTATCCACCTGATTGCTAGGGACAATTTTTGATGCAGGTTGAACACAACTATCTGGAAGGCTCTCTGCTCCTTAAAATCAAAGATAAACTTGCCAAATGCATAATAGTCAATGAAAGCTTTTGCTTAAGGGACTGTAAAACAGTAGGGATTTAACATCTGGAGAAGTGAGACAAGAGGCTTAAGCACAGATGACTTTGGCACTGTCAGTGCATGGATAGGCAGGAAGCAATGGGATGCTGATGGGCCAGAGAAGAGAGTCCACAAACAGTCAGTTCATTTTATTCACAAAGCACTCTTTAATGGTCTATTCTAGTGTGCTAGACGCAAAACAGACATGGAAGATGGCCAAACTGGTTAAATAAGGAATAAAGAATTGCTGACTGAATTAAAAATAAAAATATCCTACATGGAAGGTAGAAAAGGGGACAGGCTGTCCATGTGAAATGAAGAAACATCACCTAGATTTGCAGCAGTGGACTTGAGAATGGCAAGGATGTGAATGAAAACTGCAAATTTTCTTATATATTCAGTGAATTTATATAAACTTCAGATGTGCCCCCCCAATCTTTATCTAAATGTCATGAAGCATTGTTAAAATTTGCACTAAGACCACTCTTCATCATATGAAGAACATTTGGGAAGCTGAGTGTGCAGAAGGAAATAAAAGCTGTAGCAGCAGAATCAAAGGCTCGTGTCTATAACTCAAAGTGAATTGCTTTGGTTACATTTTTTCAAAGTATAATGGAGGAAAAAAACCACATTTATAGTGATCAAATGAAGACAAGTTACTGAATCACATCATAAGATTTAGAAAGATTAAGTGATTTTTTGATACAACAAAACATATATATATTTGATATAGGCAACAATTGAATAGCAATTTAGATAAGTTTCAATCTAAGAAAACTGCAGCTGAATCCATGAGGGAGGAAGAGAAATTGATAACCTGACAATCTGTGATAGTTTTATCTTCTGAAAGTGCTTTGACAGTACTGCCTAACCTATCTGGGCTTATCTCTCTGCCAAAGGTTGCCCTGTAGAGACAGCACAGAACAGACTGCATGTTCTTACAGTTGCTTTGGTTCACAGTCTGGCTGTGATACTCCAGCTCCTAATAAAAGGAACTATTTATTAATATGTCAAAGTGCAGCAGCTGACAAGCAATCTGTCCTGCTGCTGCTGCTGAGGTGGTGGTGATCTCTGGCAGAAGGGCAAGGAAACATCTTCAGCTAAATCTGCAGTAGTGGATCTGACAGAACTTTAATTTAGTATTTCCCATTTCAAACCGGACAAAAATTGAACTTTTCTCTCTTCCAGTTGTGCTCTAGACTTTTTTTTCACATTTGTCTGCAGGAAATTTTAAAGGAAAAGCGAAACATAATTGCGAGAATAATTTTAAACTACTACCAGCATTAAATACATTTTCAATCTAATTGTTTGTGCCTGTCTTACACTTACATAATGTTAAACTTGCTGTCTTTTTTAATGTTTCATCTCCAAAGCTGTTGCTACAGGCTTTGAAATAATAGTTAACTGCATTTTTTTTGAATTTAAATGAGCTGTGACCTATTTTATTTTTTTTTCCTCCCAATGCCAAAAGCACTATCTTTCAAAACAAGCTGTATCAAATCAAAGATTTTAAGAAATTTATTAGGGAAAATTGTTCACTTCTAAGCCATCAATACAACCACAGTGCTGTAGTGCATGATAAGAAGAGCATGAGAGGATCATGTGAGACTCATTTGTGAATTTGATGGATATTTTCCACACATACGTGATCAGCTTTACCGTACATAAGCTTATCACTCTCCTGTTCATGTCAGATATATCAGATATATCAGTCATATCCTAACTGCTGCAGACAGGCCCTACTCTTGCCCAACAAATGCAGATTTTGTGGGTACTATGCAGCAATAAAAATTATATTTTTGTCTGTTCATTTAAAACAACAAAAGTCCACAGGTGATGTTTTCATTTGTAAGAAATCATTCCTAATTGGGCATTGCCTTACAAGCAGAATAGTCGGGTAATAGTGATGGATTTACATAGTCATGCAGATCAGCAGGTATCACTGCATATTTTGAAACAATTCCATGGCTGCATTGTCTCACAGACTGAATTAATGTACCAGTTGAAAGGAAAGCAGTAAGCACAACGGTATCCAGGAGATCAAGCTCTCCTCCAGGATTCCTACTGGCAATTTCTTGTAGCAAACTCATTTCTGCATCACTGTGGTAACTACAAATATGAGATAATAACTGGTCTTTTATTCTCCCATCCTGTTTCCTCTGTTCAGATTGCAAGCCCTTCAGGAGAGCAATATGCTCAGATTGATCTATTCTGACTGTGAAGTATTTTTATCACCTATACCTATACCTTTATCTAGCTACATTCATCTATATTTATCTGCCTACATCTACATAATTTACATCCAGATAGATAGATATAGACAGACAGACACCATGTCCAAGGACAGTGCTTCTTTCAGAGTAGGTCCTTTACTTACACTTGAACTTCAAGGAAAAGGTAAAGAAACAAATAATTTTAAATTCTGGAAAAGTATAGGGATTTGATGGATTAAGTGCAACTGCAATATATTAAGAAATTTGAAATACAGTTATAAACACCTTCTGTATGAAAATCATGATTTTCAACTAAAATTTCTAGTAAGAGAACATACTTCTGGTGAATATTTTCCCCTAAAATAGTGATAATGAGTAACAGCAATCAGAAGAAATAAACAAACTTACAAGAAAACAAAATAGCACCTCAGTAAATTAAGTAAAAACACTCCAGAAAATTATAGATTTTGCAGAGACAAATTCCTTCAAATACATTTTAAATGTCCAGTAAAGTTTTATGTAAGTTTTAAATTGAGATTTGTGTAAAAGGCTCTTAGAAAAAAAAATAAAATAATGGGACACAATATTTTATTAAATAAAAATGTACCTTGTAATATATTTTTAAAGTGAATTTATAAATATGCAAAGATCAATATAATTTTCAGATACTGAGTTGAAAGGCTTTGTATTTCATTAAAAAATTTCTTCTGCCCTTCCTCTCTTTTTGAAGAATTTATATTTAGGACATAAATTTGATTTACTTTTCTTTTCAAGCTGTTAACTGTGTCTAATTTCTAACACTAGGCACTAAACTTTTAAGTACTTGTAAGTACTTGTGTACACACAAAAATCATTCTACATCTCAACAAAAAAATTTCCTTTAAGTAATAGTAATGAAAATTAGTTTATTATTAGAATGTTTTCTGATTTTATTCCTGAGAATTTTGCTCCACACTACAGCAAGTATGTACACAATGAATATATTTGAATGAGTACTCCTGAACACAATCAGTTTCATAGCCATATGGAGCTTAGTACAAACATGTAGGTCCTTTACTTAAAATTGAACTTAAAGGAAAAGAGGAAGAAACAAGTTTAAATTCCATTTATTCCTCAACAACAGCAGATAAAATCTGTCCAGATGTTCAGACAATTAAAAACTTTGGGATATATATTAAAGATACTCTGAAGGAGTCTATGGGAAGGAACTGTAACATCTTCATCTTCATCTAATATCATAAGTAAAGTTCATACTGCCCCAAAAAGGTATGAAGTAAATGCCATAGAAATTTGTATTATTACCTGTTCATGAAAGAACACTAACCTCACAAAAGCAGAATACAAAAGAAGGCAGACATCTAGGTAGCCCAGGAATAGTACCGTAAATAGTAAAACCCTTATACACAGATAATGATCAAAATAGAAAAGTATTCAAAACAGATATTCATGACCCTTTTTGCAATAAGCAAGGAAAGCATTAATTCTGCCACTACAAAACACCTGAGCTTCACCCTTGGAAGTACAGCTGTTTGGTAAGTACTTTTGTTATTATTCTATCTACATTGATCAGAAAAATGCATGACTTAATGGTTATATTCATAATTAAAGACTGTTATAAAAGCATGGGAAAATTACATTCATTTTCGTGAATCTGATGAATCTGTCTTTAATAAATCATGGACAAATCTTGTTAAATTTTTAGGGAAAGGACTCAGATCATTAGGAAAATTTTTAAATAGAATATTAGATAATTGTATAAATTCTATACACTTTTTCTGAATGTACATTTTGTTTGACAGGAGACGATAATGAACTGCTGAGGAAGCAAAGCTTTAGTCTGTGTAATATAACTTCTTAATATCGGCAATAACTACTTCTGTAAAGAACTAATATGTACCCCTCTGATAAACATTATGTCAGAGTTATGTCAAAGACTTAATTATTTTGCAGGATCAATTGGCTATCAGTCTGCTTTTCAATATCTTAAAGAAAACTTAGAAGATAAGTAAACTCTAGCAGAAAGAAAATGAAAAATATCACTTCTTAAGTCATTTTTTGTAGTAACATCTTCTTGCCAAGTAAATAAGTACGAGAATTTAAGGAGGTTCATGTATTTTTACTGATCATCAGCATCATTATATGGCTTTCGATTCTGCCTTTAAAAGTTCTTGGCACACTTGAGCTTTGTACCTATTTGGTAAGGAAATTCACAAACAGGAGAATTCTCCTGTGTATGCCATTCTGAAGTAGAGTGGAAAAGGACCTAGATGAATTATTTTCCTAAAGGATCTTTCACTTCCTAGTACTGTTTTCAATTACATCAACCTCTACCGTCAGAATAAAATGTCACTGCAGAAATGCACATATCAGGAGAGAGGCAAAAACCACATTCACAAGCTGATAAATCCACTTGTAAAAAGTCTGTGTTTCCTATCAAAGGAGACACAGGAAAATATGAAGATGTGTCTTTTTTTCCTCCTCTGTACTGCCTCTGTTTTATCTGCATTTGGACATGCTCCTTCATGTTGTCACAAAAGCTAGAAGGGAGCAGCAGCAAGGCCAAACGTTCCTCACAAAGACCCTCACTTCATCTCTAGAGCTGATTCATCTCTGATCTCTGCACTCAAGCATTCCACAATCACACTGTAATTGCAAAAGCCTAGTATGGCATTTTTTACATGATTGCTGCATTTCTGTGATTTCAGACATTACAATTTAGCTACTCTCTTTCCAGAGATTTTGCAAGTATAAGGGTTTTATAGTTGTCAAAAGATCATATCTTACAATAAGTCATTTAACCCTCACACAAGTTATGGCCTCCATGTGCCATAGAAACTTACATTATATATATATATATATTACTATATATACTATACCATATATACTATCTACTATTCACTACCAGAATCCCTGGGGAAAGTTGGATGCACTCATTTGTCCTCCAAGGCTGCTGAATGCCAACACAACCATTTTGAGGATGTTGTGCTATATTCCAGTAATTTTACTGAGGCCAAACCTACAGAGTTTGATAGATTTTCAGCACACAAAGGGTGAGCAAAAATCTCTGGAAAAGGCTGTGAGGACAAACTGTATCCTAGTACTTCACGACACATTTGAGTTCGGGCTGCACCTGAATTTAAATATAAATCACAAGGTAGAAAGAAACATGAAAAATAGCAATAGTCAGACACATGTTCATATATTGCAGGGGTTTTTTTTATTTTCAGCTGCATTTATCTCAGGTTGACCAACCTTCAGTAATGAGACACAAGAAAGAAACATTCAGAAAAAATATATCCGTAATAAATATCAATCCTCCTGGTAGAAAATGTTACCACTCATTAAGAATAAAAAGAAAAATATGAAGGCTTTCTCTTTTATTGCTAGAAATCAGTGTAATTACTAAAATAGATAAGTTTTCCCATTTGTTACCTCTAGATTTTCCTGACTTCCAATATATATAGATGAGCAGTAGAATTTTAATTCTTCTTAGGCAGAAACAGTAATCCTAGCCAAAACTGCAGTTATCCAGAACTTATGGGTGGCTGGAATTCCCTGGTCCTTAGTTATATATTTTATCATCTTGCATTTGCTGCATAGACTCCCATTATATTCCATTGAAAAACTTCTCTCACACTTGCTTGCAGCCACAAATTATGTTTTGTGCTACGTATTCAGAAAATTTACATTCTACTATGTCCTGAATAGGATCCCATTCAGAGGTTTTCTCCCAAATTTGCCCTAAACCAGGACATACTACATGCTACATCCAAATGGCCTCTTCTAATTAAAAAGTAATCCTATGAGAACAACTAAGTATTTCCAGAAAAACCCACTGCAACATAACACGCATTATACAGAATAAACTTCACAGCTTCTGAAATCAATTTAGCATTTCATAGTAAAAATACAGCTAAGAACATCCAAGAATGAAACATATTCATCAGAATAGTTTAAATTCAGAGAATAATAATAAACAGTCACAGCTGGCTCAAGTCCATGTGTGGTCCATAAGACCTGTTGCAGCAATCAAAAGAGATGAAAAATATCCATTCAAAGAGCCTGTGTTTTGGCAGTTTCTATTCAAGATCCAGGTAACTCAGAACAGGCCCTCATATATGAGAATTTTAAAATGAGAAATGTAAGCAATATTTTAGTCAATATTGTATCTTCTTGCTTCCTGTACATACTCCCTCCTCCTTCTGAAACCTTTCCCAACCTTCCACACCAAATTTTTATCTGCTTACTGGACATATTAACTTCAGATTAATCTTGCAATGGGAAACTAGAATGTACTAGAATTCTATTCGAATGTAGAATATAAATGTGTATGCATTTGCTTAGCACATTAAACCATGACTGATCTATTTATTTACATTTTCAGAAGTTTGAACTAAAATATATCTTGTGTTTCTTTCCCATAAAGAAATTAAATAACTTCCTGTTTTCAAAACCTTAATTTTATGATCCTAATAAGTTTTATATCATTCAAAGCCTCACAGTTCCTCTTCTGCTTTCTTCCTTCCCTTCCTCCTCACTCAAAACACGTGTGAAAGAAGAGAAACAATATGATTGTTTTAGGGGGTTATTATTTGTTTTATTTGTTTTGTAAGTTTCTGAATTCTTTCCAGTATTTTAGTACAAGTAAAGTATACAATTAAAGGCAAAAACATTTTCCATTTAACTCCAATTTCACAGTCTGAAATATCTGTAAGCTTCAATCTCATGTCTTTCCCCACTAGATAATCAAGCTTCTTTTTAGTGCAAAAAATAAAGTCCAGTCTCAAAACATGAGGGAAAGGATATATGTTCTAGAGACAATATTTTTCCCCATGCCAACACAGGCTGAAAACTGTCCTAGGATCTTTTTAGTCTATAAAGACATATAAATCTGGATCTGTCCAGGACAGGGAAACAAAATAATTTCTGCCTGCCAAAAAGTAGTTTGCCTTTGTTGTAAATGGGATTGAGGGGTTCACCAAAGCAAGAGATATTATTAGTAATCATACTACTTAAAATACCCTTAGGCATACTAATATATACCATTAAAAAAAAAAGGCTCAATGAATTATTTATAACAAGAGATTTAATTAACTAACTTCCTTGCTCCTTTCTGCCTTAGATTTGTCTAGGAACAGATTGCCATTTTCACGCACTTGTTTCTTATTCAGAATAATTTTTCTTAATTAATCTTTGGGTGAGTAGTTGTTCGTTAAAAATTCATCATAAATATCCACTGTTTCTCATGAATTCAAATTAGCTTGGCTTGTTTTTTTTTGTGGCAAGAGCATTTGGTTTCCCTTCTGGAGAATAATTTTAGAATATTTGTACCAATGTGTTTGTTAGGGTTTCTATTTGGCACCAGTTTTAACAGCATCTTTATTGGACATACTTCTATAAATAGTACAGGAACTGCATAGAAATGGGTGCCTAGATGCCAATGACAAAAAATGAGCAAAGAAAGTCAGAGGAAGTTGCTTTGACCACAGTTGCATCTCAAAGAAAGGCTGACCACTGCCCTTTTGTGCACTGTTTGCCTGCAGTGGGTACACAAGGGTTCAGAGGCAGCCCCACTGATGAGCTCAGTGCCTCAGTGTCAGTCATATTCCCTGGGAGCCACTGGAGAGCAGATGTGAAGAGGGGGACCTGGCTGGGCTCAAGGCACAGAAGGTGGCTTAGCATGAGCAGCCCTACTCTCACAAGACACATTGGCACTGTCAGACAATCTGGCTGTGATTTTCTACCTCATACCAATTCACACTGCCTTACTTAGGTAATTATGTGAGATGACAAGACCAGCCTCTTGTGGGCATATTGATGCAGGTTTGCTCAGTAGTCCCTGAGTAGGAGTCAATGTATATATCCACACTTTGTAGCTGATTACCCAGACTTTGCTGAGAACGCAAACTCCACGCTAAGCTGGGATGTTCCCTTGTGTCACAGTGATCAAGAGAGCAGAATTCATATTAATAATGTTGCAATAGGCATGACTCCAGTAACCTCAGTCTCAGGCTCTGCAATTACATATAAGTTAACTTGATTAAGTTGTCAAGAATATGACTGCAAGCACTGTGAGATGTACATAAACATATATGCATTATCCAACACATATCCGGGAAAACTGGGTTAGTTCAATTAAAAGCCCTAGAAATTGTGTAAGTATGAAATAGGCCATTTGCATTTTCATCTTACACAGTAATCTTACACTGATCTTACTAAAAATTCTACCTTGGTATGTGAATTTGACATAGGATTGCTTCACTGTTTTATAAATAGAAAATACATTTTCCTGAAATACAAACCTAAAATAATCAAATTGATTCCATAATGCAAGAGAGTGGATGAATGCTACTGTACTTATTTACAAGTCATTACATTTTAACAGTGGCCTTTCTCTTCCAGTTTGTCCTTCACTTCCTTTCTCTTTTAAAAGTGTTACTTACAGAGGTGTCCAATGTCATGCCAGCTATGAGAACAAGACTGCTTGGTGAAGCATTATGGTCTTGAAAGCTGAAGGAACTTAACATGTCCTCCTAAGTCTAGAAAATCAATTTAGAAATGATGTAGTACAAAATAGAAGCATAAGATTTGGTGTAGGCAATAGATACTATATTTTACTACTGTACTGTGCTTTTGTCTTTTTTACACAGCAGAGAAGACACCAAAAATACATGTTGTGCAGATTTAATCCCTGAATCGCATACAACAGAAAGAGGGACAACACAGAAAAATGTTATGTGTTTTTCTGTAAAAAATAACCCTTAAAATTTAGTGCAACATAAATCAACAAGAATGGTTCCACAGTGCAAAAGAATTATATGCCACTAACTCTTCTCCAAAAACCAGAGGCATATTTAAATTACAATATAGAACTAAATTGCCTTGGATTTTGCATCCAGCTGGAAGACAAAGTAGACAATCTCTATTTTCTGAAGTTTCAGAAAGCAACATTTCACATCTCACTCTGGCAAAGCCCTTCCTTGTTCAGCATCTAGTGTGCAATAAGGGCTACATCAAATGATTCCTGGTACAGCAAGTTTCTGGCTGATCTCAGTGTGGACTCTGACTGACAGAGCATCAAATGTGGCAGAGCAGAAAAAAAAGAAAAAGAGAAAAACCTGCTTAAACAGAGCTATACAATGGCAGTGCTGAGACCACAGGTCCAATTAAGACTGCTGCCAAAATATCCCTCAGGAGGTTGGATAATTTCCTAGAACCATTGGCACCCTTGTTAGCAAGATCAGTTCAATCTTCCTTTACAATCCAAAACATTCCACAGCCACACACAGTATAAACCTGTATTATGTCTGCAATTCCCATCAATAAAAAAATTAAGTGAACTGACTTGTGCAATGACTGAGAAAAAAATTACCTTTATGGACTGGCATCTCTTTACTTCCGTTGTCCTAGTTTAGGCCTCACACACTCGTCAGAACTACAGTGATCAAGAGCCCCATTTTAAATGCTGTTTACTTCTTTGAAAGAGAACTTTATTGTTCTCCTCAAATACCAGCTCTAACATAGATATTACTGAGCAGAATAATATTTAAAGCAATCAAAAAAACAAACACTTCAAATATCCATAAGAACACATCATTCATTTTAACTCCTCCTGCAACACTTTGTCTATGTATCACAAATATAAGAAACATCTACCCAAACCATGTAATTTAAGGACCCTAACAACATTTTGTTAGTCCTTTTACACTCATTCCTTTTTTTTTTTCCCTAATAGCTGCACCATTTAATTAACTGATTGGTTCTGACATTCTTTAACTCTTCAGAGTAGTCTTTAACTCTTCAGAGTAAGTCCTTTTCTTCACAGTTCTGCTTAGTTGAAGGTTCTCTGTGCATGGCTAATAGCTTCCTCCATTGCTAGGACAACTTTATTAGCCTCCTTTTGTGACGGAATTTTAAAATACTCTCCATAAGCAAGTTTTTAATACCTTCAGAAATTTTCAGGATTACACAATCCCAAAACTAGTAGCAAGACATATTTGTGAAGACTGTGATTAAATATGTCTTTGTAAATGAAAGGAACACACCAGATACTGTGGTTGCAAAATATTTCTACATTTCAGAAATGTATTCAGAAAATACTTTACAACCAAAATTTCTGCTTCAGTGTTAATTTCAGAACTGTGAAAAAAATATTATTGAACAAGGGGCTTAGTGACAGGTTCAAAAAAATTATCCAGCTGTGTCTGGCATTGTTTGAATTACTTTTCTCTCAATACTCTCACCTATTTAGACTTTTACACAGAAGGCTCAGGCAAATTAGGGCCCAATTTACATAATTATGAGGACATCATAGAATCACAGATTATGCAGAGTTGGAAGGGACTCACGAGGATCATCAAGTCCAGCTTCTGGCCCTGCACAGGACAGCCCCAAGAGTCAAACCCTGTGCCCAAACCCTCCTTGAACTCGTCAGGCTGGTGCTGTGACTACTTCCCTGGGGAACCTGTTCCAATGCCCAACCACCCTCTGGGTGAAAAACTTTTTCCTGAACCTTCCTTTTCCTAAACCCTCCTAACTCAGCTTTGTGACATTTCCTTGAGGCACTGGTCGCAAGGGTGAAGATATTGCTTCCTTCCCCTCTGCTTCTCCTTTAAAGGATGTTGAAGCAATGACTGCAGTGAGGTCTCCCCTCAGTCTTCTCCAGACTGGATATTAAAAATGGAGAACAATTCCATATCTAGCAAGTCAACACATCATGGATAGGACAGCTGAAACCTTTGTTTCTTTTACAAGATGTTTGCACATATCTCTCTAGACATCACGCGCTGAGACTCGACACGCTACTTTTAGCTTGTTTGCTAGATGTTTGCAACCTTATGAAAGCCTCAGATAGAAAACCATATCTCTGTGATTTCAGAAGTAGTGTGGAATTTTTTCCACCTCTCAAGTCTGTCCCATTTTCTTCTGGTAGCAGGAATATGCAGGGCAGACTACAGCCTACGATTTTCTCATGGCACCAAACCTGCCCTCCTGAAAGCCAGCTCTGTTTGTAAAGAGCGTGTCTTTATATCTGCTTTCTGTATATCTGCAATCTTATATATGGAGAAAATCTGTTTAGATCATTCCTTTAGTTGACATTTCTATCTTAATGCTATTCATTCCCTTAGCATCACAGACCTAATTGCAGGCCTGTGATCCAGACAGGAACCTGTTCCTTTCTGACTGAGGCTGATGCCTGACATAAGTGACCAAATAACCTCCAGAAGTCCCCTTCAATCTCAACCATTCTGTGATTCTCTCATGAAGATAATATTTTGCAGCACTGATTAAGAATATTCTGAATTATGATGTTAAAGTACCATCACACAGAAAAATAGGATATTGTGCCTATCAGGTCAGCAAGCACAGTGTATTAACATCCCCCTGGTGCCTGTCACAGCCATGCTGATACAAAAGTGCTTTTGCCATTTTAGGTTATGTTATGCAGGGTAGGTAGTGTTGCTATGACAGCTGAAAAGGTTCTCCTGTCAGCCTGTGCTGCATCTCTAGCAGGAGCTATGCCAGCGTGGCTGTGCTAGAATTGGCCTTGTAATGTAGATGTGTTCTGAAATATCAATGGAGCATGATGCCTGGAAACAGAAAATCTCTGGAAGCTGGTACTATTGTTAGCAGAAAAGGGATGTTTTGTGTTGTAAATAAAATTAATTTTCCCCCAGAAAATGTGGAGCTGTGAAAATGTGATTGCAAGATAAATGGATGAAGCCCTTTGAGAAACCCTGGGCATTGTATCATTCTATACAGATATCATGCCTTGCTGCAGGCCAAGCTCATTTCAGAGGGCATGTATGGATGTATATATGCATTTAAGTGCCTATTGCTTTGAACTCCAAGGCAGAGGTATTTGCACTAGAGGCACCCCTTCAAAAGTCCTTGAGAAGAATGAAATTTTAATTTTTTTGTAATTGTCAAATGTGATTTGACATTTTCATCTATTTTACATCTTCAGATCTCTTCAGAAACTGGAAAAAAACCTCAAAACGTATTTTCAAGTGGTGGCAAAAAAACCAAAACAGAGTAAGGAAGGAACTGCACTTCATTATATTATGCCATAAACATGGAGAAACCATGTCTGAAATGCTGTTTACTAAAAGGTTCAAAATATGATTAGTAAATTCCATATGCACTGATGCTGAAAATACTGGTAAAATTCAAACAAAAGTTTGGTACCAGTACAAAGCAAATGACATAAAACCTTTACAGCTGCAATATAAAACATGCATAATGGAAAAATAGATTTGAAGTTACAGTATTTGTGAAGTCGCATACTCAGTCATCCAAGAGAAAGGCCTGAAGTTTAGGAGATGTGTAGGTGCATTGCAAAGTCTTTGATTCTTTTACATAGGAGGGAATCTGAAAGTTCACTTGAAGCTTAAATAATAGCAAATCAGCATTAAAATTTCTGAGACAAGACGGATGATGCAAAGAAGGCATTTAGTAACTGCATCCTCTATTACCAGGCCCCCTCTCGATTTAGTAATGGGCCCACATTATCCATAGCTTTCCTTTTGTTATTGGTGTATTCAAAGAATCCCTTCTCATTGTCCCTAACATCCTTGGCCAGCTACATTTCCAAATTGGCCTTGGCCAATTCCTTGTCTCATTTCTACTCTGACAATCTCTCTATATCCTTTCCAGGTGGCTGGACCCTGCTTCCGCCTCCTGTGTATTTTCTGCTTACACTTGAGCAGTGGCAAATTCCTTGTTCATCCATGCAGATCTCTTTCCCTCTTTGCCTGATTACTTGCTTACTAGAATGCATTGTCCTTGACCTTGGGAAAAGTGACCTTTGACTATCAACCAGCTCACTTTGAAACTTCTTACCTGCAAGGCCCGTTCCCACAGGACTCTTCCAAGAAGATCCCTGAAAAGATTTACTTAGGCCTCCTGAAGTCCATGGCTGCAGTCTTACTTGCTGCCCTGCTTCCTCCTCATCTGATAATGAGCTACGTAATTTCATGGTGACTGCAGCCAAGGCTGCCCTCATCCTCTGCATCTCCAGCAATGCCTTCCTTGTTTGTTATAATGAGGTCAAACAGTACACCATTCCTGGTGGGACTGTCCACCATCTGTGTCAGGAAGTTGTCATCAACTCTTTCA
The DNA here is from genome assembly GCF_030490865.1 of Poecile atricapillus. Taxonomy (NCBI): domain Eukaryota; kingdom Metazoa; phylum Chordata; class Aves; order Passeriformes; family Paridae; genus Poecile; species Poecile atricapillus. The sequence continues at coordinate 45,463,737 of NC_081252.1, forward strand.
TGGAACATCCTGGACTGTTTGTGGTTTGCCATCTCTATGGTTGCTTCTCCAGCAGATGTCACTGAAATTAAAGTGCCATGTAAGAACCAGGGTCTGTGGCTGTGAGGCTGCTTCAAGCTGCCTGCAGAAGTTCTCATCAACTTCCTCATCTTGATCAGGCAGCCTGTAGCAAACACAGCATCATCCTCACTAGTCTGATCTGTTATCCTAACTCATAAGCTCTCGACAAGCTCATTGTTCACTTCAAGACAGAGCTCAGTACATTCCAAGTGTTGCCTCATGGGAGAGGGCAAGTCCACCACAGCACCCTCCTGCTCTGTCTTCCCTGAACAGTGTGTGGTATTTCATGACAATGTTCTGTTCATGTGAGCTATCTCACCACGTTTCTGTAATTGCAATGGGTCAAAGCCCTGTGATTGCACACAGATCTCCAGTTCCTCCTATTTGTTTCCCATAGTGCATGCATGCATTGGTATACAGGCACTTTGCAGAAGTACTTGACTGTGTCAATAACCCAGGAAGGGTGCAAAGGGATACCCCATAGTCCTGTCTTGTAGTTATATTTTTGGCTGCTTGGATGTGCTGGAGGCATCTCCCCTTAAGTCTCCTGTTGCTATTTGGGTTAGTGCTAAGCTTTCCCCTTCCCCCGTCTTTCCTAGTGTAAAGCTCACTTTACCAGATTGGCCATTTTATTGACAAAGACACATTAGCTCAACTTAGTGAGGTGAATCCCACAGCTCCCAAACAGCTGTCAATCTCAGCAAACAGGGTCCCATAGTTAAAAAATCAAACACTGTTGACAATATCAATGGCATATCCAGTGATTTACTTGGTAAATCCATTTAATCCTTCTCTTATAATTTACCATAACTGGCAATATTAAGAAGAAAACCACCTGGGCACCCAGACCCTTGACTGAGTTTCCCAGAGACCTGAAAACAGTTTCATTGTTTTCAATTTACCTTTGGTATCATTAATGCTCATGAGAAAGACCAGCAGGAGACCAGATGTGCTGACCAGCCTCAGCAGTCTTTCTATGACACCTCTGGTTCAAGCCCCTGGAAGGCAACAGACTTCTTTGGACATCTGGTGAGGTTAGCAGATGGATTACTCTGTCTGCTGTGGTAGGGGGTCACCCTCAATCTTACTTACCCTCTTACTGCTTCTTCAGCTCTGATGACTCAATTGCCTTACTTGAAGCCTTAACCACCTCATCCGTGGTTTGAAGAGCACTAAACTTGTTCACTAATGTCAGGTCCTCCTCCTTGTATGGTGACTGAGCAGTTTCTAGTCTTCCTCTTTTACTGACATCTGATTCCTCATGAGATGCAAAGGCCACCCGCATCTCTGATGTAGATGGATGTTGAGACTCCTGTGTACATAATATCTCTTTAATATCCAATCTATTTCTTTCCCATACTCAGGAATGCTGCTCAACTTACTTACTTTCTTGTGTAACTCCTTGACCTGGTGACATATCTCCTTAAAAGGGACACACTTTCTGCAGAGGAGATAACTGGCAGCCCTAACTTCCTGTACAGGCACCAGGCACTCTTTTCAATCACGGGCCTGCAGGGCTACACCTACAGTCAGAAGGTCTGTGTGGGTGAACAGACAGTGCTGGTGCAGCAACTTCAACACTGCTGGGTTATGGACTCCATGGCACAAAATAATCATAACATTTGAAGTTCAGGCTAAGGCTGGAGAGAAGAAGCCAGCTCCTTTCCCTCCCTCAGCATTAACTACTGCTCCTATCTGCTGATCTCTGGCTCTGTTACTCTGTTGGCCTTCCTAAGGAGGGGAGGGCTTCCTGCACCCTCCCTGCACCCTTCCTGCGCATCCTTCCTTGCAAACTGCTGCACAAATTGCAACATTCATTCTAGTGCTCATCCCCACAGAGTTTATCATAGGCACTGCTGCTGTCACTGACTGACGGAAGCTTCCAGCCTCACCAAACTGACTGAGGATTTCAGTTTCAGCGCATGGAAATCTGCCACAACAACCCCTATTTCCAGGTCAGTCCTGCTCACAAGGGCTGCCTGTACCTGGCAGCTTCCTGGCAGGTTCCTGGTCAGTCTCTCAGGTCTTGCTCGGGCTTTCCCAGCTCTGGAAACCCCCTGTAGTGCTCTTTCTACTGCTCAGCCCCACAGAAGTTATCATAGTCACCCATCTCTTTATATCATATACAAAAATGATTCAATTTTTCAATTTTTTTACAAAAATGATTCAAGCAAAGTATTTGTTGCAACCTATATGCTTTACTTTTTAAAGAATATACAGACTGCAACAGCAAACTAATTATTCCTTAAGCTTGTGCTTTAATTGGCTCTTCCATTATGTTTCTGACTGTTTTCGCTACAGTATATTTTATACATTCCTACAGTACATGTGATGCAATTTGATGTGGTTGGGAACAGGGGGTGGAAAACAGGTGACAATATCAGAGTGGAGACAATCAATAGTATCAAGATCGATCTCAGGAGCCCACAGAGAAAGCAATCGAACCTGAAAAGCCTTTGAGTTCTCTGTCTGGTAAAATGCCCATTTATTTCTATCAATCAATCAATCAATCAATCAGTCAATCACATAATGCATTTAAATGAAAGAATGATTAAAACTTTAAAAAAGTGCTCCCAATTCAACATAAGATCTGAAATAAATTATTTCACTCATTTCTCCATTACCACCTAATACACCACATTTCTAATGAGCATATGAAATTTGTATCCCAGACATTGCTGCTAAGGTCATCCTACTAGAGCCTGCTTCTATAGCTGCAGAAGCCTAAGAGAAAGACCACACCACAGAATATAGCTGTAAGGAGATGATAAGCTTTTCTAAAACTATTTATGTAATTTGGTAAATTTTTGTTGCATGTATACCTAATATTTAGCACTTCATAGCAGTGGTAAATACACATACACCGTTCAAAACAGAAGACTTTTCTATTCACTGTCCCAACCCAGAATATTTACCAGTGTCTTTCTAAGTCTGCTTATAGTGCAGTTCACAGAATTCCACAACTTACAATCTTATAGGTAAAGGAGAAACTAGAAGCATAACTGGTACCCTATTAGGCCCTTTCTAAGCACAAGGATGACATGTTTTTTGCTTCATTAATATAATGTTAAGGCTAGTTGTAAAGACACATATGGTTAAAACTGTCCTTGACCTATGGCAAATCCTTATTTTTTATGATCCACTACAAGAGCAATTTAGTTTTAGTAGTCACTGACTAAATTCCTGAAATCCTGTGTACTCTAGCTGGTGGTCTTTGAGCCATTGTCTTCTAGGCACTCCTACCAGTCTGTGGTCCACTTCTATTAGGCAATGGCTTCTTGCCTTAACCAGACTGTATAATAAACCAAAAAAGATTATCAGCTCAGTTAAGAAACAAAACTCAAAGATAGGTGAAAACTGCATGATATATATCACATAAAGGCACTGGAAATGCTAATGTGCTCTATGAGTTTATAGAGGACTTAATGCTAAATCTGCTTAAATGAAATATTGAAGTTTTTCATATAAGAACTACAGGAACCCAAGGGAAGGAGAGAAAAGCACTAATAATGTCATTATTTCCTGACATGCAAGACAACTTGGAGAAACTATAAAGAATTTTTTTTTTTTCTTTTAGGCCAAAGACCTATGATCAAGGCAACAGAACACTTTGTTTCTCTTAAAAAGGACTTTTATGCAGAGAGATACAGAAGTCATGTAATTTAAAACAATAAATCTGCATTTTACATGTAGGGAATATAAAATAGGCTAAACCCTTGTTAGAAAAAGAAAAATCTCAGAAGGAATTCTCTAGATGACATCTTATAGCTCTGAAGATGATGATGAATAAGTGCTGATGTTTCCACAGAGATGACACTGTCATTCTAGTTGCTTAGTTTTTGTTGCTATTTCCCTGCTGGATTCATTGAGTGGTATACTGTGAAGAAAATAAAATACCATCCTAATGAGACCAGGTGCTCTTTATGTAGTACTAGCAATGTGCCTAGTTTTTGTTCCTTAGGTCTTGTGTAATTTCTTTTTTATTTTTTACTAATGCTGAAAAAATATTTTAAAATTGTTATTAAAGATGCAATGTTAAATGTTCCAGATCTGCTTGGTTTTTCTGGTTTCCAGTGGAGCTGTTCATTTTCCTCTTTCTTTAAATTTGTGAAGGAACTGTATTTATAAAGAGTAATTTAGTTGGAGAAATTAAATGCGAGGAATTAGTTTACCTACATTCCATGCCTGGTTATGTGTCTGAATATTTGTTATGATGCTCTTGATGAAATTTTTTGTACTATCCAGGCTATATAATTTTTTGCTATTAGTAACAGCTTTGAGAAGTACCAGTGTGACTAAGCAGTGCTCATTCATTTAATCTGTATTATACATTTTAAAACTAAAATTTAAAAGACTGTATTAATATAAAGTATTTCTATAGGGTGTATTCACTACACTCGAGTTGTTTCCCTCTGCACTACGTTGGAGGCTTTTCCATCCCTCAGTAAGACAAATGACAGGCAATGATGAAAGCTGACAAACAAAATAAAATCATGACAGTCGTCATACTGCTGCTCTTACTGGTACTGGAGGACACTGGACTCTTGGGGCTGGGACTGAATCTTGGGATGATGTGGTGGGGAAATACTTGATGGCAGTAAGTCACTCTAAGTATCATGATTCCAGCACAATATCTGTAAGGTTTCAGAAGATTTTTTACCATCTTTGATGAGAGTGCAACCTATTGAAGTCACCCAGACAGTATACCTGGTAATTCTCCCTCAGAAGATGGATACACACACCCAATCCCACCCAGACTCAGCAGAGTCAAAACTCACACAACAACGGAATTGTATTGATAGCTCTAAGATGCTCAGCCACCAAAGACAGGCCTTTGAACTGCTTGTGATGGATAAAAATCTAACTCAATCTATCTGGTTCTTTATTCTTGGGTCACAGGACAAACCTGTAAAGCAGGCTCTTTAGATTAGGTGCTAAAAACAAATGGCAGAGCAAACAGGGTGCTGCCAAGTTTCTATTGTCTTAATGGCACACTTTACACCACAGAACACCCTCTCGGAATCACTGCCACTTGGGCTGTATTTACCTTCGGAGATTTTGCACTTGCTCCTGCAAAGCCACAGCTTTAACCAGGGGCACTGGAAGCTACCAAATTCTAAATATAAAACTACAATAAATGATAGACTAAATCTAAGTCTTGCATATCAGCAAGCTGCTCACAAATGGAAACTGACATGATTTAATATCCACAGATCTAAGAAATAAAGGGGAACAATGGCATATCTGAATCAAATTGTAATATTGATTTTTTTAAAAACCAACACATCTATTTTCTTTCAGCTAAAGACTCTACACTTGCATTTAAATCTACTAGAATACATCTTAAAGAAAAGAAAATACTGTGTGGCCTTCAAAATGATGGTTTTTTTCTAATAATCTTTGTTGGTTTTTTTCCTAAGCATAAAGTATTTGGATTAAAAAGATGACTTAGCAGTCCTTTCTTCAAGGCATGACAGTTATAGCTATTTTTTTTCAATTTTAGCTAAGGTAACAGTTTCAAAATTATAGGGAAGCTGATTAATAGGAGCCTTGGAAAACTGCCAATCTGTTCATGTTCATAAAATTAACTGAGAAGGGTCAAGTCATTTGTTCTGGCACATATAGGACCTGGTGATAGGCCAGGGTCCCACCTGGAACTTGAGATTGAGAGCAAAAATGTAAAAATGAAAAAAAAACAGGAGCTCACCAAATGAGGCAAAATGGTTGAACCACACTTGTCAGCAGAGAAATCAGGTGGAACAAACTTTAGGTCAGCAGATAATGACATTTGTAAAACTGTAGAACTGATAAGCTGGTATCTCTGATGAAGGACTAGTGTCCCCCTAGTGATAGGCGAAAACTTTTGAAGACTGGAATGAAATGCAGAGTGTATGTTGACACAAACCTTGATCTAGGCAGACCTGTCCTGATGGCAGCTAAGGAGCATCCAATTTGGTGGCAGAAGCAATCTAATAAAGTTCATAAAGGAGTCCAGTGTGAGGGAACACTGTATGTGAAGTAATTGAGCCAGCACAAACTGCACAGACTTGCCACCCATTTTTTAAAACCTTGCCAATTTCTGAGAACCATTATTTATGTCCCACTTCTCAATGTGGTGTTCATCTTTCTGGGAACTACTAACTAGTTTGAAAGTAAGAATAAAACATTTGAACTTTGGATTTAGAGTTGAAGCTCCAAGCACCTGAGAGTTTCTGTTTTAGGATTAAAACACAAATATGTTGTTTCATTTGAAAGAAAAAAAAAAAAAAAAGAAACAAGGAACTGCTAGACATAATACTTGGACTGATTCTTGGTTTTGCAAATGACATCAAATAAAAAAAAGAGTATGCAATGTGGTTTGCTTGATTTCTTTTGACATGGGTGTTGTAATTTAACCCAAATCTGCAACTAAGCACCATATACTCCCCCACAGTGGGATTGAGGAGAGAACCCAAAGGCTAAAAGTGTGATTGGGTTGACTTAAACACAGGTAAAGGTGAAGCAAAAGCCACATAGGCAAGCAAAGGAAACAATTCACTGTTTCCCATGGGCAGGCAGGTGTTTACCCTTCTCCAGGAGAGCAGGGCCCCATCACATGTAATGGTGACTTGCGAAGTCAAACACCATCACTCTGAATGTCCTCCCTTTTCTTCTTCCCCCAGCTTTGGGTGCTGAGCCTGATGCCGCATGGTCAATTGGGGTCAGCTCTCCTGGTTGTGTTCCCTTAAGACTCATGGGGCACCCCCAGCCTCCTCACTGGAGGGGCGAGGTGAGGAACAGAAAAGGCCTTGACTTTGTGTAAGCACTGCTCAGCCACAACAAAAGCATCCCTGTGTTATCTACACTATTTCCAGCATAAATCCAAAACACAGCCCAGACTACCAACTACGAAGAAAGTTAACTTAATACCAGACAAAACCACTAGGAAGAGACTGCCAAGTTCACTTCCCACTTCTACGGGACACAGTTTCACTGGCATAATTCTGGCAACCTGTTTTGGAAATTATCAGTCCATCTGGCTAAACTGAAACTGACAGAATTTGCTTAGATAGTATAAGACCGTTAATCTGATATGGAAAATTAATATTTTGCAAATCAGTTTTCCATATATCTGTTAATTCACTTGACTATAGACTCTTGCTTCATCTTATATATATATTCATGTATTTTATATTTTCATACATCTAAAATGTGTGATTCAAATAGAGAGAGAGATAGAGCAGTTTTTATATATCTCCTTCAGTCTTACTTAGATAAGACTGAAGGAAGCATTATTGAGGGGAAAAATGTTCAAGTTCTGGAACCATGCATTCTTGTGTAGGTTATACCATTCATTACTTTAATGTGGTGATGCAGAGAGATGGTGCTTTCTCGTCATCATAATTTTTTTCATCTCTTACATTCCATATCTTCCATAATTGTCATGCTGGTGTCTGGATCCTAAGGTATGACTGCTCTATAGTTAAACTGAAACTTTAAATCCAATGAAATTTTGTGTTACACTTAGGCACAACTGGTATTCATCACAAACCATTCAGCAAAGAGCTTAAAACATAAGCAGCAAGGTTGCCTCAAGATCTACTTAGTGAGGTACCTGTTAATTCTTTTCTCCCAGAGACTGTTGTTGCAGTAGTCATTTGACATATGGAAACTGAACCTGAGTTGACTTTGTTGAGGTTAAATGCAGAACCCACAGAAGTGCAAGCTACCATTGCTTTTGTAATATTTGGGACAGTTTCTGGGAATTAGACCAGGAAATAAGAGGCCAAATGTGTTGGTTCGTATCACACTGCAGGTGTAGAGAAGGTTAAAATCTAATGATGAAGAGGAAAGATGAGGCAAGGTGAAAACAATCTTCTATCTAGAAAACACCTTTGAAGAGGGCAAGAACATGAAAATAAAATCCTGCTTTAGAGTTGCAAAGGAAATGGATGATAAATTAGCACTTCATATTTGTATTTGGTTTCTGCTGCCTGATTTGTAAATCATGTTTGCAGTGTGATACTCCTCCTTTTGGTGGCAAAATCAAAGCCTCTTTCATAACTCTGGGAGAGAAACATGGTATTTCTCTTAAACCAGACTCACTGCTGGAAGCTGTCCAAAGAGCCTGTCATAATACTCTGTAAAAAAGACATGACTAAATCACTAAACATAATAAGAAGCAAGAGCAAACTTAGCATTCCTGGAAACTAATGATCTGTTTTCTATTACTTCTATTTCTCGGTAACTCCTAGTATATGATAGATAGACAGCCTTTACTTTTCCTTTAAGATAGGAAAGGCTACTATAAGTAGCTTTTTATTTCTAAACTATGACAGACAGAAAACATCCTACTGGGTATTGATTTTATTGGATGGCAGGACTAAAACCTACTTTCAGATGGAAGTAAGGAATGTGAGCTTGGAGTCACATGCAGGGGCTGTTTGACAGAATGACGCGATGGATACGTCCTTTTGTTGCTATGGTGACGGCTCATCTGCTTATATGTCCAAGAAATAGGGCTTTTCATTTTTCCCTGTAAGAAGAAAAACTGCTAACTCATAATAACAAAGTGATTTGTTTTTGCACTAAAGCATAGCTAATGCAAATACCATTGCCCAGTTTTAATTTGGACATGAAATTAATATCCTAGAGCAAATAATATGAACAAATAACTTTCCCATCCTCTACCTACTTACTCCCATAGAATTTTTCACCACAGTTACTGTTTACTTCTTCCATGAACCTCCAATATATCTGCAACAAATTGGATTTCTGGAATAACTGACACAAGCTCCCAGAATACTGTGGTAACTTTAATAAATTTATTTCAAAGTGGTATTTATTTTCATTTTTTTACTCAAACCATCCAGATGTTAGAGCTGAACAGATTTTACCAGCGTGTTCTATCAATATTTTTCCTGGATATTTAAGTGAATTCTGTTCAGCTGTGGCCATATTTTCTATTTCTGTTTATTTTCTTCAAGTGCCCTCTGACCAGTCTCTATTAGTGGGAATGTTTACAAGAAGCTCATACAGAAATGCACAGCTGAAGCTACTGAAAAGAACTTCTTTTTTTTTTTTTTTTTTTTTTTTTTTTTTTTTAAGTGTACACTGGGAATATTTTTCCTAGGATTGCCTGCATTCACAATCCAGGATAAGCAAGATGTGACTAATCAGATCAATTTCATGTGTCAACCAGAAGAAGCTATTTGATATCTTAACTACTTGATTTGAGATGCAGCACTATTTTTCTTTAAGCAGTAAGAAAATCAGTAGAATATTAAACAAAAAAAAAAAATCCAAAGAAAACAACTTTCTGTCTGCAAGAGTTCCAAATGAAAAATTAAATTCTCATTTAAGACTATTTGCAGATACATCAATCATATCTTAATTAAATGCAGCTGTCATTTCATTGTAGCAATCCTCATGCTGTTTCAGAAACCCAAATAAAATAAATATCAAGAATAACCTGGTATGGAAAGCATTACAGAAATTACAGATGTATCTGTGAGGCATTGAAGTCATCCTCTCATTCAACTCATTCAAAATCAGAATGCATGACCATGTTATTTTATCAAATGCAGTAGGGGCTCTATGGCCTCCAGAAGGTATTTTTGTAGGTTACAATAACAGTAATTGCACTGTGACACTTATTTCCATGTGATACTTATTTCCAGATGTCCCCTTGTTAAGTGTGCCAGATGGAAAAACCAAAAAATCTAAAAATACATTTCAGTTGGCATGCAGCATGAAATCTGCAGGTACCTGTTGAAGAGTAAGCCTGTTTCCTTTGAACTATTCGTGATATTTGTTTTGAATGGATTTCCCCCAGATATATTATATTACACAGCATATTATATTTACCCTTATTAGAGCAATGCACAGCTATACATTTTGAATAGCAATAGTATTTTTTGATGTAACAGGAATTACTTTTTTAAAAGGAAAATAGAATGCATGAGTTTTCACAAATATCTGTGAACACAAACCTCCAAATTTTCATCTGAAGTCCAGAGATGCATCCTTATGTGTCTTCTATAGATGGTCCTTTTTATTAAAATGATGGTTTTGAGGTTTCAAAAAATACAACAGCTTTCTACAAGAAGTAATGGTGATAATCTACACAAGGAAGCAAGGACAAAGATTCGTGGAAGCAACCACTGGGTATTCTACCAGAGCCATTCCAACTGCAAAATATTCATACAAATTCTGTGACATGGTAGGCTCTCCAAGGAGTTAGATAGGATCACAGTCTCTCTTCCCACTTTATAATTTATGTTTATAAATTATATTATTTATAAATTTGAGTTTATGAATCTTGGATTTGTTTTAATGCAATTTTTTTCACTGCAGATTCTTAAATTTTGCTATAAGATTAATAATACAAGTATGCTGAGTGCATGCCCTTTTTAAATTTTTTTTTTCCTTCAGAAATAAAATAAATTAGCCACAGGTAAACTAACCATACCCTTTATGCTTGAGCAACTATTTCACACACTGAAGTTCCTGTAAACTCATCCATTTTAACTTCACATTAACAAATAGCTAAATTGAACAAATTTTAAGTCTTAAAGGTCCCTTGCCATCCAAACTGTCTGTCACACACAGGTCTAGGACCTTGCCAATACATTTATCCTGTCCATATCCAGTTACCTTTGCATGCCATCACTGTCTGGCTAAATTCCAGCTGTTAGTCTGGAAGCCAAGCTTTTGATCTGGCGAGGAAGCTCTGCGAACCACATGAAATACTGACACCCTCACCCTGGTGCTGACGTTAGCAGACACACACCAGGGACACTCTCTGTGGTATCACTTCCCAGTGCTGAGAGACCTGTGCCTGGCTCCCAGTGGTGACATTTCCGCTTCTAATGGAGCTTCAGATCCTGCTTTAGCCAAGGTGACGTCGGTCACAGCTGGCTCATCAGAGTGCCTCTGGGCTGCAGCAGCAGGTGCTCCGCTTGGCCTGCCATGTTTTGCCTGAAAGAATATGCTGAACTTTAATTGAAAATTACCTCCCTGTAACAGGCAGAACTTACCTGTTTTTCTGTGATCCACATTCTCTTAAGCACGCACTCACCCCCTGCACCCCACAGAAAATATCTATAATTAAGCTATGCCTGGCCTGTGGCTTTGATCAGTCTGAAACCCACTTCTCCTTGGGCCATGATTCTCACTTGCTGCTTCTCTTCAGCAAGTGCTTGTGGATGCACATCGTACTTTGCCTTTTGGGTGTTATATACCTGCTTCAGCACTCTGCAAAAGAACCTTGGCCAGTGATTTTAACATCCTGATGGTCTCCCACTGCACGCAAGTCATGGATGTACCAGGCACTGCATGTGAGCATTTTGTGGCCATCTTGATGAAGATAAAAGGCAAAGGCCTGGTGCAGAGTCATGGTATTGCTAGCTGAAGCCCATGTGTTTGGCTGGATTGGGGGGCCAGGCACCTGGGCAAGGGGTGGGAGGCACTTTTTAAGGAGAACTTGTTTGAGTCTGAAACACAGAGTGTGTGCCCTTGTCTCTGATACCTGGCTCTGAGATACAGAAGAACACTGAATTTCATATAACATGAAATTTATGGGTATGTTTTCATATTGATATATAAAAACAACTTAAAGTTAGATAGAAAAGCTAAAAATGTGTGTAGATTAGAAAGTTTACTTAGGTCACTGGATGAAAAAGCTAGTTTAGAGTTGAAGCTAGTTTAGAAAGCAGAAGACAAGATGGAGGATTTAGAATGTTGTTTCTTTTCCTTCTTCTTTCTTCTTCATGTTCTTCTTCTAGAGGTTTTTGGGTAATAGTGAGTGATTGGATAGAAAATGCCACAGTGCAGCACAGAGGTGTTGGGTCATTGGGTCATTAAGAAAAATAATATATGTCTCTATTGTTAATTGGGTAAGAATAAGTATAAAGATTAAAGAACTGCATCGTTCAGGGCCATTCTGAGCTTTCAGAGCCGAAATGTGCCAGGCTGCAATAAATTAAACTTGTGCAGAAAGTCTGGAGAGACCTGCCAAGTTTTGTAATAACATCCTAATAAACACAAGAAACAAGATCCTAACAGGCTTTGGAGAACTGAGATAAGCGGGACTCCCCATGAGGGAGTATCCCGAAGGAGCTCAGCTCAGAGGAGGCTGAGAAATCCAGGAGTGAAGTGCAGAAGAAGCACAGCAGAATCAGAAAAAGAAAGAGAAAAAATAAACAGAATTTAAAAAGTTATACAACTAACCTGGCAGCTGGATGCCAAGGAAGCCCTGTCCCCAAGTGCTCTGAGGGAAGACATTTTGCTGTTCCTCTAGTTACCACAGTGTCAGGAGATGTTGGCAGGCAGGACATTTCACCTGCTGGTGACCATGTGCTTGTGGCTTGGCTTGTGGAGGGAGCTGGAGCCACACAGCCATGGTACCAGCTGCTGTCTGTAGAGGTGGTAGAAAGCTTAGATAATGGAAAAAAATTATATTCTGCTTAGGTAGAAAGTGCCGTTAATCACCTACACAGTGACTGAATTTGGCCTCTTCTGCTACCTCAGCATTGCTTTGATAAAAAGCAAGGGATGTTTCAGGATAAAACAATTGCAGAGCATTCCTTCCTAATGTGTTTTATTACAGTACTTCCTGCAGTTTTTATGCATGTTTCACCTCAAGACTGAAAGTACAGCTATAAATAAGTTTCTGTGAGATCTTATCCAAGTTTGGCTCCTTGAGAGGGGCAAGCTCATGAAACCTTACTATTGTCATAAGCATCTCAAATCTGGAAGCAAATGTATGCAGTTACAGGCAGACTGATGGTACTAACATCTTCTGTGGCCTCTGGAAAGAGCTCTAGCAATTTAGATAGCTGGGATCTTTTAGTGCTCTTTTGAAAATAGCTCCCTGGAATTAAAAAATATTATACAATATAATTGCTATCCATTAGATAAAAGTGCATTCTGAAATCAAAATAACTCAACCCTGGACTGAAACAGAGAGGGTTGGATTATTTCTGAGAAGCACATTTCATTTTTTAAGTACCTTCTAGAAAACACAAACTGAACTATTTAAACTCTTTAAAGAATTTTATTTTTGTCCAATATATCTTTAAGAATAAAAATTAAGAAGTCACTCATATGTTTATTAATTGAATTTAACTAGTTTTCTTAGGGAATTTAAACCAGAACATTTTGAATCTTGTGTTTAAAATTAACAAAGTAATGTATGACAAAACTTTTTTACTGTAACTCAAATAATCTTATATGACAACATTTCTTATGTTGCATTAAAAAAATAGAATTAAATACCAATTCAAATTGCATACACATTGTCCTCTGTGTTCTACTCTGTATATCATACTGTGCTGGAAATACAGGCTAAAGTTTTATAATTGCACACTGGCCTAATACATTGAAATAATAAAGGAACAGAATGCAACTTACATGACAACTTTATTGGAATTCAGTTTCAAATGTAAATTTACAGAAATTTTCTCAATTTCAGAATGTAAAATTTCTCTGAGACAGTCTCTACTCTTTTCTACATTAGGAATACTCAACTTATGAAGGCTCTATAAAATCCAAGAAGCTTTTAAAACATCATGTGCTTTCATGTAGTCACAGTGGTGTTCCAGTAAGTAAAAATTTTTCACTACTCAAGCACTTGACAAGCCTTTACCTCAGTTCTTACATAAAAAAGCTTAGAGTCCTGCATATTACTCTAAGGACTCAGAAAATAAATAAAAATCATAGCTGATCTTGTGACCTGTTGCAGTGTGACTGAAAGATGGTTAATTCTGTGCAAGGAAAAACTAAGACTTCAAAAGTTACAGATTTAGGCTAATAAAGTTATAGTTTTAAGTTTTCATTTATTTTATAAAGTTGTCATGGGGTAGCTTTACCTTTAAGATAGCTTTGAGAGAAGGAAGTTGAAGCTGCTGGTGGCTGATGGGAGTTTTTCCTCCTGACCAATTATCAGTCATTTCTAAGAATTGACAGCAGTTTTGACCATTAAAAAGTTAAGTCAACTTGTAAACACCTCCTTAAGAAGTACAGTCAGAGTTCTCTTGCCCTCTTTTGTTTCCGGCTTTTGAGTGAATGTTGGATAGCTTATATGACAGCTTTTATGACATAATAACATTTTTTATGACCTATTAACATCTTTTGGATACCTACAGCTAAATGGATAATTTCAGATTGAGACTTTAGGAAAAAAAATGTGGGAGAATGATATGCTCCTTTGTTTAAGTATGCTACAGAATTCACTGGCATCTTAACAAAACAACAACAACAAAAAACCCATTAAAAAACCAACAAAAAAAAGTTTTTAGTTTAATACCAATAGGTCTAAGATCCATTATATTTGTGCGGTTGGCATAGAAAAGTTTAAACTGCCAGATAGGCACCAGATTAGTTATTCCTTGTACCTTGGATGTCTCCAGCTTTAAGCTGATTTACAGTGCAAGGATCTGAGTTTATTTAATGCGTACTGCATTGTGTGAGTAGATACACATTTATCAGGTAAAAGAATGACTGCACATGAGTCACATAATAATTTCATGTGCAGTTCCACACTGGAGAGGCTGCACTTGCAGGCCATATGCCAGAACAACTGACTCAGCACATGGCTCCCCTGTTATTTCTGGAAAGGTCCTACGCAAGAGCTTGGAGGCTTCTCATCTGCGAGAGGCACAGGATACAATTGCCCATGGGAATTTGAGTGGATAAAAGTGGTGTGGAGTGCTTCCCATAAAGGAAAAGGGCTAAGAAAATTATCTGAGAGTTTGCTTAAGGCTACAAAAAAATTATGCTGCCTCATGGATACAGGTAGCTGCATCTTGGTTCGTAAGAATTAACCCAAAATTGTATATCTTAAGCAGGTTACGCTGCCCCCATAGCAGAATTAAGCTTTGTCAAAACCAGACTGAGAAAAATGATGATTTTTTTTTCATGAAGGCATCCTGACTTTGGTTTATTTAGTTTTGAATTCTTGCTTCAGTTCCTCTATTTTTACAGCTGTTTCTCTTAAATGTGAGTATTTTTCAGGATTGAAAAAGTTTAGCCAATGTTTTTTATTTATGTGTATTTGAAATGACTGTCCATTATTAGGTTAATCTGGTTTTAATTATCAAAACAATAGTTTGGAGACAATTTAAGGGCAATCAAAATACTGAAACATTTAGAAATAATTCCTAATCCTGAAATGATTATGTAAGTACAGATAGAATTTGTCAAGAGTTGTATGTTGCTATGAAATCCTGAATGGTATTATTAAACCAAATCCACAATTTTTGCTTATTCTACTGGCACAGACATCTTCACTGCTGGTTGCCACCAAGGACTGTTGCCATGTGGAGTCCTGAAGTACCCTCATGCTTCTGCAATCAGACCTCTGGATTTGACTTGCAAAAAATCCTTCCTAAAAGAGAATTTTGCCAGCTGTCCCTAGCTGCTCTAGATTTCTAAAAAAGGTTGAACAGATATGCACAAAAGGAGTTCAGGTATTCGTCGGTATTTGCTCATCCAGATAGGCACATGTGCTGGAAGTGATGTATAAGCTAGCTGAAATGAAGCCTTTCCTCCAGATCTTCCAGTTGGCGTGCACTCATGATGCCCTGAAAGCCTTATAGGATCTATAGGATCAACAATCAAAATAAGTGAATTTTTTTCTACAAATGTCTCTATTTTAAGCATTAAAAATATTTGTGGTGGGAAAAAAATAGGATTAGAAAATTATCTAATGGGAAAAAAAGCCCTGAATACTTGGAAGAATTAGCTTCTGTGTTCATTTTTTATGAAAATATATTATTTGAATATGTGTAATGTACCTGATTTAAGAATCAGGTCATCATTTTAGTAGTAGTATTAATTTTATTTTTTAGTGTACTTTAATATATAAATTTTCCTCAGTACTAAATAGCAATAAAAATCTCAGTAAAGACATTATACATGCAGTTCATTTACTGTACTTTCTTCACACTGCCTGATCCTTCCCAGGATTATTTGCAGATAATAGAGGAAAAGACTGACAGAGTGGAGGTGTTAAATAATAGTTGGGTGATTTATCCTCCCAACTACTCACAAGCTATTTTTGCATTCAAGTGATAAAGGAATACTGAAGCTTATTGAAGCTTCTTGTGCAGTTGAGCATGGAAGAAGTACATGGAGACTGCTTTGGCTGGTTTTCAAATATGTATGTTACTGATCACCTTCTAATTTCCTCATGATTATGATATTTGGTGCTTTTCATTTAGACTTACAGGAGAATATCTCTCTTATCTGCAAAAGTCTCTGTTTAAAGAAGGATTGAAAAGATGAATATGGTTGCATTTTTAAGACATGAAAATGGAAGAAAAAATAAAGTACTTTATATTATTATTATTATTATTATTATTATTATTATTATTATTGTTATTATAATTATTATTATTATTTGAAATCACATTTTTGTTTAATGCCACTCTCAGGTTTTTGTGTTATTGATTCGCGGTTTGTGAAGGATTAAGGCTGGCAACCTCAGCTTTTAAAGTGATCCAGGGAAACAACTTCAGTCTATTTTAATTCTTAATAAGTCTCACTCTTACTCCAGAAAGAAGATCAAATTCATGATGTGGACTTGAGTGGGGAGAATTTATCCTGTAGTATTTGCAAGTAAAGCATACATGTGTTTGATGTCTGGTTAAAGAAATGGTTTGTGCTGCCTCTGTCATTTATTACAGAAGTATAGCCACGCTGGGAGTATAATTCCTGTTTCCATGGAGTAGCAATGCATATCAATGTTAGACAAATTTTAGGATATGAAATGAAAAATATACTGGGCAAGCTCTAAAACAGAGAAGGGGCATTTATGCAGAAAGAACATAATAAGTCAGTCTTGAATTTGCACAAAACTTACCTTTCTTTCAGAGTGTGTCCTTTAAACAAGACAAATAGTGGTGTCCTGATGATACATTACATCTAAATGAGATCACAATGTCCTCCAATTTTCCATAATAAAATTGAACTTGTATTGACTATCACAACAGCATAAAATTCACTGGTAACACTTGGAAAGCTCAGATGTCCTGTTCAAACACTAACAAATTCACACTGTCTTTACCTGCAAGATATGCTGATATAAACGTGAAAAAAAAAAATTAACAAAAGGAATGGTGTTATTTTTGTATAAACTACTTATATTCTATTTCAGTTACTCACCAGAATTAAAATACTTGCTTCTTTAGAAGCAGTAAACTCAGAAAATTCTTACAATTTCAGAAGATTTCCATGTCTGAAAACTAAAAAAAAAAAAAAAAAAAGAAAAAAAAGTACAACAAAACAAAGGGGAAAAAAAACCCCAAACAACCCTGCCAATTAGATTCACTTTCTGTTGCTGCAAGCTTTGAAAATAAGAAAAAACTTCACAAGATTTCACAGAATCTACTGTCACCACTCAGTTGAAATCCATCAATACCTTGATCCCTGGTATTAGCAATTGTGCTCTCTGTTGCCTAGGGAAGAAAAATTAAGGACTAGTGGGCAGTAAAATTGAGCAGTAATGGCTTTTACAATGGCTTTTACAACTGTGTCCACACTCGCCAGAGCCTCACAGACACCAGCAAAACCTTTCAGAGATGTTTCCCTCCTGCTGCACTTGTGTGCGGTGCTGCTGGCAGCACCAAGCCCAGCTCAGCAGAGCATCACATCAGGAGGTATGCTCTGGAGTGGGAAGTTTTCTCTGCCTGCAGAGTAACCACTGTGGTGTCTCATCTAGGGCTGGCAGAGACAAACATATAGAAAATCAGGCTAAGAGAGAAGGAAAACCCACTGCAGGGTGATTTAGAAGAGAGCAGCCATTCATTCACACACAGAGACACGTGTACTGTGTAGTGTGAACTCCTAAATTTTCTGTTGGCATCTCCACCACCTAGAAAACATGATGGTTAAATGAAATTAAATGAAAAGTAGGATAACAAGGGACAAGCAAATCCAATGGTTCAGTATAGCTCAGTTTGTTGACATTTGGTGTTGACAAAACAAATCTAATGCATATGATTTTCAAAGGCTTTCGTCATTCCCTATGACTGTTACATTCCTTACTGAATGTAAACTTAATTTTCATAGCTGCCTACAATTATGTATGTGCAGCTGTATCCAAATATATTTGGAATGAATTATCAGGGTTTTCCTTGAACATTTTTTTTTTCCCCCAAAATAGAAGGAAGAACCGAAACCAGGAATGTCATAGACAGATGATAAACAGCTTTTTGCAGTGGCATGGAACACTGCCCAAAAGTTGTGATGCTAAAGAATGAAACTGAAAAAATAAAGTAAGGCTGAAACTGAACCCGTTTTGAAGAATGTTTTCATGTGGCTACAGACACTATTAATTTCCTTATTTGTGTATTTTTGCAATGAATAGAATGTTTTTCATTCCATCTGCCCACACTGGCATCATCCTGCCCTTAACAATGATTAGATGGTGAGTTGGCACTACCTAATATTCATCTTTAGCTGTGACCCTACACTGCAGTTATTTAGGAGAACATTCAACTGTCTCTTGGCTTGTCTTCCTGAATAAATACGTGAAGTATAGTTTTATATATAGAATCTAACATCTAGACCTTCTTTCTCTTTTAACACTCGTGTAGTCACATACATGACTTGAATCTTGTAATAAATAAATATTTTCTAAAGTACTTAAATGGTTTGTACTTCAAGTGTAAATTTAATTGTAACAGCTAGGAACAACTTGCACTTTTTAAATAGACAAATAAAATATTAGTTAGACTAGCAGTAAAATCTTGGTTCATTTATAAGACAAGCTCCCTTTTTCCCCTAACAGTCTTTTGATGGTAACACCAGGGGTGATTTCTTACTGACTATTCCTCATTGCTGAGCTCCTCTTGAAACAAGGTCTATTTCCTTTCTTTAAAATCTTTGGGAACAGAGAGTTATTGTCAAATGTTTTGATAATTAGTGTTGCCTATTCTGAATTTGATTTCGCTTCCTGACACAGCCCATAGGAGACTTTAAGTGCAGCCCTTATTCTAGTGGCTACTCAATTCCTCCCTCAGCACAGAAGCTGCGTTCTTGACACGTGGAGAAAAACATAAGGGATAAATGGATTAATGAGCACCTAAAAGAAAAATAATTGCTATAAAGGTTGCAAATCAAAGTTTATATTTAAAGAATAGACCCCCTTGGGGTTATTCATGATGTAATTTTTTTGTGCTTGTATTAAATCAGAGATTTTTCAGAGAGACTAGTACTGAAACTATTGTGTTTAATTTGCCTTTAAGATGGTATTTAATTGATATCAAACTACTGTTAAAAACATGAGTGGTCATAATAGATCACAACAGGACAGGGACATTTCAGAGTTAAGAGCACTATGGCATATGTTCACTGGTATGTACAGGTGGAAAAGGGCCAGCCAAGCTGATAGCACAGTCAGAGCTGAGGAAGGAAAATGCTACCTGGGATTGAGATGAGAAGAGATTATTTTTGGAAGGAGATGTATTTCTAACCATTCTGAAAAAATTACATAAACATCAGAATTGGTTGAGAAAAATGTCTGGTATGAGCATAATTATTAATGAAGAAGTTAATATTTCTGCTTTCAAGCTAGGTGAAGTTTATGATAAGAGAGATATTGCATGTTAATAAACTATCAGGAAAGACTAGAACAGAGTGAGCAAATTATTGGCATATTAGCTATTCAGCCAGTCTGAAACAGAAATTTTGGGATCTAAGGGATCTATAGTTGGATTAATGTGCCTGTAGTAGCTGTGTTTCTTTATGCTAGATGTAAACATCTACTTGAATATAATATTTGGGGGACATGTATTTTTACATGACGAGGTTTTTAAAGCATGTATATATAGTCCCTAGGTCTACACAATATTCACAATATTTTTATGTAACTTTAAAAACTATCACAAAGGGCTTAATGAAGTTTTTCCATGTTAATTTTTAAGCATCTGATATTGTACCGTTAAAAAGTAAACAGAATCTTCTTTCTGTGAATCAGTGCAATTGTACCTGTTTAGGGTTCATGTAGGCAGGGCTCTATGACAGAACAATTCACGGCCTAAGTTGTGTGGAAAAATACTTTGATCTGACACATAGACCTGATACTATCATTCTATTTCTCTGACTTTTATAAACTAGCTGAATATTTGTACATATTGAAGAAGAGTATGTACTTAAGTGCAGAAACTTCTAGAATCTGGAAACAAACATGCAAAGCAAAATACTTGGTGTGAGTAAATGAAATCTGTGTGCACACATGCAATATAAGCAGAAAGAATAATGACAAGTAGATTTCCTGTCTCTAAATCTCTTAAGCTTGGTATAATTTTCTGCTAAATAGTTGCTTAAACAATTAAGACTGAAGCCACATAAAAGACTGCTGACTTTTTATATTTATTTATAAAAATGACAAATCACAGAAAGAGATCTGCTGGATGATGTTACCTTTGCAGATCATTAGCAGGCAGATTCACATTCTCCTACAACCTGGACATCTAACAGTTGGGGAATTTCATAGAAATAAAATATATATTGCTTGTGTAATAGTGTAAAATAGCTAATTTTTAGATTTATGGACTGTAATATACCAAAACCCTCAGCTGGCATGAATCAGTGAAGTTGTACTGGTTTATGTGAGATGAAACTCAGACACCATGTCTCAAAGGTTTTTTGGGTTTAACTTTTGGAATAATCTTTTGGAATAATTTATATAATTTTATGAATAACATGGTTCTCAAAATGTGCATACTTTGGTCAGCATTTGGTAGCTGGGATAGTTTGAATGAAGAGTATTTTATTCAACTGGGAAAATATTTTCTATGAATTAATATATGTACTTTTCCAGATTTACTTTTGTTTCTATTAAAAACTGTAAAAGCTATTGACTTGTGCTGTGAATCTTTTCCACCCTATACACATTGCAATCTCTCAGACACATATTTGAGGTAGGAATATTATTTTTAATAAGTAAATTCATAAAACCACATAATGGAATTCTTATTACAGGCAAAAATTTGAGATACAGTACATGGGCTATAAGCCAAGCCACTACTTGAATATTTTTTCTGCTAAGAAAGTCAGCTTTAGCATGTGTGATTTCCCAAGCCTCAGTGACAAAATGACAGACATTTGTAGTTCTTAATTATTCATAAACCACATCAATGATACTTAAAAAGTGCAGTTATTAGAAAATAATTGAAGAATAACAGTCCATCTATATAACTACAGTGTGTGAACAAACTGTTCAAATAAAAGGGGTTTTCGAAATTATATTTCAAATTGGATGACCACATATATTTACGTACTTGTGTATTATATTTTAAGGATCTCTTTTTATGATTTTTTTTTTCAGTGCCATGTAAGGGAAATAATAGCTCCCTTCAGTATGCCATAATTAACCAGATCTAACATGATAACATTTTAAAAGTGGTCAAAAAGAAGAAAAATATGTGACGGTTATAGAAGGATGCACTATACACTGATAGAGATTTTTCATCATAGTCTCTTTATTATGAATGATTCATATACCTGCCTTCTATAACAAATTAGAAGAAAAAGAAGTAAAATCATTGCTACATATTATGTCTATTGAAATAACATATGCTTGTTTCATATCTATGCACTTGCACTAGCCCAGTGGTAGAAGAAAATGTGCAAAGAGAAAATGTGCAAAGCTACTCCAAATGAAACTACATTGTTGCATACAGTTACAGCTTAAATACAATAATTACCCTGTTTGATATTAAGATATTCAGTAAGATTCTCTTTGCTGGTAAATATTTAATAATGCCAAGCTTCTTTGTAAACATGAAGTTTACAATGCAAATGACCACCAATAAAACTATCTATCTGTAAGGGTTCAAAATGTGTTGATAAGATCATATTCTGATTGTCAACATAATCGAGATTGTGATATAGGAAAGGAATTCTTGCAGGATAAGGTAGCGCTCCATAAGGCTGTAAGTCTTCAGTGTGCTGCATACAAGGAGGGGGACAGATGTGTTTACTACTCCTTCACAGAGGTTCTTTGGCTTCACTGGGGCTCAGATCAGGAATGGACAGGAAGTAGGAACCTCTGCAGATGCCGCAGACTCCCAAGACTTGCATTTTAGGGATAAGTCTATCCAGGGCTGATGACTGCTGTAGGACAAGTGCACTAGCTAAACCACCCAGATAGAACTCTTAATAATGCAGTTGTGCTATGCTAACCTTTTATACAGGGGAAAATTTAATGACCTGGAATATAAAAAAGCATACCATGGCTCATCCACTTTCACAGAAACAAGTAATCTCAGATGTTTCAAGCTGCATCTTCTCAGAATGGACAGAAATCATTATTCACCAGTCATCTTTATGTTGACTACAAAGAGTCAGATCTTGTGAGGTGCTGACTTACATTGTCATGCTCGTTGTCAGTGAGCAGCTGGCAAGGCCGCTGATTGTCTTGCATGAATCACTTTGACTCTTTTGAAGCAACAGACTTGAATTAAAAGTAACCATCACTGCAGAGCTAAGCATCATTCATTATTATTCTACTTTTGCAATGAGTAGTTTTGCAATCCTTACCTAAAACATACTTCAGAATGGCAGTAAATGCAAAAGTAATCTCAAGAGGGCAGCAGATATTATCCAAAGTTTTCATCCACAGTAATTTAAACAAAATTATCAACTCTCCCCCAAAAAGAAGAACAAGAGATAAATTTCTTAAAATTATTGCTATATTTAGCAGCTCGTAACATCACCAACATGCACATTTCTGTGACTTAGACTTAGTACAAATATTTCAAAATACAGATCTGAAAAATGCTCTCAATTTTTATTACAGGCCTATTCAATAAAATATATACCTTTGGTATAATATGTTCCGTAGTATATAGCAAACCATTTTCATTGTCATCAAAAATATATTTTAGCACTTGCGAATTACAGGGGACTTTAATTCCTCACATAACCCACATATTGGATACAGTATCTTGAACCAGCTCATAAATATGTAGACGTGATACAGATGTACATTTTCTGTAGGAAATGGAAATTGAGAATTCTGAACTTACTAATGGTTAAGCTACTTCAACTGTCTTTATGCTACTTTCATAGATATATAATAAGACATTATTTTCATTGAAAATATGCTTTAAATAAGGCAATTTTTGTAAGAATTTAAATAGTATTTTTTCTTGCATGAAAAACTCATTTATTTGTAAGGTGGTCATGCCTCCCTTGCTATTCTAAAATCACTACACACAAAGCAATAAAATTACAGAGCTAAGCATCCTCCAAGGATGAAATCACAGTGAAGAAAGCTGTGATATACTTTATGCTGTAAATCATGTTGTATCATATCATATGATGATACCACAATAGAAGAGAGCTGGTTATTTACACAGTGGTTTTGACTGGAAAATGTAAACAAGGATGAGTCAAGCACCTCAGCAATGCATTGACTTGCTAGTTCATATCCAAGGTTTTACAACGTTGTTCATTTAGTTCCGTTGATAACTTGACATGAGGCACCTGTTTTTAAGGTAAGAAACTGGTCAGATGATGAAGTGTCAGTGGGGCTTTCAAGTAAATATGAATCCATTCCCTTTAGTGCATTAGTAAACCAAGGGTATACTAATCTATGATCCAAGAAAGATGGAATGCTGCTAGGTTTATATGTAGTTTAAGGAGTTCTATGACAGAATGACTGTTGTTTTCTAAGACATATAAAGTGATGTACAAGAAAATCTCCAGTACAGTAAATAATATTTTAAAATAACCGTTTAAGTAAAATTCACATTTTAACATAGATTAACAGAAGTCTAATGGCTATTCAGAAGCTCTTAGTCCCACTGACATTGTTGGAATTGGATTGGAAAAGCTCCAGTGTACTTGAACGTCACCGTAGTTATAAACAATTGAGAATTAAAAGGTATGACAGCTGGAGCTTCTTTCCAGAACTAAATGCTCTTTCTTTTTGACGTCAATTTGAAGGTGAATCCTACTGTTGTGAATTACTTTTCTCTGCCAGAAGACTTCATTATAAAGAGAGCTTCACAGTTGCAGGAGACAGCCTGTCTTGCTATTCTTCCTCACTTTGCACTGTACCTCCCCCTACCGAAGAGGTCCCTGCTGTCTGTGGAAAGTCCTGAGAATCACATGTTCCTCTTTGTACCACTGCTATAAGTAGTATCTTCTATTTTCTGTTATTTAAAGGTGTCTAATTGTTCTAGGTTATTACACTATGTTCATAACTGTGGTAAACACCTAATTATTAATTTGAAAAGTTTATCTGTGGCAGATTGAAAAATAACTGCTAGCCTCAAGTTATTTTCAGATCAGCTTCAGATAGATGTTATATATTCATCCTGTATGCATGTCTCATTTTCCAGAGTTTCATGGGCTTAAGATTCCATTAACCAGACAAAACTGTCATACTCAACTATCACTCCTATTAAATGCATTACTCTTCTTCTCACAGAGATTTTGAACTTCTGTCTTGTACACAAGTGAGATATAACAGCTCTTCCTCACTTATGTTTCTAGAAGGTATTTCCCCAGAAACTCCTCTGGGGCACTTCCTTATTTCATGAGTTACTGTCTCTTCAGAAATAATGGTCGTTTAAATTTCTCTTCCCAACCCTCCTACACCTCTTTTTCATGCTGAAACAGCTTGAACTGATGAATCATGGCTCTTTTCCTTCCTTGCTGTTTATCCTCCTGCCCTTGGAGCTTTGAAGATAATCATTCAGGCATGTTTCTCCTCCTAAAAGCTATTTTAAAATTGAGAAGTCAACTGAGAATGTCATTCCTAGGAGGACTGATGAGGTTTAATATCAAAAAAATTATATTTGTGTCCATGTTAGTAGCAAAGAAATATTGATAGAGTTATTTATCAAAAATCCTAATGAATTTTCAATTACCTTGATTTTTCACTTCACATCTCATAATATATTACATAAAGGTCAGATTTCATATCTTAAAATAAGTTTTCAGAGATTTTAGAATCAGGACTGTAACATGGACAGAAAAAGCATGTGGAAAGTGTCAGGAATGACTTGTTTTACTGAACCAGGCAATATGGATACTTGTGATATAATCTCTTTCTAGGTGCTCATCTCCATTTAACAAAAAAAAAGGTAGTAATTCATAACTTTTTATTCCCTCAAGTATATAATTATGTCACTATACAAGGGATATACCATTGTATAATAGGATCTGTATGTCAAGGCTCTGTAACAAGCTTCCAAACACCATGCAAGGAATTAGATCAAAGTGCTTTCAGAGTAGAAGATATATTTCACTATAATATTTAGCAGGAGGTCTAATAAGATGGACACTTTTTGTGAAGTGATAATAGTAAGATTCCCACTTTCAGACAGAGTCCACCTTCACTTGATTGTTGTTTGTAATCAGTGGAGAAGGTTTGCTTCTCATTCTGTCTCCTGCATCATTAGAACTATCCTGGAAAAACACTTTTGCCGTACAAAAAGTGACAATAATTCTCTTGTATTCTCTTCTGAAGTTCTGGTTCAGAAGTCCATATACTATAGCATTAAGGCAGCTGTTGAAATATGCCATGTAATAACTAGACACAAACAACCACTCTGGAATCCTAGGGATTACAGTTTTTGGGTTGACGGCCACTGCAAGGCCTATAAAGTTCAAAGGAGCCCAGCAGACTGCAAACAGCACAAATACCACAAACATGGTCACAAAGTTTCTGAAGTCATGTGGTTTCAGCCTAGGGTTGTTATCCGGTTTAACCCTTCGCCTTACCTGAATAACGAGGATCCATATTCGCAAGTAACAGAAAATGACTACGGCTATGGGAAGCAGGAAGTGGAAAAACACAACTGCTATGGTATATGCTGAGCTGACAGACTGTGCAAATGTACATGAGTAAATCCTGGGGTCATACTGCAGCGATCCCACAAACAGGTTGGGCACGATAGCAACAAATGTTAGGACCCATATAAGAACAATATAGCACAATGAATTCTTGTCGCTGTACAGCTTGTCATATTTGAGACTGTGGCAGATATAGCAGTAGCGATTGATAGCGATGCCTGTAATATTGAAGATTGATCCAATGACACTTAGGCCCATCAAGAAGCCACTAATCTGGCAGTGTAGGTATCCCAGTTTCCATCCGTTGTGAAACACAGATGTGAGGACCAGTGGATAAGGGTAGATAGCTACTATCAAGTCTGCAACTGCCAGGCTTACAACAAACAAATTTCCTGTAAAATAAATATAAAAAGGCAAGTATTAGTTTTTCTTTTGCTCTTTTCTGTCATTTCTGCTCTCGTTATATTAATGAGCAGCCTGAGTGGAACACTTTAAATGTAATTAGTTTCTGCTTTCTAGCTCAAAATTCATTGTCATATATCAGAAATAAGACACTCATTTTTAGTTTAGAAAGGTAGCTTAACTTAAAGATACACCTTTGAGAAGAAAACTATCTTTAAGCTTATCTACCATGACCTATTACTTTTATCATGCCATTTATTTGGATTCTTTCAATCACACAGACTTAGAATTCATATCAAACCAACATATTCATAACTTTGAGGCTTGCTTTGGTTTTAAATGGTCTCTCTTGAAAAATCAGCTAAAATAATATTACTGATAAATTTCCAAACTCACATTTACCTTCTTTATTTAACTTCCTTTCATTACATTAACTAGCCCTTAATTTTTTCAGTCCTGAAATTAAAATCTCTGTTCCCCCATTTTACTTCAAACTTCCATGACTTTAGTATGACTTTTACATTATTCTCATTGAATCT
This sequence comes from Poecile atricapillus, assembly GCF_030490865.1. Classification (NCBI taxonomy): domain Eukaryota; kingdom Metazoa; phylum Chordata; class Aves; order Passeriformes; family Paridae; genus Poecile; species Poecile atricapillus. The sequence continues at coordinate 45,490,532 of NC_081252.1, forward strand.
GCTAGCAAGTACATAAATAACTTCTAAGAGTCGAGTTGAGCACAGACTCAGTTCTTTTTTCTGAAGACATGCTCTTCAGTGAAAAAAAGGGATGCTGGACAGTGGCCTAGCCAGTTCCCACACAATACTGATGCCCCATTTTTCTCTGCCTCCAAAATGGAATATTAAGCAATGAAACATTCTGCTGATTCATTTTTAAACAAAGGAAGATTATACTATTCAAAAACAATAGAATCCATTATGTTTTTAATTCATTTTTGAGAACAGATTATATTTTCTTTTTTTAATTTCTGAAATGATAATCCATCTGAACGCCTCCCAACCACTCTAATTTCTAAGAACAAGATCACAAGAAACATTGATGTCACTTTTATTCATTTTTTTAAAATAACTGTTACATGTAAAGCTCTAGTTATTCAAGTCCATAAGTACAGAAAGCTAATAATATTATCTATACATGCACATTTGTAAGTATATAAATGCATATGTACATAGGCATTTGATATTCTACTTTGTATTTCTGAGATTATTCATGGAAGATGAAATACGAGCTTCTATTGCAACCTGTAATAAAATATATTATTATTTTCAGATGATGTACAATTTTGGTGCTAAGCCAAGGTGGGCTTGGTGAATTGTTTTATGCATTTATTTTGAGCATGCAAAATATAAATAGAAAAGAGCAGTTTAGTAGGAAAGGCAAAAGTACCTGTGGACCAACAGGGCATTTTAACTGCTAAAATTCTCAAAACAACTTTTTGAATCTATTACTTCAAATATCTTGAAATGCATAGTCCCTTACCAATCTCAGGCTTTAAATGTCCAGTTAGAAATGTTCAACCTGCAAATACTGCCAGAGGAAAACACAGAAATTATCTTTCTCTGGATGCTACCTACACTGTTGTGTTTAAACTTTGATACATGCACAAAGTACCACGTTTGCTATTTATACTATTGGCACCTGGAACAAATGGCCTCAATTAAAAGACTGCTGCACTAGTTTTCCCTTGATTTAGTATCTGGATTTATAAATAACTTTCTTGTGATAGTGTCTGTAGCTGTTTTGTCTTTGACTGGGGATTCACTGCCAGACTGAAATGTGCTTATCCTGAAGCCTTTGGCAGAATTCCAGATCATTTCAGCACAAACATCAGAGGTTCTTTAAGCAGAAGATGGCACAGGAAAAAAACACTGCTTTCAGAATTTATTCTTGACGTAGTGGCAACTGATACAAGAACAAGAGACAGTATGGAACTTAGAGCTCTTTGTTTATCTGATGAATCAAGAAGTGGAAAGTAAATGAAAAGGTGCTGTTGGCAGGTTTGTTTTTTTTCCCCTGTCCAGAATATTGCAGGATTGATGAAATGGTAGCATATAAACCTCAGACACTTCATAAAATGTAATACTTGAAAGAATTCCATTTTTACTTGCTTATTAACTTTCTGCTTAGGTGGAAAATTTTAGTTTAGTTTTAGTTTAGCCCATCCTAAACTTCTTTCTCTGGCATCCACTAAAACTTCTGCTCCTGCTCACCATTATTATTGACAATATTGTTATTATTTACCACTTCAGCCAAATGATAAGGACAAAGTTAAAAGGGTTTTCTTCCTGTTAAAAGGTGTTGTATTGAAAGGTGACAAATGGTACACATTTCTCTGAATAGTTTTAGCATTGGAAACAAATGAATTTAGGAAGAGTAGGGTCTCTGAATCAACCAAGTTTCAGGCTTCCATAAACTCATGCACCATGGTTGTTCCATGGTTCTTTTTTCAATTGGCTACAGTAGAATGGCAAGCTGAAAAACTTGGAAACACAAGCTGTTTCTTGTGAAAATTGCAGGCTACCAGGAGGCTAGCAGGATATCTTAGTAGCCTGTCTTAAAAAAAAAAAAAAAAAAAAAAAAAAAAAAAAAAAAAAAAAAAAAAGAGAAATTATGAGTTTGGAAATCAAGTCCCAAGCTGGCAGCTCATGGTTTGCACGTCAGCTGAAAGAATAACATGTTAGGTGTGAAAACTGCTTGGAAACCAGATACCTGTTTGCAGACAGGACTTTTAATTTCCCTTTCGGGAAGGGTTATTTTAGAACTTGAGTTCAGATGTATTTTCCTTATGAGCATGGAAATTTTTTTGCTAAGACAGAAAATTCAAGTAAGAAAAAAAAAACTGCATTAGTATGATCGTTGTATATTTTGAGATTCATTGTTTCAGACCCTGAAGATGGATCTGAAAAGAAGTTGAGCTTTCATATGTTATATACTAAACAATTTTAAAACACAATCCTGGCTTTAGGTACCATGACCACTGAAAAATATTGCAAACATATGAAATTCTCATATTATCATGGCATTTTGTGAAATTGAACTCTTACATTTGTAGAATACTTGGTATTTTAGAGGTGAGTATCACAAAAATGTATATAGGGAAGGGTTAATTTTTATCTTCAGATTTTGGTTTGAAGAGAATGCTATAAATGAAGCCTGAAGTTCTATACTGAACCCTTCAAAAAGGCCAGAAAATCAAAATCTTGAATAACTCTTCCTTGAAGAAAAAAATATTTGTTCTCTTTAGAGAGTAAGATCACGTTACTGTGAAAAAATGTGCTTTGTGTACCTTAAGAATATATTATTATTCATTAACACCCGTTGGCTGAACTGAGAAGGCAGAGGTTGAATTTCTTGACTTTGACATAAGCCAAATAAGCTTTAATAAATTTAAGCAAATGTTGTGCAGTGGATGTATGTGGGAAGAAAGATAATCTACTGGTAACCACCTTGAGCGGGTTATGTTTTTAGATGCTGTCTAAAGCAATGTTCCACTAAATATTTTCACCACCCTTACTGAAGAAGAAGCCTTTCTGCTCAGCAAACACATAGCCACATCAGATCTACCTGCTGAATATAAAGCTGCATTAAAGCAGCAGAAAACAAACAAGTGTTTTAATAGACGATTTGATTTTTCCAAGAGCATGATACAACATTAACTGAGTGTAAAAATCATGACTCTGGCAGATTATAAGAAAAATGCTTATGGCAATGCCAAGATGTCAAAATGAATACAAGAGCCTCAAAAAGAACTACATGATGCAGTTGTATCAGTAGCAACTTGTATTTGCAGAACATATACAAATTACTGTGTGGGTTGTTATTCCCAAGATTTAGTGCTAAGTATGTCCTGAATGATAATTAAAAAGTTTCCAGAAATTTATAGCAACTTAAATATGTGCAGAATATTAATGGAAAAAGATTAAAGTTACAAAGACTAGGTGGTGCTGAATGCCTGCCATAGAATTAGAATGGAGGGCTGAACACTTTTCCAGCAGGGCAGAAATTACTAATTCTTCTGGAAATTTTAGAACTGAGGGTGATGTGGTATACAGAGTTCTTTCCCCAAGTGTTAAAACTGTGAAGTACTTTAACTCTTCTACTAAAATATTTAGACTGGGAAAAATAAACTACAGTAAAAAAAGGAAACAGCTCATGTATGGAAAAAAACCAGCAATGTTTTAAAGTATTAGGGGGCTTCCAGCTAGAATATTTGGTACTCAGAAAATCTGAGTGAATTTTAGAAAATATCTCGTATTGCTGGCAACATCAGTAAAGCTACCTTTTCTTCTTTCTTTCACAAGTTATTTCTATACCTTTTAATATTGGTTGCCAAGTCACTATTCTGTTCACCTTTTTCAAAGTTTTTCTTGGATAAATAATGCTGTGGCTTCTTACAAAAAAATGCTCTCTACGAGCCATCATGTTCTCATAATGTCACTGCATTTTGAAACACATACCATCATGCTTCCATTAGTGCTTCAGGCTGGACCAATTTTAGGTGAGGGGTTTGGTCTTTATGCCAGCTGGAGTTGCTTTATCTTTTAGATAAGACTAAACATCAGTTATTGAAATCACATACAAGGATTTTGTTTCACTGGCCACTGTGTCAGACCTCTAATGTTTACTTGCTAAGTGTATCTTTAAAGAAAGAGGATAGTGTAATTGGTTCAACACTGCTAATATTTAGAAGATCAAGCTTAGTTTCTAATGATCAGATTTGTGTCATTCTTATCTACTGTCATTTCACCGCTTGCAAGATACTGCCAGGTATGTTAAGTCATTTCCAATTGTTTCATAACTAACCTTAATTAAGAGGATGCTTTCCTATAAATTTTGATCATATTTTGTAGATATTAAACTGTATTTAAATATCATACTGCCAAGTTTGTTATGTACACAGTTTTTACACATCTAATGGCACAAAAAAAATTATTTACATTTTTAAGCACTGCTTCCTGTCTTTCTAATACTTCTACGAATATTCCTCAAGGATAGCTCACAGATTTTTTTGGCATTATGAAATCTTTCTGATTAATCTAGCCCTTGCTCAGGGTGTTAATTTAAAATCTCATGCTCCTAGCTGAAAACAAGTCTATTATAGCTGCTCACCAGTGAATGTCTTCAGCATCAGAGACTTTAAATGTGATACCTCATAACTGGATGCAGCATCAGAGAAATGAACTTCTTCCTTAGAGAGTCATTTTGTCATCCCTCTGTTTATTTAATGATGATTCCATGCAGAAAATATTAAAGCTATATTTGTTTCATATTCCAGGAACATTTTTGCCCTGAATGTTGTTCCATTAGCACCAATATTTCACTTGCAAAACATCATAAACAACTACAAAATCAAGGAGTGAAAGTGGTTTTTGTGAGTACCTAATACAAATTTAATAAAATTTTCCTGTACATGTATCTAGAAACAGATCTTAGCTCTACTCTGTGTTTTTTCTACCTGGGAGATCAAGCAGTCAGAATGTTTCAAGAAAAAGATCAGTCCATATTTTTTCTAGCATTAAACTAATATTGTAAAGTTGTTGTACCTGGAAGCACAGTTTGGGTTCCAACAGAGATCATGTACAACAAAATACTAAATCAAAATAGTTCTAAGTGGGGACAGTGACCGCAGTTTCTTGGGAAAAATCCAAAAGTCAAGTAAGGTTATCTAGAAAAGCAAGTGTGCAGTCCTAGCTTCACTGAAGAAAGATTTGAAATGTCTAAGAAACTAAACAGTCCTTGCAGCTCAGCATCAAAATGGCACAAAACAGCTGAGCAAAAATGTAGGAATAAATATTACATAAGTTCTAGTTACTCCTGGGAGCTTCATTCACTTTACAGATCATAATATCAACTCCCCTAGATCTGAAAAGCCTATTTTTAAACTAAAGGCACTATTTATAAACCTGTCCTGAATCAAGAAGTCCACGTGCACATTAAATTTGAATAGCATGATGGGCCTGTGGGTTTTGCTTCTCATTAGCAAGTTAACCCTGATGCTGCAGGCGGTGGTGCAGGGTAATTTGAAAGGTTTAAAGCCCATAGTCAACCTTGTAGCTTTAAGCATATGTAAGAAAACCTCTCTCTTTCTTTTTAAGCTGAGAAAAGACCTTGTATTACTTTGCCATTTTTAAAAAACTTCATTTAAATGTACATTTCTGTCACATCATAGAAGGGACTTTCAGACATTTTATCATCTAGTTGGGATGCTAATGAAACCAACAGGGCAATTAAAAACATTGCCACTGCCTATTAGAAGTAATGATGACAGGCAGGTAACTTGTTAGCATTGAGAAGAGCATTAAGTATTTGAGGTTTAAACTCATTTACAATCTTACTAAAGTAGAAATACTTGGTGTCAGCTAAGTTCAGATACTGAAATGACTTAAGTAACCTCAACATTTACCTCCAGTTAATAGAAATTCAGGATCCTGAGTCTTACTGGTCTGGATTTCTGGAGAACTACATAACAGTGTATTAGAGAGATATTGAAGAATAGATTTGTTAAAGAGCTATCAGAATAATCCATATTGTAATGTCTTGTTTCACTGTGCTGAAAGTTGAAGAAAAATTTACGTAATCAGCTCACCATAAATGAAAGATTACTGATGCATTCAGAAAATAAAATTTTATACTGTATTTAGATTAATTATCACACAGAATATTCCAGCAAAGCTCCTGCAACAATTAAATTTGAAATGCCTATGCCATCTTCTGGCCAAGTAAATCAGACGCATGAAAGAGTAATTGGCAGAAAATGGCAGTGACAAATTATGTAGTATTCAAACCACAGGAATGGTTGTGTATCAGGTCCAAGTTGACTGTAGCCAAAGAGTATGCAGATGAGATTGAGTGGTTTTACAGATATGCCAAACAACATACAGCTTTCTGTGGTGTTATCACCTACCATCTTTTTCTGCAGTCCCATGGTACACATGTGAGTGTGAAAGCTCCTGCTCTCCTTCTCACAGTCTAAAAATATTTGTTGCTGCTATTTTTGGTAGTTCAGTCATGAAAGGAAAGTGATGTGAGTTTACTCTCAGGCACATAAGGGAATTGAATCCATATGCTGGATGAGTGCTACAGACGTGGGGATATTCCTTGCCTCTGGCAGTTTTGTAAGACATGCCAGGACTGCTTTGAAAATATTTCCTATATTGGACCTCTCACATGAGAGGCATACTCAATGTGTACTATGTGGCAGATTTAGGAGGTGCATGGGATTTTGAATACCTCAGTACTGGTAAGACTCAGGTATTTCTGGGTATGCCAAGAAGGGCAGCACTATCTACTGGATGAGTTTACCTGACATGAAATATAAAGCACCTGAGGAAAGCAGCACTATAAGAAAAGGCCTAGACAACCATTGCCCATTTAGGCACCTAATGTAGGTCTAAACAGGAGTTGACATTGACTGAAGATCTCCTGTGAAACAGAACTTAAAAAAATATAAAAGTGGTCAGGGTCTGGGCCTTTTTTAACAACTTTTAAGAAATGCCATTTTAAAAAAACACTTTAAGTAGCTCTCAGAGCTACAGTGCACCTCAGGATATGCTCATCTTTCTGTTACATTATGCAGTGACATGAAATATTTTGCTTTGAGATTCTACATAGTGGGTTCATGTCCAAGATATTTTGCTTTAGAAGCAGCAGTGAATTAAATAAGACTTCTTTTCTTTTACAGAAATGTCTAAAATTTTATCACAGCTAATACCTATTTACTTTGGTAACAAGATTGTATTAAACTGGCACTGTCATAGGGCTTTATAGTTTTAAAACATAGAAATAAAAGTGACTCTTGATGCCCAGCCAAGAGTGCACAAAGACATAGCATAAAATATCAAGAATACCTGTAATAACACTGATGTGAATCAACAAATCCTGCTGTTTTACAGGTGAAAGTTAGAAACCAGGGCAGGCAGACATACTGGTGAATGTCTCAAGTTCTGTGACCCTGGTTTTGGCTCTGGTATCTGCCTGGACTGTTCTTTCTACAGTTCACTGGTTGGGTGTGTTTTCAAGGTCAGAACATCTATCCCCTTTGAACATCAGCTTCTTCTATCATCATGACAATATTTCAGAGATCAAATAGATTTGCCTGAATAACTTATCCACTTTTACAGAAGGGAATTATATTACCACTTCTGACTTGATCTTTCCTATCTCTAATTTCTATGATTCATTTGGGAGGAAAAAAATCGTGTGGACAGCCTGTTCTCCAACAAGGTATTGCCTAGATGTTACAGAACACTGAGGTTCAGCAAGCTGTATGAAACCGATTAGAATAACAATACTGCTGATGTCAGAGGATCACGCTACTGAACTGCATCACAGTAGAATCAATGTGAGTACATTTCCCCCTCCAACTGTATTTGCACTAGAGACTGGAAATATATGGAAAGACAAAAATTACACTGTTCACAGTAATATCAGAGCTCAGATAAATAAAACTAATAATACAGTGCGAAAGTAGAAACAGGCAGAGATGGATGCTTATGAAATATAATTACGCTTTGTGTCTGTTTAAAATCTCACAGATCTGTCAGGACTGATGCTAGATAATGTGAAGATGCAGTCTATTCCCTTCCAAAGTCGAATATGTATTTTGAGAAAACAAGAAGGAGAAAACAGGAGAGTGAAGTTGCAACCACATAACTGACAGGAGAGCCTGACAGGAAAGGCTTCTATACTGTATAAAACATTGCAAACACAAAATCACTTTCCTGAATCTCTTTGAAAGTCACACTTTTATGTAACAGGATTTTGTGGCTGAATTTGTCCAGAATTATTCATGGGAAGAAAAAGAAGTTTAAAAATTCTCAGGAGGACAAAATAATCCATTTTCCTTCTGTTATGACTAATAAATATATAGCTGGTCATTCAGCCAATGTAGACAGCAGACAGAAAAACTAGTAAAATGAGTTCATAAAATAGTCAAGTTAAAATCAGCAGTGGTAAGACACCTGCCAAGAAAGTGGAAAGAAGCATAATAGAAAAAAAAAAAATCACTTATATATAGTTACACATGTGTTTAGTCTCCTCTCTGCTATCATCATCTATTTCTCTACTATTCCTTTTCCTCCTTTTCTTATTTATTCATCACCATGTTTTTTCTCTCCTCACGGACTTACAACCCAAAATATTTTGTTTCTGACAGAAGTCTTTTTCCTTCATCTTTCCCCCTCTTTTTCTCTCTTCTTTCTTGCCCCTAGCTTCTTAGGAAAGACACAGATAATTATCATACTCATTCCCACCTTATCAGTTTGATGATTTTTGAATCATGATCTGTAAATACACAGTGTATTCCACTCTACCACTATCACAGACATGGCTGACTTCAGTTCTTCCTTCCTTCCTTTCAGTTCTTCATTTTCTTTATGGTGCTACAGCAAAAGTCAAGTTGAATGCGCCCACTCCAGAATGGAGCAATTGAAACAGTATCAGGTATCATGGGGAATTCATCAGAGTAAGCGTGATTTAAATTGCAATATTACTGGGGTTTATGAAAGACGGTATCAAGAATTCTTGCTGGTCTATACCATCAGAAATGCATTACCACTGGAAACTGAAAGATGGGCAAATAAGTGGAACTTCCATATGCATGACAGCAAGGTGAAGGATCCTAATACCCATCTTCTCTACTGTTTGTCTTCTTTATGATGGGCAATTGAATCAAAGAAACGGGATGGGAAAACAACTCTGGATTACAAGAGAGTGAAGACCCCAAGATATGTAGTTCCTTTCTTTTGTAAAAAGATTTTAAAACCTTGTGAAATTTGCTCCAGCTATTGGGCCAAAATACACTCTTCCAGCCCAACACTAGACACCTATACTATCCTCCTTTTTCTCTTTGTATATGTCCACAGAGTACCAGGAGAAACATTTGATTAGCATATTCTTCTTTTGTAATTTGATGGGAACCCACACCAACTGCACCATCCACAATGGGGTTAAAATGTGGTAAGAAATACAAATTAGACCTTAAACTGGTTACACTGAGTGTCAGGCAAGTTCAAAATATGACGGAAGAACAAATAGCAACTTTCCTAGAGCAGATATTCTGGATTGTTGCAGCAAGCAATTAAAATGACAGCTCTGGCAATTTAAATCTCTCAAGAGCTTAGAGGAGAATATTTTTGCCAACTTACTATTAAAAAAAGAAATGGATTTAGATATAGGATAGATTTATAAGAAATCAATTAAGAAATTGAGGAAGAATAAATAAAAAAATAAATATAAGAAATATATAAGAAATTATGGATGAAGGTAGTTTATTCATTATTGCCCCAATTCATTAATCATAATTTTTTAGCTCCTGCACAGTATAAGACTTGGAAACCATGTTTGTTTGCTTCTATTAGATGTGTATTACTTTAAAATATGTTACTGATTAAACCTATAACTGAAATTTTGTATTAGAGGAGAAAGAATGAAGATGTTGCACTACCTTAAGTAAAATCTATATTTTAATTTGTATCAAGAAAGTTGTAGGAAACATACACTTTATCTGCACCTAAACCCCCTTGGTTTTGGTTTGTTTGGTTTTTTTTACCTAAAGATCTAACTTCTAGTCCTCTCATAGGACTAAAATAGATGTGAATGGATAAAATTCTCAGTTTTCTAATGTTATCCTCATTGCTAGTAGCAACAGTCTATAAAGAATTTAAGATGAAGTTTAATATTTGTGAATTTGAACACATTTGAAAGACCACAAATTATTTTCATTTATTTTACAGCTCCCTGGGTTTCTTATCTTTGTATGATTTAGTTTCTTCATTACAAAAGCAACTCTCAGAATAGACAAAACAACAGGAACAAGCTGACCACAGATTTTACAGAACTTTGAAAAATAGTCTTAAGTAATTTTTCCTGTAATTCTTCAGAAAAATAAAAATATGAATTTTTTGTTTCAATATTTCTTCTAGACAGTCTAAATTAGAAACTGTGACTTCACTGGTGGCAAAAAGACTAAGCTATCCTAAATTCATTGCAATATCTCTACAGTATACAATGATATGAGAAGTACTGATGCTCAGGTAAATCACCTAGTTATTCTGCAACTGGATGCACTATTATACTTGTAGGTAATTAACATATCTCCACTTAAATTTTAACTGAATGATCAATTTTTTGCTATCGGTCTGGATAATGAGACTTCCACAGAAGTTGGCTCTGGGTTGACCAGATCTGTGGAAGTCATAATAAAATAAGGAGACTTCATTTATTGCTCGTTTCTTTGGATTTTTTTTCTTTTTCCCTAAATGATGGGATTTTTCAGAATAAAACAGAACAGAATAAAATTTTCAAGCACTAATAACTTTACAGAAAATTTTTAGACTAATAGTGTGGTATGATTACCCTTTGACTTTATAGAAGATTTCACATACTTACCACACTGCACCTTATATAAGCGAGGTCAACTTGAAGGATTTTTCTTCTCTTTAGCAATTACTGATATAGAAGTCAAAAATTTTTCAATATCCTCTTGCTTATTTAATTAGAAAATACATGACTTTTACATTTAATGCTTATTAGAAATAAAATGGGGTTTGGATTTGTGCCTTTTATCTTAATATTATTAAATGAAGTTCTTTATTAAGAGCTCCCTTACACAGAGGCATATAATTCAGCATACAGATGAATTTGCCAAAACATTGAATCCTTAGAAGTAGGCTTTTGAAAAGAAAAAAAATGGCTAAAATAATGATTCAGCTAACTCCACTGACAAGTTGAAGTAGTGTAAGTGAGCAAATAAGTGGGTCATTGCATTGTTGAATTGTTATTCCTATCCATCTTGCTTTAGTTATTTTCCTTTTCTCTGGGTTTTACTTTCATGAAGAGTGGTGTAGAATTTCTCAGAAAGCATTTTTTTTTTAATTGCTTAAGGATAAACTGCTTGTTTATCAGTGAATGTAGTCAAAAAAACTATGAGCCTATGGCACTAGCTAATATGAAAGAAATATATAAATGGTGTTGACTTTCAGTACCTACATTTGTCTCCAGAACTTATCACACAGTGTTCTTACTTAACATGTTGCACAAGACTGTCCAGCACAATAGTACAAAATTGCTGAAACCTACACTTGCTGTCAGAAGTATTGGATTTTGTATTACAGTAATTTCAGTGTGGGTGCATTTAAAAGCTGTGTTATGATATCTCATCTGAATTATTTGTACCCATTGATTTTTGTTATGACTCAGAAATACCCTAACTGAGCACTTTGAGAAACCAAACAGAATTTGTAAAATTAAGTTCAATACCTCCAGTGTAAAAATTTGAACCCTTTCACAGTGTGAAAATAAAATAAATCTGGAAAACTATACCACCATTATAATCTTAATCTCATAAGTTTATGCATATAATATCTTAGCTGAGGAGCTCCTTTCCTTTTTAATGCCTATTTTTTTTCTTATACTCCTTTTTATCTTTGTTTAAATGTTAGCAAGACTTACAGAAAAAAAAGCTTTTAAGCAAGCTGAAAAGCTATATATAGACAGCTAAAGATAGTATCCTTTTAAATATTCAGTAAAAGTGTTTCCAGTTCTCCCTCTGAACCTTACTGCTCAGTTCTTCATCTTTTTTTAGGCACAAGCTTTCTGTGTGCCAACATACTTCATTATTTAACAAAATTTAGCAAACCAGAAGTCAACACTACTACTTATGAAACTAAAAATAAGAAACCCAAAGAAATGTGGGATAACTATCTCTATGAATATTAATAAAAAGTATTTCTATGTTGAAAGGATGCCAAAAAGTAGAAATTATGTACAATTTGTGTATGCCAAAGATGCCATGTACTTATATGATGTTACAAAACCTGACTCAAAGTTTATTGTGAAGAAGAATGAGTGGTAAGGAAGCCTTAGCTTCAAACAGCACTGAACAGTAGCTTCACATTTCTTTACCTTGTTCTATTAGGGAATAATCGTCTCATTTTTAAAACAACATCTTTGTAAAATGTTCTACAGGTGACTGAAAGTTAAAAAAAAAGGTGTATGGTGGGGGGGGGGAAGTGTCTTTCACATATTATCTAAAACCACCTGGATTTTCTTTAGTTCCAGAAAGATTGGTATTTCGCTTTGTAGGTGAAAAGATTTCTTAAAAATTTTTAAAAGACAGCTTGAGGTCCTCAGAGAACCACTTTAGCTGTTTCCATGTATGAACACAAAACTTTTTGCTTTCGCACATTAATGTATTTTTTAAACTAATAGCAGAAGGGCTTCTGCTAAAGATCTGACTAACAGCTTTCATTTGTGTTGTGTAAAACTGGTCAGTTCATGACTCAGAAGTTAATCATTTTGGTAACAGGTAAAAAATCTCCTTCTAAATCTTTTATAGAAGTTGTGTGTGTCAGCTGAACCCAATGATGGGCAATAGTAGGATTTCATTGCATTCTAGTCACTTCCTGATAGGCTTTAATTCTTATTTTAGGAAAGTCCAAGTGGATTTTTGTTTATAAATTCCAGTATCTGGAATAGGACTCTGTCAGTTCTTTACGGTATTTTTAGATATATTTTATTATCATGACTTGCTACCTGTAAGTTTGGTGTGGAAGGATGTTGATCAGGTCAGGGCTTTAAAACAGATCAGTCAACCTTCTTACAGTGAACTCAGTGAAGAAAACCATGTAAGACAGAGAACAATAAAAACAAACTAGTTTCTCCCTGCATTTTTTGTATTTCTAAGGCATTTCCTTTCTTCCAGAATTGATCTCTCTCAGTTCCATACTTTGATGGTGTCCTGTGGTCCTCTTCTCATTTCTTAGGCCTGATGTGTTTTCTGTTCTTCTCTGCCATCCCACTTCCTGCTGTAGCTGCAAACTCTCTTCTTGATGCCTTCGTTTGCCTGATGTTCCTGTTGGCTGGTGCTTGATTTTATTGACCTTGCTCAGCTGCTTCTGAGGGAGAATAACTTCACCTTTCTTCTGGGAGATAAACCTCACCCACATATGCCTTTACTAACAACATGTGGCAAGCAGAGATAGGAAAAAGGTAACAAATACCCTTACTTAGACTTAAGGGAGAAAAGAACAGTAGGTGATGTAGTCCCTGAAAATGTCTCTTGCAAGTCTGCAAGGAATTAAAAATCTATGCCAAACCACTAAGTCAAACAAATGAACAAACACATCCAACCTTATTCTTCCAGCTTAAGAAAGTACTCATACGAGATTTTCAGTAGAGGTATAAAAGTGAGAAGATGTAAAAAGTAGGACTGGTATCAAATGAACAAACCGAGTGTTTTTTAGTTTATCCATTGATGATTTGGATGAAGGGGCAGATGCCTCCTCAGCAAGCTCAGTGAACACAAAGCTGGGAGGAGCTGCTGACAACCCAGAGTGCTGTGCAGCCCTTCAGAAGGACCCTGGCAGCCTTGAGAGATGTGCAGAGAAATGGATGTACTTCTCGCAGGATGATGGGGAGAGACTTGCTCCACTTGCCTTCTGCCCCAGAGAACTGCATTTTGGAAAGTCTCTCCACAGGTGGAGCATGAGAGCAGCCAGGTTCACTGAGAAATGCGGCCTCTCAGGCTTGGATTCTACCATATCTCAACAGAAAACAAATGTCTGTTGAACAAATTAATTAGCACTGCAATTGTGATTTTTACCATAAACTGCAGAAGTGTAACTTCTGTGCCCTTTACTAATAGGAAAAAAAATATATATATATATATACTGGGGGGTAATTACTATCCTGTGCATTTTTGCCTATTTTTGCTTGTCCAGATCACAGAATCACAGAATCATCAAGGCTGGAAGAGACCTTCAAATTCAACTAGTCCAATTGTCAACCACTATAATAACCCCTAAACTGTATCCCCAAGTGCCATATCCAGATGTCTTGTGAATATTTCCAGAGGCGATGAACCCACTATATCCTTGGGTCCACGTATTCCAATGCCTCACCTCTCTATCAGTGGGTTTTTTTTTGTTGGTTTTTTTTTTTTTTTCTAATATGTAATCTGAAACTCCCCTGCACAGTTTAAGGCCAGTTTCTCTCATCCTTTCACTTGAGACACGGCAGAAGAAATCAACCCCCACCTCACTACAACCTCCTTTTGAGTGGTTGTAGAGAGCAGTGAAGTTGTCCCTGAGCCTCCTTTTCTCCAGACTAAACAATCCCAGTTCCTTCAGCTTCTCCTGTAAGACCTCAGCCCTTCTCCAGCTCTGGACTGGCTCCAGCACCTCCATGTGTTTCCTGCAGCATGTGGCCCAAAACTAAGCACAGGATTCAAGGTGCAGCCTTGCCAGCGCTGAGTACAGTGGGATAATCCCCTTCCCACTGTGGGGGACAGTCCTGATATTCCCAGACAGTCCTGCTGGCCACACTGTTGTTGATACAGGCCAGGATACCACTGGCCGTGGCCACCTGGACACTCCTGTTCAGCTGGCTCTCACCCAGCACCCACTGGCTGGGTCACTTCCCAGCTGTGTCAGGCAGTTCTATACTCTCCAGGAACCTTCTAGATTGCCTCTTCTCTGCTGTGCTGTATTTCCAGCTGACATCTAGCAAGTTGAAGTCCCCCAAAAGATATAGGTAGAACAAACATAGGCTATACAAGACTAGAAAAAATCTTACCTACATGGTGAAAAAGCAGTAGGGACTGCCATGGATTTGTGTCTATAAATAGGGAAAATTATTGGAAATCATTGTTGCCCCTAGCTCATTAGAAAAATTTAGATGTTGATGTAAATTTGATTACATTCCATTCAAGATTTAAGGTTTAAAAATCATGCTATCCATGATTTGCAAATAAACCTCACATCTATTTCATTTAATTGCACAAATATAGAGGATTGGGACTAGGGTTTGTAGTATTAAATGACTGCATTAGTATTTTATAATTTATAAGCACATTGTTCATACATAAAATGATTCACTGAGAACACATTATTATATAGTGACCTTTTAGTGTTCCCTACAGAACCTTGCTCACTGAGATTATTGAACCTCATAGAAATGAGAAGAAATCCAAATCCCCAAAAGAGCCAATGACAGAAATCTAGCAGAACTATCAAATCACCATGTAGACATATTGTATTGTATATTACTCACACTTATTATTGCACACAATCAAGCCCTTCAAGGAACACATGCAGAAATTTCCAGTAGCAGCTACTACTGCATTTTATTATTTTAGTAATTTTATTTCCCCCAACAAAAAAAAAAACCCGAGTGTAGTGTTATCAAAGCAATGTTTTTCTAGAAGAAAATTCTGAGAAGCAATAAAATTTTTTTAAAAAAAAAAACAAATCCAGAAAAAGTAGCATCATTATAAAAAAGTGTAATGGGTGTTTAGTAGATTGGGCTTTTATTTTAACATAGTATCTTTTTATATTTCTATTTACTAATTCATTGTGATTCAGTTTCCAAAATTAAAAAATCAGGCATAACCTATTTCCTTGTAAAGTTAGCTATTCTGAAGACTGAATTAATTTCTTTGCACTGAATTGTGTTTAAGAATGAATAAAAGTACCCCAACAGATTCTTTCATATAAGGTTCTGAATAATCCTTTGAAGTAAATTCAAGGGTAAAAAACCAGCTATCTCAATGCTTTGGTTTTCACCACAAAGATTAAAGAAAAGCAAAGAAACTTTTTACAGAAAGCAGAAGTATTTCACTATCTGGGCTGCACTTTGTGTACAGAAATAAATTGCAATTCTGTGTAGAAAACTCTTCTACAAAATACCAGGGAAATTAATTATGGAGTCATGTCCCTCAGTCTGCAAGATGTTTCAGAGAAAAAAATCATTAATTAAGTTATTATTTTAAGTGTCTTTTAGGCTAATGGGTGATGCTTTGCCTTGCTATACTATAGGATCAGTGTTGGTTGTGGAGCCTTATCTTCATTTTCTGAGCAAAGGGATAATTTTTAAAAATCTCATGGTTTTGAGGCTGGATCAAGAGTTTAATTTAAAAAACCCTAGCACCTAGTACAGACAACTTTGTGTGTTACAGATTTTGCTAAAAGGTCAGAAAAGCAAAAATTCTATTTTCAAAAGAATGGCTGCATTCATTAGGACAGGGCTGTTACTAATTCTGGGCTTCCAGTAATCTTAAGAGAGCTGCAGTGTGGACATGTCCAGCCTCACCTGAGCCAGCAGAAGATATTGAAGATATGCCACGTCTATAGACAGTAAATTGATGGATCACTGCCAAAATTATCCTGTCTAATATTATATTATTATTGTTATTGTTATTCTGCTTCCTTCTCTGTTCTTTAATTTTTTTCTCCCCTTCTCCTACCTGCAGTTTGAGGCACAAATAGAGGCGGACATGCTAGGTCCAAATGACAAGCTCTGCTTTCAGCACATGGATGCTCCAAAAACAAAAAAGAATGAGGTATTTGAAGACAATTTAATCACATTATGAACAATCCTTTTGCTTTTTTTTCCTCATAAAGATATATTGATGTTGGATGGCATATGGAGAAATGCAGCATCTGAAGAAAAAATTTTCATATTCCTTAGTCTAGTAGATACATGAAAGGATATGACAGTGTCCATCACTAAGTGATGGACAGCTTTTTGTCCTGAAGTTTTTATGCCATGAAGTTAATAAAAAATTGGTGCCTTTGCCAGTGGCAAGTGTAAACTAAAGTGAATTTGAATGTGTTTCTTATCTAGCTGCTGAAAATCTTCAGAAATTATCATATAAATACCCTATCCTGGTGATCTTGACGTTATAAACACATGGCAGTTTCTCATGGAGGTTGTACTAGAATTTCTATAAAAACTATAAGAACCATCAAATATTTGAAAGAATGAAAAAATAAAAACAAAAAAAAAAAGCCTATGTCCTCTATCAAAACTTTACCACTAAACCTACTTTCAATCTTTCAGGTAATTTTTTTATTCTATATGGCAAATACTTTTTATGTCATTAAATGGTGCAGTCGCTGAAGTTAACAAATCTATCAAGTCTGACATTTTCTCCTGCAAAGTTAAATGTTCTGGGAATAGAATTGTCTTATTTGCTCTGAGTTGTATTGTGTTTAAGAATGAATGCAAGTTACACATTAGATTTAATAGTTTGAATGAATCTTCTTCCAGTGATAGCCCTGTATTCCTTTGCAAAGGCCAGCTATAAAAGAACAGAAAAAGTGAAAGGGCCGGTGTTTGTGCTGATATACATCTTAACTCTCTAAAAAGGGTTCTGTGTTTGAGAGAAATTGTAACTGTGATGATCGTTGTAGGAAAAGTACTGCTACTGCATGTGTGTTCACCTTCTGGTAAATGGAAGACAAAGCAAAACTATGACTGCTATGTGTCATTTCTCAGTATTTTCTTGTGATTGTACTGCAGGAAAAGTTTCAGGTCCAAATACGTTTGCTTAAGTTAATCAGCATAATCACAGCAACTTTGAGGAAACCATACACGGTTACAAGCACTGAGAACAAGTCCATTTTGTGGTTTCTCAAATTTACAGTCATATACATTTGACACTGTGTCCTTATCAAGGCATAAAATCTATCATTACTATTCTATAGGATTTCAAATAACCCCAATTTTATGATATTGAAATCTATCCAATAATTACAGCATAATGCCCTGGTAAAAATAGAAACTCTTATTAAAAATGATCAACATATCCTTAACATAGCCTTTATTCTTTAACTGTTATTTTAACTTTTAATTATAAATTTTATTTAATAAAAAAAATCAGTTTTAACATCAAATAGCAGGAGCATTTTAATATTTAAGATTTATGATTTAAGGATCATTTTCAGAAAGCTTTCAGAATATAAATAATCCACCCGTTCTATGGCCTGTTTCTCATTAGTACTGCTCTTTGTATGTGAAGACTGGGTGAGAATGTTCTTTAAATCACCTC
Organism: Poecile atricapillus; assembly: GCF_030490865.1. Lineage (NCBI taxonomy): Eukaryota > Metazoa > Chordata > Aves > Passeriformes > Paridae > Poecile > Poecile atricapillus. The sequence goes on from NC_081252.1 coordinate 45,508,684, forward strand.
ATTCATCATGATGCAAGATACCCACATTTCTGGCTTTTAGATAATTTGGGAACAATATGCACAAACAAAAAAAGGACTAAAAAATGAAGCATGTGTAATTCTCAATTGATAATGACATATCCTATCTGCTCGAATAGCTTCAGAAGTAACAATGTTTACCACAGGAACAAATCTCTGTTCTATAACCGGAGCAGATATACATTTTATGAGACATTGAACTTTTAGAGGTCTATTTATTTCTTGTACTCACAAATCCCATGCTATTGGGAGACATAGCAGTTCAGCATATATGAAATTTCTGTCCAGTTGTTTGAGCTACAGGTCTGGGAAATAATAATTTTTAGTTATTTCCTATACATAATACTATAATATTTCAGAGGATATTGTAATTGCCACCAGCTGGAATTCTGTTTGTTAGGAACATTTTATTTTGGTTCAGATCTTACTCTGTACATTTGAATTAAAATAATGATAAATTAGGAAAAATACTTGTTTTCTTAGCTATTATTGCTAATTATCAATATTTTTCTTGGTAGATGACTGTGAACTTGAACAGAGTTAAACACTGAAAATAACAGACAGCTCTTGTAGTCAGCTGAATGAGAACCACTGAGTGTAAGAAGATCTGCTTAGAAGGAAAAGGTAAGTTCTTCAGAGTCCTGAAAGCATGTCTATGAGCCAATATGCCCAAATATTTGATATAGACAGGGATTTACTTAAGCTTCTGAACACTTTCCTTCTCCATTAAGCTAGAAATTGTACAGATAAAAGCTTTGGCTTAGGTCCAGATCATATCTGTATGCAAAAGATGGCTCTGGAATCAGTCACATCTAAGGAGACTAACATCTCAAGATCTTCAGTTACTTCTAAGTTTTTCTGAGACAAAATTATCAAATCAATCTGAATTTCCATATTGGACACCATAATTCCACCCACTGACTTTTTGAGCTATGATCATACTGCTTGCAAAAATCTCTGCAAAGAGCCAGCCGAAGCCATTATTAGGAATATGCTTGTTTAATTAAAGGATGCCATTAGTCCAGTGAATAACGTTGCCATAGAGAAGATTTCTGTTGCTCCACAAAGTTTAAATTTACAATTGAAATATGTTTTAAAAATATTTTAGATAGCTTTCAAGTGTAGAATGAAATATAATGAGAGAACCATACCCTAGGTACTTTTTTCGTGCAATAAACTACACATAGTATTTACATGCCTGCCAAGCTCCACTCATTTCAAATTATATTAAAGACCAGTCAGCTCTCAAAATTCAGTAATCAAAGAAAAGTCAAATATAAAGTTGCAATGACATCTTTAAAATTTATTTTTTTTTGAAAAACAGATGGGTGTCCAAGTTGAAGTCAAGAATCTTTTCTGAGCCAATAATCTGTAAATTTAGCATTTCATATGTGCATCCATGAATTAGCCCACAAAAAGTATTTTAGTAAAGTAGTAGGTTAATGACTTGAACACAGTGCAGCTTGCTCATAATGCTTGCATCTGTAGTTGAAATGCAGTCCATCTTCAAAAGTTAATCAGCATTGGATTGATGATTACAAGGGTTGCTTCACTTTTGTTGATTTGAAGTCTGGTGGACAAAAAGCTCAACATGAGTGAACAGTTTGCTGCTGCACCAGAGAAAGGATGCTGGGTAGCAGCAACAAGGGCATCACCAGCAGGGAGAGAGAAATCATTGTGCCACTCTGCTCAGTGTTTGTCAGGGCACACCTGGAATACTCTGTTCACTTTTGATCCCCAGTATACAAAGGAGAATTGTATGGGCTGGAGGGAGTCCACAGAAGGGCCACAAAGATGACCAAATGATTGGAAGGCTGCAAAAAAAGCCTGAGAATCTTCTTCAGAGAAGAAGGCTTGGAAAGACCTTATCACCATGTTCCTGTATTTAAAGACTAAGATAACTCCATTTTACAAGGAGCCACATGGAAAATATGAGAGGTGTTGGGAACAAGTTACTTCTGGGAAGATTCCAATCAGACACAAGAATTTTCACAATGAGAACAATGTGGCCCGGAATAATCTCCCCAGGTAAGTGCAGGATTCCCCAGCGTTGGACATCTTTAAGACTCAGCTGCACATGGTGCTGAGACATCATGCCCAGACTGTGGTTTTACTATGCTCTTGCCAATAAAGATTAATCCCCCTTGTGGTCCCTTCCAACCTACGGTCATATGATTCTATGAAAATATCTCAGTTAGGAGAGATGACTTGGGAACATGCAGAAGCAAATAACTGGACATTTTTTGATTTTTTATAAGAGAAATGAATACTGCATAAGTAATCAGCTGATCAAGTAGTCACCAGTCTTCCCTTTCAAAACAAAATTTTAAATTATGTACAAAGTGCTTTAAGAAAAAAATCACTAAGGAGAACTCTTTAGTGCTATTCCAAATCAGAACAAATAAGTGCACAAGTTAGCAACCCAGTACACGGCAGTACTGGATCTTTGCTGTCATTTTTTAAACAGGATATTATGAAAGCTGTCTGTAATATTTGACAGTGGTCTATTCTAAGGAGTAAGCAAACATGTTCTCTGCACTGTGAGTTGCAGTGGAAAGATGGCTGTACATATATAACAGAAGTACTTTCCAATCTACTTGCTAGTCAAGACAGAGAGATGACTTTGATTCTTACTACTCTGTGGGGAACTGGCTAGAACAGAGTCTGCAGTCAATTTATCTGCATCTGAAATGGCCCTAACTTACAACACAGACCTCAGAAAGGACCATCCAGCTGTGCTAGGAATATGCATAATGTAGACTTTAATTTTGTTCATACAGAACTGGTTGTGTAGGCTGGTTACACAGCCAACACATACCATTTGAAGAGTGGGTTTAGTAATGATTTGACAGTAGAGACAACGGGATAAGAAGCTTCAGCAGATTCAATCATAGCCTTTTTTAATAACTTTAGTTCAGGTTTTCAAAGCTGCATTTAATCTTTAGACTCACATTTTGTAGCAATTTTAACTGGAATTGGCCATCTAGCAGCTTGAGGTGGCTTTATAAATATTACCCACCAATTACTATTTTAGTTTATCAGCAGCTGGTGCTAAAATGTCCCAATTGTTATACTAGGCACTTCCCTGGAGTTGTTGGGTTAAAATTAAAATGGCCATACAAGAGAATAGAGGAAAAACAAATACTTTTCCATCTACATGAAGAAAGCAAAATTGAACATTTCTGGATTTTTTTTTAGTATTTTATACCTATTGGTAATCTTTTGCTGTACATACTATGATGAAAAAACAGGATGAGGTAAAATCCAAAAAATCCATTAAATATCCCAGCAGAAGGATTGATATTGGCTTTGAATTATTAAGAAATCCTTATTTAGGTAAAATCTTTAAATATTATAAAACCTAAAAAAAAAAAAACCTCCAACCAACCAACCAACCAAAATCCAAAACACCAAACCAAAAAAATCCCCAAACCTTTAAACTCACTCCTGTCTGGATGTTCCTTTTCCTCATGTTTGAAACTTTTCAATCAAATTTGAAAGAGGGTCTCTAAGACACTGATGCAAAGTTTCTACAAGACCCTAGCTCTCAAGGAACTCTTCTGCCACCCTGATACCTGCCAGAAGGATTGCACAGAAGGACTCAAGCAACCTTGGTTTATGGAGAGCACCGAAGACATCTTCCTGGCACAGGCAATTGAGGAACCAAAAGTACAGGTGCTACACTGGAGCTGGTACTTCTGAACAAGGAAGAATTTATGAGGAACTTGAATGTCAGAGGAAGCCTTGGCTGCAGTGAACATAAAATGGTGGAGTTCAGAATCCTAAGAGAAGAAGTCAGGCACAAAAGCAGGACCACAGCCTGACATTTCAGCCTTTTCAGAGGATATGGTCTCGGAATAGAATGGTCCAGGAGAGTTGGCTGATATTAGAGGACCATGTATATATGTCACACTGCTGCAACAGGAAAGAAAAGAACACTGTAGAGGCAACATGCCAGATTTTCATTTTGGCTTTTTGAACTAGCTCTCAGCTACTGTACTGCTAATTGTCTCCATAACATTCTGTGCCATTAAAGATTATCTGTAGTACTATGAAATAGGACTGACAATGAGTACAGCAGGCTAATCCAGCTTGAATTGCACTTAATCTTTGTTAGCAGATTAACAAATTATATTTCCCCGTTTCTTCTAGATTACACATAAATGTTTCTAGAGATTAAGAACTGGCATATATTAGAGTCCAATACCAAAAGCTTTATTGGTTATGATTTCAGTACTGGAAAAGCACTGCATTTGCAATTGACAGAATCTCTATGAAATAGGTGGAGACAAAAAAATTAGAAGTCACAGAACAAAATAAAGTTTTTTTCTGAATATATACAGTCTCTTTCATAGGGACCTCTCTTAATTCCCTTCTAGAATAATTCTTTAAAAACTTCTATGTATAGTTATGCAACTACTGGAGAAAAATCTTGTCCTTATATACATACAAAAAATAATGCTTACATACACATATATTTTATACAGGTATGTGATGCCAAATTGTCTCTGGTATAAATATAGAACAAGAAATAAAATGGAGGTAGCTGTGATAAAGGCCTCCAGGACTACCAGAGAAGTTTAAGTTTATAGCAAGTTAGTTTATGGCAAAAGTCTCACTCTTAGAAAGTTGATTTTTTTTAGGCACATTTTCTTGTTCACTGATAGTATAGACAAAGTTGTTGACTAATAATGTTAGAAAGCAATGTGATAGAATAGTAGAAAATGGAACTATTTAACATAATCAGAAATCTCAGTGACAACTCATTCATTAGGGATATATTTTCCCCTTGTTGAACATACATCAGCCTCATTGATATTAGTGGGAGTGATTAAAGCTTCTTCAAAACTGAAGATGACATTTAATAAGTGCACCAGTAATAGATATGTGTTCAGATAATCCAACTACTCATTTTTGGAAATCATTGTCTGGAAATTGTTTCAGCCTTGTTAAGTAGTCACATTTGCTATACATTGTGAATGAAGCTGTCCAGAACATATGAAGAGCTCCCTTTTATACAGCATTCCATTGTAGATGTATTACTTTCACGTATGTGTTGCTTTGGTTTATCTAATTAATTGCACATTTTGATTAAAAATAAAGCCCTTAATTTGAGAGAGGCACAGAAATTTTGAAGAATCACTAAGAGAATTTTCAGAAAAATCTCTATAAATCTACGTTTGTAGAATAAAAGTATTAAATCTTCCCAGGTATTCAATTCTGTATGGAATCCTGTCTAAACTCTGTATTTGGCTGTCTCTCTATAAAATTATCTACTTCCAGATGACTAAACCAACCAATGTGGTTTTAGAGCTCTTTTCCTTCATGTTCTGATATATTTACACTTCCGAAAATAATCTCATCAAAAGTCTGGGGACTCCTGATAAACAACAAACCAATCAGATCATTTTGGAGAAAGGTCTTTTGCTTCTTATGATCACCTTTTTCTACCTTTGTGGCCCCCAAGTGTACTTGCCGCCTCGTCTTCTCACCTAGCAAATGAGTATCAAATAGAAGTTCATATTATTCTTTACTTGTCAATTCATCTTTCATCACCTAGTAGAACTAGCACAGCATCATTTCTCACTGTACTGTAGCACTCAGACAAGGGGTAACCAATTATCTTGAGTAATTCTCCTGGCTGACACTTCTATTTATCTTTCCTCCCTTTTACTCTGTTTCTTGCATCTATCAATATGAAAACAGAACAACACACATCTCTGCCCTACATGGAGTACTCCTACGCCTTCTGCCAAAACTAACCTGATGAGAGCCAGCAAGGGAAGGAAGGTGAGAGATGTCTTCACAGGATAATCTGGTCTGAGCTTCTAAAATGGACCTCAGGGACTTGGGTGCCCGGATCTCAAGTTCAGGGGTAACCAGAAATCTAGTTTCTCTGGGCTCCTTTGGGAATCTCAATCACATTTGCCAGCAGTACAGCAGGTTGTATTAAGGAATTGTAACAGGAAGATGGGGAAAGCAAGCCGGTAACAAGCCCTCTGGTTCTAATACTGCCCTTCAATGCCATATGCCCTGTAGTACTAAAGAAATTCCAGCACCTGGGTTAGAACGTTTTTTGGCTTAGACTGTGGAGCACACTTGCACATCTGTTGTTCTCCCTGTTTGCCATCACTGTTCAACATTTCTGCTTTCTGTGCTTGTCTGGGAAAAAACACCACTGAATTTTCTAAAGTTCTCCTGATTATTTCCAGTAAAATGTATTGTGACATACATTTGGATATGAATATTCAAAGTATTTGGATTTTGCAAAGCTCTAAGTATTCAATTTTTTTTTTTTTTGGTGGTAAAGCAGAACATAGTGTAGAGTTCAAGAAATAACAACTGTCAGATTTGTTTTAAGAAACACAATCACAAGCATAAAAGAATTCTTTGTGTTCATGAAAATATTTCATAGAAAAGAAAAAATGCACTTTCTATGAATGAACATGTTCACAAGAACTTATCTGTACATAGAAATTAAATGAACCAGCTACCATCACCTGGACAAAGTTGTTACATTCTAATTCAAATATATTTTATTTTAATGGATTTTCATATGCTGCAAGGATTAAATAATAAGACTGTATCACATCTTGATGCCAGATGACTATTTAGAAACGAATATTGATATGAACCCCATGTCTGGTGCTAATTCAGTGAATCAATAACAATATGAATACAGTATAATTAATCATTTCCTGCTACAACTAGAAAATCTATAACAAATGTATTATACTCTGCATCCTTATTCTGAGAAGTGATGCATAAAATGGAATACATAACAGCTTAGTTTGGACCTTAATGGTCTAAAATCATGGAACATTTTTCCCCTCTAGTGTCTGGTAGTGGAAATGACAACGAGTTGAATGCATTTTTTAATTAAAAAAAACTGTATTTTTTTAAACCTATACCTCTTTTTTTCTTTTTTTTTAACATGAACACTAATGCATTATTTTGAAATTATTTTCTAATGAAGAATTAATATCAGACCCAACTCATACATATCCAAACTCATACTTATCCAAATTTTTACAAAAGTTTTATCGTTGATGTCAATGGGCTTTTAATACCTTCTTAAAATAAAACAAGTGGGGAAAAGATACATCTTCAGAAATTTCAGATTAGTTAAAGTCACGTCACTGTACTGAGTTAAAAGTAATTATAGCAGATGGGGATTGGAATTTGTATTGATAACGTGGATCTTTAACTTTTGGAAAAGCTGTGAAACTTCAAATGTATCAATAAAATCTTCACTACAAAGTAATATTTTCTGGCAATAGCCAGTATCTGTTAACTTGCAGTCAGAGCCTGATCTGCCCCATCCAAGCTTGCCTCTAAGCTTTATATATTTAATACTGTGAAGCCATAAATTGATCCTGCCACTTTCTAGAGCAGCGTAATTCAAGAAATCGAGAAAAGCAATTCAAGGCGGCTGCTACCTGTACCCATCACAGGCAAAGCAGGCACATGGTCTAGGGACTGAGAGTAGATGTTTTGCACATGGCCTTTACCTGTGTGTGGGGGTGCTTTGGAGAACAGACAGAACCATTAATTGCTACTTCCACTGCCACTACAGTGACCAGATTTTCTCACAGGCCTGAGAGTCCATTCTCTGAATGTACCCAGCAAGTGGTAAATATTATTAAATCAAACTAAACAATGAAATGTTTCTAATTTTCTGCACTGAATGTACATTCCTACAGAGTCAACAATCTATTGTACAATTATATTAAAATAAAGGTGTTTGTGTGTACATGGCACTTGGTTTTCTCAGCTCTCATTAGAGGAGTCTACATTTGTAAGTCTGTATTTTTTCTCAAGGCATTATTTTAGTGAAAGTTATCCCTTTGGGTGAAATTTAACTCAAATAACTAAATTCCTGTAACTTTTCCAAATTGGTTAGAAATGGCAGATTTTGAACATTGTTTCCCTTAGAGTTTGGGTTTTTGGAGTTGGGTTTGGACCTTTTTGTTCCTTTCTTTATTTCTGTGTTGGTTTATTGTTTTCATTTTACTAAAGATTTGCTAAGTGTGAAAGAGAGCAAGCTAACTCCGGCACAACTAGAGCAGGATTCCAGAGGCAAAAAATAAGAATGACAGCTTCAATTATTTTATTTTCTAATCAAGATTTTTTTTTAAAAAAAGAGGTAAAAAGAAGCAAGAAGTTGTGTCTTTCTTAGTCCCTCTGTCCCTGTTCCAACTTGCAGAGACACACATTAATTGTTTTGGCTTCTGATGTCTTCATAATGACGTTCCATACTGCTGTGTACTTATTAAGAAAAATGAAACTTCATGCCTTTCAATGAAACCTCTCACATCGCTCCTTTTCTGTTATAATTAATAGGCCTCTCTCTTCCTCTCAGTGATTCAGATACACTGTATGTTTTTAAGAATGAGTAGTTATCCCAGTAACCAAATTGGAACCCAGAAATAGTTACTAGGGGAATGGAGCAAAAAGCAACAAAATGTTTGATTAATGAGAAAATGAAGGCTCTCCGAAAATTCATAATAGTGCTCATTATTATCAGCCTTGTGTATGGCACTCTTATGAAGATCTGAGACTTTGTGAAAAAACTTAATGGGGAATTCTGTCTCAGCTGATCAGCTTTCTTGAGGCATTTCCATTGATTTTATAGATGACTCTGATACTGTACTCCTAACTGAGGTACTCTGATTGTTACTTTACAGCAAATTTGGTTGGTACTTTAATCTGTAGACATTTTGGTGTCTAGTTCTTTGACACAATACAGTATATCTCCTGTTCAGGAAATTGCCTAGGCATTTTTGGCCTAGAAAATATATATGGAAGAGAAAGAACTCCTGCATATGACAGAACATTTTATTTTGACACTCCTATCTATGAAGGCATAAAAGAAAAGGTGAAAAAAATGTTATAGGAATTTTATTTATAAACTTAAATACAATAATTAAGTCCATTATTGTATAAAGTATTTGGCACTCCAATATAAGAATGAAATCAGGTAGTTCATTTCAGTTAAAGAAGATGCTGGTCATCCTCATGGAAACATTCTTACAAAAGTAAGTCAGGCTTAACAAAAAATGAAGAAATTGCATTCCAAAAGAAGACAGTTTCAACTCCCTGTAGCAATCTCAGAAAAATATGCTTTAGGTAAATCAAGTAATTAATGTCTCTTATAGAACTTCCAAAATGAAAAGATACTGCAACTTATTATTTTTAGTGTACTTTATTGAAGATAAATTCTCTACAGGGAAAAAAAAGTTCTAAACAGATTGATGCAATAATATTGCGTGATTTTTGTTGCGCTATCTACCCACTGCCAGAATCATTGCTAACATAGTACTTTACTTTCAAAATCTCAAGAAGAAAAAAATCTTACCAAGTGTGGGTGAGATGTAAAAATCTGACGTTTGTTGAACCTTTGGCTAAATAGTGCCAAAGGATGTATAAGTCAAATATTTTGCCTAAAATGGCTCTTTAACAAAATTCCTCATAGTTTGCTGTAGATGAATTAACAAACAGTTGGTTGCAGAGGGAGTTCTCTGTAGATGGCATACTAATGAATTCTGACAGGCTGAATGGTGCAAAGATAATGGGCTGAGCTGTCCACTGACTGTAAAGCAGAAGATGATTAAGGTTAAGACTTCAGGAAAATACCCCCTAAAAAATTTATCAAAAGGAACAATTTGACTTAGGGGGTGAACTACAGGGGTCCAATTTCTCTACAATTTACATCTACACATCAGTGATTGATGTATTAGTCAAATTCAAGCATCTGAATTTTATACTGGTATCATGACTTGCTGCATAATTCATGATTGTTCTAATATTGCCATTCACTCTTCTTTTCCAAATATGAAGGGTCAGCCAACATTTACTTCATCATCTTAATACTGCCTTTGAAATAAATTCAGATTCAATTAGATATAGAGAGTTATTATTTCATAATTTGATGGAAAACTTTTTCAAAAGAGAATACCTGAAATTAGATTTCAGAAGATGAAAAAAGAATAAATAATATTGGAAATATCTACCAAGGAATTGTTACGCAGTTTTTCTTCCAGAACTGTCATTAAAATCATGGCTGATAAAACGAGGACTTTATGTAAGAAAGGTGGCAAGACATGTGAAAATGTTGGAAGGCTTTTTTCAAGCCTATACTCAGTAAAAACATACATAGTACTTGTTACTAGAAAAGAAAGAAAAGTTTTGCCTCTAGATATTAATTTAGTTACCTTATGCACAAAACAGATTAAATTGCCCAGAAATCATAACAGAAGAAACAGCATTTACCCCTTCCATCCTCAGCAGAATGAAAAGCTATCAAAAATATATTTTTCTCCCTGTTTTTATGTAATTTTTTTAGGTGTTGCCTGCAAAAAGTACACTGAATTGATCTAGACAGTGACTTGTGTATCATCCAAAATTGGGTCCTCTTATCATTACCCAAATATCAACAGACCAAGGTGCTTTTCTTGAACTTCTTTACAAAGAATAAATAAATTCTACAAGACCAAATCAGGAAAAAGGAAACAGAAACTGAAATTGAGTTTGGCAACATATCAAACTTACCAAGCTTTCATAATTAGGCTCAGAGAATTCTGAAAGAGTAATGGATCATTAACATCCGTGGGGTGCTGGAAACAACTTTCAGGGAAAAAAAAAAAAAAAAACCAGACTAAACTTCAGCATGAAGATAAAGATTGATTTCAACACACAAGTATGGAAACTTCCTTGTTAAGCCATACCTTGCTGCTTCCAAGCTATAGAAACAAAAACCTTATTTTTTTAATTAAAAACAAATAATATTATGTTTGTTTTTTTTAAATTATAATCTATCTTGAAGAAAAAAGAAAACAAAAACCAACTAACATAATATAAAATTAAAGATTTTGCCTTCAAAAACTTTAAACATTTCAACACATTTGATGTGATGACATTTTTTGTCATCAACCTCAAGAAGATGATTCACAGGACCCAAAGTAGATTTCTAACTGATCAAAATATTTTGAGAATTTTCTTCATAAAGTCTTGGGTGAAGGATAAAGGGCAATTGAATATTTCTCATATTATGTTATTGGAAAAATTATTATGTATTTTTAGTCTTTGTATGCCTCACAGACATATGACAAAGATAGGCTCCTCATAAATTGATGGTGATACTTTTGAGTTCTCTCATCAATTTCACATGTCATTAGAAGCAGAAAGAAAAACAACTCAGAAGAGAGTAAGTAGTTCCTGCATGCATAGGTGTAAGCTCAGGTTTTACTCCATAACCTTACCCAGCACAGAATTGAGCAGGAAGATTCTGAGATCCAGGAATGAATTGACCAAGGAGATCCTTTTTCAGGGTCATGTTAGAGCTGATCCTATGTTAGGCAGGATAAGAGGCAGATTGACTCCTTGACATTTTTATAACAGCTGTTTTCTCTCATCCCTATAGAATTTGACATCTCCAGTATTTTGGGAGCTATTAATGCTGCTTTCTAAATTCCCCAAAGACTAAATGGTTGAAGAGACACAGAGTGTAACAAATCAAAACTTCCAACTACAAACAGACTTTTACAAAATTTCCAACTACAAATATATATATTTATATATTCATTCTAAGTACCCAAACATTTTAAATTTTCTTCTTAAGGTCATGTTTACACACGGCACTCAGAATTCAAAAGCCATTGTAATGTCATAGATCATTTTTCAGACACTGCTATCTGCCAGGCAGAAATCAGTCAGCAATCACTGTGGCTATATCTATTTCAAAACTGTTGAAAATACTGCAGTGGGACATTTTTCCATTGTGGATAACTACAATGCAGATGGAGTCTAAAGAGACTTTCTGCTTCATGCAGTAGTTAATGATATTATTCACAAAGCATATATATCAGGCAGATTTGGCTTGACAGTCCATGAGGTAGCAACCTCATCTCATTTCTAAACAGAAATGATGTTCCCTTATGACAGTCACGCTCTTCGAAATTTTGGGAGAAAAAAAAAATAAAAAACTGCAAAAAGTGCCATTTAGCTTAAAAGATGTGATTAGGGGAAGGAATCACTGACACAAAATAGTCAACTTGTTTCCTTGCTGGAAATGGTCAAATTTGTCATTTTCAAACCATCCATTTACCTTTAGAAACCTGAAAAACCCTGTCTGCTTCCTAACATTCATAAGAGCTTTCATATGAAAAATATTGGATGATGGGGTAAAATGTAGAACCACCTGGGAATTAACTTGAAAACAACAAAAAACACATACACCCCAGAAAATTTTGCTGAAATTTCTTTCTGAACTTTGGACTGCAATTAATGTGCACAGCTTTGGCCTTTCAGTACTCAAAAAACAGCATCACAAACTTTATTTTGATGAAAAGCAGCTGCCTTTATTAATATGACTTTTGTGACAATTCAAGCAGCTAAGGAAAAGCCAAAGGGGAATGCAGTGTGTTGGAATAAATTTTGATTTTAGATAAATCCATGTATTTGAGTGACTGGAGCATGGGCATAGGAGGCACGTAGATAAAGTGACATAAGAAATTTTGCTGTTACTCTTGCTAGAAAACATATCTTAGGAGCTTCATTTTGAATATTTTGTTTACCAGAAGAAGAGTCGAGTCATTTGAGCAGAAAGTGCCTTGAGTATCTGGATAGAAAACAAAATACTTTTGCTTCTTCTTCTCAAGAATAACTGGCACTGAAGCTATTTTTCCCCCTAGATGTTTAATACATCAGTCATGATCTGCTTTTGTGGAGGTGTTGCAATAAGATGAAGACAAAACTATCTGAAGTAACTGAAGTATTCCTGGGACTTGTTGCAAATTTAGTGTCAGCACTCTGTTTACATTTCAATCTTAAATTCAGTTTAGACAAGAAAGAAATAAAAAGAAAAACAAAACAAAACAAAAAAAATCTTCATAATGGCTTTCAGTACCAGACACTTCAGTAGTGACATGCATAGCTAAGCACTGCAAAAGCGATTCAACATATGTTAGCTTCAGGGATAAGCACTGTTTGACTGGGGCATTCAATATCCTTAAGATGTTTATGTGTTTAAATGGAACTTCCCTGAAAAAAAGCCAAACCATAATAACCCATTGGTGACCACCTTTTGTCCTCTTCATTTGTACAAAAATGGTCATGTGGAAAAAAAAAAAAAAAAAGGAGATTCAAGTGAGTTCTCTGTGAGGTGACTATATTTAAAAGACAGCAGGAACTGAATTTCTAAAAAAGTCCTTACAGCAAGCTGTAAAGCCTTGCCTACCTATCCAGGTTTTTCTGAAGAGTACAGAATGAACTATTTCCCAGTCAGTAGCTCCCAAAACAACAAAAAGTCTTTTATCTCAAGGAGAGAAAGAGAAAATCGCTAATACTTACAGATCTTCACAAATCTATGCTTGCCCATAACAGTATGCACACTGTACATTCTTCATCAGGAAAATTTTATCCCAGTAATGCTCCTGTGAGCCCAACCTTGCTGCTGTTTCCTCTGCTCCAAAGTTGGGGTAGAGAAGCTGGTACTTGCTTTCCACCTCTCAGTTTTTCTGAACTGCAGTCTCGGTGTGTCAACACCTTTGACTTGGGGAGAAGTACTTGGGGGTCTTGGTTGACACAAAGCTCACCGTGACCCAGCAATGTGCACTCATGGCCCAGAAAGCCACTCATGTCCTGGGCTTGTGCATCCACAGCAGCACGGCCAACAGGGATGGGAGGGGGTTCTGTCCCTCTGCTCTGCTCAGACCTCACCTGGAATGCTGCATCCAGCTCTGGGGTCCCCAACATAAGGATAATGTAGAGCTGCTGGAGCAGCTAAAGGTCCAAAGGAGAGCCACAAAGCTGATCAGAGAACTGGAACAGCTCTCCTGGGCAGTCAGACTGAAAGAGTTGGAGATGTTCAGCCTGGAGAAGGGTCTGATGAGACCTTAGAGCAGCCTTCCAGTACTAAAGCTGAGGGGACTAACAGGAGTTAAGGATGGGTTTAATTTAAAGCAGGTTAAGGAGAAAACTACCAAACTCTGGTGGCACAGACACCCTACTTTCACACAACAAAACTTAGGCAATATAACAGCTATTAAAATCCACTGTGAGAATCTCAGTTCAAGATAAAAAGTCCACACAGATGAATTCAAGGGAGCAGATGGCTCTGGATTTTCATACAATAGATGAAATATGACACTAAGTTGAAAAGAACAGTTTGAGATACTCAGTCCATCTGAAATTAGGTTTGAAGATAAATATATCAGTAGGTGTATTCTAACATACAGAGAGGGCAGAAAATGTGCAGCCAAAGCTATGCAGATGTTAATTAGAAATGAAATTATTGTAAGATAATTGCTCTGAGCAATGCAAAAGCTATTATATAATAAGGATATATTTCCCTTAGTATATGATATACACAGTACATGAACACCAAACAGCCTTTTAATCTGCCACGTCTTGCCCAACTGGGGACACATCTGGAATGAATAATTAGCAGAGAATTATGGAATACTGCTTTGATCAAACTTCAAATAATAAACAATTGCACAAACAGAGATCATAATGGCTTAATTGTAACCATTTTAAGAAGGAACTCTTTTTTTGGTGCTTTTGCAATGTTTACTACATAGAAGCTCAATCCATGATGAGCAGCATAGATAAAAGCATTAAATTGGTAATATTATTCCTATTGGTATGTAATTTAATTTCTGTTGCCATAAACATAAGTCTATTTCATGTTTTTGCTCTGGTTTAAAAAACACTTTTTTCAAATTGGTAGATAAGGCTTGTGGAAATGAAAACAAGACTCTTTCCATATTTGTGCTTTCCCCTTAAACTGGTCATGAGAGTTTCTATTTTTAATCACTGCTCTACAAACAGAGGGCCCACTGCAATGCTTTTTAGAAAATTTCTGCTTACAATTTACAGCTGTGCTAAAAAAAAGTCTTTGAGCCATGCTAGTGGCTTGATTTGTGGTTTACTCTGTGACCTCAGCTCTGCTACTTATTTTCTTCAGGGACAAGATTTTTCAGGAGTCTTCTCTGATTACCTTAGCTTTCATGAGAGAGAACATTTGGCTGCTAGTGCCAGATTAATGTTTTCATGTAAAAAGCTTGTTAATTCTCTGATACTAACACTTGTAAGTCAAAGTCACTCATTAGCCCTCAAAATTAACATCAATGTATAAACATCAATGTTCATACAGAAACTTTGTTTAAACGGAAACTCTCTAGAAAAGTTCTTAAGTCTACAATTTAAGTGGCAAAGACCATAGCTATAGTAGGAAACAGTATTAGCTTTCCTTGTAGTGATTTTAAAGCTATGCCAAGCCTATATTTTATGACTACTTTATGGCTGTCAGTAGAATTTTCACACATGCATTGTCACCATTGACTGGTATTTCACCTTGTTTACAAGAACATAAACAATTTTATTAGAAGTTTAAAAATTTACAAGCTAAAGGAGACCTGTAAAATTTACTATAAATCTATTCGCACATGTCCTGCAGTCTTCTGAATGTGATCATCAGTAACTTTGATGGGAGCAATCTAGCAAGGAGAAATATGCAACTCAAGCCCATCTACTGCTTATGGCAGAGTACAGTATCTCCTACTGTGAAGTTTCTGATTTCAATAATATGGAAAACTATGGAAGTGTGGTGGAAGAGATGAAACTCCACCTGGCAAAATGAGTACCACAAGCTTTAGCTACTAATGCAAAAAGTGATAGAAAATATATTCTGTAACATATTACACATTACTAGAAATGTCTCTTGAGAGAAAATGTCTACAAGGTCTATTTTCATTGAAGATAGGCAATATGAGGCAGAAAAGTAAATTAAACAGCATGGCTAAAAGGGCTGACATAAAGCTAAAAGAATGTGAACCACCTATGGAACTTGTATCACTAGTGAATGATTTTCATGATGTACCTAGATCAAAGAGATAAATGGCCATAGGAGATTTAAATGGTATTATATGAAAATGCTGGCAAATTAAAATATTTTAGAGGGAGGTCACAGTATCCAATACCTGTAATCCAGTAACAAATGTTTAGTTACAGCTGTACAGAAAAGACTACGTTGGAGTTGAACCAAGGATCAGCTGAATCAGTCTCATGAAATCCCCTAGATTTGCCATCTAACTGATGTCTCTCAAAATGATACATTTTGGAATAATAGAAGAAAAAAATAAAGCAAACATCCCCTAATGTTTATCTTCATTCTATCACCTCATTCAAAAACAGCTGTGCAAGTTAAGTAAGAAATTGTGTCAGTACATGATCATGAAAAAACATCTAATTCCACAGATAATTTCATTTTTGAATGTGTATTGGAAATACTCATCACAATCTGCCATACTCAGAACAGGTGACCTACCCTAAACAGAAATTCACAAATCTCTGTCTCGTCTCTAAAGTGCTACTGAATAAATAGCATTGGGATTCTGAGAAACTTAGTATCCTTCACAGTATTTAGAGGTTCTCTCAAGTTTTCTAAAGTGACTGAGGACAACATACTGGATTATTATGGATACTCACAGAGAGAAAAGGTCTCACACAGGTAAGACAATCTGCCACTGTGCTTTAAGATGTGAAAGGATACAAAAAGCCCAGGGTGAGATGACGTTAGTGGAAGCAACAGTCCAGAATCAGGATAACTCAATATTCTCAAAAAGTTTTACAGTGCCACTGAAGTGGAAAAACTTCCTTTTTTCTATGCCTAAATATGCTAAACAAGGTGTGGTCAGAACATGCACCCATCACTCAATCTCATTATGCAGCACTTGAAATTCTTTGAGAGGCTGTGGGCATTCCTGAGTATTGTCTATTTGTCATGATTCATATGGTTCTTTAATACATATATACAAGTTTTAGGAAAATGGACTTTGGCCAATAGATTCACAAATACACCTAGAAATGGAAGAGCCATATAATCAGAGTGAATTTGTCATGAGAAAGGTTAACAGCTCAGCCCTAAGGCACCCTCCCAACTACAATTTGTATTGATCTAGTAGATCCCAACACAGCTATTAAGAAATAAGAGTCTATACACATAACTTAAGCAATGTTCAAGATCAGATTATCAAATAGGTTTGATATTGATATAAACAGCAAACAAATGAACTGTTCTGAAAAAAGAAAATGGATACTTACAAAAAAAAAATATGCATGCTAGATACACAGTATAATCTTTTTTATTCTTTTTGGGGATAAAATCAACAGTGAATTAGTGCAACACTGACAAAAGAACCAAGCGACTAATTCAGGGATACTCGAGGCATCCATGCAATAGAAATTATACAAATTCAGAGAGAATATGAGGAGAAACTGAAGAAAGCAAGTGACAGAAAGTAGAAAGATGGATCAGATAAAATTGGGGATGTAGTAAAAGAAATTAAATGCATTAACTATATGTTCATTCTATGAAAAACCAAGTCAGAAGAAAAGCTGCAGTTATAGTCTGGTACAAAGCTTCTTTATAGAACAGAGGTGCTGTGGAAGATAATAATTCCTGCAGTTATTTAGGAAAAAGAAACTTTGCCTGTCATACTGGGACAAAAGACTGTTCCAGAATGAAGCTGAGAAATGTTCCTGAGAACATAAAGTATTGGAACAAGTAGATTGAGTAGCAGAACTATAATGCTACATACAAGCCACTATCACCCAAATAGTGAAGACCAAAAATGGCTTAGAAACTGTGATTTTACAATATTACAACAGTAGATGTAACAGGAGACAGACAGTTGTAAAATAAGGAAATTCATTCTCAGCTGATTACTAAGATATAACAGCATTGCACATGCCTCAAAAAATGTCAACATATAAACACTATGGGTCAAATAAAACAGACTGATGTCAATTCCAGACAGTATTTCATTTTCTTGGAAAATGTTTCCCAAGCTATGCAGAGCATTACATCAGTTGGAAAAAAAAAAGTGATCATAAACTCATAGTCCTGTTTCAGTTTATATAGAAAGGAATTAGGAGATCATCCTAGTCCTTTTTCTTCTTCAACTACATAATTAACTCTGCCTACAACTTTCTTATACATAATTGCCTGTTAATCTTAAATCAGATCATGATCCAATTCTTGTTCTGGGCCAATTTTTTACACTGTTCAAGTCTAATTGAAAAAGTATAACAGACTCTGACAGAACTTTAGAGGCTCTGAAAACTAAGGATCTGTAAGAATCTTTGGCGTTGGTGGCATCTTCAGTTCCAGAGCCAAAGACATATTTCATTACATACTTCTGCCACTTTTTTTTGTGTCAATGGTTTGCACAGTGCATACACTACTACTGCTTGAAGGGCTTTCTAGTTGTTATCAGGGAAATCAGTTTAGACCCAAGCAATAGTTAACTGTATCAGTAAAAGTCAATACTGACATAAAAACATGCAGTGATTTTTTTTTTCTGGATTCCCAAAACTAGGAAATGGGAATTTCAGGTTCAAAATTATTCTACCATTTGCTTTAATTCACTGAGATTAATTTCAAAATTCCTATTAATTCCTTTCTCCATAGGCCCTCCTCTCTGAACAGTGCCAGTGCACCATAGAATTTTGAAGGCAATGTTGATTCACTAAAATAAGCCATCTGTCTGGACAATTAACAAAGCATTAGGTACTGGTTTAAACAGCTTAACTCCAAGCAGACTATATTGTCCAGTGGCCACAATCCAAACAAAAAGTTCAACAGCAAGAATCAACGAACACTTGTTTGTAAATCCTAAATGCTACATTTCAGATTGTTCAATTATTTTTCCCCAATTTAGTAAAAATATTTCTATGTTTTGAAATTGTTTTGACTGAAGTTGCATTGTTGCTGTACTTTTTTCCAGATGTTACTAGTAGCAGTCATTAACTGGAATGCTGTCAAGCCTATCTGTACATGTAGAAAAGACTTTACAGCTGAATATTCCTGGTGTTTAACAATGATTTGTAAAGTGAAGACATTTGATGTACATGCAGAGCATATGAAGTGATAAAGTGTAATTTTTAAAGTCATTGTTTCCTAAACATAGTTACAGTTTAAAATGAAACAGGGTTTGATATAGAAAACATGTGTAGAAAAAAATTGTCTAGGGACTGCAAAAAGCAATAGAAGACAATGGATTTTTATTTTCTACAGTGTTAGCCTGAAAATCATGCCATAAAGCAAAATCAATGAGAGGATCAAATGAAATATAATGAATTATAAGCTTTGGCTGGGAATATGGGAAAAACATTCATGACAGATAGAAGGAGAAAAAGGACAGTCCTAAAGCAAAAATCTCAGGGAGAACAAGAACAACAGGTCACACGCAAGTGCTCAGAAATTTAGTATTCAACATATGGACAGAGATTGAAAGATAAAGGTCACATCTGAACTCTGAGTATGGATATGGAGTCAATGAAGTCTACAGAGGACTGGGGAGATGGTTCTGGAAGACAGTAAGGAAAAGGGCAACTGATGCCCTTTCATTAGAGCTCCAATAGAAGTTTTCAAGTCTGCTCCTCTGAAGAAGCAAAAATAACAGCATTGGAGAGACTGTTGCCATTTATTGTTGAAGAGCTGTAAAAACAACCTAAAGCTGCTTAACACTCCAGAGAAAAAGAGGGCAAGAAAAAAAGATAAAATTAACTATGCCTACTTGTATGTATTATATAGACCTTCAGGGCATGCTGGATAACATGTTTTATTTTACTTATGAGCAACAAAATGTTTCACTATCCCTGTCAGATAATTAACAGGTACAAGAACTGAATCAAATGCATTCCCTTAACAGTGCAATCTAAGATGATCAGAAATGTGGTAAAAGCAAGATGTTGTGAACAAAAGAGGCTTCTGGAGGCTTCCTTCTGGAAAGCCTCTTTGTAACAAGGTTTATGATGGCATCTAGTTCCATGCACATCCATTTCACAGATGGTGCAGAGGCATCCTTGAGCAGATATACTGCTCTGCATGGTGGCTAAGAATTCCAAGTTGGAGCTAAAAACTAAGTTGAATAATTAAGTTCAGGGCAAATAAGTCAGGGTACTTAATGATATCAATACTTATCAATTATACTTATTAAATGACAGTAACAGCACAAAACTCATCTTGAAATATTCTGGTCTCTGAAGCATCCTATTTCTTTTCCAGAAGCAAGAGAAACTAAAGCAAGCAAGAAAGAACAGCACCCTTTTGAGGCTGCTAGCTGAATGACACCCTGAAATCACCTCGAGTGAATCAAAGTTTGCAGTGAGACCCTTTCTGCTCACCAAGAGCACTGGAATTGCTGCAGCTGTAGTCACTGGGTGCGGGATGGGGCTTTTAATCCTGAGAGTGGTCTATGCTAAGACAGAGAGACTCCAGCCCCAAGCAGTCATACAGGTACACATGATTCTAACAACTCAAAAATCACATCTTTGAGAGGAAGGTTGGGTTTAGGATTACAGACTAATGAGTCCCCTACTATAGCTGACATAGTAATATAATTTTTCCATTTACACTGCATTCCTAATTTGTCATCTCATGACATATTTTTCTTACCTCAGTATAGGCTCAGAGCTTCTGAATATAGAACACACAAAACAATTTTACTTTACAGATGGTCATTAGACAGTCATTTATTTTCAGTGTGCTAAAAAAGTCAACATTTTGTGTTCCTATAAAAAGAATTTGACCACATACTGCATTTGCACTTATCAAATGAATATGTAGAAACATTCCAACAAAATAAATCCTTAAAATAATGCTGGTAAATATGTCTTCAGAATAGGTATTAGCTTAAATAAAACTGGAGCACCTTGCAATGTCACTACTGAAAATTTCACTTACTTCATTGGAACACCTGTACAAGAGACCAAAAAACAACACAAGCAAATTCATGATTTGGAGATTTATTTGCAAGACAAGCAAGTTTCTTGGTTTTGAGTAAAGTAAGCACACATTCTGTCCAGTCACCAAGACCAATGATCAGCAATTCAAAAGACAGAAACAGGTGAAATCTCTGTGAAATTTGAATTTGATTAAGAAAGTTTTCAGAGTAAATATGAGGACAGGAGATAATACAAATATCTAAATATATGCAAAATATCTTCGAAATCATTTCACTGCTTTGGTGATAGTTATGTCTGCACTAGAAAGATGTGCTCAGGCAGCTTTACCCCAGGAAGCATTCTGGCAGCAAAGTCCTGCCACTGCATAGCTTGAGAAAAAGAAAACAAAAACACCCACTAGCAATGAAAAAAGCTTGCAATGAAAAGATGCATCACTCTTGTGACAGATGGGATATCCCAGCACAAACCAATAACAAGCAGATTGCAAATTCTACGCCCACTAGGTTACTTAAACTTATCTTGTACACCTCATTTTTTTTCCATTCATACTTCTGCATGTCCACGTTTCTAAGATTCAGCCACATCTTTAGGTCACGTTGCAGAGAACAATAGCTGGAAGCAGTATTAACAAGGTACAAGTGCAAGCTTGGCACAACTGTATAATCTCCCCTAGATTGTCACAAATTATGCATTAGAAATTCTTCTCAGGAATAATTACAAAAGCAGCACTTTGTTTAAAATGATAGTATTGCTAATGCCCCAAGGAATAGGGCAGCACCTCAGAATTCTATTTTTACAGAGTGTACAAATACCAGTTTTGACAGAATGTGTAAAGGAGACCATGAGGGAGAGACCCAAGTCAATAACAACTCTAAAATAAGAGCCTTTTAGAAAAAACCTGACATCTATACTCAGTGGAAAAATGAAGGGGAAAAAAACAAAGGAAAACAGAACAAAAAAAAATCAGGAGAAAACAATTTAGGAAGACTAGGGCAAAGTTGTTCTTCAATACAGGAGCAGTCATCTTCATGCCATCTTCAGCATAATACCCAATGGGTATGGATCATCCAAAGGAAAAAGTGCCAATGTCTGATGAGCAGAAGCACAATAAATTCATAGGAACATGCAGAAGTAATTGAACAAAAATGGGTATGTTAGGTAAATACAAAATATTTTTGGAGATTGCCTACAAAGGAAACAAGTATTATGCCACAGAAATTTAGAAAATCAAGGCAGTTCCCCATCAACCAATACAATGTTTGTAGTTGAGAATATTATCAGGCACTGCAATAGTGGGATGCACTGGATGGGCAAGAGAAAAAGGAATCAGAAGAGCTGCAAAAAACCAACAGTATGTACACAAATTTGTAAGTGAAAATACAAAAAGCCAAATTATTTGCCAAAAAATTCTTCAAAAACCTTTGCTGCAAGAGTAAGAAAATCTGACTGCATTTTGAGCTTGATATTAGATACATATGCTAAGACACAAATTACTGTCTTCCCCATACTTACCAGTACACAGAGAAGATGAAAAGCTCTTCTACTGAGCTTGATGAGGATTACTTTGTTAACTCTGTAGTCCTGAAAGTTTGCATCCAGAACAGTTAGAATGAGCTTGGCCAATGAAGATTATGCGCACATGACACTCATCAATACAAAAATTCCTGTGGTAGCTGTCTCAGTAACCATGAACTACAAAAACACTGAAATTCTTCTGATTTATCCTAAGAACTAAAGCCAGCACCTGTGTCTAGGTAGAGGAAAGGCTTACTGTCCTCCCTCCCCTCAGGAATGCTGAATATTGTCCTCCTGTGTATGAAACTGTAATTTCTGGAGTGTGTATATCCACAAGCAATACACAAAAGTATGAGTTACAATGTGCCAGTAGATGTTGGAGTAGGGAAAAAAAAAACAACATTAAATGAAAAGCTCCCCTCTGCAAAAACCACCAAATTAGGAGATATTTCTGGATGTACCTGTATCTGTAAATTCATGAACCCAAACTACACAGAATTAAGATTTTGATTTGAATAACTTCTGCAACACAGTAAAAACCAGCAGTATTTACATATGCTTTAATATAAATGTGGTTCTGTACATACCCAAGACAAGACACAGCCAATGCTATGAAAATCCTTAGCGACGAGTGTTGGAATGTGTTACCTCATCAGGAACGGAGAATAAGATGGGTTTATAAGCACTGCAGAGATTCTCAACAGTACAGTTCTTCAGACAAGGGGGGAAAACAAACAAACAAACAAAACAACAAAAGAGAACTGAAAAATTAGTGGTCACAGACAGCCAGACTGAGAAATTTCCAAAGGAATATTATACATATATATAATGATGTAATTCACAACAGAACCACTCATCTGCACAGTGGGGCTACAGCAGCAAAACCCCAATTTATTCTGATTAATGAACATAATAAAGAATAATGAGTTCCTAGAAAGTAGAAGAGGATAAATATATCAAGAGTATACTTGTGTGATCTGACCAGTCAATGCTAGTACAAGGACAACCAGTCCTTGACCTAAGTGACAATTCCAGTTTGTAACTCTACAAAGGACACTGCTGCAGTAGTAATCATGGGTGGTCTCTTGTATTTTCTTTATTCCCAAGTGTATTCTTGAATAATCAATTTTCAGACTTAATAGCTTGCATACCTACTATACATGAAATTGTAAGTAGCTTCCTATAATGCACTCACACCAGGAAATATAGGTCAGGCACTTACGGCCCTTACCTATATTCAACTTTATTACAACACTATCGGTGAACCAATAAAAATCCTATTCCAATCCAGAGTTATGGGAGATCTCTCAGCTTACCACACTTTGGGTTTAAGGCTTTGAGCAGTATAGCAGCCTTCTTACTCACTGGCAAGTATTGCAGACATAAAACGTGAAGCAAGACAGGCACTGACCTTGGTAAGAGATTTGCTATTGATTTCAGTAAAACCAGGATTTCACTTTTAGGTAAGTTATTTCCAGAGATCAGGCATACTCCTGGAGGTGGTACTCTCTTGTAAAGGGGAAAGGTTATTTTGTGAAAGACTAACAGAATTTGATATCAACCTTTCTTTGACTAGCAAAGTCAAGAGGTGATACTTTTATTCTCATTACAGGAGTAGCAATGCTATGTAATATTGGTACAACAGCAAAAGCATATAAACTGAGAGAAAATACATTTAGACAAATGAGAATTTAGGCATTATGAGAATCACAGAATGGGTTGGAAGCAACCTTAAAGATCATCTAGTTCCACCCCCCTGCTATGGGTGGGGACACTTTACACTACACCAGGTTGCTCAAAGCATCATCCAGCCTGGCTTTGAACACTTCAAGGAATGCAGCATCTACAACCTCACTGAGCCACTTTCCAATGTATCAACACTCTTCTTCAGCTGGGGATTTCAAAAGGATTTCCATGAACTCCTACAACACCTGAAAGTTGTATTTGATGATCAAAAAGGTCCCATTGAACCCTGTGTTCTAAGTGAGAGCTAATTCAGTGACAGAGATTCAGGGAAGGTTCAGAGATGTAATATGGAATAATGGGAATGTGCGGAAGAACCTAGGTTTTAAGAAATAAAATTATGTGAACCTGCATGTTCGTTGCAGCACACTACAATGCCAAAATTACAGAAGGCAACCCTCAGCATTACACTGTCAGAGATAATATGGAGACATATTACTGTAATTAAGACAGGGCATATTAATGTAAAATAGATAAACTTCTTTATTTAAAGACCATTAATTCTTCTTCCAAAATGAAACAAAAATGCAACTGAAGTGATTAATTTGCATTTATGCAACCTTTGATTCTTCATAATATGCAACTCCCATATTTTCAAAGTATTCCTTACAAAAAATGTCAAGCCCTAGCTGTACTGGACTATTTCACCTGAGAAAATGAAAATACTTTTGTCTCCCAAATACAGACATGGAGATGAACGTGCCCTTAAAAATCAAGGTAGACTAAGGAATCAAAAAATGCTCATCAATCATTCTGGAAAAAAGAAACATAAAATGAAACCTGTAGTCACTACTGGGAAAAAGAATATTCATATTTTTCTCCCAGAATGCAAAGATTTGGTGAAACTTCTGCATGGTGTGATTTGATATCAATTTTCAAAGCTGATCCCTGTACTCATACCCATCCACCACTTTGCATCATCTCCACAGAGCTGGCCATGTTGTCTAGCCAAGTAACAAAGTTCTGGCAGCTGCACCATAACCTCAATAGGATTATACTTGGTACAGCTGAAACAGAAGAAATCACATTGACCTCAAAACCAGGCATGGAACTGACCTCTGTCAGCACAGGGGCAAACTACCTCTGTTGGTAACCTCTCCCTGAAGATAAATCAGTTTTGCTAACCTTCCATCTGCAGCCAAAAACAAGCCCCAAACAAACAAACAACCAACCCCATGGTAATATCATATAAATAGACCTTATATTTCAGCACCAGATGTAGAATATCATGTACACATCAGGTTGAATGGGGTTTCTGTAGACCTAAATTAAAAAAGTACATATCCAGTTCAACTTACACAACAAAGGTAGCTGAACAGTCAGTTTAAAGGTGTTAACTGAAAAAAATAATTAATCTGAAACCCTTCCAGCTGCTTAGTCTGTGTTTGCCTAGAGAATTTTAGTGCTTGATCACACATAGAAGTGTTTAAAATCAACTGCTTCTATCTTCTCTCATTTTAGAGAACAGGGGCTCTTAGGAGAGGGTAGAGAGTCCAAATGAAGCATTGAAGGACTTTTTTGGAATTCTAGCAATGGAAAAGATGAATCCTCCACCACCAAGAAAACCCAACCCACCACCCAGCCCAAAACCCAAACAACCAAATTTAAGTCCCCAACTAAAGCACAGATTATTTATATATATATATATATATATATATATACTCTGATATAATCAAGACCTGAATTTTTAAGGCCAGTAGTCTAATAGCTGGTCTTCAAAAAAGCACATCCATCTATACAACCTGGCACTGTATTAGGAAATTTATAAAATTAATAGAATAAGCTGAAAATTTTTATTTCAAGAAGTCTGCCTCCTCATTAAAAAAAAAAAAAAAAAAAGTATAGAACATGAAACTTTTTACACATACTGGTCAGTTATTACCACAAAGCTACTTAGAAGCTATAGAAGTCACTATCTAAATGCTGTAAATACCTTTGCTGATTACTTTCAGTTGCTGCTCGGGAAAAAAAAAAAAAGAAAATATTAAGAAACTTGCAGCATGCTTGTCATCCATTTAAGTGATGTTCATTTGCATATTTTATCCATTCTTAAAAAACAAAGTAAGAAGTTACAGTTTTTTCTATCATTTAAGGCAGAAACCTTGTTACCCCACCAGTGACTTCAGGAGGGCTACATTTGGAAAGAACTCTGGATTTGTTTAGTAGCAGCATTTGTATTATAGTCCCAAGCATTACTTAACTATGCATATTAGATGTAATAAACATGTTTACATGTTCATTCAGTAAGCAAACATTTTTTGCTTTGTTAACAATTTGTGTTCTGTTATCCTGAGGAATTCTTAGTAACACCTGTCCTCCTAAAACAGAGGTCTGTAATTGTTTCTCAGGAGTGGAAATGTGGTGTTTAAGGCAGCTCAGAGATGTGACTAGAAGAAAAACTGCCAACAGAGCAAGGGGGACATGTCCTTACTGACCTTGCAAAACTAAACTCTGATGCATAGCATTGAATTGACCCTGCAAAGTTTTTACTGCCCTAGGAAAGCAAGCCTCAGCAGGGAAACAGAATGGACGCTGCCACCCCAGCACTGGATGCCTACTCTCGGCAGCATTTTCTGTCACTAACCTAGACTTGCTGACGATGTCTGACTGCTGGAAAGACATGAAGTATCTATGTTATGAAAGAAAAGTAGATGGCATGAAAAGAAGTAAGAAAGAGATAAGAGCAGAAGCAAATCGGATATTGCTAATGACAAAAGCAAAAATGAAAAAAAGACTTTATGAGAAAGGGGAAAACCCCTAAAAAAATGACCTAAAAGAGACAGCAAATAGTAGAGCATATGAGTATCACTGTCCACTGGCAGCAGCTAACTAAAAAAAGCAATGTCTCTAATAACTTTAAAATGCAGAATCTTGCAAAAAGAATAAATAGCTGAGCTTGACAGACCCATTAGTAAGATAAATTATTAATTATTTGAAATACTCACCTCTTTTGGGTCACTAACAGCACAGCATCATTTAAACAAGTCTTTGAATCAAACCTTTGATTCAGTAAATTATCAATCAAAACCAGTCTGAGGAACAACTTTATTGAAACTGTATTTTTATGCTCAGTTCTGTTCAACAATTGGCAAAATTCAGCATCTCCTCTAGATATTTTCCCTTCTCCCAAACAGCTTAC
The DNA here is from genome assembly GCF_030490865.1 of Poecile atricapillus. Lineage (NCBI taxonomy): Eukaryota > Metazoa > Chordata > Aves > Passeriformes > Paridae > Poecile > Poecile atricapillus. The sequence continues at coordinate 45,535,853 of NC_081252.1, forward strand.
CATTTAATACTGGAAGTTATTAATTTCTGAAATAATGTTCATTGCCATCAACATCTCAGTTTTTATCAGAGCCCTGAATTTGTGCTATAACTTGATCTTCTAAGTTCTCTTCCTTGAGTAAAGTCTTTGTCGGACTACCCATAGTCTCTCAGGGCACAAAATGAAGTCCACGGTTCACCTGTGACAAAAAGAATGATTTCATTAGTCTCAGTTCATAAGAGGAGTTTCATTTATTAGATAAAACAATCTTTACTAGAGCATTTAATATTATAATTATAAAACTAAAAAACAAAACATCATCAAGAACAGTATTTTTCTGAAAAGGCTGATGATATCTCCAATCTGGATATCAAAAGACAGCTCCATCCTTATTTTAAAATTTTTATTCTAGAAAATGCAGTAAGAGAGGAGCACTCCACAACTAGATTCCTACACTGCTTAAATCAAAACCCAGGGCCAGTTTTAAAAGCCTCCAAAATTAAATTCTCACTGATAGATTCCCAACCCTAATTCTGGAATAGCTGTACTATTCAGCAAAGAATGGGGGGGGAAAAAAAAAAAAAAAGTCGGAAGTAGCTGTGTTAGTTCTTTCAAGAGTGACTTTACTGATCTTAAGAGATTTGAGAGAGATTACCCTTACTCAAGATTACCCTTGAGTTCATTGTATTCTTTTGAGCACTCAGAAAGCTGTCTTCACAGAACTCTTGGGATCTAAAGCAGGTGAGGCAGATTGAGCATACAAACATTGGGGTTTTTTCTCTTTGTCATTGCCATCTCATTCAGAAAAGCAGTTACCACACATAGGTAAATTTAAGCATGTGTGCAGTCCCAGTGAAATTAGCTGTATCTTGTTGCCCTGGGGCCTCAGCTATGTCAAACTTCTTCTATGCCTTCTTCACTAGTAAGAAAGTTTTAGCAACAAAACATTTGGGCCAAGGAGGTGGAAAACTAGAAAAAAGTACAAAAACCCAAATACACCTATCACAGAACAGAGATCAGCGAGAAGCAGGTGAACGCAGCTTTCTGCCCTGGTTTGGTAGGTGCTAGTTACCAGCTTGGCACCAGTCCCTGGATTTTCCCAACCCAGGCCAAGTGTTAGCAGACAGGACAGTGTTAGCACACAGGAGTGAGGGTGAGACTGCTGGGCCTCCCTTCTCACACTGGACTCTGTTGGAGGGGGTAGTCAGGGAACCTTTGGACCTCAGCACACGAAGAACCCAGAAAAAAAGCAACCCGCCAGGCCAAGAGAACAGTTTCAAAAGGAAGAGAAAGAAGAGCAAGAGGTGTAATACCATTCAAGAAAACTTTCTTCATTGACCTTAAGAATGGTCCAGTCCTGCAATCACTGAGTACCCAAATCCGCCTGTCACCAAAAAGAACAGCTGTGTGTTGACATTTTAATGTCACTATCAGAAAACTAATCTCCACAGTCCAAGACTTAGAACTGCTCCCTCACCTTGTTCTTGATGCATTGTTTTTCTTGGTGTGGGTAACAACAAAGGCATAAGGATACCAGCAATCACCAAATTTGAGTGGACTATTACATAAATCACTTAAGTGAGCTCCTCAGTTTTCTGAGATGCTCTGATGTGATGTTGACAGTTTCAAATAAAAATTCCACTTGTTAAAAGTACCAAGAGTTTTTAAATATACCTTCCCTATGGATAGTAATTGCATCTTCCCAGGGTGGATCTGCTGAATGATCTATGAATATTTATAGTGGTAAATGAGACAAGGATTTACACAAAACTTCTTTCTGAAACAATCCATTCTCATTCTTTTTAAAAACTAGTTATTAAAGAAAGCACAAAAGTTTAAAGTTCAAGCTGCATGAATATGCTACTGAGATATGGTCATTAAAATCCTTATGCCTTGAATGTTTCCCTTGAACTTTGTTTCAAAGTTAAAAGATTACAGATATCATAAACCAAATTCAGTCTTTGTGTAGGTCAGCTTTAAATCGTAGCTATTCCCATCAGGACTGAATTGGTGTCAGGCAACTCTTGGATTACAAGCCACCATAAAAGAAATAACAGACCAGAACTATTAAACTTATTACAAGTCAAGTACATTAAATAAAAGAGGATCCTACCAGTTGCATCATCAGCTTCTGTGTCTAGAAGAGCATCTATTGAAGCCATGCTTGTGCCTATGAAGGAGTCTGTAGTATCAGACACTCCTCGCTTGCTGAGACAAACTTCTTTGAGTTACTGACTCCTCTGCTTTGATCAGTGTCTTTTACTAACCTTCTGACTGTCAGGAAGGTTACACCACTTGTTGAGAAGGTTTTTTTAGGCCTTCCTACTATTCCCCAATGCACTTTTTAAATCGTAAGTCCACAGGTTCAATTTGTAGTATCTTCCAATAGATATGTATATAATAGGGAGTAGGACAGAGATGCAAGATGTTTTCCCCCACCAAATCCACCTTTTTGTGAAAGGGTTATATACTCCTTATTTCTGTTAGTCCTCTCTTGCAAAGAGGGAAGAAAATCTTCAGTGAGATACATTTTCTTCAGGAGGCATCTTCTGTTCCTCCCTGACCTTTTTCCAGTGGAATTTTCATCCTGTGTCCTTTTTCCTCAATTAATGTGCCAGCAAGACTTAATATAAGTTGTTGCAAAAGTAGAAGTTTCTTTCTTATTACATTTCTGTAAAAACTCATAACTGCCTTTCGCATTACCAAGTTACAAATTAGTTGTATAAATGTATGTGTAAATCAGATTATTGTCAATGCCTCTTCCTGAATAATCTGCATTAGGATAAACAAGACTTGGGAGACTTTAGTCTTCAAACTTACAAATTATAGGCCAGGGTCTTCTAAATACTTATTCCCTGTTACAAATTTATTTGTCTGAGTAACCCCTTCCTAATTGAAGGCCCAGTTTAATAGTGGTGCTCACATAAATAAAGTTATGCCCAGGCACAGGTTTTTTTTCAGGATTAGTCAAGAACACTTAGAACACCTTTTTAAAACTTGTGTTATTTCCAAAGATTCCTTTAATCCATTTACTAACCCCTCTCCCCCATATTTTAAAGAAAAAAAACCCCAACAAACTCAAACTTAAGAACTTTAAAAGCTTGCTCCTATTTTTCTCCTAAATCAAGACTAGAAACTATTTACCACATTGCACCAAGTGTCTATTTGTTTTAATTAATCCTTAATTTCAGAGAGTCAAGCAGTATCTAGTTCACGTTCCAGTCTCAAACAACTTATGTTCAGAAGAATGCTCTATTCGCCTAGCTGTTGCCAGTTTATTGCAGTTCTTAACAGTCACTATGACAGAAAAGGCAAGAACAAGAAATGCAGTAAGAGTGAGCAAGTGAGCACGTGTTGAGATTCAGGAGGGATTACATGGTATCTACAGCAGAGAGTATGCACATACATAGAACCAAGGATTCAGTTTTGTCTCCAGAAAACAGACACCACGTTTACTTCAGACTTTAGCAGACTTGTCCATATTGCAAACTACCCACAGAAGTACTAAAGCAGATTTATTAATTCAGGAGGAGAATATCACCCATTCCCCTAGAGTAACCCAAGTAATATGCCTGTCTCAACCCATTCTCCCTCCATCTAAAATTCGTCCAGGGAACAAGGGTAGTCAAGTGCTCACTGGGACTTGTGGAGTTGGAGTCTCCTCTCAATTACACGCTATTGCACGTGCTACCCTGCCGGCTCCCGTGAATGAAATTTCTGCCAATGGAAGCAGGAAGATACTATAGCTTTTAGAATTTACATCATTGGCAACTGTAGGGAGGAAAAAATTAAAATCCGTTACTCTTCATTCTGATCTCGTGTGTGGCACGCCACTATGGCAGAATGAAAATGAAGCAGACAATCCACTTGAATTACCTGAATTAACCTTAGAAAGATAAGCATGCCACTGCTTGCCAGAGTCCAACACAAGATACCTTCCTTAGGCTAGCTCAGAGCAAAGCCCAGGCTCAAAATTCACCCCCTCAGATGAATTTTAAACCACTAACTAATGAACTGAGTGCAGTAGTAATGAAGACCATGACAGCCCAATTGTGAAAAAAATAAAATCAGCTTCTCAGTTGTCAGGGAGTGAAATTCTGCTTTCATTACCAATACAGCTCTCTTCCCATGCTCCTGTATTTTTTTTCAATGAAAGATGCATAGGGCTTGGAGTGCACATATTTGGTACACGTGCACAGCAGCTGGTCTGACATGATAAAGCAGAATGAATCTGAAGAAGTTCCTGCCTGTCTGACCAATAATCCATGAACTAAGAGGGATTTACTCAATAGACCAGCACAGATTCTATCCTGTCAAAATTAGAGATTTTTTTTTTTTAAGTGCCTAAAGCTGTTTTCTGTTAGATGTTTTCCATTCCCAAAGACCTAGACGGTAAGTAGGAGGCGAACAAAGGTGGGGGAGGGAATTGTCTGAATCCTGCAATGTTTATAACTTCGTATTCGCTTGATTTGAAGCTCCAACCATAGAATTTGTTACTGGAGACATTTCTGTAACTCAAAGAAAATCAATCAGAAGAACAGCATCCAGCATGCACAGACACACACTGTATGCCAAGGCAGCATCCCCGGTACCGTGTCTGAATTTCATTCTTAAATACGGACTTACTTGCCATTCCCTTTTGCTAGGTGGGAACCGCCGAGAGCTAAAAATAACACCAGGATTCAGTGGCGGGAGCTAAAAATAACCTTTCCCGCTCGATTACCGACTCGGCAGGAAAGACGGAGCTCTTGGCATCTGTCACAGCCGATAACCGCCAGCTGGGGATGGAGGCAAAGAGCCCAGCCCCGGAGTTCGGCGCTCGGGGAAAGTTTCAGCGGCAGACGAAGAGGCCACGGCGCCGCATCCCGGGGCCACGGGACCCCCGCCCACCCCAGCCCGGGCGGCGCCCCCGGGCCTCCCCGCCGCCCCTTACCCGCGTTTCGCAGCTTCTTGTTGCGGTAGACGGAGAGGATGACCAAGAGGTTGCCCAGCAGGTCCACCGCGATGGTGAAGATGAGGATGGCAGCCAAAGTGGAGGTCACCCAGGGCTGGCGGCGCGGGGCGCCCTCGGCCGGCGGGTCCCGCGGGAGGACGGAGCTGTTCAGCTCGCTCTCGTTCACTCTCATCCTGCCACCGCCTCCCAGGGCGCAACCGGGTACCGGCGGAGCGGGCGCGCTCGCCAGCGCTGCCTCCGGCGGGGGCGGGTCGGGTCAGGTCGGGGCGGGGGTCGCGGCCGCCCTGCGCCGCGGGGCTGCCCGCCCTAGGGCGGAGCGGGGCCGGCGGGAGCGGGCGCGCCTCCCATGGCGGCCGGCGCCGCCACTCCAGGCAGGAAGTTTCCCCGAAGTGTGCATGTGCCGCGGCGGGACACTTTTATAGCCCGCCCGCGCCGCCGCCCCGCCCGCCGCCACCGCTGCCGCCAGGTGACACCGAGCCGCCCCCGCGCCGGCACGTGCGCGGCCGCGGCCCCAGCTGCCGCCGCGGCGCCACAGCGCCCCCCCGCGGCGCCCGCGCCGCCCCATTCACAGCGCGCTCCGCTTCCCCATTCATGCTCCCGGCCGCTCCATTCAGCGCCGGCCGCTCCATTCACCGGCGGAGGCGCGGCAGGGATCCACGGGGGTTGCTGTCTGCGGTTGGGCGGTTTGCGGCGCTCGGCGCTATTTTTAGCCCTCCTGGTTAACGCCGGCTCTTAATTAGGCGCCCGCCGAACTCCCTTCCCCTCCTCCCCCTCCTTTATTTAACATCGCACCCGCACGGTAACGTGAGCGCGGCGAGAAACCTCCCATCGGGGAGCGGGTCGGGGCTGCTATAAAAAGCTCCTCGCGAAGGAGGCTGGCTGGCTGGGCAGGGGGGGCGTCTGAGGACCCGCGTCCCGGGAGCACCACGTGCCGCCGCAGCGAGGGGGCGGCGGGGGGGACACGCACCGCCTCGGCAGCCCCCCCTTCCTCCCCTGCAGCCCTTCTTCCTCCCCCGCACCCCGGGCAGCGGGGGCGATCCGCACGGCCAAGACAGAGAGAAAGGCAGCGGGGATGCCCTGTGCCACCCCTACGAGCCCTGCGAGGTCTGGCTCCCCTGTTCCCCAAAAGCAGCGTTTGCTTCAGAGAAAGGAGGGAACGGGGAGCCATTGCCCAGCCGTGAGGAGGACCCAGTTGACTGAACAGGGTATCCCTTCACCCTCTCGTGCGGTGGGCGCTCTGGTAAATAAATAAAAACAAAATAAAAAAAAAAAGGCGCTTTCTTCTGGTTGAACCTTCTCGCTCGCGTGGTGTAGAGCTGTTGAAAATCTCTGAGCAAACTGGGCGTGGGAATCACTCTCCCATTCAGGATAAGGGGCTGCGAGTGCGGATGGCACCGCGCGCTGTTCTCCGCTGAGCGCAGCGCTGGCGGCCAGGGTACCCTGCGCACCCACCGCCCTCCCGGCCAGAGCGCTCATGGGGGTCCCGCGACTTGCGGGGGGGAAGCGGGGAGTCCGCAGAGGGAGCGCGGGGCTCCTCCAGGCGCGGCGCAGCATCGGCCGGGCGGTGCCTTGCGCGGCTGTGCCTTGCGCGGCTGTGCCTTGCGCGGCGCGGGAGGGGCTCGTGTCGCGCAGCCTGTGCCCAGCCGCCGGGGCTGACGGTGTGCGGTGGCAGCCGAGGCGAGGGATAACCAAAGCCCCCGCTGTGAGCAGCAGTTACGTAAGGCGGCGGCTGTGACAGGACACCGCGGGAGCGGCCGGCCCGCAGCCGCGGAGGGGCGCGGACAGGCAGGGCGGAGGCGGCGGCGGCGGCACCCCCGACCTGGCGAGCGCCGCAGTCCCAACCTGCACGGCTGAGTGCCAGGGAAACCCCGAGCTTCCCGTTCACGCACGGTTTTCTTACACCACCGCGGGCAGCGGAGCGAGGAGCAGCGCCGCTCGGCTTCCCGCTTGTGTTTCGTGGGGGAAGTGCTGATTTATTTGATCACTTACTCACTTACTAAATGCTCAATATTCCGGCAGCGTGTTTTCCCGCCGCCCCGATAAACAGCCGACCCGGGGAGATGTGTCGGCACTACAGAACATTCCTTCCAACCGCTTCCCGAGGAGAGCAAAGCCCATCCATCGCTGGAGATGGAGAGCAGCAGCCCGCGCTACGAGAGGAGGTTGCGGGAGGAGCCCCTCAGCGCGGCGCCGCAGCTGCTGGCCAGGGCGTGGTGGTGAGCACGTCCTGACATCCACATCCACCCACAGCAGCCCCCGCCCTCCATCCTCCCCGGCGGGCTAGTGCATGCGTCCGTGTAGGTGCATAACAAGTAGGTTATCAAGCTGTGGGAGAAGATTAAAAATAGGAGGAGCCAGTATCAGGGGGATATCAGATCAAGGGCAGCCGCACGTGGAGACAGGCAGGACTGCCTGGCCCTCAGTAGACCTCCACGGGTGTTCCACTGGACAGGCAGGGGCTGGCTGCCCAGAGAGAGCTGTGAAATTTCACAAGGTCAGGTATTTTTAACCAGAAGGTAGAGCAGCGATGAGGATCAGCCCAGAATTTTGCTTCAAAGAAAGGGAATCTGGTCCATGTAGGACCTGCTGTTATTTGTCTCATTCCTGGGATGTTCAGTGACATATTTGTAATGTAGACCCACAGGGGAATGGAGATATCACTCCATCCATTCCATTTTAGCCTTGAAGCAAGGCTGCTTATGTGGCGAGAGCAATGCTTAGGGAAGGGAGCACTTCTTGAAAAGGGGATTGAAGATGACTTACCATAAAACCTTGTATGAAAGCTAAGGGTGACCCAAGCACCAGCAAGGGCTATGACACATTGAGAAGCCTTGTGCTGCTGCTCTGTGTGTTGGATTTGGTTCCTGCAGAGTGGGAGATGGACATCAGGATGAGGGGCAGGCTCCTGCAAGAGCCACCTTCCCATTCCCCACCAGGGAGTGGGACAACCTTCTCTTTCCTCCCTCTCACCTTGACAGAAATGCCTCATACTAGAAAACGCTGCTCTTTAAAGTTTTGCATGTGTTTACTCACATTCTGGAGTTAGAAGTTTTAAGATGCCACCCAAAACAAGCAAGCTGGGAAAACTGCAGAGGAGCGGATCTAACAACATCAGGCTTCTTCACACTGTTCAACATTCAGAGTCAGTCAGCCAGTCAGATGTTTGTTACATCCTCTGAGACTGGTCTTTCTGCACTCACATTTTCTACACTTTTTCTACATATGCATTTTTAAAGTACAACTGAGTGAAGTTAAATGATGCTTTACATGAAAGCAGCATAAGATAAGATCAAGGCACAAGAACGAGCAAATCACTTGGGCCAGCCACTCCATATTATAATAATTTAAATCAGAGTTGACTTCACTGTAATGAGCAATGTTGGCAGAGATCTTATTATATGAAGAAACACAGCACTGATCTGTCATAAAAGAGTCCTGATTTAGTTTTGCTTGAGTTATGTTTGGGACGTGCCTGTTGCTCATTCTGTCTCCAGCCAAGTTTCCTGGCTGATCTTGGAATGATGTTGTAGTTTTGTTTTTGGTCCTGCCTCCTGTTGATGCAACCTGGCCTCTCTGGATCAGTGCTAAGCCTGGGTCTTCTTTTTGTCCTGTCTAGGGCTATCAGTTGTTGTCAGCATGAGTCTGCTGTCAGCATCTGGCTCTGCCTGCTGCTCTTAGGTCCTGTGAGACTGTGGTCTGGTTGGTGTGGGCACTGCCTGGGCTCAGGTTTTCCTTGGCTCCTGGTTTGCCTTTCCTGTGGAGAAGTTCTTAAAACTACACAGCAATGACATTTGATGAGTTGAGGGAGCACTGTCCATCTGAAAAAATAGATGGAAATATAGAAAACATGAGAAGAAATCAACAATTCAGCTGGTTCTCTGAGTCAGTGCATGGAGACTGCCTGGTAGATGGGACTGAGATGGTCAGTAACAGGGGCAAGTACTGAGAGCATGCTGGTGTGGGTGCCTGGCAGAAAATGGAATGGGAGGGCAAAAGGCAGAACATTTATCTCCTTCTGGAGGAGTTTTCACCATGGTTTTCTTCCATCAGAGGAAATAGCTGTGGAGTCTGATGGCAGATAAGGTATCTTGGAAGGGGCTGGCTTGAATACCAATATGAGAGGAAGGTCTTGGAGGGCTGTACTGGAACAGGGAGGTAAGTAAGTTGTGGTGCCTGTGGCAGTGAAGCAGCAGCTTCTGATATCCTGTGTGTTTTGGTGCCCTTCTCTCCTTCAGAGAATCCCAGGAGCTGCATGAAATATATAAGTGCAGACTCTATTCTGCTCAGTCACAATAGGTGTTTCTGTAGTGAAAAGCTGAAACTATCTTAGAGGTGGAAAAAAATGAGGTAAGCCAACTGGCAGTATGTTTCTGGGCTGAGCAGTAGTGTGGAGAGTAGGAGCAGCTGCTCACTTGAATGCTTAGCATTAATTAAGTGGGTGCAGATTCTGTCTGGTGCCATTCCTTACTATTTTGAGACTTTCCCAATTCCCCTGTAATGCTGAAGAAAGTTATGATGCTGATGGTTCTTGAGCACTCTAGGAAAGAAAGGAAACCCACAGCTCCTCTCCACTGTGGTGCTCAGAGACATTTTCACTATTACATTTGCCAGCCTCTTGGGCTGCTCTCCTGGCACACTGACACAGTCATTTAATTCTCCCCATAAACCTCCCTTAACAGCTGTTGTTCAGTACACAAATCTTGCTGATACATCTATGGAGCAATTCCACCTCCTCAACAGTTAAACTGCTGTAGCAGCAGGTTTGTTGCAGCTCATCCCGTGGCAGGAGGCATCTACTCTTCATTACATCAGACCATTGGTTGTGATGCTGCACTACAAAAAATCCCTAGCTGTTATTCCTTCTGTCTTTTAGAGGAGTGATTCAGAGTGCTGAAATTTTGCCATGTTTTATTTTGTGATGTGCAGCTTTCTTTCCCTGATAAGTCTTTTATTTCAGTGTTTTTTTTCTTAGTTACAATCTGTGGCATCTCCTACCTACATGTTATAAGTCATAAAACAGCTCTGTAAATCGCATTCTCTCTGTGAGTATCGGGTTTGGGCAGATGATGTAAGAGATTGATGGGAAATGTGCCAGCTCTTTAATTCTTCATTCAGCGCTGCCTTAGAGCACAGTTTTTGTATTCAGAGAGTGCTGTTATGACAATTCTTGGGCAACACAGTCTGCTTTTGCTTCTGGCTTTGGGGTTTCTAAGGTGAGGCACCATTCACCACATGGCTAGGACAGGGAATTTAATTTAGAAATGAAACTACATCCTAGGACTCTTCTCTGCATTAATACTCTCTTCTCCTCCAATATGAAATGGCCTTAAAAGGAAGAAATACTAGCTTCTCACTGTAGAATGGCATATTATATAATTGTTAAAGCATTCTCCAGGGTGATTAGAAAATTATCTTTGGAACTTTGCAAGCAGAAAAGATAACTAATCTCAGCTTATCTGTATTTTAGGATAAGAAAGTGAAATGCTGTATATGGTGATTGACAGTTTCAAGCATGCTACCTCATAATTTTGATTTTAAAGATTAATTTGGAGCTAATTTTGAAGTTGGGGAGATGAGATGGGGTAAGGTTCAGGGCTATAAATCCTGATCAGAAACTGGTACTTTTTGAAGCCCACAGTCACACACCACTGTTGCTGAGATAGGTGAGCTTTATCAGCTTTATATTCAGGGGCTCCAAGAATTCTCAATCAGTGCATCTCGTGGTAGATCACACTAAGAGACCTACCTTGCTACATACAGAGTGCGGTTGCTTACCTCAGACTGTTCTTCTGGTCTATTTGTTTGCCATGTCTATTTTTCTGTCCTGTGATTCTCCAGGATATTGGTCCCCAGCAACAGCTTTTGAGAGCTTATTGACGTAGGTTGTTCCACAATGTGAGCAGTGCAGTAACAAGCGAGGCTGCTAGAGAGAGAGAGCACTCTGGATTACCACACGTGTGTGCACCGAGGAAACAGAACTGTCCTATTACTTGTGGTCGCCTTCTGCTTCCTCCAAGTCTGCCTTTAAAATGTTAGGAGTAAGGATTTTCACAGTGCTTTTAGTGTCATGACAACATGTCACTCTTCTGCCCTGCCCTCTGAGCACAGTTCCACAGTTCGTGGTAGATACCATTTACGTGCTAAACTATAGAGGTTTAAATACTCCTGCAATAAAATAAAAGCTCTGCCAGAAGCCAGAATGTACCTGCACATTCAGATTGTTAGCTGGTATTCTTTTCTTGCAAGGCTGCAGCCTGTTTTTATATGCTGTTAAAATGTTTTTTTATTAAGCAAACTCAGAATTGCACAGATTCCAGCCCACCCGTTTCTCTGGTGTTCTCACTGTGCTGACCAAATTCAGCCTGTCTACTTAACATTTGAATTTGATTTGTATTTTTTTTTTCTATACAGCAATCTATTACAGTCAGGGAAATAGCAAAATAGCATATTCCTTTAACAGAGCATAGAGTATGGTTTAAAATAGAAATAACATTCACTTTCTTGTATATTTTTATATTCACCTTTGAATATTCTGCTGGTTTGTGTTTATTTTTTTCCTCCTTGGCAGCAACTTTAAAACCTTTCAATATCTCCTTGTATTCTTTTTTATGACTCTTTTGTCAGTCTGAGTGAATGTTTTCTTTGGCTTTCCTTTTGTTTAAATATGGGGAATAGAGGGAACATGTCTTGAATTGAAATCACTGAACTGGAAAGGGACTACAAAAAGAATTGACTTTAGTAAAGCTTAAGTATTAAAATCCAGCCAGTGCAGTTCTTACCAAGTGTAGAAAAGCAGAAAAATGCCCACAGCCTCAGAGAATGCATGGAGAAGTTACATTGGAAATGGTTGAAATGAATGGGAAAAATTGAAATTGTTAGTCTTAAAACTGGTAGCCTTTGACATGAGGCTAGATGAGAATGAGCCAGGGGAGGAGTGGGGTGGGGTGCTGAGTCTGGGGGATTGGAAGAGGGTAAAATGCTTAAAATGGAGAAGCATGGGATTGTTGTGTGTAGTCAATATTCTGGTTTTAGGCTGCTATTAAGGAACTGAAATCAGTGGAATAAAACTTGATTGAAACAGTGATGACACAATTCCATGTTGTAATGCTAAGGAGCACTTCACAATGGGACCTTTAAAAATGTGGAATCATTTGCAATCAGAATTGATGGGAAAACACAAAGATTTAATCTGAGTTGAAGTCCTCAGATGCTGTACTAACCATTCAATAATGGTTTTGTTACTACAGAATCTCAAAAAAAAAAAGACTCAGCAACATAGCTGCTTCTAATTTTTTATTCAGCAAATATGGGTTGAGCCATTTTCTTCAATTAGAGTATCACCAGCAAGTCAAGGAAGAGATGTTTAGACAGTTTGCCTTGTCTGCAGTGTTTCCAGAAATCTTTTCAGGCTTGAGTCTACAAAGAACAACTTCTAGGGGCCTTTTCATTTGTTTGTTTCACACACTCCCTCCTCCCCCTGTACGCACACACACACACACATATAGAGACATCCCCACAGTATTCCCAGGGTAGGCTTGGATACAGTTTGTAGATGATAATAGGGTTCATGACAGTGATTTATTTACCTTCCCTGTTTGCCTGTGAAAATTACAAAACTTCCACTAAATCATCCAGGTGACATGCCACTGTGAGCAGTTTCTAAACTTGAATTTCAGAAGGGGAAAATGTTCATGAAGAAATAGAGGCTAGAAAGGCCAAATAAGTAATTTTTCTGAGCTGGCAATTGTGTTCTGCTCAGCAGTTCTTTATATTAATTTTCCTTACTTCTTTCAACAGGTTATTTCATACTTTATCTAGTTTATTTTTATTTTCTTTTTGTTTCACTAATAAACAAAAATGGATTTGGTGACAGTTTCTGCTGTACCCTTTTAACTCCCTCTCTGTGTGATGCACTAGAGTTCATCCATATTAGTATTAGTAACTCTTCAGGTAGCTAAGAGTTGTGTCAATATAAAACCTAGTCACAAAATAAACCACAAGTTCAACAAAGGTTACTTAATCTTCTCAGGGATCTCAAAGTCACCAAATGTGATGCTTTCCTCAAAGACTAAACAAGTGACACATCACAGGTTCTTTAGAAAGGATTGAACATTTAGTATTTCTCAGTAATCAAAAAACACTTTTGTGTTTGCAATACAGTGCTCTTCAAAGAGACAAGTAACAGCTCTGAGAAATGTTTCCTCTATGTGGAAGAGGTACAGTGCATCCAGGGAACAGAAATGCCGTCTCTGTTACTCTTGTACCTGTATTTATATTTCAGAGGCAATGAGGCGTGAGAGGGCAATTCTGCCTTCAGAGGAAGAACTTGCTATTTTTTTTTGAAACTGCAAGCAGGATACCTGCTATGTTGAGATAGTTAATATTATTCAGAACATGTAAGACATGTCTCGTTTCCTGTATCTGCTCAGGGAAAATCTGGAGTGGTGATGGGAGGCTGTGAAATATTATTGAAGTCAGTGGTCAGCACTACATCACTCTGTCACTTGGTGCAGCTTGTTGCAGGTAACATGACCTGTGTCTTTGATTCCTCACACGTCCTACTCAGGGCTGATTCTATTCATTTCATCTGCTGGTTTTGCATCCTCATGTCAAGATATTTGTGTGGGCTTGCGCTTATCTAACACTTAATAATCTTGCAGCTTTTTTTAGTATTTGTGTTATCTCCCTCTGCACATCCCATCCTCTTGCTGAGAAATCCAGTTTGTTTGTCTGACTTAGTCACAATCCTCGTGCTCAGCCAGAGAATTTCTCTTCAGTTCTGAGGCAGTTTCACCCTAACATTTAATTTCTGGACTTACAGATTTCATTTCACTTCTTTCTATCCTTGAATCCTCAGCCTGGGACAATAAGACAAAGGTATTTATTATTTTGTGCTCTCTATTTTTTTCAGAGCAAGCTCTTTCCTGGTAATTACTCCCTTCTTTCAGCAAGAAACCTCCCATGTCTCTCACAAAAGATGAAGAAAAATGGGAAGACAGTAGAACAGAATAAAATAAATCTGGTGATTAATCATTAAATAAGCACCCCTTGTAGTACACACATGCACTTAGGGGATACCATTTATATTTATTGGCTTAGAAATCTGACATCATCAATCCATGGTTAATTTCTGAAAATAAAAATTCTCATTTTGCTGAAACTGTTTTGCATTCTAAAACAAAATGAAAAAAAGTGACAATATGCAAATCAAAAGTGCATGAGAAGACAGCATGTATAATGAAAGAGTCAAAAGTAATATAAAATTCTTTACTCCGTGAGAATTGTGATGATTACCATAAAGTGTACTTATTCTCACTAGTTTATTAAAAAAAAGTGCCCAGTTAGCTTCTAATCATGAAAATGCTAGAAAATATTCACGAGAGTATAATTATATGCACCAGGCTTCTGGACTAAGTTCTCTTAAACTTTTATATATAATTCTTATAAAATAAGAATTTATAATATTTGTAACTCATCTTGTGATTTAATACCTATTAGTCTGACATGATCAAATGATGATTTTTTACAGCTCTTGAAAAACAGACATGAACAGTTAGCCCACTCTTGGTAGAAAACCTCAAAGTTATGAAAAAACATAGGAAAGTACTTAAATTCAGAGCATATAAATTGGCACATAAATAAAGTGCTAATGAAGGATTTCTTTAGTAATTTTTTTCTCTATGAGGGTAGTGAGGCACTGGCAGAGGATGCTCAGGGAAGTTGTGGACACTCCATCCCTGGAAGTGCTCAAGGCCAGGCTGGATGAGCAGCCTGGTCTAGTGGAAGGTGTCCCTGCTCATGGTGGGGAATTGGATCTGGATGATCTTTAAGGTCCCTGCCAACCCAAAGAATTCTGTGATTCTGTGATGAACTGGGTGAAGCGTTTGATCAGTTTTGTGTTGGCAATTTCATCTCATCTAAATTTTTTACCTTCTGGGACTTCAACTATGAAAAATTCTGCAGCAGTAACCTATGTATGAAAGTGCAGACATGTTCAAAAGTCATCTATGCTAGGTAAAGTTATATATTAGCCAGCAATTTTTGGTACCATCCATTTCAAGTGTGTTGATTAGGTGAGTGATTCATTTCAGCAGTGTTTTGCTACAGGGTCTGATGAAGACATGTTGTCTCTGAAGTTTGAATTTTCTGTCATTGATAAAATCTGTAGAACTTTTCATATAACTTTGATCTCCATTATGAAAAGACATACTCCTTTTAGGCTTGATTTTAATCTAAATATAGTAAAACATCATATAAAGTTGCCACGTGTTTTTTATGTGATCTGGGACAGAGAATAAAGGCTGTCATTTTGATACTGTGCATTGACTTTGTTGAATTTATCTGAATAATTACTGAAATTGTTATAGTGATCCATTTCAGGGAAGCTTTTTTGATTTAGAATTTCATAGCAGATTTTAGCTATATTTATATCACTGTGATTTCTCAGACAGGTGCACATATCCTTTGGATTTATTTTGGAACAAGGGTGTAATTCCATTGCTGAAAATGTTGACCAGCATTTTGACTCTGATTCCTGTGATATTCCCCTGTTTATGTGTGAGGAAGTGGTCTACAGCCTGTTGTAAGAGATAAATCCCAGTAATGCTAATCATATTTATTACTTCTTCAAGAGAGGAGGAAACAGTGGAGCTGTTAATAAGAAAAATTTCCAAAATTGTATATTCTTTAATAATATATTAAGTGGGAGGGGAATACAAAATATCATCTCAGTGATATTAAACACTGAAGGTTTTTCTAAACTCCAGCAGCTGTGACATATCACCTTCTAAAAACATATCATCTCCTAAAAAAGACTGATTTTCCTTATCTTTATTATATCTGACTGATAAATTTTCACCATTCAGTGTTTTATATGAAATAAACTAGTGCTTTTCATCTAGTTAATGGATCAAAACAATGTTCAAAGAAGAAAAACTCCTTTTATTAGCATTTTGTAGCACATTCAGCTGACACAATAAGAAAGCAATGGAGGTGGAAAATGACTTGCTCTTTTATCTGTGAGTATAACTCAAGGTTACAGCTAGCATGCCTGATTGGAAGTTATTAATATTTTTAATTAGTCTGTTGAGAAATTTTCTATTCTATAGCTAGTGACCCAACAATTTATTTGCAGATTGAATCCACTTAAAATCATCTTTGGTGAACAACTATCTGACCAATAAAGAATGCAGATATAATACTTAAAATGTTTTAATTGAGATGGTTGAACTTACAGCTATTTCATTATAACTGAAGAACTCCTGTGATTTGATTTTTATTAAAAGCCAACTCCTGAGTTTTTTACTTTTCAAATGATGTGGGATAATTTGAACTCAATACTATTTTTCCTGGCAAGACTTATGTAGCATTATTGACTGGTTTTGTTCAACTAGAGTACATTTTTAAATATGTATCTGGAGGAAATGACCCAAAATAAAAAGCAGCAAAAAAGCTGTCCGCTGAATAAAGTGAAATAAACAAAATAAATGGTACAAAACCTTCCAGTACATGTTTGGAGATTTGTTTGGATTTTTTTTTTTCTTTTTCTTTTTTTTCTATTCTGAGAGAAGTTTTTAAAAGGTTTTGGTTTTTTTGTTTTGAATCACAATTTTAAAGTCTTTCACAATGTATTCATTTATCTATGAATATGAACTCTATGAGTTTCTTTCACTGCTATTAACTATCCCTTCTATTTTTGTCTGTAATTTTTCAGGTGCTGTAGATATTTCCTTATATGAGAAAATGGATTGCCAGGTTGCCCTATCATACAGAAATATATCTGTCATTTTGCCTGTCATGTGAATTGTTAGTTATGAAGAACTGTCTCTCAGTTCTTCTCATATCGTACAAGAGGATTTATTTGTATCTCTTGCTTTGATTCTCTCCAGACATTTAGGCCCTGGTCTCAGTGGTATTTCTTGGGATCAGCATGTGCTTTATAATGAGTTTTATTTGCCTGTAACAAAATATCCCAGATAAGAGAACGAAGAAAAAAAATATATAATCTTTTATAACTACCTCTCAGTATAGAGAGAAGATCCGTAGTTAGGAAAATTAGGATGGTCTTTCTTTCTCTTGCTGATAAACCTCCTGAAATAATTTGTAAGTTATATAATAGGTTGAAGGTCCTCTTTTTAACATGTACATTCTTACTAAGAACAACAATGTTCACTAAGTTATGGGCTGAGATTTTTCTATTATTTATTAATTTACCTTAATTTGATATAGCCCTCTGGTCTCCAAGTAAAACAAGTGTTAGGCTTTGTTTATGGTGCATTTGTCTTATGCACTGTTAGTAAATTTTTGTCAGTGCTACTAAAGCCTCAAGAATCTCTAAGAAAATTCACCATGTAGTGCTGAGCTATTTTACTGTAGGGAGTGCCAGATCTTTTGATATTTAAATTTTTTTAAGGATTAAACCAAAGAAACAGTGGAAACAGATCTGTAATTTAAATGATTCATGAAATTCTTAGCACAGTTGTGGATTTCCTTAATTCATTGCTGGATGCCTGTTGCATGTAGGCAACAGGTATATTGAGAGTAAAAGAAAATGAAATGCATTTGATTTCACACTGCTTTTTTTTTTATTTTAGTGGGTTTTGTCATCTATTGTGTTATTTTTTCAAAGGAAAACTCCTTTCCAAATTTTGCTGTCACCCTTTAGGTGATTACTAGAGTTGTTTTTAGGTGTGTTCCATCGTCATGCATTTTTTTAAAGGCAAATAAAAATATAGGCAGTAGCAGAAGGAGAACATTTTTATTTAAATATTTTTGAATCTGAAAGTTTGAGTTAAGTGTAATCTATTTCCAATCTAGTGAAATCTGCATAATAAAATACCAGTAAACCTGATGGAATTGATCACCACATCACAGAAGTGGGTGGCCCTTAAGGAAGAGAGCAGAGCCATTCTGCCCCACTATGTTCTTCCCCATATGGTTTTTGCAGCAATGACAAGCACTGAATGTAAGCTGCACTCCTACCACCCAGCACAGAAACAAGAAATGGAAAACTCTTGGGAAAACAGCACAAAATTAAATTGTTAGGCTTTCCTCACAAGCATACATGCCTACTGATGAGTCCAGAGAGAATCTGTGCCTTATTTTGTTCTGTGCATGGGAAAGACAGCCTAGACTTAGAGGATTGCCTAGTGAAGTCATGTGTGTGTTTTTCCAGTATTGTACGACATGTTCCAATGTGTGATCAAACTCCACACGCGAGAACAGGTTGGGTTTTTTTCCTTTCTTTTTTATTTTTATTTGCCAGCTGTTTAATGTCTCTTTTCTGTGTGATTGTTCAGGTTATCCTGCATTTGTATGACCATGTCAGTGAGGCATTGCCTTTAATGAACATGCATTGTGAGCTGTAGTTGCACGACACTGACCTATTTCAGAGCAAAGTTGGAGGACACAAGCCAGAAAATATGTTGCCATTGAAATGCAAGGTGAACTTCAGTGTAGTGTATGTTTGTTTTTCTACAAATTTCATTCTGCATTTGGACATTAAGAACACAGTGGGTAACTGGGATTTGGACATATCAGCAAACAGAAGGGATCCCTGGGGTTGTGCAGAACAAGGTGTGGACCCTGGTGTTGATTGGAGATGGGGGCTGGAGGAGATGCTGTGCCCTGCAGATACAGCTAGGGTCAAGGCACAGGCAACCCTGAGACCCTGCACTGCCGGGTCGGTGTAAAACCTGGAGCCTTCCCCTGTTAATGAGGAAAATATTGTTTATGGAGCTCCAGAGGGGAGCTGTGGGATTGCATGGGAGCTCTGAGAGAGACCCTGAACTCAACAGCCATATCCTTCCTGTGAGAAGTGATTGAGCCCACACTGAAGCAATGGTGTCCCCATTCTAGGACAGGATGTCTGAATTTTGTCAAGATTTCTTGAGGAGGGCATGTTTTGTTCTTAAATGAAATTTTGTGTGAAAGTAGAGAACCGGTATTTCTAGATGCTTTTCTTGTGCTCTTAGGCAAGGTCTATTCTAGACCTAGATGCCAGAGCCTGGAAGTTTTTCTTGAGTTTTCTCATTTCCTGCACGGAGTTGATGGACATGAGAAAGAGCCAAATCAAGGTAAATTCTCTTTTTAAGATTCTTTCAGCTTTTTGAAGTCTGTCAGGAGAGGCAGGTTAAAAAATCTGGGAAAGCTTTCTTCTCACATGAACCCTTTGTCCCTCTGTCATATTCTTTGTGTTTCCATTTGAAATCACTCTGACATACAATAATTTTCTTTTGGGAGACAAATACTCTTTTCAAATGGGTATGAGAAAGAGAGTGCTCAATAATGTAACAAAACCTTCTTTGTCATTGGCTAGACAAGATCCAGCTCTTTCTTCCTTTCTTCCTTTCTGAGTACTATAGCCTCTTCAAACTTGCCAGCTGTGCTATATATTCCTGTTGTGTTTGAATGAGTATGAAGCTACGCTCAGTACAAGTAATATGGTTTAGGTGACTGGACCTTAAGGTAACTTTTCCATGGGCACTGCTACTGGGAGAACCTACTCTAGAAGGATAGGAAGCAGATCTGCTGTCAAAATATGCAATTTCTATCATCCTTCAAAGAGCAGGATCTGTTTGGGCAGGAGTGGTGTTGGAGACCCTGGCACAACTTCATCAGGGAGTCCATTGTCCTGATGTCAGTATTGCAAGGGAAATCACCCAGTGAGGTAGAAGAGGAAGGACAAGCCCTGTATAGATGTCACGTCCTCTTCGGTCTTTCTGCTTTTTCTGTTCTATTATTCCTAGCACCTATCCTGTTACTTTAGTTAAAAACAAATGAAGTAATTAATCATCATGAAGTTCATCTTCTGTGTGATGATTTATGGCTTTAGTAGCAATTAAATGTCCTTGTTACCATTGTAAGAGCCTTGTCATGGCTCTTCCTTAGTAAGCTAGTTGTGTTCTGGTTTTGACTAGAGTGAAGGATTTTCCAAATGGAATTTGGATTTAAAGTGGCATTTGGGTACGCTGGGAACATGGACCTTATAATCCTCTTCTCTAAGTCCCCTCTTGCACTTTGGGAACTGAAAAACAAAGAATTAGATAGCTGAGTTGGAAAAGAAAATCCTGTGCTGTATGAGAGGCAGTTTAAATACCAGAGGCATTTATGCATCTCACTCTGGACAGCTATTATATTTATGCATTTCTTAAGACCTGGAGAAAGGAAAAAAAAAAATAGAAAAAAAGGTAGATGAATCAAGGAAAATAACTTCCTGCTTAAACCAAGAAAACAGCTGAATCAGGGAAATGAACCCTAATATAAATATATATTTAATTGTAAGGGAAGAATTTTCCATCTCTTATTACCCTGGATGTTGTTAGCCTTGCATTTTTCTCCACCGCTAAGGAACAAATTTTAAAGTACACCAGATGAACCTTAAAGCTTGGATCAATACACACAAAAGAATTTTTAAGAAAAATTCTTAAACTGAGCCTTAGCCCTATTATGGCATGTACTAGAAGACACAGTTTTCAGTTTTTCTTGGAGAGATGAAGCAACCAATGATTTGCAGATGCTGTGTGTAAGGAGAAAGAAGATATGGTCCTCCACAGTAGAAGAGTGGGACAAAGACTGCTCAGTAGTTACAAGTTAGGAGGAATGAGTGCTTGAAACAAAGTAGATGTGGGGTGGAGAAGAGAATGTGTCTTTTCTGATCAAATATTTATGAAAGGTGAAAAACCTCAATGGGTTATAGAATCATACCAATGCTTCACTGGTTTAGGGAGTGCCAAAACCACAATATTGCTCTTCTTAAAGAGAAATGGAAATTAACTTTTTGCCCTCTAATACCCTCATTTGTTCAGCCCTTTGAAGTACTGTTTTTTGTGGGCAAGTTCAACTGCTGTCTCACATGGACTCCTTGCTTTGGTTCTCAAGGCTGTACCAGCAGAAGTAGCGCTAGTGTAGTGGAGAGGTGGGGAGCTGGATTTCTCAGGGGTAGGTGAGGGAAAGGGCAGCAGAGCTGGCCAGTGCTGGCCAGGACAGACTGTTGGTACCCCAGCACAGTGCACTGTGCATCTGGTCTTGATTCCATTGTCTGAACACAATCAGAACTGGGTTTGATTTTTTTTTTTTTTTGTGGGTGGGGTTTTTATGGGTTTTTGTTTTGTTTGGGTAATTTTTTCATTTTGTTTTTCTTGTTTTTGTTTTTTTTTGTTGTTGTTATTTATAATTTGGTTACTTGGGGTTTTTTTGGCTGGCTTTTTGCTTGTTTGCATGGTTGCTTTGGGGTTTTTTCCCTTTGGTTTATTTTGGGTTTAGGTTTTTTTATTTGGGGGATTTTTGTCAGTTATGGATTTTTTTAGTGGCTTTGAGGTGTCCTTGAAAATGTAGCATCCATGTATCTTGCAAGACTGTCTCCTAGAATAGTTCTGTATCCTTTCTTATAGGCAAAGCCCTTTGGGCACAACTTAACTGTAAAGAAGTTACATAATAGTGAAAAGCTTAAAAAAAAAGGACGTTTTCCCCCAGTTGATGTAGTTGTCCCTTGCAACCACATATTATTAAGTGTTGGTGGGTGCTCTAGAAACTTATCCCATTTTCCTGTCTTGTTCTATTGATTTAACTGTGTTTTTAATGGACTGTCTTATTACTGTAGCCTTTTGTCCACATCCATCTTTGTATTTGCTTTTCAAGGTAATTTTCTCTCTCTCTAAATATGTATTCACTGTGCACCCGTAAGGATGCTGTTACAATACAGTAAACAGATATCCTTCATGGTGGAACAGAGTATTAACAATTACAGCAATTACAGCAAAGAACTGATGAAACCCTAAGCCTCTCACTCAGCAATGCAGCATGTTTAGAAAGTGATATGGACAAACAATCTATTTACAGACCCAAGAAATGCCCTCATACACACACACACACAAATATGCATGGGCAAGAAAAGGTCTCCAGAAAGATTTTGTGTGTTTTTCTGTCTTCTAAATTAAGCAACCACTTCAGAGCACATACTATACAAATACTATATTGTTTACAACTATTATTTTGCTATTTCAGGAAAGCTGTTCTTCATTTAGTGTCATATACAACTGTACAGCATATCTGATGTGAAAGAAAATGTACTGTTGAAACCAATGAACTGTATATTTTAGAAGCTGAATCAGTCACAAGAGAATTGGTGTTAAGATTTTTGAGGTTTATTTGCTGGCTGACAGAACTGGAAAACTGTGAACTTTCAACTTGATTGTAAGAGTCAGTATATATGGTGGTGAGTAAACAAGGGCAAAGGTGAACAATTTAAGAAAGGGAATTTTAAACAAAAAAATATGTACGTAAAAAAAAATTTTAAAAAAAATTGTTATTGCTGACCCAAATGCAATTATCTGCAGTTAATGTAGGAAGAGAATTTCTTTAACAAGCTAGATGAGTATAACTAGGGGATTTACCAGGGGGTAAATCTTCAAGGATAATGTGGTGTTGCTTATTGTTCTGTGAAGACTGCAAATACACAGTGGCAAGAAGGATGTGTTCAAGCTGGAGATTAGCCAGAGTGGGAATTTGAACAGTGGGGTCATGGCTGAAGGGAATGCATAGAGGTTTTAAGCAAGCTGCAGTGCATATATTTGGAAGGGAATTGGTCTGTCTCATTCTGACATCAGCTTCTGTCTATTTAGATGACTAATAAAGCAAAGGGCTACACTTTTATCTTACAGTTGTTTCTGAGCTGCTTGTGAACAATCCTAATTGTAAAAGGCCAGTTATTTCTACCCTTTGTAACTGAGTCCGCAAACTCCTGAAATCCTTGTTTGCCTTTCCTTCCCCCCCATCCAGATTGTCATGTGAATTTTCTTCAGATCCTTGCTGAAAATTTACTCCTATGAAGCTTTGCATTAAGTACTGCATGTTGATATGAAGGGGTTAATAAGAGTGTCTGTCCCCAGTGTCCTGCATTGCACCTGAGGGCTGGGCAGGATCAAGGAGAGCATGTAGGAAGGTTGGCACAGCCTTTATTTAGGAACAGGCAGAGAGAAGTTTTACTGTGGCTAATGCCTCCAGCAGAGGTGAGCTGCAAAAGGGCTGCTTGTCTGGCTGGAGCTATGTGGGATGTGGGAATCCAGCAAAGAGCTGAGCTGCTTTGGGGGCTGACTTGAAGGGACATGAGCCTGTACGAGAGGCCAGACTGACCAAGGGATAAAAATCTCTATATTCTAATCCAGTTTCCTAAAAGGGAGGTGGAGAAGATGTGTGTAAGATGAATCTGATAAAAGAAGAGATGTTTGTCCAGGTCTCACTGTGATTTCCTTGTATTTGTTTTGTTATTGTACTGGAGAAGAAAATTCACCACATTTTTCGATTTTGTTTACTAATGCAGATTCTGGACTGACTACTGCTCCTTCTAATGCCCACCTCCAGTCAGTTTGCAGCTGTCAGGACTGTGTGGCAATTTTATAGAAGACAAATCTTTACTAATTTGCTTTTCAGTTTAGTTCCTTGTTACCTCAGAGGAATAATATGATCACTTGTTTCACCCTCACTGATGCCTGGTTGTTTAAAATGGGAGAAGGGACCCTTCTCTGAGGCTTAAACCAGAAGTTTACTGGTATGTGAACAGCAACATGCACTGAAGTTCAAACCAAACAATGTTCTGTAATCCTAGTTCTTGTGAGTACTGTCTTGGGTATTTCTCCTACCCAAGCAACAGTGAGCACCAGAAATGTAGTCCAAAAGGCTGGGTGCAGGCTCCTTCAGCCTGAGAGGCTGGCAATTCATTTGGGCAAGCTCTGAAGTTAATAGTATAACCAGAATAGCAGAGAAGTCTTTGAACAGGTCCTTTAAGCACAAGAAACCAGGCTGGTGTTGTGATCACAAGCTGAAGAGAAATTGCAGTCATTTTAAAATCCATTTATATTTTCATTTGAGCTAGAAATAAATACTTTTTTTAGATGCTTCAGAGAATAATTATGAATCAGGTTCAGGTTGAGGGTCCCTTACTGTCTTGCTGCTTTAGTAATACAAATAATCGCAAAGGTAGTATTGCTCTAGGTGTGTCAGACTAGGTGATGATTTCTCAGCTGTACAGTTTGATGCCATCCTAAGATCTGAAATACAATGGTCCCCTGGGTTTCTTTTGTCTGTCCAGTGTCATTCAGCATCATATCCTACATTTTGGCTATGACTGAAGCTTGCACACACATTACTTTAAAGTCTTTATGTGGTTGTTTACTCCAGGCAAGAGTTTCCCTCTGTAATTTGTATACTGGGCAGCCATGACAATATCCAGTTTCACTAATTCAGGCTGGCATGCCATCTGCACTATCTAAAGGTCAGTTCAAGTATTGTAATTCTGTGGCTTCTTAATAAGCAGCATAGTGTTACACTGGTTCCATTCCCTGATAACAGTAGCAGTAATCTAAATCCTGTGCCAAAAAGTGAAAAAAAAAAGACATTTCTCGCCTGGAAGAAACCTATATGTCTTCTAGTTCAGGAGCAGTTCCCGCATTTTTGACCACTCAGTTTCATTGCTCTGAGAATTTTCCTTGATGCGGATGCATGGATGGCTTCCCAAGCTCATGTCTGGATTCTAACAGCTAACAGCGGCACCTTGTGACCGCCAGAAGAGTTTTTGGCACTCAAGGTCTCTATCTGAGCAGCGCTCCCAAGCTGCTGCTGCATAGAGAGCAGGATGAGCTCTGGGAGATGGCTCCTCTTGCTATTTGCAAGATCCACAGCTGGGCTGGGGGCAGCAGTATGGTCAGAGTGAAAAGGGAAAGGGAAGGTAAGGGATTATGCCAATGCCAGACCACCAGCTGTTCCCTGCATGCTGATCTGCTCTGGAAAAAAACCTAGAGGTAGAGTTAGGGAAGTGAAATACCTAAAGGAGAGACAGAACTGGAATTCTGGAGGGGAGAAATGTGAGCAGAAGTGTCATAGAATGGTTTGGTTTGGTTTGGTTTGGTTTGGTTTGGTTTGGTTTGGTTTGGTTTGGTTTGGTTTGGTTTGGTTTGGTTTGGTTTGGTTTGGTTTGGTTTGGTTTGGTTTGGTTTAGAAGGGAGCTTAAAGATCATCTAGTTTTAACCTCCCTTCCATGGGCAGGAGATCTTCCACTGGACTAGGTTACACAGAGCACCATCCAGCCTGTTCTTCAGTACCTCTAACCTCTCTGGGCAACCTGTTCCAGTGTATCACCATCCTCACAGGAAATTTCTTACTAATATCTAGTGTAAATAATATCCTCCTTCAGACTTACTTCCTTCTATGATTATCTAGTGTCACAAAGATAAATGTTTTGGAAGGCAGTGACTGGCCAGCAGCAAGGGCTACTTTGGTGTTCTGATCCCTCCATGAAAGTGCACTGTTAGTGTCACACCTAGAACTGAACTCTTGAAAAATATCCAAGATTCCTATTGGGCTCTTTTGTTGGTGGGTTTCCTGGTCAAGTAGTGTCCTTTGTAGCAGTTCTGTATCAAAGGAAGATGGATAATGTTCCATCTTACCAAGTGCAATAAATATTTTTCCACATACTGTGTGTTTTGTGCTATGAGAGATGCTTCTGAAATGCTCAGGAGGCAGCAGTAGCAATAGATCACAGAAGAACTGGAGTTTGAAAAGGTAGGAAGGTCTTTGGGCCTGAGTGCCAGTGTTAGGGTTGCCAGTGGTTTCCAAGCCTGTGCTGTTAGAGCTGCTCCATTATCCTGTGTGGCTGTTGTGTGTTGATCTGCATTTGTCACATCATTCCTTTGAATGAAAGTGGAGCTGAAATATGAAGATGTTGATGGATAAGATCTTGTTGAGTCATAAGTGTATCTAACATAGTAGTTATTTGTTGTTAGTATAGAATAGAATGTGTATTTGACTTTTTGTAAATCCCAATGAAAGGACACTTCACTGAGTTTGGATTAATTTCTGCTATGTAGAAATAAAAATACTTAGAAAGAATATTAGGGGGAAGAAAACTCTTCCTTTCACCTATGATGTTCTCTGAAAGGGGGAGCAAACATATTTCAGTTTTATTTTATGCATCCTCATAGTCCATATGCTTTTGAGAGACTAAGTTGCATTACTAACTTCAGGCTGTAGTTTGATATCAGCTTCACCAGGGTTTTTTGCCCATGTAAAATTTTCTATTTAAAATTAGACAAAGGAGGGATAGCAAAAGGGGTTTAGATTAGAGCTCTGAAGTACTAACAGAGGTTTTCAATTACAACCAATACTTTGCTGCCTATGAATTTCTTTCAAGATTTGACACTGCAAATTAACACATTGAGGAAACTATGCCAGAGTGCTTCAGCAGCAGTGATTTCTGATGGAGGAAATAACATTTCTTCAGTGTTGGGTTGCCTCAAAAAAGCACAGAAGGAACTTCATAGTAGGACACAGCTGACAGCACTGCCATATAGTAACAGAGATGAAGAACAGTTTCAGAAACAGGGCAGTAAAAATAACTTCTCCCTCGTTCAGACACCAAACTGAGAACTTCCTTCAGTACAGCTGTATGAAAGTTCCTGTATCTTGCTGAAAAGAAGACTGGAAAAAAAAAAACAAACCACAAAACCAAAACACCCTTGGGTTAAGTGAACTTTCAGTCCATCTTGAAAACATCTTGTTTTATTTATTTAACAGAACAGTGAAGGAGCATTACTAAAATAATTCATAAAAATTGGGAGAAGGCACTACAACTACAACTGCTTTATTGACTGTTCCAAATTGCTAAAATGGTTTTCTTTCTTGTGGGCAATCTTGGTAAAAAACCCTGGTTTACATACAGGACACTTTTCTACCCCCCCTTTCTTTTTTATTTTTTTCTTTTCCTAGAACTGGCTGCTGTGTAAGCCTGTCTTTCAGGAAATACTAATCTGGTAATGTTTAGGCAGTAATCTATTGTTTCTACCTGAATCTGAACTTCTGTCCCTGTTCCATAACTGTCTGGTTGATAGCAGGAATAAGTAGCTTTTGTCCCCTGATGTTGATTGTGCTCCTAATGTCACAGTGCCCATGGGAGGTCTGCTTTTTTGTTAGATAAGACCAAGCTGTTTGGTTGAATATTTTTGCTAATGGTCATGTTGGCAGGTGCTCTTTTGTCTCTTATGTTTGGGAACAAAGAAAACATTAAAAGATTGTACAGCGAATGTGCAAATGCCCCAACTGGTGCCATGTGATATGATTCAGTTCTCATTTTACAAGCAGTGGACCATATTGATGGTTTAACAATCTCAGTTTAACAGTCTCAGTTGTCTCAATTTCTAGCTGTTGCTTCTGCTGTTAGTATTTTCATTCTTTCTTAAAAGAATATGCATCTGAGAGGAGCTGCTACTTGGTTCATCTTGCTCCATATCCTGTCTTTGCCAGTTTTTAGTCATGTGGTCCTGGAGAGGTTTTAGTTGGTAATGATTCTGAAGACCTGAGTCTCTAATCCTTAAGTGATTTTGAATTGTTGAGCCAGTGTCATATTGACTTTGATACTGTTCATTCCCATTCACTAATATCTTTTTATTTGTGTTATTTACATCTTAAGCCATTTGGAAAGCAGTGAAACATCTAAACTTTTCCCACAGTGGACACAGGTCCAGTGGGGAAGGTATCTTGAATCTCTTAGTCTTGAATTCTCCAAGGTTCCTGTTACACCTTGATCTTCCACTAGTTTCATATTTATAGTTTCTCTGGCAGAACTTTCTTCTTTTAATGTATTTTAAAATAATCTTTAATTTTTGATGTCTGCAAATTGGTCCTCAAACACTTCTGGGTTATCTTACCTGCTAGAGTTTGCTCCTTCTTATCCTCATCTTTGTATGATTTCCACCTCCTGGAGTTCATAGCCTTCCTTGCTTTCCTTTTTGTCTTTCAACTCTTGCTGAAATAAATGGTACAAACTTGCCAATATGACATCTTTGTACACTCTGTGCTCCATTCTAAGAATTGCCTTTTTAGCTCTTTGGCTCTCTTTAAAAAGTTTGTTCACTTCTGTGTTGTTTAGATGGTTTTGATCATGGAAGTTGCAAGATTTGGCTTTTGATGCTCCTTCAAAGCTTCATTTTTAAACTCTTTTGTTAAATACTATTTCTTTGGCAGTGTCAGTAGTCAGGCACTGATTTGGCTCCTAGGGGCTCAAGGCGTGTTTTCTGCAGTGAAGGAGCTGCTGACAGGGCTGAAAGGTGTGGCACATTGTGTGGGTGGGCATGAAATAGCCACACAGGTGGGAACAGGAGAGATCATGGGGACCCTGCTGATCCTGGGGCAAGCTACCGTACAGTTAAGCTTGTGGTAAATGAACAATATAAGGGAAATATGGAGAAATAAAATCATTTATTTTGAATTGTCCTGAGAAATTCTATTCAGAGGATTCCTTCTTAAATTTTGTCATCTTCTTCGAGAATCTGTATGTGCATCTGTTAATGGATATCAACAGATCCAGCCACTCTCAGTTGCAAAGCCCACTCAAACAGGATAGGAATGAAATATTTTTCAACTTTTTACACCAGTCCCTGGATGGAACCATTCAATATACCCTTCATACTGAGAACATCTTTTTCTCTTTAACTCTGTAAAGGGATAGACAAAACCTGTTTGTTACAACTTTCTTTTAGACTCTTACCATCTTGTGAGAGGTCAGCCAAATTAGACACTCCTGAGTCTTTTTCGTGAAGATCATTCTTTTCTGTATAGGCTACTAAAATGGATTGAGTTGAACAAATTTTTGGCAGGGTGGTTAAAGAAAATATGAATATGGGGAAAGATATTTCCCAAGTAAACTGACTAATTATAGCCACCCCCCCCCCCCCCCCCCAACAAAGAGCCCCAAACAAATACTCTAAACCTCAGGGGTGCTTAAAGTAACATGCTTCACTCCAGATACAGTAGTTATTTAGAATACAGCATAACTGTACATTTTCCTTGTTTGAGAGGTGACTCAGTAATATCTGAATTCAGATACAGCTGGAGCTGAATGTCAGTCCCTTAATGCAAGACCTTTTCTCCACTTGTTTCGACAGTAAGTGTGAATACCATTGCCTTCTGGAGATAGAAATCCAGCCCTCCCTCCTGTGTGCTTGTGCTGTGGGGCAAAGTGGCTGTAGGCTGTTTAGCAGGACTTTGGCAACAGAATTTATTAACCTCAAATAGAGCTGAAGAAATGGAAAAGAAATGAGCTGCTGTCCGTGTGGGACTGAGAAGGCTTAATTTTGAGTCTGTCTCACTTCCTCATAGTGTTAAAATACTGATTGTGGGATTTTTAGGGTGACCAGTAGAAAAATAATGGCAGCAATAGCGATGCATATGGATTCTAGTAGCCTTTTTATAAATTGAAATATTTTCCTTTTAGGAAGGCTATTGAGGACAACTTAGAAAAGTTTGCTATCCCCCAAGTAAGATGGGACTTCTTGAGGAACACAGATTCACAACTAGCTCTTGGAAAAGCTTCCACACTGAGGAAGAATTAGCCTGCACTGAATCAGAGGAAGCCCCTAGGCTATGAATTTAAGCGTCTAAAATACTTAAGACATGGCCTACTAAAAGACTTTGAAACTGTTATTAAGATATATCTTCTTGGACTTCAAGCAAAACCTCTCTCTCCCTCAGCTGCTCTCTACTTTTAGTAGCTATCTTCCTCTAATTTTCTAAATTCCTCACATTTTGCTTCAATGCATACCTGACGCTGAGCTGGTAAGTTCCTGCTGTTGTTGGCTGTTGTTGTTTGTGTGGTTTTGGTGTTAGTGGTTTCTTTTTCTGTAGTCGTTTTGTTGCTTTTGTTTTCTTGGGACATCAGGTGCATCTTTTGTCTTTAGCTTTTCTGTTGCCCGGGTTAGATGGCTTTCTGGCTTCCTCAGCCTCCTCCAGCTCTTGAGTTGGGCAATCAGTGAAAGATGTGGATTTAAACACTTTAGGTGTCTAATCCAACTCGGGCAAAGTGAACTTTGTTCTCACGCTTTCTAGGTGTTTCTGAACAGCTACACTAAGTTTTTGGTGGTGAATTCTGTGAAATTTTAGTTGAACCGAACAGTGTTTGGCTTTAAACCAAACAAAGTTCAGTGCATACAATCAGGCTCCAGTTGTCAGGCTTATTATATTTTTAGCCTTTTTCTCTGTGAGTTGAGGTATTTTTTCCCCAGTGAAAATCAAAGCAGAAGTTTCTGTTTCCTAAATGGCCATCATGAGGTATTAGTTGTTTAAACAGGAGGCCCTTGAACTTTTATGCTATAAATTACTGTCGGTGCCTCAAGTTCTCTAGAAAAAGATGAAATTACAAAATAAACTTTTTGATGCAGCAGCATAATCTTCCCCTACGTATTTCTTCAAAGTTAAATTCAAGCTCTGAAAGCAATTCATCTTGCTTAGCATGTTTTCCAATTGGGACCCTGGGGATTAAGGATGGAATGACTCATTCACATAATTGGGCTTCTCAGTGCTTTTCCTCACATTGAAGATTTCAACTCAAAGCGTATAAGAATATAAGAAACTGAGAAATGACCATCTGTGGGAAAAAGTCTAGAAAGGCCTATGGCTCAGCTTTGATAATGCTAAATGAGAGTGTTTGCTCTTGTTCTAAGGTCATGTTCTAACTGAGAGCCTTGACTCTTGGGTGACTGCTTCCAGTGCCTAACTTGTTTGTATGTGGAGTTCTAGATGTGTGTTACCAGGTTTAGCAACGGACATTGGGCATTGGCAATTAATAAGCTTTTGATTCCCAGCAAGTTTTCTCCTTACATGAGGGGAAATAACTGTAATTATCTCTTAAATATTTTCCTGTAAGATCAAAGCAAAGATCCCATTTTCCTGCTTTGCAACTGCACTGGATATTGCACTATGCTTCTCTGATTTTCATTCTCCCCCAGTGCAGCTGTGGAAGAATGAATAATGCTGCCAAAATTTTTCTGCTTCAGCATGCTTGTTTTAATGGGGACTTCATCTATTTAGTATTTTTATGAAGGCTTGTGGGGCTTGAAAGCCATTTAATGCTAAAAATTGGCAAGTGCTATGAAAAGAAACTGAGACATCCACCTCTTGGTTGTCTGATCTGGGGAATGTGTGCAGAGCTTTCAGTGAAACGTAGATTCCTTGTGTGGAGCCTGTGGGTACCTTGGTGCGAATGTTCACAGCTGATGTGTGCAGAGGTGTGATCCAGACAGTGCTTCTGAATCATAGAATCATAGAATGATTTGGGCTGGAAAACAGATAAAAGATCATCTAGTTACAAGCCCTTGCCATGGGCTGAGACACTTTCCACTAGACCAGGTCTCTCAGAGCCCCCTCCAGTCTGGCTTTGAACACATCCAGACATGGGGTATCCACAACTTCCCTGAGAAACCCCTTCTGTTATCATCTTCACAGTAGAAAAAAATGTTTTCTAATAACTCATCTAGACCTACTCTCTTTCAGTTTGAAGCCATTCCCTCTTATCCTGTCACTACAGGCTTTTGTAAATAGTCTCTCTCCATCCTTCTTGTAGGCCCCCTTCAGGTACTGGGAGGTCACAATTGGGTCACCAAAAACAATCCCAATTCTCTCAGCCTTTTGTCAAAGAAGAGGTGCTCCATCCCTCTGATCAACTTGGTGGCCTCCTCTGGACTTGTTCCAACAGGTCAATGTCCTTCATGTGTTTTGGGTCCCAGAGCTGGACACAGGTGGGGTCTCACCAGAGCAGAGCAGAGGGACAGAATCCCTGTCGCCCTGAAAACTCAGCTTCTGAGCTTGCTAACATAGTTTTCTAAGGACTTTCCCAGGACAGTAACTGTAAACATAGATATGTGTACATTCTTTCTGTTACACGTCTTGTGATGGACATCTCTCATGGCCAGTGCAGTGAGAAAGTGTTATCCTGACCATCCAATCCCTGGCCGTGGTCAGAAGCCTATAAATCCTGGGAGGAAAAATAAACTCTCTCTTCCTTTCACCACACCTCGAGCTGTGTCCGTGTGATCTGTTCATCTTCAGCGGTAACAAATCCCCTCCCTCCCCTGCTGCCCAAGCTGCTTTGGATGCAGCCCAGGACACGTTTGGCTATCTGGGCTGGGAGTGGCTCATATCCAGGTTCTTATCCACCAGGACTCCCAAGTCCTTCTTGTCAGGGGTGCTCTTGATCTGTTCATCCCCACCCAGCCTGTGCTGATACTGGGGATTGCCCCAACCCAGGCGCAGCACCTTGCACTTGGTCTTGTTAAACCTCATAAAATTCCCATGGAGCCTCTTCTGGAGCTTGTCCAGGTCCCTCTGGATGGCATCCCATCCTTCAGGTGTGCTAAAAGCACCACTCTGCTTGGTGTCATCTGCAAATGTGCTGAGGGTGCACTTGGTCCCTTCATCTATGTAATGAAGATATTAAATTAATAGTAGTTTTAAAATATATTAATAATTATTTAAAAGTTAAGTATTATTAAATGTGAACTATTACATTATTATTTATTACTTAAATATTAAATAGCACTGGTCCCAGTATGGATCCCTGAGGGACACTACTTCTGACATCCACCATGACTCTGAGCTGTTGACCATTACCCTCTGGATGGGACCATTCAACCAATTCCTTATCCACCTAACAGCCCACCCATCAAACCCATCCCTCACCAATGTAGAGAAAGATTTCATGGCTTTACAGAAGTCCAGATAAATTACATCTGTAGCCCTTGCCTTGTCCATTGATATAGTCACTCCAGCACAGAAGGATGAAGAAAAGGCTGAGTTACTCAAGAGCTTTTTTTCCTCAGTCTCCAATGGAAACCTCTTTTCCTACACCTCTCAAGAGGATGGATGGCAGGATGGGACTGGAGGAGCAAAGCCCCTCCAACTGTAAGTAAAGATCAAGTTCATGACCTTCTCAGGAGCCTGAATGTATCTAAGTCTGTGGGACTCAATGAGGTACATGGCAGAGTCCTGAGGGAATTGGCTCATGTAGCTGCCAAGGCACTCTCCATTATATTTAAAAAGTCATTGCAGTCAGGTGAAGTCCCAGGTGACTGGAAAAGGGAAACAATAGTGCCGATCTTTATAAAGAGTAGAAAGAAGGACCCTGGGAGTTACCAACCTGTCAGCCTCACCTCTGTGTCTGGGCAGGTGATGGAAGAGATCATCCTAGAAACTGTGCTAAAGGCACATGGAGGTGATTCAGGGCAATCAGCATGGCTTCTCCAGGGGCAAGGCTGAATCATGAGTCATGCAAGGCACTTTGTGAACCCCACTTATTCAGCACTGGTCTGTCTGCAGACAGGTGTCAGTCATGACCCCTTCATACAACATGGACTAATTCCTGCAGCTGTCTTCCTTCAAGGGCTTTACTGGTAGATTCAAGGTGGAAGTAGAACATTTCTTCTTACCCCTCTACTCCAAAATGGAGCTTAGAGACAGATTTCATACCTTCTTTGGCTTGAGTGGATTCAGATTTTTACCCCTTGGGCAGTGCAAGAGCTCTCCTTAGATGTGGTTTCTTGGGACAGCACTTGTTTCATGAAGGACATGGGTAGAACAGGGAATCGTGGAAAAACAATCTGATTAAATATCCTTGGAAAAGGGGCCCAAATCTGGTACTCTGGTCATGTTCCTTCTACTAAGCATATATGCCTGCATCTTGGAGTTCTCAAACCAGGTGTGTTAAACACTGAGTGAAAGAGGTTTCATAGGGTTGTCTATTGTTGCTTCTGCCTCAATTACTCTTAATCAGGTAGAATTGTAGTTTGTACTCTGCTTCAAGGCTAAGTGGCAATTCATTCACTCAAAATATAGAATGGACAAAACAGCAATGAGCTTGACTCAAATCTGCTCAATAAAACTTTAAATTCTACTATCTCCTAAGTATTTTAAAATAGAAATAGAAAATACTTCCATGGGGGACTTAACTACAGTTCAGCAAAGGGCCAGCAAGATGATTAAGAGACTGAGGCTGCTTTCATATTAGAGGCTGAGAGAACTGAGGCTGATCAATCTCAGGAAAAAAGAGGGCTCAGTGGGGAACTTGATGATGTTTATAAATACCTGATGTGAAGCTGTAAAGACAGACAGGCTCTTCTCAGTGGTATCCTTTGCCATGGCAAAAGGAATGGGCACAAATTGAAACACCTGAAAGTACATCTCAATATAAACCTCTTGCTGTGACAACATGAGGACAGATGAACACTGGAATAGTGAATGTGTGACTGAAATTCCTTATTTTAAAATGTTTGTTTTGTGAAATAAATCACATGGCCAATGCTTCTGAATGTGCTGGACTGCTGTGGAGTCGAACAGCAATACTCTGCTGTATCAGTTTTAATTGGGTTTAAAATGTCACCAGCTTCATCTGGTGTATTGCTGTAGCTCTGTGTGGGAAAATAGGTTTGATTGCACTTAGTGGACCTGCATTAGGTAATCAGAGCTCCCCACAAAGGGAGCATTTGTCCAACATATCCTTGCTTTACACACCAACAGCAAGGCTGTTGAAAACTGTGGAGTTGAAAATGCCTGCTATTTCCCTAAGTAAGTGTTATGATGCAGCCTTGTTTTCTGCCGTGAAGTATAACCTTGGTGTTGCATGTTGCCTAGCAGCAGTTCTTGTGAAGAGGTAAAAAAAACATACATACACATATATACATTCTAATACTTTCAACAAAGCATTCTCTTACACCTACATGGAATCTCATTGTAGAATAATGAGACATTGTTCCTTTTCAGTTTGATGTTCTATATTAGCCTTCAGTTCACAGCACTACAAATAAAAGTATATTTAAGTGTTGATATTCCTGTCCTTCACACCTCTCAGTTTTAAAAATCTTCTTCAGGCTTTCTTCTGAAAATGAGTAACTAGAAAATGCATTTGTAGGGCAGATTTTAATCTTTTCTGGGAATCCTTATCAACTGAGAAATGATGCAAATTTGTGCAGCATCTTCCTCTTGCTGACTCCTGAGACTCATTCCTACTGAGTAGCAAATATTACGGAATCTTGAGCAGAACTTCCACTAAGCTTAAACATCCTTGCTCAAGATGGGCCTTAAACACTGATGTGAACTACTACAGTGGGTGACACCCTCTGCTCACAGTTCTGTAAGATTCCTCTAAAGCTATTAATTAAGAAAATTATAACAGCCTGACGTACAAAAGGCTCTTAGTTATCAGGGTGAATAGTGCAGTGCACAACCAGAATGTGGGTTTAAACCTATTGATTTTCTAGACTTTTTACATAAGTCATGAGATTCTTAACCTGCATATGGGCAAGTTAACACAGGGATGTCAGTGCCTGGCTGTGTCCTGTAATCCACCAAATTTCCATTATACAGCAGCCAAGCTGGGAGTTGTTCCATTTTGTATATAAATAGCACTCCAAATACAGTACCCTGTTCCCCTGGATGGTAGAAAGCTGAGGCTTAGCTCTCATGACAGAGAGGATCTAATATTGTATATTTCTAGGCTACAGAACTTTATGACAGTAGGAACAAAATGGAGGTGGAGCTGAAAGGATTCCAGGCTATATTAAAAATTCACTAATGTGCCAAGAAATCTGTTCTGAACTTAAAAAGCATCCCTCAAGCAAGAGGCAGAAGACAGTTACATTATTCCTTTAGCCTACCATCAGGCCAAATTTATGCTAGAGAACTCTCTTAAGGGCTTTGTTTTTTTTCTAGTCAGAAAAGCAGCTGGATAATACACAGGAAAACTGTACTCCACCTTTACTTCTTCAAGGTAAGCTTCTAGTGCAAACTTAATGTAATAAGTTGCAATTGAAATATAATTTCAGGAAACCACCATCTATTTAGCACAGTCAGACAATGGCACGGCCATTTCAGCATGCAGGTGCACAATCAAGGGGTAACTAGTCATGAAAGCAAGCATTCAGGTGATAAAGGAGGGGAGAAACTGCTTTAAAGATCTTGGGTGATTTTTTTTTTTGTATATATTTCTGTGACTTGAGAAAAAAATATTCAGCAATTTAAATAGCTGATATTGTATGTTTAAAGAAAAATGCAAACTACCGAGAAGGCTACTGCAGTTTATACCCATCAATCTTTATTCAGACTGGCCCGATTACTTTTAAAAACACCATTAAGCAGACACACACTGCCACCTCGTGAGCATCTCTAACACAGCTGCAGGCTGACTTCGGAGGAGAGGAAAATGAATTGCTTGGAGCAAGTAACTTAATACAGTACAAAACATATACAGACTTAAAAAAATGCTGCACTGAATGCTTTGTCAATGGTATATTATATAATAGAGATACACAGAGCAAAGCTAAAGTATTTTATTAATAATTTATTGTCAGTAAGAAAGACTGGCTAATGGTAATTTTCAGTAAAAACCTTTACAAGACCATTGGATCACAAATATACAGACACTATAAAAACTGTGTCATGGTGGTTTTGGTTCTAAACTGGTATCCAGAGGGTCCCCAACACACTTTCCAAGAAGGGAAAAAAATGTTTACAGTTCTAAAATACAGCAACCCATTTAAGACATTTCCATATAGCTGACCCAGAAAAATATCAGACCTAACATATGTACAATTGAAATTGTGTGAATATGTTGAATGTTTTACAATGAAATGTCAAACCTTAGTTTTCAGGGGAATACATACAGTGATGCCCTGATTATAAGTCAGGGTGCTCATTTTTAATGGCACACTAACACCACTAGTTTCAGTGGAAAACAAATTCACAAAATATCTACAAAATCTAGTTAAAACTATTAAAATCAAAACTGTACATAAAATTTACAAAAAGTAGGAGAAAATTAATTGCATTAGAACTATATAAATATATGCATCATGCTAACATGGAGAAGTGGTATGTGATTTTTTTAAACATAGAACAATGTAAGTACATAAAGGATGTTCAGAAATGGCACAGCCAATGGATATCTTGGAACTTTCCAAATACAGTAGGTCAGGAAATGGAAAGAGGTTCATTTAGTGAAATGAATTGCATGATTCAATGCTGCCATGCCAGTTTAGCTCACTGAAACAAAAGCATTCACCATGGCTGGAAAAAAAAAAAAAAAGAAAAAATAAAAAAGCTCTTGAAAATTGTTTTAGATTTGATAAAGTTTGTTAGAGTCCAGGCACTTTTGTTGAGTGTGTCAGACTTCTGTATGTTGCTGGGAATCAAGTGGAGGAATTTTCACATCTTCGAAGTGACCATCGTCTCCACTCTCATAGTCACTCATCATGACTTCAGACTCCATTTCACAGCATGCCGACACATCCGAGCAGGAGGCTGTGGAAGCGTACACAGACATGGACATGTTGTCTACAGCGGGCGCTTCAAAGTCTTGGCTGAACCCCAGTGAGTACGGAGCGTACGGTTCTCTGTAGCTGCCGCTGCCGCCACTGGGTGTAGTCTGAGGTTCTGCCATGTCTGCAGGGTAGTGATGGGGAAGGTACTGATTAAGGTTAAATCTCTGCCTGCTCCTTGTAGAAGAACCCAAGCTACCTACGGCTGGCATGTCTCTGGGTGGCTGTATTGACTCAAACTGGTCGCTGTATTCAGGTGGTAACGGCGGAAGCTCATCAGGTGCAGGGAAGTCATCAGGTGGAGGTGGAAAATCACTTTCTATGTCATAACCACCGGGGTAATAGTCTGTATCGATGGCATTTGGATCTGTGTAGAGGGGAGCTGACTCCTCAACCACTTCGTAATTTGGATACTCTTGGATACCTGGCAACTGAACACTTGGCATCCAGTCTGATGTATCCCAGTGATAACCTGAGAAGTTAATAATAATAAAAAAAAATAGAATAGTATTACTATCTTGTATTCAGGTTATTCTAAACTGAGAAATCAACACACATATTAAGACAATGCAATCACTGTGATTAGGACACTACTTGTTAATCAGCAGTTTGCCCTGGTTGCACAGAAGACATTCAACACGACTTTATGCCATGCATGAGATAGTGCATCATTCACACTTGAACTTTTACATTTTCTCAGACATCACCCTAACATGGGAAGAGCTGTAGTCACCTATGGAATGTGCTGTCACAATACATAGCTGTTCACTGGATAGCAAAGAAACAACACCCTACCTGGTGCAGCTAAACACTTAATTGATCCTGAGTAATTAGTTAGGGTGATAACAACAGTCTATTTTTCTTAAGAATATATTTAGCATATATAACCCATAACTTTCCTACATAAAAGAAGGAAATCAGCATCTATTTACCAACATCTATTTGGTAAAGTATTCAGACCATTTAAAATGACTTTGCCACTCAAGCAAATTATAAAGTTAGTTTCACAAAATGCTGTTAGCTCTACAGGAACACCTCTGATAAAAAAAAATTTGTTATTAGTAAAGACATTCCACATTTAACTACAAGACCAAAACAGGAAAATCAAGCTTAATCATGCAAAAATGACTGGACTTGATCCTCTCTTGCAAACTCTCTCTGAATAAGTTTATATTTGTCTGATGGAAACTAGATGTAAGCCTAAACTAACTAAAACCCAGTAATTTCTCTCATCTGAACACCAATAAAAATACACTGTTGTAATATAGTGCAAATCTAGTAAAGAGAAATCACTGCAGACAAATGCATAGCAAGCAACTGATAGTAAGTCTGTGTTAAAACAAAATATTAACAGAAATATTTTGGTGAACATCAATGAACTGCATGCAGAAGTCACCTCTTGAATTGCTGAGGTCAGGAACAGCAAAAGATTCTTTAGGTGGCAGAATAAGAAGAAAAAGGAGAAAACATCTGTAGTTAGGAATCAAATAGTAGAACCAATATGAAGACAAACAATGACTAGTCACTATGACATTCATGCTGATTTTTTAGCAATACTAAAGTTGGTTCTCTTTAGAATTTTCTCCTGGGCTCCTTATTTGTTAAGACTTGAACTGTAGGGGTACAGCCCATCTGGGACACAGACGTCTTGTGGTAAAATCTGCAGTCTGGAGTTTACTGAAATCCTTGTGTCAGATTATTCAGGATTTCTGCTAACCAGGGTAACAGGACTTGATCTGATTTTTTTCTTTCCTTGTTTCTAGCCTTGTGTTGTGATACAGGGCTCCATCTATTGGCACTTACACTTTGAACTGTCTTGGAGTATCAAGGTAACCCTTCCTTTAGTGTCTGGCTTTCAAATGTAAAGCACTGGGAAACCTGCCTCCCTTTGTGCAGCAATTCCAACAACTCACACTCAGCAGAGAAGTGCCCTGTGTTATCTGACAAATATTAAACCTTTCCTTCTTCAGGAATCTATATTCCCTATTAAAGTCTGTAAGGATTAGTGATGCCTATCCTAATAGCAGAATCTTCTCCTAAGAATTCATACTTTCATCTGTAAGAAGACTGAAGGGACAGAGGTTGACTCTTCAGAGAGACGTTCCTATTTTTTAAGCTTGCCTAGCCCAGAAGAAAAATACTGTTCAGACTAATGGAGATGTCAGTCTGAGCTCTGAGACTCTTAAAACATCTCTGGCCTCAACTACAGGAGAAGGCTCTGATCACTACTCTGCTTAGAAGACAACACTCTTTATTTTTCCTAGGAAATTGGGTGCAAAACTAAAGCCAATAGGCTTTATGATTTAGATCACTTTTACCAAGGATTGAAGAGGTCTTGGTTTTCCTCTTCTGCGGCAAAAACCCTTTAACATAATGACAGAAACACAAACTAGAACTGGATGTGTCCATCTTTATGTGACAATCTGCTAGATTGGAGCTGTATTTTCTCTTGCACTCAGCATTGCTGATTTGCATCAAGCTACAATCTGAGGAGCAGGGCAGAGAATACAGCCTAAAACTGTCCTGTGATGAGATTAGCTACAGTTCATGCTCCCAGGATGCCTGTTGGACAGAAGCACTTGCGGAGACTAAAGGTAAGCACCATCTGTCCCAGAACATGACCTAGCTGCACACTTGTGTAAGGATCTCTGCTGCTTGAACCTCCTGAGGGTTCTCAAAAGCAGAAGTCTTTCCCTAAGATGCTTTGAAAGAAGAAATGCTTATTAAGAGCAGAAACTTTCAGATGTTAAGAAGCAGCTGAGCAGGGAATATTTGACCTCTCTACAACTACAAAGCATAAAATGTTTGTATTTATCTTACAGTGATAACACCAAACAATATTTTTACCTTTGAGTTGAGATCTACATCTATAATTTTTAGATTCTGTCAAAATATTAAAGAAAATCTGAATCAGTTATTAAATATTTCCCCTGGTAGATGTGGCCTCTTTTAGTCTTGTAATTCTCCCATTCCCAAGTACTGTACATTGCAATTTTTCTGCACTGAGGACTACTGTCTGTAGGTACACATTAATGAAATGGCACCCTCATTAATGAAATACTCTCAAGTATTTGGAAGCCCATTTGTCTACTTTCTTTTGTGTGTCTGCATAAATTAAAAAGGGTGTACTTCAGATAACAAACCAAAGTGAAACTTTAGCTACTATAATTGATTTTGTGATCTTAACAATAGCTTCATTTTAAATAGGACTTAGTAAAAAATGTTATGTTTTCTAGTCTGTATCTAGAAATAAGAAGCATAGGCTGGATATTATTTCAGAGGAAACATCTGCAAACTCATGGTCATGGAGTGAATCATCTGCCTTTTACTGGAACTTAAAGTACTATTTAGTCAATTAAAGCAATAGTTAGCATTTGTATAGACTCACTGGCACTTTTATTACTACTATTATTTTGTAAAGAGTTTGTGTTTCCTAGAGTGGTTAGTTCTTAAATGTTAGCAGAAATGAAATAAAATACCACTGAAAATGCCTCCCTTCACTCTTTCTAACTTCCAAATCCATACTACACACACACACACACAAATATATGTGTATGTACCTATATCCAAAAATAGAAAATTTACAAAAATACAAAAATTTTAGGTACTGTTGTAAGGCTGCAAAGTAACGAACTGCTTAAACTGAGGAGGGTGTGTATGGCTGTATATCTCAGCTGCAGACTAAAATAATTTTTTTTCTGCTTAAGAACAGATTGATCTGAAGACCAAGGAAGTGAGTATTGATAGCAGACCA
Source organism: Poecile atricapillus (assembly GCF_030490865.1). Classification (NCBI taxonomy): domain Eukaryota; kingdom Metazoa; phylum Chordata; class Aves; order Passeriformes; family Paridae; genus Poecile; species Poecile atricapillus. The sequence goes on from NC_081252.1 coordinate 45,576,669, forward strand.
TTTTGATTCTGCTCAGCTGGACAAGGTATCAACAGGTGTGGGTGGGAGAAGAAAAGGAAGCGGAGGCTGCCGCTGTTTCATCTACAGTACTGAATGTATTTGCCTTTGATGTTGTCTCAATTCTGCTGGCAGCTTTAGTATGAGTATTTTCAGAAGAGAGTAAGCACCAAGATGTTTTTATGCCAATGCTTTTTTTCCCCAAGAAAATACACTTTGAAACCTGTTCATAAGGCATCTACAGCTACACAAGAAGATATTAACAGACATACGGTATAAATATATTTTTGTTGTAACTTATCAGAAAGTCTAAGAAAATAATATTTTATAACTTGCATCTGGCTAGGACTACATTACTAGAAGACAATGTAAGAAGACAAACGTGCATTATGCTGCCAAAGCAGTAAATAAATATGAAAACATGTATATACCTTCTTTTTCCACCGAGTCAACAACAGCATTGACAAGGTGTATTACAGTCACTACGGAAGCTTGTAAAAGGTATAAAAGGAGCAAATTAAAACAAACCTATAGTTAGTATCACTTTAAACAGCAGACAGATACACATAAAAACCCCCATCAACACTGTGAAATTGCAGTTTGTTACTATTTTATAGAGCAAGATTATTGGTGTACATACACATTTACTCTCAATCTAGAGTAGCTGCATGTAATACATAAAACACATATCTAAAGCTCAATTTTATTCTTGCTAAACATACAAAAGTAACTACTTATGAAGTACATTTTGCATGAGCACAAGGCTGCTGAAGTTGTGTTACAATTTCTGAAATGTAGCCTAAATATCCTAAATATACTCATTTGCATAATACTTTATCTGCAACAAACTAGACTTTTCTAAAGGCTTGTGTTGGGTGAATTAAGGATTATTGCATTAGACTTCTCCTTTAAAAATGTAAACTATGTCGCCTCCCTACCAACAAAAGATATAGGAAAGAAATTTTCCCGGAAATGAACAAAAAGGATAGAATATGAAAAATACCTACTGAAAATTTCTGCTACTGATCTACTTAAGTTTTGTATATCTGTGATATAGAGATATCACAGTAGGAATACCAAATTCAGGCTGTTACATGCGTATTTAAAATAAACAAACAAACAAACAAATGTATTTTTTATGTCTTCCCTTTTCCTCAAGATAGTTTTGGAATGGAGAAGGGTTTATTCTTACAGGCTAAAATGAAACAAGCACATGCAACTTGTTTGCACAGCTCAGGGATTAAAAATCAAGCTAATAAATTCTGAATCTACCAAAATGGAAGGAAGGAATGGTATCTATGATGCTACAGCTATTTCTCTTAAAATGATGTATGAATGAGTACTCAATACATGACAGGAAATGGGAAAAAGGATATACTAAACATATGAGACAGTAAGGAGGGGAGAACAACATGTACAACACGACACTTAAAACCACAGGAGGAAAGTTGGAAGCTGGTATCAATAACTACTGATAAAATGATGAAGACTGTAAGCATACCATTTTACTTTCACCAATCATTAAACCAGATAGGTTTTTTATCATGCTGTTAATAACAAATTGCTCTACTTCATTAAGAAGCAGAATGTTCTTTATTCCTAAGCTAAAGGAATTTCAAGTTCTTTTTTACCAGGCAGAGACAAAAGCAGAAAGTGGAATAAAGAGTCAAAGCACACCTTAACTTAGCAAATTAAGTTATGCGACAGCTGTGGCTTTGTCCAATCAGTATGACATGTTTCTGAGTACATAGATGCATTCATATCAACTATAAAAGCATCTGTCATCACAATGGAAAGGACATCCAATTAATAATAATCAAACCCACAAATACGTATGCTGATTATATTTTGATGGACTTGAGGTGTGATCAAAATACTTGTATTTTTATATTGGCTTTTTTCAATGTATGAAATGTTTTTATGAATTCATTTCAATCATGGTGAAAGCCAAATATACTGTTCTATTATAACAAAATTCCTTATTGTGCAGTTTCCTTCATTACTAAAGTAATCAAACTTACAAGCAGTCCCTTAAACTCTGCTCTCACTCAGAACTGATCTGATCCATATGGGAGCTGAGGTCGCAGCAAGAAAAAGAGAAGGAAACAAATGAAACTGTAACACCAGAAAGCTTTTTACTGAGAGCTGAACAGCAATGTGAAAGTTATATTTGTGCAGAGGCCATTTTTTAAATTCACTGTATTCTTGCATAAGGTGATTTCTAAGGATAACCTAGAAGAGTTTACCAAATTCTAATGTTTTAAACACAAAGCTCTGAGCAACTTGAGTTTAATTTTCACTGTAATATTCTAATAGCAGAATGATTATATATAATTTTAAGGTAAAGTAATTAACAGTTGGTGTAGAGATAGGTAAAATATTTTTTAAAAATTAACAGATCTGGATATTAACATAAGTAAATACCAATATATATTAAATAAGCTACTATTTAATATATATTTAATATATGTAAACCCTATTGTTACTAAGAGATACAGATGCAAAGACAGAACAAATGAACATCAGCAGCAGTACAAAATTACTGCATTTTACATACCATTGTCATCACATGATTCAGACTGGAAGGAGCTGAGAGACTGCACCTCAGACATGCTTTCTCTAGCACTGTAAGGATGGGAGTTCTTTTCATCCAGAGGCTTCTTGGAAAGGCAGGGGTCAAGATCTACTACTTTAGCTGAAAGAAGAAGTTTCAAGTGAGACAATGAATAGATTCTAGATTAAAGAATCAACACAATTTGAAGTTGAGATCTGCACATTTTTACAGAACTTAGTAGAGCATGAAGGCTGGTCAGAGACAAAACCCAGTGAAGTCATAACGCCTTTTGTACTCTACGAGGTATAGACAGAGTGTTTGTACTCTTATTAAAATTGTAGCAGCACACATGTTTAACAGGAAACTAAAAAATAAGAATATCTCTTACTGTCATAGTCAAAATCCCAGCTGGGTTTCTGTATTGAATCACTGTCCGAAGGCGAGTTGGAGGGAGGTGGAGGTGGCAAATTTGGTGCAACACTGCAAACAGCTACAGCTTTCCGGTGACCATGTACAGAATCTGGGTTAAAAGTACTAAACTCAGGGTGCTCAGGAATAGCAGACCCTTCAAAAGAATTCCTGTCAAGATTGTTCCTGGAGTCGCTTGGAATGCTTGGAGTGTACGAAATGGGACGAACAGGAACCTGTGGTGGGATGTCAGAATAGATGTTCTTATTCAATTTTGCATCAAAACACGGTCTTTGCAAGAAGGCTGTCGTAGCTCCCAGTTGCTTGTCTTCGGGTTCTGGCTGGTGCTTCTTCTTTCTACCAACCACTTTGCGGCAAACAACAAAAATCACAACTAACAAGAAGATTCCTGCGATGAAAACAATAATCCCAATCACTTCAGCTAAGCTAATGTTCCAAGATGTTGAAACATATTTATTAAGAACAATGTCTGTGCAGTGTTTGCCTCCAAATCCGTGACTACAGTTGCAGTGATACGAGCCGTAAGTATTCTCACAAAGGGCACCATTGAGACATGGGTTTTCTGTGCATTCATCGACATCAGTCAGGCACCTACCAGAAACAGAGCACAACAGAAATGTTTAGTTTACATCAGCAGCCTATTTTGTAATCTTGTTCTCAACAATTTTAGATAATATTTATTATAAGGTACTGCACACTAACATGCATTTTGCTATTTTATCAACATCCCAGATTCCAACCAGTTTGAACTGTTAATCTGTTAATTAATACTACTAAAATTCAATATTTGTGGAATGCTACCTACCTTTCTCCACGAAAGCCTGCTTCACACTCACAAACAGGTCCATCCAAACTGTCAATACACTTGCCACTGTTTTTGCAGGGATTGTCTTTGCAATATGGACCCAGCTGGCATCTGCAAGGGCAAAACAAACAAAAACAGCTGAACATTACCTTATTGCAAGCGAGTTTATAATGTGGGATTCAGAGCTGTAACATAGGGGCTGTTGTTAACTCCAGCCAGCTCCAGTGTGCCTCAAAGACTGAGCTTTAAGTAGGAAATAAGATAGAAAAGGAAATTGAAAAAGTGTTACATTTATATCCTGTTTTCTAAGGGGTTCATTGATAATATGAACCATACAAACTTACCTTTGACCTGTGTATTGTCCTCGGCACTGGCAGATAAAATCATCACTGACCGGGATGCAAGTCCCACCATAAAGGCAGGGGTTGGAAGCACATGGGTTGACACTTACGTCGCAGTGAGTTCCCATAAACAAAGGCGCACACTTGCAGTAGTAACCTGAAACCAAATACAGTCTTTCTGAAAGATACACACAGCTTTACTGGATTTGAGATAAAATCCTCCCTGCCCACCTACAGATTTAAGATAAATTGCTTCCTACCCACTAACCTGTTACAAGAGAGAAACGAGGGAAAAAAATAGAAATGTTTCTATTGAAAGATGAAGCAAAGTGTAACAGTAAGAGTTTCATTAAACATGACTGAAGCATAATTTCCATTTCTCTCAAAGAACACAAGTTGTCCCAATGATTTCAGAATTTTTAAAGAAAGACTCCAGAGTAGGCATTTAAGACGATGGACCTCAGATACCAGCACTGAAAATTAAATCCCCACTTTGCTACATGGACTTTGTCTACTTCACACCCCAAAGAGTTGAATCTAGAAGGCACACACAGCCTTCCTACCTATTCAACAAGCAACCTTATTCAAGTCTGGGAAGCCTAGAATTAGGCATAAAGTTGTTCTGTCCTTCAAAGCAGAGAAGCTGAAGAGCAGTTTTGAAAACTAAAAGCAGAAGAATAAAGAGCAGCTTACCTCCATTTGACAGTGCATTGCAGATGCCTCCATTCTGACAGGGGCTGCTTGAGCAGCCATCGGTGGCAGTCAGTAAGCATCCAGGAGTGACATCTACAGACTCTTCCATGTGTGCATAGTTTCGTGGCTTGCTGTTTAGGGGCAGCTCCTGTCCATTTAGTACAATGGAATCCATACAGCCTCTGAAACCATTGCTAACCTGAGGACTTCTACCATGTCTTGTACCTTGCTGACGAATATGACCACCAAAAAACACATGATTGTCTAGGTTTAGTGTTCTAAGTGTACCAGGAGCAGTACCAGATGCAGTATGCACCCTGTCCAGAACAAGTCGTGCATAGTTTCCATCCACTTCAAGAGATACAGAATGCCACTGGCCATCGTTTATCTGAGTGCTCTGAACAGAGACAATCCCGGGTCCACTGCCACAATCAAATTTATATTGCAGTCTTCCATGATGGATCTACAGAGGAAAGCCACAACATCAATAAATGGTCTGCACACTTAAAGAGTATAAAATATTGATGCCTATAAAAGTTTATGTTTGCTGGAGAGACAGGATGACGGTGGTGTTCATAAAAAGCAGTTTAATAACACCTTTTTCCAGTCACAGCAATTGTGATTTATTCTATATGGTTCCCTTAATTGAAACATACACTTTGTACATTTTGTTCCTCTAGTAAAGCACTCACACATCATAATCAAAATATTGCAATACTTCAATATCTTTCATCTTGTGCTTTAAGTAAGTTTTCCTGTACAGACTTCACTATGATAAGCAAATAAATTTAAAGTTGTTTAAAATATATGATTCAGGAAGCTTTGTTTGTTTACACATTTAAAAAATTCTATACAAGTTTGTTACCTGGATGTGTAACACACCCTATCTTTAACGTAATTTTCAATTATAACAATTCTGCAGAGATGCTATGACTCAATCTTTTAATCTAACACAAGAATAGTAAGAAGATGGTAGGAAGAAAGGAGGACATATGCACTAGGAGATTTTAATATACCTCTAAGATACTGTAGTCTGTTCCTCGAGCATACATAACAACTGCATGAGCAGAGTAAGTTCTAAGTCTCATTGTCAGCTTCATTTCCTCTTTGTTCTCATTTTCCATGAGACGATATTTCACATAGCTGCTCCCAGTAAATGTCACAGCAGAGCCAGCTGATGCTTTGGAATACACAAAAGCATTAAAAAGTATTAGCACAGGACTGGAATCAAATTTATATCTGGAAAGCAATATAGTTTTACAAAGAGTTTTTTTAGTGTTAATTCCTTACCAGGACATTGTCCAGCTTTGCTGTCTTGGCAAACACAGGTGTATTTTCCTTCCTTTGGATCTCCTAAACATTCAGTACCTTCAGGACATGGGTTTCCTTCACACACACTGTTCACCAGGGGGCACTTCCCGTCTGTAAAACCAAATCCATTATTCCTTTTCTGTTGGTGGTGATGGTACTTTGTGAAAAGGGACTCTTATACATAGTAGCTGAAAGGACCCCAAATGATACTCCTGACTATCCAACATGGAAGTAACAGTTATGGGGCATGACTGGCACAGACTAGACAAATAGCATATGGTGGCTGATGCTCATCCTTATCTTGATTACTCCATTCAATTGGTAAAATTGGGAAACTGGTGTTGTGGTTTAATGCTTACCATTAGAATCATTCACCACAAAACCCAACATGTAGATATTAAACATGGATGGAGTACGTTGGAGAGAACAGAGAAAAGAATGTCTGCATTTGAGACAGAAAAGGAACGGGCTTTAAATATTTACTTCATATGTGCAAGTTCACCCAGCAAGGTTAAGTCCTGATTTTAAAAAGCAACATTGTTTCCCTCAGAGATAAAGAAAAATTAATCTTCTGTCAGAAATCTCTATACTTACATATATTTTATAGTATATTTATTTCCCATATTACCCTCTCATTCCCAAGCAACTTTGGAAACTGTGTGGGCTACTCCTCTAAGCAGAAACAAGGAAGTGTTCAGGTACTTTGCAGGAACTTAACCTTTGTGCACACAAGACTGAAAATGGCCATCAATATAGGACAGGCAACAAAAAAAAATTAACTTCGTTCATAAAGTGGAAAACTAAGGTGTAGCTATAAAAAATTAGATTTCTGCTCCCATAATCTTGTATTATGTAAACTCTTGAAATGAGGTAATGAAATAAAAAATAATTACTCTTTACTACGAATAAAATTAGGCAAATATTATAAAGAGTTACAGAACATTCCTAATCTTGTCCTGTAATACAAATTTCCATTTTTGGTTTATGCTTTTTAAAACCAGAAGAGTCTTTTCAAGGATACAGTTTTCCTTACTGTGTCTCTTACCTTTACAAAGACAGACTGCTGTTCTGTGATGACGGGGAGTGACGAAACTCAACCTGGCCGTGCTGTGGGTTGACATGATGTTCTCATCCACTGTTACTTTTTCTTCACAAAATTTCAAAGGACAATCTAGGCCTGCGCACAGCTTATGAAACACATCAATTATCCGGACACCTAAAATCTCCTCTAGGTCAGGCACGGAAGAGTTTATCTTGTGGAGCAAAATTCTCATTGGGTGGTGAGAGCTACCAGACTTTTCAATATTCAGGAGGACATCCAGATTAGAAGGAGGATCAGAAGGCTGCAAACTAACAATCTGGATGTCATTTCTCCTCACACCCAAGATATTTCTTAATGCTCTCTGGAAATTGCGCCAGTAATCACCGATGAATTCTTCAGGGGACAGGTTTGCAAAGCGTATTGCGAGACTGTGATTTAATACATCTTGTGTGATTTGTCTGATGTGTACAGTAATATCAGCTGCAGTTGTAAATTTTCCATCTGTAACAGTGACATTTAGGAGGTACTGTCCTACATCTAACCTTTTATGTGCTATTAGTTTGCCACCAGTGCTGGAAACAGAGAACAGGGATTCCATTTTGGGGTCCAGACTGTATGTCAAGGTATCATAAACATCTTGATCAGTTGCATGAATTTTTCCAATGACACCACCTGAATATTCTTCCCCAAAGGCTGTGATAAAGATTTCCAGAGGCAGAATTGCTGGAGAATAAATGCTTTCCTCAATAACTCTAATATCAATGTAAGTCAAAGACGACAACGGTGGTTTTCCATTATCTGCCACCTAAAGGAAAGATGACAGATTTACATTTTTGGTTTATCTCAAATTCTACTGTAGATATTGATACTGTATACAGTAGAGCTGTGTTTTTGTACCAAAAAACCCCCACCAAAAAGTCCTATAGGAAGACGCTTTACATAAATTCTGTAACACAATTCATAACATAAAAGTTAACACTGAAACATGTTAACATGTTGTCTGCTTCTATAAAGAGGCAAAGAACACGTTTTCACTTCTCCATAGACTAAAAGCCTACAGTGCTCTTATTACCTGAAAATGTCAGGAAGTTATTAACACTAGTAGCAAATACAGGGGAAATGCACAGTAGCTGATTTCAGACAGCAGATGGTGCTTGAAGCTTTTTTATATCAAGCATGGAAACACATTACAAACTTGAAATGAGTCATGCCCTAGAAATGTACAACATGCTTCACTACAGTTAGGAGGTGGTCTGGAAGACAAACTAAATGCACTGTGCCAAACAGCACTTCAAAAAGATAAAAAATGCATGCAGAAAGATACAATTAATTATGCTATCTTTCACGATTTTTGGTCACAGAGAGGGAAAAAAGAGGTGGGTACCTGTAGTGCTATTTACTTCAGACGGTTAATCAACTAACTGTATCAGCCTAATTCAATTTTAAAGCCTTTTTGAACACCCTATTCTCCACCCCTTTTGGACAAAGACATACATGTTGTATGAAGATAGTAAAAAAAAGAGTGGAAAAATGAGTAAAGAGCATTCCCTTGGGTTCACTTTTTTCCTTCTATTTCTCACCTCTTGTTTCCCATCTACCTTTTTCCATAACTCTCTCCCAGTTATTGAAAGTGACACTGAAGAAACAGTTAAAGAAGAATTGGAGACATGTGAAGGCACAGAGAGGATATACAGGGCTCAGAAAAAGGAAGAAATTACGTATTGTTTAAAAGATTGTGCAATAATTTTACAGAGTACACTTTGAAGATCTATGCAGAGAGGCTGCTTTTGATTTTTTATACAAATTTAAGCACAAGAGGATTATCCAGGCACAAGATTATCTGTAGATGTGCACATAAACGTGGCATTTTTAAAAGGTAATGTATGTCTCATAGAACTGCATGTCTTCATCTGTTTCTGTTAACTCCAAAAGACAGGCATGGCTAGAAACTTGCCCTCCAGTTACCCAAATAAATAACGAGCTTCAGCTCAAGTTGGCAAAGTTTTGTTTTGCCTAGATCTCTGCCTGGAAACAGGACAAGGCAGGCAGTTTAGCTACAGAAGAAATACCCAAGGGAAACAAGAAAAGGCTCAAAACAAACAGACAAGCAAAATTATAACAAATGGGAATCAAGCAGGAAAGAAGAGCCCCAGGAGAAATGGTTTTTCAATAGTGCAGATATTTAAAAATGTACTGTGGTTTTAAACTGAAGACTTCAGTGTGGCATAAAGGACTGCATGACTCATAGCTGAAGATTGTGCACACTAATGCTGTGAGACATTTGTTAATGGATAATCTATTTCCTTTGGAGAGAGGACAAGCAAATATGAGTGGCATGCCCATATAAGGTGACCATTGGGGGGAAAAAAAAAATCCTTATTTCTATAAAAATGACAAAAGTAAAGGCTTCTGGAGGTAGTGAGTGCGTAGAGTGCATATGGGGAAAATTTGTGTGGTTTTACTGTTTGGTTTTTTTTTTGGTAATGAGTTTTTTCAAATGAAACTATGCTTGTAAATTAAAAACATCACTACCTCAGCAATCCATTCAGAAAGCACCTAAGATAAAAGCTGTCAATACTGAAAAGCACACCAGTAAAGGTCAGTTAAAAACTGAAAGTGGGTATCAAGAGATCATACACAGCCATTAACCTGTAATTTGCAAGATCAAAATGCATAAATTAACATACTACAAACTTGAGAAAATGGCTTCATATAGACTTTAAAATATATTATTTTAAATTAACAAAGAATATTTTTCCTCAATAGCCATACCTATGGTTTTGTGTGTATCATTGGAACTGGAGTCTTGTGATAACTGAATGTTAATTTTAGTCTTGGATGCTTTCCTACTCAAGGATTGTAAGATAATAGCAAATAATAGCAGTATGTCTATTGAAAAAAATCTAGCAAAGTGTAAAATGACAAATGGGAATTAAAAGACAGTGATATATTTCAAGAATCCAGTCGAGAAACTTGGGAATCAACAGATTAGACAGGTCCAAAATACAGAGACTGGGTAGTGCAGCACACAGAAAGAGGCACATTAGTACAGTCTGCTTTAATGATTTACAGTCTCTGAGAAGTCTTTGTTGTAAGTGAGCACATTTGTTTTAAGACACGTGTTTAGCTACTGGATGCCATTTAAAATAGTCCATATTCATTCCCTAATAAAAAGGCACTTTTCAGCTGCTGTGCTGAAGACAAGATAGCTGAAGTACTGACAGGCTGTTTACAAGCAGGGTAGAGACCAGAAAGTGACTTAGAAATAAAAGAATTGCAAGAGTTCACCCAGAGGAAGATGTTAGACAGGTGTCTCATGCTTAAGAAGAGTCAGGCACATAAGGAAGTGCCAAAGGTGCAGCTAAATCATGGAATGTGACAAAGTCAGTGTAACAGTCTATACAGAGCAAACATAAACATGCATTTACATGAATACATTTTAGAAGCAAAATAAATAGAAATTAATTATTGCTTAGAAAAGATTTAAAGTAAAACATATTAATCTTGCACTACACTGATTCCACATACAGGAAAAACATCCATAAACAAAAAGGTGACTTTGGGGGATTTGGCATATCAGTACTGAGGAAAAAATGGCTAACAGAGAAATTATATACCTGCCCCCATTTTAATACCAATTCTTAAACCCTAAACTAAAATACACTTAAATGAAACTATATCTGTCCTTATACTGATGGTTCTTGGTTACTAACATTTCAGTGACTCAAACAGCACATTAGAGTATCTGTGTGAATTTTTTCTTATTTTCCCAAAGAAAACTGACCTTATGAAAATATGTCACAATTATCCCAATGTGGCCAGAATTCAGCATACACTGTTATAAATGGTATTGCCCTAAAATTTTCTCTATGCATGTTTACTCATAAATTATCTGCAATAGTATGTGCAAGAATAATTTGGAGAGTGAAAGAAATTCCTCGTGTGAAAATGAAGGTAAGAATTTTTCTTAAAAGCTGAATCTAAATGAAGTTTAAGAATTAAGGCCATCTATTCTTAGCCTACCAGTTTTAAGTCGTCTGTTCCCAGCTGCTTAATTTGTAACTGAATTTAAAAGGACTAGACAAGATTTAAACAACTGTTTTTAACTTTCCTTACACTAGGTTACAAAAAGCATTTGAGAGAACTTAGCTAGGTTATTGTAACCTTGGGCATGGTCTGGTCTTTCTGCACAACAATGGCAAACAGAGCATGTATTATAGCACTTCAGGGTCATTTTTTGAGTTTTATGTTGTGGTTTTAACTGCAGGATCCTGAGATCTCAAACTACTGCACTGCAAGTTTCAAAGCTATGAAAAAGGTCCAAGCTTCAAAAGCTGTTTTCAACTGCCATTTGAAAAAAAATATGTGGCAACTTATGTGGAAAATTTTTCATTGCTGCTATATTGTGCAATATCCCTGCTTTCATCATGTGATTTAGTCCAGCACACAGCTTCAAGGGTCAAAATGATAGTGGCAAGAGGAATTCTGCAGTCAACAGTGAGTGGCTCAAGGGACCTGTCCCCTGCTGGTTTTTCAACATTGCAACCAGAAAGCAAAGGGCTTATCACCACGCAGTTAACATTTCACTTACACCTTACTTCTACTGTGAGTTTAATTGAACTTCCTGTTGTAACCTGTGTAGATTAGCATTTAAACCAACCAACTTTGTCTATGAAGATGTCACCTCATAGGACATGCCCCAAATGACTACTGAGCATGTCAGGATCTCCTAACAGAAAGACAAGTGGTGGAGTGAACGTGTGTGGGAAAAGTTAATTAAATACTTACAATGCAAAACAGTAAGAGGAACATGACAAAACCATCCTACCTTAACATGAAGCAAATAGTGATCTCTCACTTTGCGATTCAGTGCAGCACTTGTGGTCAGAACTCCCTGCTGGGTAATGTGAAAAGTTCTCTCTTCATTTCCAGTCAGGATGGTGAAAAGAAAAGGAGGGCCGTTGTGAGAAGAATCCCTGTCTGTCACCACTAGCTGCAGCACACTGAATCCAACAGGCTTGTTTTCCTATAGATATATAATACACAGTGGTTTGGTTATAATCGAGGATATGGACTGATGCTGATTTCTTCCTTGCAACAGAAACCCCCAAAAATGACTGTCAAACCAGTTTATCAGTACAAAAGAAATCAGAATGACAATATTGCTTCAGGGAAACTACTACCCTCTGAGAATAAGACTCAAAAACAGTAAAAGGAGAAGGGCAGTATTTTAAACTTCGCATTGTATTTCTGAAGGTAGTTCGGCCTTGACACTTTACATTTTCCTCTTCTGGTCTGAATTAATACTACTGTAGCCTAATTACCAAGTCATCAAAGATTTGAAACTTAGAGAAAACACCTGTTAAGAATAATATAATGCCTTTGTTGGGAGGACTAGAAAAATACACTCCTCCATCTGACCCCCTGTGCCCCTTATTAGAGTTCTGACTACAGCTGTGGCTGCTACAGCCACCATCCAGTTAAAATATTAAATGCAGGTTTTAAATTTTCTTCATAAAATCCCTTCAAGTTTGCATCATGTGGATGTCCGAGGGTTCCCAGACACTTCACATACATTGGCTTATAATATGTTTTACACACACATATAACCTTATCTGACACATGTAACACCTCTCCCAGAATACTCGTGCTCTACTGTATCAGCTGGATTTTTCTATATACATACTTATTTGAAAAGTAAAAAAAGCAGAAACATTATTTTGAAGTACAATGATAACAAAATGCTATCCCTTTCACAGATGTAAAATCTTCTGATAACCTGATAACAATACTCTGTTTCTGAGAGAATAAGTCAATTTAGTTATCAGATACTGCAAAAAGATTAAGCTTTTTCCCTTTAAGCAAAACCAAACAATTGCTTTAAATACAAATATTTACAGTTGGACATCCAAAATAATTTGACTTTCCTAAGAGCTAAGTACATTTTCTACTGTGTCCAAATATATCCATCTCCAATACAAGAGGAAATGCACACCAGCATTCTTGGGCAACTCCTCCAGCTTCTTCTCTGCTATCTTCAGCTAGGGCAGGCCCATATGAATGAACTATAAAACAAGAGGTCTTCCTTTTTAATTAAGGGAAATAGTACAGACATTGGCTACATAGTCTGCAGTTTAGTTGAGATATTAATTAACATTTATTTCAAGAAAGACTGTAATTGGGGAAAAGAAGATACATTTGACAGGACACAAACATGAATCTTTTGTTTTGCTTTGTTCTGGTTTTTTTTTTTTTTGTTTTTTTTCTTTGTTTTTTTTTTTTTTTGTTGGTTGGGTTTTTTTTAAAGCCAGATCCAGGACATCTTACCTGCATACTGTGATTATATTGTATATATTCATTTTACCCTATTTCAGAAAGCTGCCTTTACAAATAATGCACATGTGTCTCAAAGACAAGTGGTGGTATGTTAGGATGGCACAGTGCATCAGGTAACATTGTCTGATCCTCACTGATCTACTGTACCAGGCCAGGAAACACTAAAAAGACACAAGGGATTGAGCACATTTACATTACTAGTCTACAAAGGTCTTAATGCAATTCCTTTGTTGACTTCCACTTATTTCCTATTGTATTTAGGAAGACAAGAAGTATAGACGCTGACTCTGCTGCCTTTGCTTCAGCAGTTTTCTGAATTGGGCAAGTACGTGCCAGACACTTGAGAATGTGGCCTACTGCTACCATCCTACAGTGTAAAATTAGTCAAAGGATTGGTATGCAGCCATATGAAATTCCACTCTTGTTCAAACTGCTGCTCATCCCAGAGGAGGCCAGTGGGAATTAACGCTTAACCTATGTGCCATGGTGCAGAACAATATATACAAGCTATATATAATATAGCTTCACAGTAACAGGTACCTAAAGGATCTTTTTCTAAGCTGTAATTCTTATGACTAAAAAGAAATAGCAAAATTATTACATATTTTAGTGTCCCTGTATTATTCTAAGTTTGTTCTATGCATAAATGGAATGTATAATATATATACATGTACACACACAAGGAATCTGAAAAAGAATCCAGAGAAGTTATGCAGTCTCCCTCACTGTAAATATTCGAGAACTGCCTGGACTCAATTCTGTGCCAAGTGCTCTAGGATGAGCCTGCTTGAGCAGGGAGGTTGGACCAGATGACTCACTGTGGTCCCTTCCAACCTGAGCCAATCTGTGATTCTGACAACATGCAGTGTAAGTTTCTACATAACGTGCAAATGAGAATTTTATAACTCTCAACACTTATTTGCTAAGCAGTCTCACTGGCAACCTTAAATAATCAAAAATACAGAAAAATTCAAGTCACAAGTTGACAGACCATTAACATTATTGATTTAACTACTTCACTAGTTGTATTTACCTGGATGATAACACTATAGTTTCCTTTTGAGAACACCGGGGGATTATCATTTACATCAGAAACATCAATGTTAACTGTAGTTGTGTTAAGCTTAGGTGGGCTTCCATTATCTGAAGCTTGAACTGTCAAGGTATATCCTGAAATCTAAAAAAATAATAATAAAAAAAAAAACATTTACTGAAGAGGAAAAAAATAACAAACTCAGAATTTGTTTTATGGAAGAATTATTTTAGCATAACCCCCAGTAAAGCTTTCCTTCATATACTTAATCCTTTCTCTTCCTCTCAGAAGTACTGATATAAAGGGATGCTTGCACTTTATTATAGCGCATTAATTTTGGAACATGAAATGATAATTTACAAATAGAGTAAGAAAATGGTGGTCATGAATTATGTGTAGGTAAATTAATTCCAGATGCCCTAAAACCATAAAAAACTCACCTTTTCTCTGTCTAGAAGCTTAGTCACTTTTATTTCACCCCTGGTAGGGTCAATTGTAAAAGGATTTCCTTGATTGCCATCTATAATTGTGTAGTGAATGCGGTTGTTGGAAGGTCCATCAGCATCATCTGCCATAACCTAAGGGACATTACAGCCTCATTTAAAACAGGTTGAAATAGACTCCAGAACCTTTCAAATAAACTGATCCTGAAGATGATCTCTTCTGGTTTAACAAATTCCACAGTTCACAGGAGAAATGCCATCTCATTAGAATATACCAACATCACTCAATTTCCTGAATTTCTTCTGAAAGTTAAGTCACAGTCTCATGAGGAAAACATAAAGACATCATAAAATATTATCTACTTTCCCACAGCATCTGAAGTCCCTACTTCTGAAACTTTCAATTTCAAAGTAAATCTTCAATTCACTCAGTGGCAACATCCATTCACTGATGTTCACCTTCAGATCTATACTTACTCGTTCAAGACTGAAAGCATAATCATCGTGACAGAGTATTTCAAAGTAAAAAAACAGTACATACTGTAATAACTGATTGTTCAAGCGTAGCATCTTCACTGATTACTGCAGTGTAAGTGTCCTGGCTAAACACTGGAGAATTGTCATTGATATCTGTGACATTAATATTCACTGTTACAACGTCACTTAATGAAGGCGTGCCTCCATCTGTGGCTTCCACTGTCAAGTAGTACTCATGAGAACTTTCATAATCCAAACTCTCAATGACAAAAATGGATCCTAGGGAAGGAAAAAAAAAAGAGCCTCACACAAACTCTGCTACTGCTGTAGTATTATTATGTAGTATGATTATGCTTTACACATATAAGTAAAAAGATGCAAAGTTCCTGCCACTACGGCAAGATTCACAGTTCAAAACAACCTGGCTGACATTTTGTAATGTGAGTTTTCAACTGACTAGCTAAGATAGTGCAGTCCCTAGCATACACACTGATTTGCTGGATAAGTTTTTCTGGAACTTTTTGCAAATATATAAAATTTCAAATATATGAATTTATCTGGCAAAGTAGTTCTATACCTTACTACCAGCATGTCCACTGGAAAAAGCAGAATTGTAATTTCCACTACACTAGAACAATTAACTACCAAAGTATTTAATTAGAATTAACTTTTGGGAAGAAATCTTATTTAAAAAAAACAACAAAAAACAATACCCAGACGCAAACAACTTTACCAGAAATTAGCTCTAGAAAAAGAACTATATAAGTAAACAAAACTGTAATTTGTTATTGTTAAAATTTGCGGTGTTAATTGATTTTTAACAAATAATTAACAGGAAAAAATTCTCAAGGTAACCTAAATAGTCCCAGAGACTAAATCTGATTATCATACAAGCCTAAAATCTCCACTGTCATGCTGGATATGTTGAACATAATATTCTTCTTCCAAGCTCTCTTTAATACCTCCCTTTAATATTAAACTTCTCTAGGATTACTGCCTTTGTGGACCAATGACTAGTCTTCCCAACCTATTTTATTTTTAATCCTTCTTTTGCCAAGACTGGCTATTCCTTCTGATTATATACCTTTTGTGGGAAGACTTACGTTTTTCATTACAAATCTATGTCTTTCCACCTGCCTGCCCTCAGAGTGGGGAATTTCCAGTTAGGACACCCTTACTCTTGCCAGCTAAATGGATCTAATCCAAGTAATAATCCAATAAATTAAAGCAACAAATAAAGTTCCTATTCTACATTTTACAGAACTTCTCTCAGTAAGCATCCTGGCAAAATAGGTTCTGAAAAGAGCAGCAGCAACTTTACAGCCAGGATGATGCACATAGTTTATACATAACCTAGCTGAACTATGGAGGAAATCAGTACGGCATCGTGCTTGCTTGGCCTAAAGTACATTTACACTTGTAACCTGTTACCTGTTGTCGAATCGATGCTGAATTTTCCGTGCTCGTTCCCACTGACTATTGAGTATGTGATTTCAGCATTGGCTTCAATATCTCTGCTTGCAGCATAGATCTGGAGAACTTCAGTTCCAACCAAAATGTCCTCTGATACACTTGCACTATACTCCCTATGCTCAAATACGGGTGGATTATCATTAATATCCAAAACAGAAACTATAACACTACTTGTTGAAGACAGTCTTCTAGGTAAGCCTTCATCCGTAGCCTTCAAAGTTAATGTGTACACAGCTTGTAATTCCCGATCCAAAGGCTTCTCCAAATGAATGATTCCAGAGAATTCATCAATAGAGAACTGCCCCTCTGCAGAGTTCACCAGTGCATAATGGATTTTACGGTTCAACCCTGCATTTTGAAAACAATTTTCAGGTATGAAGCAGTCATTAAAATACATAACAACAGAATAATCCATCTGATAACTATGGAAATAAGACATGCATGTCAAATATTATAATTCATGTTAAAAGTAGATTTCAGAAATAGTTAAAGTCTCTTGTGAAGGGCAGAATTACTTCCAAAAAAAATTAAGCTAACATTTCATTGCACTGATTTTCTGTCATACAGAAAACATGAACCATGGTTCTGCTTCAGTTACAGCACTAGTTGATATGAAACAATTGTTAATATAAATGTAATTATAACTTTAGAACAAAAGAATCTGCTTAGCAAGCTTACAATAACAGAGGAGGATATGGGAGAGTTAGGTTGCATCAATTAACTAGACTAAAAACCAGTAGGTTTATTTAAGAATCATGCCCCAAAATTAACAGGAGATAATTTCTAGCAACATTTCTTTATAAAACAAAAACCTTACAGATTTTAGGGGCAAGTATTTTGGTCCACCTGAACTTCAAAGACCAGTGAAGTATGAAAACGTGTCTGTTACCTTCCAAATGAGTAATCTAGCTTTATCATAGCACAAAACAGGTCAGTTGTTGCAGGAGACTGAGGCAACTATTCATTAATACTATTTGATTAAGAAATTGATGAGATGTGGAAATCATACACTTCTAAAAATACTTTATACTGTTGTGGTCCTTACAACAAAGCCTATGAACAAACTCTTTGTAATGTCATTTTCACTTCATGTTCACTTAAATATTTGTAACTGAAGAAAGAGACAGTAAAAATCTTAACAACATATACATAAAGCTACAGCTGACCTAGATTCTCTTGATGCTATGATCATTGAGGGCTGTCCCGAGAAGCACACTTTCAAAAATCCATGAATGCCCATTTACATGAACAGACATGGCTTGATAGTCCTAGTACTTACATCAGGAGGAACAGGATGGACCTAATCAATCATAACATTAATACCTTATGACACTAAAAATATCCTACATTTTGTCTCTTCCCCCTCTCCTCTTTTTTGCAAAGACACTTAGGGATGTCTTCCAGGCTACTCACACATAGAAGTAAGGTGTTAAATGATTTAGTAGACCAAAATATATCTTTCAGGAGTCTAATCCTGAATGGTATTGAAAATCTGTCAGCTCTACTGAAACACTTGACACCTCTCAGGATAAAACTAAAGAAATGATACTGTAAGTCTAAGAGCATGATAAAAGCATCAGTCAAAGAATGCATACCTGCATCTGCATCTGTTGCCTGCACTCTTGTCAAAAGGGTTTTAGGCTCTGTGTTTTCAAATACTGTAATGGAGTAAGTATCAGTTGTAAACTCTGGGGCATTATCATTCACATCTTCCAGAGTTAGGATAATGTTAGCTTGGCAGAATCTTCCTCCTCCATCTGTGGCTTTCACTATAAGATGATAAACTGCTTGCTGCTCACGATCAAGTGCCATTAATGTTTTCAGTTCACCTACAAACAGCATAACACATAAGTTGATGCAAGTTGTAATGCTTAAGTACCCCTAACATGTTTTCCCCTAAAATCAGAAAAGCTAAACAACAATTTTCTTGTTTACAGTAATTTCATCACTGGCTAAGTCAACAGCTGTACTGCATTAATGAGCTCCACTCTGGGCAAAGCATGTAAGTGACCTGCCTTTTCAGCTTGAAAAGATTAAGAACTAAACCCCTTTTATTTTTTTTTCTAATGCTCTTGGAACAGAAATTAGCTAAACTTGGATAGTGCAGAGAGAGAATGTGTATACATACAAAAAACCATGTGTGTTTGTGCAAAGAAGATTAAAATATTACAACTCTGGCTTTAAAAAAATGCAAAGTTAAATCCATGTCTGGGTTTTCTGGGCTATTTAGCTGTATTCTTTCCATAGCTATTGGTATTTCCTCCTCTAACATTCCATGAATAAACAGCTATTCACTATGAGGTTGTACCTGCTGCTACAGATAAACCTCTAGAACTCTAACACATATTTTCTATCAAAAGTGACAGAAAACATGAGAGGCTACTACTGTGTAGTCATTGTCTCCTTATAAACAGTTAAAAAAAGTATTATTAAACACTTTTTGTGGGTTTTTGTTGGTTTTTTTTTTTTTATTTTAGCTCTACAAATTCTCAATTTATGTAATAACACAGTAGCACATCACACAGGTGACATTCAAAGTCAAAAAAAAACCCCAAACCCATGAAGTAAGGTCCTTCTCATTTATTTTGTCACTGAAAGTTTTCTAATCTCTTCTACTTGCACTACATTTTTGTATTCATCTTATTCCATTTTTTCTATACTGTTTGCCTTCCTACAGCTTGTCTACTACAGCCTGCACAGTATAGGATTTTGGCAATAGCTGTGATCTATGCTATATACTATAATACAAAACACACAAATGCCATGAAGACCAAAGTGAAACAAGTTGAAAGTTAATCTCATGTACCCTTTTGAGTTAATCTCATTCCAATAAAACTGGGGGCACTTCAGGTGTTTGCTATGGAAGGAAATTTGCTGCTCCATCTAACCTCATCCCATTTAATTTTCCAAAAAAAAAGATGGCAAAGAGAATCTGAATGAAGATGTGTTCAGTTACAAACCATTATTGCTACTACTATAGTGAATATAAATAGAGAAAAATTTATGGCATACTTTTATTCCAGTCACTTCAACATGGATGTTTCTGGCTTCAGGGCAATTATTACCCTGTTTATGTTTTAGCTCCTCATATATTAAAATACTTGGCTTTTGCCTGACTTTATTCAATATATTATTAGTATTTGTGCAGTAGAAACTCACATTTTAAACCGCTGTTACAATAAACCAACCCTTAGTGGAAAGTTTTAACAACTGACATTTATGTCTTAATGTAATAGCAAAACATTTTATAAAATGAGGTGACTGGAATCTTGTGTATAAAGTATTATTACCTGTGTCTGGAGTGAGTCTGAATTTTTCTGCTCCTGTGCCATGCAGTGTGTAAGTAATTTCTGCATTGGAACGAATATCTGCATCTGTAGCAGACACCTGCATTATCAGTTTGCCAGGAAGGGCATCTTCAGGAACTGAATCAGCATATAAAGTCTGCAAGATTTAAAAGTTACATTGAAAAACTAAACATACAAAGTAAGCACAGCTTGGATAAGGGGAGGGGAAGAAGGAACAATAGAGAAAATAATGTTCTGACTGAATGTTTGGTAACATATAATGTGAACCAGAGGATGAAATAACTGTAAATTGAATGAACTTAATGATTTTCTAATTAATTACTTCACCTTTATTAGATTATTCAAAAAGACATTTAATACTGCAGCTATAGGGACTATTGAACATCACTGCATTGCTCAAAACTTGAAATACTTGTAACTGATTAACTGATAATGAAACATGTTCCCAAAATAGGAGTTACAAATTTTTGCTAATCTCATTTTCATGTCTTTTAGTGGATTATCTTTTCTAGGTCTGTCTCAATCTACAAGAAATCAATAACTGCCCTTTTAATGACACAAAAGCTTCTAGATTAAATTAAAAAACGAAAGAAGGATTCAGAATTTTAATGGCACTAAACACTCTTACAACTCAACCATGTCAGGAATGTGCATTACATTAGAAGCACTAAGCCTTGTAACACCAATATTAACAAAGTGGAAAATAAAAGGGAAAAAAGCTAAAAATCTGACTTGAGAGTATTAACTGTATATAACTGCAACCATTTACACAGGAGTAACCAACATAAACATCAACTAAGAAGTTCACTATGTTCACTGTATAGTTGTCCTTCCCAGTACAAGGGAAGATTTCAACCCAGTAATATCAAATCTGTGTTCAACTATGAAAAGTCCAAAAGAGGCAACAACACATCTTGTAGGGGCTATCTTCCTGAGTTTGTTCCAGTCCTTATTTTTCACGTCCATTTTTGCAGACTATAAAATCTGGTAAGGTAGACAGCTTTGTAACAAGAAAACATCTACGGCTTACAGAGTTTTGGTGCTGTTGACTGCAATTGCAGGGTAATGTTCCACTCTTTTCAACTCTTTTATCACAGGAATTACACACATATTTCAACTAAACAATGGGATTCAGCTTTCTTTAAAACTTTGCTTCTTTCATAAAATAGAGCATACAAACGATGATGGCTGCAGTTTAAAAAATACTTTTTTGAAAAGAATTAACATAGGAGAAATGTACTACAATTCTCCTTATATCTCTCAAACAGCCACTGAGTATCAGTGAATTGTCTCTGGATTTTTTAAAAATCTGTCTGTGAAGTATCTTTTATTTGACAGCATTCTATCTTAATAGTCCAAATTTTTGTTACTGATTCAAAAGGAATAGCTATTTGTCAGTCTCCTGAGAAGCAATTTCAGAGAAAATGTAAATTTTATGTATGAAAGCAGCTGGTAATGGAAGATACAAGACTGCCTACCTTTTCACAAACAGGGCTATTATCATTAGCATCAAGGACTTTAACCTCCACCACAGCTTTAGCTGCAAAGGTCCCATCAGTAGCTGTGATATTTAGAAGATAATTATCCTTTTCTTCCCTGTCCAGAGGCTTTTTGACATAGACCTTCCATTCATTCTGTATATTTTCGATAGCAAACTGTCCCAAAGGATCACCTCCTGAAATATGAAAAGAAATATTCATTTTAAAATGGAGATTTCTACTATTACTCTATCCAAATTAAGGTATAGCTCAAAGAAAAAGGAAAAAAAAAAAAAAGGGCAAATAAGCAGCCACTCTCTGTGGCTTTATGAGGAAGTAACTTCATTGCCCAGGTAGAAATTGTAAGTAGATGCTCACACAACCAATTCAACAGTGGCAGACAGAATCTATAAAAACTAATGTAGAAATTATTGTAGCATTGTAGAAAATATCGTATCATGACATATGGTAAATAAAAACAATAAAATACTCCACTAGAAATCAGCAGCCTATTACTTAGTGAAATTTCTTTCATTTGTTCTTTAACTACATCACTAATCTAAGTATAGTATTTTTAAATAAAATTTGATATATAAATAATATACAGAGAAAGGCATTTTAAGCAAGGCATACATGAAACAAAGTCAACTAAAACTCATTTTTCCACTCAAGTTTTTAATATTCGTATTAAGACACACACATTCTCTCTTTGCAGCTCTATGGTTTCAAACACTTTCCAATCTTTTCAAAGATTAAGTTGTATCTCCTATCGTTCCAGCACCACCCAAATGATGATTCTGACATTACCCAAAAATATTTACCTGTGATGTAATAAAAGACTTGTCTATTGGTTTCTTCTGTATCAGCATCTGCTGTACTCAAGATGGCAATTACCCCACCAGGAGGGTCATCCTCACTGACTGTTCCTTTATATATCTCTGCAGTAAACCGTGGAGGATTGTCATTCACATCTGTGACTGTAACTTCAACCACAGCCATAGAAGACAGCTGAATTTTTTCACCCCGGTCAGAGGCAACCACTGTGATTTTGTACGTGTCTTGTTCCTCGTGATCGAGTTCTCTCAGAGTTGTAATCCAGCCAGTTTCCATGTTTATGGCAAAAGACTCTATAATGTCTAGCTCTTGAGAAGGATCCAAGCTGTAAGTAACCTGCCCATTGAGTCCTGAATCTAAGTCAGTTCCTTTAACCTGTATGACTCTTGCTCCAGCTGGTGTGTTCTCTACAATGAATGCTTCATATGGGTTGGACTCCAAAATTGGTTTGTTATCATTTGCATCTTTTACTTGAATGCTTACCTCCACTGAGGAAACAACATTATAATCTTCATTTACATACTGTGCTTGAACTGAAAACTGGTACCACTTAGTTGTTTCATGATCAAGGTTCTTCTCAAGTTTCAACTCTCCTGTCTGTCGGTCAATCACAAAAAAGTCATCTCTGTTGCTTTCAGGAGTGTTCCCTTTAATCAGATTATATACTAAAGTCTGATTATGCTCTGCTTTGATAGCATCTATCACAGTTCCAATTGGAATGTCCTCAGAAACAGTATAAGAATAAAATGGTTCTGAAAATTTTGGAGGAGGCACTTCTGGTGGGAGTATTCTAGCATAGACAGGAACAACTGACTCTTTCTGAGGGGATCCACCATCAATTGCTCTAACAAGGAAAGTAAGAAACTCATTTTCCAAACCAATTAAGCTTTCTTTTGTAGTAATTATACCAGACAATGAATCAATTTCTAAATTCTCTTCTACATTTTCAGACTCTGCTTCAATAGAATATGTGATGTCTGCATTTGTACCTTCATCAGCATCAGATGCCCAGACTTTAATGACCGAAGTACCCCGTGGAACATCAGACCCAATGTTTACTTCATACTCTGTTGCTCGGAATTGAGGAGCATTATCATTGTCATCTGTAAGTATTACATTAAGAGTACAGAAAGCAACTTTGCCTCCTGGATCTTTGGCCATTAAACTAATGGCAATTACTTTTTCTGCTTGTGTTTCACGGTCAAGCTTTTCAGAGGTAAATATCTGCCCTCTCTCATTTGTATAAAATCTGTTTTTGGCAAACTCATTTACAATGTGGTAAGTGATATGGCCATATGTACCAGAATCTTCATCTGTTGCTTTGACTTCAGTAACCAAAGTATGCAATGGAGCATTTTCAGCTAGTTCAACCTCATATTCATTCTGGCTGAAAACAGGACTGTGCATGTTGGCACTGATTACAGTTACATGGACTTGGGCTGAGCTTCTAAAGACACCATCAGAAACCGACACATTAAGATTATAGTGTGACTTCAGCGTCTGTCTGCGTAAGTTTGAGATGGTGATAATGCCAGTTTTACTATTAATCACAAAATTCTTCTGATCATTGCCTGTCAGAATGGAGTACTCCAGTTTGTCAACATCTGAACTATCTGCATCTGAGGCTTGCACACACGTCACAAAATGTCCTCGAGGAGCCAGTTCACTAATTCTGGCTTCATAAAGCAATTGGCTAAAAAGAGGGGGGTTATCATTAAGATCAGTAACATCCACAGTTACAATAGTATCACTGCTCAAGGGCAGCATGCCCCCATCTATGGCCCTTACAAGTAACTTGTGTTGCTTAATTTGTTCATAGTCCAAAGTTCTTGCTGTAAGAATGAGCCCAGTGCTGCTATCTATGTTAAAATAGTCATGGCTTTCACTATTATCCTCAACCAAGTGATAGGAAATTCCCCTGTTGGTTCCAGAATCGGCATCTGTGACGCTCACTCGTGCAACAGATGTTCCAACGACAGATGCTTCAGAAAGTGTTGCAATGTAAGACTGCTCAGTGAACACAGGAGGGTTATCATTGATGTCTTCCACTATTATGTCTACAAACACATCAGCATGAGCCCCATTTAGGGAGTCAGTTGCTCGGACACTCAGTTTATAGGCTGGGTGAGACTCAAAGTCAAGAGGGGCAACAACATTTATAACTCCGGTGTTGAAGTTGATAGTGAACTGATTGAAAGGATCTCCACCTGTGATGCTGTAAAACACCTTGAGTCCTTCAGGGCTGTTTGCTTGTATGTGTACCACAGGACTATGGAGCTGAATGTTTTCTGGTATCTCTGCACTGTAGAAAGGCTTTTCGAACACTGGCATAGCTTTACTCATTACTGTAATTGGGACTCTAACTTCAGCTGAAAATGCAGGGTCTCCTCCATCTTTTGCCACTACTGTGACCAGATACTCCTTATTTAGTGTGTCTGGTTCAAACTTTTTCTTCAGGGAGATTTCACCAGTGGGATCAATTTGGAAATGTTCATGATGCTCTTTGAGATAGTAATGCACCTCTCCATTTTTGCCTGTATCTTTATCTACTGCTGTCACACGTTGAACAACATGGCCTGCTTCAGAGTCTACTTTAACAACAGCATAATACGGAAGATTGACAAAAAATGGAGCATTATCATTTACATCTTCTACTGTGACTTTAACTAAAACGTGTGCAACAACTGATGGTTTATTTTCCTCCGTCACTTCCACGACCACATCAAAAGACTCTTGCTGTTCACGATCAAATGGTATTCCCGTTGTTGAAAGGACTCCTGAAGTTTGGCTTATTTTAAATCTGCTGTCTGGATTTAGAATATGGTAAAACAAAGGCTTATTTATTTGATTCCCTATAGCAGTAACAACGGCTATTGTTTTTGCCTCTGTGGAATTCTCCTGCACCGTTGCAGAGTAAGAACTCTGTGTGAACTTCAGCTGGCTTGCTTTGCTTTCTTTTACATTAATTTTTACAGATGCAGTGCTTGCAAATCTGCCATCAGATGCTCTCACTGTTAATTCGTATCTGCTTCTTAACTGAGTTGTGTTTTGTACTGTTATATCTCCAGTCTTAGAGTTTATTGAAAATTTTTCTCCAATGTTGCCTTCAATAATGGAATAAATTAATTGGGAAAAAACACCTGAATCTGCATCAGTGGCATTTACACTGATGACTTTCACGCCTTTGTAAGTTGGAACCAGAAGGGATGTCTCATATAGCTCTCTTGAAAACACAGGAGGGCAATCATTGATGTCAATCACATAAATAGTAACATTAGCTGCATATTCCGCATATAGACGTGGCATCCCTGTATCATGTACTTGCACTGAAAAGTGGAAAATATTTGTCTCCTCGTAGTCCAGACTCATTACTGTCCGAATGGCACCAGTGCTAGAATCAATGGCAAAATACTGGCGGACAGATGGTTCAACAATTTGATAAACAAGCAAAGCATTAGATTCTTTATCAGCATCTGTAGCTCGAATTACTAATGGGATATTCTTGTCAGTCAGAACCACACTGTTAACTGAAGCTGATTCGCTGATGAGTCCTGTATATTCAGCCTGCATAAAAATTGGTGCATTGTCATTCTCATCCCGAAGATGTACCAAAACTGTTGCATTGCTGGACAAGCCAGCCATGTTTGTTCCTTGCACAGTTAGAGCATAAAAAGGCAAAGTTTCAAAATCAAGCATCTTCTGAGTAACGATGACACCCGAGTTGGGGTTGATAGCAAAGGCATCATCTGTATTACCATCTTTTATTTCATAAACTACAGAAGACTGACTGTATGCTGCAACCATTCCAACAAAACTGCCAATATTAGCACTTTCGCTGATTTCTGTAGAATATTCTTTGGCTGTGAATTTTGGTGAGGCATTATCAGAAACTGTAACGAATATGTGTACTGAGGTCACTTCACTCATTGGAGGGTGTCCTTTATCTGTCGCTTTTATCATCAGGTTGTATTCTTCCTGGTTGCTACGATCTAATTCCTTTGCAGTTTTAATCATACCCAAAATGGGATCAATTAGGAAGGAATTTCCAATATTCCCTGTGAAGAAAGAAAAAGCAATTAAGAAGGATGTATACAGAATTTAAGGGATGACTGCTTATTTAGCTGTATACTTAAAGAGACACGGACGGAACACAGAGACTATGAAAGTTTCTTAGTTTTGCTTGATAAACATTTATTAGCCCTCCTGGAAAGCTTTCTGTAACCAAGATTTGGCAGTAATTCTAACTTTACTTGTGGAAATACTGCATAAAATATAGTCAGCAAAGCCATCCAAGACTTGAAAATAAATGCAAAAACTTCCTTTTAGCAAACTTAAATATTGACTGTAGCTGAAAGGAACTTTGGAATATAAGTTAACATTACTGGAATAAAAGTTACATTTTATAATCTAAAATAACTGGAATGTTTTGGACAAGAAAAAAAAAGGGTTGTAACAAACCCTTGAGAATCTTAATTGTTTATACATGTATTGTTTAATTCACTGCTTCAAAAACAAACTTTGAATTGGACAAAGTTACCTCTCTCTTAACTTCCTATTGATACACAGACAAGTTATTCCCCTGTGATAGTATTAAAATAAAAATAATGCCTGCTGAGAAGAACCAGCTGACATTTCATATAAACACTTGTTTGCTTCAAATTTTGAAATACACAGATGAACTACACTGCATACAAGACTCTGAGACTCTGCTCATGTATTAAGTATGCTAAGATTTAATATTTTACTTACCTAAAAAATTACATTATTAAAGACATGCTCATTAAAGCATTATCAAAGCATGAAAAAAAAATAATTTAAAACTTCTGAGTTCTGCACACAAGTAGGCAAGAAGGAGGTTTTGTGTTTTGTTTGGTTTTTTTTACTGTTGGGTTGTTTTGGTTGGGTATTTTTGGTTTTTTTAGAGGAGACTCTAAACACAGTGGCATTCTTAGAATATCCCATTACAAATCTAAGCAGGCATTACAAGCATTTAAGGAATGTTCCTTCCATTTGCTTAGAATATCAATTATAATGCTTTAACCCCCAGTAGATCACAATCCTGTAAAATAAAACTTACAGGTCTTACATTTACTCCTACAAAAAGCTAGAAGAAAGGAAGGGAACAGCATGTTGCTTCATTCTAGACTGCACACACACACATTTTTTCTTGTCATTGATGGGCATTCATAAAACAACCACTAACAAAATGGAAAAAGCAAGAGAAAAATTTAATGGGCATTGGTGCCCTGCTTAGTAAATGTCCTACTTCTAGAAACAACAGAAAAGTCTCATGTAGTTTAAGCAACTTATGAGACACTCAAAAACATTCATTCTTGTCAGAGTATCATAATCACAGCTTTGTTTTAATACAGTGTTAAAGTATGCTGTCATATGGAAACAGGGCTTTGGGGAAGACAAAGAAAATATTTATAGTAAATAATTCCTATCCTTTACACAGCAATTTATGTAAAATAAAAAAAATAAAAACACCTGCACATATCACTTGCATTCAACAGTAACTAACTTTTTTCCCATTGTTTTTCTCTTTAATATACAGTCTCATATGCTTGTTACTGGGATTTTTATTTTAAATTACATTTTACCTTGAAAGTAAGACTTCACATAAGAAATGACATTTAAATAACCTTTTTGTTTTCTAGTCATGGTGTCTACAAAGCTCAGGACCTTAATAATGGTAAACTTTTATTAATTCAGATTTAATGGACTGAACCAAAACCCACTTCTGTCTGGAAAGTGAACTCAATCAATGTAATCTAACACTAAAAATTGCCACCATTTGAATCACATTGTTGTAGGCAAGTTCAGAAAGATATTCTGAGGTTAAAAATAAGGAGCAGCTCTTTCCTGGCCTGCAATCTGAAAGGAGTCTTCATGCCAAACAGACCAACTCTTAAGGAATTTCTCAAATATTTTAATAAGATAGAATAGCCAGAGGAAAATTAGCCAGAGGAAAGTATGGAAAGCAACTCCTTTGCTGCATCTATCAGAAAGTTTACCTTAAAAGCTGGGATTATTTAGGGGTTTGGTACATGCACATTTAAGTTATTTTTGAGCTCCTTCATCATATTGAACATGAAAACACTTGTCTCAAGCTCTTACTCTATTCATCAAGTCCTTGCTTCGCCTAAGCCACAAAAAATATGACTTACAATATCAAAATAGAATGCATTTTTTAGACCTGAATGGAATGATTCTGTAATTTCTAAAGAAATTACTCCTTTTGAGCATTTCAAGATGACTTTTTCTTCCCCTACTACTAAAATATGCCAAATATATCTAGAGGATAGCATAAATAGCTAAAGAATATAGATGAATATTTGCAGTTTTCTTTTAAATACTCCCAAGGCTGTATCTTCAATACATCTCTCAGAATATGGCACATAAATCTTTTTTTACAGCTATGTTTTTACACATCTACAGTTGAAAAAGTATCAGTGAGTTCAATGGACTGAAAATGTAAGAGAGTGAATATACCTGATTCAATAGAGTACACAACTTCTGCATTTTTTCCTTTGTCCTTATCTAATGCTGTAACCTGGAGTACTGCTGATCCAACAGCTGCTGACTCATACACTCGTCCTTCATAGGAAGGGCTGGTGAACCACGGAGCGTGATCGTTTGTGTCACTGACGTTAATGATGATTCTGGCGTAGTTGCGCTTCACAGGAACGTCTTGGTCTCGAACCTGCAACCGTCAGCACATGCCTAGCAATTAGCACTGCTATTTCAGTAGTTCACCAGATATTAGTAATAATTCAAGGTGCAATCAGAGTCAAAGACTGCATACAAATTAATCATACAAGTAAAGGTTTGAATTATGGAGACAAACTAAAATGACATTAAAAGGTATCTGTCATTCACAACAGAAGAAATCTCTCTCATGCGTACTTACCATTATTGTGAGAATATGCTGGTTCATGGTCTCATGATCCAGTTTTTCTGAGGTATAAAGGGAGCCTGTTGCAGGGTCCAGACGAAATTTTTTAAGACTGATGGGATCAGTACTGCCCTGCATAGTATAAATCAGTTTATTCTTCTCATCTCTGTCTGTGGCACTGACTTGCAGAATTTCTGTCTCTGGTAAGGTATCTTCGGGTATAACAACTTCATATTTTGAAGCAGAAAACTGAGGCCTGTGATTATTTGTGTCTATAACTTTGATGTACACCTGAAATGATACAGTGGGAGGAGGAAAACATTGTTATTTGGTAAAAAGAAATGACAGGAGGATATTTCATTAAAAATCAGACCATAATACTGACGTAATACCACCTCAAGACAATTTTATTTTGCTGGGAGGAGAAGATATCCAAGATGTGTAAGGAAGAAGAATATCACTAAAGCCAAATTTGCCTTACCTTCCCCAGAGTCAAATCAGAAATATGTACAACCAGAAACATCTTATATAAGACATCTTAAAAGGAATTATTTTTGTCCCAAGTAAGAAAAAAAAATTCCTTGTTAAATTTGGAATTAAAAATTAAAAATATACAATATAGATCTTAGAGTGGGTAAAAATCCTATTTTGGGGTGAAAATTTACAATTTTAAGCAATGATTTTTCAAGGTGTGCATGCATTATACTCCTCCTTTCCCTCACATAAAAATAGTCCTCTTTTAGCCCCTCACATCTGCAAGCTTAGGCAAGCATAGAAAAGTGGTGGAATTGCTACAAAAGTGCATTATCTCAAAGAACTGCAGGTGGTATTGCTTACTATTCCCCAGCAATGCAGCACAATTTCAGCATAGCTTGCTGGTCACCAACATGATTTCTCTGAAGTTATAGTTAAATTGAAACAGATGATTCAAATTTCATCTTTGTATAATGTTGCTCACCAGAATCACACAAGATCCCTGCGGCCCCACTTGCTTTTCACAGCACCAAAGTTTTGTATACAAAGGGTAAGACAGGCAGCCACCATCCTGTTCCTTCAACAGTGATAATATCAGACAAGCAACAGTGATGCAATGGAGTTGGCAAGTAGACAGTAAAGCTCCAGCAACACAAAGCTAAATTCAAGTTCTTTATGTGCTGCACATACAGCCATGCTTTTATCCACCAAAGGGTAAGGTGCTTTGTATAAATTTCTTAAGGGCTATATATAAACAGGTTTTTAAAAAAGGTACTTACAATACTGTCAGTGGGTTAAATGGCTCTTTGAAGACACTTACTACTTTCCTTTGGTAACTGGTGGAGCCTACAGATGTAATTTAGACAAGGTACCAAGCTGCATGCAGTAGAAACTGAATTAAATTAATCCTGATGGTGGCAAATATTTAGGAAATGCCATATCTCTTGCTACAGGAAGAGGAAATGCCAACCTTGCAAAACTAGCATCTTACACTAAAACGGAATCATTTGGCTGATAAAATCCCTTGCAAGATGTTGCTATGGAAACGAAGGAGCTTGGTTTTGTCACGGATTAGAAACAGATTAAAGGAAAGAAACAAAGAGTTAGAATAAATATTGACTTTCAGTGGGGAGAAATATTAATGGTATGTGACCCAGGATACATATTATGACAAGTTTTTAAATACATTAACTAACAAATTAAATTGGAAAATGAAAAGCTAGAATAAGTAATGTGTTAAAAATGTGATCTTTTTACATTGCCATGATTAGACAGGATGCAAAAAAGCAACACAAGCACAATTGTTAGTTTCTTTTTAAAATCTGTATAAATAAAATACATTTTAATGCCTCTTGGAAGAAGAAAGACAGAAGGGTCTAATACACTCACAAAGCAGCATTTGAGTAAAAACAGCTGCTCATTGAACAATGGTGCTCAGGAAAATTAAAAATTCTACCAAGTGAACAAACAATTAAAAAAGCCAAAAACATAAAACCCCAGCACTCAATACAGATCAAATTATAAAAACATTTCTGCATGAATGAAAGTTTTAAAGGCTGTATATAATTACAGCACTTCATTAATGGATACTGTGCTTTCAAGATAAACTCATCACCAGTTATTTTATTAAATTTCCACCTGCAAGAAATTATTAAGTTTAAACTCAGAAAAAAAACGAAGTGAGAAGATAAGGTGTCAAATGTAATGAATTTAAATTAAAATTGCTATTTAAGTTCATGTCTATTTCCACTTCCAAATGAGGAAACACAGAAACTTTGGTTAAAATCAGAAGTGAGAAGGTATGCAACTGCAGAGCGATTCTGTTCAGCAAATCATTGGAGCAGAAGACGTGCCCGCCTTGCTGCTGGTAGTACACAAAACAAATAAAGAAAAGCAGCATTTCTAGAATGGAGCTCCAGAAAAAGGCACCATGCAAATTACTAAGTTCAATGCCAGGGATGTAGTGACTGTAAAACCAGCATCAGTACCTGCAAGACTAACCACGTATCTAACAAACCAGCTTAACCAAAAAGTGAGTCATTGATCATAGCATCAGGATTTAGCATCAACTCTGGTATTAGCTAGTGAATCAATTAAAATGACACATGGAGGAGACATCCTCCAAAAAGTACTGGGCTAAACAGAAAAGGAGTTAGCTCCTCAAAATGTACAGCATCACTAAATATGAATTATTAAAAAAAATATTGCTAAGAAATAAACACAGTGACTCAGTCATTACAAATGGTTAGCTCAGGTATTCCATTACTTGTCACATTAGTTGCTCAGGCTGCAATTTTTCTCCACACTGGTAAGCACAACTACAAATACACAACTTCATACATTAGTGCAATCATTTTAAATGTACGCAAAACCAAAAGTTTATCTGGAAACTCAAGTGAAAAGCGTTTTATTTACATACTCTAGGATTAATTTTTCTCTCAGTGATGTTATTATTTTATGCCCCTGCACAAATTCTGGTGCACAAGCGCAATGTGACCTGATTGGTTCCATTTTGGTAACTTGTCCAACTCTGCACACTGGGCTGCTTTAATAAGGACAGAGGGAAGGAATCAGCCAGTCCTGTTTGACACTCACTGGTGGGAATGTAGATCCACTACAGTGTTAAGTGCAGTCTCTCCTGCAGTACAGGAGAGACACTGACAAAATGAAACAAATCCAATGACAGGTCATTAAAATCAGTGGGGATTGAAAAGCAATCTGTCCACATGAGGGGGTGCAGGACAGAGAGCCAGACTCTTCTCAGAGATGCACAGTGAAAGGACAGAAGGTGACACACACAAGCTCCAATAAGAGAAAATACAACTACACATAAGAATTTTTTTTTTCCAGGAGAGTTGTTAAACAACTTAATAACTCTCCTGTTAAACTCTCCTGTTTTCCAGGAGAGTTTATAGTATAAAAACAAGTCCAAGGAAGAGGTGTTGTGCCTAGCCATCCCCGGCAGTTAGAACCTGGTGAGTCACTGAAAATCTTGATAACTTTGCAGTTTGCTTTTCATTGACCACAAGTTTTACTCGAACTCCAGGGGCTCTTTCCAACGTAAACTACTAAATAAATATTTAATAAATTTACTTAGGAAACCCTATTTTCAATTCAGGAATTCTTACTGAACCTAAGTGACAGGTGCTAGTTGTGCAATTACTTTTTAAACGTAAAAGTACTGAATTTTCATGTAAGCCGTTAAGACCTTGAAGTTAAATGGAAAGCACTTGCACAAATAATTGTGAGTGTAGTTTTAAAGACCCATACATAAGAATATGGTTTAGTCTGTCTGAGAACAAAACACATGAAGAACTTGAGTTATTCTAACATAACATGTAACATAAAATAAAACTAGCTATTGAACATTTCTCAGTGAAACAATAAGATTCAATTCAAATGAAATATGTTAATATTATCTCTTAAGAGAGAGTTGCACATTAAAGAGGCACAATATAGAAAAGCTTGACATGAGCAGATCATAACATCATCTTTCCAACAAAATGCTCTGGAACTAAAGAAACTTCACTCATTCTGCAAAAATATGCAAGGGCTGTATTGCACAGCTGCCTTCTGCCCACAGATCCCACTGAGAGCAAAGCACATGGGTTATACAGAGAACAAAGCAGCCCAGGATTACTCTGAGGAAGGGCTTAAGTCTATTAATAATCTGGCAGGTGAAACCTAAATTTGCATAGGAATGTATTGATTGTGACTAAAATGAGATATGTGCCATTGACAAAACATACTCAATGTGCAATATTTAAACATAATGTTCATTTAGATTGCTTTAATATCATTTTTCACTTACTGATCCTATGTGGAGTTTTAAATCTACTCCTCCTGTCCTGACATGCTTATAATCATTTTCATAAATAAAAAGTCGTATTATCCAGAAATAATATAACTTAATTCCAGTTCTAAATGTTTCTCTATAGCAGTGTAATCACAAGCAAAAATGTATGCAAAAATGTAGTCAATGAAGATTATTCAATACTTCATTCCCAAAGTATCATATCCATATACATATTGCATCAAGCAAGATTAAATATTCTGGAATAGCAAAGCAGTAGGTAAAATGCTGCAATTAGCTGTAAACTATCTAAGTATTAATCTCAATTAAAAAAAATGGATATACATAGCAATGACTGCTATAAGTGGCTATAGCTAGAAACAGGACCATTTCTTTTTGTTTTCCCTCAAAAATCAATTCAATAGTTCATTTATCACTACTTACAGCCTGTGAATAACCTTTTCTGTTTCAGTACATAGGTACACTGATTTGTGGGATTTAGTTATTTAGTTTCTGTATTTTTATTTTATTTTAATCATAATCCTTCCAAGCATGACACTAGTAATTTCTAAAATCATGTAAAACACCACTACTGTAGGCCTGGAATTTGTTTGTCCTTGCTTTGCCTCATGCATTTGGTATTTAGATGCATGCAAAATTCTAATATCTTCCACGCCTACTATTGCTTTATTTTTCAAAAAAGCTATTTAACTGAAGTCCTGAAAGAGTCAAATGCTCTACAGATGTTAATGGCCCAAAGCCAGCAAATGCCTTCCAGTTTAAAGTCAGATTCAATACACTGCTTTTACACAGTAAGACTTTCATTTCTTGTGCCACTCCCCAGTCTCTTGCAAATGTCATTTCCTTTTTCAAATTAAATGTAAAATTACTTACTCTGCTGTTAATCAAGATCTGTTCAATTGTTTACTGTATATCCAGTGTTTATAGCAGTTACTTTGTAAGCTAAAAAAGTATGGCATATTGTTGTTCCTCATGTATGCACTCAGAATTCAAAATTTCCTTTGCTTGTCACTCCATTTTAACTGTTTAACAGGTCTTAGAAAAATCCAGGGCCACATCAGCCTTTAAACGTTAATCATCAGTATTTCAGCAGTGAGTAATGGAATTTACACACTGGCAGCCATAAATCACACCTTCAGTTTTGATTTTCTATCAACATTTTTAACATGCTAATTTAAGCCTGATCTGAAATGCATCTTTTGAGGGTTATTTTAACAGATTAGAGCATTTGGGTGGGCCAGGAGTTATGAGGGATATAAGAGAATCAATTAAAATCAGGATCATGCACCAACAGTTGCAGAGTTTGAACTAGTCCACACTCAATCTAATACACTTCAGTGAGACTCCAACAGCAGCAGTGGAACCTGTGCTTATCCCACAAGCAGCGCAAAAAGAAGACAAGGCAAAGGAAGTCTTTGTGCTTGTTTGCAACAGAAACCACAATCTCTGATCCTGCCAAGCCCAACTGAGAGAGGAAGGGAAAGATATGAAAAACAATCACAGAAAAAAGTAGTCACAGAAGTGACACGAACTTGAGATTACTACTCCAGTTCTTCTGGAGAAGGGTGCTGTGGGGTAAATGTTTATAATGTTCACTTAGCTTTACAAAATGTTAAAATAAATTCATTTATAAAGAACATGAACAAAAAGTACACTGTGCATTCCCCCAAGAACTAAATTTATCACATAACTCAGAGGAAGAGAAGGGGTGAGGATTAAAGTAATTTTTTGACCTTCCAATTTTTGGCTGTTCTAAAAGACATAGCGGATTATGGTTGAACTGTGACAGCTCAGGACATCTGCATAAATCCAGCTATGCAAGCAGCAGCACTGGATAGACTATTTGCATTCACCAAGGCTCCATATTAAACCTTTCCTAGTCCCCAGGCTACCACAACACACTGTATGTTGATATTTTTGAATGCATTTTTGGGAAGTTGGGGGAAATGTGTATGGAAAGGCCTCTTACTGTCTTTTTGATTTTTAGCTGAATTTTCATTTCTTCTATTTTTTGTCCTAACTAATTCCTGCCTTCTATCCAGGCAGGATAGAAGTGAATCTGCTCAGTGTTTTTCTACTACAAGTAGGCAAATTTAATGTATTTACAGCAGGATTCTCCAAACCTTTTATGGTGGTTATTAGCACCAGAGGCAATGGCACCACAGCTATGATTGCAGCAATACTGGAAACCTACTGGGAAACGTGTTGCTGTCTTTGAAGATTCATGGTCTAGAAAAATCACTCACAATTGTCACTTTTAAAGGAAAAGGCATTTCTCAAAGGAAACTGCTAAACTTGGTCCCCTTCTACTATCAAATTTACTCTATTTGACCTGTCAAGCCTCCTGACATGCAGTCATATCAACAAAGATTCTGTTTAAAATCCTGAACATTGACAAGAAACATCTTTTCCTCTGGCCAAAAGCATAAGACATTAGAAAAGATAACAGAAAAATGTGCACTGCACAGAAGCTGAACAAGAAGAAATTGCATTTGTAGCACAGATCTCTATGTATGCAAAAGACAGCAGCAACCCACTTATTGCTCTTTGAGTGCCTGAGGGGTAGGTCAATGATAGGGGTAGGTAACGCAGACACATCACTGTCCAAATCCAACAATCTTTAATCGGTAAATACAGCCTTGACTTTCTATTTGGAAGAAAAGAGAAGCTCCTATATAATCATGTCTCTATTCACACCAACCTCAGCTAAGCTGTACTTTTCATGAAAAGCACACAACATACTCGTGTTCTGGGCTGGGCAAAGAAACTTGATGGGAAAAACAGATGGGATATACATCATAAATTACTTTATTGTGAATTATTTCCAGTACTGTAACAAAAGATTTCTGCACTATTAAGTGAACTTATTAGTCCAACTGCAAAGAATTGCCACCCTCACAGAGCCTTAGTTAAAAGGTAATTTTAAAACATTAGTTTGTCTGAGGTTGCTGCTTTTTGGAGATTGCTAAACAACCTCTACTTCCACCAAAACTAAAATAAAGTATCGGGACAATATAAAGAGATGTTATAATCTAAACTTTGTTTCTATGTGTACACAATACTGAAAAAGCAGCTCAGTTTCATATAAAGCATTACTTGGGCATTGTAGAACTGGTCATCCACAGATCTTCCAGAGGGAGAGGAACCACAAAATTTTAAAATGGTTGTCTTTACATTTCAAGTACATTAATCGATTTATGTAGTGATTTTGGAGGAGCTTGTAAAGGGGAGTAATTCAAATGAGTAGTATTAATCCTTTCCTTGTGAGAAAGTCATGCATGCAGGAGCTTAGTTTCTGTTTTCATTTATTTAGCTGTAGGAACATGTTATAACTTAAAAGCTGTTGGTTCAGACTGCAGTATAGTAACACACTACCTTTACAGCTAACAGCATGGCTCTGTGAATATCAGAATTCACTTCTATTTTAAACTAAGTCTATTTTAAACTAATTTAAATAAACAACATTCACTGTCTGGATTAAAAAAAAGGTAAGAAGAAAACCCAACACCTTCCCCATCCTCCAGCTACATACTCCTTTTGCAAGTGCTTCATCAGAAAGTTCATTACCTGAGTGCTGATAGATCTGGTTCCATCTGTTGCTTCTACTGTCAAGTTGTAATTTGATTTCTGTTCTGCATCAAGAGGTCTTGCAACAATGATAGTTCCTGTGCCCTTGTCCACATCAAATCGACTGTCATAGTTGCCACCTTGTTCAGGAAATTGTGAGAGGGAGAAGTTAATAAAACGCATTATTGCTTCAATGTTTTCATGTATGATCATGTTCTGTCTTCCAATGCTTAATGAAGGTGGAACTATATATACATATATTTATACATACATTTAGTTTAAATACTTTAGGTTTTTTTCCTGGTAACATGGTATGCTGTTAATAGATATTAAAACGGAATCATTTTGGACAAAGCTGACTTGCCTGGCTCAGGAAAGTCAGCAGGGATATTCTTACTAGCAAGATTCTCAACTTTAAAAAAAAAAAAAATCCATGGAATTTAATGATTCCATATAGCATACTGAGTCAAATGCAACTGCTCCTTTTGGGCAGATTGTCAGCTGGTAAGTGAAAAACATACTTTTCATCAAAATACATTAAAAATCCCAAATGAGACATACAGTCAAATTTTTGTCTTTGGGAGCAGACTATGTATTATTATATTCATATATGACTATAGATGAGGCTGAAAAAGCTGCAGTTCCTCCAAAGGATTCTCATCTTAATGTTGAGTACCTAAAGAACCCACTATCTCACTCTTACTGAGATAGGCAGGATTCAGAATAGTGCTAAATGTTTAAATGCCCAGTGTTTAAATATGGCCAAATTCCTTTTCTGAAGCAAATTATCTTAATTTCCCTTGTGAAACTTTCAAATTACTCTTTGAAATATAGTTAAATAACTGTGTAGATCAATAACTACACTCAGTTGCTTAAACATTTAATTGATCATCATCCTGCCACCCAAAGCAGACTGTCCTGAGAATGCAATGTCCATTAAGTCCAAATACTATTAGCGATGATGAATATTGCCATTTAACTACAATTGCTTTAGACCTCTCAATAAACTGCCTAAAATGGAAGAATCAATTTTTATTTTGGTCAAGCCAGTGCTAGATATGGCAAACCAATTTATCCTAATTATGGGCATGTGGTTTTTTAATTATATTTTACAAGGATAGCAGATAGCATTCATCTGAGTGCTTTTTTTGTTCCTTTAACAAGATTATACATGCTAAGATTTGCAAATCACTAAATGCCTTTTATGAAAAGCCAAGGTTAGAAGTGAGAGGGTGAAGTTCCAAAGGTTGCAAATTTGAACTTAGTCCAAGAAAAAAACAGTAAATACTGAAATGAGCCCCCATTCACATGTAAAAAGGATTTCACCTTTAGAAGGTTCCACTGCATGACAAACATATCAGTTTAGGAAAGATGGGCTGGGTTCTGCTTCACTGGATATGAGATATTTGATAATGACCAAAATCACATAATTTTTCTAGTTCAATTGAAAGCCAGCTCCTCTTACTGGCCCAGCCACAATTTCTGAATCACACAAATGGATAGAAACTGGACAACATGAAAGGTAGCAGTTTCTTCTTAACAGATGTAGACGATTTTTTTTTAATGGGCTTTGTTCAGAATGTCAGTTTTAGAAGGTGAATCTAGTTTTTCTTTTTATATCTGTCAGACAAAACCATTTTCTCATGTCTCAATGAAGTTTCTACATTTAAAGGGAAGAGTAAAGTGAATGAGCATGAATTGGTACAATCAGTTTTCCTGACACAAAGACAAGCTCTCTAACCAACATTTTTCCCTTTCTAATTAAGAAAATCACCAGGGTCTTGCCGTCTTGCCTATATTTGTAGCAGCAGTGATATCTGGTGATCCTCTGAAGCAGAACTCAACCCAAACTTCTGCATCTAGTACACTGAAAGTGTAACAGCAACAGTTTTGGCCAAAGCCAAAACTGGATGCTCAGAATTGATGCTGTATAAATGTAATGATGACAAAACAAAACAAAAACGAACCTGTCACAAATGCAACCGTGAGCACTTTGATTTCCGAAGGGTTAATAAAATAAATAGTTTATAAATGTACGCTTTCATTTCAGATCTCATAATCTGGTAATAAATTATGTGATCTCAGCAGATACCTTCTGCTGTACAGTTCAGGTCACAAGCCATCTGTAAGATGTAAAATACTTCACTAGCAAGCTTGTCTCCTGGCTCAGCCAAAAAGAAAGAAAGCATGGAAAGCAAGCACAGAACACAAAGGAAAGCTGTCAATCAAATTCATTCATGCCATTAGAAACAGTAAAAGAGGGTAGCAAAGTGACCACCTGTAAGAGTAGCCCATAACTTCACAACATGATCACATACCAAGTTTTCCAAAACACTTTTACTAAGAAAACCATCAAAATAAAATGGTATATTTAACAGTGCTTGGACAAGTTATGCTTTTTCCCCATGGAGTTTTCTGTATATGTCTTTCTAAAAACAGCAGGAAAAGATCATTCATCTTCTGCATTAGGCATACAATAAAAATATGTAAATGTCCAAACCGTGCTGCATACTTAGAAGGAGCAGATCAAAATAATACTATTATTCAGAATTCTATTCAGATGTACACACTGCTCAGAGTGCATAGCAGCTGAAGCACACTAAGAACAACAGGAAAGTACATCCCCAATCTAACTGACAAATTTTGCTAGTAAAAGGCCCCAGAAAACTTCACTGCTGTACTGTGTTCAGACTAAAAAAAAAACCTCTGAGGCCTATTCTATCTACTCTCTTTCACCTCCATGGACTGCTCACCTTTTTCTGGCAGTGTCACTTTCTTAACCTTTCTCTTTGATGGACTCATTTTGGTCTACAGATATTTGTTTGCTGTTGACTGGACAGCCCTAATTTGAATTGGAGTACATGATATCTTCTCATTTTCTCCTGCTCACTTATTTTTATACTTTCTGCTTTTCTATTCTCATATCCCTGAGTGTGTATGGGAAAACAGTGAAAAAGCAGCCTCAGTTCCAAAACACCTCTAATGCAGAAGTTTGCTCCTATAAGAATGCAAGAAAGTATTCTCAACTTCTTAGTCCCTCTAGAGAATTGTACATACCTGCAACCCTTAGATTTGCCTAAATGCTAGCACTTTTTATTCGATTATAATCTATTTGGACAGGACCTTTTTTGTTCAAGAATACATTAGAAAGAACCATTTAAAAATTTGATGTAAATATTTAATGCATTAACAGTGATTATCACTATCATCATAGGTTTTTCATGCATGAAGCATGATTTTAGGGAAGAATTGTATCTGTTTGTGTGAGCTTGAAAATTTATTGAAAACAAGTATTTGGCATTTATATATTACTGCTATTTGTGTCAGTTTCATAAACTTTATTTTTAACTGTTGCTGTTCTCAGTGTGCCTAAGGAAAGACATACCAGCAAAGCAGATGCTTGCTTGAAATACTTAAATTATTGAGAAAAAATTTAAAATATGCTCTTCCCAGAAACTTAACCTCGTAATAATGGCTTAAGTTTTCAGTAATAACCAGGATGAAAAAGATCTTTCTCTCATGAATGTAGTAGAAAAATCACAAATCTATCAAATCACAAGTCTATCAGAAATCTGACAGACTGACAGAAAGAGTCTACTTAAGACTAGAAGCAGTTCACTACAAGACACCTCTCTCGAAACAAAGCTATGCTATTCTTGATTCTAACACACTTAAAACACAACAGGACTTGGTTTTACTATCAGCTATGCAGTGAACACGGTGTATTAATGGTGCTCATAAGTCTAGTGACTAAATCTAAAATTCAAAAACTACTATTAATTTTGTTACTATGACATCAACATATTACTGGTTAGAAATCCCCTTTCAACGGTAGAGATTAAAGATTATGATTTAGTGCAAAGAGTATGTACAGGAAGAAGATTGCACGGGTTAGGAACATTGCAAGCTTTCCTTTTAGTACTGGATCAAAGGACAGCAAACTGAGAAGCAGCCCAGAGGAGAAGAAATCCATGTGAACAGTAAAATCTCTTTTTGAGCGCACTATACTGATTTACAGAAAACTAGCATCTTATTTCCTTTCCTATCATACAGTCTATGAGATTTACTTCATTAGTGTTCATTTCAGTGACACAATATTCATAAATCAATTTTA
Source organism: Poecile atricapillus (assembly GCF_030490865.1). Lineage (NCBI taxonomy): Eukaryota > Metazoa > Chordata > Aves > Passeriformes > Paridae > Poecile > Poecile atricapillus. The sequence goes on from NC_081252.1 coordinate 45,618,090, forward strand.
GAACTGCAACACAGCAGATATTTTGCAACTTAATATTTAATAGAGTGGCACTGCTAAAAATGAAATAATTTTTACTTATAAAATCTGCATCTGCATTCAAAGAATGTCAAAACCTTGCATTCTTTAGAAGAGTGATTAAAACCAAGCTGCAATGAGCCCTCCAGTATCTCAGACTCCATGCATTTGTTTCTAATAATAAAGGCCCTTAAGGCATCCTTACCCGTTATGTCAAACCAAAGTGGTGTTCCAAGAGGTTCAACAGCTATTACACCAATCATGTGAGCAACTGGGTCACTTTCCATCACCGTAAAAGAAAAAAATGTTTCCTCAAAATAAATAGGCTCTGTGGGTGGGATGGGCTTTGGAATCCATTCTATGTGAAGCCGTGTAGTCGAAGATTTTTGTGGACGACCATTATCTACAGCTTTAATCTGTGAAACAGACACATCTTTTAGGCTACAGGATCACATAAATCATTATGTCACATAAATAGAAAGCAGTAATAAGCTCCAAGCACGTTTGTTCATGTGAGATATTTCGAAAAAGGTTAAGTGTCTCTCAAAGTGCCACTTGCCCTTCATTATCTGGGCAGCAAATGAAGAAAAAGTATGCAGCACCTGATAGCAGCACGAACTGTTACCATAAATTCACTTTTATTTTGCTTTCTTCCTGAAGGTAAGTCAAACTGATTGTTTATGTTCCCTCATCACATAAATTATCTGTCTAGTTCTGGGAAAGAACAGCAGCTCTTAATACACACTACAAACATCTCAAATCATCCTTTAATAAAAACCAAACAAACACACCAAACAATACTTCTGGATTTGTTGAAGCTTTCTTCCTTCAGATACTGCAGTCACTCACCTGCCAGCAACTGAATAAGAAATGAACAGATAAAAGAACACTTTACATATTCATGATATACAAGATTTTCACTCACTGAAAGGATATCGTAGTCCCTTGCTGCAGAAAATTTCTTTGATGAAACTACTCCAGTTTTCGGTTCAATAAAGAATTTGCCATGTTCATCACCATCTTCAATGCTGTAGGAGATCTCTGCATTGGGGCCTTCATCTTTATCTGCAGCAATAACTCGATAGATCGGCTCTCTCCTAGCAGCTCTCTCTCGCTCAGGCTTACCACGCTCTGGAAGCCGAATTTTGTAGAATTTTTGCAAGAATTGAGGTTTGTTGTCATTCTCATCTAAGACCTTCACAATCACCCGTGCAATTGTTGATTTTGCAGGAGTACCATTGTCTGTTACTGTGACCTGTTTTTATTAACAAGGGTAAAGTTAGAGCTCCAACATGGTCCTTCCAACAATGCTCCTCCCTAAATGAGATTTTCCTACAACTGCCTAAACAACTGTACAGATATCCCCTAACTTCAGCTAAAGCACTTCCCTAAAGCTATTAGGTATTTACAAAAAGCATTCAAAGTATGTTCAACTTTTATCTTAATATTTTGACACATGAAATGCAACATGAAATGCAAATATTCATGTTCATCTCTAACAGATGGTATGATTTCCACATATATGAATACCTGTTCCCTTTAGTACTTGTAATGGAACACCGCCACATACCCTTCAGTTCAGAAAAAAACCCAAACCACACCCAATGAGAAAACCAAACCTCATTATCACAAATGAGGAAATTACAAGGGGTATGGGATTAACATGTCCATTAACATAAAATAGGCATTGCCCTGAACCAAGCCAATAGCAAAGGCTAATTTGAGAAACATCTATTTGATTTGAATATAACATCAGTTTTGAAGGCATTACTGACATAACCTAGAGTATACTAAAATATGAGAGAATAACATGAAGCTAACCTAAAACAAATGCATAAGAAAGTGAGAATTGGAACTCAGAAAACACAAACTGGGAATAAAAAAATGGGGCATATTAGTTACTATTATATAAGTAGAAGTGCAATCAAAGATCAAATTTAATAGCAAAAAGGAACAAATCCACCAACACATCTGGTCAATATTTCAATGCTCAATTAAATAGCCAGATGCTCAGCACTTGGGTCATAATACTGTCCACCATTCTGTGCATTTCTGGGTTTCTTTTCAACCTATTATCAGAGTTGTAAACATTAACACATGGGAAAACTGCTACTTTAGGCCAGGCTGTCTCTCAGTACCGCTCAGTACATAGGAGTTCTTCTATCAGATACTTCACAGACTTTTAGTTAAAACTTCAACAACCAGTTGGGATTCAAAATTAACAAAGAACGAAGAATTATAAATTACACCAGGAGGCAATAAACAATATCCCAAACTAAAGAGCAATGAGCTTAAACTATTTTATACAGAATGACGAAAGCAGGAGGATTAAGTACCATTACGTGACATTGTAATCCTAAAAATAAACTTTCTGAGTTTTGTACATGTTAGCTTAAGGTTATAAAGTTAAGTTTAAATTAGCATGACTACTACCAGAAAACTGTCCATAACATTACACCATAAGAGTGACCTCTGGCATAAGTTTTGGGCCAGAACAAGTACACACAATGTAAGTTTTGGCCCAGAACACACACACACACAAACATTTCTTAGCTGCAGCCTGAGAATTCACACAATTCAGACACAATTTTCAACAGGCAACTTGGATGTGGCCACCCTGTTCCAGGGATAAGGTGTAAGCAATCAAAGCCATATGGACCATGCTCCCTCAGGATCAGGAAAGAATCCACGGTTCATTTTATTTACTGCATAAATCTAATAAAAAAAGCCAGTATAATATATAGAGAAATAAAAATCATGATTTACCAATTTGAGAAGAAATAAGACATAATGGACATGAACTGCTTACTGAGACAACCAGATTTGAGGAGGCAATTTGAAAGGAGAATTATATAATTACTGTAAAATTTACAGGAATACTATGTCTAGTACTAAATCAGATTTGCCATTTGAATAATTTTGTTACCATTACTTCTAGAAACACACTGCAGAGGAAATTCTGCCCCATTGCTACTTAGCATTCTTTTCAAAGCTGATACAGAAATGAAAATAATGATAAAAAAATTGGTCCAACAGCTGCTTTAATCGTGCTCACAATGCACTAAAGGGATACAAGAGGCCCAGGAAGACTGCACACATACTGCAATTATGCTAAAGGATAGTTTGTGCTATTGGAATAAACACATTCATCTACACGTCTCTGCAGTCATTGCACTCCTACTGAAACACCTTTCTAAGGATTTCACAAGTTTTGAGTAAGTCTAGAGTTGCTTCTCTGTCTTTAACATTAATTTGGCCAACTCCAATTGCAGTCTTTTATCTGTCATCCAGGACAAGAGGCACAATAAACATTCCAGATAAATCTTAGGACATAAGGATCACTGTGAATATTAAGTCTTCACTACAGGGGAAGTACCATGCCATTACACTGCTTGACAACGTTGTGAAACTGGATGACTTAAAGTTCTCTGTATGTTTTCCTTTCAGACTGTTTGACAGAGAATGAGAAAAGCTCTTAAATAAACGCCAGGCAATTAACTTGATGTTGTTAAACGAAAGCATTATGTCACGTTTCATGATCTTGGACTCGGGCACTATAATGCATGTCTTGCCACTGATGTGAATGGTAAATATGTTATGCAGAAAATAGGGCTACTCACGCATCATCCTTCTGTATTCTCCATATTATAAAAACATTGCACTTTTTCAGATGTCTATACTTTACTTTCAGACGCCTAAACATTTTGAGAAACCTATACTCAGCAAAAGTTGAGCTGAAATAGCTATTCCACTAATTACACAGGAAGATAAGAGTAATCACGCTCCTTTTAACAATCATGCCTTTGTACCATTTGAATGTAAATCCTTGGTTTGAGATACAGAAAAAAAAAATGCATTCAATCTGTACCTTTACTTTTTAGCAAAAAAGCCTCAAATACACTGTTTTTACAAGAAAGGTGGTTATTTGCATTGCAACATAACGAACACAGAAGGAAATTACTTCTGAAATCCATTTTTTTAAATTCTTCATATATTAACCAAGGCTGGCAAACTTAATTCTCTGTAAAAGAGTAATGAACTTACAGTCACTGCTTTTCAGCAACCTAAATAAATTATTTACCTCCAATATGTGCTCTCCCTGCTGCTCTCGATCTAGTTTTCTGGATGTGGTTGTAATTAGCCCTGTAAACGTAAAAGAATAATTAATCAGATCCTTCAAGAAAATAATCTGAATGAAGGTTAGGTTAAATCAGCAGTTACTGACATCCTCAATATCAATTTCTTCTTAGGTGGCCACTTCCATTTTTGTAGAATTTATGCTTTCATTAAGGGAAGGGGCGAGGGGTTTCCAATCCTTAAAAGCTGTGAAAATATTCTTTGCAATCTGAAAACTAAGCTGTTATAACACTAAAGACAAACACAGTTCAGTGTTCCAACACATCTGTGAGTGTTATGTTTCTGACAGAGTAATGAATGCAATACTCCCACATGAAGTCTTGTTTTCAGAGGACATTCATATGCCTTTTTCAAAGGGTGCTGACAGACATTATCTGAATTAATTACCAATCTCTTCTGGAGGAACACCTATTTGTAACATTACTGATAAAGGCAAAAGAAGGATAACCTGAAGAGATGCAATAATAGCAGAAAAAACAGAGCAATTTGTCTGTATTGGCTTAATTTCACAATGAAAAGCAGTCAAACAGTTGCTGTTGGCAATAGCAGAGAAGAAACCACAAGTTTTTGATACATGATATTTTGTCACTCCTGATGCAAGATTAGGAAGGCATGATGGGTTTTCCTTTAAATGAAGGAAGTCAAAGAGTGAGAGGTAACAAAAAGAGAGTAAAATGGAATACAGAAGGATCTTATTTGAATTAATTCTCCCTAACAGTTAGTTTAGAATTTTAACAATTGAGTTTCATGAAAAGAAAACTTGGTCAACTCTCAATTATAGCAGAATGATTTGCTGTTGTGTGAGTTGACTGTGCCACGGATGCAGCCACAAGAGAATTCAGTTTCTTTGCTGCACAAAAGCCATTAACCTTTCTGCAGGTACAAGCTGCCCCCACAAATACCATTGCTGTCTCCACGTGGGACTGAGCCTGTGCTAGTAAGTCTTCCTAGACCCAACCTGGCCTCTCATTAAGCAAACACCAAGGTTTCAATTTACCCAGCTTAAGCAACTACTGATCAAAACATCCCATATTCTCCAAAGCAGCAACACACACAGAGCATACTGCAATGTCAGATCACATTTTATCCAAATATCCCAGCTTTTGATAGTGGCCATCTTGATCCTTAATTATCAAACTGGAAAACAAGGAAGCAATTACCAAATGAAGGATGAAATAGAGATCAAAACACAGGCTGCATACTTCATGTTCCATTTTCTAACTACAGAGTAATTTTTTTTATTTATATGACCTTATATAAGGAAAATTAAAATCCAGTTATAAAGTTTTCCAAGCTGGTCTGCTACAATAAAAGAGCCTCCAATTTTGTATTTCTGCTGATAAAATGCAGAGTATGTAAGAAAAGCAATAAAGACTTCAATTTCACTTAAAAGAGAAAGGCCAAGAGAAACAGGATTGTATTCCACAGGTGCATAGCTACTCAGTGCTTCTGACAAAAACAGCTGTAGTCTACTTATGCCAGCAAAGTAGACAGCCTGACATGGCTACAAACAAAATATAATACAAACAAAACCTATATAACGCAATATTACAGCTGTCAAACATTCAAACAACTACTCTCCAAAAAACAGATAGTGCAAATAACAGCTGTTTCAATTATGGTCAAATCTGCCCTTGTTTTTCCAGCAATTTTGTTTGCCATCATATCAAATCCATTATTTACCAGTATTCTAGGCAATGATATGTCATCTTCTCCTGCTTTACATTTTTATGCTTTTACAGCACATAGAAAATATGTTTGCTATTGTTAGGATATATCTTTTGGTATTATGCAGTAATTGTCCTTAGCTATAAAGAAAGGGGGAATGAAAATTAAAACATACAAAAACACAAAACAAACAAACCAAGCAAACAAGGAAAAAAAAGTTGCATTATTATGCGATTTAGGAAGGGACAGAGGAAGAAAGAGAAAATGATGTGACAGTTGTCTGTTAACCTTCTTGAGGTAGTATTTTCACATGTATATTACAGAGCTGTGAACAATGACAATTGAAAATATTTATTGTCACATATTCTAAAAAGCTTTATTTTCTTGCCTGAGTCTGGGCAACACATTTTCTTTTCACAGGCTCTATGGGAAACAGAATAGTACTGTTAATTGTAGGAGCACAAGTGGCACAGCTGCCACCTCATCTGCTTCCCTCCAGCAAAGGGACTTGCAGGGGACTTCAGGATATACAAGTTCTCCTAAAACCTCTTTCTCCTGAGTACCTCTGCAAAAAGCCAGCACAAGCCCTCCCATGAAGCACTAATATCAAGGCTCACACCACAGTTACAAGAGAAAAGGATAGATTGCAGCATAGCCACTAAGGAGGTGACTGTTGAACAGCTGGGTTGAAGATGGGGAAAATCTCAAAAAACACAGGAAAAATAAAGCAACCCTAGCAGAAATACCTCATGACTCTTGCATTTCCCTGAACATTCAATAGTTAGTCTACATCCTCTGACAGTAGTAAGACTCCATCTCTCATAGCAACAGCAAGTAGAGAACTACATGAGATCAGAAAAATGGCACTTTTCAATAGCTTCCTATCCATTTTATTTTTCATCAAGAGCCATGAAGACTGGAGCCACCCCTAAAGATAGCTATTAATACTTGAAGGAAAAAATTATCAATCAAAAAAAACATTCAAAAGCTTCTGCTTTAAGTGTTCAAAACAAAATTCTACCATGTACTTTACACACTAGTGATTCTTAAAGGAAGTCTTGTTCCAGATAAAATTCCTGTTAATGAAGCTGGTCAATACCACTCCAATGGGCAAGCAGAAAAATATCCAGCAAGAACAAAACATACATGCTTTGATCTGTTAAATCTCCAGTCTTTTCAGCCAAGCATGCCACACTTCTGTTAAAACACTTCAGACCAATAACAGAAGGGTTTAGTCTTCACCATATATATCCTGTACATTCAGCAGAAACTAATGCCAACAAAGGAAATGTAACACTTCTGGATTTAGAATCACATACACATGCATGACATTCTTTTTATTTAACTCTTTACTGCTAGACACTTTCCTGAGTGCAAATTTAGCTTCAGTGAGGTGTTCCACTTTAGCTTAAGACTATAAAAGGTTTGATTATTGCAATGACTAAATTTTTCTATTTCTGCCAGGTTTTCCTATATTACAGAATGTTTAATGCTGCACCAACAGATTTTATCCATTGATGAAGAGCCTTCCTGAACTACAGCTGTGATAACAAGGTCAAGTGTTCCTACGCACTGTGACTGCCTGCTAAGAGGGTTGGGGAGAATCTCTGGGCCTAACATAAGTCAGCTCTCCCTGCAACAAAAGCCACCACTCTGCTCTGTTTTTAAGTTTTTTTAGATTGAACTCCTTCACTTTTCTGTAAATTTTTGTCCTTGCTGTGCCCCTCCCTCTACAAAAATAAATGCATGACCACACTTCTGCACACACCACATCCCCAAAGGAGTGGCAAGTAAAAGATTTCAATTAAGCTCTGAAGAAGTCTGTAAAATATTCAATTTTGAAATCCTTATGAGATGGGGAGAATGAAATAACAGCATGTGTGAGAAAGAGGTCACTGTGACAAACCATTCTATTTCAAAGCAAAACTGTTTCAGAGCATTGTTTTGTAGTCACATTCTTGCATTTTGCTTCTGCCTTGTTTTCTCAGCCCCTCTCCCAAAACCAAGAGGAACAATAAGCTCCAGTAAGTCACATTATTTCTGACTATTATTTCACCTGAAATCAATGTCACTGTGGCGAGAGGGGTCAAGCATTCTTGAGAAATGCAAGTTTATAAAAACATTTCTATTATTATGATGAGGAAATGGTATCTTTAGTGAATTGGTACTATTTTTGTATTTAGTAATATTTAAAAACTTGCCTCATCAGAAACATTTTCACAACAGCACCTTAATAATTTAGAGAGTCTTTGGATAAATCATAGCTGTTCTTCCTCACTAGCTGGACAGCTACTAGAATCAACTGAAACTAACTGTAAACATCTGTAACAAACAAAACAAAACAAAAGTAGTAGCAAATACGACTGTATTCTTCCTTCATTCCCTATTTGAGTTTACATTCTGGGGATACCTGCTGTTTATTTGAGGTCTACCCAAAAACTTAGAGAATCACATCTGCATTCACATAAAACTTACTTCAGATTTCTATTTTAAATAATAGCAGAACAAACACACAAAAATACAACTACAGCAAACAATTATGTAAATGTAAATAAAACTGCTACATTTGGAACAGAAATTAGCACCAGAGATCAGATATCAGCAGGGATTTATTTCACATCAGTTCCCAGCTACATCATATTATCTCTGTTTCTGAAGGCTAGCACATCAACAACAATTTCCATTCAATGCTGAAATGTCAGTATCTTCAAAAAACACATAGAATATCAGGTGGGCACTGTGTTAAGAATTATCTATTAGCTATCTTTATGGCATGGATGATCTCAATGATTAAAGAAGTGGCATCAGAAAAAACAGTCTTTGCAAGGGGAGGAGGAAGGCTCAAAGGTTTTATCTTGCTGTGTGTACATCATCCATCCCATGCATTTGTGCTTTCACAAATACCTGCAGACTTTCCAACTGCTCATTCATCTTTAGATGATGAAGATTCTGGAGATGGGAGGGAGTCTGCCTGTTAGACATGGCTAACCCCCACAATGAACCAAAAGACTAAAGCAGATGCCAAATGTCTATGCTGCCTCCAATGAGTTTGAACTGATAGGCTGGATCTGAATTAGTGTAATACTTTGAATTGCATCATGTGAAAAGAAATACAGTTTCTCTGATCCTTGAATACATTGGCACTGAAGAATTAAGTAATCAGCTACAAAATTTTTTAGCACTAACTTCAAGAGATATAAGTCATAAACTAAATATGAGGGAGGCCATATTTGGACAATGTGTTTTTTGTCCTCTGTGTTAAATACAAACCATAACTAACCAGCAGAAATGGTTTCCCTGGACTTCATCAGTCAATTATCACTTAAACTCTCAGTCATGATTACTGCAACTTAGTCAATTTATTATTTTAGCTCTCATTCCCCCACTTCAACCCTAAAATCAACAAATTACTAGTGGATGTTAAAGGGTTTTCTTAATTTTAACATATTGTTATACCTTCAGATCTTAATGTGTAAATCAGTCTAAGATTTGAAGGAATTTTAAATTCACCTATGGCTGTAATGGTAATCATGTTAACTACTGCATAACACAGCCCGAGAGCACTGAGCAAATTACAGCAAATAATCTGTAAGTTGGAGATCAGTTATGTCTCTTCAAGTGATAGAAATAATGTCTCACTTAAACGCAGGGTTCCTCACTTAAGAAGTAGTGTACTATATCCAATTCAACACAGCTTTCCCTTCTAGACAGAGGAATATATCTTTCTTCTGTATGACAGACTAAGAAGTTCACAAGCATCAGCAGTTTCTTCCTCACAGAAGTACTAAGTGTTATCAAGCCATATCTTAAATATCTCTCATAATAAAGTGAGATACATAATCATAAAAACATACATAATCAAGCCTCATTGTCTGAAGGATCTCTTATGACATCATTTTAAATTTCCATTCTCAGCACTTCCCAAAATATGAACAAAATAACTGACAAAACAATAATCCATGATTATTTCATCACTGACACATAAAGATGACTATTTTTTCAGTCTTCTTTCAACTGATTTCAAGCTGTGTTTTACACCTAACTTGCCATACAATCAATGACCATCAAAAAAGGTCCACATTTTCTCTCTAAAGATGTTCAGATAAGCTTTTAGCAAGACTGTAGTCAAATCTTGTTTTCTACATAAGCCAAAAAACGGCTTCACAACCAAACCAAATGAACAAGTTAATAAAAGCAGGTCAATAAAAATTAATAGCAGAGGGATTGAAGAAGAGATTCCAGCTTTGGAGCTGGCAAAAAATAAACTCTGGCTTACTAGCCATGTAACAACTGATGATGACTATTATAAGCTAGAAAGTCTAATATATCACCATGAAGGCAGACTGCTGAGCTAGAAAAAAAAAAAAAAAAGCCAAGATATTGCTAACAAGCTATCATAATGGAGCAAGTATATCATAAAGGAACTGAACTTTGGTTTACATTGTCTTGAAGATAATTCCTTAGCAATTTCACTTGATTTTCATTCCTAAACTCTTCCTTGTTCTAAGCACCTTAATAACTCTCATTGAAACCAGCAACAGAATTGTCACCACTAATTTTCTAATGCTGAAATAGGATTGTAAATATACAGTCCTAAGAGAAACTAGGAGTATCATTTAACACCTTAAATGGCTACAAATGCCTCTTCTGCTCAAGTACGACATTCAAAAGCAATCATTACTTTGAAGAAGTTCTTTCAGTAAAGGCCTCAAACATGAACCACTTTTCAAGAAAGATTGAGAGCTTGGGTTCCTCTCTTAATTCTCCTAGCCATATACTCTCTCCATTAGCTCTGCTGTTGCTTTCTTGCTCTCTCTAGCCTCTGGAATTTTACCTTTTTTTTGCTATGCAGTTGTTTAGGTAGAACAAAGATTCATTCTGCCTAGCAGAGCTCACAGCCTGTGGCTAGACTTTTCTGGATAGTCTGGACTTATTTTCCACTTCATATATAAACTTCCTGATCAGGGTAATAACACAAATGAGTTACAATACCCTAGCTTTAGAAAAATTAAAATGGAGACCTACTGCAGTACACTCTGATGAAGTCACTACTCTCTTTCTGTTAAGCATAGCATGATGGCACTCAACTAGTACAATCTTTCACAGTTTTGGTGCCTTTTCCCCTTCAATTCCCATGTCTAGCCATCCAAGCAAAAGCCAAAAGGACACTCCCACAGTGTACAGACAGCTAAGTAAACTCCAGACTGAAAAGTCTGAAACACGTTAAGAATGTCACATTCTATTTGCTCTTCAGATTACCTTTTCTTTTTACTTAGGTATTTCTTCATTCCTGTTTCAAATGCTGGTGCATATGCTCCGGATTTCATCCACAAAAAACACTGTTGGCACATTTGTCCCAGATGAATAATTCTTGCCCTTTGAATAGTACTCCATGAAAAGTCAAGCAGCAATTCAGATCTCAGTCCTACCCAAGTCAGGACTGCATCAAATAAGGGGTAACACCCTGTCCATCAGGGTGCAGCACGTCTATTGAAGTACAGTAATATCACAGAATATGCTGAGTTGGAAGGGACACACAAGGATCAAGTCCAGCTCAGTGTTTATTAGCTTGTTGCTTGTTACCAAGACAGACTGTAAGCTTTGTATATAGGATCAAAAAGTAAGTTACTTCATCCTATGGCTAATGTTTCATACCGCCAGGCACCATGTTTATCCGTAACCAGGCAATTCAACTACTCAATCCTACTACTATAAAGTATAAGTGCAAGGTGCACACCTGAAGTTGAGTCACTTACCTGAACTATTTTAACAGCATCCTGGAATATGCTGAGCAGAATACTCATTAATCATATTTGTTGTCTTAGCACAAAGCAAAGACAAGCAACCCACCAAAGATTATTTATGTACAGCATAAGGAAGAAAACATAATTTACATAAATAGCTAAGCCATCCAATACGACAAACACCGTAGAGCTTCAATTTCAACTAGATTTCAAATGAAGTGTAAAATCAGTGTTTATTGTTCATTGTAGAAAATTCCACAAACATATCTAACTAAAAGTAAACCATGTAGTTTTGTATACTCTAATTAGTCACTGACTATTTTTAGTCTGGATTTACAAAGACAGTAGCATTAGCTTCTTCTGCAGTAATAATTTTAGCAGTAAAATTATTTGGATGATAATGGAAAGAACTATATAAATAACAACAAACACCCAAATAGCTACATTAAAATGTCTATGATCTTGCATTCTCAGTGCATTAAAGCATTTAGCCTAAGTCCAGTTTCACCATCATTCATATTATTTTGATATTTTATCATACAAGATAACCCAGAACTGTAAATCCAAAAGAGTGTAGGATAAAATAAAAAAAATAGTATTTAATAAATAATAGCAAATAGCTAAAATAATTTTGAATGGAAGTTTAAACAACAAAACTCACATATGGTTATTTTAAGGAAACTAGTAAGTGATGACACATTTCCTCTAGAATGAACTTTGATCTTACTATCAACAGAACGCTATAAATTTTTCTTACCTTTTTGCTTACTCTGTGAAAATATTCTTGCCTTCAAATGCCACACCAATTCAAAGCTCAAATGCCTTCAGTAATTAACTCTAAGTTAATGTCCAACTCTCATTTTTTAATCTCATTTTGAGATATATCATTTTCAGTAACTTAGTACAGAATTATCACCAGAAAATCACACATCATCCTGAAAAATCTTTTCCAACCTGACATAATCCTTCTTTATAGTACTCTGAACTCCATATACATTTAAACCCCAAAATATTAATTTCTAAGTGAGAATTTGGAGATTCATAAAATGCAGCCACCTCTTCCCTTTTTCCTTTGTTTTTAATTTTATGTTATTTCCTACATTTACAATATAGAATCTGCTAGAATAAGTGCACTGCAGCCTTATCTACGGATTTAAAAGGAACTGCTTTTGTAACTGAACCACATACATAAAGAACTTTATGCAGTGATCATAAGAGAGATGATCAGGCAAACTGCTGTCAAAGATCTTGTCTTGGCTCTCAGCAAAACTGAGGAACAATTTTATAGCTCATTTCTCGTTAGTCCTTGAACTGCAGCTCTACTGTGAATTTTTCAGAGAGAAAAATTGCTTCATATAGAATGACTGGGATTGATCTATTTTCATTGATTAAAAAAAAAAATCAAGCCAAGCTGATGTGAATCAGGGCACGAATTCTGAGTAATCTTTTCTTATTACGAAATCAATCAATACTAATGTTATAATGTTGTTATATACCCAACTTAAAGTTACACTACTCAGAGATCCTACTAAGCAAAGCCTATTAGCTTTGAAAGCACATGTGAATGTGGGACTTTGCAAGTGGCTCACAACAGTATCGGATCACTGGCTCTTCTTTGATTAGAATTACAATTTTGCATCTTATATACTCCAGCTCTAAGGAACATATGACACAGGGAGAGTCTGGCTCCATTACCATTTCAAATGTACCCTTGGCAAGTTTGCATATGACACAAAGCTGAAGAGGCGCAGATGACACAACAGAAGGACTGGATGGCATCCAGAGGGACCTGGACAAACTTGAGAGGTAAGCTCACAAGAACCTCACGAAGTTCGGCAAGTGCAAGGTGCTGGGTCAGGGCAACCCCAGATACGAGTCCAGACTGGGAGATAAACTGAGAGCAGCCTTGCAAGGAAGGACCCGGGTGTTCTTGTGGATGAAAAGCTGGACATGACCCTGCAATGTGCACTTTTAGCCCAAAAGGCCAGCCACATCCTAAGCTGCATCCAAAGCAGCATGGCCAGCAAGTTGAGGAAGGGGATTCTGCTCCTCTACGCTGCTCTGGTGAAACTTCACCTGGAACGCTGCATTCCAGCTCTGGAGCTGGTCCTCAGCACAAGAAATACATGTACCTGTTAGAGCAGGTCCAGAAGAGGGCCACAACAACAACCAGGGAGCTGAAGACAGACCGAGAGAGTTTGGATTGCTTGGCATGGAGAAGAGAATGCTCTGGGAAGACCTTATAGCAGCTTTCCAGTACCTAAAGGGGGCTTCTGAAAGAGGAGAGCAACTTTTCACATGGGGAGATAGTGATGGGACAAAGGAGAGGGACTGAGGGAAGATTTAGTTAGATGTTAGGAAGAAATTCTTTACTCAGAGGGTGGTAAAGAACCGGAACAGGTTGCCCAGAGAAGCTGTGGATGCCCCATTCCTGGAAGTGCTTAAGACCACCCTGAATGTGTCCCTGAGCAATCTGATCCAGTGGGTGGTATTCCTGCCCATGACAGAGGCGTTGGAACCATATGAGCTTTAAGGTCTCTTCCAATCCAAGCGTACATTTCCATGACTGCTGCATCAGAACATGGGGAAACTTGAAAGAGGAGTTCACTTTCTTTTACTCTTGGTTTACAACACAGATCATGCAGAGCATGACCTGAAGTTTTTATGTAGCTCCAGGGACAAATAAAGGAAAAGACTACTGTGCTTCCCATTTATTTTCCCAATTTTTTTTTTCCAATGACATGTAAGAGAACAAATAAAATAAATAAATCAATCCCCCCCAGGATTTAAAAGAAGTGCTCTGTACAAAAATGCTTTCCAGTAATTTCTACAACAGCTGCCTCTATGATAGCAAAATTTCTGTATTTGCAAATGCTAAATCTCTAAATAGTGTAAAGTGAATGGATATGAAGGTATTGTTAGAAATTTCAGATATGAACTTGTTTTCACAGTTACAAAAAAGACTTAGCACTTCAAGTGCTTCTAAAAAGGAAAACCAAAGTAGCTTTTTGCAGAATTAAACTCTTTTTACAAACATCTGTGTTAAATCTGGTAATATTTTCAGTAAAGAAAAAAAACTGTTATAGAGAGAGTAGAATCAAATACTTTACTTTCTCTGCACGTCACAGGTAAACACTTGAGGACATGGAGGCTGCAACATACACTTCAAGCTGTGTAACATAAGTGAACAATAATTGAGCCTGGCATTGCTTATCAGCTACAGAAGTTACACAAAAAAATTCAGCATTTTGATCTTTATTTAATTTTGAATCACATAAATGTGAAATATACTAACACTGGTTTTATCTAAGTTCCAAAATATTACATCAATTGGGATTAAAAACCACAAGTAGTTAAACAACAAAGATTTCCATTGTTAAAATGAAGCCAATACTACTCTGTGGTCACTGACCCTTCATTTCCTCACTAAGTAATTCTCCAATGTTATCGGAAACCCATGGAAGTTGTTTGCAGCTGCATCCATTTCCTACTTCACTTCGGTCTCCAAATCAGACAGACACACACACTGCTTTAAAGGTTACTGTGTAAAATGCACAGGATACAGTTATATTCTGAAAGGGCAATTATTCAAAGCTTCTGCTGAATTCCCTAACTAACATCCTTATCTAAATGGACTACCTCCTACACTGTAAATTACTAATTTCCTCAAAAGTATGTCCAAAACATTCTCATAATAATACCACAGTGCTTCATACATAAATTAATATATCTTTACAACACTCCCAAGTAATTAGGTCATGCAATTATTTCTATTTTATACCTGAAAAACCTAAGTATGGGAAAACAACTCAAAATTAATTCTGCCATCCTCCTGTCCAGGTTGTGAACCCAAGTCTAGTTTCCAGAAGTATGCATCTCTTTCATACCAAGTTTCGTTAAAAACATAAAATGCAATCTATTTCTATTCTATATCTATAGAATGCAATCATCTTTTGCAATCAGTATTCCTGCCAATCTGAGTCAAAATCGTTATTTGGAGCAATATTAGGTACCTCTCTTCCTCATTTGCTATTATTAATTTAAATTTCTGAGGTAAGGCATGACTTCTCATGAAAGTGTTTTCTGCTACCCAGACCTGATTCCTTCCCCAGGCCAAATCTGGTTGGCACAACAAATGTAATAGAAGTTCTGGGAAAGTGGAAAGAAGCATTCCAATTGGGCAGAAGACCAGAGATTATTTCTAGCCTGAACATATGTGCAAGGTAATACAAAAAGAGTATAAGGACCCTATATGGATACCTGGTTAGGATTCCATTTTCTTGCTCAGTAATACTAAAGAGAGCTGGAGCTCCTTTTTCTCTGCAAATGCAGATTTTGCCATTCTAGTGTACATGCTGCCACTTACAAAGCAGCATAACCTTCTTTCAGGCACCTTAACTCAGCAATCTTTAAGATATTCATCATATGGAGCCTGTAACACTGAGCAGCAGATATTTAAAAAACATGGTATATCAAAACTATTTGATCCATATGGAAACTGATACAGAGTTCAGGAAATTCAGTTTTAGAGACAGGTCAGTCTAATGTCTCTAGCTGTCTACAGCAATTAGGGAAGTTCTCCCTAGCTCTTCAATCTCAATGTTTTACATATGACTTGCTGAGTTACTGTTATTCATTTAAAAGTTAATACCTTTCTTCTAATTTCACATGATGTTTGCCATGCCACAATTTGAAAAGTAACTCTAGAAGAAAAATACAAAACAGGAAACAATGATAGGAAATTAATTTGATGGACAATGTCATTCTGGGGAACTGTAAGCACACATTTTAAACTGGGGAGATACTTTGCAAACTACCCTTACAATTCTTACTGGGTGCAATAAAAAGCTCATATTTCATGCATGTCCTACCCTCCTCAAACAGAAAGAAATTACATGGGTTGATTGAAAGCTTTTAGTAAAATGAATACAAGAACTCTTTTGAATAGGTACTAACAGATCCATTTCTAAATATATAATTTCTAAATAAAAATAGATTAGAAATTATAAAATCATAATTCATCAACTCATAAATGTACACTTATATACAATGGTATCATCAGCTACTACTTGTAGATGCCATACTAATTATCTGTTCCACTTTCTCTAAGAAAGCAATCCTGCTATCAAGTATCATCCTTCCAAAACTTTTCAAAAGCAAAAAAGTAAACTAAGATATTTTAATATGAAAAGTGAGATGAGGAAAAATGTAAATTTTTCTACTCAATATGACTGTGTTCATGTAAAATAGAAACATTGAGTAGTTATTCCAAACATTAAAATAATAAATTGTATTTTGTAAATATAGCCATGGAATTTACATCTATGATATGTAAAACTTTTCAGTTCTACAAGTACCCAAATAGCTCACAAGCAAATAAACCACACCTGCAAGATACAGAAATAATACTAAACCACTGTTATACATACCTTATGGATTACATGTACTTATAAAAGCATTGTATATGTATTTTGAGCTCCAAGGCACAAATCCCAGAACTTGTTTACTGCTATATAATGCTTTGTTTTACATGAGTGTTGCTAAATGTGCAAATCTTTTCTGAGCCTCAGTGCAACAGCTCTAGTGTTAAGTGCTGAGATTAACCACAGAGTCCCAGGATGTGTGTTCAGAACAGCCATCAAATACTGCAACTTCAACTCTTTCCACCTAAACCTATTAACACGAGTTGCAACTCTTCCACTTTGTCAATTTACTTCTGTATTTAATTACAAGCTATGTTGCAAGAAGTTAAGCAGATATAAAGTAGTTATCATAATTTGCATGTTTGTCTACAGTTATGTTCTGATTGAGCATGAAAGTTCCGGAATTAAATCTTTGCTCTCATTCTTTCTGGCAAATATTATTATGATAACTATTTATATTCTACCTGGACAGCTCATATGTACAGCACTTTTTTTTTCATTAAATGGAAAGTCCATAGATAAATAAAATGCTATTTCATTTGCTTTCAGGAGAGACCAAGTATATGTGAAAAGGTTACAAAATGTCCTGTGATGTAGCATGTTATATATCCTGTTCCAAGAAGTGGAATAGCATGCAAAGAAAAACTCAGCAGTGTTCCCTTAAGTTATTTTATAATTATTTGAAATATAAAAGATGTTTTTAAGTGTCAGTGAAGATTTACTGGACGGGATACTTGGAAACAGATTGCAATAAGAAGCATGCAGACACTACTTAAGCCAGTAGCATTTCTGAGACACACATCAGTCAGTCAATAGCTCTCATTGTAAAAAGAAATCTCTTTTTGTGAAAGGTAAATTATAACCTACAAAGATCCACGTCAATGAGTTTCTAAAAATTCAGGATTATTGCAGTAAGACACAGACATCTTAGTATGGAGTCCACAAAATTCTAGAAACGCATTAGCTGCATCAGGAGAACAGAATGCAGTGTTGATACAGGTTACGTGTAGGTTGTTTCTATTTATAATCTGTATTACTACTATGTGTGGGAATTCTAGCCATGGACCAAAATACCATAGCATTAAATTTTATAAAGAGAAAGGAAACAATGGATCCTTGACCAGGAGAAGAGATAATAACACTAATTACCACCTGAAACATATTTTTAACACTCACCACATATTTTAAGAATCCCAACACTAGCTTTTAGTTGATTTGAACTGAATGCCATTACAGTCCTCCACTCACCTCTGGGGATGCAAACCAGCACATACTTAACACATACTCTCACTTTCAATGTTACAACAGAACACAGTTAAAAAGACTTGATTTGTATTCCAGCCCTATCTCCCCTGTGGTTTGAAGGGAAACCTGGGGCTCTGGGGAAGGTTTCTCTTCCTTGGACAAATAGCTTACAGTGTGCAACTTCACAAAGTACAACCAGTGTACTTTGTATATATGTATATATAATATATACACACAAGAGCAAACAAGACAGGGCTTGATCTCTCCAATTCTACTCAAAGGAACTCTTCAGCTGAGCCCTCTTTTAATTGATTGGGGAACATTAAATACACTATGTTATAACTAGAACAATAACCAGTGTCTTTTAAAGTGTTTTAACAACTCCTTAACAAGTCAATTCTATTGAAAACACTTTCACACCAAGTAAGATCTATTCAGATTAAATATGTTTGATATCTAATAGACAGAAGAGAGACTTGAGAACTTATGAACCTGATAACTTCAGTCAAAACTCAACCACTATGTTAGTGCCCACTGCAGACTAACAGATTCAGACTGGTCATGTACAGGACAGGCAGTATGGCACTTCAGAGCAATGAAACTCAGGGTCCTATTTCATGGGAAGACAACATATATGAGTTAGCCTTTTAATATCCATTGAATTATCTGAGTGCACTCTAGGAACAAGTTTCCTTTCTCTCCTCTGCCCACCTTTTCTCTTTCACTATGTTTAAGATGTCTGTCTAGAAGCATGTCTATCTAGCATTACAATTTTAGCAGTAATAGACACCAGTAAAGGATGGTATGAATGGCACATGAAAGGTGAATACCTAAACCTGCACATTTAATTATATTGATTGGAAAAAAATAATTTTCTTCTGATGAATGTAAATCAGAGGGACATTTTTTTATTCCCAGTGCTTGTGTTCTGAAATATAATGATTTAATTATTTCCAGTTGCCCTTTTGCTTATTTTTCTTGAACACCAAGCTGAGAAGGACTGAGGATCACAATGCTTGCTTCTACTGTATGCATGCTACAATAAAGGCAGGTAAGAAACTTTCTTGACAGAAAATCTTTATTTCTTTTCTATTGAGTGTTCCTTATCACTTCACCATCCAGTATGTTGAGCTCTCTCTCTCTCTCTCAAGGTCCCTTTCTAACCTAAATGAGATCACAGTAAGCTACTGACATGGGAAACTGCAAACTCTGGCTGAAGACAAGTCACAATCTCCCACTGCCCTAATTCTTCTACCCATTAAATAGGAATAATTTCTTTAAGTCAAAAGTTTGGCAAGGGAGGTACAGAAGTGTCTATTTTCAAAACACAGTTTGGAAAATGTCATGTGCTGATACATGGGACAGAAAGGGGAGGAAAAGAACAGAAGAAAGAGGAAGAGAACATTCCTGACCCACAGGAATATTTATGGAAACAATAACCAAAAATAACTGGCCAGTTATGCAGCAATGATGAAATAAATGGAGGTAGAATTTATGTTCCTTTGCAATTTGAATACTGCAGTCACTCACTTTTGTCCACCCAACTCACAGGCAATTTTATTCTCATTTTAGCAGTATTATACTGAGACAACAAAAAACATCAAAGTGGCAGGCAAAAGTACTTTTCAAAATCAGAAAGGACAAGGAAGCAGATAAAAAAGCAGATTTTTTTCCTTTTACATCATGTAAAATGAGAGAAAACAGAGACATAGAGTAAAGCAAATAGAAATAAAGCATACAAACACTTTCTGCATTCACTTTAGAAGACTGTGGTTGAATTTTTCTTGTTTTACTTGTCAGGCTCCCTTTTCTCTAAAACCAACATTTTGTAAATATAGTGTTTAGATGAAGGCTTTAACTATACTAAATATTTTCTGTTTCTATAGCTGTTTCAGATGACCCTCCTGGCAGTGTTTTCACAGATGCAGCACATGCTGACAAAGAAGTTATTGGCAGAAATAACTCAAATAACATACCTGTGTTTGCACTCAGAGCTTTGCTGACACAGCAATTACAACTGATAAAGCACACAAGTCTTTCATATCCTGAGCTGAAAGAACTACAAAACAAAATGAAGGCCACAGCCTCCAAAACATATTTTTTTCACTCCATTTGTGTTCCTTTAAGTCTCCTGGAATCGCTTCCATAAATGGGCAAGAGGTAAATTAATAAAGCTTCTATTGCTCCCCTGTACTTACTGGGTTTGTAATAGATTACTTACTACATCTCTGCAGGACCTCTAACCTAAAACTCTCTGAATTGTGAGGAAAAAAAAAACTGGTTGAGTGAATCAGAAGCATCTCTCATAATTTTTGCTGTGAAATAACACCTAAACAAAACATATAAAAAGATAAGCTGGGCACAACCTGGCAAAAAAAAAAAAAACCCAAGCTCTTCTTTAGGCATAAACTGTGGGAAAAACATCCAGTGTATGTATTACTTTCTCCACATTCAGAAGGAAGGGATGGTAGGCAACCTTTAAAATATTTTCAAAATCACTGGGTAGCTTCAGTTAAGACTGATTATTTTGCTTTCCATCTGTCTGTCCTACACACCTTTCAGTATCTGCAATTCAGTTACTAAGAAGTTGTGTTTGTACTCCCTTGTGAAAACCTCAGTGTTTTTTTCTAAAGCTTCCCAAATGACCAATGAACTCAGACTCTTTCTTTTCGTTGCATGAAAATAATCCTCCAGATTATGTATTTCTAGCAGCAGCAATTAATTACAAAGTTAATTACAAAGAACAAATCTTTTGACTGTGGGACAAGTGAGTGTGCAGGTATTAAATGGCTTATTTTGCCTAGACTAAGGTGACACCCCCTCAAAAAAAATTAAAAAGGCCTGACAAAAACACTATGCATGAAACTTTGAAGACAACTAAAAACAACTTTGGTGAAACTAAACTAAAATATGGATTTTTACGATATACTTACTGCACTATAAAAATGCATAGACATTGACCAGCGTAGAGTGGAGCTACTCAGAAGTAAGCCTTCACAAAACACGCCTGATACAGATGTCAAGTACTTTGAACCAAATGCTTCACTCTCATATCCTTTTCTACATGTTTTTATAACTTACTAATATTGACACAGCTCAAGACACCAGCTGAACTCCAGCTATTGTGAAAGCATGTTTTCAATGTTAAACCAAAGCTTTTTATTTCACCTGGTTTGTGCATTTATGCAAATACATTAATTTATTAATACATAAAATAAAACACTGTATTGTGCTTACCAGTTTTGGGGTTTATTGAAAAGAATCCCTGTGGATTTCCACTTGTAATCTTGTAGGTTAATTTTTCACTTGAGCTCGAATCTGGATCAAATGCCTCAATCTGAATGACAGATACATCTTTAGGTGAGTTTTCCATGACCTCTGGGTAATAAACTGGTTCTGTGGTCTGAGGAGCATTATCATTAACATCTCCAACTTCTATGTAGATTTCAATGAAGGATGATAAAGGCACAACGCCTTGGTCTGTTGCATAAACGGTAAGCCAGTAATGTGAAGTAGTCTCACGATCCAGGTGATCTGCAGTCTCAATAATACCTGTTTTATAGGAAGAAACATAAATAGAAAATGCTCAATAACTATGCAGAAATATGTAAAAATACAGTAAGCAACAAGTTTAAATATATGAACAAATTAAAATGAATACAAGTTCTACATGAACAACATTGATTCTACAATGTGTGCTAACATACACACACAAACATATTAAGGCTAATCTGAAGCCACAAAATACAAAATTACTATAACAGTTTTCAACAATTATGCATCACATTTTACAGCAACATATTACTTGATTTCCTTTCCAACATCTTTTGAAATACATCAGGTGCACTATTCATAAAATCGGTTTTGCCTAAAATACTAAATCAAGTATGTAATTCACAACCTTTTGGGTCATGAATGACCCTCTTTACTCATTACAGTAAGTTTTATAGCATACTAAACTATCTTCTTTAGGTGCCAAACTCTTGAGGTCCTTACTATTATCTGTATTAATGAACAACTACTTAAATGTGAAACATTTTTGTCTCTGCATCCAAATGAATTATTTGGCTGAACTTTCTTAATGTGCTGATTTATGCTCACACAGATATGTCACAGAAAATAAAAGTTATACCAAAGCTAAGCTTTGCCACATTAGGACTAACCAATGGTTGCCATTACTCTAGAAATGAAGGCAGCAAAAATAGAGGCAAAAATCTGCTTAACCTTACAAACATAAAATGAATTGCCAAATAAGGAACTACTATATAATTCACAAACTTAACAAAAAGCTGTCTGCTGAGTCTAAGCCAGAACTGATTAAAGAATTTATGCAGCACAAAGAAATACAACTTCACTTTTGTAAGCAGCTTACTCAACAGGTACAGCCATATTATGCATGTGTCAAAAGGGTATGTGGTATGGTGTAACCCGTAAGATGGGGGATGAATATTAAATAGTCGTGGAGCTATGACACAATAAAACTTCACACTTTTCCTTTTCCTGATCCAACCAGTCCTATAGGGTGTCTGTTTTGAGACATTTTCTTAATAGAACTTAAAATCAACCTGATACATGTCAGGATGAGGATAGAGTTAAGCCCTTGCAACCATTTCAGTGGAAATTTTGAAGGGCTTTGTCATGGCTCCTACTATTATACGCTCACACACCAGGACTAATCGGGACTGGAGCCAAGATGAGTCAAACTATCACCATGACAGCCAGTTTTGAACTCTGCATAAAGCCACATAATGTGAGTGTGCATGATGTGGCACTTCTACTGAGCTCATTTACCTCACACAGATACATATTTATGTATATGTACACACCCATCAATAAAAACAGGACCTCAATAAAACTATGTCACTGTTTTCACAGGAGTTCCTTGGGAAAGGAATTAACTCTAAGTGTTGTGTCCTTCACACATTACAGACACTTTTTTTAATACATTATACTGACTGAGCAAAATATTAAGGAATTACTTATTTATTCATTATTTTCTTTGCCTTGTGAGAAGCTGCATAAAGGTCTGACTGTGACAGTTTAAAATTTTAAGATGTCAATAAGATCACTTCAGAAAGGCTGGATGGGATTGAAATTGATGCTCAGACCTATAAATTCCCATATATAGCATTTCAAGCAACATAGCATTTTAGAACTACCACCAGATGTCAGTGTGGAAATTGGTTTAATACAGTGTCAAAGGCTACAGAACTGGGATAAAAAGGAGGGGCAATGCAGTTTCAAAATACACATGCATTACGTGCAGTCTGTAAGTTGTCCTGAAAGTAAACTACTGGCTTTATAATTTCCTTTTTTATTTTTTTGTGGAACAAAATCATCAACAACTAAGTTCAGCTGTTAATTAATACTGATATTTTACATTTCCAGTCTCTCTGCCTCAGTATTTATATTTTGTTTGGTGACAGTTTTACTATTAAAATAAAAAGGTAATAATACCCAGTAGTCATTGGATTTACCTGAATAGTTTCTGCATAAATTTGCTCTTAAAAATGGACACAGCCTTGAGCACTCAGTTACCCAGATTCTTTGTAACTCATGGCACACTTTTTTGCATGACTCTACCTGGGCCTGGAGACTTGCTCGAGAGTAAACAAATTTGCTACTTACTGTGGCCTCACTTCTAAATCTAAATCTAAATGCTGGATGTAGCATACAAGTGCTTAATCTTAAGTCTGGGTATGCCTTGGAAAGTTGTGTAAACCCTTCATGTCCTACCAAAGAGAAGACTAGACTGTATAAATTCCCTTCTAGCAAGGGTTCCAGCAATGCTGCTTTACTGCTTGTGATTTGTGCTGAAAAGAGCAACTGTTTTCATTTTACACGTCCCACTTTCTAAACAGTAGCTGCATCAGAAGTGGCAAATTAATTTTAACATAGCCTTGACTGATTCTAAAGGAAGATAAAAAGAGACTCCTGTGAAAATGAAGCTCACTTCCTGCAATCTGCTCACTGAACACTTACAAATTCTGCCTCTCTAGTTATTAAAGCTCCCTTCAAGTAAAAGGATGACTGAACCTATTTTGCTTTTGTAGTGTATCTGTTCTCAAAAGTCCACTCCCTTAAGTCACAACTCTCAAGGAATGAAAAGGAAAAAAAAGTACCACACCAAAAAAATAGTATCTCAAAAAGAACTATGTGGGAAAACTCACAGTATGATACAGTGCACATGGGCAACTTTGTCTTTTGGTTAATTTTTCATTTCAAATTAGATCTGCATATATAATGTTTATTTTGTATATTTTACATAGATTTTGCAGAGTGTTCAATAAAAGGTTTAAAATCTCTGATGATCTGACCACTGGATGCATCATGTAATACAGATTCCCCAATAGAATAGCTCTGGCTTTCAGAATGTCCCAATTTCCTACAGGAGCACTCACACTCTGGGCATACATTAGTCAAAGTAACCGGGAAATTCATTATTTTTCCATTTTTGTCATGTTTCTCACTCAACTGATCCTGAATTTTAGGGTGAACATTTTTTCTTTATGTGGCCTTTACAATTCTAATCTGAACTAGAAAGCATCCAGGAAAACAATTTTATGATCAGTAAGCTATGAAAAAATTGTCTAGCTAACTGTTTTACACTAATCAACAGATTAATTCCTGAAATTTGATTGTTTTACTTTTTTTTTTTTTTTTTAAGGAACAAGGCACACAGTTTAAAATAGATGCAATAGACAGATACAATAGACAGGTGTGAGTATGCAAGTTGTATTTGTGGATGCCCTACTTCTGGAAGTGTTCAAGGCCAGCTTGGACACGTCTTTAGACAACCTGGTCTAGTGAAAGGTGTCTCTGCACACGGGCACAGAGTTGGAACTAGATGAACTTTAAGATTCTTTCCAACTCAAACTATTCTACAATTCCATGATTACTAGAGACAGGCATCGCAAGTAAGTGGATAAGGAACAAAAATTTCCCTTCAGCCTGCACATATTGAGGGCTATGGAGGAGAGGCCACCACACCTAGCTCTCCTCATTGATCAAAGCTGCAGGTAATAGCAAGGGAAAGGATGACTGGTCTATTAATATGACTCAGCTTTCTTCTTGATGTTTGAACCCAGCAATAAAATGGAATAGATATACTGTGGTTTACCAGCACACATCTAGGGGTGAGGGCAGGCTCAGACAATGAAAACTTGAATTTCTTCTGGTTCTACATCAACTTTTATGTCACAAAATACAGTCAAAATGAAACACACATAACTACATTAAGTACTTCAGTTTTTTTCTGCCCCCTCAACAACCTGCTTTTACATCAGTAATTACAAAACACCATCCTATTGTCCTGAAATTCCTCCTGCTTCTGCAAGTTAAACACTAAATCTTTCCTGATTTTGCTTATGAGAACACTAATAGCTTTATTTTTAATTTCTGTGCAACAATAATGAATAAAATTGCATTAAAACTTCGGTAGCCTACTACACCTTCTAAGGAGCACAAGCTCAAAAAATTTGACTGATTACTTTTTTTAACAATGACAACAATCATTCTCATACCAAATCACAGGTCTAGAACCAGTCCTTTAAGTACCATTGGTCCTTGTATCAGTTTTCTGCTTTTGCACATGTTGACTGCAGTAGGCTATTTTACATATTAGGGCAGCATATGACTGTATACTGCCTGAAAGCCAGAACTCAACACTTGTGGAGTTTATAAATTCACTGGTTCTAGTTCCAGTGCTTCTCAAGGTAACAGAGAAAAAACGGATCAGTACTGCTACATTAAACAGAAATAATAAAACTATCTAATAAGAGTTAATTTGTTTTAATCTTGCCAACATCTAGCTCTATTAAGCATAAGTAAGATGTTGATCATACCACCAGTTTCAACAGCACGTTTTGGTTCCTAGAAAGAATTTGTTCTTTTTTTCTTCAAATAGTGTAAGGCACATTTAAGGAATAGCCCTTAACTGCCTCTATTGTATCTGCAATGCTGTAAAAGCTCCATCTCTGCTCTAACTCTTCTCCCATTCACAGAGTATCTTTAATCAGCAGATTTCCCATCCATCCATCCTCCAGGCTAAGGCAGTTGGCTAACTTTAACTTTTACACACCATTTGCTTTTTATGTAGTAAGACAAGTTGAGAAATATACTAACAAATCTTTCGCATGTATGGTAATCCCGAAGACTTGCAAACATTGTTATTCAAAACATAAGGTGAAGTGAGGATTTAAAAAGCATTTTTCACCTGACTGGCTGTACAATCTTGAAGCCTTTCAGGTAGTCAGGATAAAAAGAAATTTAAATTCAGTCACTAAACACCACAGGGGAGCACAAAAGAGCTCTGATGAAACATTTCTCAGGCATCTGCAAGAGGACATCAGAACTTATTTTACAATATTCATATGTCTGAAATTTTAGACTAGATATTGTTCCCACTCGATCAAATAGGACTTTTCTATCAATTTCATTACAGGAAGGCAACAGTCCTGTGACTACTGTAGAATATAACTTGGACAGAATTTAATGTGGAGGAACAGGATGGTTTATGAATACAGCAACTGAGGAAAAAGTCAAAACAGTAACCCAACTCTCAACAAGAACCAACACTTCCCCCAGTTTAAATCCCACAACACAAATCACTACAACCAAAGTCACTCTTAAAAACAAAAATAAGAATAAAATACACCTTAAATCTGACACGCTTATATATGCCAATTTTATCTAATTAACACATGCTCAAACTATAATAATCTCAATTCCCAGGGATGATCCTCCTTAAGCATACTTATCCATAAGAACTCTAATTAACAATATTAATGATTCCATAATGGAAATCAAAACCTGCGATCATTTCTCAGCAAAGCATGAAAATGCAGTTTAGCAGAATTTGTCCCGGGAATGACATTTGAAATAAACTAAGAAATCCCTGGCCTGGAACATGATGCTTGAAATCTGATTACAGACTCAATTAATCTGACTCCTAATAAGTTGGGTAAATCAAAAAGCCTCTTCAGCTGCTTTAAAAGCCATTTGGGGGGCTAGGGGGAAAGGAATGTTTTACAAATTGGACAAACAAGAGTTTTGATCAAATATGACCTTCAACAAACAACCAATTCAAATCAAAGTTTTAAAAGCCAGTGGATTAAGCCTGTTATAAACACAGAGACACGCTGTCCTCAATGGCACTAGAGTTCCAGCACACCAACCCAGACTGCATCTGTCCTGAATTCTAAACAAACTGCAAGTCACTGCAGGGTAAACTATCACTAAGGCCTGCACACTCTGCACAAACTAGAGATGAAGTTGTTCAGCACATACTGCAGTTTACTATGTGAATCTCTGCTACCTCGAGATAGGCAACATATATATTTTCCAGAAGTTAGGTGAACAAGGGTCCAAAGGATCCCAGCTCCCAGAAGTTTACTGGCCAGTTTTGCTGGGAAAATTTCTGCTTTACATTTTGTGAAACTTTGCTTAAGTTATTGTTAAAAGAAAGAAAGAGCCACATCAGCCTCATTTGTTAGTGGTTTGGCTACTTCCCAAGTAAAGCCTTATTTAATATAACACTATCATACTTTGGCTTCTAATGTTATACAATTCAGAACAGAAGGTTTTCTGGTTTTTACTAAAATCTCCACAATTGCATGGCCAGAAAACAAAAGACCTTTTATAAAGCCTATATAAAAGGTATTTTCAACTTTTGATTTTTTGCGCAGCTCATTTTATTTAAAATAGCATCTATTCTAACCAATGCTTTTTTAACGGCAGTGCAGTTCTTCAAACATATCCAGATCAAACACAGATGAACACAAATTACTTCTATTCATCTCTTCTTATATGCTCTATTTTTCCTAGATTACTTTTCTACATTATTACCTACCATGACATGATTAGCATTTTCCTGAGCTGTATAAATTCAGAGGCTATAGCAGAGAAGACAGGATTAAAAATACAAAAAATAGTCCCCCACCCCTCAAAAACCTGCATCCACAAGAAACCAGGAAAGAGCATCTGGCAGAGGAAAAGATACAGTGCTTGTCTGCTTCTCAGCAGACCCCAGAAGCCTTAAAGAGGAGTACATCCACACTCTTTTACCTTCTTTTTCCCCTTGAGTTACTCCTAGAGGCACAGCCAAATGAGGACAGTTGGCAAGTGCCACCCTGTGTGCTCCTGTGTGTTACACATAGGGGTTTTTTACTTGTTTTTATCCCTCCACTTTATGATTCCTGACAGAAATGCTAGGAAGAAGGAAAGTGACTTGGGAAAAAAAAGTGCATTTCTTAATATTTATGGTATCTACCCACACAAGATAAAACAGACTACAGCAGACTAGAGTGCACTATTTACAAGTACTACACCCATCTGTAATACTAATTGTGGCCAGTGTCATAGCTCAGATTTTTTTCCACTTTTACAGTAATTAAAAAAAAAACCCTCTATCTGTGTTTCTGTTAACTTCTCAACTTCCTACTGATAACTTCTGAAACTTCTGGTCACGACTATAATCTGACTTTGGGAAATGCCTTGAAGCAGTAGTCACAACCCTACATACCATAAAGTGTTTCATAATTTGAAGGTTTTGAAACATGTAACCTATTGAACTCTGAAGAAAAAAATTATTCTTTCCCTGAGGCCACTGCGCTACTGTAACTCAGGCATCTACCAAGCGCCAGTGTGTAAAGAGACAAACCTTAAGCCTACCAGGCTTCTAAAATAGCATCCAATGCTAATGTCAACAAAATTTAATAGTATTTGATCACTCAAGTGTAATAAATAACCACTTAGTAAAACCAAAACAAAGACAGCACAATATCACATCAGCCCTGATTTTACACAAACCAAATATCCTTAAGCACTGAAAATTTTACGTATGTCCTGCCACAGAGAAAATTAACTATTCAGTACATAAAACATCAGCTGAAAAGACCAAAATCTCCATCCTGGTAACTCCATGAAACAATCTCCTTCTAAAGAAGGAATGGAATGAGATTCCTCTTGCAAAAGTGAAATGTCAGCTCATCCATTCTATAAACACAGCAGAATGCCAAGAGAGGCATGGCACTCTTACTCTTGAAATATTAAAGAACTGTGGCAGGCAGAGTGAACTTTTTAAAAGTATAGACAATCTCTTCTTTTAAGAAAGGTATTATTTTTGACAAATAAGCTGAGCTGGAAAAGTTCCTTGCTTTGGCTACATGTGCTCTTTGAACAAGAAGCATTACATGATTATGCCTCTATGGAACAAAGTGCAAAAGCCACCCAGAGAAATATGATTTGCTCTTCAGCTCCATAGCAATTTAAAGCTTATCACTGACAATGCAAGCTACTCATATCAGACTTCTTGTATTTGAAGATTCACACAGACTAAACTGTACTGTTTCAGAATGTAAATAATCCTTACTTGCAGCCTTGAAAGAGAGCAAAAAGTTTTAGCAACTCTTGCTTGCCTTTAAATTACACATGAACAAAAGATGTTCACTGCTTTTCACTCTCCTCTTCTTCAGAAGCATTAATTAGGCAAAGACAGAAAGGCTGTAACCTGGCAACAAACCATCGATGCTGTGTTTTGCACACCTCAAAGTGAGGTGACTTGTCTGCAAACATGTCTGAGGAATATCAATGTGCAAAACTAATGATTCAGTCTAGTTTGAAATAGTTTATTTTTTCCTTTTCAAATTAATGTGAACTAACACATTCTGATTTAGTTTTTATATAATTTGGTGCTTTACCTTTTACATGCATCCTGGTTAATTGAATTTTAATGTAAGGGGGAAAAAAACCCAAAACAATCAAAAAACAATCAACCAACCCAGAATTTTCTCATGTACCCCACAATATTGTCTAACGTACAATATAAACAGTATAATCAATATAAATGTTCATTCTAAAAGTTAATGCTTGTCACATATATTTTACAGATTTTACATATTTATTTCTTTAAATATTCAATACGTAGTGGTATTGATATGTATTTATATGATAAATATTCAAAAGTGGTTTTAATTCACTTTTATATAGATGTAACATTTCTTCTTTATCATAAATAAATTTCTTCTTTATAAGAAAGGCTACGAAAAAATCTAAACTTTACAATTTCATCTTCAGAGAATGCACAGAAAAAATTCTCTCAGGAAAAGCCACAAAGAAAGCACTTAAAATAAGCTGAAAGTATCATATTGGAACTACAAGTCTTTTGTCAGCATGTATAAGGGCAGATTGCAGAAAATGTAATTAAATTTTTTTTCTAGCTCTTTGACGTAGAAAGCTATACACATTTCAGGTTGTGTCTTGTGTACTACCAGCTGAGAAATCATGCTCAGCTAGAACTGTTAAATGGAAAGCAACTCCTGTTGCTGTTTCAAAGACAAATTGCTCATTTTCTAACAAATCAAAGCCTGGAAAGTTTCAAATAAAATCAGTGCCAGTAAGTTGATGGAACAGAAGCAGTTGCAAGACCTTAAACATGTAGAGTCCACCACTGCTTGCTTTCTTTCCAGGGACCAGTTATTGCAAGTTCTGGGAGATGGAAGGGGAAGAGAATCACTGAAGGCACACAGAACCCTTAAACACCCTTAAACAGAGTACAGGAACCATCACCAGCAGAGCAGATCTAAAATTTTAACAAAAAAGAAAACAACAAAAAAACCAACAACAACAAAAAACCAACCTAAATGGAACCAAAAAAAGCCTCAATCATAATAAAATGATGTTTTATATCTCAAATTCAACTTCACTGAACTGACTAGATGTAGCGAAATATATCGCCAAATCCAGTTTTGTACCAGTATCTTTAGTAAATGTGATATTAGTACAAGCTCTCAAACCCCCCAGGTTTCATTAAAAAACTACTGTATTTGAAATTAAACAATTTCTATGACACTAATGGAACAACAGCAAGAGTAGCCAGTGAAACAATCAGACACTGACAGTGTCCAGTGAAACCTGTCTTACTTTTCCAAGCTAACAGAAGTTACCAAGTCTGTCCTTTTAAAATATTTTTCAGGAACAAAAAACTTGGCATCCAAAGAGCCTCAGCATGCAGTCAAACCCAAACCTTGACATGAAAGTTAAAACACAGAACAGTTTATGCATCATTTCTGTGCTATGAATGAACAGCAGTAACTTGAACTGTGTTCTAGTGAAGGGAGAGAAAGGGTCACCTAGAGTCCTCTGCCATGTACAGCTTATAAACCAGGTAGGCAGACAGATTTGAAGAAATGTAGAATGTTCAACAGTTAAGGGCAGCTATCCCTTAAATAAGCATCTAGAGATAGTATAAAGACCTAGAAATAAAGATGTGCATAGTTAAAACTACACCAAAACCAGACTATATTTTAAAACATGGAAAAATGTAGCAGTTAGATGGGTAAAGTAGGATAAAAAATGGGGCAAAAAGAGAATTGTAAATAATCAGATACAGTTGCACTTTAACTTCTAGTTTTTGACACTTTACTTTTTGCACATTTTTACAAAAAACAAGTTAAATGAACAGAAAGCACAGGGTTCAGACCATTTAGAAAAGAGAAACTGTTTTTACGTATGTTCCTAAAACTGTCTACATAAAATACTGAGCCCAGAAATTATGATTTGGCACGAGGTAGTCTGGGTGACAAGCAATAAATCTCCTAAGGTCCACAAAGATTGTGAACTTCCTTTCAGGAAGTTGGGGGGTTGGCGAGGGGGAATTTTCGCAATTAGAAGATCTGTGATGGCGCT
Source organism: Poecile atricapillus (assembly GCF_030490865.1). Taxonomy (NCBI): domain Eukaryota; kingdom Metazoa; phylum Chordata; class Aves; order Passeriformes; family Paridae; genus Poecile; species Poecile atricapillus. The sequence continues at coordinate 45,650,008 of NC_081252.1, forward strand.
GCCTTAGAACTCAACTGATTACTTCCAGTTCAAAAAATCTTTTGGGACAATGGCAGACAGCTCCCATTGTCAGCCTCATTTATGGTTATTTTAATAGTTCCAGCTTATTTCTGTCAGCTAGGCGGCTTGTATGTCAAACTTTCGGACAGGCAATATAATTGCTATACAGAGGAACAGTACCATGTTGCTAAAGCTCGATATGGAGAGACATAAAAACCCCCTGATGAGTCCACATTAGGGAAATGTAATGTTAACTCCTATGTCAATAGCAAAAATTATTGTAATACAACCACATAGGAGCTATGTTTCCTTCAGAGAGCAAGTAAAGCAAGCATTGCTGTTACCATGAGCAGTCAATCATGATTTGAGAGAAAGCTTGCTGAATAAAACATGACTGCACTACAGCATCAACATTACAGCAGGTCTATAAAATACTAGAGAAAGCAGAACAAGCTGCCAGCACGTTCTGGGCCAAGCATGTGGGATTTTGGTACCCACAAACGCAGCTTCTCTTACTGCATTACACGAGCAAGGTTTGCAGGATCTGAGGCAAGCCATTGCTCTGGCCACCCATCCCTTATTCAGGACAGTTTTCTGTCTTTAGATAAAGACACAACCAGCCTCTATGTCCCAAGAAACTCAGTTACATAGTATTACAAAATTAGAATAAGAAACTACATTTAAGCAAAACACTTTGCCATAATATTGTTGAGCTGTGTTAAGCTAAGTTACCTTCATGACCAAGAAAACTTCTATTAAAATGTAGGTGATTCACAAACAAGCAAAGGATTTTACAGGTCCAAAATTGTTTGTTTATTTATGAACACCGTTGATAAAGAAGGAAAGAATTTAATTGAATTTTTATAAAGAACGTGTACTTGCCTCTGCACGAGAAATGCAAAGGATGAATTTCTACATTCTTTGTTAAAGTTTGTCAGAATTTCTTAAATACACAAATGAAAAAATACATGCTCTTTAGAACTCTGGCTTCACCAGCAACTGCAAAATCCCTCTCAACTTCTCTATCAATCTTCTTACTACTAAGGAATTGTTGACAATGAGTGTGGTAAGTCTAATAATTTAGCTGGGAAATGGGGAGCCTCTGAAGGGGAAATTCCTCTGCAAATGGCCCCAGGAATTTCAAAACTAACTGGAGTTGACAGATTAACCTAGGTCCCCCTTAGGCAGAAGAAGAGTCTACAAGGAAAATAATGAGACGCATGGGAAGCCAATTATGCACAAGAGCAACACATTTAATTGTTCAGAAACTGGTTTGTTGATCCAGAAGGATCTAGCTGTTTAGACCTCCACAAACTATTAAAACCTGGATAGTTCTGCAACAAGTATACTTTGAAACTATTAAATTTTACAGATTACAGATTTTGTCTGTTAATCTCAGTGTTTAATGACCATCTCAAATAAGGAAAATTGTTTCATGTATCCCAATAATACTTTTTCTGCACACACTGCATTTCTCTCAGATTCCCTTTTTGGGAGCAATCTGAAACTGCACCTAACCTCTTATTACTTCTGCAAAACACGGAAGGCCCAGCAAGTCCAAGAGAGCAGTCCTATCCTTCAATAAGAAGCAGTTACAGCTGTGTTCCACAGCAACTCTGGCTCATGACTAACCAGCGACAAAAAATTGTTGTTTAGCACATGTGTGTGTTATTTGTGCATGGCTGTGGTTCGGACTACTGCAATTTTGGTTCGAGTGTTCAGTCTCCAAAATGTTTTCAGTTGCAGAAGCTGCTGGTTAGCAACGACAGTTTCCAGACCAGCTCTGAACAAGGAAAGACACTGATATCTATCAAAAGGCAGGTAGCATGCTGAGGAATACTGGAAATCAGGCCAATACTGCTGTTCATGTTACTGCACCAGGTAGCTGTATACACAATAGCACTTAATTACTGCCAACAGAAATGCTGCTCCCAAGCTGATTTCTGTGTACAAAGAAGATCTGATATACCTCTGGGCATGCTAATGCTAGGAGAACAAAGCAAATTCACAAAGTCATGAAATCAAAGCATCTGGGATCCAGTGACATCAAAAGACATTTTCATCCTTGTTCTGACAAAGTCAGATTTATTAACTTACAAAGTATCCATTTATTTATTCAGACTTTATTTCTGCTCGTGTTTCCAGGGGGATTCTATATTGATCAGTACCTGTTAAACTAATTTTTTATTACCCTTTGCAAATGAATCAAATTAAACACAAGGCCATACAGAGAAACTTTTCTGAACTTGTCTGGTTTTGAGTAAAATTTTAAAGCTAGGAGAATCAAGAAGGCAAAACTATGTTTACTCTCTTTAGTTATGATTACTATATCAATCAAATGAAAAATCCTCCAAGTGTGCTCATGAGAATCCTAAGCAAATTCTCATGAGCACACTGATGAATCAATACCTAATATCTAAAAAGACGACTTGCAACTAGAAAACTAGAGATTACTTACCAGATGTCAAGTGTACTTATTTGTGGGGGCCTTGAACACTTGTTGGGAAATGGTTTCAGTCTTTCTTACATAAATAATGGATAACTGCACAAACGGTTTTAATCAACACTCTTCAGAGTAAAAAATTACTAACGGTAGTAGAAATGAATGCAAGTTACAGTCAAAAAGTATAAAAATCCATAAATTTAATTCACTTTATTGCTTACTAGCCAAACCTGCAAGCATTTGGATGAACAGAGACCACAGAGTCTCTCTGACAGAATTTCCATTGAAAAAGCTTTTAATTATTCTTCACAGAAACACTCTTTGCTGAAGATAACTGCACCCCTTGTAACAATACCGAAGAGAATGAGTAACACTACATAAAACAATAATTTGTCATAAAGCCATAACAGAAGTAGATCAACTCTTTCAACACTCTGTAAATGAATGAACAATTTGATATTGTAGGTAAGTAGTAGATCATTAGGACACAAAATGCATTTTGCTCCTAAACCACTAAACATTTTTTCCTTGTTTAAGAAATTCACAGAATAGACAGCAACTAGACAGAGCTGTAGCAGGAGACCTTCTCAAATCTCTCTCTTTGCATAGCTGCTGTCAAAAAGACACTCTCAAATGTTGACCATTCTTGTGTTTGACTAGACTGAATGACTCAGTTTCCAAAGTATTTTTTTTATCATCCCTGGAATTACAGACATAGAATGGCATGTATTTCTTATTCCATTTCCTCCCATCATTACACACTGGATCAATATTCACTCAAACATTTACTCCAATAATCAGCAGAAATCTTGTTCTCACTCTAATTGTCACTCCCTTCTTATTAAACAACACACATTAAAACTGATGTGCTATTTGAGTCAATGACAACTCATTTTCCACTAACAATTTTTGAACCTTTTCACACTTTCCTCCCCTACCTTAACTGTAAAGATTCAAATCAGTACAAGATTTCAGTACAGAATCTCACCATTCAGTATGAACATTCTGAAGCAAGCAAAAAGCTAATTGAAAAACCCAAGTTCTATGATAGCTTTTGATTTTATATTTACAGGCACAGCTCCTGACCTGTTGGTTTCTGTATGCCCCCCCCCCCCCCCCCCATTCAGGAATCTGATTAGGAGTGGTGTAAAATAGTTTGGACTATGAACTGCTTAGATTTTATCACTTTTTCTTGCGAGCTATATCCATACACAAGTAATCCATTTATTAACAAATTATCATCTCTTCTCACATCTTTTTTTACTTTAAAACTACTGTCTGGACAAACAGAGGCAACCCAAAATATTACTGTACTAACAAATAAGACAGGTAGAAAGCACATAGGTATAACCAAACATCAATGAAAAGCACAGGTCATTTTCCCATTTCTGATTTATCTGCTGAAACTGATCCTGTAATATTTAAATTACCTTCAAAGTGAACTATTAACACCAGACTTCTTATGTGAAGGAATAATCATCTTTCTTTCCCTCCTCCCAAAGTAAGTAACATTCCTTGCACAGGCAGCTGCACATTTGTTAATCATTAACTGCTTTTGAAATAATGATGGAGAGAAACTGTTAGCTATTTCTCACAATGGTACACCAACGAAATCCTTAAAACAGAAGATGAAGTGAATATTGTAAAATTATTTACAGTAAGAAAAACATGCTGTATTATCACAGCTCATTCAATATCTTGCTGACAATATTAGTTGTTGTGAGCAAGACTTTCTGTGTTCAAACCTAAGTAATTAACTCAAATTTCATCAATCAAAAAATAGCACTTTTAGCTAAAACAGAAAGAGATATCTTTTTAAGAAGATGAACTATGCTGCTAATATCTCGAATAATAAAATAATACATATGGCCAGAATTGCAACACCAAATATAATTGAAGCATAACCAATGCACACATTCCAATCTTATCTAGAATTACTTTGATTCACTCTACCTTGCTTTCATTACAGGAAGGGCACAGCAAGGGCATTCCTCTTAGATCAAACAGAAAATTCCACAGACAGAAGTTTCCACATGTCTGATTCGTTGCAGATTAAACCCTTATCATTAGACAGCAATCTCTAATTTTCATAGAGACAGGATATATCCTGTCATGGCAAATCTACAGGCAAAGGGGGGAGAAGGATTAAAAAAAAATAAATACAAACCCCTTGTAGAATGGAGATGTACCTCCCATGAAAGAGCTATACATGCCACTCTCATAGCTTTGGAGAAATGGAGGGGAAAACATCCCAACATTAAAGATCACATTCATAATTCCATAATCCATAATTCCATCATAAACTTCTTTGCACTGAAAGTCTTCCAAGCTGAACTACCAACCTCCCTCTCTCTTGTAATACAATCAGGACTACAGGCAACATCCAGGAAGTCTGCATTCATTTTTAGCATATTATTCATTCACTTTATTCACTTTCAGCATATTATGTCACCAGTATCTTCATTTTTTTTACCCACATGACTGGATAAACTCTGTAATGCTCGCATACATTACAAGTAACATTAAAATCAGAAGGCTATTCCATAATTCTGCTTCTTGCATTTTGAAATTTTTAATATAATAACCTTTTAATCCTTAAATCCTACACAAAACATGAACAAGCACTCTACAATTAGAAAATGCAAAACCAAAACTCAGCAATTTTCACTTTCTGGTGTATACAGGTGGTATCAGGCTTTTTGCATCAGCAAAATAAAAGACTGCTTTTTAGATAAATACCCCAAATGATTGATTTGAGATACATGCAGATTTTGGAAATTATTTATGTTAGAGAGGATTATTCTAGGTATTTTCCATGTGTAACTTTCCCAAGATACAAGCAGATATTCAGCTCTGTTAGCAGCAATACCACAAGTCTGCAAAGACACAGAACTCTGAGACAAATGAACTATTAATGACCACCACTACTAGTAGGTCAAGTCAATTTATATCCACTAACTCAGCAGTTTGCTTTTTAACCCTAATGCCAATCCAAACTATGCTTAGTTCTTATAAGAACCATGAACATAGTGATTATCCTTGTTCACAAATAATTTTAAATTAAAAAGAAGCAGTGATTAGATAGAACACAAGGAGTTTGGGGAAACCTTATTTTTGAACACAGAAATTATTTGTTGCACTCCTGTTTCTAGATTCTTTGGACACTTCAGTTTTTCCAAAAATCCCTCTCTGATGACATTGGAATGCTAGAGATTTTCTTTTCATGAGCCACATGGAGAGTGATGAATTGAAAATTCATTTCTGGTCACATTCAGTTGTCCAGTGTAATAAAGTCGCAGATGCAGTAAGAATGATATACAGATTAAAAAATAGACCTGAAAAACCTAATTTCAGCAAAGCCCAAAGTATTTTTAAATCCAAGTTCTAAAGCTGCAACTACTGCATGTAATAAGTTCTGGAAGTTTGCCAAATGCTCATGTAGGTTTGTCCTTTGTTAAATATGTCCAAATGCTGTATGATTAAAGTCTAAAATCTTCAAAGGAAAGAATAAACATTATGCAATCATTTCAAGCTCCCCTCCTTTGACCTTAATATGTACTTCAAAAGCTCAGCAGATGCTTAGTAGGAAATAAATCCCCAATTCAACAGATGTCCCAACAGTGATATAGCAAGATGCACCTTCCATAGCTTTTGGCAACCCTTCCCTTTTATTATTCCTCTGCTCAAAAGTACTTTCCAAGTCAAAGGGAGACCCAAGCAAGTTAATAGGCCGTTAATATCTATTCTGCTGCCTGAACTGATTGCTGTTTATAAGGTAACCTTTGGGACCACATGTGACTCAGCCCCAGTTCATCTCCTACAGAGACATAGCCCCCAGGCAGCTCTGTTTTCATCAAACCAAGCTGTAACCCAATCAACACCTTTCACAAGAGAACAATCCCTTACTTTCAGCATGCCTGCAGTAGAGGAGGGGAGCCTCAGCTTTTGTATGGGATTCCTATTTGGCAGCTAAGGTGATGTTTTACTCAGTAGGACACCTTAGAAAACTCAAACTACTTTGGAAGATGCCACTGCCAATAGAAAACATAAGATGAATATGTTTGTCTACAACTAATTCAGCTTTTTCCAAAGACACATTCTAAAAACTGCATTAACAACCTAATAGCACTTTGGGAGTTGCCACCATCACAAATGCAAATTACATGGTTTTCCTCAAGCCTAAGAAAGTAAAGTAATTCCCTAGCTCCAGGCTGCTCAGGACCTTGGTCCAAACCCAGGGCTCCTAAACCTCTGCCAAACTGAAAGTCAAATGCCAGGCTTAGTTTGATGCACCTAAAAAGAAACACAAATGCAACAGCATCATATCACAGTTTTACCCAGTGGCACCATTAGTTCTAGACCTTAGAATGAACATAATCACACCCTCAGTACAGTAGTACAAAGCTGCAGTCAAAAGCAGATGGTCCTTGACAGGTTAGCCTGGTAACCTCTTCTGAACTGGAGTTACTATCATGCACTTAACTAATTTTGGGTGTGAGATACTTTGCTTGATGCTGGTACCATGGCTGCCTGAAACCTGAATTTAGTCATCTCCTAGTAAAATACTTTCTGTATTGCTTTCTATGGATAGCAGAGAACTGAGCTCAGTCTGGAGCTATCAGTCTAACAGGCAGTGGGTCCCCAGCTCTTTTATTTCTTTAATCGGACACAAATTGTATTAAATTTGGTCTGTACTCTTTAAAAAAATTTTTTTTAGATTTCTCCTAATACTAGAGGAGATCTAGAAATACAAAAATCATTCTTAGTAAGCTGGTGTTACAACTATTTGTACTGTCTCATAAAAGAGAATCTATGTGCCAAATGCCTCATTTTTAAAACCAAAACAAATTGGCAGAAAATATATTTTAGTTGCATGAAATCTTAAGCAAATGTTTTTTAAACTCAAAATAATACTCAACTGAGGCAGTTGCTTTTTTTTTTTAACATAACTAATTTTTTCTTGCACAATGGCCCAAGTTTGCCTTAATGCCACAGAAGAAAAATACATAAAACCAAAATTAAACCATACAGATCATCTTCTGCATCAGCTTCACTCTCTTTTCAACATCATACTGAACACATGCAAACCCACTGGGTTACCCTTAATTAGAAAGTAGAAAATAATACCCCATTTTAGAAACAGTCTACCCAAGTTTTTTTCGTATCTATAATTAACAACCACAAGTATGCCTCCTCAATTTAAGTGTCCCACACAGATATGGTTGTCTCTCCCATCTTGCAGACTAAGCTAGAATTTCAGCTCTGCTCCACATATAGCATGCTTGATTACCACTGAAAATTATGGTAGGAAATGGAGGTCATAAAAACAGGGGGATAAATGCTTTAAACCATAGGTCCTAGTGTTTGGGTGGGCAGAGTACCATAAGTGGCTTTATTATTTATTGTCACAACAAAACCCTTTTTTCTGGTGGTTCTGGAGAAGCTTGATAAGGACTCTCCTGCAAAGGATTCACAAGAGTGTCAGCAGGAGAGCTGAAGTGTGCAGACCTGGTCTAGAGTCAGAGAAGTTGTTCTCATGCTGCTCGTCTTTCTCAATTCAACAACAAAGGGAGAGAATACCCAAAGAACAAAATATACCAGAAGAAAAAATCCTAAACATGTATCAGCATTAAAGTATCTTTCCAGAGCAGTTAACTACCCAAGTAATCCTTACTTGCCCTGCTGCCTTTCTTTAAGTAATGTTATTTTTACAAAACTATCCACACAGAGAAGTCTCAAGGAATTACTATTTCTGCATCTCTGACCTAAACTAATTCATGCTTCCAGAACAGCTGTTTTTTTTATTATTTTGCACAAACTAAAACTTCTTGAACAGATATGTTCCCAAAATTTCTCAAAAGACAAAAAACCCCAACCCAACATACACTTTTACAGAGATATGCACAAAAATACATCTCTCAAACTCAGAAAGTGTTACGTTAATTCTTTCACGAGCTTTAATTACACAGTATTCAAACAAATAGATCCTTCCCCTTGTACTGTTTTAATCAAAGAAATAAGTTTAACAGTTTCTGTTCAAATTCCTGGTGTTGAGCTTAAATTCTGTTCCAGATGCCATTGTGACAACTAACCAGCCAACTCCAGAATCCAAAAATAATCTACATAAGCCCTTTGATTACAAAAAAACTCCTGCCTGCTGACTAGAATGTCATTCAAATCTCCAGCATACATCAGAATTAGGTTTTCTCTTAATTGCAAACTGAAGTGCTGATGCAACCCCTCATTTAAGCAATTAACCTTCCAAATTAACATTTATAAGCTTAAGAATTTAACTCTAACTTGGAGTTTACAGAACCTAGTAATCATTCTGGGTTTCTTTGTTTGTTTTTTGTGGCTGTTTTGCATGTTGAGGGTTGTTCAGGTTATTTTTGTTGCTTTAGGTTTGGGTTTTGGTTTCTTGTTGGTTTTTTTTTTTTAGTTTGGGTTAGTTTTGTTGGTTTTCTTCAAACTGCATCAGAATAATCTAAATTCTTACTCTAGGACACGTACGCCTCAGCTATTGAAGAAATGTAACTGCTATAGCTACATGGGCAAATCATTAACTTCGGTGCAATGTAATGCAGCCATACAGAATGCAGAGTAGGATGAAAAACATTTGCCCGAGAAACTAATTAGATACCTGGAAGATTAGTCTGTGCTCTGAGCTTCACTCATGATTGTACCTGAGCTAGCTAGGGTAAAACTTTATTGTGCAAAAAGCTGCAGCCACTTAGCCTTTTTCAGAAATACAGAACCTCTTGATTCTCTCTCTTCAAACGTAGTGGGAAGAACCACAGTGCTTTGCAGGAGTAAAATACTATCAGAAGACCCTATTCCATGAGGGTCTTCTTTCTAGTTCTCACTTTTAACTGGTCAAAATACTCACAGAAGGAGTTTTAACTACAAAACCTATGTGCCAAGAAGACTGCAGTGTGGACAGAAGACAAGCAGGAAAGGCCATTGTCACAACATTTGTAAACAAACTTAGTCTATGTGAAGATACTCTAAGAAAATTCTAGTGGGTTTAATATGATTGACTAATTCTTTCTCTAGTACCAACATCACCTGATCAATTACAACTTTTAATTTAATGTTTCATAGCTTTCTTATAATGAGATTTACCCAACATATTTTTCTGGTCATAGTTTTCAGCAACTACGGTCTGACAGATCTTCAAAGACTCAGAAAAAACACTAAGCCAACACATAAAATGGAATTTCTGTAGTAGAAGAATGAAAATTATTAAGAACTTCTTGGTGTCTTTTTTTTTCCTTTTTTTTTTTAATTTTAAACTGAGAGAAACTAAGTTTTTGCATATCCTGATGTTTTTATCCATGACTTAATACAATAAGGTTAACAAAGTATACAGAAGGAGCAACTTTAAGATGAAACATTCAATAAAAGTGTGAAGAAAGTCATGTACTTGAAAGCTGCTTAACTACAATTAACTTAAAACTAAGTCATACTAATCTTAGTTTTGATTTAAAATGCCTCCCCTATCTCCAAGTATTTTATGACTGTATCTTCACAACAGACAGAAAACATTCCCAAGTATCTGAACTTGTGTACTGTTAAACTGCGCTTGGTTTGTGCCAACTACTGTTCTTCAAAGAGCAGGGGGCACAGTTAGGAGTGATTAGGATTCCCAATAGATGATCTGGGTACAGTCACCCTTTCTAAAAGTACAAGAGTTGTTGGTATAGATGCAGGTCAGTTGTCTTCTGTTCCAGAAAATTGTGCTGGTTTAACAGCTATCCAGTGGGTGGTTACGTGTTCTGCACCACTGATGATCATAGAGTTTAAACTTTGCTAATGCAAGTCTTAGAAAAGCTCAGAAGCCAAAGACCACTGAAGAAATGGAACCTGAAGCAATCCCTTATGTACAAATGTTAATGATATCCTGTATTTAAGTTAGTGTATTTACATGAACACTACAAAGCAATGTTAAAATACTTATTACATGTTAGCCATGTTCTGTTCCTTTTATGAGTATAATTCAGTATTTTGCTTAACACTATTAAAATCTTATTCATTCTCCTTAATAAATGTCTTCCCAGCTGGAAATAGTTCTGGTAATATTAAAAATAGCATCCTATAGCCATTAAGCTTTATTTGACACTATTTTATGCATACAGATATAGTGCAATAAAATTAATTTTCTTCCATATGCCCCTGCTAATTTTTTTTTTGCTGCTCCGTTAATATTCTTTACCAAAACAATTCATTTTTCCTTCTCACAGTAGCAAGGTTACACTTGAAAATTACATGGTTTTAAGGGAAGACTACACAAAAAAGATAAGCATCTGAATATTACAACCCATGTGACTTGACAACTCCCCAAACACAAACTAACCAGAGACTGGGAAAATATTAGAAGAAAGTATCAACTCTGTGCCCTGCCTATGCTACTGGTGATAGCATCTCAGGCTACAAAGATCTTTGTTTTAATAAATCACAGTCATGCAACTTTTTACGTCAGCAAATTAGTTTAATCACCTTTGTCCATATCATTAAAGCAAAATTACTGTTCTTCTATAACACAAACTATAGCTTCCATCTTTCTGTTAACCTTTGAGGAGTGCAAGCACTCAGTGGAAATGCTCCATCCTTGAATTTGAAAACCAAAAAGTAAACAGGAAGACATTCTTCTTTTGGAATAAAAACTGGGACGAGGAAGTTTCAGTGTTGCCTTGGTCCCACAGAGCTTCTGCCTTAGGTTCTGCTCCAGCAATTGCTTCTGTAATTCTTTAGAGTTTTTCTCAATCGAAGTAGCAGCATGGTACTGACATGATTTATCTCACTTTTACTGCTCTGTGCTAATGGGATTTAGATGGTGCATGGGTTTTTCTTGTGGCACACTGAGATCTGCATCAACACAATGCCTTCTATTATTAATACACACCGTTGTGCTCAACTCCTTATCAAATTCATTGTTAAAATATTTTACTGCTGCTTTAGCAGGCAATTTATATAGCCAATTGATCATCTCAATTTACAGCCTTCAGTTCTGCTCACAAATAAAAAGCGAACTTAAATTCCAACTTCTCCTGAACACATACCTAAAGGATAAACAAATGGCTTTGTTATATAAATTCACAGCACAAAAATCTCATTTTAACATTTTTCCTCTCATAAAATATCCCAAAGTCTTCATTTATCATGCAATTTAAATTTTATTTCTGTACAATACCAGGCACAATGGACTATTGTACTTCTGAATCATATATTGAGTGATGACCTCTAATCTCTCTCCCTTACCCCCTTGGCTCCCAGTTAACAGTTTATGAGCTGAAGATAGCATGAGGTTGAACCTCAAAACAATCTCATTAGTATCATTTATTTTCTTTAGCCATACTTTCAATCTCTATAACTTCCTGAGGAAATGGGTTTCATGACTTTATTACACTTCATGTGAAAAATACTTCCTTTTAGCTTAGGAAAGAGAGAATACTTTAAAACCTGTTAACTGTGTGTGCCCTATTTCTTACATTACAAAAAATAGACAGTGATAGAGGTGCTACAGAAACTATTGTAATTTTCTAGACTTTTATCATCTTGTTCTCCTCCTTTTCTGACCATTACTGCCTTTTCAGTAAGAAACCTAATATATGCTAACTACCAAATTCACCCCTAGCATATCTTTTTTCTGTGTTTACTTGAAAAGCATCAGAGCAGTCAGGGAGCTAATAATCAAAGCAGCTCCTGAGTTTGGAAATATTTGGTTTAGTGCTCCCTGCTAAGAGATTCACTGCTAATGGATTGGGCACAACTTGCAGAAAACAGGACCTATGAAAACCCGCTGACCAAGGTAAGTGTTGGAAAACAAAAGACGTCATGGCAAAGATATATTAAATAACCTTGTGAAAATACCAGAATTACAGGTAAAAATATCAAACACTAATACCATTTCCTACCTTTTGAACTGTAAAATTAAAACAAACTAAACATGGGAAACACAACCTAAAAGTCAACAAAAATCAGTGCATGGAATTTCAATATTCAATGTTTCTATCATCATCTAGTCTACCTGCAAATATGATTGTTGTCCTTTATTTCTTCTAAGCAGGGGATAAAAGAGCCACTCTGAGCCACGGAATAGTTAAGTGTTGATTTGAAATAAGTTCTTAAATCTGAATTATCTGTCTTTGAATCGACAGCGTAGTATGATGCTCCTCAAAGACAGCAGGAGCATATAGGCACGTATCAGGGGTAAAGGCAAAACAACCTTTTAGCAAGCTGAAAAAATTAGCAAGTTGCTTGACAAATCTCTTCTTTCTCATTGAAAGAAATTTCACAAATTCTTCAGTGTGCTTTGTTGGCTGATAATCAGTCTGCTCCCTGTACCAAGGGCAGTCCATTTTGAAAAATATGACAAGTATTCAGACACTGCAGTACAAAGAATGCCTTCAAGAACAATTCTGATAGCTTTTTACCAAAATAAAGTGTAAATCCAAAATTTAAGGTACATTGTCAAGTTTGTACATACTCAGTGTCCTTTCCTGAGTTCCTAAAGATCAACATTTGATGGAAAAAACACATCAACCAAACTGAAATGAACACTTTCTTCCCCACACCAGTGTCATAAGTTTGTTCAGTAAGATTAAAAACTAGCAACCCCTCTTTACCACCACTCCATTCCCACCAAATCCCTCTACTTTCATCCCCAAAGAACTTCAAACACTAGATACCAGATATGAATACAGACAATGCCTCTCCCTGGCCTTGAAAATACAGAGCCACTGTTCTGGACATTATTATTAAATAGAAGCTGGCTTTGGCCCAAGCTCTGCCAACTTTGTAAACCCATCTGATAAAAAACAACTTACTTAAACTCACACTAATTCGTTAGTCAAGTAGTCAACTAGCTTTGTGCCAAGAGTAGAGAGGCAGCACATGCAGAGACCTAATTCTGCCATGGTAGTACCATCACAAAAATACACATACCTGCCCTTAAACAGGTCCATTCTCACTTACTGCTACCTACCACTCCAATAATAAATTGCCAAACTCAGACTCATCCTATAGGACAACTAGAGACACTTCTAAAATACTGTAACACACAGTGATCTTTAATATACTTATGTCAAAAGAAATGCATAATGATAGACAAATTAATACTCTGTACAGATACCAAATGGCTAAAAGTGAAGCTACAAGGTCTTGGAAAGAAAGTATTCAATTCTCCACTTTGAGAAAATCTGTTTCACTATCTTAACTATGTGCTTTGTTAAAAGCAAAGCTAAGGGAAGCATTGCTACATTTCAACCTGTACAGTTTGTTCTGTAGCCACAAACCAGGTAATTTGGTAACTGACTTTCTAGAGAAGAAAAAATAGTTAGGAACAGTTTGTTCACCCAAACCCTAAGGAGTAAAGCGGCTTCATAAGTCTCTATTATCTACATTCACAACTGTGGGAAGAATATAGAACACACCAAGTGACTACTGGATGAATCAGACGTCATTCCCACCTTTTATTCTCAGTTACAAGCTTTTTTTTCTTTAAGACATCATCGATCACATATGTCATCATTTACCTATATGTAACCTGTAGACAAATGTAGCACCAGATTCCTCTTCAAATTATGTCAAGATGCTTAGATAATTGCAAAATATCAATGTTCTGTCTTTATCAAAGACAAATTAATAACTAGCTACATAGACATCCAACCAAAATGTTAAAAATCAGCACTAGACTGGAAATAAAATTACATTTCTTCTGAACACATGACACTGGAAAAATTCTAACACTGCTCATCGATGTATGCATTATTTATTAAATAAGTCAACACTTCAGTCTGTTTAATATGAGGTTTTTCTAAGGCTGCATCAATGCTTCCTTCAGTAGAAGCCTTCTGATGAAGAAGGCACTGGTTACTGAATTCTAGATGAGCACCTGTAAACTCTGAAAATAACTAACAAAACCAGCACATATGGCAATATCACATCCAAACATAAATCCAGTAAAAGGAGCAAAAGATAATGTCACTTAAGACTGGAAAGAATGACAGTCCCACTGTCCACAAGACACTCTGTGTGTGTGCTCACATGTGGCAGATCTCCATTTTATATCAAGAATATTCCTACTTTTTCTGGATGGTATAGATTTTAAGACTTAAACATGGCTTAAGGTAGGCTAGATGGAAGTGGGAATATTAGAGAGAAATTACTTATCAAATGTATAAAAATAATTTCACTTAAGTAGCAGACACAACTACACACACTGTTCGTGACATCTTTTTGTCCTAACAAGAACACCCGTCAAAAGTGACAATGCTGCTTCTCTCTTTCCTGACATTTGATTTTATTTAGTATATGAAAATAATGCCACCTTACCTTTTTCTTCATCTATTCGAAAAACTCCTACACCCGAACCATCTCTGATGGAATATCTGATCTCCCCATCTCGTCCTGCATCTTCATCATAAGCAGATACTGTCATTACTGAGGAGCCAACAGGAGCATCTTCTTTCACAAAGCCTTTATCTGCGAATATGGAGAACCGTGGCGTGTGCAAGTTTTCATTCACATCAACTATCTCAACCTCAATGTAACACGTCGAGGACAATGAAATGGGTTTTCCTTTGTCCTTGGCCCGCACTGTCAAGTTATAAAGTTGCCTCTTTTCATAATCCAGTCTTTGTACAATACGTACTGCTCCACTTATTTTGTCAATGTCAAAGGTGCCGTCTCCACTGTCCAAAAGGCTGTACCGTACTTGACTTGACTGGCCTAAATCAGGATCATAGGCTTCTAGCCACGTAATAATAGTTCCCTCAGGAAGATCTTCTCGAATTTTCACATGATAATTTGAAGGAATAAACTTGGGAGGATTGTCATTAACATCTTCTACAGCCACTTTCAAAATAACTGTTGAAAATAACTGAGGTTCTTCAGTAGGCTGGTCCCTAGCCTCAATTTTCAACAAATAAATGTGCTGTTCCTCCCGATCCAGGACCCCTACAACTTTCACAACTCCTGTCACAGAATTAATAGTAAACTTGTCTGTATCTGTAAGAAGAGAGTATTTCACTTCTCCATTAGCCCCCAAATCTTTATCAGTAGCTCCAATTTGAATTATTGCGCTGTTGGGCTCTTTATTTTCACTTACATCAACAAAATAGCTGTCTTGGAGGAACACCGGTGGGTTGTCATTAGCATCCAAAATTTTTATATCTAAAAGGGTCCAGGCAGACTTCTGTGGTATTCCAAGATCATAGACAGTAATATTGAGAGTATATCTATCTTTTAGTTCTCGGTCAAGGGGAGATAAAATTTTCAGCACTCCACTTTCCATATCAACAATGAAACTACTGTCTTCATTACCTGCAGAAATAACATATACTAGCTTTCCATTGAAGCCAGTATCAAGATCGGTAGCATTCACAGATATTATGCTGGAGCCCACAGGCTGGTCTTCTTTTATCTCAATGCTACTGGGGAGAGTACTTCCAAACTGAGGTGCATGCAGATTCACAGAGTGAGTATCAAAGAAAACATCCTCAACTTCTCCACGATTGTGCAACTTATTTGCTTGTAAGAGTTTCTCTGCAAGCATTTTGGCAACACCAGTTTCTTCACATTGCAAGTTGACTGGTTTGCGACTACTAGCTACAGTTATGTTGATATACAATGGTTTTGCAAAGTTCTCTCCATCTGTAGCTGTAATTTTCAAACTGTAAAAAGACATTTTAGCACCTAGGCCATCTATTAGTGACTGTTTGAGAGAAAGGACTCCAGAATTTGGGTTTAGGCTAAATAAATCCAGTTCATTTCCAGATTCAATTTGGTATCTCACCAACTGGAGCTCATCAGCATCAATAGCAGATACAG
The DNA here is from genome assembly GCF_030490865.1 of Poecile atricapillus. NCBI lineage: Eukaryota > Metazoa > Chordata > Aves > Passeriformes > Paridae > Poecile > Poecile atricapillus. The sequence goes on from NC_081252.1 coordinate 45,666,281, forward strand.
TCGTTATTTGTTCTCCAACACCAAGATCCCTGGGGATTATTCCCTCACAATTTATTTTCTCAAACAGAGGTATATTGTCATTCAAGTTATTTAAAATAATAGTAACAGGAGCTTCAACTTCTCGGCGATATGGTATACCCCAATCAGAGGCTCGAATCCTTAAATTGTAAACCCTTGGCATCAATTCATAATCCAAGTCTTCTGAGGTACTAATAATCCCACTGAAATGGTCAATCACAAATGGCAAAGGATTTAGGTTTGCAATGCTATAGGTCACATAACCGTTTTCCCCTTCATCAGGGTCTTTTGCACTTACTCTCATGACACTTGTACCTATTGGCACATTTTCATCAAAGGAGGCTTTATAGGATGTCTGAGTAAATTCAGGAGGATTGCTATTCATGCCTAGTACCTTAATTAATACTTTTGCAGAAGCTCCTCTGTCACTCGTCACAACTTCAAGTTCAAAATGGGATGCATATTGTGCTTTTATGGGTTCTAACGTGGTAATAAGACCAGTGTGAGTGTTCAAATTGAATTTTACTTTTCCTGGTGTATTTTTAAATACATATTTTAAATGAGGGTAACTAGGCACAGCTTTCACCATTATCACAGGCGTGTTTGGAGGAGCAAATTCACTTATTTCAGCTCTATATATCTCTTTTTCAAACCTGACAGGACCAGACTTAAATTGTGGTGATGTCACATGAACAACTTTTACAGAAGAAAACTGTGGGGGATTCCCTTTATCTTTAGCTTGAAGGGTAAGGTTGTATCCGAAAGGGTGACTCTCCCAGTCAATGGGAGCAATGGCTTTTATTCTGTATTCTTTGCCACCTGGAACAGACCTCACAGTTTTGAACTGTTGAAGCGCATCTCCTGCAACAATGTTTAATGATGCTATTTCCCCATTTGAACCCTGGTCATTGTCCTCTACGGTTACAATTGCATACGTTGGATCTGTGTCTGATTCTGACGGAGTCAATGGAACAGCTGTAATCACAGGGGCATGCTCATTTGCTTGCTCTACGTGAACAGTTAGTTTTGCCATACTGCTTATGCCACTGCTACCATACAGCTTCAGCCCACGGTCCACAGCAAGAATTTCCATCTCATAACGCTTAGTGTCCGAGTAGTCAAGTCTACCAGTTAGAACTACCACTCCACTAGTTGGATGTATAGCAAACACATCTGTTCTTTCTTTAAAGCTATAGTAGAACTCTCCATTTGTTCCTATATCTGCATCTGTCGCACTGACTCTTGCGATGCTGGTCCTTATTGCTGTGTTTTCAGGCAAAGAAACACTGTATGATGTTGGAGAAAACAAAGGCCGCAAGTCATTTGTATCCAGTACCTGTATCCTGACCTTCGTGCGTGTTTCAGCATTTGTATTTTTTTCAACTGCTTTAACAGTCAGCATATAATGATCCTTCACCTCCCTGTTAAGGATGGCTGTGTTTCCTCCCTTGGTCCTTATTCTCAAAAAGCAAAAGTTTCCAAGAACATACTCTTCAGCTTTGAACAAGTTCTCACTGTCACCAGAAATAATTTTGTATCTTAAGTCCCACAATGGATTTGTAATGTAAATGCCCATTTTCACTGGATGCCCAACATAAGTCTTAGCTGCAGAATTCTCATACACAGTGGCATTATACTGTACTTGTGTAAATTGCATTGATGGAGCATGGTGTGGCCTTTGATTTCCTTCACAGTTTCCAAAATGCTGCACCAGCAGCATCAGCAGCAACAGCATAGTCAAGTATCTTCCCATGGCAGCGATTACAAAGAAACCCTGAAACAAGAAAGAGATGTAGTAAGACTTATGATTGTTCAAATGTTTATCAAATAAACATTGATGCTTAGATCAGAATTCACACTTGAAAGAAAGCTGTAGGTTACACATTTAGGCTATATCCTTTTCTTGCAGAAAGTGTCAAATTTATTTGCAGTAATAGAAACACAGATAAATTAAAAACTCCTAAAAAAAGCCAAGAATCCATTACATCAAAAGTCTAGGAATTACTAATGCAACACAAGAGGAACGCAGAATTAAGTTCAAATGAACATTCCCATGAAACAACATGCTAGAAGAAATATGTCAATGCTGTCTGCTATGAGAAAACTAACTGGATCTGAACTAATCTGGAGTAGTGAACATTCACTCCAGTTCTCTACTTCATACATGACAATGATGTCTAGTAGAAAATTCTCTTCCCTCATTTAATTTAGATTATAAAATGGTTGATGTCCAGCTATGTGGAAGTAAACTGCAAGAGCTGGCTTGATATTACCATCAATTCTTATAGTATCCTATGTACACCTGTTCCAAGAATTATAAATATTATAATCAGAGAATAGTACTGTACTGTATTCCCTCCAGCTCTGACTATCCTTGTAAAAGTAGTTCTTATCATAAAAAAATAAAATAAAATCAAGCACCACTAAGGTGTAAAGCCCATAAAGAATATTCCTTTATTCCCCTCTCAGAACAGATCCGAAACAAATTAGTATCAAGAGCTATGGGAACAAGAATCTATCAAAATTACTGGAGGAACATTTCAGTCAGGTTTCTCCAACGCACTCCAGAAATGACAGAGAAAGAGCCTGGAACAGCAAGACAGTCATAGAGGCACACGTTCACTGGATTTGCCTTTTGAAGCCAGTATAAAATTTTTGCTATGTAAATCTACGCAAGACTGCAGTAGCAAGAAAGGCAGAAACCTCAGGAACAAGACATCTGGGACCCCCTTCTTCATGCGGGTTTACAGCAACCATCTTTTCTCCTTCAAGTCTCACAGTATAACAAATCAAAGCTTCAGAAGGCTCCCTAAACAAGCCCAAGCTTTCAAGATCTTGGGGGCATAATTTCTTTCCAGCAAGTAGAAAGCAATCTAACATTGTCTTGATTACTTCAATTAAGTAGTATACATTTATTTCTTTCTCCTTTCCCTGAGTTTTCTTCCCTGGCCAATCTGCTACACAAATCAAACTAATTACTCACTGTGTCGTTCTTTTATTGTTCCTGACCTTTTTCTCCCCACATTTTAGCCCTAGTTTGCCCTTATCCTATTCTTTGGCTGTCAATCTCTCCCAAGTGCCTATCTTCATGCTAGTTCTGCTCACCACTGGTAAAATAATATCACATGTTGTCTCCTTCCTCCACTCACATTTTCTCTTACAGTAATTTCTCACTTCCCTACTTCCTACCTCCTCAGGTAGATATGTGAAAGACCACACTGGCTGACATTCCATGGACTTACTCGGCCCACTAACAAACATCAGAGCAAATTAATTTACTTGTGTCAACAGCTCACTTCAAAACCTTAGAAGGAATTCAGTTACAGATATTACTAAGTAAAAGATTTTGACAGGAATTTAAGACTCAGATGCACACAAGCTATAGGAAGTATTGCAGAGAAGAAATGAAAAGGAATATCCTTTTGGAAAGAGAAAAAAAAAGCTTGTCTTTCTTCCAAATCTAGCATTTAAGCTGCACAATTAAAACCATAAATATAGCAAACAAAAAGTGAGTAAGCAAATAACGAAAAGCATTAAAGCTCCTTGAAGTAAGTAACTAGCTGGAACCAATATTTACAAGGTCTTAACACTGAATGAAGAAAAGGTTGGGACAGCAAATGAGTGAGGTTGGAACAGTCACCATTTCAATGGCTTAACAATATTATTCCTCCCTATCTGCTTTCTTTCCCAGGCTATGATATGTCCTGGGAATACAGAAACATTTGGGTCACCAGGGCCTTATGTCCCAGCATACTGCCAAGTTAACAAATATTCACTTAAAACCAAAAAAAACCAAAACAAAATAAACTCTTAAACACAACTGAATCATTGCAATAAATAGCTGATACCACTAATTCCAAAACTTTGAAAATTTTAAGATGCCACCAGACTGGCCTAAAAGGCAATGTTAAGAAGATTGCTTAAAACATCATTTTAAAGCAATCAACAAACCCAGCTTTTCCTCCATCTTGCTGGAATTTTGGAAGCCATCTATTACCAATGATCTGTTACTCAGTGATCAAATTTTATGTTGATCTGAACAGATGCTTCCCTCTTTTTTTCCCTCAGCTACACTAGGATTTTTTATTATTATTTTTAATTTATACTGAAGTCCAAAACCCAGCTTTTCTTCAGATGCTGTAGCACCTGCTAAGTCACTGCCTATGCTTATGTTTGGCAACGGGCTATTTGAAGGGGTGGATTTATAATGTAAAACATTGTATCTGTTTGTATCTTTCATCTTTTGCCCCTCACATCTCAAGCACATTAAATGGCACGTGTACCACACTGAGATGCATTAAACTGCATTAAGACATCTGAACTTCCCATTAATATTCAAAGCTGAACATGTGTAGGTTTCACTATTACTGTAAATATTTTTCTGTGCCATAATACCTTGAGTACTTCTTGCTGCTCTTCTGCAACAACTTCATGTCTGCTCAGAACCAGCAACAGGCAGCCCATTACTAACAATAACCACCAGTATGAGAATCCAATCCTCAGCAGTAACCCCCACAACTTGCTGAGTCACAACCAAGAATGTTAAAGTATCTCTCAACTGAACAGCTAACCATGTCAGATAAAAACAAGTTAGCAATTTCTTTCTGGATGACACTATTTCCATCTTGTCATAATTTATACAGCTACTAAAAACTAAAAAACATTGACTATGATCATCCAAGAATCAACAGTATATTCTTGGAAAATATCTAAAGTATTAAGCAAACCCAGTTATAAAGACCACTAACTACTAAGAGAAAGTATGAAAGCACTAAGATAAAGTGATAATGTGTTAGATATAAACTCAGATGGCTCATTACAGCGTGCCAAAATGACTGAATTTAAGAAATATTTTAGCCAAAGGCTACACTTTGAACTCCTAAATTTTTATTATCTTTGGAATATGACCAGTTTGGGATTTTCTGTATCCATGTTCAATATATAAGGCAACCATTTGCTTACCAAAACATGATAGCCCTAAATTCATAAGCAGTGCGCTTATTATTTTGAAAAGCTACTTTCAAACAAACTTTGATTTCCTATCTGGAAATTATCATTCAAATAATTTTTATTTATATGCATGTCCAGGTCATTTTGATTTATACGCAAATTTGGCACTGGGATATGTAAGACGGTTTTACTACTTAGTTACAACATTATCAAAACTATTAACGGATAATAACATTAACATAATTTGTACACGAAAAAAATATTAGTGCAACTTAGAAATAAGAACTGTCCTCACATTAAAGGTGTAAGTATAATTTTGGAGCTAGCAGAGCTCAAATTGGTAACTTACAAATTAAGATGACTGGATAAGATAGCAGTAATACAAAAGACTGTTTCTCTTAGCAGGAAATTTATGTAGTAACATAGCAGTATGTAGATTTCAAAGTTTATAGTTTGAGATTTAAAAGTTTAAAGCCTAAAATACAGAACTTAGTAAACAGCAATTTCAATGCCAAGCAAGCCAAAAAAAGACCAAACCAAGTTCATCTTGCTTATCATAGATACATTGAACCAAGCTTACCATGTATCCGTGGGGAGCACACACTGAGATATTTACTCCCACACCAACAGAAGTCACAGGCAGAAAAAGGACCTAAATCAGGCCATATAGTCTTAGTCTCATTGCTGTTCTTGTTCTACATGCAGGCTCTACCAGTTAAGTCCAGAATAACCTACCCACCAAGCAAAACATTAACTGTTTACTTTAAAGGTGAGTTTTGATCAGCACACCCAACTGATGCTGTCTGACAGAAATGCACTGTGAAACTGAACAGTCATGACAGAATTTCTAGTGTAGCAGTCTAAGAGAGGCCGTGTGACTTTGCAAACTGCACTAACTGTGGTCACACCTACCCTTTCAATTGTTTAAAAGCAATTATTTATGTAGTCTGATGGGAAAAAAGAAATACCAGGTTTAGCTGTTTCAACACACTTAACTTTCCAATCAAACAAATTAACAGTGTCTTTTGCTTTCCAGAGAGTGAAGGCATCTGTTTTGGTATTCAGAAAATTAACACATGATGAGAGTCTATGGTAGCGTTACTTTAGTAAAGCTGGTAAGTTATTCAAAAAATGTACATTGTCTCAGAGATTAATGTAACAGTTTCAACTTGTGACTAAAGTCCAGTAAGTTTTATGTTTGTATTCCCCCATGAGTTAATCCCATGAGCTATTTTGATTTATGTTTTCGAGATACTACCTGTTAAAAAGAAAATGCAGCAGCTATATTCCAACGGCAGGCAAAGATTCTGAAACCAGAATGATTTGATGGCCTAAGATTCACATGGAGAATTTCGACTATTTATCTGTAGGCAGCTCCTGGTGTATCTAACATGAGCTCATCAGCTGTGCAAGTAAGTTTGATTGAAATTTAGCATGGCACCCTAAAATTTGTGATAACAAAAATAGTTATACTGATTTTGAATTCAGTTTTAAACTTAAAAAAAAAAAAAGGAAATCTTCGAGAGTTTAAAGCCACTTGTTTACTTGAACTGATAGCAGAGAGCAGAATTAACGTAGCCATACAAAGTTCTTTAGCACGCTTAATTTAAAAAAAAAAAAAAAAAAAAACAAAAACACAGAACCAAAACTCTTCCTCTGGGATGACTACTAAAGCTCGCCTTTCAGTCTCCTAAAAGAAATTTTAGGATATCACGGTGAATAAAACAAAAACTTGAAAAATAGTTCACAGCATGCAAGTAAGATATTTACTCGCTAAATAGTTGCATTATTTCCACACGGTTAGAAAAGCAGTTGGGAAATACACATCTATTATACAACGTTCTTTTCTTTTACAGATAGACAGCAGAGGTGGTAAAAGAATACAGGTAGTATTTCTTATGCCACTCCCTAGGAACAACTAGTCTCCAAGTACTTAAACCGCAGGAAAACCTGCTGCTAGAAGGCAGCATTTCTTTAACTTAGTAATGCGTTTCCGAAAAAAAAAAAAAAAAAAAAAAAAAAAGTTTACAACAGAGGGATACTATCAGCGGTAACACACGAGCGAGATTAAAAAGTGCATCTTTCAAGCATAACTTTGTTCTGTTTCAACTGCCCTGAAGAAGACTAAAAGCATCAGCAGAAGCCGACTGGTGAGGCCAGCCGGGCTCTTCCGGGGAGCCGCTGCCAAACGTCGGGTCCTGGCGGACGCTGCCCTTTACCTTTCGGAGCAATCCGGGGAGGAAAGCAACGAGGGACGCGGTGTGGAAGTGCGAACAAAGGAAGAAATTCATCCTAAGGTACTTCTCACCCGCCGCGAACCGCCCCTGCCGGCTCACCCGGGAATGAAGTTTGCAATGGCCCATCAGAAGCACTCAGACACCTTGCCTCAGGGAAAAGCACCACCGCCAGCTCTTTTCCCCTGCCCAACTCAGGCGGAACCTGCCCGCTCAAGTCCTGCTGGCTGTCCGGGAGCGCGGCCCCGGCTACAGCCGGCCGGGCCGCCGCCAGCCGCGGGGGGAACGGGGCGCCGGGGCCCGCGACGCGCGGGGAGCAGGGGAGGGGGCGGCCGCCGCTCGCAGCCCGTCCCGCCGGGGCCCGCAGCACGAGGCGGCCGCTCGCCCAGCGACTCCGGGTGGCCTCGTCCCCGTCCCGGCCTCCCCTCGGAGCCTCAACTCACCAAGGGGTCCGCGCCGCTCGTCCTCCCCCCACCGCCAAACTTCTGCCAACTTTGGGCCGTCCCGGCGCTCACCTCTGTGCGGCTCGCTGCCTGCGGGGCGCGGGCGCGGGCCGGGGCCAGCCCCGGACAGAGCCTGCCGCGCCGCTCCCCCTTTCTTCCCCGGCCAGCAGCGCGCCTCGCCGCTGCCTCTCCGCCCCCTGCGGCCGCGGCGCCCCCCGCCGCCGGATTCCTCCGCGGCGCTGGACGGCCGCCCCTCCGGAACTCGTTTCTGCGGCGTTCGGCTGGAGCGGCGGCAGCTCCCGCACCCCTGCCCGGCCCCGCCGTGGAAGGACGAAACGCGGAACAGAACAGCGGGGGAAGGGCGAGAGACAGCCACAAGGTGTTCCTCCCGGTGGCCTGAGGCTGGGGGGACCCCTCACCTCCGCCGCGATCACCCCGCTCCTGCACAGGGGGAGCGGCAGGGAATCGGCTGCCGGTCCAGGAACGCGGGCGACTTCGCGTATGGCGAAGTTCTCCCCCAGAAAGGCTACTCAGAAACTTCGCAAAGATGCTGCCGGGAATGTCTTACGGGGATGGCAAGAAAGACCATCAGAGCCCGCGGGAACACGCGGTCCTCTGCCGTCCGAGGAACATCGGGTGGCCGGGACAAGTCCCGCACCGGTGGCACCCAGGAGCGCCCAGCGGCGACCGCAGCGCCTCGGCGACCGCGCTGCCGCTCCCGGACCGCGCCGGCGGGCTTGGGCTCACGCGTCCCCACCTCGGCCGGGCTGGGCTGGGCTGGGCTGGGCGAGCCGCCTCTTAACGGCCGGGCGGAGGAGGGAGGTCTCGGCAGAAGCCAAAAGCGACTGGCATCTCCCGTGTTCCCCGGCACCGCTGTAAGGAGCTGCGCCCTGCTCCGGCGTCGGGAAAAGCAGCGGCAGCGAGAGGGAGTGCGGAGCCGGGAATACAGCCGGGGAAGCGCAGCGGCGACCACCCTGCGGCCCGCGGAGGGGATATGGGCTACCTCTCCGTACCCTCAAGCGGCAAAGCATCCTGCCGGATCCAGGCTGGAGGGATATCTGTCACTCTGTTGCCCTCCGTTAAAGAGTAATACTCTGAAATGGTCTTTGGAGGATTCCCCGCTCATTAATAAGTGATCACACATAATAACGATTAAATGTTTGCCTGGGGAATCCTGTCCCAGTGGGCTCACTACGAAGCCGGGTTGCAGGCAAGAGCCGCCAGCGGGGGCGCATTTTCCACGCATTAGCCCCGCCACGTCTTTTATTAGCCACATAAATAAATACAGCCAGCGGCGGAGGGAGCCCCTCTTCAACCACAGCCCCACCCGCCCAGGTCAAAAGGAGCCAACGCCGCCAGGAAGCACTGGCTCTCAGGGTCACCAGTACGCAGCCGGGCGGCTCCGCCCCGTAGCGCCCGCGCCCCCTCCCCGGGGCCGGCCCTGCAGCCCCCGGGCCGGGCACCGGCTGCCCCGCGGTATCGGCGGCGGCGCAGTTCCGCGGCGGCCGGGCAGGGGGCGCCACGCCACAGCGCACGGGCGGCGGGCACTGCTCCCAGCCCCGGCTGCCAGCCCCGGCTCTTCCGAAAGGAGCACAACCGAGCCGGCAGCCCCGCGGCGACGAGCCCGGCTCCGGCTGCAGGGCTTCGGATCGGGAAACTTGAGCCTCGGTCTCCCCCGTGAAGGGGGCGGTAAAGCTTGGGGTACCTTCAGCTCCAGGTACGCGTAGCTTTGCATGGAGTCGCCGTGCGGTATATATACACGTATATATATCTATAAACGTACACACTCTACACAGTTAAAAACAGCGGGTTGAATCCAAGACCTTACTGTTTTCAGTAGTGCAACAAATTAGAGCACTAGAACTCTCGAGGGAATCATCCTTCTCAGCACCCTGCTGATAATAAACTCATTAAACAAAGAACTCACCAGACCAGCTGGACTCGGCACTCTTCTCACAAAGTCCGCTCCAGCTCAGTTCATCTCCGCACGCTTCCTCCCCCCGCTTTCTTTTTTGTCCTCAGGAGAAAGCGCGATCAATGCTCCGGTGCCCACACGCCTCTAGAGTGTGAAGCCCGCGGTGGCCCTTTCGCTCAGCGCGGCCCCGGCGCGCAGCCAGCGCGGCGCCCGGCCCCGCCGCCACAGCGCGGCATGTCGGCTCCGACCCATCCGCTCCTTCAAACTTGAACGAGGGGAGAAAGGAAAAAAAGACAGGGAGTGGGAGAAGAAGAAGGAAAAAAAAAAAAAAAAAAAAAAAAAGAAAGAAAAAAAAAGAAAAAAAAAAGAAAGAAAAAAGAAGAAGAAAGGCGAGAGGGAGGGAGAGATCCAACTTTCTTAAGACATGTCCAGGCAAAGAACGGGCAGAGTTGAGGAGTTACAGCAGTGGAGAGAGTGAGAGTGGAGACGCTGCGCCGGATCGCCGACTCCTTCCCTCCCTCTCTCCTTCCCCCGCCTCCCTCCCTCCCTCCCTCCTTCCCTCCCTCTCCCTCCGTTTTCTTTCGCACTCTGTCCGTCCCCCTCGGACCCTGCTCACGGCAGCACCACTCCCCCTCCCTGCTCTCGCCCCTGCAGTCGAGCTCTGCGCGCCTCCACGGCTCCGCGCGGGGTCTCCGGCGCAAACCGGGGCTGCTGCCGCCCTCTCTCCCTCCCTCCGCAGGTGAGGCGCCGTTCCCGGCTCACTCCCGCAGCCCCGGCCTCCCTCCGCCGCAACTCCCCGTGGCCGCCGCCGCTTGGAGGCCCCGCTGGCTCCGCCGCCGCAACGCCGCTCGACTCGGCGGGACGGCGCTGCCCCCGCCGCACGCTGCGGGCGCCCGGCAGCAGCTCCTGGCGGCTCCTTCCCGGCGGGGCACAGCTTAACCGGGAGACTCCAAGTGGCCTGAGTACGGGAATCTCTCACTCTCTCCCAGCCACGATAAGAAGTCTCCTCTCCTCTCCTCTCCTCTCCTCTCCTCTCCTCTCCTCTCCTCTCCTCTCCTCTCCTCTCCTCTCCTCTCCTCTCCTCTCCTCTCCTCTCCTCTCCTCTCCTCTCCTCTCCTCTCCTCTCCTCTCCTCTCCTCTCCTCTCCTCTCCTCTCCTCTTCTCCCCTCTCCCCTCTCCCCTCTCCCCTCTCCCCTCTCCCCTTTTCTTCTTTTGCTTTCTCTTTTCTTCAAGAGGTGTATTTCTCATAGCACAGAAAAAAAATGCAGAATGGCAGCTCATTCTCCAAAATAAGACATCACAAGCAAGCAAGATGTATTTATAATGTGGTTCTCCCTCATCCAAAGTCAGCCCCAAACAATTACTCTCCTTCGACAAAGTTCAGGAGACATTGCACTGCCTAGTGGCAGGGATCAGCTGAAAGAAGCAGCCTTGGAAAATCCTGAATGCTGTTGTTTATAAAATTTTGGGAAAACTACAGAAAATGCTTTAAAAGTTATTTGCCTGAGAGACATAGTGTAACAGTAAATTTGAAAAGCACTCTGAGATTCTCACAAGGTAAAATATTTTACTAAACAATTTATCCCTAAGGACCTTAAAGTCATGGCTTTCCAAAAGTCAAATTGACTTCTGAAGACATTGGATCATTATTTCCTGTAAGATACACCACTAAAATCTATCAGCCAAATGAGCTTGCAGGATTCTAGGATAGGAAGAGCAGATACAAACTGCAGTATATAAATATTAATTATATTTCCAAATAGTTCATACATGCCATTTCTGTCTAGGAATGTTCACTTTGAGCAAACCTTTGGAAAGTTTAATGTCAAAATTCTCTGTCCTTATAGATTTCCACAACAGACACAGCTGACTGATTTATTTAGCATCTCATCTCCTCTCTAAAGACCCTAAATGGAATTATACTGGGTCCTTATCCAAGTACCACTGGGCCAAATGACCTTTTCTTCTGTGAAAACTGCTTCAAAGTGAGTTGCATAAAATAAACTTAATTGAAAATAGCATTCCAGAAAAGGGCTAAAAGGGAAACACTTTAGGTCACTATAGCTAAGGGATAGAAACAAATGTAAACCACACTTGTACTCCCTATAGTTGCAAATATTTCATAATTTTGGAGCGTGAAATTTCCTACCTTTCAGATCCATTACCATATTGTGGTTGATTACTGAGTTAAGTAATGAAAGGTCAGGGCCACAGGTTGCTTAAACTTTTTTCTAAACTTTAATTCTTAATGCCTAGAGAAGTGGTAGAATTGCAATAACCTCCTGTAAGTTGGACAGGAACATCTCTGAAAGACAATAAAAATATTAGATTTGGATGATTTGGATGTCCTCCTGGACATGCTATTCTGACAGTAAGTATTTTAGAAAAAGAATAAAGGGATATGCCATGTTTCTCCAACAGTGGGTAATGGTGCTTAGCACTTCAGATAAGGTGTTGGAGCCATGATGTCCAGGAAAGTGTATTCATAAGTCTGCTTCATATAGATAGGTTTACCTTCTAAAACAGGTTTCTAACATCTTAAATATTGACGAAGCCATTTTGATACTTGCTGAATATTCCATTTCATTTTGTGTTTTCTCTGTCCTTTAAATTTTTTTCTTGGAAATATTGTGTATATAAAGCTGATATAATTATTGTTTAATTTCACTATAATGTGAAAGACTATCTTTGTGATATGTTATCACAAAAAAAATATATATATTCTATTTTGCTGACTTATAGGAAAGATACTAAAGAGAATACTTGAAATCACACTTGCGTGTCTTGGACACCATCCACATCGCTGAAAAGCTTCCACTCTTATAACCATTGTAGCAAAATATATTTGGTTCTCCCTGTCATCTATTAACATATGTCTGTCCTTATCAAATTGCCTAAGATGAAACAAGTTTCAATAAAAATAATAAAAATAAATAAATAAATAGAAATATTTATCTGGACTCGACTGTTTTCTTTCAAGAGAAACATGAATCCCTCAACTTAGGAATTTCCCAAACACTGAAATAGGAATTATATTTCTACATAATCATAATCATAACCATTGCTATCTGCTAAGGCGTCATGGCACTAGCACTCTTCTCACTAATTTATCTCAAGACCTAGCCTCACAGATTTCAACTCTTGTTTGCTATATATTTAACAAAGAGGAGCTGATAGTTGAGATCGGAAGTAAATACCAAACTCAAGTGTCCTCCAGAGAAATTTTCCTGTTCCAGCCCAAGGTGTGCGCCTGGGGAATGATATCTGAAGTACTTTTGACTGATTTTTTAGGTCCCATTTTGTTAAAGAGAGGATAATTTTAAATTGTTGCGACTTCAGCTCCATAAAACTTTGAAGCTCAAACCTGGCACTTTGAATTGCACCGGCACAGAGATGGCAAAGGCAAGGATAACTCTCTCTTGGTCTCTGTGAGGGCAAACCAGTTCCAATTGTTACACAAAGTGCAGCTTCAAAAAAAGCACTTTTGAGCACAATAGCAGCCTGTGACTCTGGGGCAATAACGGGGCCATAAACATGGATTGTCTGTGACAGAGGGCAAACACATCTTTTCAGTAAAGAGGTCAGACACAGTTTCCAGTGAGTTCTCGTTCAATTAAATATGAACTGACCTGATCGGTTTTACAGTAAGAACTAAATTCTGCACAGTACAAATGACCAGCACAAAACCCTGCATTTATAAATTAACTGAGTTTATACAGGGAGGAGGAGACTGTTTGGTAACAGTTCTGCTCTGGTTGCTCTCTTTTTCCTCATCTGGTCTTAGGAAGAACCCCCCAGGCCTCATTTAGTTGTAGTCTTTGGAAAGCAAAACAAAACAACTTCCCAAAACTTCGTAATTATCCTTTCCCTGGCCTGCAGTCAAGGGTATATACTCACTCCTTTATCACTCTACTTTGTTTCCTGTCTAGTAAATGCAGACCTGGGCAATAAAAACTAATTCTGTCTTTCTGGCTGTTCTTCTCTACTCTTTGAAAACTTGGGTTGAACTACAGATGTCCACTTCCCTCCCCTTTCCCCTGTCTTCTCTTTACAGGGGGGAAAGGGGGGAAGTTCTATGAAATACACATTTGAGAGAGTGCTGACGTTTTACCACCTAAACCAAACTTTTTAAAAACCCCTGAAAATCCTTAGGATTACCTTAGCATACATCTCTTTATCTGACAGAATTTGAGCAAGGATATTTAACTTTTCATATTTTAATTATTTGTATTGACTTTCTTTTACCCTAGAGAATTATTACTGCATAAAATATCACTGACTATTTGATTAGGTATTCTTTCATGGTGCTATTCAAGACTTCCAAGGCAGCAATGTCAAAATAATAGTCATATATCAGCTTTGGTATAATGAAATGCTAAACAATCTCAGCTACTTGACAATCTACTGTGTGCCCTGTGAACCTAAAGGCGAGGCAACTCAATCATTACACCTAAAAGCTACAACTATTTGTGGATATGTGGTAAATACACACATACGTAGTAGTAAAGAAAACCTGGAGCAATGCTACAGAGGAAAAAAAAATAAACTTAAAAGACAATTTTATGTTTCTAGATTCTAGCTCTTCAGATACTAGTAGGGTGAGGACATCCAAATATTCTAATAGTAATTTTCTGAGCCTTTAAATTTTCAGAGACAGCTGATCTGTTACAGAGTGATTTTTCATTTTCGTTCTTTCAGCAGCAGGAGGGAGAAAAATATTCTTTAAACAGAAGTGAGCTAGGGAGCCTCATATTTACATTTTGGTCTTACAGATTAGCCCTGTGTATGTCAGCTTTTGAGAAACATTTTAACATCACTTCAGAAACAAGTCACTTTTCCATATCACACTTCACCAATCTACCTTCATAACTCATTTTAAAAATCACATAATGTAAATTTGTTTTTATATCATTTCTTCTACTCTATGCCATACTGGCAACTGGAACAGAACCATCTGCACCACTATGGACAGTACTGGTGTTTTGATTAAAGGTCTGGAGAGCATTTAGGATAATGGTTTGTGCTAGTTCATCCCAAACAAAATGAACATCCCACTTATTTCAATATTCCCTGGAGTGGAAAGATGGTGGAGCTCTGCAGGGATTTTCTTGTCTGGCTCAGCAAGGTAGGCTGTCTGGTTCTCCATTAGAAGTTATCCTCCTACTGAGTGGTGCTTGGGCTGCTCTATAGAGCTCAAATCCACCAAGCTGAAGGCAGAAATGCATCAGTTCATAGTCTCATGCCTACAACACAAGTAACTACTGAGTTTAGATTTAAATAATTATAGGAAATTAAAATGCTTGAAAATATCAGAAAAGGGCTAAGCTATATATATATATATATATATATATTTTTTTTTTTTTTTTTTAAGCTATATAGGCTGGTATTTTTTATTTTATCAAGCACAGGCTTAACTCTAGAGTAAGGAAAGGGATTTTCAGACTCACCAGACCAGAGCTGACATGACTGGCACTTTCTAGGACAAAAAGAGATTAAAAAAATCTGCTCTCCACTGGATCTTAAACATCCTGTTTTCTTGAGCTGGTTCTTCATCTCTTTTAGAACTTCCAAGAGCTTTCAAAACTAAAAAAAAAAAAATTGAAGTCCAAATAGTGCTTACATGACATAGTGCAAAAAATAGTAATAATTTGGCTTCCTTGGTTTTGAGTAGTTGGAATGAGTTGTTCCAAATTCCATTAAACCCAGAGCTGATGTGGGTTCACAAAATTGAAGTTGTAAGAGCTCTGGTGACATTAGTATTATGTAGGATTGAATGAAGTAAAAGAAGGACTATTGTACAAGTGCTGTGATCTAAGGTACTGGTCCTTTTGATACTAAAATTGGTCCTAAATCCAAAATTAGAGTTTGGAGAACTATGGAGAAAAGTAGAGGGACTACCTGTGGTACTCATAAATGTCTGAAATAAGCTTGGGCTCTGCATAAGCAATGAATTTACCTAATGTTCTTGGGTTGGCAGGATGGTTTTAATTTAGCATAGGACGATTATTGGTGGAATCTACTGCTCTGAATGCCTTTAAAATTCTTCTGTTTATAAGAAAAAAGAAAGGCATAGGTCTCTACTGAGACCAAGTTATCATGTCTCTTATTTTGGTCATTGGTCCCTTTTAATAGACTAGGTCTAGACTTACAGCTTATAAATCTATAGCATTAAAATATATATCATATAAGTCTAGAACCCAGCCGGCTTCAGTTTACTATATGTCTCAAAGAGATTTTAATTGTGCTGGCATCTAGCATGTCATAAAACTTCACGTTTATTTCAGACTAGATAGCTTATTTGTCTAGATTTAATCAATCTTAGGTTAAGGTTTGGTTTATGATTTGCAAATCCAAGTAGTTAAAAACCCAAAAACCTTCAGAATTTTGAAAAGCTGATAGATAGAAAGGAAGCTGTTTACCATCATCACAAAGGCCCAATGTTTTTTCCATTATTCTTCTGCTACAATTAATCTGGACATACAGCTAAGATCCTTTAGATTTCATGAAGATTCCTGGCCTTTACTGGTGTTTTTTATCCCATTTTACTAATATTAGAATTCATTTCTGATCAAGCCTTTTGTACATGTATCCAGCTTCTTAGAGTTCAATCTATTTGAGAATATTATCTCATCCAGTGTAAGAGAGCACTCTCCTAACTGGACATTCCCATTCCACATGATATCTTATCTATTGTAAACTGAGTTGTCTTGTCCAGAAGGAGTGTATGTGTGGAAAAACCCTTTCTTCCTTTTGCCTACATGGTGTTCTTCTCTATGTTATTAATCAAAATCCAACTTAAATAAATGAAAATAATCTGAGTTCAGTGAAAGGCGATTGGATCTCAGAAGTGCCTGAATATTTAAGGAACAAACAGAAGGTGCTCAGCATGACAAGTCCCCTTTCCTTTTCAGCTTCCTAGTTCAAGCATAGTGTCATAGCAAGGAGATGAGAGTCTCTGCTTAAAGGACAGTTTATCAACAGGATACACAGTTATCCATTGTGAGTCCAGGAAAGAATAATGGCTTCATGAGTATTAGGGGGCTGTTCCTTACTACTTGAAACTTTGCTAGTGCAGCTGAAATGAATCCAGCACATGAAACAAGAACCTCTTCTTCAAGAGCACAGTGGGCAGAGAAAGAATCTTTTATGAACTCATTTTATTTGTTTTCTGTCTTGCCTAGGCACCATTAAGTCAACTACTCTTTTTAAAAGCTAATAAAACCTACTATTCCTGTATTTGAAGATAATTTACTGTCCTTTTTTGGCAGCTCTGCATAAGAGAAAGGTCTTGGTCTATCCACTCTACCTGACTTGGCTTTCCATCACAATTCTTGTCATAGAGCAGTGTATTTTTTATTTTTTTTTCTGGTATATGCAAAGGAATTGTCTTGCTAAAAAAAATTTCAAATTAAAGGACTAATATGTATATTCCATACAAAAAATATCTATTGCCTTATATGCTCTGTAATACTGGATAGCACTTGACAACCTGTTTTTTTCTCTTACTTTTCAGCACACATTAACCTGTAGTCTTTCTTTCATAATAAACAAAGAGAATATGATTTGCTGCCTTCTTTACTCTTTTTTTTCCCCAAAGTTCTGTATTTTGAATAGCTAAATCATTAAAAGCCTCACAGAATACCCAAGATCAATATAATACATCATCTTCCATAATAAAGCTATGTCATATTTAAGTTCTAGTCTATACTATCTCTACTACTCTATACCATCTTTAGTACTATTATGGCACATCAGATAGGTTATTACTATTTAAATTAGCCAAATAATGATCACCACAGAAGTGTTCATTTAGCCCAATATTGTATCACTTTGAATGTATGGAAAAATTCCCTCATATAAATGGGATCACATAAAGGGCAATGTCTGTTAAATAAGAGCATATATCAAAACAAAATCTAACTAAGAATCAATATCAATGTATCCCATTTTCACATTATAAGCTTATATAAGTGTGTCAGTCACTAGAAATATAGTGTCCTTTGCTGTTTGTAATTGCCACATCATTGCTTACCTACAGCGAGTTATAGAGCATGCCTTCAGGCATGAATTGCCCTTAAAATAAAATGCTTCTGTACTGTTATTTTATATTGACAGTCTTTATAAAGCTAGTGTCTTGGAAGCTGAAGCTGTGTAATAAAACTTGCATGCCACCTAAACACAACTCCTAAGCAGTTTCTTTAAGTTCAGAAAAAATTGACCTCGTTTTAGTTCAAACTACAGAAAAAGATATATCTGCCTAGAGGGTCTTATATAGGGAGCAGAAAGAAAAAAGTAGATTGGTGAGGTAAACTGGATAGAGTTCAACAGATGAGTTTCATGAGACAGAGGGAGAAGAAAATATTTTTGCTTTCAGAAAAGATACTGTGTGAGCCACAGAGCTGGCATTCAGTTGAGATGTTTGAACTTACCATTGTACCAGGGAAATTTTGCAGGTTTCCTGCAGATTTTTCAATCAGCCAATGTAGCTAGGTTTATTTGTACCTTGAAAGTAGATGTAACCAGTAATAAATTCTTGTCGTGATTCATTCATCTATATGCATCTTGCACAGATGGAATTTTTCAGACCTGTGGAAGCAACATTAGATATATTATTCAAGGCTGATGAGTCAAATACTCTACCAGACCTATCACAATATTCAAAATAAATCACAGTGCTACCATGCTGCCCAAAATCTGAAATAAAAAGTACTACAACATGTATTTTATCCATTAGGAACTGATTAACTAATAATCATAAGAAAATATATTTCAGTTAATCAAGAGCAGTCTAGTAAATCAGGGTAACAAGGAAAAAGATGACTTTAAATTTGCCATTTTCAAGGCATTGTATCAAAAAAAATGATTTTGAAGAAAACTCATACCTAAACCTGTTTTTCATTGATTGGCATTGTATTTTCTCTCTTCTCTTCCCCACTCCTCTTTCCGTTTTAACAGGTTTTAAGGATATTTCTGCTAATGCTGTCTATGTCAACTTTTCTGTGTACTTATCATCTTAAAGCTGTAATAGGAATCTGAGTACATGATGGAAGGCTGGCTTTGATGATAAGTACTTCTCTGCTCTCAAGTTATTGACTTTTCTTCCTGCTTAGTTTTCTCTCCTACTACTGTTACCACCATAAGTGTCCAGGAATAGGGCACTCCATTGCACTTGCATTTGAACTTTTTCTAAAAATCTGAGATCAGCAAAATATCTTATTGTTTCCTCAATATAAATAAGAGGCCTTTCTGTTTTGGAAGATGTTGGTTTTGAAACTTTCTGCAAATGCACTGCATTCTGGTTTTTTTTAGCATTTTTGTGCTGTAAAGCTCATCACTTCCATTTTTATATGTTATATTATTAAGACACTGCTCAAATAAAACAATTCTAAGGATTGCAAGTGTTGAGCTAGAAACATTTTTACAGTAGCATTTTTAATTGATGACACAAACAAATCATATAAAATAAATGCAAAAATTTATTATCAACTGTACTTCCTGACAGGATAGAAATATATCAGGGAATCAAAAGCAGTTGGGTGATTATTTGTCATGAAATCACTACCACAATGATCTCATAGTCTTTTGCAAAATGAAAGTAAAATGCAGATGGAAAAGGACTTGGTACTTTCACAGCAATGGAATAAGTTTGTTTATTCAGTAAGTATGTTTATGCTGGCAGGAGATAAGTTTTTTGCTGAACTACTTGAAATATTCTGGCTATCTTCTTATTTCATTACTGGAGGCAGCAGGCAGAAACTACATTATATGAAACTGTATTGCTGCATACAAGTCTTCTCATCTTGCATGATTTAAACAGTGAAATGCATTGTTAAACAGCTTAGTCTGTGTGGTGACAAGTACTGTACAACTAACTGCATAAAATTTTTATTAAAATTTTGTTTAGTGCTGTCTTTCCGTCTGATGATAATGTTTTCAATCAGGCAGGCTCATTGAAAAAAGATTTTACATAATTAATTTTCAGTGGCTATAATAGAGCACTACTTGACTGTATTATGTTAACTATATTTGTAAAATGTGTTATGAAGATTTTGTACTTTTTTAATATTTGGCAACACTGATATCTCTCCTCAGTTTTGATTAAAATATTTTGCTAGAGTATCTTCACACACAGTGGACTGTATTTCTTATTTTGTATTTATTCCAATTGTTCTAATTGCAAACATGACTGCACAGAAGAATAAAATCTCTGATCATGAGAGAGGTTTCTGAATTTTAATGAAATATCAAATATTGAAGTTAAATTTTCTGTATCTTCCCACTCATCATTCAGTAGTTTAGAGCTTAGTGGAAAAAAATAATTACAGAGTAAGAAGGCTGTCTGAGATGATGGATACTCCAAGGAGAGAGAATGGAATTTTCACAGCCAAGTCACTGGCTTGAGTGTGGCCCATTTCAGTAGAGACTGAGTGTACTGACCTTTTGATAACTCATCACTGGCTGTAAGAAATTTGTTTGTGAATTAATCTAGTTTTGTGTAGATATGTGTTCAGGATGCAAAAATAAGGTTTTATACATCTTTAAAATTTCAGAAGATGAAAGGGATGCTTCTAGAGACTTTATCATAAGACTAACATTTTTGCTGAAAATGCAGGTAAGTGGGAAATAGCAATAGAGTGAAGCCTGTACTGCCATGCCTCTGGGTTGCTTTGGACATCAAGGACTTGAGTTTTTTAAGACCACCAATTACTACAGACAATAATCCTTTTTTAAAGTTACTTGGTTGAATGTAAGGAGAAATTCTGTATCTATTGCTGGACAATACTCCTTCCATGAGAAAAATTCAGCTGCAGAATTGAACCCTAAATAAAATTCAAGATCAAAAAAATGTTTATCATGGTCTAAAACCATAGAAAAATCAATACTGTTTTTTGATTAAAGTAAATTCAGCAAAAATGTCACATATAAGCCCAAGGAAATTTTTTTTCATTATTTATTTGTTCAGATGACACCTATTAGATTTCCCGTAGTGAATTCTTAAAACCAAAAAGAGTTAGCCAATGACTGAGCTTTATTTAACTTCCTTTTCTGTTTGGTTAAGATCTTGAAATATTTCTTTGAGCTGGTCTATGTAATATGGTCTAGTCTAAGTGAGACCTCCTTAGTTTATTTATGTATGCAGTTCATTCTGTTATTAAAGAAATATTTTGTTTGGCTTCTTTATACCATGATGACCCCTTCACTAGTTAATATATATCCTGACACAACAGCAGAAAGACAGACACAAGTATGCTCCTCCTTGCATTCAGTTCAGTTCAAGTGAAAGGAATGATTTTTTTTTTTTGAGAAAACCAAGCCCTTGCTTTCTCTGCTTGTTTCCCCTCCACCCCAGAAACTGCATAAGGAATGTCTGTCTTTTGAAATAATTTTCATTGTGTTGTGCTGCATTGTATTTCCAGATGACCATATGAGAATGTTTGTAAAAGCAACAATATTTTACATAAAATTTGCAACTGGTCCTTATCCTAAAATCCTAAAAAGAGATCCTTCCATGATTTCCTCCATGTTTCTGTCATCAAGGTGAAGACATTACTTAAAGGAGAGGAACTGAGAGGAGGACAACATCAGTGAGGAAAGCTTTGCAACTAATTCCAGAATACAAACAGGTTTTGTTCATACCAGAGAACATGCAGGAAACAAGGAAAAGGATTCACTGCTGCCACTGTAATGCTCAGTGGCCTCATAGGAAAAGTAGCTATTGATAGGGATTAAATGGTTGGTCTGGGTGTGTCTATTGGCTTAAGAAATGGATGGTTTGCTCTGTGTAAGCAGTTTTCCTTTAGCTCTTCCAACCACAACAGGGTTGATATATTTTGTGTGCTTTGACAAGATTTTTTTTTGGATGTGACCAATCTGAACAAGAAGACCCTCAATTTCTTGAGAAGCCCAGTTCCCAGTGCATTATTTAATTCTCTCACATTCCACTGTTTTTCCTAGCTCTGTGGTCATGAAACACACTTCTTCATTGCTCCCTGAACCCAGATGGAACAACTATCTGAGCATGATATACAGCTCCTGAATGGTTTTAGGGAACATGTGGGATTGAAGGTGATCTGGGCAAGGAAAACTCACAATTTAGGTATTTTCTTTATCTGATTATAAATAGTAAGATTTAAGAATGGAAATTTTAAAATCCTTGAATAATTAGGTAAAATAAATGCAGTTCAGTAGCATACAATCTAATGCTATTGGCATTTTAGTTTCATTTCCTTTGCAGAAGAAAAGTAAAAAACGTAGCAAAGCTTCCCTTCTAGTATAAATCCTTTCAGCATGAAACTGTCCTACATCATCGATCCCTCTCCAAATCCAGTGCTAAGAGTCTATGTAACCACTGTCTTACATATCACGTAACCATTGTTTACTCCACCACTTCAATGTGTTTATTTTTGTAATAACACTTTGTGGTTAGAAAGTTTTAGAATATTCATTTTGTGAGGAAGAGAAACACAAGTAAGACCTTTTACTAGCATGCCCAGGTCCTATATTACAATTACTTCAATGCCAAAATGTCACTGAATCCTATTGATATTCAAGCACCTAAGGGCCATATCCTAAATTATTAGTTGTGAAATATTGAGATACCAAAAATAACTCAGCAAAGTCAGAAGAACAATAATTAACTTTTATAGGAGACATCATTGGAACCAACTGCATGTTTCTATAATTTTTTATGTAAGAGTGAAGATGGTGAATGACTTCTAATAAAAATGTTTTCTCTCATGCTTTGGAACAGCATACAACCATCATTTAAGAAAGTAATGTGCTATTGTAGTATAATAACATTGTTTATTGCGGATGGTTTACGGTTTGGGGGCTGAAATCTTAAAGGGTGACATAATTCAAAAAAAGAAAAGAATGAAGCACAAAAATCAAACATCGTCTGCCTTCTCAGCATCTCTGCCTCAAGATATGGCTACTCAAGACTTACTCTGTATGAATCCCTAGGGAATATTTTAGATTCCATGAAAATTTTCTGAAACTAAGAACTTAAAAAAAACTTGCAGTCTAGCAGGTTGATAAAGCTTGGCTTTACTATGAAAGACTTTGAAGAGATCTAGCAGATTAAGTGTTCTTAACACAAATATATGTAATAAATAAACAGGCAGTATCAGCAAGTGTGATTTCCTATGTGTTGCTTTCTAGCATACTCTTATCTAAGATACCAGGAATTGTTGTCCAAAGATACCATAGCAAGATAAGCATTTACCTTGTTCAAAAGGTTAATGCAAATGGTGAGTTCAGATGCCCCTGAACTCCTCCATACACACATTTAAATTGTATTCTACTGTCAACATACTTACAGATCGCAGAGATAATGTTAAAAGTACTAGATTGAAATTAATCAGTGGTTCTTACTAGTCTGCAGACAGGTTGAGATTATTGCCTTTTCAGGCTGTTAAATAATCATTGTTTGAATGGTGGAAGAAAGAAAGAAAGAGAGAACAATTTCCTGGGAAACTATGAAAATTATGACTGTTCTATTAAATTTCAAAACACTGCTTCTGGTTTAAAGACATTCCCAAGACAGACTGTCAGGAGAAATATCTTTATGTGCTTACCTTATATTAATATTCTTCCCAAGACATTTCTGTTGTCACGGAATCACATAGTCTCTGAGTGGTTGGAAGGAGATGTGAAGTCACCTAGTCTAACCCTCTTGGTCAAGCAGGGTCAGCTACAGCTGATTGCCCAGCACTGTGTGCAGTTGTGTTTTGAGTATCTGCAACAGTGCAGTTCTGTCGTGGTATTAAAGCAGTAACTAAAAAAATTACTAGAAAACTTACTTATTTCTTGCTGTGAGATATGGATTACAACAAGAGCAAAACAGGCTTAAAACTTAAAAGGAATAAAGGAAGTTTATTAACAAAACTACAAGAATAAACCAGAACACCAGAATAAACCTCCAGAAAACCCCTTTATCCCCCACTACTCAACCATTCTCTTGTTCATATGACAACATAGAGACAAAAAACTTTGGTGTTTAAAACAGTCCCAATTCTTGGAGTCTTTTTATCAGCCTTTGTAGAGAAACAGAAATCTTCTTCTGCTAATCTATGGAGTTTCTCACAAGAAAATTATTTCTGTTATAGCTTTCTATTTTTCTGATGCCAGCTGCCCGGAAATCTGTCATCAGTTCACTCCTCCCATTTCACATCACTCGGAGGTGTGTATGGGCCATGAGTCTAGGGATGTCATTTTTAATGATGAGTTATTCAAAGGCAGAAGTTCTCTTCATCTGTCTCTGTGAGCTTCTCTGGAAACAGAAATTTTCTCATTGCCTCTCAAGGCTTCATATCTTCAACTATTACTTCTCCCCCTCTGTTCCAGCACCTCACTGTATCACAATTACTCCACCTTTTGCTCAAAATCCAAACTTTGAACACTCCATTCCTCCCAATATACTCTGCCATGAATTAAAGGAGTTTTTTCATGACACTATTGTCCATTTCCATAGCTTTAACAGAAATATATTTCAGCTTAATTAAAGCATCTCCTTATTCTCTACTTCTTCTAAAGCTTAATTCTTTTCTTTACTGTCTCTAATAGTTTATAAAGTCTCTTTATATATTGATTACTCTCTTTTTCTTTCTCTGGAAAAAAAAAAGGATTAATCTGCAAGTATCATCTGGGTAGTGAAAAGGTTAAAATTTTGCCCAGGCTTTGTAGATGGTTCTGTGATCTCTGCCGGAGCAGCAGCTGGAGCTGTCTGCGTTAGAAGATTCTTCATGGCTGCTCTGGAGAGTGTGGTCACTGTCCCAGCCTGCCGCAGGTCAAGAGCTTTTTTTCCTTTCTTTACTCGTCAGTCTCTGGTGAATTCAGTCACAGCAAAAACTGCAGCCGAGCCAGGGACCGGCCTGGCCCGGCCAGAGCCCGGGGCAAGCCCCGCAGGCCCCATCTCCCGGCCGGGAGCCGCTGGGCCCAGCCCAGCCCCTGCCCGGGCCACATGGCCTGGGCAGGGAACGGGAGGCCACCCCGAGCTCTGTTACCTTTCACAGCCAGGAAACAAAGAGACAAAGAAATTCCCAGGCTTAGGTCTTAAGGTGGTGTTCACAGGTTGATCTCACTTTTCAATGGTTAAAACTGCTGTCAATTCTTAGAAATGGCCAGCTGTTGGCTAGGAGAAAAACTCCAATCAGCCGCCAGCAGTTTTAACTTCCTTAGGTGTTTCTCTTTGTTTTCTTAAATGCCAATCTATCACAAGTTCCATGACCTCTTTGAGCAACCTGTGCCAGTGTTTGACAATTCTCACAGTAAAAATGTTCCTTGTTTTCAGAGGGTACTTCAGGTGTTTACTTCATGCCCACTGCCTTTTGTCCTTTCATTAGGCATCACTGAGAGGAGTTAGGCTCCCTCATCTTCTCTCCCTCACATATTTATGCACATTGATAAGACCCACCCCCCCCCCCCCCCCCCCCCCATGAGCTGTCTCTTCTTCAGGCAGAGCAGTGCCAGCTCTCAGCCTTTCCTCATGTGAGGAGAGACTGGGTTATTAATGAACATGTTAAAGAGCAACGGCCCCAGTATCAGCCTCTCAGGTATATCCTGACTGGCCTCCAGCTGGACTTTGTACCACTGTTCACAACCCTCTGGGCCTACCTGCTCAGCTGTTACCTGATATTCATTCTTTTAATTCTATGTAGTTAGTTCTTCCCCTGGCGTCTCTACTATTCAGTTAGACCACAGAATATTGGGCCAGATGGATCCATTAAGACCATTCTTATATTCTTCTGTTAGTAACTAAGGTAGAAAGAGATGGTTCTTAAATCAGATAGTCCCAAGATCATCTGCCCTCCCAAATATCCCCCAAGGCCTGCAAAGCAAGAACAGCAATGAAGGGATTTTCTGTAATCATATTCCAAGCACATAATGAGAACCACTTGGACCAATGTGCCCTTTCTTTGATATTAAAAAGATGGGAAAGTAAAAAAGCTGTGATGTTTTGGATTCCCTGGCCAAAAAAACCCAAAACCAAAGCAACCTAAAACAAAAACAAACCGTACCCCACCAAAACCAAAACCCAGCACCCCCCCCACCCCCAATCTCATGACCATCCAGTTGTTCATTTAATTTTTATGCTGAGTACTTTTGTCCTTTAAATGTCTTTGAAAATTCTAACCCATGAGCTAAGTCCATATAAATAAATGTATGCTCTTCTGAATGACCTTTACCAGAATTTTCTGTAAATTACGTAAGGAAAAAATTAGTAAAAAATTTCTTATTTAGCTTCAACCTCTGCATGTTTTGTATTGAATCAGTGTGAACATCTATGATCACATGTCACATACCATTCTATTAGTCTTTGATGGCATACAAAGAAAGGACAGAACATTTAAAAATATGTTTTAAAAATAATACATCAGAAGGATCAAGCAGCTTTGATCCTCACATCTAATTAATTGCACATTGGCTAGATTTAGCTTATACAAATGTGGGATAGTTACTTCACTGTAAATGATTAATAACAGTGGATGAACAGTTGTCTGTTTTTTCTTCATCCCTTCCAAATGCAAAAAACACAGACACCTACAGTTCAAGCATCAGGAAACAGGCTAAATATCTGACCTCTTCATAGCTATTTATACTGTGTGAGGTCTGAGAAGCACTCTTCTTACAAAAGCTTTTCAGTAATTCAGCTCACAAGCAGGTAGAACACACATGCAGTTCCCTGAGCATCGTGTACAAGTCAGTACAGATGCTCTCATACCAATCAGTAAAACATGCAGAGCAATAATTTGTAATAGCTGGTACACCAAGATCCATTTATTATACTTTACACCTATACAGCAATTGATTTATATTGCCAGTTCCCTTGGGATATGTGAACACCTTGGGGACAAATTCTATTCTTTAGAATCATGAGGCGTATCATGTGCTTCTTTGATCTAGGTATAAAAGGAAGCATACAACAAACCTACTTTTCCAATTAAAATCTTATTGTAACCAAATGCTTTGACTTCTTTCACTGTTTCCAAAATTCAGTG
Organism: Poecile atricapillus; assembly: GCF_030490865.1. Lineage (NCBI taxonomy): Eukaryota > Metazoa > Chordata > Aves > Passeriformes > Paridae > Poecile > Poecile atricapillus. Next base: position 45,692,841 of record NC_081252.1, read on the forward strand.
GTTCAGAACTAAATTTTTAAAGATATCCTTCACAATATAGTCTGTGATGTTTACAATACCTATCATGCATAATATACAATTATTTTTTTCAATTACTCTTTGACATGACCCTGCCAAACACTAGATCTTAATCATACAGAATGAGTGAAGTTTGCCTTCAGTGCAGTAACTCATTGATTAGGCAGAGTATGATTTCACAGTGAATGAATCACTGTAATTACTTGCTGATTTACGCTCTCAGTATGTTTGAGTATGTTTCTGTGTATACATATATATTGCATACAATTCTTTTGTAGCTGCAGATACTTTGCCATTTCTCTGGACAGCAGACATTGAGAAAGTAAAAGGTGTGTATTTTCCCAGCAGGCATCAAAGCAGAAAAACAGTACAACTCAGATAACCTTTCTGCTAGGCTTCCTCCAGGGTGGAATACCCATTTAAACATCTTTCCCAGAGCTGCATCTCCTCCATCTCTGCGCTTTACTCTTTCTACACCAATAGCTGTAAGTAGGAGGTGCAGTGAAAGGTGAAACCAAAATGTTTTGATGCTGGAAGCTTTGATCGTTCCTGCTCTTTCAGGATCCCTTATATCTGAAGCCCTCAATCAGGTTCTGAGAAACTTCTGGGAGGAAGGACGGTCTTAAACAGTTTTCATTTCTTTTTTTGTTTCTGCAGTTTTTCCCACAGAAGGGCGTATTCAGATTCCTAAAGAAGGCTTTGAAAAGGATCCAAAGAGGCAATCACATGCATGTGCAACTATTTTTTCACCAGGCAAGAATATATGGAATGTGAACGGAGTTTCAGCATAGCTCTGCAAATGTGAGTGTCAATTGAAACCGAGTAGGCAAATTCCATTAAGCTCTAGGTAAATTAATGTGCATATAGCCAGTGAATTACTAACTTCATATAATTGAAAGCAGGAAAACCTGTCTGCATGCAGTTGTTAATAGGAAGTTTAATTAGAATTAAGATCTTTAAGGGTGAAGAGTCTCACTGAGAAGCACAGACTTCATGGTATCTTGAGAACATGATTCTAACAAGTGCAGGATTTCTGGAGAGAAAAATGAATGTTAGAAAAATGAATGCTTATCTTGCACAAATACTAAGATCTGTAGGCTTTCCATCTATAGTCTAATTCTAAGTAGGAATAAATATTTCCCAAAGAATAGACAATATATTCTTTCTCCTCAGGTAAAAAGGTGTAGTTGGAATCCAAGTAACTTATTAAGTCTTCAAAATTCAAATTAGTTCAAACATATCTGATTTTCACATTTAAAAGGACTAGTAGATACAAACAACAGCATTTGCTCTTAATTACTGCCTGTTGTTTATTATTATCCTCCTGTTTAAAATAACTTCAAATCATCCAGCAAGATGCAAAAAAGAACCATGTGACCTAAGTGCCTATTGTGGATAATATGAGAAGACTGACCAAGCAGACTTGTAAACAGCATTCTGCTTAGGTCAGCTGTTTTCAGGCTACAGATGCACACACTGTTCCCCTAAATAAGGGATACAGTTGCAGAAGTTAGGTTTGATATTTGATAACACAGAAGCAAAGCTATGATGCATTCATGATACATCCTTTGCTATGAAAAAAAACAATCTTCTGTAGCAATTATGTACTGCTTGTGCAGTTATTTAAGATAAGAAGTCCCAAAAGTTATATTCTGTATTTTTTTCATTATTCTTTAAAATTTTATTTCCATTTTTACATTCTTGGACTGTCCTGCCTGGCTCTATCTGCCTGTACTTGAGTGTTATGTGGATTGGCTTAACCGTTTTAGAAATTTGACTTATTAGTCCTCATTACTTGAATTTAACTTTGAAACAGAGCTTCTGTAGTGCATAGAAATGATATATATATAGAGACAAAAGAAAAAAGCAACTCTTAAGAAAAGAAAAAACATGCCCTGTTTATATGCCTCTGTCTAAAGAAAATACATACATTGAACATTTATAAAAGTAGACTAAAGTTATTTTTGTTCAAAGGATGTTTATTGGGTGTAGTTTGTAGGGCTGTAAGTGGAGCATGACCTAATTGTGTTTCCTTGACTTTTCTCAGTGTACTGTGACACAGCATTGTTGGGTTTGTTGTATCTTTATTTAAACTTTGTTCCTCTGTGAGGAGCTGTGGCTTCTGTGTTTTTCAGCATCATTGTACCCCATGGGTGACATTTCCTTTGATCCTTAAAATGCAATATTTCAGATGTTATACCAAACTTCAGAAGAGTAACTTGCTAAGGAAAATATAGCTGTATTTTCCTGAAGGAACGGAAGCTGCATCAGGTTGAATTTCACCCTGTAGGTTATTTAAGCATGGTATGATGTTATACAAACTGAAAACAGAGGGCAAATTCCTATCTGCTACTGAAGAGATGTCACTGAGGGGGGAGGAAAAAAAAAGCAAATAACTCCCATTCCTTTCCACTGATGTCTTAAGGGCAAAGATTTAATTGAGCTGAACTGCAGAATAAAATTAATTTCAAAGACATACCAATAACTTCTACCTCATTTTGTACCTCAGGTTTATAAGATCAAGAGTTTACAGTCTTTGGTCTCACCTTGTTTACAGAAGGTTTAATAAGAGATTTTTTTGTTTGCTTATTTGTTTTGTTTTGTTTGTTTCCCAGTTTTAACTGATTCTAGATTAACTTTACTTTTTCTTCATGTTCAAATGTATAAACTCTGTGGCATAGTGTGGCTTTACATTACAGATTTTTAGAATGAAGTTTCAACTTAATGAGTAATTTGTAAAGGCTGTGTGTCATCTGGGTCTGTCTTCCATTCTTTTTATCTGCACTCTTCCCAGTACTCAAGATCTCTCACATTTGCCATGGTGATCTCCTCAAATTGTGGTGAGTAAAGAGAGGATCAATGTGTGGTAGCAGAACTTCAGACCCAATGTCTCTCTACAATAGGTCTGAATTATCTGGGGATGCCAGAAAAAAAAAATAAATTGAACTATTAGAAAACTGGAGAAGCACATCTTAGTCCTATTTCATATTCTTCAGCATCTGAATTGCGTGAAAAGCCAGTGAGACACTGAATGGGAACATTTTCCACTGCTGAGACCTGTGAGAGGCTGCGTGGGTCAGATACTTCAAAATTTAGATTATTGCTCAGTCCCTTGCCCACCTTTAAAACTCCCAGTCTAATTTATAGACTTTATTTTCCAGTATTGTTCTACCATGTGTCTGTTGTTATCAAACCATGCTCTTCCTCAGCAGAAGTGATTTGCTTTGTAACTTTGAGTTGTATCTCCTCTTCTAGTTAATATTCAATTACCAAAATGCTTTATGCATGTCTTTTACTGTATAAATATATCTTCATATATGTGTATATTTAAGTAAAGAGCTATATAGATATATAAATAGTTGTATATTTCTTTTTGTTCAGAAATTGAACAGCAGTGAAATTCCTTACAGTAAATAAAGTGCCTTATGATGGAATGATGTAAGGCATGTTCTTTATATTTCCAGACAGAGACTTCTGTAAAAATTGAATAAAAGGCTAGTTAAACAAGACAACAAATCCAAGAGTTCAAATCTCTGCTTAGTACCAACATTGGTTATAGAAGAAGTTAGCAAAACCTGAGGAGTCCAGGACTTACAAGTCTGATGAACCTGTAAGTATGGTTGTAGGGACTAAAAGCTGGTTAATTACTACTCAGCTGTAAAATGACAGATACCTCCCTTTTCATCAGCTGCTTTTTCTGGGGAAGAACATTTCTTCATCTTTTCTTAGCTAATTTTTAAGTTTTCAAATTCCCTGCTATCATTCTGCTCCACATTCTAAAAGGGCAGGCTGTAAGAGTACACACCCTCATCTGCATCTTAGTATTTTAAAAGCTGCTCTTTCCCACTGCAAAGGACTGTGATATATTGCAAAGAAAAAAAAAAAGACATTTCAATTTTTTCTCTCTTGTTTTTGTAACTATCTTTAGCCATCAAAATTCAATCTTCCAATAGTCTCTGTCAAAAACTGTGCCCTGAGCATGTACAACCACAGAATGAAAGACTGTCCTAACAAATGCTTTCAGACAGTACTCTGGATCATTGTTTCATAGTAGCTTTTTAATTCAGTTTTAAACTTGTGACTTCCAGTTAGCAAGAAAGAGATGTGATTTGTCTGATGGTGCTAATGCAGTTAAAGAAAGGCCTTTTAGAAACTGCAGAAAGGATTTGAAATAATTCTTTTGTTTTAATCCGCAACACCATGTAATGCAGTGCTACATTTGTAACTTAAGAATGTTTTTACCAGGCTTTTCCTTCCCATCTCTCAGCCTTTTTCTATTTAATGTAAGAATGAACCGATACAATACAGTTATTTTATATTTAGAATAAGAATAATAGGTGTTTTATGCAAAATTTTTAGACATCTTTTTCCATCTCAACAAACTTTAAATGCTCCTCTTTTTCTTTCCCTTTCATGTCTGTGTTCATCATTTTAGCTTATGCATACAATTTATATTTGAATACAGCAATGAAAGCAAGTTCATTCTTGGTTCATATCTTCACTTCCCCTACTAACCCTTCATGAAGTTGTACATTATTAAGTCTGTCCTCATTAAGTCTTTTTTCCAGTTTTACATATCCTGCTCTCGCTGATTTTAGATGAGGTCTAAACAAAGTCTTGCAAAATGGGATTATTACCTTTCAAAGTTTAAATATTAAGTTAATTCACATCTTGCAACAACATGTAGTTCCCAAACATAAGTGAATGGGTAAAGAAAAGGCTGGGCAGATGGGCAGACCAAAGGTATAAAAGAATACAGATTATGAGAAAAGAAATGGGAAAGACAACTCCCCCCCATCCCTAAAAAAACCCAAAAAACCCTCAGAACAAAACAAAAAAATCCAGCAAAACCAACCCAAGAAACAATACAGAAAAACCCCACAAACCAAACAAAAACCCCTAAGCAATCCACCCAAATCCATACTTCAAGTGTAAATCAAGACAGCTCCAATTTCATGCTTCTCTACATAGAGCCACTTATGAAAACTGAGGATCTGGGCCTGTGTCACCCAAAGATGCAACAATAGCTGGATTGAAACCCATTGTATATTCAGTTTGTTTAACTTACTGTGATCTTCAAAAATGAAAAAAATATGTTGTACAACATGCTCCAGAACACCAGCAAGTGACATGGCCAGCAGCAGGTCACTTCCCCCTCTGCTGGTTCACAGCAGGATGTTTGTACACCACACTGTGCCATGCTGTGTCCCAGAGGATGTCCCAGTTACCCTCACACAAGCAGCACCTCCCTTAGCCAGGTTGAGATGCTGCACTGGGTGACTGGAGATCATAGAATAGAATCATAGAGTCATTGAGGCTGGAAAAGTCCTCCAAGATCTCCGAGTCCAATCTCTTGAGCAATCGCCACTTTGTCAACTAGGCCATGGCACCAAGTGCCGCATCCAGTCATTTCTGGAACAATTCCAGGGATGGTGACTCTACTGCTTCCCTGCACAGCCCATTACAATGCTAAACCATCCTTTCAGTGGAGAAAGCATCTAAAACCAAAAAACCAAATGTAACTAATTAAAGCTGAGTGTTTTGTACAGAGTTGGCACTGATTACTATCGATTTCATTGAGAATGGGACAAGTAACTCAGAATGTAACCTGCTTAATGAGAAGGCTAGAACCTTAGATGATTCTTCAGAGATAGTCTAATAATTTTAAAAAGAAGAATCTCAGTTTTTCTTTTGGAATGTGTTTTTTTGGAATTCTGCTCATGCATGATTTCTTCTGTTAATCGAGTTCAAATGCAGTTAAAACCGGACAAGTTATTTGTTCTTAAAAAATAGTTGGATTTGTGCATTCATATATTTGTATATCTCATCCTCTTGTCTGAAAAATGACTGTTTCTGCCACATTACAGTTTAATACATGGCTTTTTAAAATGTCTTTTGTAAACTTAGCCCTGATTGTCCTTCTTAAGACATAAGAAGAGATTAAACTTCATATATCAGCTTCTTTCTCTTTAAAGCTCATTACCCTCTGATTAAGATTAGGTATGTGTTCAGACTTCTGGGGGAGGTGTATCAACATGCAATAACATGTCAAATACAGTGCAAAATGTTTTATATTGGCTCATCCTAATTGAAGTGACAGAAGGGCTACATGGCTATTAGAAAGTAAAATTTTTTATGAAAACCCCAAATGGACTTCTTTCCATGATTCTATCATTAATTCAGTGATTCTGATTTTATTTTTCAGAAAGTCAATCCATCAAATAGAGGAGGAAAATATTTCCTCTGTAATATGATTTATTTGACAGTAGTGATTATTATTCTTCAGTTTTAGATAATTATATGTGTCTGATTTGGCTTCTTTTACAGAATAATTTATTAAGCTCTTGATACAAAATAAACTGTAGTTGAATCAGTCCAACATCAGCTATTTACCAAAATATCTTTCTGAACTAGAGAAGCTGCTGTGAAGCATTTAAAATTAATTGAATTTATTTTTTTAAAAAAGCATCCTAAATTCAAGCAATATAAATGTACTGTAAATTGAGTATAAAATTAGAAAAGGCTGTCTACCTTTAGCATAAAATTTCCTAGACTACATTTTCATCTATTAAATCAGAGTACCTTGTTTCATCTCCTGACTTGAGCAAATCTTCACTTCCCTACTGCTTTCCTCAAAGATTTTTTTTTCATAACCATGTAGTCAATACCTTAAAAATAAAACTTTCCTACAAATTGTGGTAGTGTATAATTCTTTTTCCTACCAGAATCCATACATTCCCATTGACAGGGGTTAACCACAAAGCCTCTCTTTAATGTGTAAGGAATGTGCGCATAAACATTGCATTCTTCTCTGGGAGCTTTCTTTATAAACTATAATATCCTTAACCAAAAATAACAGCTGTCCAGCTTCCTTTCTCTCTCTATTTTTTCTTTTTTTAAATTTTTTCATTGCTTTCAGAATTCAACAGAGTTGAAATGTTGTCTCTACAAGGAAAGCATGCAGTTCTCTAAATCTGCAATTGTATCTAGCAAGGAGAAATAAAAATCATGCCTGATTTTTATCTCCTAACCTGCTAAGTAGGCATTAAAATAAAAGAAGAAGTGGGTTAGGGTTTGGGGTTTTTTTCAATTGTTTGGGTTTTTGAAATGTTACCCATATTTCAAAATATGGGAAACATATAATTCTGTCACCAGGAGAAATCTTAAATACAAAATCTTATATTATTATTGACACAAGTTTCTTGTTAAAATTATTTTTGCCATAGCTAAAATTATTTCTTAATTCCTATTGTAAGTGTACTAAATCACCTACAGTGATACAATGATTAACTTAAAGATGTAAAAACAATTATAGAAAGATCAAAAACTGTTACATCCACTTGGATTTCTTGTGCTAACCACAAACCCTGGAAGTTCTTCAGATTGTTATCCTTCTTAGCTATCATTAAACTGTTACCAAGGGTGAGTCACCCAATTTATGTGAAATTTATGTGTGTCGTGTTTGTCAATTACCAATCTATATTTTATCAGCTATAAATCTTGAGTGAACAATTCACATGGACAGATGAAGAGCAGCTACAAGTGACTTGATGAGTAAACCCTCATATAGCTTGGATTCTTACTGCTATAGTCGAACATAACATAGACTAAATGATACATAAATTATGCAAAAAATAAATAGAACCTAGAGTAGTTTCAGCAAAAAATTTCTGTGAGACATACTGCCTACGTATTTTCTTAACTGCCCATGACAAATCTAGTTATGAACTTAATTTAAGAACAATATTTATTCTAATTGTATTTGTATGATCTGTGCTGAAAACGAAACAAAATATTTATCCTATCACTTCTGCTCCCTGTGACAAACAATATGATATTTCATCAAAAAGTAGGGTAGTATTCTGTGAAGCTTAAGAAATTGAATTGGGCTTTAAGGCATATATATTAATTCTCTAAATCCCATCTTTAAAATTATCAGGAAAAAGTTCAGTGTGGGTAAAAACATTTTGAGATAGGAAATACAGGCATTACTATGTTTGAACTGTATCAGAATTTAAAGTACTTATGAATTTTGTGCATTTTTGGTTTTTTGTCATTTTGAGGTCCTCTAGGTCAAGACACAGGTGCAAAGTTAAAACTGGTTTGAAAGAAATTCCAATAAAACTGGGAAAATATGAGTCTAAATAGGTGCATAAAGCAATGGGATGAAGTGCTTGCTTTAAATAATGTATTTTAATAATGATTTATTCTATATTTTTTCTCTTAATGTCAAAAATGTGTTAAGTAAAATTAGATCTGTTTCTAATTTGATCAGCAATGTTTTATTTGAAAATAATAAACACCATTATTGAGAAGCATTCGAAGACACTTAAAAAGTCAAAGGTGTGATTGTCGCTAGGGTTTCCAAATTAATGTGGTAGAATAAAAGTCAAACGAGGTCCAATAGAAAAAAATCTATACCCTAGATAATAAGTTATCCAGATGCTGTATATTAGCTAAGGCAGTCAAATTCCAGGACTGTTAGCAAAGGATGCAGTTAGACTTGTGCTGAAAAAAAAGTTTTTATTCTCATCATCTTTTTGCATATGTTGATCTTAATGTCAGGTAAATCAGCATGGCATTTGCAATAACTCTGCTATAAACTCAGCCTTGGAGTTTTATGATTTATCATGAGGTCCTTTGAATTTTTTTCCAGGTTATTGGAGTAAAACCAACAAAACTCAGCTTGACTCCAGGTGACATGTAAATGACTTAGTATTAGAAAGATCCTCTATAGAAGACCACCCATATACCTATTTATAACCCAAGAACATACACCATGGCAATTTAGCTTCCTCCAAAAAGTATAAAAGACAATTTTAGCTGAAATACCAAGAATCTGAGATAGTGCTGCTCTGTCCCCACTTTGGTATGATATAGCACCTCTGCAGCTCCTTCACCACACATCTCTAAGCAATCCTAAGGAAGAAGGCACTTTTGAAATGAAGCAGTGAGTGATTATTGACTACAGAAATAGATATGTCATTACTATGATATAAACAATATGGCTGTTTTTTGTTATTGCCAGTCTGCTGGAAAACTGAAAAGCTCACATAATCATCTCACATCATCTTTCATGCAAAGACAGCAAAGTTAATTTAAATACTGTTTCCCATGCAGGATAAACTAACTGAACTGACTTTGAAAAGAAATAGAAGAGCTAATAAAGTCATTACAGAATGAGCATTTCTGATGTTTTCTTTTTATTCTCCATTATTTAAGGGACTTCCACCATTTTTTCAAACTGCATAATAGACGCACGGATTTTATTTAATGAAATTGTAGATAACTGTTTTATTAATTAAAATAGCATAGAGAGTGTTTTATAAGACCAAAATATAATTTAGAAGAGCTTAGTACTGTAACTGTCAAGCAATTTCCTTCTTTTTAATGTTTGCAATTCTATTGATGTAATTCCTACTCTTTTCTGTTCAGTTTCTAAGATCCACTAAAATCTACCTAGCATCTGAATATTCATTAAATTATCCCCATTCATATTTTTATGGATTGCAATGCATTAAATGACAGAGATAATAATTCCTTCCTGAAAACTGGGGACAACTGAAATAAGAAATAATATCAAGCACCCAGCACAATGCCAAATCGAATTACTAGGGGAAAAAAATCCCCAATGCACGTGTTTCTTTTCACACACACACTTTTCTTCAACCAGAGAGAGTATTTCAACACGTCTTAGAAATTAATTGGAGTCCATTTTATATGACATATATGACATATATGGTACCCGGGTTATTTGCAACAATTGCAGTAAGCCTCATATCAAAAGTTTACAAAGGCAATATCAAAATCATATACTTTATTGCTCTGGGTGTTTTTTATCCAAAACCTAGAATATACACATTTAATGGGCCCCCTGTTTTTCTAGGAGGCATTTATTTATCATGAGGAAATATCTTAGCATTGGTGTGTGGGCTGTGATTTTTAAAATTAACTGCCTGGGTAAAATATCTTAGTATAGAATGTTTCCAATATTGTCACAGTTTCTGAATTCTGATCATTCTGATTTGTGCTTTCTCCAGAATCTTCTCAAAACCCAGGAATATTTACTTCTTAAATTCATCTTCTTCAATCAACAGTAGTTTGCAGAAGTAAGCATTTAGTTTAATGAACTTTTAGAATAAAAATGGGATTAATTTATCTTTTTGGAATCTTGATTAAAGTGTTTTAAGGAATGTAGAATCACAGAAAGGTGGTTGTGGCAAGGCTGGAGGTGAGGATTAGCCTCTTCTCCCAGACAACTAGCAATAGGAAAAAAGGAAACAGCCTCAAGTTGAGCCAAAGTTGGGTTCAGGTTGGATGCCAGGAAAATATCTTTGCTGGAAGAGTGGTTAAGCACTGGAACAGGATAGTGAAGTCACCATCCATGGAAGTGTTCAGAAGGCACGTACATGTACAAGTGCCAGTTGGTGATAGGGTGTAGTCAGCATGGTGGGTCTCGGCCAAAGCTTGGACCTGATGACCTTGGAGGTGTTTTCCAACCTTCTGAACAGTTTCATATGAATGATTGTTTGGCTTTGGTTGTTAGTTTGGGTTGGGGGAGGTGGTGTTGTAGGAGGCTTATAAGTATAGGACCAAACAATGGTACTTTTCCAATGGGTGCTATTTACTTACAGCATCTCTGAAAATGTTCATTATTCTTTATGAATATGAGGATCCCAGTAAATACGAAGTATAATCAAAGATCTATACATATGCACAGTAACCATGATCTGCAAGATTTCTTGTTTCTGGAACAAATAGGGCTCACAAGAATGCCCATATGTGCAACCTGCGTCCTCAAAAAAAGTGAAAATTAATTAACCACACAGTTTAACCTATTGTTTTACCTTACTCCCTGGGTATTTGTTCACTACTTTTAGAAAAGAGGATAAGGTGTCTACTAAATACTAGTCAGACAAGTGAGTGAATTTTTAGCAGTCAAAGTACTCTCTGTCATCTTGTTTACCGAGTCATATATAAAAAGAGAAGGTATGATTGCATCCCTTTCTCATAGATGTCTTTCTAACTTTTAGGAATATCGCATTTACATTTTATCTGTAAACCCTATAAAGTCAAAAATTGTTCAATCATATTTGTTGAATATTTTTTGAGTATGTAATAGAAGATAATAAGAAGCTGTCACTTTGAAGAGATTAGCACTAAAAATGAACATATTTTGCTTTTCTTTTTACTTGCATGCAAATAATTCTTAATGACCCTATTGCATACTCTCATACTTTATCAGAATTACACCCTGTGTATCAGAAAGAATTCTGACAAGGGAACTTCTTTATGTCTGATATAAATCAATGAATGGTGCCTTAATTTAAAAGCTGAGTGATGATAAGATTCTATGACTCAATAAATTTGAGCTTCTAGTACTATGCAGAAAAACATAAAACTTGTTTGTGTGTTATAATGTGGCAATAATATATCCCTTTCTAATCACTGCTGTAGCTATCTTTTCTAGCTTGCCTATAGCATGCATAATAAAAAGTTTGCAACAGAGGAAGAAATTCTAATTTTCATATACCTGCATTGTGAATCCCTGCAGCTATTAAAAAATACTAAAATCCTTAAACTGTGAGAATAAAATACAATTTACAGAGTACATTTTCTTATTATTGACTTTGACGATAGCATCAGTTGTCTACACAGACCTATAAAACGCTTTAAGCATTGAAAGATACACCTTAAAGCACTTATCTTTCCTTTCTTAATAAAAGATAAAATAACAACACTGTGAATGATAAACAAAGAAAGCAAGCAATAACTTACTGCTTGCCTAAGTTGACCTTGGTTTTAAGAATCAAGGATTGCTTTTTCTTAGCTCTGGCATTAGCTAAACTAAATCCCAAAGCATATTCTTAGATGGTGTGAAGTTGGTCTAATTGTAGTCCAGTGAAGTGACACTGATTTGCACTCTGTGCAGATCAGGCCCCTTACAGGACTAATCACCTGCCCAGATTTCAGAATTAACTGGGGATAAGACCATTTTCTAAGTGTCTGGTAGAGGACCATTTAGTTCTTTTTGACCTTGTATCTTTAACCTTGTACAGATATCTCAATTAGAGAAGAAACAGGGATGGAAAGGGTGGAACAGGGCGATAAGGAATCTGTGATGTTTTGTAGAGCACAAAATTAAACACTTAATGTACATACAATGTGAACTTTGTGATCTATGGCTGATGGATGAATGTTTCTTTTAGCTTTTCAGAAATACAATCCCCTCAAGATAATAGATCAGCTGGATAAAGAGGAGAAGGTACAAAATACTATAATGTATCTAAGACAAGGGTGAGAGGGAGGGGAGTATTTTTTTCCTATATTGGAAGCACTTCACAAAGACTATTTCTGAGGGGGTTCTTCAATATAAATCATGCCATTCTAGTTCAAAGGAACAAATTCAAACAAACTTGCAAAATATACAAACTAGTAAGTTCACAATACTAATTTAGATATGCTTGTTTACATTCTCACCCCATTTTGCTAAGTGTGAAATGTTGAAAGCACTTGTATAGACCACAAGTATTTTGGTCCTGGCTTTAAGTAAAAGAAAGAGTGTAAATAGGGTGCTATTGCCTAACTTAACAAATGTTTTTGCAATACTTGCATTTTCTTTAGAACAGAAGTTTCATTCATTTAAAAATATGTTTATTTGTGGAATACATTAAAAATATTTTTTTTCTTTTTTTTTTTTTTTTTAAGTAATAGAAGGGAATAAAGAACCTCATAAATATGCTTACAGCTAGTGTTTACAAAATCTGCTAATGATCTAACTAATGGAGGCTGTATTATGGAATGTATTTTGCATCAGGTTTATGCCCGGAGCAGCCATTTTACAAGGAGTCCCTGATAGAATAAAATGTATTATGCTGGGGAATGAAACCCTCACTGGGTTCATTTACATGCACTTTTTGTTTGTTTTATGTTTGGTTGTTTGTTTTTTTGTTTTGGTTTTTATTCTGCAGATCTTCTTTATGCATGCACATCTCAGTCATCAAAAAAAAAAAATTCTAATGATTTCAGACTTACATGCATAAAACTCTTGGGTAAGGACCCATGTTACCTATCTCCCATCAGTGTGTGACCCCAAAAGTTTCAACCGTATTTGTATAATGAGGTACTCTTCCACCTTTAAAAACCGATTGTCAGCTAGAGCTTGTCAAGGTTTAGATTGACTGCATAGTTAAGTAATCCGTTTATTTTTAGTGTAGCAGAACTGAACAAAATAACTCAGGTGAAACATTCAGGTTTAATATTTGTATGTTCTCACTAATGAGAAAGAAAGTAGGAAGGATTTTACAGCAGATTAATTTAGAGACTGTGGGGCCCAGCACTGGTACTATTCAAGACAGGAAAAAAAAAATCCCAATTAATTACACTGAGGAGAAGATCAAGCACAGAACACTAACAGCTATTAGGCATTACTGCTCACTTCTTGGGCTGTTTAAGATATGCACTTCTGTTACCTCCAGGGTAAGTATTTTCAGTATTCACCCTTGATGAGTAGTACGCATGAACCTCCCTGACTGTAATTCTGCTGTGAAAGGATTGCACCTTTGCATGCTGGGTTACAGGGCATCCTTTTGATGTCAGCAGTGCAAAAGTGCAGAAGACAATTTACCAAGCAGAGAGAAAGATGCCTCATGCCCTGGCTCCACTCCCATCTCAGTGTTATCTGTCAGCTTAATGGGAACACAAACAAATCATAAGGATCTTATTCTGATTTCATATAATTGAAGACCAAGCTTTCAAACTCATTTTAAGAAGACTTTGACATGTAATGTTTTGGGGACTTAACCTTTTTCGAGGGAGATGACTAAATCTTGACACTTAATATTAATTCTATTAACTGTAAGACAAAATTTATTATTAAAGTTTTAAATCTTCAGTAATAGACTGTTAAGTTGGAAGAGAGTCACATCACAGTCTAATGCTAAGGTAGAAACAGCAGGTTTTCATGATTTCTTCCATTAACCTAAGAATCCTGGAAATTTGATCATTTTTTGTGTAATGTTACTATAAAAAAGTGGCACATGTGTTACAGGTAAACCCATAAAACAACTGAGGCCATTGGTTTCTTTAGTGCTGCTGACAAAATAGCTATCCCTTGGGGTTTGAAAATTTAAAAAAATTCAATAAGCAAGCTAAAGTTTTCAGTTTTTAAAATTTTTAATCCCTGCCTTTGTCTATGGATTTTCTTCTATGAAAGTAAACTAATACTAGCCAATTTTTTTATGGTTACTCATTATACACTTCTCATACCCTTTACCAATTAAGTTTGCTTGTCTCCCTCACCACTGAAGAGCCCACAGCCAGTTTGTGTCAAAAGTCAAAGAAGGAACTTCAGAGAAAAGCAGTGTTTAATTGTTGATTTCACTAGCTATCCAGAAGAAAATTCATTAGATAACTATATATATTTTTGTATGATAAAGACCCATAACACAATTTTACACTCATTCTTAGTGCTAAACATTGCTTTCTCAAAATAATCCCAACCATTCTCTGACTGGTTCCTTTGCCACAGAAAATCTACCAATACATATTTTTACGGAATGAGTCGTTGGTTTATCTTCCTATATTTAATTTTATATCTTATGTGGAATTTGCACAGCAGTTATCTGCTGAGGTTTCTAATTGTTTTTTCTTTCAAGTTTTCATTTTGAGGATTCACTTCAGCCTTTGGATTTAATGTATTTTTTGTGGACCTGTCAAACTGCAGATATGAGGACTTAACATTAGAATAGTCTGTCCTGTCTGCCTTATTTCAGTAAGCCAAATCCAAGCGTCTTTGGGAAAAAAAACTTCTCATCAGTGATACAGAAGACTGGATTGGCCTTTATATATGTATTTTTTAAAACACAAAAATGTACAGCTATGCATGCACATTCTACAGATAACTGTTGAAAGAGTGCAAGATTTTTAGTTATTTCAGTGTGTATTACACTGCAGATGTGGTTAACTAATAAGTCATATTTTTTCTAAAGGTGCTCACTTTAAAAAATGGTAGGTTCTCAAATCTACAGAATGTTTACAGTTCTGACTAACTTCAGTCTATATATTCCATGAGAAAATGACAAATATTTATTCAGCTGAGGTGACAATTAGGCTTCTTTAAAATTTTAGTAGAAAAACGTAACAATGAAAACAGTTTACTATTGATGAAGTTGAGCTTACCACATATCCTCTTAAACAAGTGTGTCCTTTTTGATGAAAAGAGGTGAGTGTGACATGGAAATTCATAATAACAGTGCACCTTGGTTTTTGAGTAGCATATACAGTAGTGCCTCATTCCTGGTTGGCACAGCTGACATCTGTATGAGGAAGCAGTCCTCTACACATTCCAGGAACTTGATGGATGCCATGTGAGTCGCTTATGTGTATTCTTGCAACAAAAGTCTATTCCATAAGAACCATGATCTGTTACTTGAAGCTCACTTAAGCAACCCAAATATTGCCTTGTTGGCCTTACCATCTTGGCTTTGAGATTGATGGCAGGTGCCTACTATAATATATTTTTTGGAGGCAAACCTCTATGGTCTTGATTCAGAGGCATTAAAAAGGAATTCCAAAAATGCTGTTGTTAAATGCTATGCAGTCAAGTTCTCCTTAACACAAAAGTGACTCCTGCTCCTCTTCCTTCTGTCTTTACAGCCAAAAGCCATCCATCACAATCCTCCTGCCACGTGAGTTGTTCCACCATGCTTCAGTTACTCCTAGGGTTGTGTGACTTTGACTGGGTGCAGAACTCCAGTTCCTCCTGTTTGGTCCCCAGGCTGTGTGCACTGTCCACACACAGTTGAGGTGGTGTCTTGTGGGCCTCATCCTGGGAAGCAGCTATGGAACATTTGTTGCTGCTCTGGTTGGCCTGGTTTATTTCCCAGTTGGTTGGAACATGGCACAAGTGCAACCACTTCAGGTCCAGAGTGCCCTCAAATCCTTCAGCTTAAAACTCGCCTCAGCAGGTTGGCCAGCCTTCTGCTGAAAATTCCTTTACCGCTCCTTCAGATCTGGTTTTGGTTGTAGTGCTGGAGGGTGGGTAGGGAAGCAGAGTCCTGCATCTGTGTGTCTCCAGGGTCCAAGGTGCCAGATTCTCTGTGGTGTCTGCCTCAGAAACATGATTCTGAAAGCATTTCTATCTCCATTTCCATCTCAGCACCTCTAATACTGCACAGCTTTTTAACTGTTTCTTGCAACTTTCAAGATGCATTCTTAATATTTGCTTCAAATCATATTTTTTATGGAGGCATATATAAAAATGGTTGAGGCAATTTTCATTGCATATTTCTGACTCTCTGGGTGGCAGAGGGATTTTTGTTTTATCACAGTACTAGAGTTTGATCTATATAAGAAAAAGAAAAACAGACTAATATACGCTTAAGCTAACAAGCACATATGCTCAAAGTCATATTTTATCTGAGAAATTGTATAGCTTAGGGAGATAAAGAGATAATTCCATGCACAAGTCCTCAGTAAGAAACAGGCTATCAAGGACCTCAGGTTTCAGGTAAATATGGCTGGGACTATGATGAAGCAGACAGAATGCACCAGATGGAGAAGCAGCTGGTTGATGTGTAGTAGTAGAAAGTTGTTTTGTTTTTCTGCTTCTTTTAAACTCTTTGTATTTTTGTGTGTAACTAAATATTCAAGAATGTGCACTGAATAACAAATGTACCAGAAAGACATAGTTCTTAATAAAAGAGACTTGTTTTGTTAGTATACAGCAGAAATCAGACTAGACTGTCCGCATGCCTCAAGTGTTTCCTGTGGATCTGTGCCCAACACATACCTTTATTATTTCTAATACTTTCAAGCATTCCACAGTACTAGAAATTGGAAATATTTCAAACGATGGATGTATTTGGCAACCATTGTTAGGTCAGAGGATATAGTCAGTTGGACGTGCCTATTTTCTTCCTGCTGCTAGACTGCAGTTAGATTATATACTTTGCCCTTTTTTCCCCACCTTAAAAAAAAATAGATCATCATGGTATACTAAGGGTCACAACTCATATGGATCATAGCAATATATATATCCATAAGTCTAAGCACGTGAACCTATAAAACAGATAGAATGGCCTACATTAGAAAAATGTAACAATTTCTGCTAAGTCAAATTTCTGCAGCAGGAAGAAAACAGAGACAGAATGGTTAGTAATAAAGTGGTAAAGACTGAAGAAGTGATTTACTCTTTACATAAATGTATTTATCATGATCAAATTATAAGAGGTTGTCAAGACAAAACATTTTGTGATTGCTGCATTAAATGCTCTAAAGCTTGCAGCTTTGTGTGGCTGACATACATTATCAGTGTGAGCAATCACCACTATGTAACACTTCCGGAAAAGTGCTGGAAAGGTAGGCATCTGGGTCTGATATTTCTAGGGAAAGGAGACTGCCTGCTTAATTATAGTATACTTAAGATTGAAAGGTAAACCTGTTCATGAACTTGCAGATTGAAAGCCATCTGGAAAACTCCTGTGAGTGAATAGATAATTAATCAAATTGAGAAATATTTCCAATGTGGCAGTCATTTGCAATGAAATCTAGTACTATCACAGGTGGGAACAAACATGAATGTACATTGAAAAGGGAAGATGGAAATGTGGAGCCAAGCACATTTTCTGGGGAATGGAGAACTGAAATCTTGGCAATGGAGCCATCAGCTTTAGCAGATATGGGCTGCAATGGCAAGCAGCATTTGAAACTCTCAGCAGCATTGAGTTTAAAAGGTGTCTGAGCCTGATGCTTTGAAGCAAATAACTGTTTTATTTAAAGAAATTAATGTTTTCTGTCTACCTGCCCCTCAGTGATACATTCCCAATTCCTAAACAGAGGGAGTAAAGGCAGCTCTAAAGACGAGGTATGTGGTTTTCTGAGAAGGGAGAGGGCTGGCAGCAACAAAGTGACTGTGGTCTGCAGCAATGTCCTGGAAAGTCCATTTGGTGGCTGATGTAGCTCTAGAGTCAGGTTGTAGCATGGTGCCCTGCTTTAAACTGTTAGGAGATGATGGCAGAAACCTTGCTTTTGGAAGGAATTGTCAACATCAGCTGCTGCAGTGAGTAGCCAGGGCCCTTCTACCATTTTTTGTCATTTCCTCCTTTGGCTGCTTCATTTTCCCTTTCATTTCCCAACACAGAAGTCACTCAATCCAAGCCCTTGTCATTGTGGCAATAAAGTTCATCTTTGTACTCCTGACCAGAAATCTTTGCACTTTAGAGTGAGTCTATCAGTGTTTTGCAGGGATTAGCAATTAGGTGTTTCCACGTATACTTTCAATTAAGATTTCATTTGGAGAAACTGGCTGAGCTGTGATATTGCAACCCATTTTAGCAAAGCAACTGAGGACTGGTATATCTTAATAGGCCACAATGTCCTTGTTAAATATGTTGGGTCACATAAGATGGATAAAAAAATCCAAATAAATTGCAAATAAGGCAACACTAAAGCACTTGCTGTAAGCATCATCTTTATCTATATGCTAATATTCTCACAAGATTAGTTTTGCTATTTTAAAAAATATATATATATTTGAAATTTCTGTTCATTTTCCTGTTAATTGTTAATTTGAAACCATACTTAAATATCAAAAAAAGAATTCCTTTGCTTGTGTCATAGAATTTTTTTAATTTCAGTTTAAAATTTGCATTCATTTTTGTCCTGGACCAGTAAATTTTTTTGTATTTCAGAATAACTACTAGACTAGAAAACTTATTTCCCTCCCCTAGTAGGGGACACTGAAGGAATAGAGATGAAGACAGCACTTTTTGGCTTTTTAAACTCTAGCTAGAGTGTTCTGAAAACTGGCATAGAAGTCATGGGTGTTGTTGATTTTCATGCTTCTTTCAGCTTTTAACGTGGTTGTACACAAATGAATGTGAGGGCAAGAGAACACACAAACATTGAAAGTTTTCTGTTTAAGTCTGTTTCAAGAGAAGTTAAAGAAGCTGTCAGGAATGGCAGACAAAGTGAAGTAACTCATGTCTAGTACATAAAACCTTTAGGAATCATCTCTATTAAAATGTCAGGTTTTGGTTAAATATAAAGAAAATGTGCTCTGGGATCTGCCCTATTTCACACTGACAGTGGAAATGGAGCACATGCTCTTCTTATTGATTATAAGTAGGAAACCAAACAGATCAGACACAGAGAAATGCCTGTTTTTGACATTTTCTGTACTGTGCTTCGGTGTTTACCATCTTTTCCTGAGGGGGTATTTATCTTAGAAACCACCACAGAAAATCACAGGCCTCAAAAATCAAAGGAAAGGACATGGAAACCAAAGGCACAGTGGTATGTTAAAAAAAGCAACTAAAAGTAAGTGAAGTAAAAAGAGCATTTCATTGCTAATTAAAAAACTTCCACATTTAAAGGCCAAGAAATGGAATCTCCACTGATGAGAAAATGTGTATGTATGAACAGATGCAAAGAAAGTAATTATATGTCTTGTTTTATTTCATCTAATTAGGAATCATGATCACTTTAAGGTATGCATTTAGAAAGAAATATGGCAAAAAAAACCCAAAGAACCTCCTGAAATATGTACTCTGACCAATGAATTAGATTCAAGGTCAAATGGAAGCTTTTCCATGGCTCTTGTGTAAATTAGCATGCAAATACAGAACAGACCTGAACACTGTTCCTTCTTTGTGCAAGCCTAACTTATGAAAAGTAAGTTGCTGAAATATATTTACACAGAAAAAACAAGATACAGTATAATGTTTCAGTAAAAGAGAAATTCTGTTTTAAAAGAGATTATCTCCTGCTATAAAAATATTAGAATGTCATTCACAAGTCTAAAGAAAGATTCGTTGATAAGTATGAGTGTTGACATTTTTTAACACTTTCTTTCATAATCCCATTATTTTTTGCTTCATTAATTACATCAGTATCAGTGCTAACAGAGAAAGTGAGATGAAAAGGATAATGGCTGGGTGACTGAGCTTACACTCACTGAACATTCTCTGCAGTTATGGGAGACTCTGGCCATCTACGACTAGTCTTGTTGCAGAGCCAGGACAAACTCTGCAGCTTAGGAGTTAACCAAGATTAATGACTAACAATGTACAAGTGCAGGTCTCTTTGGGTGTTTTTTGTGCTTGGTACTTTTTCTCCCCATTGCATTTTAAATAGATTTATAAATTTTTATCTGTCATAGACAAATTTTCTCAAAGGGTAGCTTTAAAATTCAGCATGTTTCAAAAAAGTCTTCCATTTTGGATTGGAGAAAGAGGCAAATATTAGGATATTCTTTCTATTACTGTTTCATGATCTCTCTAGAATTGCTATTGTGTCAGTATTGTATTGTTTCTGACATCTGCTACATAAACACATTTCACTGTTTCCTTAGAAGTGGCCAGTCAGTTATGAAGCGTGCTAGAGAAAGGTCAGAGCAGAATAAGGTTCTGATGTTTTGCCATGGTATAGAGCCAAAGTTTTTTGAAAATGACTTATTTCTGCTGAAGCTGGGTGTGGTCCCAGTAGAAGGGGTTTGAATGGGCCTAATTTCCCCAGCAGGTCATCCCCTCCAGGGAGCAGTGGCTGTTATGGCTAAGAACAGATATATTTGTGGGACAGATGTGCTCTGGGAGTTCAGGTTTGTCTCCCAGGGCTAACACAAATGGCAAGTTTTGAGCACATCATAATTTCTTCATGCCTTAACATTCCTCTGTGGCATCTTAAGGTGCATAGAAGTACATCTTGCTTCCAGCCAGTACTTGGAATTTACCTTTAGGATTAGTGTTAATCACGGGGTGATACAGCAATGGCATTGCAGAGTGCAGATCTGAGCACATGGGCACGGGGGTTTGCGCTGTTGGCGCGTGAGTGTACGGATGCAAGGAACTTCCACAGCCTTGGAACAAGCAGAGCATACAGTAAGGAAACAGACTTCTCACACACTCACTCACTATTTTCAGATTCAGTTTGCATATGTGTTTACTGCCATGCAACACTAGGTAGATGGTCCTTGTTTCTCTAATAAGGTCAAAGTGACTTTTTATTATTGAAAATAAAATATTAAAGAAAAGGTAAATATAAACAAGCAAACCTGCTTTTGCACAACCAATAACAAATTACTTTCTCTTGCTATGGAGCACAATATCTTGATAATGAAAATGGAAAAATATTTAGGGCTTTCTTAATGAAAAAATTAATTGCCTGATAACATTTTTGCATAGTTGCAGTGGAGGAGTACAAAATGTACCATTTCTATATTTATCAAACTGCCTTCTGACCTGCATATAATAAAACTTAACCACAGTTATGAATACAAAAATAAATTTAAAAACGTGTGAGTTAGTTTATAGGTAAAACCAAATAGAATTCTGATAAGCTTTTACTAAATCTGGAATTCTTTCCTGTAAGTAGGGGTTTTTGAGTTAATAGTGGAGTTATGTGAGAGTGTAGGTATCTACCTGTCAGTTGTGTGCTGCACTGTAGGGTGTGTTTGACACATGCTATGAGGATGAAATGCAATTTTCTTTGTCAGACTGCAGTGCAACAATATTGTTGTATTGGATGAATAGCATAGCTATGGTGTAAAACTGGGTGTTAAGGGAGCAACAGGGGGAGTAGAATTCCTATTAGAAGCAACTATTAACGAGTTCAATCAACAGCATGCTGGTGGTAACACACTGGTGTCAGCAAGAGCAGTGTATTCAAATAAAAAGCATAATATGACCACCATCTCAGCAGAAGTAAAATACAGTTTGGATGTTTACAAAGCTTTAAGAAATACTAGGTGTGAATTTAACCTCACCTGAATTGACCATACATACATGCATACATACATACATACTGAACTGACCATGAAGGTCCTCTGTGATCTATCTCAACTAAATCCACTTCTTCACAATGCAAGAGTCTAAGTAAAATTTTGCTTCTAGGGATTTCCTACACATCTATAAAATTAAAATAGGTAAAATCATTACATACTGAGAATGGATACTTCTTTTGGATTTTTTTTAGTATTTTGATCTCCAAACTGAAAATACGATCAAATGCATTTTATAGGGCGCTTGCCTCTATAAGAACAGTTAAATTAAAGATGGGGTGGTTAATAAAACAACAGAGGCATTTGTAGGTATGTCACACACTGGCTAAATATTCAAGAGAGCCTTAATTATTACACACATGTGCTATTGAGGCTGTTTTGAGCAGGCAGTAATCTTCAGCGCGTAGGCTCCCTGCCTGCAACATTTCACTTCTCACATGATTCCCAAGACTGCTGATGAGACCTGGGCTCTGCAATGCTTTGTGAGTGCTTAGTTGTGCTGGATTTGCAGTGCATTCTCCAAAGCTTCTGTTAGTTGAGAGAAGACATTCAGATTTTCTAAGAGACTTTAACTACAATTACCCTTTACTTTAAATAGGACAGAAAATAGCTCTAGCCAAAATAATAAACATATAATTCTGCATGGTTTAGCCTGTTAGGAAAATGGTCAGTGTTATAAATTCACTCGAGAGAGTGTTTAAAGTTAATAAAGGGAAATTTTATTAATTATAGCAAGCAAGCAATAAGCAAAATACAGCGCTGGACAGCCGGAAAGCGATCCCGCTTTTCCACGGCCGTGCCTCCGTTTTTCGTGTGTCTCCTTTTAATCAGTCCGGCTCTCCGGGCTTCCCCGATGACGTGTCCTTCCTCGGGTCTTTCTACGCATGCTCCTTCATCGGTCTATGGGTCTGCTCGTTCGGTCTTTTCCTTATCTTCCTGTAACCTTTCTTCACTATTCCCTGTAAAGGCTTAGCTCAGTAATTTTTTGAATTCAAGGAATCTTAGCAAGGACATAATAAACGTCAGTAGCTATACAAGCATCAGATACTATACATACGTAAGTAACTATCGTAAGTAGGTACAGGGTAAGTAACAATCTTGATTTTACAGAACTTAATATTACAGAATATCATATCTACATGTTTAGTCGAACAAAAGGGTCTCTGTTTATTACAATCCCCCCTTTTTCTATTCCCTACTTTTGTTCGTTAAATCTTTGCAATTCTCTTTTACTTAGTTCTAGATAATCTTCGGTTTCTTCTCTATTTAAGGGTTCATATTTGGTCTGTATTAACATAAGATGAGCTGCCTCTAACCTGCTTTTTACGATGTTAATAACTTTATTAAGAATGCAAGGGCCAAAAGTAAGTCCTAAAATTAGTAAAATCAGTGGTCCGGCTATAGTAGATAGTAAAGTTGTTTGCCAGGGAAAATAATTAAACCAGGATTCGTACCAACTCTGTTGCATTTCTTGTTCTTTCTTTCTCTTTTCCAGTCCTTCCTGTAATTTAGCCATGGTTTCTCTTACTATCCCACTTTTGTTTACATATACACAACACTCTTCTTTAAGTGCAGCACACAGGCCCCCTTGTTGTAAAAATAATAAGTTTAATCCTCTTCTGTTTTGCAAAGCCACTTCTGCCAATGAGTCTAGGGAGTCTGTGAGGTCTTTTATGGATTCATCAATTCTCCTTAAATCCTCATCTACTGAAATTCTAAGCTCTTTAAGTCCCTGGTGTTGATGAACTAAGGATACTATACCTGTTCCTAATCCAGCCCCTCCTATACCTAGTAATACGGCTACTGTTAATACTGTGAGGGGTTCTCGTTTCATCAAATGGTGTTCTGTGTTCTGGTATTGTGTATACATATATTCTTCAGGATGATAAATAATCCGGGGAACTATTATAACTTGTATGCAAAATTCATAAGTTTCATTAAAGACTGTTACAGAAACACATGGGGTTACTCCTAAAGTGTTACAAACCCATTTAGTATTAGGTGCTGGAATCAGCCACTGAGCTGGCTTACGAGGATCTTTAACCTGTAATTTTGTCTGACATAAATGTTTCTTATCTGGGGGCACATTTCCCACGCATTTACCTTTTCCAGTGACTCTAGATAATGTTATTCCTGGAGTGTTTTCTCTTCCCGATTTCCATAAACAGGCAGCAGGATTAGTGCCATTTACTCTTTTTGGTTCTGCTGTGGAACCTATGGCCTCATAAAAGGGTGGGTTAATGTTATAGCATAACCAACATTCTTTAGTTAAATTTGGGTGTGTATCATTTAATACTTTAAAGGTAGCTTGCAATATTTTCCAAAGAACTTCATTTCCATATTCTTGGGGTGTCTCTACTGTAGTTGTTACTTGTGTGTTATTTTCTAATTTTTCTGAATAATTACTCTGATCTCTTACTTTGGGGTCTATTACTCCCCATACCACTGGATTTGGCCCAACAGATCCCGAATTATGTAGAACTATTTCTTTCTTTATAAGAATGTGCACTCCCCGATCTTTTCCAGGTTCCCATATCCTGAGACCCCAGGTTCGTCTCAATAACCACCCAGGGTCTTGGGACTGTGTAATATTGATGTAATGAAATTTGCAAGTCCCAGTATATGTTACTTCTCCCGAGGGGCCTATCCAGGGCTTTATACATCCATGTGGACCCCGTTCAACCTTTAGATACTTATCTGGGTTTTGTACTTTCCACCCCATGGAAATTGTTTCACAGCCCCAATATCTACAGTAAAATTCCCCAGGGTAATTACAATATCCTCTGCCTGGATTAGAAGCTGGGCACATATATAGTACTCTCCCGAGCGGGATATGACTAGTACTCTTCCATTTAATAAGAGAGTCCAGTGTAACTTGAAAGCTAGGGTCTCCAGAGACGATCTGTGATTGGATAATAGCCTGGTCTTCTCATCGAATTATAGACCAATTAAAGGGTTCGTGAGTCTTGCCTATACAAATGTCAAATGTGCTAATTAAGATTGTAACTATTATTGATTTCTTAAATGAGTATTGGCTTCCCCTGCTATAATAGAGGCTTTTCTTTTGTATAGTGTCAGTTTGGATTTCCCAAAAATTATTTTGCTGGGTTGTATCATTCCCATTCTTGTGGCATTTTCAGGTCCATGACCTTTTGGTCCCATGTATATTGGAGTGTTTCCCTCCACAGTTTATTACTCCTCTGCCTCTCCCATCGTCGACCCGTTTGCTGCGGGACACGGGGTGTACCATCTTCTCGGCAGCAAGAGTATTCTTCGGGAGGGAAATTACTCCTTCTCTTATTAATTCTTTGTATGTATTTTTTCCAACTTTTATGCTTTATTAAAGGGATATTACATCTTAATTCCGGGAGCCTCTGTCTACACAACCCAGCTACTATGTTTGTTACAAAAAGTGAAGGTTCGTTTGGATGATAACAATAATACAAGGGATTAACTCCTTTTGCATAAATAGTCCACCACTCCTCTGATCCTTTTTCAAATTCTCCTGCTTGTATTCTAGTTATTAAGGCCCAATTAGTGAGTTTTCTCTGGGCTATGTAGCAAGATCTACACACCCCTCTCGGTGGGTAGCCTCTATGACAGTGGGTCTACCAATATTCTTCACATACTATACATTTAAAACAAACAAAAGGATAACAGTTCTGACATAAAGCACAGCCTATTTTAACACTCCTATTATATATTTCTCTACTACTAGATGAGGGTATTTTATATTCTATATAAAAACCTTTATAAAAGTTACTATTCATAAGCTTCTAAACCGGTTAATAGTCCTTGGATGTTACTTTGTTTTAAGTCTCAAGTTCCCAGCCGGGCTAACTGCTTCTCAGTCCTTATCTTCTGGTGGCTTCACAGGTCCCTTTATCCGACTGGCATGTGTCCACCCCTTCTCAGCTGTTCGAACTGCAGAGTCTGTTGTTAATAGGACTTGATACGGTCCCTCCCACTTCGGTGTTAAGGGATTTTCTTTCCAGCTTCTTATCAACACCCACTCTCCAGGTTGTACCTGGTGTAATATAAAATCCAATGGTGGTCTCTGAGCCAGCATTCCTTTTTCCCACAATGCTTTTTTAAATTGCATTAATTTTATTAAATACTTATTGATATATTGATCACTTACATTTGGATGTGTTTGGACTTCCTCTATATTATAAGGCATACCATATAACATCTCAAAAGGGGAAATTCCTAAATCTGCCCTTGGCTGGGTTCGAATATTCAGAAGGGCTAGTGGAACACATTTAACCCATGATAATTTTGTTTCCATCACTAGCTTAGTGAGTTGTTTTTTTATTTCTCCATTCATCCTTTCTACTCTTCCAGAACTTTGAGGGTGCCAAGGGGTGTGTTGTTCCCACTTTATTCTTAATGCTTCTGAAACTTCTTGAGTTATTTTGGATGTAAAATGGGGACCTTTATCCGAATCTATTGTCTCTGGTACCCCATATCTGGGAATTATTTCTTCTAGTAACACTTTTACAACTGTTCGTGAAGTTTCCCTAGATGTTGGGAAAGCTTCCACGAAATGAGTGAGATGATCCACTAAGACTAGGAGGTATTTAAATCTCCCTACCTTTGGTAGTTCTGTGAAATCAATCTGAATATTTGCAAAGGGTCTTTTTGCTAAGGGTCTCCCTCCATAAGGTAATTTTCTAAGATTTTTCCTATTTGTTTTTAAACATGGGAGACAACTTCTAGTAATTTGCTTAGCCAAATCTCGAATACCTGTGCTCATATACTTTGCTGCAAAATAGTCTATTAACCCTTGTGTGCCCCAATGTGTTTTTTGATGTATCTTTTCTAATATTCTTTGTGCTATGGCTTTTGGTAGTACTTCCCGGCCATCTGGGAGAAACCATCTCCCCTCTGAGCTTTCTATTGCTCCTGTCTCTGGGAGTTTTAACTTTTCTTCTTCAGTAAATCTAATTCTCAAGTCATTATCTTTATGTTCTAAAGTTTTTTCCTCCCCCCCTTTTTCTTTTAGGACCATTATTCGTAATGCTGCCTGTTTTGCCTCTTGATCGGCAGCATTATTTCCTCTACTCCTTAAGTCTATTCCCTTCTGGTGTCCCTTTAAATAAACCACGGCTAACCTCTTGGGTTTTCTCAGGGCTTTTAAAACTGCCATTATAAGTTTTTGATGAACCAGATCTTTCCCTTGAGAGTTTATTAAACCTCTTTCTTCCCACAGTTTACCAAACGTATGCACCACCCCATAACTATATCTGGAATCTGTATATATTGTCCCCTCCTTTCCTTCTAGTAATTTCAATGCCCTTAATACCGCATACAATTCACAGGCTTGGGCTGACTAAGATTTGTCTAATGGACCTGATTCCAAAACTCGCATATCTGGTCCTCTTATTACAGCATATCCTGTTTTCCTTTTTCCTTCTATTACTCTGGAGGACCCATCCACAAACAATTTTTCTCCGCTTTCTAATTCCTCTTCTTCCAGATCAGGTCTAATTTTGGTTTGTTCTTCAATTGTAGTTATACAGTCATGTATCAAAGATTCACTTTCAGGTTCTCCATACAAAAATGCAGCCGGATTTTGTACAGTTGTAGTTTCTAATATTAAGTTTGGGGCTTCAATTAAAATTCCTTCATATTTTAAAAGTCTAGCATCGGAAATCCATTTTTCCGCCTTTTGTTGTAGCACACCTCGAATATTATGGGGGGATATTACTTTCAAGTTGCTATTAAAGGTGATTTTTCTAGCTTTCTCCACCAGTAGGGCACATCCTGCTACTGCTTGTAGACAGGCTGGCCAACCTTTACTCACAGGGTCTAAAATCTTTGATAAATACCCTATTGGCTTCTTCCTCCCTGCCCACTCCTGAGTTAGGACTCCAAAGGCAATTCCATTTTCTACATTTACAAACAAGTAAAAGGGTCTCCTCAAATCTGGGAGACTCAAAACAGGAGCATGAATTAAACTCTCTTGTAGTTCCCGGAGTTTTTCTGTATCTTCTGAACTCCATTTTATTAATCCTTCCTGTGTCAATTTCTGATATAAGAATTTAACTTTACTGCTATAATTTTCAATCCACTGTCTACAATACCCTGTTAATCCCAAAATTTGACGTATCTGTCTTTTATTTTTAGGAGTTGGTAGTGATAAAATCCCCTGTATTCTTTCAGGATCTATTCTTTTCTCCCCTCTTTTAAGATAATGACCTAAATATTTCACCTCTTCTTCTACAAATTGAAGCTTTGCTTTGGATACTTTCAATCCCTTTAGACCCAGGAAATTTAACAATTTAATACTCTCTCTCCTTACATCTTCTTCCTCTTTCCCAGCTAAAAGCAAATCATCCACGTATTGTATCAAGGTCACTCCTGGGTCCGTCTGATAATCCTGTAAAATTTGTTCTAATGCTTGCCCAAACAAATTGGGAGATTCTGTAAATCCCTGGGGCAATACTGTCCATCTCAGTTGTTGTCTCCTCCCTGTGTCTGGATCTTCCCATTCAAATGCAAAATAATTTCGGCTAGCCTCATCAAGAGGGCAGGCCCAGAATGCATCCTTTAAATCTATAACACTGTACCACTGACTGTCAGGTCCCAGTTTGCTTAATAATGTATACGGATTTGCTACTACGGGGAACCGTGCCACTGTACGTTTATTAATTTCTCTTAAATCTTGCACTAAGCGATAAGTCCCATCTGGTTTCTTTATTGGTAATATGGGTGTGTTAAAAGGTGACATACATGGTTCCAATAGTCCCTTACTTAACAATCTATCAATTTCTGGTTTCAACCCTTTTCGTCCCTCAAGTGACAGGGGATATTGTTTTATTCTAACTGGGATTTCTGGGTTTTTAATAGTGACCGAGAATGGAGTTATCTTCAACTGTCCCACACTCTCAGGGGTATACCACACTTCTGGATTTATTTTGTCTTCATCTTCTACTCTTAAAGGGCATAGCTTTATTTTCCACTCCTTATCAACTATATCTAAATGCATTCCCAATTCAATGATTAAATCCCGTCCTAACAAATTATAATCTGCTTCTGGCACTAACAAAAAATTTCCCAACCCGACTTTTGAATCTGATTCTATCATCACATCTTTAATAACCCCCACTTTAAAGGGTTCTCCCTTTGCCCCCACTACTGTGGCAGTTTCTTTGGATAGACTACATCCTTTAGGTAAAAACTGAATAGTTGATTTTTCCGCTCCAGTATCTACCAAAAAGGTTATTTCTTCTTGTTGGGGACCCACTTTTAACTTTATCAAGGGCTCTTTCTGATGTTTTTTGTCCCCTATAAATATAAAGAGCCCCTGACACCCCTAGTCTTCTTTAAACATCTTTTCATCCTGGATCCTCACCCTACATTCTCTCCTAATATGTCCTTTCTTTCCACAGTAAAAACAAGTTTTAGTGTTCTGTCCCTCCTTTGAATTTCTAATCGATCTCTGTTGTTTCTCTTTCCATGTTTGATTTCCACCTTCTCTTACAGCAGCCACCATCATTTTATATTGCCGCTTCTGAGCCTCTTCTTCTCTCCTGACATACACTTTTTGGGCCTCCCTCAAAAGCTCATCCAAACCCCTATCTTGCCACCCATCTAATTTTTCTATCTTTCTCCGAATATCCTCCGAGGATTTTGCCACAAATTGTGCTTTAAGCAGTGCTTGCCCCAATTGTGTATCTGGATCCATTCCGGAATATAGTTGAAAATTTTTTCTTAACCTTTTCAACCATTCCGTGGGAGTTTCATCTTTCTTTTGCCTCTCATTGAATGCTTTATTAATATTATGACCCCTTGGGACTGCCTCCCTAATTCCTTGAATTATAATAGTTCTCAAATCCTGCATATTTGCTCTGTGGGCTGGATTCTGATGATCCCAATGGGGATTCTGGAGGGGCCATTTTACATCTGCCAATGGTCCCTGAGCATGCTGGGCATCCCAAATACGCATGCCTTCCCTTCTAATCATGTTCCTCTCTTCTGCAGTAAATAGAATATTTAGGATAGATTGTAATTCCTCCCATGTGTATATATTAGGTCCTAAAAATTGATCAACTCTTTCTGCAACCCCCAAAGGATCTTCCAGTAAACGCCCCATCTCCTTTTTAAAGTCTCTGACATCCCCTGAACTAAGAGGGACAGATATAAACCCTATTCCAGGTTGGGGGCCACCCATGGGCATTTCTCTTAGTGGGAATAAATGTTCCCGTTTCCTTCTGGCTCTATTCCTGGTGACTGGCCCCACTTCTGACAGGTCTGGCATGTCTGAATCCTCCTCCTCAGAATTCTGAGGGGGAGGGGAAGGGGCTCGAGAGGGAGGGGAGGGGGCTCGAGGGGGAGGGGGAGGTGCTCGAGGGGGAGGGGGAGGTGCTCGAGGGGGAGGTGGTGGTGGCACAAATGGAGGAGGGGGCATTATCATAGTATCTTCCTTTCGGGATTTCTTTTTCTTTCTTTTCCTTTCCCCCGAATTTTCTGAATTTTCTGTTAATTCAAATAAATGAACATCGGGATTTTCTACCCAGATTTTTGCATAAGCACTCTCCTCTGGGTTAAAAGGGATCTTTGTTTTTACCCAGGAATTTAACTTTTGTTTAACCCACTCTTCAGATGATCCAAATATAGGCCAAAATATTTTCCTTGAAATTTCCTTTCCTCCCCATACTACTACACAATAGTGAATCATTTTTGCCTTATCTTTATTTTCTGTCCCCGGGAAATGTTCCCAATTATCTAGTATAAAGCCCAACGGACTATCCTTAGGTATTGGTGGGAGTTTAACAGGTACAGAGGGCTTGCTTCTCCCCAGTCCCATTCTTCCGGAGTGTTTTCAATCACACAATTCCTTTCGCTTCCCCCCGTTCGTGGCCCAGGTCCTCGCGGGCCAATGGGAACCGCACTAATAGGGGGTCCGCTCTCGCCTGGGGAATCCGGCTACCGGTTCCCCTCTCAGACTCACACACACTCACCACACTCCGGGATCCCGACCCCGCCCAGACGGATCCCCGTTACACTACTCACGCGTCCCACGTCCCGCGTCTTCGTCCGGACTCTGTGCACAGAATTTTAAGGGGTCGACCGGTCTCCTTTTGCTTATTGCTTTAACTTTAGGTTCGTCGGTGCAATCGAGGGAGGACCCGGCCCCCCCCCGGGCCGCTAAACTTTAGCGGAGGCGCCTTCCCGGAAGTGCCGCGATCCGTCCTCCTAATTGCATCCGAGTCACGGCACCAAATTGTTATAAATTCACTCGAGAGAGTGTTTAAAGTTAATAAAGGGAAATTTTATTAATTATAGCAAGCAAGCAATAAGCAAAATACAGCGCTGGACAGCCGGAAAGCGATCCCGCTTTTCCACGGCCGTGCCTCCGTTTTTCGTGTGTCTCCTTTTAATCAGTCCGGCTCTCCGGGCTTCCCCGATGACGTGTCCTTCCTCGGGTCTTTCTACGCATGCTCCTTCATCGGTCTATGGGTCTGCTCGTTCGGTCTTTTCCTTATCTTCCTGTAACCTTTCTTCACTATTCCCTGTAAAGGCTTAGCTCAGTAATTTTTTGAATTCAAGGAATCTTAGCAAGGACATAATAAACGTCAGTAGCTATACAAGCATCAGATACTATACATACGTAAGTAACTATCGTAAGTAGGTACAGGGTAAGTAACAATCTTGATTTTACAGAACTTAATATTACAGAATATCATATCTACATGTTTAGTCGAACAAAAGGGTCTCTGTTTATTACAGTCAGCTTTTGGGAAGTGAGTCAAATTCTTCTGGGAGTCTTTTGTGCCTGGTACAAAATTTCTTCCCTGAATCACAGAATCAGAGAGTCTTGTCTACTTATTGATTACCTCTCTATTTTTGTGCCCAAACACCCACAAGGCAAAGGACACTTTATTTTATAACTGTTACATGTACCATTGTCTAAAGTTTCTCTAGTCAGCCTATTCAAGTAATTAAGTTCCTTCCTCACATACTGGCTACCAGCCCACAAGACACAATAAGATTGTTTGACCTGCAGGACTGCACAGTTAAATCTATTCAAATGTCATTGAGCCCAGATAGTTCACTCTTTCAACCTAGACCTGCTAGTGTGCCTCTTATTAGTCCATTGACTGCCTTTTCCTCAATCTCAGAGAGTATATTTGAATAGAAATTAATCCCTTGAAGTCTGTTAAACAACCAAGATCACACGGTTACACTGACACTTAATATTTCATAAAAATACTGTAAAAATAATCCCCTGTGGCCTCCAGCAGTTGACATTTGTTGGAATAATTTATGCCTAGGCTTCTAAAGGCATTCAATGGGAAGAGTTCTGTCCACATGAGATTTTAAACATATTTTGTCTAATTCAGACATCTTTAAGCATTCCTCAAAGTCTCCAGGTTTGCCTGCAAGCCCATAATTTCTGCAGGATTTGTATGTCCAGTGGTAATGAGTTATTATAGTATATTCAGCAGTGAGAAGTGGTTGTGGGTTTATTCTTCTCATCATGTTTGTGTTCCAAAGAACTCTAAAGTAATTTACATTTCCTGTTTTTTCTGGGGTCGTGTTTTTTATGAAGTTCCACTTGGCTTTTAAGTGCTAGTATTCCTTCTGTCCCACCACATCACTTTTTTCCTACTGTTCATTTTACCTCTTGATGAGACAATCAAGCAGGAGGGTTAGTAAGTGCCAAGGGCCTCTTCCAAAATGCAGGCTCTGAGAAAAAATGTTCAGTGGCTGTAGGTGTTTAGTTATTTTTGTGATCATACAAAACTTCTTTTTTCATGAGCCTCTCTGCAGAAAGGTGTGATGAGTGTAGAAAGATTAAACTTTGTAACACAGTTTGGGTGACTTAGACCTACAAATACTCTGGACATCAAACATATATTCCTGTTATAGAAATTATTCCATAATGTGGAATTTTGTGTCAGAGCTAATTCAGGATGCTGAATAAGACTTATTAAGTGAATAGATCTCTTCTTGTAGCACCTGAAGATTATGAATCTGCCTGTTCTAAGATCTCTATAACCCAATTTTATTTGGTTTGAAATTTTGGGAAACTATAGCATCATATGATTCTGGTCATATATGGGGAATCATGAAAATTAAAACACATCTTCAAAGTTCTTATATTCAGAAGAAATCCTGCCTTAATTAAAATGAGTAATAATATCTCTGGCATCAATGATGCCAGATTTCTTTCACTTTTTAGCAGAAAACATGGTGTTTGGATGTATTTGGAGTATTTTTGCATAAGATCCTGCTTGCAGAGGAAAAGTTCTACTTTTAAATTTAAAAGTACTGTCTGTAGGGTAATCAAAAGTCTACATTGAACAAAGTGAGACTTCTTTATCTGGTTTACTCTGGGCATCCTATGGAAAGTGGAAGGGATAAATACAAAGAGGGATTGACTTAGATCACATCTTATTTGATTTTGTATTATCTACATGTGAGACACTAAATGTTTGTGGAAACAAAACTAGTCTTATTCCATACTGGGAGAAATATTACATAAATAAAGTTAAATAATTCTGGCTATTTATATAAGAAAAGTTTTAAAAATCTGAATAATAAGAGGAGTATTTTATTATGTTTTCTAGGTTTTAGTTAATGAAGCACATATAGCAGAGAAAAAATGCTAAACTGGGAACATCTCCTGTCTTTAACAACTGAGCCAAAGGAGATCAGTGGCAAAGGTTAGCTCTAGTTTTTCTGATGGAATTATTTGTGGAAAAACCCCCACATTTTTATGTTTTCCTCTCACACACTTTCTTCTTCTCACAGTGGTCAGGCATTTTCATCTCATTCTCAGTAGATTGTAAAGCGAATCCAGGGCCACCCACAGGTTATTCTGAACTCAAGACAAAAGCAACTTATTTTCCTCCCAAAGAATCAACATTTTCTAAAACTGAAATTTATTGTTTTGCTATTTAGGAATCAAGAAGTCTAAATGGGAAGTTCTCAACAAATAAAACTGACAGGAAGAAATACTGTGCTGCTAGTCATGAGTTTCATTTCAAAAAGGGAAAATAAACCAAATTAATGTTCAGAAGAATTTTCTAGGACTGTCAGTCCTAGCAGAGAGCCTCTCTCTTAATTTTTAGAGGAGGGACTAGGGATTTGAATGAAAAAGAGAAGAAAATTACATATTAACTCCCCTATGCAAGGCTCCATGAGGGCGATGTCTCTTGGAACTTGTGAGAACAAAAAAAGATGTACCATAAAAATACAAATCACCAGCTTGGAGAGTAATCTCCGTGAATCACCACATCACAGATTTTGTCCTCATCCATTAAATAAAAAAATAAAGAGGTGGTTCTTGTGAAAAGAAAGAGTAGTATTGAAGAGAAAATAAGTAGAAGCAAAGGTAACAAGGAGAAGTCATATAATTTTCTGACATATCCAGCAACAACATATTGTCAAATAGTAGGGTTACATGGAACATAAGCATGAATATGATATAGATTTTTTTTCTTGTTGCTAATTCTTGCTGCTCTTAGTTCAAGACTGGAATTTAAAAGCATGACAGCTCCATTCTTCAACATAGGTAGCATTTTCCTGCAAACCCATGTGCTTATCATGCCATATGCTGATGTTGATGTGTCTTTATGTCTTGCTTGGTAGGTCCAGAAATAAATAATATGAATCAAAAGAATATGACAGATAATATAATTTATAGAAAACACTTTTCTTCTGAGAAAAGGAGAAGCAGAGGTGATATGCAGTTCAGGCTACTTGTTTTGCACAGTACACTAATTGTACAGTCACTTACAGATAATTTAATCACTTGCCTGCTTTTCTATTAAGACTTGGCATTTAGTCTGGAATGGCAAGGGAAATGTGTTGGAACTAAAGGCCATCTCACCCTGAAGCCCTTGTGGTGTGCAATGACATTGACCAAGTATCAACTGCTTGTTGATGTGGACAGACATCTGTAAGAGCTTTTGATACTGATTCATAAACCTTCAAACATCATCTCTCAGTTTTTCTTGCATTTGAGAGAGTTTCTAGCATTGCTAGTGCTCTGGGTACAGAACCAGGGGCTTTCACGGGTGAAGGTTCCATCAGACAGCTGTGAAAGGCCAAACAAACAGCTTTATCTGCTTGCATTCATTCAGTGATTTGAGCAAGAAACTCAGGTGTATCACATACTCTGTCAGACTGTCCAGCTGCCCCTGACAGGGGAGGTTTCTTGCTAACACCTGACAATGAGAAACACTGTTTGGCAGCAAGGTGAATGTGGCTGATACTTCTCTTACGGGTCTGAGGCAAGGCTCAAAGCTGATTTTGGGCCCTCCTAAGGTGATTCTGGGGACATGACGCTACGTGAGACAGACGAGGAGCAGCACACGGCACATAAACACTGAGAAACACCCTGAGGGCCAGGTTATCAGCTGGAGCAAGGAGGTGTTTCTCCATTAACTTCAATGGAGCTTTTCAGATTTCTAAGTTGGGAGCTAATTTTTAAATCCTGCTATGTCTTGCATAGTATAATGGGGGGCAAAAAGAGGTCCAATCCATGCGTTCTTGGACTTGAGACTAAACTTACAAGGGTAGCTGAAACATAGCCAAAGGAGTCTTACAGGAACAAACCCAGGAGAAGAGAATCCTCTTGCTCAGAGACAGCCACAAGACAGCTGATTTAGGGAAAGTGCTGTCCCTGACTTGAATTTGAATTTTTAATACATATTTTTCAATTAAAACCTGAGCCAAGCTAACAGAAAGGTATGAGGCACAAACTGAAATGATGTTAGATTTATCTTGATTCATGTAGTACACCTACTAGATGAATAATGCTTCAGATACTTTAAGCAAGTTTGATTAATTAAGCAGCCCAATTCTACTGTTTCAGTCTAACCTTGTTTCAGAGCTAATAGGAGAAGAGCAGAGAACTGAGACACTGTCTCACATCTTGGCTATATTACAAATCAGTTACAAGTGCAACATTCAACTCAAACCCACACAACCGATCTGCAGTTATGGAAGCACTTCCAATCGTATAATGATGCATGAAATATTGTGGAACGGTGACAATCACTTGTTATGCTCAAGGATATAAGCCGAAAAAGATTATGTCAAATATATAATTTTAGTGTAAAACTGGACACAGAGATGAAACAGAGTTAATAAATCCTTAATTAGTATCAAACTGAGCTGTTATTGCTTCTGACCACTAAAAATTGAACACTCACAAACACTTACCAGTCATTACTTTTCTTTCTGCGCTCTTCAAAGCCCGTAGTCCACAGAGTGCTTCAAATGTAATTATTATCACTTAGTGGAAGTCAAACACCTACTATTCTTATTGCATTTTTAACCAAAAATAGTGCTTCATTTTGCCTCCTGCCTGTGTGCACATTTCTATTTATGCTTTCAAACAATGTGATTTCTCAACAAGCAGCCTCCTCTCCTCTGTGCTATTGGTCTTCATCCATGACACTGGCAAGAGCCCCTGTACAAGAAACATATTGCATTAAGAAAATTACAATAATGTCCCAAACACTGAATATTTGGCACATAAATTTTTTTTCTTAAGTTTAACGATAGTATCCGTCTTCCTACAATTTTGTTGTAAGCCAAAAATAACAGTTTCTTACTGAAAAATCTTGGTGTTCTAAAGCTCTGGTATGTGTAGAAAAATTTGGCTATGATTATAGAAAAAGGGCAGATAAAAAAAAAGGTAAGTAGTATATTATCATTACAGCAAAAAATGTATTTTGGAAAATAAATGCTGGGAATAGAAAATGCTAACAACACCAGAAAAATAATATGAAAGTAAAATCTTTTGACTATTGTGAAAACTCCTATGACAGAAAGATTTTTACATTACATCTGCAAACAAACCTAAATTTTTCAGTATTCACTTGAAGATCACCCTATGAGATCTTGTGTCCTAACTGGGAGGAAGTAATTGCTAACTGCATAGAAAAAAACAACTCTTCCATTGCAATGTTCTAATTAGAAGTGAACAGGTAATGAATTAGATGTAGAATCAAAGAAGCTGTGGAGAATTCAAATGAGCTGTTTTCTCAACTGGATTCAAAATCATCAACAGCTGAATGAAAATGTGTTATCCCAAACCAGGTGCATAGGCATGGAGCCCTCAGCATATAAAAAAATACCCGAGGGGTAATAAGTGGTTCAAGACATCTGCGTCCCCTTCAGAGCCAGAAGCTCTGCAGTCACCTGCAGAGGTGGATGGTGCTGGCTTACTGAGTCTATAACGCAAGGGAAGAAATTTAATATAGGGGTATATTGGTTAAGAATATCTTCTGTTTGTCCATGTCTGCCAGATTTGCCATGAGTCCCTGGCAGGTGTTGAAGCTTGCCTTGCCAGCACATAACTCAAGAGCATCTAGCAATATAAACACGATTTATCTGACCACAGAGGTAAACTATGTCTTACCTTCTCTCAGGATTCAATAGCACTAAACTGGTGCCAAGTGGCACTGTTTGTACCTAGCAAGGTGTTTGATAGCTAAGTGGAAGAACAGATAAACTGAATGTACCAGATAATTTTTCTATGGTGAGTCATTGCCACACACAGGTTTGTTGGTTTTTAGTCAAAGCAAGGTGCTGGTACCAGTGGGATCACTCAAAATATAATTTGCTTTGTGAAAGGAATCTGTTCTAACTAACATAACCCATATAGAAATGTCTGTCATGAAACAAACAAAGGTGCTTAGAAAATTGAAGTCAAACTCTGGTCAAACTTATGAAACTGTATTAGCTTCAGCAGAGCTATGTGGGAATAAGTGAGTGAAAATTAACTCAGGGTCTTTGCTGCAAACAAATATTGTGTGGAATTATGGATACATTCAGCTCCAGCTTAACTAGTATGCAGTTGTGCTATGTAAAGCAGAAAAAGGTTCAGGCTTTTGTTAAGAAATAGCTGTGCATGAACACCCATCTGTTGCTCCCAAACTAAACAGAGCTGTGTTCTGTCAATGTTTTAATGCACGTGTGCTGTTGTGTTGTGCAACTGCATTCCACTCAAACTGTTATTATAATTAATGAGATGACTGCCATGGTTTTACATTTGATTAGCAAAGCTGCTCTGTGAACAGTAGTACCAGCAGTTTGGGAGACAGTAGTGTTGTCTGAAGCTGTGCATGAGGAACATGGCCAGCTGGAGAAGCTTTGAGGCAGTCTGAGTAGGAGAGTGAAGCAGTATAATGAGTCTGGAAAATAAAGACAGTCTGAGTCAAAAATGTTATCACATTTAATTTCTGTCTTATTTTTATTATATATCATTGAAATCTGGAGGAAAGCAAAGACAAGTATTCCCTAAGGGACAGACACTTCTGTCATTCTTGATACAAAGCCTGCACAGACTTCTGAGACATTTTCAGTTAGAAGAGTTGACAGAATAGGGAGTTTCTGTCTCTGCTCTGTGCATGGTGATAGGCGACAGAAGGGTTAACACCAGACACCTCTTAGAGAGAAAATAATGCTGATTCAGCCACTTTGCTTCAGAATTATGAATAAACAGCTTAATGATGTTGAAATCACACGTGATACTTTGCTCTTGCCTCTACCACAAGTGGTAGTGACCACACAATTCAGCATTCCACTTGGGCTGAATGTATGGATATTTGAAAGAAGTCATGAAACAATTTAACATGAAATGCATTTCAGAATACATGCTTCTGTAATACGACACTGGGGAGCTCTGTGTTATGGGATGGCATGAGTGAGTGGGAAACTGCTTTTGGCAATATATACTGTAAAGGAGAGGTAAATCTGAATTATTGATCTGGAAAATTCAGAAAATAAAACATTTCATGTCATACTGGGCTGGGCTGGAGTGAGTAGAAGCTTACGAGGATGATAGAGAGTGAGGAGATAACAGCAGCAGCAGATGACATGAAAACCACAACCTTATAAAAAAAGTCAATGCATTAAAAGCAATGATAGATATAATGGTTAATAAATGAACAGTCAAAACAGAGACATAAATCACACTTTTTTACTTACCATAAAGTTCATGTGTATGTTTTTAGTGTTTCTCACTAATAAAATCCATCAACCTTTGGTGTTAGAAAATTTAAGAAAAATTGAAAAAAAAACAAACCAGAATGGAATATGAAATTCAATAGAAACATTATATAAGAAGCAATAACTAATTGAAGAACCACTAGACCATTTATATGTGGTAAAAGCTTAGGGCTTCATTTTTTGGACTGCAAATGTGAAAGTGAGAACAGTGATACAGAAAAAAACAAAACTAAATAAAAAACCCCCCTCAGTTTCAGATTGTAAATTCGTGAGGAAAATTCTACAACCCTTGAAAATCTTACAGGAAAGATATGGAGACATTTTCCTTAAGGTGATTCAGAGCTGTGGTAGGAAACTGCCCTTGACATTTAGAGAGGCTTCTGCTATTGCAGCAGTGATGATGAGCTACCATTGGAATTTGCCTTAGATGATATTAAGAACTACACATCATTCTGTGCTAAAAGACTGAATGAGATTCTCAGATGAAAGGAAGGTCTTATGTATATATCAATAATGTCATAATATTGTAGTTTTAGCTGCTAGTTAGCCTACCAGCTTGTCTCCTGCTGCTGCAGCTGTATCAGATTTGTCTCAGAAATGTGCTACCCTTCTTGACAAACTTTGTGTGCCTTAGATAAGACATGCAGTGGTTTCCTCATGTTTGCAAGCACAAGCTGTATTTAATCATGCAAGAAACACTGATTCCCTGCTACCCTGGGACAGTCATATACATCTCAGCTTTTGTGATGAATTATGTGCTTGCTGTAACATATATCATACCCTTTCCCTGAATCAGTTTGTGCACTAATGGCCACACAGACTGCTCTTTATGTATGTCTTCCTTCTCAAGGAGTCTGTGGGGAGGCTTTGTAGTCACACATCTGTTTTTACACATTCTTCCATTTCATACCCAGGAACATATGCACTAAAAAAAAAAAAAAAAAAAAAAAAAAAAAAAAGGCTGAAATTAGGAAAAAAAAAATCACAATTTGTTGTCTCTTTCTCCCTCCTTCGACATTCCTCCCTCTTTTCCCCCTCCCCCACTTTCGTAAGATTTAGAATTGTTCCTATTTAAATGATTCAGCTGTCAATAATCATGTTCTGGGATTTTTGTATGTAAATATCTTATGGATTCACTTCTTCATCCTGCTCAGATTTTGTAAACAGACCAAAAGCTCATTTCTGCAGGTAATGGTGATGCTTTGGAAGATGTATTTTTCTATAACACAAAGAATAGGATTTACCTGAAAGGTAGTGGACTTCTGCCTTATGAACTCATCTTGGACAATGGGCATGAGCTCAGGACAGAAGGCATTCAGACAACATGATGGCAAGTTGTTATGCCACAATTTATTTCTCCTTAGCAACATTATAGATGTGCCCTACCTTTCCTCATTGAAATAACTTCTAGATGAAATGTCAATGACATGCTATAGGTGTTTCTGATCTTGCTTTGTTATAGAGGTTTGTGATTTCTTCCATAGCTTCAAAATACATATAGTTTTGCCTCTTAAAAAATATTATTTTTCTAATAAGAAAATCCCAGTCATATTTATTTGTGGATATCAGCATGCAGCAGAGTCTGATTTCAAATCCATGAAAAACAATGCAGACTATAGAGTGTTTCTTGGTGCACAGGCTTCAACTTCATCAGTGGTAGTGTATGCAAGAGAGCTGTGTCTCTCCAGATGGAGCTATATTTGCAAGAAGGTGAACGTTTTCACCCAACCTTTTATTTCAAAACTTGAAACAAACAGTTATGGATGGCTCCCCAGACCAACATACCTGTGGATGTCATTCCTCAGTGCATCACACAACTCTGTTCACAGACACACACATACTTCTTCATTAAGCAGAATATGTCTAAAAGCCAAGCATTGCCACGCTTGTTTGCCAGGGATTTAGCTAGAAAGGATTTAATAACATGATTTCACAATGTTGGAAGAAAAACCCCAAACAGCAGAAGACCTGATAGCCTTTTTGTTTGCCATTTCTGCTTTTTTACAATGTGCTTCCCATAAACATAGACTTTCAATTGAATGTTAAACATTTGTTAATAAGACCATCTTTCCTGCTTTTTGCTTCTTCACATAGCATTTAATTATATATTCGTATGTGTTTATCCATAGAGTATCTAGTAATGGTACTTGGTGATGAAAAGTTCTTGGATTAGCAAAGGCAAGGTAAAACCCGTGAATCTTGACAGAAGAGCAGTGGTGGGAAATATGCTATATAACTGAGTTTGCTCATGCATAATGGAGAAAAAAGCATTTGGAAGACAAGGATACAAAGTAGTTTGTTGTAGTTTCTTTTATTGATATGAAAACATAAATTAATAGGTAAATACAAATTGTATATAATACAGCCCTCCTCACTCCTCCCATTCTTGACATGATAATTTAGTCAAAACAGAAATGCTGTTTATGCAATTTTACTACTGAATCTGAAAGAATGAAAGTGAAGAATTGAAATGCAACTTGAAAGAAACTCTGCATCTTTCTCCACAATGTGCTTATGTTAATAGACTTCCACTAACTTAAACTACTTTCCTAAAAAATTGTATACCAAGCAGAAAAGAAAAGAACCAGAATTACTATTTGTTAGAGATATCTTTGCCTGTTCTTTTTAACAGGAATGGCGTTCAAGTAATTTTGTCACTTTCACAGAACAAGAAGTAACAAATTTTTGTTAATAAATTGTGCAGCTCTCAAAATCAAAATCCCCATTTCACACAGCCCCTCTAATGAGAACAATAAAAATCGCCTTTTTGCTATCAAGCTCACCCATGCTCTGTGAATCTAGATTTTAACAGCACATTGAAAAATCAGTGGAGAGGTGCAAATATTTTGCTCCATAATTATCTTTCTAACAGTAAGGTTAGAGGCCAAATATGTTTTGAAGTGATAGTGCTACAGCTTCCTTTTTTTAGTGAAACATTACTAGATAGGATTTCTGTCAACAAACTGTTATTATTGGAGCCAGTGACCAGATTTGAAATAAAATTAGTATTTCAGTGTTAGTTTGAAAACAAAAGGGCCGTTTGGGTCTCCCAAGAAATACTTGCATGAAGAAGGCTCATCAGTGGAGCACATGCTCCATGCAGGATGCCCAGGTGTGCCAGTACAGGTATGGTTTATGTTACAGTGATGTAACCATGGCTTGTTGGCTAGTGCAGATTTGATCTACCTCCATCCACAGGAAGGCTGGAGGCTGTGCCTGAGGAAGGGCTGATCCTGGATAGATGCAGGATCTGAGGTATGGTCACAGTGGCCACACACTGAACCCTTCTCCACAAATTAACATGCTTTTAAGCATCCCATGAAATGTCCTAACCTACATATATTCATAGCTTACAGCAATTTTAAGGTTCAATGGATATCCTAGCTTAGATCTTAACTAAGTACCTGTTTTTCCTATTATTGTACCAAAATTTTTCTGCATATCCAAATCTAGTTTTCTTCTTGAAACCAAAGCTAAAATCTCTGTTCTTCAATGAAGTCATATGCATGTCCATATTTACTAGATACACCACAAAGGGTATGACAAAAATAAATATGAAACAAGTGAATCTTAACTCTCTGTCTTCTACTCAGAAAATATGTTCCTCTTTGCTAAAGGGAGCCACTTCAACCATGGGTTCTGAATTACTTATATAATAATATTTATCTATTCCCAAGCTTGGTATACTATTTCCTCAAAGACTGAAAAAGCATTGAGAAATTACAAATATTTGTGACTGGGCTGGAAAACATCTGTGAGGAAAGGGATTTTGCCCAGGGCGGGTCACAACCGTTTACCAAACTTCAGTAGTCAGGAGGTCTTTTTTTGCAGGCTATATAATGACTAACTGTTCTACACAGTATTCAAGAGTCAGCTCTACTGGAACAGTTCATAAAAAGTGACCTGTAGAGAAGATTGTCCTTTGTCCTCTTGAATAAAATTGAACTTTGAAATGTAGTTGAGGATGTGGCCACCTGGTATGAGTAAGACCATAATGTCTGGTACCAGTATACTGACTCACACTCTCAAATGTGTTCTTTATTGGTGTGCCAGGTAATCAAAGGAGAAAGAATACAGAAAAAATGGCCAACATTTGTGACTCAGAAATGCCAAATGAGTTTTGACACTGGAAATGCCAATGCCCTAAATATGTTGTGATATTGCTATTCAAAATAAATTTCAAATACAAATCTGGTTTGGAATTGGAAAAAGTTGAGCATCCTTGAATAGTTCTGGAATAATTTTTTTTTTCTTTATTCTGGAAATGAAAGGAAATATTCTGGCTATGTGAAAAACTGTAACAGCTTTCTGCTTTAAATCTCCACCAGACATATGACTCCCTGAAGGGATTTTAGAAATTAATCTGTAAGTGGGACAATTTCATTTCCATCCTTCTCACTTCAGTATTCCTGAAGATACTCTGGATCAATTACTTAAAAAAACCCATTAGCATAAACAATGCTAATTTAATATTATAAGCAACTAATTAAGACATCTGTTCAAAATAATTTTGACAAATGAGCCTAACAAGCTCACTACCATTCTGATCAAATCTGTTCATCTGTGAATGTCAGAGGTGGGGGTGGTTCAAGAAACTTTGGCAGGTGGCCAGTTGTTTTACCAGGCTGAAAATATTAAGAGTACCAAAGGCTGGTTAAAGTGAAGGACTTGTCAAAACAGAATCTGCACTCAAATTTTTACAAATGTGCCAGTGGAAGGCAGTGGAGAATCAGTCCTTCCATCTGCACATCTATAAATATTGCCTCATCTGGTGCTCCCAGGAACTTGGGAGAGTCATTTGAACTGGTAAAACAAATACACAGAATTTCACTCTCTAGCAGACAAGCATTTACGACTTTCATTTATATCAACAGCATTTTTATCTGGTTTGTGGTGTAAAACTGAGGAAGAGTTTTGTGCTGTAAATATCCTGCAGTGATTGTTCCAGAATGCCATGACGTAATGTTTGTTACAACCTTCCTTTAAACCAGCATTGCTATTCCTGTTCCAGAGGTTTATGATTTTCCAAGCAGCCTGTGTGACAATGCAGAGGAGCATGCATTCCTGCAAGGCACTTGCAGCTGTCAGTTTAAACATAAGACTTATAAATTAGGGAAGGTATCACTGAAGCCAACTGTGCAAAGAAGAAATTTAAGATAGATGTTAGTGCCTCTGGCATTTGTGCTCAAAACACTTTAAACACTGCAAGTACTGTTTTCAGAGGTGAAAAATGCAGGCTACTTTTGGTCAAGAAAGACTTTAATTCAGTTTATCCCTTTCTCAGTATTTCTTACAGTACTATCATTATTATTAGCCATTAATTAATTCTTTCTTAGATTTATTCTATTTGTAAGAAATAATATACAAATATATCTATATAGATAATATGTCCTGAACATTTTAAACACAATTTAAAGAAAATAATAGGAACAATAAAATGTTTCTAGAACACTGATGATTTATTTTCTTATTGGCTTGTTTTTTATCCCAGAAAATAAATTAACTCTTCTACTTGAAACAGACTTTGAGAAATATAAACCAAAAGCAGGAGAGTAAAAACCATTTACAAAACTTGAAATGTCTGGTGACAGATCACAGGCCTCGGTTTAATTGCATTTGTATCTTCTATCAGTT
Organism: Poecile atricapillus; assembly: GCF_030490865.1. NCBI lineage: Eukaryota > Metazoa > Chordata > Aves > Passeriformes > Paridae > Poecile > Poecile atricapillus. Next base: position 45,737,248 of record NC_081252.1, read on the forward strand.
ACATTAATGGAAATATGGAAAAATTAACTCTGAGGTCAAATGTCGTTCATTTTCACAGGAACAAAAACCCTCTGGTATATTATACAGCTGCCTACACCATCGATGTTTTCAAGACAGTGGTGCATGAGCTATAGGGGTAATATGAAGTAAGAAGGAATCTTTTTCCTTCTTTTCTATAAATCATTTTTTTACCATTCAGAAGAAATGATAAATATAATAGAAATGGTGGTAAACTTTTCTGAAGATGGTATATTGAGATGAGAAGATGAGAAGAACTGGAAAGTACATAGTATTTAAATTTAGAGGTTGAGACATTCAAGGATATTGGCATTAATCTTTTTCCACACTCAACTCTTAGGTTACTCAGCACCAACAAGTTTTCAGTTGTGTCCAGGAAAAAAGAAAGAGTCCTTTTAGAGGTACTGTTCTTCACACTTGGTGAATGAACAGGAGAACAACTGACAAGTGGATTTTCTCTTACTTTCTAGGTATTATTTGACAGAAATATCTCATTGGAAGTCCTAATACTTTCTAGAGCATGGAAGTTCCTAGACTGCACAAAATGGGGGTTCAGCCCATTCTCATTTCTGGAAAGAATGCAAGAATGCTTGTAAATGGCCACAGGGTAGGGCTGGAAATGGAACTCTTGAGATTGCTCAGTAGTCCTGCTGCTAAACACAACTTAGAAATGAGTATGATGGCATAAATTACAATTAGTATGTAGTGATTGCATTTTGGGGTTTTTTGCCAAGGTTCAGTCTTGCATTGGTTGTATAAATTTCTGTTCCCTTTACTTGCATGGTAGATTAGAGTGTCCAGGAAAATGGAACTATTGAAAGTCATTAAGACAGTACGGGAAAACATCATTAAAGCAATTATGACCACAATATTTAAATGGTTATACAGAGATTAATGATGCAATAGCTTGCAATGTTCTGCGATTTTATTATTAGCAGAACTTAGCTTTACATTCCAAAGGAAAATTTAGCTGATTGTTGTTGTTTTTTTTTAAATAAAAGAACAATATTTATTTTAATAAATTACAATTATATGTAATTATTTGAAGACAAAAATCCCAGTGACAATATTCTATTAAACTGCTCTCAATAATAGTTTCCATATATGAACATTATTTTTAGTTTTCATATTTGCTCAAAATATATTTAAGAGATGTTATTCATACTTACCCTTGCCATAATCTTTTTCTAGCTAAATATCTTTGAGGTTTTACCTTCAATGATTCATATATGTTCAACTCACTAAATAAATTCTGCTCAGTGCTTTGCTAATCACTGTCATAAAATCTGTTTACTTTATCAGTTTCAATTTGCTAAAAATCTAATTGAAGATGTTGTTTTATGTTTTTGAGATTCCAATTTTAAATAAGAAACTTTTTTTCTAAGGCTTGGCAGTTCTGGTTCCTGATGCGAAGTACTAGATAAGAACAGTTTTTACTGGTGAAAAAAAATTTGAATCCTGTTATACCTGTTGAACAATGAGAAGATAATTTAATCCTTTAAGACATGTTTTGACAAAAGCACCTCTTGTAAAAGCAGTATGCCTAAAAGCAGTGAAATGGCATAGAGAAAAGCCAGAGGAACCTGGCTCCCCATATACCTTCCATATCTGTACTATATTATATAGACAGAGAAAAAAATCCAGAAATATTACTTATTGTGAGGATATGAGGACTGGTTTCAAAATTTAAAAAGAAACTGTGAAAAGAAAATGAAAAGAAAGTGAAGAAGAGAGCAAGTCAGAAAAAGGAGAAATTCTTTATTTTTAAGTGACACACTAATGAAGGCAAATTACAAGAAAATAGTTTCCTTTTAATGTATCTTCTATTCCTTTTTATGATTTGGGCTTATGTCACATAAGAAGCATAAAACAAACCATTGGGAACCACACTTTATAGAAGTGGAGGAAGAGATTTTCACTTGAAATGACCTCATACAATGTATTAAAAATGTTTTTACCCAGTTATTCTGGCAAAAATAAAACCAGGAATAATGTTTTAGTTACAGAGAACAATAACTTGGTGATTTTGTCTAAAACTTTCACATCATGATTGCTCAAATACATTGCTTCTTCTTGCATGTTGGGATTTAAATGAACCAAGTTTTGCTATGGGTGGGTTTTTTTACAGTACATGTTTCATGAGTATCCCTGTCCATGAACAACAGTGAATCGTTATTGTGATTCATTCACATGGAAATACATGAAGAATGGATTGGCTTCAGATTAAGAAAAAAGGAGTGGAATCATAAAAGTTATTAGCAGAAAAAAACTCCAACTTAATAGCTTGCAACAGATTCATCTGCCTTGCTGGGCTGGAAAATGAAGGTCTGGAACAGGGCTCTCTTCAGAGCACGGAATCACCCAGAGTGATCAAGTTGGTGGTAGAGATCTTCTCAGCCAGAGAAGAATCTCAAATGGATCTGATCCATTCACAGTTTTCAAAGCTGTGAAACACAAAGAACTTTAATTCCTGCAAAATGCTCACACAGAAATTTCTGGGACATAATTTTTCAGCAGAATCAAGCATGGGACAGATAACATCAGAAACAGAGGTATAATCACATCTTTCATTAGTTTTTATTGAACTGATTTGCAATTTGGCTTTGATGTAGACTCACTTCCATTTCAGCTGCAGCCCTGTGGAACAAGTAATACTCATATCTATGCAAAAAAAGGTTCCATACCCCAGTGTCTCTATTCCCTTTCTTTCAGCATTTGCAGCCCCTTTATTTCCCAGCTTCCCTAAACTGTTGGAAGCATTTCTTTTTTTTGAGGGAACCTTCTGATTTTGTCACCTTTTAATCCAGAAGTGGGAGTCTGAATGCCACAGAAATACTGCAATAAAAATGTTCAAAACCTGTAACAGTCACTCTGTACAAGTTGATATGGAGAATGGCATTAAAACAGCCTTGTTCTCACCAGCAGAAAAGATGATGAATAACAAATTACCCTTAAGCCATTAATTAAACAAATATTACATGGGTAACTATAGAGGCACAACTCTCCCACTGGTATGATTGTAGTGCCACAACATCAATAATATTTTAAGGTTTCACTTCTAATGAAGGGTATCTCAGTAACTTGAACAATAGAAAGAAGTAATATATATATATATAAAATATATTTTTATATATATATATATAAAAATTATATATATATAAAATGTATATAATTAGGAAGCAATTAGATTACAGAAGTAGCCTAACAAGAAGTATGCCTAAAATAGCTTTTGACATAGGCAAACTCTTCTATCCTGCATCAGAAGTGGTAAAAATATTAGTATAAACAAAATAATCATCATTATGATCCAAAATATTATTATGCACATGGAAGTATTTGAGTTAAGAAACTCCATTACAGTGATTAAAGGGCAACTTCCAGCAAGGCTGGAGCCCTTATGCTTCATCTGTGGGGAATAGGTTTTACATGTTCTTGACTGTGGTACACCGTTTGTGGAAATAACACAACAGAAGCTTGAAGGATATTGAGCCTCTGATTTTGTTACCACTGTATCCAACTCAGTTGCCAATTGTATTATGAGCAGGTAGTTTATAGGAAAGTGGTGTTTTGTTGCAGTTTTACACTGAAGAGTTGTATTTGCAGAACTATTAGTATAGCACAGATCCAGTTCCACAAGTCACATAAATTATATAAAATGAACAATGAATATGACATTTTTCAAGTGACAGCTATAGGTAAGACAATTTCATTCTTTCCAGGACAACCACCGGGAAAACTTACAACCTTTTAAAACCAGGAAATTCCTTGGTAAGATTATAATAACACTGAAAGTACTTATGCACATTGTTGATGACCCATACAAGCTTCTACTGCCTCAGGAAGTCAGGCATGCAGCTTTCTCAGAACAGCACCAAGAAAACAAACCTGTTACTAAGAAAATAACATTTAATTAATACTAGCAAAAAAAAGTGACTTGCAAATTGTTTTGCAAACACTGGAAGATCAAAGTAATGAATATTAAAAGATCAATTCAGGTAAATGAGCTACTTGGTACTATTATGTCCTTCTTCCCAAGCAAGGATTCTATATTAGAAAGCGAAGATCACAGGCAATTCCCAGGTAAAGTAAAAGTGACATTTAGGCTAACATGCTGTGTGTGTAGCTGCTGAGTGTTAAACAACTGGGTAGGTGTCTGAGTTATTAATCCTGTCCCTGAGTTAAGCTGATGCCTCTCCTGAAGACAAGTGCCCGAGTCTTAAAGAAACACAGTTCTATGAAGAGCTTTATGGTGAGAGCATTTGGCTAGATACAGAAATCTTGGTTTAATATTTATTGACTCAACAAAGTCAAACCTATACCACTTATTCAAAACAATTCCAGACATTATTATGGGTCTGAGAAAGAACATGATGCTCCAACCTGGTAGACCAGGCACTAGGTTTTAAAAGTGAATGATCTGGAGGCAGCAATGACTGACTCTTTAAAGAACTGGAAAATTTCTAAAACTTGCTAAAGGAGGAAGGGTCTTCAGAAACTGTCCTTGGCACTAAATTTTTTCAGCTTAGGTGTTTTTCCATCATTTCCTATTCCTTTTCTAATCATATTAATATAAATAAAACCAAAACCCCATGCCTTAGAAACTGTCTAAGTAAGCAACACTGCTAGATTTTCACAGCTCCTCATGGTGAAGAAATGCCATGTTTTAATAGATGTAGTTACTTGCTGAGATGAACTTGAAAGCTTAATGTGTAGTAGCTATGCTCTGACAATGTCTCTCAAGTAGATTTCCTTGGAGAACATATGCAGGAAGTGACATAACTTTGGATCCTAATCTAGCTGTATAAGCAAGGTGTGAGCCAAGCATTGTGAACTGCCCAGCTATGTAAATTGTAGGCATCTCTGGAATTTTGTTTTAAAATGTGACTCAGCTTGGTATTTTGAATGCCAGCACAATGAGGAATTTATTTTTTTTTTGGTGCTGTTAGGACTTGATTTTCAAACTGCATTGCAGACTAGTTACCTCAGTCTTGTCATGCTTTTGCTCTTGTAGGATTGTTTTCAGACAGATTACTGTACAAAAGGATGAAGGGTAGGTTTATGTTGTGGATTAAGAGTAAACTTAGAAGCGGATTCAGTTGTGTATAAAGATATTCTACATGGTAAATTTTCTTTTTGGATTTTAAGGTATCTAGATAGCAGGAAGTTTTTTTTCTTCTAATTCAGATTAAACGTTTATTGTGCTTTTTTATAGACAGCAGGAAAATACTGTAGGCAGAACAAAAAGAGCTTTGTTCCTAGGTTATTTTCATTGTTTTGTTAGAGCACGTTTCAAGATAATTTTCTTCCTTCCAATTACAAATCTGGCATGTTTCAGAGACATGGAATGTACAATAATTATAATGATCAAGTAGTAGAGTGTTTGAATGTGTGCCTAAAATGTAAGGGTAATTGGTATAAAATGTGAAAATATTTGATTAAATGCCCTGAGACATTCCTCTTCACATCCTAAGGAGGAAATTGTGGTGTGGAGATTTCATGCAAATAATACCTGGTGTGATGCGTTTTGCTCATGTCTGTTACATACTGTTACAGTAATTCACTGACTGAGTTTCCTCAATAACAACTTCTTTCCAAGCTTCAGCAAAATAAATGAACATTAGAACCTAAATTTGTACTGCACATGTCAATCTGTTGTTCAGTTTATTTATTCAGCTCTTTCTTGTGCTCTTAGACCTGTGAGAACACCTTCATGTTTGAGAGTGGCTTATCAAATGAACTATTTGGACCTAGCTGACCTCTATTTTCTCCATTAGTCATCATATTCTCCTTTAGCTTAATTTTAACCTACTATTAAATATCTATATTCTGTAAGTATTCAGTTTGTCATCTTTAACAATTAAGACTTAATTGACTATTTTGAATAATGTTCTTTTCCTGGTCCTGACATTGCAATCTGCCCTTAGGAGAAAGACAGAAGGGAGAGAAGACAGACTGAAAGAATTCCCTAAAACCAGGCAGAAGGGTACTTCACTGGTTAAAGGCTTCAGATGTGTAATTTTCTAATTCTAAATCTTTCCAAGAAGACATGACTAGAATTACTTATTTCAGTACTTTCCAAACATTTTAAGTTACATCAGGATGGTTGGATAATTCCTGCAAAATTACTCTGAAAAATTCTGTTTTCTTTATGTAAATATCATCTTAACAGTGTTCCTTCCAAAAACGAAGACTCCTGAGGGAGAATTTCACTGAAGAATGCTGTAATAATTGCACAGAAAATGCCTTGTGTTTTCTGAAGCTGTGCTGAAGTTTTATGAGAAATTATGAGTCACATTTTTTTCTTAAATTACTCTTTTTTCTAATCCTAGAAGTGCAAAATGAAATCACATTTTCCTGAAATGATAAAAAACCAAAAATATTACTCTCGGTTCCTTTTTGCCTGGTGGATTTTTTGTATGGAACCAATGGCCAGTTCTCTATTTTCCCATTCTTTCCATGCCATACCAACAGTACGTAGTTTGCTGTCTATGCTTGTTTTGTTTTGTTCTTTTTTTTTTTTTTTTTTTCTCCAGGGCGTTCTGATGTTTGCAAGTGAAAAGGACAAAAGTTTTGTGTGCACAGTGTGACTATTCAGGAGGATGCAGCACAGTCTCATTTTGAACTTGCCACTAGCAGCATCAGGTTAGATGAACTAATCTGTGACCTATCAAAATGTACCTGACATTGGATTCAGCCTGCTCTGAAAGCTGACTCCTGCAAGGCCTTGATATTGAATCCTGGGGTGGGAGAGTGGCAAGTTACTACTCTGTCATGAAGACGGCTATCTCCATGAGATGACAGAAAAACCCGTGAATAAAAACATGTGACTCTATTTGTTATCAGATGATACTGTATCTGAAGCAAACACTGAAAATGGTACATAGATTACTGGTTATTTGTCTGACTTGAGACCTACTTCAGTCCTCAGAAAGAAAGAAGCATATAATCAAAGTGAAGAGGCAAACACAAGATATTAAATATCCTGGTAAAAGGAGACAATGGACTAAAGGAACAGATATATAAAAGTTAAGTGGTCAGATTACATTCAGTGGGGGATAAAAGTTTTGAAGGATAGGGTCAGCTAAGTGCCAGAAGTAAAAAGACTATAGAGGGTATAAGCAGACAGTGGGAAGTTCAGGGCTGAAGTGCTAACAGACAGCAAAAGAGACTGAAAGGTGATAAAACTGAATGGATGAAATAAGATTAAGAGAGATATAAATAAATTAAATCAATTGAAACCCCCTTTTCCTTCTACCATGTAATGATAGACAGTATTTTACTTCCTATGAAGCTCAGAAAATAGCGTTTTCAAAAAGCCATGCTTGTTTGTAAAAAAAAGACCAAAAATGTGCCAAACATACACATGCATAAAGGGAATATACTTATACAGTTCTCTTGATCTTCCTTGAAGTATTTTCCTCTCTCTAAAAACCTCCCTGTGTCAACTAGGTGAAGCAGCCTTTCTGTGAAAGACATCACATTGTGCTGTTGAAATAAGCTTTATGTCAAGAAATTTCCTTGAAAAAACTGACTTAAACAAGGGACCCTTTTGCTGTCTTTTTACAGGGCATTTATTTATTTTATTTTTGTTTTGGCAAAGCATCTACAGGGAATCTTTCCATCAAATGGGTAATATATATATATATATATATATATATTCTATGTTGATGATCTATTAGTTGCAGTAGAATCTACTAGCAGCTTCTAGTAGTGAGATCAGTCTCAACTTACCTGTCCATCAAGTGGGTAACAATTATACATAGTCCAGATTTGTGATCCAGTAAATTATCTCAAATATTCTTATATGGCTGAATCCACATGTAGTCAAAGTCAGTGTCATGTTGTTTGTCATTCAAGAGGGACCAGTGCCTCCAAAGTGCAGTTCATCTGTGTAGTTCCACAAGGAAGGAATCTAGCAAAGTAATTTTTAAATGCCTGAAGATAGGTAAGAGGAATATCACCCAAAGTGCTCCAGAAAGACTAAGCAAAGTAACATGGATCTACTGTCATCAGTGGAATTATTTATCAACAAAAACTGTTGATGATTTAATTTCACAATACAGACCCAAATTCGTATTTGTGGCTTCTGACCTTTATGAATTACAAATGTTCTGTGAAAGATGCCGGAGAAGTTAAATGCTATCCCAGCATTAATGATAGTAATAGGCTTAGTTAAAAGAAACAGAAGTAAAAATTACATAAATCATGGTAATTTGATATTTCTTCAAATTGTAAAAAGTTTCTGATCTGCAGCTTGAACAATTTATTAGTACATCTCTAGGGTATTAAGAAGGACTTAATAACTTTCTAGTGCTTTGATAAAGGCTTTAGTTTCCCCTGAAATCTGGAGATAGTTGCAAATTTTTTATCAGATCAGTTAGGGTCATTGCTTTGAAATTTAAATCCAGCTTGCTATTGGATATAATGTATTTTATTTTCTTATTACAGAAAAAGATATTTCAGCCATCCAAACAAAAGCCTGGATTTCTGCTCCAATCTGTGTTACATCCTCCTAATAAAGCAACTTCAGAGTTTTATCTATTTTACTGGAAGGAAAAAAAAGTAGCCTACAAGGGCACAGCATTTAAGCCTGAATAAGGGAGACTGATATTATATAGCAACATTGATTTGTTATGAGGAATAGGTAATAAAATATTGCAATCTAAACTCATATTTTGTGAATTAAGAGGGCAAAATACAGCAGATATTGATCTCTGCACAGAGGTAAACAGCAGTTGCAAATACAAATTACTGTTTTACAACATGAAAGGTGTCCCAAGGATCTCTACTTGGTATCAATATAAAACCAACAAAACTTCTTTTGAACTAGATAAGCCTTGGAAAACAGATGTCTTTTAAGTAGTATTAAAGTCAGAAGGCCAGCTGCTTGGGCACAGCCATAAGCTGATGCAGGATTTGAGAAAGGGAAAAGCATCTGTCTTTAAGTCACAGTCTTATCTGGGATTGACAAAGGCCAGGTAATGGCTGGCTGCCAGTAAAGCTACTCCACTGAGACGGGGAATGGGGCAGGTGGAACAAATCTCAGATTCTCCCGTACTTCTCCAGATTGCTACCAGGGTCAACATCTTTTTGTGCTACCTAAACAGCTAGAATTATTAGGACAGGGGTCAAAGAGTCCAGCCAGGTCCCATAACTGTGCTGTATCCCCTTGGCATTGCTTGGCAATACGTTGTTCATATTAGTGTTTTAAGAGTCCTGCTCCCAGGTTGCTGTTAAGTGCTCTGTTACCATCTTGTATGGAGTTTGTGTAATCTATCAAGCCAAGAAGGAAAGTGTGTGCATAAAGGATTCTGTTTGACCGAATGAGGGTTTCCTACAGCAGATGAAATACTGCTATGCCTGTGTAGAAATGCATCAGGTCTCTGGGAATCTTTATTGACTGGTCTTTTTGTTATTTTGTCTGGTCACCAAGGGACTGGTAATTTGTCCTACCCTTCTTCCCTCCTTATGCCTGTCACTTCTCTCTTTGCCTTCTCTGTTCACTTCCCTGTGCTCACATTTCCTCTACTCAGGTTATTTTCTCAGTAAACCTTGGTTTTTCGACTGACTGCGTATATATGTCTGCATTCTTTATGAACCAGATTGAAATTAATAGAGTGCTGGCTGGTCTACTTGTATGTCATACTTGCTTTTTTTTCATGTTTATCTGAACAGTCTGATGAAAACTACCGAGAACAGGGACTGTCTGTGATGATGTTTTTACACTTTGGTGAGCGCTACTTTTCAGCTTATCCCTGGAAATACATATTACATTTATTATAGTACTTAATGGTGTATCCCCTAATTATTATATTAATAATTTTGAGCTTAGAGGAATATTAAAGTTGAATAAAAAATGCAAAGTATAAAAAAAAAGGCATAAGGCTGTAATGCTTTAAAATAATAACCTGATAAAGAACTATCACGAATATATGAAAATGAAAGATTTTTTCAGGAAGGAAGATTTTTTAGGCAGTTATAGCAAATTATGTATTTGTCAAAATACATATTTTAGTAAAATGTATGTATATTAAATATTGGATAGAAACGAAGCCTTTTCAAAATGCTATTTTATGAAGAAAAGCAACTAAAGAGTAGTCAAATGCCACTGACTGTAATATGTATCTATTATTAAGAATGCTTCAGAAAAATAAAAATCCATTCGAATGTCATTGTTACTAAATATGTATATTGCATACAAGTTTTCCTAAATGCAGTGGAGGGCTATGATGTTTACAAAGCACTGCAGCAAGTGGGCACATTGTAATGGCTTAATGTCTTCACCTACTGAATTCTCACATGAAGTAGAGAAATTACTTTTTCTGTGTACCTTTCAGGTATAAAATTAAAGATTTTGCAGCCTGTTCAGGACTTCTGAGGTGACTGAGTTTGAGCAGTGATGTGAATCTCAGTTTCCTAATTTACTGATGAGTGCCCCGTCAATTTTTGTGCTTTGCAAATCAACCCATCATGTACTCTGCAGGTCAAATTATCATTAGCAATCCTATTTAGCCAAAGCAAACATTTTTTGATGAATGAAGAACATTTCTCTTTCATAAGATGCAGACATTTTCTGTGAGTAGTTTGCTCATGAAGAACCTGAGACACCTGTGGAGGTACCTGGGACCATTGCTTTTTCTTCAACAGGTGACAGTTTGGCAGATGGGGTGAGCTGCCTGCAACATAAAACATGCAGGGAGTAAGATTAGACCAAATTGTAACCTTCCACTTATTTTTTTAATACGGTTTCTATTTTTGTCTCTTTGGTAATTCGTTTGGCTGGGAAAAGCCAGTGGGGAAGAAGGTCTTTGTGTGGTTGAAGCACAGCAACTTCTTGAGACTGACAGTATGATCTGATAAGAGGCAGGGCAGACTTTGATAGCTAAGAGTTTGAGGTCTTCCTTACTGAGCAGCCACTCTTCTGCAGAAGAATATCCTGTATTTCCTACCCATGAGGCCATTGCTTTGAATTCCTGCTTTTGAGAAGAACTAGTTTGCATACAGGGAGGGTGGTTTAAGTCTAAATGTTTGTCTGGAAAAAAAAAATTGACCTACTAACTCCAATTGACAAAGAAAACTTGCCCAGATTTTGAGTCAGGCTGTAACTAAATGGTGGATTATTGGATTATTTAGGATTTATAGATTATATGCAAATGTTTGTTCAAAACTCTGGGATATCTTCATAGGAACAAGTAAGATTTATAAGGTACATGTCCAGGATTAACAAAAAGAACACTGCTTTCTTTGAAAGTGGCTCAATCTTAGTGTAGCAGAGGTGATGCTGATGGGAGAAAGTGGTGTTGTCTGAGAGCCAGCTAAAGTGACTTTTAAAAAAGATATGGGAAGAGGAAGGGGAAATAGAGGGAAGGGGAAAATTGGAGCAGACACAAAAAGAAATAATTTGAACACAGAATATATGTTTTGCAAATCAAAATAAAAGAAAGAGGAAGAACTGGATTGAGAGCAGAAGTGAAACAGATGAAATAGGAGAAAAGCCTGTGAGGCAAGAACACTATTTTGCAGTACACTAGGATTAAAAAATAATCTGTTTCAAACTGTCATTAATTTTGATAGAATATTAGGGTATTTGTGAGTCAGGCTTTCAAAAACTGACTGGTAACATATGTCTTTTATGAGTCTGTAGCACTCAACTGCAGCATGTTACGTGCTATGGAGGTTCATACACATTTCTAGGATCGTGATCACTTCCCCCGTGTCAGAGACTCTGATTCAGCTATGCTAAGTGTGATTCAGCTGTGCTAAGTATAAAACTTAAGGAAAAAAACTACTAGCAAAAAAAATGTGGTATGAGAAAAAACTCCAGGGACAAAAAATTTGGACTATTCTCTGAAATTAGATCACAGAGAGAGAAATTTTCTTCCATCTTTTCCGTTATAAAGCTTAGCTAATTCTGCTTAAGAGCTCCTTAATGACATAGCCTTCAAAAGGAATACAGGTGAAAATTTCTCTTTCTTAAAGTGAGTTTTCACACCCATGGTATCCCTGTGAATCATCTTACATGCACCACATTTTATCTGCTTGGCTGTGATTTTGAATATAGAATATCAAAGCCACCAAGACACTGGGATAAAAGAGTATTGAGGTGGTCAGCAGCTTGGATGTGGTGTTAGTACAGCAGCAGAATCAAGAACTAAGAAAAGTGTGACCAGTATTGGAGTCAGAATAGGAAATGGTGCAGAGAGGAAGGCTGAAGCATGGGCAGAAAAGAGGGGTCTGGAAAGAAGAGGAACCTGTTGGTGATTTGCAGTAGGTCACACTGCACAGCTGATGGCTGTGCAGCCTTAGGGATGTAATGTACCCCAGAGCTTCCACAGTAGGGGCAGGGATAGCCATTCCTAGGAGCTGTGCCTGTGAACTGTTTCTGTTGAGTTGCAATGAATCATCCCAATGAGTTGATGCATACCAAAGGTCACCACCAGTTTGTTTAATCATAAATTTGTAATAAGTTACTGCAGGTAGGCAGTAAATGACAACCAAATGGAAAATTAGTGTCAGCTTTGCTTTGTATGTTGTACCTGATGACCTGCATAGCTGCTTAACCTAATGAGAACTGCACCTAATCCTTATTTAGGTCTTGCATCTTTTTGCAGAAAACTGCTCTATATTAAAGTTGTCAACTATTGACCTATGAGTTATATTTCAGGCCTTGTTATTTTCCAGTTGTAAGTGATGATTCAGTTTAAGTTTTATGAATAGGAAACTAAAGAGAGAAGCAGATATCCCAAATCATGAATTCCAAGGCTGTTCTGTACATTTTTAACAAAAAAGAAATCTCACTTTTCAATAAACCTGCAGTATGATTTTAGTTTTAGAACAAAACAAAACAAACCCACAAAAACAAACAAACAAAAAATGCCGCAAGATTTGTGCATAAAATTAAGTTTTATGTAACTTTAAATTAAATTAAAAGAAGAAAGTATTCATAAAGTAACATACTACCTGGTACGTAATATATGCAGTTCCTTCATTACTGCTATAGCTATACATTTCTTTGCCAGAAGGCAGAAGTTTTTTCTGAGGAAACATGTTTAGGCATTGAATCTTTAAAGGGACCTTTTGAGGTCTTAAGAAGAAGTTCTACATTAGCTGTGGTATTATCTTAGCTGTGAAATGCAGTAATAGTGCAATTTTAATTGGCCTTTGAGAATGGTAGTTTTCAAATGGTAATCTACAAGAAGACTTAAAATCCTAAAAAAATGAGGGGTGCTATTTTAATTATAATGACGTCTTGCTTGAAGAATTGATACAATCTAAATGTTTGTCTAGTTCATGTGATTAAGCAATCAGAAAATCGTCCCTCTTACAGTTTGCATTTTGTGTGGGAACCATGAATATTTTAAGAGCCACTAAAAGTGGCTGCATAGAAACAAGCAGGAGGAAAAAAAATCTCTCTCATTGCTAATATCTATAACCCCTTTTTGTGATGTCAAGAACTTCAACACGGATAGCCAACAAATAGAAATATTTCTTTGTAATTGCTTCTACTTCCAATATGAACTGTGTTAGACACATATGAAAGAATTCTACATGGTGTATAAAGCGGAAAGGATTTTTAGAGGTCCAGACAAGATAAACTGCAAGGAGCGCGATAGCTTTTTTCTCTCAATGCAGCTACAGAAATCTCAGAAATATTTCATAAATACACGAGAAAAACACAGTTTAGAAGAATAAGTCACTCCTTAGACAATAAAATATTACTGCGCTGCAATAATCTAATTATCCAAAACTGAAAAAAATTGTTTAGTCAGAATGAATGAGTGTTGGACGAAACATTGTGTATTTTTCAGAGCTGAAAAAGACTCGCAGCCTCATATTGCAGCTGACAGAAATAAAAATAGAGAAAAAGATGCTCAGTGAAGCTCCAACACAGTGCAGTTTTCACCACACTGACAGCTTTAGTGCCAATAAACAGATAAAAGAACAGCCTTTTTTAGTGCAAGAACCAAAAACTATGACACCAGTAAATAAATAGGGGATTTTAGAAATTAAATGTCAATTTTATTTAATTCAAATAGCTATTAGAAGATATCATCTGTATGTATACAAAGCACAATCATCCCTCAATTAAAATCTCTTGAGAGATATTATTAGGTAGAATTGAGTTCAAAAAGGCTTCTCTTAAATACAAAGTAGGTTGATAATATATACAAAAATCCCTCTACAAACACAAACGCAGTGGATATCAAACAAGACGTGAGTGTTCTCAAAAGCATTGCCATCTGCACATAGTACATAACAAACATAACACAGCAAGGAAAGGTTCTTTTTTTCCCCCAGAAATTCGGTCCTTTTTTGTGTTTAGTTTTTGGTTATTGTTGGTATTCTTTTTAACATTTCAAGTGCTAAAACTGTACCCAAGCTTATACCTCGTTTTAAGTTATAAAAATGATCTTACTTGTTTTAGTTGCATGCTATTAATTTTGTGTGGAAGTTGGCAATGTTGAAGTTATTGATTTAAATAGCAGCATTTAAAGGCTGTGCAATTTGCAAACATTTCCAGTAGCTAAGTTAGGACTTGAAAAAAATGTTGCAAGCTATAATGAAAATTCCAGTTTCTCACTTCTTATAATGTTTTCACATTTTGCATTCTCGATGCAGGCTGAAAATCATTATGCAGGTTTTATAATACAATCACTATCTTGCCAGAAAGTATAGTACCATCCTTGTACAGCAGAGCTTTTATAGTGCACTACAGTCACTTTTTTTTCCCAGCAAGATTTTACAAACACTCCCACCTGCATATTAGGCCAAGAAAGTTTCCAAACAAAAGCAGAACACTTGGCAGGCTGAGCAACAGGTATAAGTACCTGTCCCACGTAGTCAGAAAACGACAACAAACACTTGCATCCTGGGAGGTGCTGGGGCACCTCATCTTCTGCTTTGTTTCATTTAGTAGAAGACCAAGATGAACACCAAGATGAACTCTTAAAAAGAAGCCTGATTTAGGCTAGTGCTTACTCCTATTTGATACAACACAAAAGAGCAACTAAGAGCCAAATCTGATTTAGGTGTGCTCACAGAGGAGGGTCTTTACAAACCACTAATTTCTTCAATAGTAAGCCCTTGCAGAAGCTGATAGACCATTCACATTCAAAAAATGTGTAATTCATATTATCTGGCAAGTTGCACAAGATTTGAAATGAGCACATTTTCCTCTTTCTACACATCCTATTTGCCTAGGCTTGGTACTTTAATGCACCAAATCTGATGACTCTCATGTTACAAAGTTATTCAAATTCAATGATTAAAAGAAAAAATGTAGGTATGAATTTACCGTAGAATCAACCAGGAGGCTCAACACATTGTTTAGCTCCTTTAGGGCTTTAGGAAGAAAGCAAGTATTGGAAGCTACTCTTGAGTTACCCTCTCCTGATATGAGTGACCCTAGCCCTATAAGTTCCCAGGACTTTTGGGGTCATAACCTTTGCTCCATATCTTTGAGATCATATCTTTTTATTTTCCATATCTTTGGGATCGTGTCTTTTACTTTGCTGTGTTCAACACAAGTCTGAACCTTGCTGGGAGAATGTGACTTGCCTTTGAAGCCACAGAGGAGGAAGTTTAGGGAATGCAGTAAAGGAGAGTGAACACAGGAGTATTTTACAGAGTGCACTGTTACCTTAGGAGCTCACAGCAGAGAGAAAGTAGCCCATGCTCTCAGCCAGGCTGAGGAGCGTTTGAAGGAGCATTCCATTTGGGTGCACATCCTAGTGCTTCAGACAGGAGAAGGAAGCAAAGAAACCCCACAAACAGGTAAACTTGGCTAACTCAAACAAACAAAACCTTAAATTCTAAATAAAATAGTGGAATTTTTCTCTGATTACAGAAATTACAGCTGGCTGTATCTGTTACTACTAGCTGTATTTCTCAGGGGTAGCTGTAAGGCAATAGGCATTGCTGTGAATTCAGAAGGAGATCACATTATTGAAAGTGGGAACTTTTGCTGTCACTGAATTAACTGGGTAGGAGCTATGATTTGTTAAATTTGGTTCACCATAAGGAAATAACATTGTTTAAACCACTGTCAGAGAAAAATACTTCAAATTGATGAATCATTTAAACAAATGTAGGCTTGGAATGCACAGTTTGTAAAACACTGTATTGGTGAATATTGGAAAATTGCAAACTGTTCATATTTGTGCTTTATTTTTACTTGATTTATGTTTCTTCTATTTCTTTTGTAGCAGTTTCCCCAAATGTTTGCTAGATCAAATAACTACTAAAATACTGCTTTGTGATATTTCTTTTCAAGCAGCCATTGTAAAATACTTATGGAAAATTAATGGTGAATTATATTTGTAATATCTAAATGTTTTCATGTATTATTCTTTTCTTCTGTCACAGAATAGAAACAAAGCTTCTGCAGTTGTGCATAAAAATATTCAGTAAATACTTTTAAAATACTACTCGCCCATCCATTTTAGGTAAATAGTTACTTGGTTTAGCAGAAAATTCAGTCAGGAAAAGCCACCTAATATCATTTTTCAAAAATGGATCAACTGGTTTGAGTGCATTTATCTAAATCAATGCAGGTACTTGTTTCACTGTCTGAATGGGTGACACTCATAGTCCTACTTAAGCAGACACAAATATTGTTGCACAGCCTGTAGTGGCTGCTAAATCCCAGATAAGCTCAATCTTTCATGTGTCTCACTGAATTGCAACAGAGTTGTTGGGTTTGAGCTGAACCTTGGTGAAAGTATAAGGGGAAAGCAAGCTCTTGGTCACAGACAGTATAAAGTTCTGCTTCTTGCCTTCCTGTGTAGGAAAGCACTTCTACAAGGAGCATCTGTCTCTCTCAAAGCAGCTCTGTAATTCATTCCTCACAGAGACTCAGTATACACACAACAGCATTGTCAATCATGAAGATCACTTTTTTTAGTTAGACAAAGCAACAAAAGTAGGTGTGACAATATGTTATAAATATGTATATGTAATAATGGTGATTCCATTACAGGTCACAACATACAGTGAAAAGCACCAAGTATTCACACCCTGATGTAGAGTTACATGGGTCCCTGTCCCGTGCCTGAAGGAAAAGAGTGACACAAATTTCTTTGAAATACTACTGATAACTTGTTGACTAAATTTGACAGATCTTTTATCCAAACACTAGATAGCATCATAGTGTTTAAAGACTAGTACTTCAGCATGGCAACAGCAGTGTGCTTGGAAGAGTAGTAGGATTATTGATTCACATAGACCAAAGAAACATATTTTTTTCAGTAGACCTGATGAGGGGGAAACCATTCCAAAAATAAAGAATGAAGGAAATTATTACTTTAATTGCTCTGGTCCTACTAGGCAGAGAAGGAATTCAAAGTGACTTGCTAATGCTCTCTATGAAGACTGAAACAGATAATGGTAAGTAATCTATCAGGTAATTCCTCAGCAAAATTATTCCTTAGTATAGCAATTCCTCAGGTTAGCAGAACCTGTGAATCACAGAATATGGAGATCAAGATTTCTTTTTAGAAACGTGAGAAAAGGTTTTCAAGAAAGAGGATGAGAAATCCCAGCAGGCTAGAATAAAGGACTTTGTGGTTCCCCCTGCTTAGGGTTTCCTTGAACCTAAACCTGATGTTGACTGACAATACACATGTAAACTCACTCGAGTAGAAGTTATTCTTCAGTGTGCAGGTTGACCCAGCTTCATACATCCAGTATGCTTCATCAGCCCATTCCTGCCCATGAGACTAATTTTCATTTTTTATTTATTTAACCACTAACTAAAACTGTAGGGCTATATGAAAACAATGTCAAATCCCAGAGAAACCAGAGTCTCATTTCTTTACCTAAAATATGGAAAAAAGCTTTTAAATTTTGTTAATAAACCCGGGCTTTTGCTTTTTATGCACACACTCTTTACTGAAGGGACAAATCAAAGGTAACCTTTGGAGTTTGGATCATTAGTGCCTGTCTTCACTGAAAGACTGCTTGCAAAGCTCATGCAGCTTTCTTCTCCTTACTTTTCAGAATAATGCAATCCATGTTGGCTATTCCACTTCTGGATAAACGCCCCTTGTTGACCCTTCTGCTCACCAGCCTCCACCCCCAGATCTGTAAACTAACTGTATCTGTACTGAATGGCTGATTCAAGCCCTCACAGCAGGGGTGGAATGTGATTAACAACTCATGAAAGCAGATCATCAACGTGGTTTTACTGGAGGGGAAAATTTGTTGAATATTTATGGAGCATAACTTGAGCCAATTGTTCGGAAGAGCCAATATACAAGGCTCTAGAAGACTGCAAAGCAAAATGGCTGTCGCAAACTGAGAAATGTCCCCCAAAGTAAAATATTTAGCAGTTTTCATCTTTAGAAAAATACAACCCCAGTTCCTACAGCTGCAAACAACACTAGAAATAGTTAAGGCAGACCAGTGTAAATAGAGTGAAATCATAGGCCACAAAAATTTCTTATGTTTTATATCCTGAGGGTAACAGCATAAACACAGTAATGCTTTGCAATTATGCAATGCCTTTGAGCTGAGGATCCCAAAATGTTTGACAAAAGTGGGTAAGAACTAAGCTTTTGAAAGACTTACAAACAGCAGTAGGGAGTCTTCTATGTGGAGCTGTGTGACAAACTGATTATTTTTTCTGTGATTCTTTAGCTAAAATGAAAAAAAAAAAGTACCAGAAGGTTCATTTGTGTCAATAAAAGGCAAATTCTTTATTATCTTGGTGAAGATGAAGGTCACAAAATTCTTTTTCCTGTCTAAAATAAAATAAAAAAATTTTGCAAATCAAACACCTTTTCTAATATATCTTTTATTTAAAATGTTTTAATAACAAGTAAGTAATGTTTTATTCTTAGAAATAGTGATGATTGACAATTTTTATCTCATTTTGAAGTCTCTTGGATACAAATTCATTAAATATTTCTGCTCTTCTCCTTTCTAATTAATGAAGCTCAGTTCCACTCTGCTCCCATTTATGTCACTAATAGTTCTACATGCTGAATTTGCAGCAGTAACTGGTCCTACTGTGTGATGATTGATGTAACAATTCAATCTGAAAGCAGTGTCGTGATGCCTGAAATACACTTAATTGCATTCCAAGCCAAGCCAAGGAGGGGGTGGATGGAGTTTCAAGGCAAGCAGTAACTCCAGTTATTAAGAAGTTATGAGTAATGCTAATAGTAAAGGCTATCCGTATTGTGAATCATTCTTAATGTAAAATGAAATATCTGAAATAATCCTTGCTAATAGTCCTAAAGTCTGAAACAATTAAACAATATGAAAGGAAAAAAAAGCTATGAAAACTTCAACTGAATTTTGTTTCATTAATATGTTGAAATTTTTTGGGTTTTTTCGATAGCTGTGCATAGATGGGAAATTGGAAAAAAAAAGAAAAAAGGGAAAATAAACTATTTGGTTCACCAGTTTCCAGGAAAGCATTGTGGTTGGCCTAGAAAAACCTCAAGCGTGTAAGTTTGACCATTCTCCTATTGTACTCTGGGAGCACAGCATGTGCCTGGCTCTGGTTGTAGCTTCCTCCACTTATAGAAACTTTTATTGA
The DNA here is from genome assembly GCF_030490865.1 of Poecile atricapillus. Taxonomy (NCBI): domain Eukaryota; kingdom Metazoa; phylum Chordata; class Aves; order Passeriformes; family Paridae; genus Poecile; species Poecile atricapillus. Next base: position 45,756,809 of record NC_081252.1, read on the forward strand.
CGTGGCACTGGAAATAAGTATGGCATCAAACATTTTTGAACTGAAGTTATTAATTTTAATTAAGTCTCTCCTAATTCTAAATAAATTGACATCTTCTAGGATATAGCCTTTGATGTCTCCTGCTCAAGTAAGGTACTTGGCCGTATAGACCTGTCCACAAGCTATTGTCTCCAGATTTGAGATTTGGAATAATTAAAGATATTAGGGTTAGGGAATCAATCACAGCTTTTTCTGGGGTCTAGCCCAGATGGAAGAGTTTATTCTGAAGAGAAATTTTAGGCAAGCATTTGGCAGTGGTGAGTGTCAAATACAGGAAAGACCTCAAAAGATGAAGAAAGGAAAGACCCTTAACAGAGGAACTGCCTGAAATATGGAAGGAAAGCTTTCTACTCTGGTTGTCAGTAATATGTGAACTAACACACGTGCAGATGTAACTGCACACACAGCCAAACACTCTATTTGTACCTTGATTAGATTTTCATATGCATACTGAGATCTCAAAAAAATTTCTCCAAACTGAGAACCTTTTAGTGCACAGAGAGGAAGCAGCAAAAATACAGGCTCTAATATAAGGAATCAACCCCACAGACATTTTTGCAAACAATTTTCTTGCCATCTAAATGTCACAGTCCAGGTAAGTCTAATGACTATGAATGCGCACAGTCACCGAATCCTGTCAGGTGTTTTTATTCAGAGTCTGATAATGTGAAGACAGGTTTTCCATAGTGTGCCCAACTTCCTTTGTTGTTTCACATTTAAAAATAAATAGACTTAGAAAATAATTTTATTTTTGGCTCGAAGAATCTCTTTAAGATTTTGATTTTGGTCAAAGGGGTATTGCAAGGTTTTTTTGGTGTGCAGATTGTTTTCCTCATTATAAAGTTTTGATATAAGAGCAATCTGATTTTTGTTTTCCTCAGGCTGGTTGGAAAGCCTCTCTTCTGAGAATTCATCTCTGTGAACCATACTGGAGAATTCATTATTTCTGACAATATATATATGAATATAAAAGATTAGAATATGTTTCATTACTTATATTCATGTTTCAAAGAGTACATCCATTCAAGATGCACTAATTCACTATTCTTTTTTTGTAGAAAAGTATAATATGTTTGTGGTTAAATACCCTCAGAAGATTCCTCCTCTTCTTTTTTTTATGGTTTTGTTTCATATTTCCCACAGCCATGAAAGACCACACAAATAAAATACTTCTGCAAAAATGAACAGCACAGTATCACAGAAATTATCTTTGTTAATTTGAGCACATAACAGTTGTCAAACTTTGTATTAATTTTTAATGTGATACTTACTGTTTATTTTTCTTTTGTCTTCAAGAAGAAAAGGAGATGATGCTTTGTTTTAAAAAATTAAAGAGGACATGCCAGTTTGTATTGCTCTGTATGGAACCAAAATTCTTCTGTAATCCAGGAGAAAAAATGTGGTTATTTACCTAAGAAAAAAAGTCTTTTCACTAAGTTTATACTGCTTGGTGATTTATAGAGCAGAATAAATACTGTAAAAAACCCAAGCATATTCCTACACTTTTAAAAAAAATTACCCTAGCTGTGATCATATTTTTTTATATCCTGTTTCCAAGAATACTCCAGCAACATTTTTTTTTCCTAGAAGAAATATATGAAAATAGACAAATATTAGCATGACTGTTTCAGAATGTGTGTGTGGAAAAAAAATATTTCATTTTATAAGCTTTTGCATATAAAATACATTTCCCAGACTCAGTAAAATACTGAGACATATGGTTTTTCTCATTGTTTTTGAAATTTATACTTATGGAGATGAGAAATAACTTGAATATAGTATATTACTCTAAAGTTTCATTCATTTCTTAGAAAGATGAATTCCGTATATTTAGATAAGTCAGAATACAGATGATACTATACTGGAAGGGATAAACCATGGAAACAAGGTGTCACATGAAATTTTTGCCTTCCGTTGAAAATTAACTTATTTCCGCAAGTCTAAGTCTCATACTGAGTTGTAAAGAGGACATGACTTAAGGTTTCTTAAATACTCAATAGTTAAGTTTTTCAGAATTTCAGAATTTTTGAGGAGGTAAAAAAAATAATATAAATTATTTATGATAATTTTACATCTAATAGGAAATTATCTGCTTTAAAGGGACAGAGGATCTTTAAACTCATGATTGGTGACATTCAGGTTTTTTTTAATATATTTCTGGCATTTTTATTACTGTGGTTTTTTTCTTCTTTAAACAAAATTATTCTGTTGGCTAGCAGATTCATTCTGGTTGTAGTCAGTGATACCAGGGCAAGCTCAGGCCAAGACTGCAAATATTTAACAGAATTTTTCTGGGCTCTTGTCAGTACCTGCTCATTAGTTATTATCCAATAACTATTGAAATCAACAGAAAATCTTCTGATATACTTTGACTACATCTCTGAGAAAGAGGAATCTGTATTTTTCTGGAAATCATGACTGCATTGAGAAACTGAAGCTGGGAAATCTGCCAGTTCCTTGTTCTGGGAAGTCAACACATTCATTAGCAGAGATTCACTTCTCTGATAAGTTCATTACTTTCTTGGTAGATCATTCCATTTTTATCACATACAAGCAGTAATAAAAAATATTTTCTAAAAGTCATAGAAGTAGCTAAACTATCTGTTCATTAATATTGTTTTGTACATTCTATATTTGTGCTAGACTTCATTTCTTATAATCTTGGAAAAAAGATATTAATTTGTGCATTTGTACATTGGACAGAAACGATCACCCTCTCAGGGAAAATAAATTCAGCAATTCTCATTCTTGTTATATTTAGGTGCGGGTACCATATAGACTTCTCTCTATTGCTGCTTAAAGGTTTTTTCCCCTCCCTCCCTCCCTCCCTCCCTCCCTCCCTCCCTCCCTCCCTCCCTCCCTCCCTCCCTCCCTCCCTCCCTCCCTCCCTCCCTCCCTCCCTCCCTCCCTCCCTCCCTCCCTCCCTCCCTCCCTCCCTCCCTCCCTCCCTCCCTCCCTCCCTCCCTCCCTTCCGCCACTTCCGCCACTTCCTTCCGCCACTTCCTTCCTTCCGCCACTTCCTTCTGCCACTTCCTTCCGCCACTTCCTTCCGCCACTTCCTTCCTTCCGCCACTTCCTTCCTTCCGCCACTTCCTTCCTTCCTTCCGCCACTTCCTTCCGCCACTTCCTTCCGCCACTTCCTTCCGCCACTTCCGCCACTTCCTTCCGCCACTTCCTTCCATTACTCTTGTGACATCAGTTGGTTCTGCAGCTCTCAAAAACTGAAGGACTCTTAAAATAGCCAACAATAAATCTCTAGTGTTTAGTTAACTATCAAAGTAAGGATAACGTTGGGCAGGCTACTTTAAGCAAAGCTAGTACACTAATCATGTCCTTTGGGATTTTTTCCCATGATTTTCTCATACTTCCCATATAAGTATTCTCAGTAAGCAAATATATATATATATATATATATATATATATAAAACTCCCTATATATGGGGAGAATTCCAGAGTTACGGTTTTTTTCATACCTTGTTTAATGTTTTAGATTTTGAACAGTCCTAAATGCTTTCAGCCATCATATAATTTAACATTGAGTCATTCTACATTCCGAAAAGAAACCTTCTCTTATGCATGATTACATATTGTTAAAATGGATAGGTTAATTTTGCAACATGAATTTTTCATGGTAGCTGTTCTGCTACTATTTTAGTCTGTTTTTAATGATATACTCAGTGCAACAGCCCTCTTATATACAATTACAATTTTGAAAAATGACTAACTTTGGTTACAGCTATATACATAATCTCAGACTCTCTCCAGCAGAAGAATTTGCATGGACATTTTTGTGTATTTCTACACCCAAACAAAGATATTTGACAGAACATGCCACACTACAGCCAGAGTGGATCTTCTCTGCTTTATATATATATATATTATATATATATATATATATATATACACACACACACACACACACACACACATATATACATGGTTTATGTAACAGGAGGTCCATTTGTAGCACAGTATCTAAGAACTTGTTTTTATTTTTGCACACACACACAGACACACACACAAAAAAGAAAAAAAGTGTTCTTGCTGTCAAAATTTAAAAGTCTTAAAATTAAAATTCAACTTAAATCTCGACTCTGTTTCTCTGCTTTTACTTCACGTCTCTGAAACTTGAGTAGAGAGCAGTGACATTTGGTAGCCATCTTCTGTTTGCTCAGCAAAACTGAAGGCTAAATTAGCAGAGACTGACAAATACTGAAGAAGTCATTTAAGATGAAATTAATAGAGCTAGAAGATGCTGTACAGCAGTCTCCTCCATTTTATAGTGTGAACGATAAAGGTTCTTAAAGAACAGGCTGTTACTATCAAATTTGCCAATAGGTCGACACAAAACTGCTCTACAGCAAGGAGCATTAACAGAGAAAGAGGAGATGTTAGGCAGACAACAGAAACACAGAAAAGCATCTGTGTTGCAACTTCTTTCGTTCTACAAAGAAACAGCTTTGGATTGTCCCCATGTGGAGGATGATAGAGATAAGAAGCTCTCTGGTGGTAAGCATCTGGGATGGGAGGGAAGATCATAGGATATTGTGGGATTCTTTTTGTTTTTTTCTTTAACTATGTATGTCTTTGCTGGTTTTTGAAGCTTTTCCAAACCCCAAGGCTTCTGAAGTTCTTGCATCATTCATTTTAACTTTTTTTTAATATAACAATGTCAGAGCAATGTGTATATATGTTAACAGAGGAGAATATCTGTGTTAGGCCCCTAATTAGATTCATATTCATATTGAAATTTTAAGAAGTCACCCGCACAAACGAGTTACTGCAATGATTACTTCCCTCCTGATGGGAAAAGATAGCAATTGTTCCGCTATGTAGTAGTCCCGAGCCAAGGATATCCATAGACTCAAGTTTAATTGAAGTTCGAATAGACTGTGACATAATGAACTTCATTCTTCAGTGCTGCCTTGAACAAACCAAGGCTTTCCCACTAAGTCCCAAACTGTCTTGGAAGTTCCTTGCAAACTCAGTGTATGTGTGGTAGCATTGTTTGAAATCAATTATAATCTTCAGAGTCTTTAGTACCCAAAAGATGTTGTACTTCACTGGAGAATGACCGAGTAAATATTGGAGAGTTGCCATGTAAGTCAAAAGAAAGAGAAACATGTTGATGGAGCCAATTTGCTGTAGGGAACTACTTTAGGGGGTGGGAGGAAAGAGTTTAGGGCACAAGGGAGCAAACCCAAACTTGCCTTCTATTTATTCAGTGCTGTGTAGGCAAATCTCCAGTGGCCTTACCTTTAATGCTGAACATTTAAATTTTTTTTTGTAGACAAACAAGAGCTCAGTAAATATTCTATTTTCAAGGTCTCTGCTTATCCCACTCATCATGTATTCTTTGATCAGTGGGAAACTGAAGTAAAGGCAAGGCTTTTGGGACTGATCTAGAAAGCTAGATAGTTTTATTTACATGAATAGAAATAGAGAAACCTATGCTAATGAGTAGGGGCTGTACATGGAAATATTTAAAAGATAACTTAGGAAGTGTTAACTTGCCTGTATGTGAGGGCCATTCATACCTTTTTTGCTAATAAGGATGACAAAGAAGCAGTAACATAGTGAACTAATTATCAGCATGGATTGAAAAAAAATCACACTTTTGGCATCTGATCTACAGGCATTTTGTTGAAAGCTGTATTGACGAGCACTATTTTCTTTGAGTATCTTTAATGCTTCAGTGATTTCTATCCAGAGAAAGGAATTTGAAATTGGAAGTCAAAATCCAGTGATCTTTTATGCTTGTTTCCATAAGAAATCAGGTCTTTCTTGGTTCATCTGACTTCCTGAAAAATATTGTCTTTTACCCCCTGAGACTTAAAAAAGGCTATAATTTCTCAAAAAGCCTAATTAAGTGTGAAATTTTGAAATATATTAAACCATTTCCTCAACTTAATTTTGTATTGAGATATGCATGTAATATATCTTCATAAAGTTTAAACAAAAGTTGATAGATTGAATACAAAAGTAACTTAGAATGTCTCATCAGTCATAAAAAAAACCCATGTCAAAATCTTGCTAGTTTAATAAACTGAAGTTTTGTGCAAGAATTCACTTGTATAGACAATTATATTAATAAAAGCTGCTTTTTACTTAATTGTGATGAACAAAATGTTCTCAAGGTTGAGTCACTTCATTGGTCACTGTTGAAGTTAAATGTTTGAATTCAGAATAGGATCACATTTGTATGGTCTGTGCTTTATATGGAAGCAAACCAGCTGAACATTGTTAGATCCCAGCTGTTCTGCATTGCCATTTTTCATTGGCTTACCTGCATTTTCAATGACCCTCCCGTATCCCAGGAGAGGCTTTTCAACCTGTACACGCTAGTATCTCTGTCTAAAAACTATAATTGGCTTTTGTCTGTAGCAGCATAAATAAGATCCAGGGGTGCCACTTGCTCAGGGTACAGCTTATGGGTTGTTTGTTTTGTTTTTTTCTTATCCACTATCAGTAGATACAAGTTACTCTAAGTCATAACTTGCACAAATTTTCTCACTATCACTGCTTGTTACACCCCCACTGAGAGTAGCAGTAATCACTGGTCATTTGCCACATACAGTGACATGACTGACTAAATACCAAAGTGATTTTCAAGATTTGAAACTGTATGCAGTGAAACAACTGTATAAATTCAAAAGGGATTATGCCTGCCTGCAAATGAGTGTGATCTGCAAGTGCATGGGTCATAGGAGGTGATAGAAAATATCAAAATATTAATAAAATCTTGTGAATGAAATGCAAGATTAAATATAGAAAACATGACAATTGCCATGTCTGCTTGTTAGTGTCTTTTTTCTGCTCTTTTTCTACCTATTTTAATCAGTCTTCTCTGTCAATAGATAATTTTGCATCTTGATGTCTAATTTGGCAGTGGATGCAGAACGTAGATGGGCTTGTCATTTTGATTTGGAAGATTCAAATATTGACAAAAAACTGTAATTATTTGCTTATCCATTGTCATCATCATAGTAAATACCCCTTTGTATGGATCCCTTGATGTGTTTTGCATGCTTTTTTTTGTTATAACCATATTTTTTCAAATGTAGTTAATAAAAAAAGGTGGTATATTGAACAGTGAATTTTCATTTTTTTTACAGCATTTTGTGATATTTTTCACTTTTGATCAAGAACAGTGTTCAGTATCTTGTGCTGAAAATTGACCAATGGCCCTTGGTGAGAACCTTAAGCAAAATGACAGGGGAGACTAAAATGAGAAACTTTTTGACAACTGGACATAAATAAGTTTCAGGATTCCAAGGTCATATTTTATCTTGGCAGCTGCCCTGATCAGTTGAATTGGAAAATGCTTTCAGTTGTGAGACTGAGAAAGAAGAATGTGACTCTGGACTATATAAAGGTTCTGGATTTGTGATTGTCGTAGTTTTCCCATGCTCTTGTGCTTGGGACTTCTTAGGGCGCTTACATACACTGCTTTTTTAAAATGCCTCAGTATTTCTGGATTTTTAGGAGCACAGAGAGTGGAAGGTGGATTCAGCTACCAAAAAACCTTTTTGTTCTAATAAACACTTTGATTTGCTTAATCTGTAACCTACAGGGGAATACCATTCAGTGGGTTGTCAGAGTTCAAATGATTCTGTATGTAATTACCTTGGTATTATAATTGCCTGTAAATGTCTATGCTGGAAATGATGTAAGTTTCTGACTAGGGGGTATGTTTTTTACATTATTGCATTATTCAAGTTTAAAGCAAGCTGGTGAGGAGTATAATTGGAAAGAGAGAAAACAAGGAATTTAGATTAAAGCCTTTTATAGTACAAAAATTTGGGTTTGGAATACTTATTTTTGTATGGCAGGATTTTTGTAAGGCAATCCTATCCTACAGAATCTTTTTTTCTGCTCAGAAAAAGAATTAAAATTTAATAATTGGGAGGATTTTGGAGGAAGTCTTGAACTTACAAACAATTCCTGAAAATAATTTGTTTTAGAACAAAACAAATCATTGTGAGATTGTAGATTTATGTACTACATTGAAACATAGCAATAATTCAGGGAATGATATTATAACACTAATCAGTTTGCAAAGTAGTTACATGTACTTTCAGTATGTTTCTAGAGTCCTTTCCTCTGTTTTTCTGGAGAAGTAGAATCAGTTTCTTTATATTTCACAGGAAAGGTCATCAAATCAGTAAGTTAGAAATGTAGCAATTTCTGCACACAGGCACTAGCAAAACTCCCTGCTTTAATTACTGTCAAGTAATAATATAATTTAGATTAACAGTTATTTTCACTTTTTGTCACATTTTCTATTAAAACCCACATGATGAATTAAAACTAAATTATCAGCAAATCCTTCAATAGGCAATAGTTAGATTTTATGGAAAAAATTAATGTTTGATTCTCACTTGAACCATTGTAATTTCATATTTTCTCCTTTTGTGCCCCAAATTATTTCTACCACATACAACTTTTTAAAGCTTTATAATTCTAAAATCAATCATGAAAATTCTGGAATTAATTAAAAACTTTAACATTTTAAAAAGAGTTAAAATTCTGAATTCTTAGAGTGTATGGTCAGGTTTCCTCCAGAGGTTTTATTTTTTTATATTATCAGAAACAGTTATCCATTACCTAAATTATTTAAAAGTTAAATGCTGATGACTGTAAGAAAAGAAAAAAAAGGAGTACTCCAGCCACAATAAGACAGAGGTATTTAATGTTAATTAAAGGTAGAACATATTTTTATGGTTTATGTCTCTGTGCAGAACATATCCCATTACCTGCTTTGGCAGTTACAGCAAAGAATTAAAGATTTAAGGGGAAAGAGAGGATATGTTTCCTTACAAAGTAATGACCATATTTTAAGGCCTACATAATCTTTTAGAATAATGATGGCATTCCTCTCATTTATACATCAAATATTTACTCTAAAATAAAACTGCTCTTATGATTTTCCATTTCCCATGTGTCCAAAGAGGACTCAATTATCTTTATTAACAACATTTATTTTTACAAAAGTTTCTTTTATGAGTTGACTATGAATAGTATCTTATACTGAGCACCTGATCTGCATGAAGTAATTAGGATTGGTCAGAATTAGGCTTTAGACATATACAAAACAATCACAAGCTCCCTGACTATCTCGAGAAGGGATAGTAGTTTAGGGGGAAAAAAAAAAACCCATGGAATTTTATAATAGTTCTAATGCTTTGAGACTTGGCTACACCAGTTTAGCCCACAGCATCATTCCTGAATATATTAAACTACTGAATGATTTAATGACTGAGTGATGATTTTAGATTAAATTGCATTTTATCACATTCATGTGTGTAATTGTGTGAGCATGCAGAGAATCAGTTGAAAAGAGCTTCAAACCATGGCTGAGTCATCAAATGCCTTTGTGTTAGGACTCTGGTAAGGGGTTTTGAAAATAAAAAGTGCTCTATCCTAAGCATGGTTGTCAAATATGTTTTTTTATTTCTCTTTTTCTCTCTAGTTTCTTTTGTCTTGCATTTTGTAAAGGCATTAGCAATGCTGTACCAAACTGATCATTAGTCAGAAAACTCTTGTGATGCAAAACAAAAAATAACTTTTTAAGTAAGAAAAGCCAGTCCAACAGCATTTTTATTATTATCATTTTTTTAATTTTAATTTTATTTTTATGGAGGACTAGCTTTAACTTGTGCAAGAGCCCTCGTAAACTGTTTCCATACCTGAGTCTCCAAGACTGTGAGCAGTGTCCACCACCTGCACTAAATGTTGACATAAAACAACAACATGCTTCTGCTTGGTCTGAGCTGTAAAATGCATGCTCACATTCTTGCCTGGCTTATTTAGTGACTTCAGGAGATACAATCTTTGGAGGAAGCCTTGTCTCTGGTTTTACTGTGAACATATATACTACCACTAATGTGAATGAAATGAAAGTGAAGAGTGAAACATGAGCTTAAGCCCGATTATTTTTTGGACTAAGAGGCTGGAGATTTTGGATCCAGGGGCAAGTCTCTGCTTCATGTGAATGATTGCAATCACTCCATACCCATAATAAATATAAATAGCCTTTGAGGCACTCTGTGCCTTCAGTTTGCAATAGATAATATACCACTAAAAAATAGTGAGAGGAGAGCACCCACTGGATGTTTGCCTTCCTCTCCTGTAATGCACTGCACCGTAGAGTGGCAGAGGCATTAGAAGTTACATTTAGCCAATTGCTGCTATTTTCTCTCACTCATACAGTGCTCAAGAAGTGTAAAAGAGCACAGAACAGATGAGAATGTCTTTGTTTTTAACTTTTCTCTTTTTTTCTTTTTTTTTTCTGAAAATAGTTCCCGTGAAAAATGAATATTCACTAAGTGAATGGGAGATGAATACAAAAGTATGCTGAGCATGACTGAAAGTAAATTGAAAGAGTCAAAGATACTGTTTTGGTGTTATTCTCCTAATTCAACATTTGTTCATTTACTTATTGAAAAAGTGATGAAGATGGAACATTCTTCTTACCTATTTTCTCTGAAGAGATTCCAACATTCAATTTAGGACTTCAGTAATACACCTTAAAATAGAAAAACAAGCAAATGTGCTTGTGATTGTTTTCCATTATTCATGAAAAGAAAAACTAATTATGAAAACATTTATTTGATGTTTTATTCATGAGCTAAATTTTATAAATTAGTTGCTATAATAATACAGTTGTATACCTTTCTGTTTGGTTCCCGCAGTTTTTTCTATTTATAGCTATGAAAGCTAAACTATAATGATGCAACGAGGGATGACTGATTAGCATAATGGATCAAACAATTTCTTCAGAAATTTCCTCTCTCTGGTTTCAATAACTATAATTATTTTTTTGTTTAAAGTAAATTATGGCAGCAGAAACTACATCCCTTTGGTGACTTTTGTATTCTGTTTCAAGTGAAATGCCCAACAATAAACAACATTGTTCCCCTTTGTTCTTCCATATGAAATACAAGTGAGTTTTCACACTTGTAATATTTCACAGTAATTCAAATGATAATCCTTAAGTTGCTTAGAAAAATAAATTATTGGTACAGTAGAGTTCCTAAAAAATGTTATATGATTTATTTTATATATATATATATATATATATATATATATAATTTTTCCTTGTATCAGTCATGAATAAGCTAACCAAAAAAATTTCGTGAGCTGGAGTTATGGACCATAGTAGTATATAAAAGAATGATTAAATCCTTCTTGAGGCAGACTTCCTTTACAAACAGATTCCAGATTCCAAAGAATCAGATCTGTAGATCCTTAGTGTAAGCCCAACATTAATAACTTTATACCAAGTCGTGCCTTATTTTGTATGAACTTCTTTTAAATGAATTAAATTGCTTTCATATGAACATAAAATTTTCCAAAAGCCGGAGTTTCAATATCTGGTTTTGAAATCTGGCAGTTTATCCATTTACCTTATGGCCTTTGGGTTGGTATGAACAGGTGTCTGGTCTTTGCAAGTCAATCTGTGAAGCAGATAAAAAAAATGAATATAATATTTCTGAAAAGAAGCTCTTAATTTTTGATTTTGTTTTTAAAAAATAAAATTTTCATAGTCATCTTTTCACTTCCGAACCTTAGATTAGGACAAATCTTTTTGGACAAGTTAGTTGGCAACAAACTTCACAACAGTGTTTTGCTTTTGTCCTCCATTTTTGTAATTTAATGTGCTTTTAGTTCAAGTATCTTCTCCATTAAGCTACCTTGAGCATCCTATAGGATGCAGGTTAGGAAAATGGTTTCTATTCTTTTGCCAAACAGTATGAACAGCCAGAGTATGAATATAGCCATTTTTTGATGCTTGTATTCCAAGAGAGTCAGAAGAATTCCCAGGATATTAATTACTCCTAGCTGAATTGTGAATGAAATTCATAATTAGTTAAGCCCTTCAGTTTTCTGAAAGCCTTTACTAATTCTACTGTAATGTTAACTGGAAAGCATAGCCTATTAGTAGTGATTGGAGTTCCACAGGACTTTCTCTTTTACTAAAGGTTCCTCTTACTCAACACGAATCCTCATTTAAACAGATAATTTTAAAATGCCTGTGTGATTAAGTGGTGCCTACTGCATTCAGTATAGTCCAACAGATAAAGCAGAGAGACACACAAGAGCTGTGTATTTTTTCTAGCTTAGTCTTGGGCCTACAGGGTGACTTTTGGCTATTTACTTTTCTTCTCTGATCTATTTGTCTATTTACTTTTCTTCTCAGCTTTCTCACCTCCTGAAATTTATGAAGTGTCCTTCTTTTGTGAAATAGTTACTAATCTATAGGGGAAAGATGTTAGGTAAAGAGAAATTATCTACTTGCAGTAATATTCAATGGTTTAAAGTTACAGAACCACATTTCAGACTTTGTAGCCCAGCTTCTACCAAACTACCATTCATTTTCCAGTCACATGTACAAGATAAGTGATCTGGAAATGTTTCTCATAAACCACAAACATGTCTGCTGCAGTATTTCTCACATCAGCTGTGAGGCTTTTCCCAGTGGAGAGCGCACAAAATCATGGTGAAGTAAACTGAAGGAAAATGGGGAATACTGCCCTGATGAGCCAGAGTGTGTATGGGTTCTCCTTCATGGTGGAAAGTCATCAGAACTTCTCCAAGTTTTCTGGACTACTAATTGCAGGAAAACTTGGTTGCTTTAATGGTGTCTTTATTTTCTTAGGTAAAACTTGGTATCTGTAATTACATTTGTATATAAATATACACAGACACACACACAGGTATTTTGATGGGCTATTTCCTTCATATCAGTATTGGCTTTCAGATAGCGAGCAGAAAAAATTTCCCTTCTTGGCAGAGCTTCTTGAGTTTTTCCTTCTTAATAGAACCCAAACTCCTAGGATGGAATTAAATCAGGAGGTTGCAGTTAAAGCTCTGGGTAGTGCTACCTCTCTGTTTATTCTGTGAGTCATACAAATCTTCTTTGTCTCTTGGTGGTTTTTTTTTTAGAGAAGGGAGGCTGGTGGGATATTTTTTTTTGTGTGCTGCTGCGTTGTTCTGTTTTTTTGGTTTTTTTTTTGTTTTGTTTTGTTTTGTTTTTGTTTTTGAGGGGGAGGAGGTTGTGTGTGTCTTCTTGTACCACTTCTTTCAGTCATCAAACTGCTGTTAGCTCACTGATTCTGTTAGAGGAAGTGTGAAGGGTCTTACTACCTAAATGCTGAACACTCAACAGTACTTCAAACATTGCCAAACAAAAGACACACCCTTTTACATTTTACATTGGAGCCTGAGCACAGGCATGCAGAAGTCTGCTCATCAGTTCTGTCTGGAGTGGTTTGTGTGTGGAGGTTGCAATTGTTTCATCGCCTTTTAAACTGGAGAGTAAGCTATTATTAGCTTTTCTTGTAAGAGGTCATAAATGGGAAAAAAAAGAAGGGAGGTTATTAAATGCTTTGGCACTGATTTGAATGCAGTGAGAATTACAGGTAGTTAGATCATAATATTGCTGGAAGGGAATTCAAGAGGTTATTCAGTGTCCATTCATCTTCTGCAGGGCAGGGCCAATTACATGCAGGTTGAGTCTGAGAGACATCTGTGCAGCCTACTCTCAAACACCTCCAGCACTGGAAATACCATAGCTTTCTCAAAAGGTGTGACCCAGGCTTTACCTTACTGCTGCTATTAAAGTGTTTTTGTTAAAATTTTTTCTTTATAATTTGAATTACTGTTTTTCATACTCACATGAATATGATATTAGATTAATTCTTTCCCCTTTCCTGAAATTTTTATTTAGGTGAATACTTATTTTTTTTTGTTTTACATTTGTATCTCAGTTTCTCTCCTTCAGATTAAACCTTTCTATTTCTTCATTCAATATCCTGTATTAAATAATACATTAAAAACCTCTCATATGTGTGACTCTCCTCTGGACTTCCTGTCAAATTTCTTGAAATATATTTCCTCAAGCTGGATATAAAGTTATTCTACTTTATTCTTACTAGTGCTGTCTAAATGAAAAGATTATTACACTTATTTTTTGTTTATATATGAGAAACCAAAGTTTAGTTGGCTGATTGCAAAAGCATTACTCCATTGGCTTATGTTCTGCTGCTCATTAAGATAACTACTATATGCATCTCTGAGAGTGTTTTTTCCCACCCAATTATTTCATATTATGTATTTATGTAGATGACCATCCCTTAATAATTTCTGCTTCTCTCAGCTAAATAACATCAAATTATTTTTCAGGACATATCTCAAATTTGTCCTGTTCTGTGTTTCAACATATTTCTAATCCAAATTTCTGGAATTCACCACCCAGTCTCTTAATGAAAATGTGGAATAGGTATGAGGATACAGATGCATGAGGAATAGAGCTCTGCAGAAATCCATTTGTTGTCTACTTCAGTGGGAAACACTAAGAGCACCCACTTATCTCTTGATCATTGTTCAATGGAGGAGAAATTTGTATATTTTCTCTCATTGCTGTACTCATAATTCAATTTTATGTTCTTTCATTTGACAAATTGAATAAACTTTAGAAAATGCCAGTGATTTTCATTATTGTGTCATTCAAAATAGCCAGGCCACATATAATAAATTTTGTAATAATTTAACATGAAATAAATAGCTTGGGAGTTCTCTTCTGAGAACAAAACCAATTTGTTTAGTTGTTTAGTAACTGATTCCTTCTATATCTACAAAGACAAGGCTGCAAGGAAGAGAAAAATATTCACATTAATTTTATTTGAAGACTCTATTCCAGACAAAAATGCTTGTGTATTAGCTTGTTTCAAGAATCATGAAAATGAGATGATGCCTTTGATGAAAGAGTGGTGGTACAGAGAATGAGCTCCAGAGATAATCTAAGAAAATGCCATAGAATTTTTCAATTAAAACAACAATTACTACCAAGTATTTCCACTTCTTTTTCAAGAAATCCAACCTGACTACTGCTAGTAGTAGTCTAGAAGAAGAGCAGGTATCACTCAGAAATCAAAAGAATGGTTGCTCTTTAAATAGACAATTATTAAATAATTGTACAGTTAAATTGACTATCATTTTCTGTCACATCAGACAAGATTTCTTCACCTGAACGTTTAGTGATTACACCAGTTCCAGTCTTGGCAGTGGAGGTATCCAATTCACTCTACACCATTTTAAAATGCAGCTATTTGCAGGTTTTCCCCATTTATGCATCTTCTCCTTCAGTGCTACGCTACACCTCTGATGGTATCTGGCAATTTTCTGTCTAGTTTAATGATTTTTCAGCTTGAAAATTGCCTTTTCTTTTTTTGAAATGTGGTATCTGGCTTGGGTGAGCAGGATGAGGCTGCTGGAAGCAATTGGGGTCATTCCCTCCCCACCCCAACCTCCCCCTCCCATTTCTGTGCATAGCCTTTGGGTGGGAATTGCTGAACTGGATGGGGAGCAATCAATATTGAAAAAAGACTTCCCTCAGAAAAGTGTAAATGGCATTATTTGTTTAAAAAGCTGTGCTTTTCCTAAACCCTTTGAATGGGAAAAACCTCAGTCAAAATACATCAAAATAACATGAAAGCATAATTTTTCAAAACAGATGTCTTCATAACATTTATTTAGGAATGAGAATGGCAATTATTCTAGCAGACTATGTGTAGATATTTCCATTGTTTTATTTTATAAAGTATTAGATTGACATCCATGGGAAACTAAATTTTACTTAAAGAGTAGGTATGACAGCCTGTATTTTCTCACCATTCTTTTAAAGAATATATTCTGATTTTAATACAGATGCCAAAAGTCCTAACACCAAACATTTTCAGTTTATAGGCTTTATATATGCTTTACCCATACATGCCTCCCCTTACATAAAACCCATTAATATAATATTTTCGCAGTCCACTGGACTTTTCTGCTGGTCTGTGTGCCTAATTTCTCCATGCTTTCCTCTCCTAGGCTTTGTGTTGATTACTGAACCTGGAGCCTGAAGTTGGTAGTTTTTTTTATAGGTATAGGTGGAGTATGCATAGTTATGCATAGGTTATATTTGCTCTCTTTGAGGCACACATATTATCACTTCCTAAATGTTTATCTGGGGAAACAAGACAGGACTTGACACAGAGATGGCACTGACACAGTAGCCTTCATCTAACTGAGGGCTGGGATCAGGGGAACACTGGTTGTTTTTTGGTTTGGGACGGTCACAAATAGTTGCTGACAATCCCCACTCAGCTCAGCGGAGGCTTGACCTCGCGGCACATCCTCCTGCTGGAGCAGCTGATGTGATATGTATGAGACTGATAGAGGGAAAAGGGCAAAGGGTTAGTCTACCCTTACTGTCAGGGCCAGACTTCCTTGATGAAGCAATTGCTAAAGGTGTTTACCATATTTTGTTGTTTGAGAAAGACACAATATACAGAGTGGTCTTCCTCCTTTCGTGTGGAAGTAAATAGGCTTCTTCTGTTTATTTTATTCGTGCTATGTGTAAATGCTATCACACACACTCCAGTCTTTATAGAACATGAGAAGTAAACTTAACATTTTTTGGGAAGTGTGAGAACTCTGTAAGACCTCTTTGAGAGACAAAGTTGCCTGCGTGTGCATGTAATTTAAATATTCTTTCTTTTTCAGTTGAGAGTTGTTTGTTATTTCCAGATCTGCAGGTAGGCTAGGAGGACAATCAGGTTGCAATGATTAGTTTTTCACCAGAACTTCAATGAAGTGACACGCTACAGGTTTACCCTGGGTCTCTGACTAACAGATGTAGAAGATGAGAACCAGATTGTTGAATTGGATTTACTGCAAGAAGAGGGTGCTGGGTGGCCCTTCTTGTGGTCAGATTCTGCCATCTTCCAACAGTGAGGACAAAATCTGGATCTACCAAGAGGCTGAAGAGAACACCCTGATGATAGGCCATGATATGATGCTTTTGATTGGAGAAGCAAATACTTTGTAAGTGTGCTGATGATTACTGGTCCCATGATGACAAAAGGAGTTTTTATATGTGGTGATGGCAAAAGCCTGGTAACAACAAATTATGAAGAGGTAATTTTCAGAGATATCAAGTATATTTTTTCCTTTTACTATTTGATAATTAAATTAGAAAGCGTACAATTAAATTAGAGAAATAAAAATCTACAAATGGAAGGTGTTGCCTTCTTTTTTTTTTCACTCTTCAAGTAAGATGATTAGGTCTTGCACTCAATTTTAATCACAGATAAAGTTATTGACTGCTTATTTTGGTGATATGAATCAATTCAATGTGGCATAGCTTGGATTAATTCTACTGTAGGTAACTACAATATAGAGATACTTTTATAATAAATATTCTTTATTTTTATTAAAAAATTGTGGAATTGAGCTAGCTGCCCAATAAAAACATTTTAAAATGCTGAAGGAAATTTTAAAATGGGAGAATTAAAATATTGAGAGTTTAAAACAATGTTTTAAATAGGATTAATTTTGATATAGAAAGAAATCCTACAATACATACCACAATTTTGATACCATCTCATACAAGATGATACAAACTTGTTAAACATAATTCCTACTTGAGTCACTTTCTTATTTTAGGTTAGGAACCGCTTTCTTATTTCTTATAAAATAACTATCCTTCAATCCTTCAACGATGGAGTAGCAACCACTTTATCATGATTTTTCATTATACAGGTTTTCCTTAACAATTTTTTTTTTCAGCAAAATTGAAATGTCCTCAGAGTCAGAAGTAGATGTGGTATAATTGTTGCAACTGATTTATATCTGAGGTTTAGTTAAGTCTATGAATAATACCGTTAGGATTTTTTTCCTGTTTTCTCATCATAGTATGTGTTATGTGACTCTTCTACAAGCATATGCTGTACTACTACTGTTGTTTCTCATGTTTTTCTTTGATCACCTGAGCTATAAAAGAGCAAGTCTGTTTTTTGTTGCAATCAGTAGCAGATAATCCTATCTAATTAAAAATTCACCCTGTGTTTCTCATTCACTGATGCCTTGAATTAAATAAATAAAAGAGCAACCTCATATGATATTCATCTACTCTGTTGTTTATTTTGTTCCCATCTCCAGAGTTCACCAACTCAGCCCAGTATCATCATTATGTTCCAGATTTTAGATAGATTTCCTGCTTCCTACTCGATTAGATTGTGAGACTATGTTTTCTGTGCTCAAGTTCCAGACTTTTTAAATGGATACAATAAGTTTGAAATTTCCAAGAAAATGTTAGGTTTTAACTTACCTGAAAGCCTAAAGCCCTTGCAATCCCTATCAGAGAAGCTGAAGTGTACCACAAAAGGAGACATTTCAAATCACAAGGATTTGCACTCCTGACCTGTCTTGTTTTGTGTATACCCTTTTACATCACCAGCTGTATTCAGACATACTCTATTTGTTAGGCTACATAAGCATGGAGACCTGGACCTTGAATCCCTGCTGTGAGTTGCTTGAGATACTCTTTTCTTCCTGAGCTTGCTGCTCTCTCTTGGTACCTATAGGGAGCAATTAATTCTGAAGAAAGAAATGAAGTAAGAAAAAAACAGTGACTATCAAGAATGAATTGGATCAGACAAGCTATGTGCAACCAGGCTAAACAGTCAAGGCAGAGAAACAGGACAGATTAAAGCTTTCCATATAAAAGAAGAGAAGATGATGGAAGGCTGGAGAGACCTTGGCATATTTTTACACCTGCCATGTCCCTCAGATTTTTTCTGTTATATTTTATTTTCACATGCATTGCAAATGTTTATCTTGTGGTTCATAAAGGAATAGAAGTGTCAGCATTCTGAGGGTTGTGGTGATGAGGATGCCTGTGGATTCTGTTCTCTTTCCAGTTACGGCAGAAGTACAGCACTTATATTGAGATACTCCTTTTGAAATACTTGCAGAATAATTTTACAGATTAAATTATTTATCCAGAACTATTGAGAATATTATGAACTTACTCATTTGAGCCCCATGGACACCTGAGACAGACTCATCACTCTGTCAGATTCCCTTTTCTTACTTCCAGTCATGTACATAATATACACAGACATAAGAAGATTTATATTAATCTTACAATAAAATATATAAGCTCTAAATTTGTAGAGGTGTGTGTATGTTATATAGATATAATTTTAGAAAAGTCCCTGAGGGAGTATCTTTTTGAAATATTCCACTATGGGAAGAGAATTATTTTATTCATAACATTAGGTTTTTTTGCATTTCTGTTGTATTTTTCTTATTTCTGTCAATAATGTATTGCTGATTTCACAGTCCTCATTCAAAGAAAGCCTAATGAGACCTTTGAGGATACTCTTACTTCACAAACACTTTAATGCAGCCTTTCAGTAATTAATTATAATTTCATTTGTTTTTCTCCATTTCACCACAGACCAAGAGAAAACCATTTACTTTCCACAGGATTGTTGTGATCTGTCAACCCATGATATGGTGTGTCATGACAAGGAATGGCTTCTTGGACATCTCTATAGAGTTTGGCTTTTTTTCAGGGGAACTTCTGACTACTATTGTCTTTGTGATTCCTTGGATCTTACCCCAGATTACTGGCTGCTCCTTGTCATCCTATGTTTATTAAAATATCATAAATATAAGATCCTCCCTGAGAATCTTCTGAGGTGTAGTGAATGCCCTTGAAATTGAGCTGCACTGTAATCCTACAAAATATCTACCTTTCTGTATGTGATGGTCAAATGCAAGGGAAACCTTTCTCCCTCTTCTGTGCTTACTTTTGCCCGGAATGGACAAGAGATACAGGTGGAAAGCTGGAAACCCTAAATTGAATATGCCGTCTTCGAGGCACTGTGGTGTCTCACGTAAATTAAATGATTTGGGGTTCCACCCCAAAAATACAAACCCATCTGTAGAACAGCTCAGAAAAATGTGGACTATATCTCAGAGAAATCCTCAAGTTCTAATTGTAGTTTTAATGTTTTATGTTAATACAAACATCTGAATCATGTGCAAGCTTTTCATGCAAATACTCCAAAGGGCTTTGTGTGCATTTGGAAATGTGTACACCTGCACATGAGCCTAGCACATTGGTGTTTTCTGCAATATAGCTTTTCCTTCTGTGTGTATTGTCAGGAATCCTGATGAATTTGGCATTTTCATCATGTGCTGTATTCCTGTAGCTGTGAAGTTGGCTTCCCTCACAAAGCTCAACAGCCTTTTCACAGAATGTTCTCTGGTCACACTGGGAGCAGATGCACAAGCCCTGTGGAGCAGAGACATCATCCTTAGCAGTTCTGCCAGAAACACTAAAGTGACACTTGTTCTTTTTTCAAGTATGAGCTGAGTGCACTATCATCAGAGGATTCAGTGATGGGCCAGAAACCAAAAGTCTAACTTTGTGAAGCTAAAACATATATTGAAATAATTTATGTCTAGACCCAAAAGCTCAGAAAGGTATAGAATAAAAATTATATTGGGATTTAAAAACAAAACAAAACAAAACAAAACAAAACAAAAAAACAGTGAAAAACTTATTTAACTGAAATTTTCTTCAATGGTCTGTAAAATGTGATAGAAGAAAGTGAAATAATTATAGATAAATTACTTTTTAATTATTTCCAATAAGGACACACAGCTGAGTATCTTTTCTTTCAACTCTACTCATTTCCATCATGCACGACTGCTTCAAAATAAAGCCCATGCCATTCCACCCAGGGACAGGACCAGCCAAAGAAATCAATCAATAGAAGGGGCCTTTAGGTAAAGGTCAAACAATGTTGTAGTAGAAACCCTGGGGATTTTTCAAGCAGCTACTAAGAAAATTTGTCTTCTGAGATGGTGTTTTACTGTGCCTTCCTTCACAACCTGTGTAGGCTTCAGAGATCATTTAAAGTAAATTCCAAATGAAAGGTCTTTCCACTTTGTATATTTGAAATAATTTAACTCAGAAAAATGGTGAGCTCCTGAGGTGAGAGACCATCACTGCAGTCAGATGTACTCTAAAACAACTTCAGTGGTACAGATTTCTTTGAAAGAAATTTTAAAAGCAGTTGTTAAAAAAACAATGGCCTTTTATATCACATCCATCAACTTCAGATTTTTTTGGCATAATAGCATTCCTACAGACTGATTTGGCACTTGGAAACATTATATACAGCTACATCATCCTGTCTTTTATAAACAAGGCTACTGAAATTCTACAACTCTTTTTCATTCTCCTCCCTCTTCATGAATGAATTCCTTTCCTTATATTTAATCCATTCTTTTCTTGTGTGGAATACTTGTTTAATGCAGTAAGCTCTACATGTGAATTGGAATTGGAATAAATTTCTCTGAATTGATAAATAAGAGTACAATAGAATGGACTAATAACTAGGCTACAAGTAGATGCCTGTGAATCAGTCAGTAACAATCTTACTGTAATGACTCTTTTGAGTTTCAGCTCTTTCTGATATTTGATCACAATAGACTCTAGCAAAAAACTGTCAGTGGTTTAAAGAAAAGCATTTTCATTAAAGGGGTCCTGTAGAAAAAAATTAGTCTACAGAAAGGCAGTTGCTGCAGCTCACCTGGAATACAAAATTGCCGTTGTTATCTCTGCTTCCTTTGCCAATGGAAAATTTTATGACAGGAATAATATATTACAGTAGTGTTAAAATCGAGAAAATAAACTGGGTTGTTCCTGATCTCACCTGAATATTTCCCTGCACAATTGGAGCCATGTCAAGTTGACTTGCCATTCATTATATTCTGTATTGCTTGTAGACAGCTCCTGAATTCCACCTCCTTGTCCTTTTGTTGTCCTGATTCTACAGCAAGAATCTTTTATAGCGTCTTTTTTTTTTGTAAATACAAATGAGAAAGAGTAAGAAAACAATATTTTCTGAAACTTCACTGAAGCGCTATAAATTAGGGCAGCCAAATCCACAACCACTGTGTACATAATTTTTCACCAAACTAGATTTTTATAGACACTTGCCTCATTTATATTTGGTTTTAAAACTAGGAATGTTCTATTATGTATAATGGGTCATGCCATGTATTCTGCACTAATTTTTTGCACTTCTTTTCTGTTACTTTGTTCTTTCTACAGTGGGATAGGGCATGAGAAAGGTGAGGAAAGACTGTTTAATGAAATACTACTGTGGGGCTGAATTTATGATGGGAACAAGTATGTTCCTTCCATTCTTAGAAGAATCAGAAGCTAAAGCAGGGCTTTTTCTGAATAGATGGCCCAGAGTCAGTCTCCTGTGTGAGCAAACTTGGACTCTGGGGATTTCCACAATTTATATTCTTATTGCAGCTTCTATTTTTCTTGCAGCGTGTCCATACTGGAGGGTAAAAAAGTGAATTGTGATTCTTTGCTTGTAGACTAGTTGGAGAAAAAATAATATAAAGCAAGCTTAAAAACATTTTTTGCTAGTGTCAATAACTTGAGAATAATACAAATTTTGAAAGGCCTTTTAGTTTGATGATGAATTAAACAATTCCACTTTTCATGATTTGTAAGATTGTCCCCAGATGAAAACAACCAAAAGAACTCATAAACAATTACTGGTCAGGTCTGTGCATTTGATTGCTGTGTAAACCTATCTCTAATTGGAATGGCCTGCACTATTTTGTTACACAAAAGACAAATGACTTAATATTTTATTTATGCCTTGCTTCTGGCATCAAAAATTGTAATTCTACTAGGAAAAAAATACCAAATTGGTATTCAGACTTCTTCTTAAGCATTCTTTCTAACCCTATCACTCCATTTCATACCTCAACATGGTCTTCGTGCTGTGTTTTGAAGCGGTCTTTTTTCTGAGAACAGCATTTGGATTTGTATTCAAAGATACCTATGGGATAATTTAGACCTACTTTATAGTAATTCAGTCTTTTTTTCGTGGAATATACAAGGGCCAAAAGAGGTGACAGCATAATACTGGGGCAGAACAAGGATTAAAATAGTAGATTCCCTCACAGTCTATTTTAGTCACTACTGAAAAAATATTTTTTGGCAGACCCTGATTTGCAGATCAGATGATAAATTATTAGCATTTTTCCCCCTTTCAATTTAGGTGAGATAGCACTAAAAAGGAAGAAATGCAGCTTTGCTTCTTGCAAATGGATTGAGCATTAGTTACTGGAGGATGGTGGAAAAGTTATTACTTTCTGCTGTGCTATTATACTAATAAATATGTTTCTTATGTTCTGTTTACCATTTTTGACATTACATTAACAGGCAATAGTGTTGCAATCCAATAAATAAATATTTAAATATGTCTTTCTAAATGCTCATACAAGACAGTTCACAACAGTATCAGAACACCTTGCAAAGGCTGTTTCACGTGAAGAAAATTAAGCAGGTAATTATTTTCAGCTTTGTCAAAATAAACTGCAATTAGGAATCTGTGTAAGCTTATTAAAAACTCGTCATATTTTTCATTTGAAGCACTGTTTATTTGGCATTTTTTCCCTTACTCATTGATGTTTGCAAGTAATGCTGGGCTTGCCTCACCCAGTTCAAGAGAAAGCTCCCAAAAGAGTGAAATTGATGGACAATTCAAACATGTGCATTAATTTATCTGTGGGGTATTTTAGTTCAAATTCTGTAATGAAGAGCTATATACTGCACCTGATAGTAGTCTGCTCATCCCACAGACGAAAATATGATAGTGAGAGCTTATCAAGGTCAGCTTTTTGTTAGACTTTCATTTTATTGTATCCTTATGTCACTCCTTATTCTCAACTTCTGTGAAAGTGTTACATTTTATGTAAGAAGGCATTTAAGCAGGAGTATTCAAATCAGTGTTGTTAAAGTGGTGAAGGAGAAGTTACCAGGCTTATTGTGAAAAGCCAGAAAGTATAATTGTACTGAAAATGGATAGTAATTACAAATGAGTGTCTTCATCTCCAGATTAAAGATGTAGGGAGAGTATACCTTATTGTAGCACAGCACTATGGTTCTACGGCTGAAAACCAAACAGTGCAAATTAAAAGTAGCTACACATGCTGACTCTTCACCAATCTAATAGGATTTAGTAACCATAATAGCTCTTTGTTGACCTAAACCAAATACTGAACCAAATAGGCCTTAATGACATTGTTTCGCCTACTCCCACCCCTGTTACACATAACTTTACTATAGTGGAGAGAGGAAAGGTGGTGAAATTAGACCTGAAATTTATGGTCTAATATTTATCTCATAAAATGTTTTCTGAAAAGTTAAATACTGAGTAACTCTTTTAGCTTTTATTTTGTTTTGGAATTTTGGAAGGAGGCAACGTTTGTTTTTCCTAGCACTTAAAAGAAGCAATGGCATAAATAATACCTATTCTTGTGCTCCTCATAACCTGTGAAGCATTCTTAAAGGTGAAGAAATGCATGGCATCCTTTAGAAATTGAAGAGACCTCTCCATGTGGGATATGGGATACTGTGTCCTTTTCCTATTCTGTAAAGTAGCAATCCAAAACAAGATTTTATTTCAAGGATCAGGAATGTTTATGGGCTTCTGGAAATGACATATTTCTATTTGTACATAGTGAGCTAATTACCTCTGTGATAAAGATGTTGTGGATTTTTTCCACTGACTAAAGAGAAAGTAGACCCTAAAAAAGGGGGCTGCTTTTTTTTCAGGGCAGAGTAAGACTCACTCCCTTTCTCTGGAATTATTTCATGCTTTAAGAAATGTATTAAACTATCAGCTTAAGCTCCTTCCTATCACCACTAAAGCTCAGGTTGCTAGTTCCATTCTGCTTATCTCCTTTCATTTGATATAAGGGAAAAGGAGAATGGGGACACAGAGTAAAGGCTTGCTCACTGAGCTAGAGTGGCTCTAAGCCAGGTCAGGGGACAAGAGCAAGTGATAATGACTTCAGAGATTCTTTCGCTCTTCTGTCTCTTCTGTCTTCACAACTGGAGCCAAATGTATTTGAATGTAATGTCAGTTGGGTGCAATAGGTTCAAATTTTCATAAACATTTGTGTTCTTGCATTTAATTTTAAATATGATTTCTGCATTTCAAAGGATTACTATTAAAAGGCAAGGGAATTTTAAAAGGTGTCCTCTGATCAGCTGAAGAAGGTATGCAAATAATGCAGTATGTGTGTAGCAGCAGTGACAAGAACAAAATCAGTAAAAGGTACAGAAGCTGTTAGGTATTCAGAACTTGTCACCAATCTTAAAGTACTCAACAGTTTTCAATGATCAAAGAAACGCTTTATTTATAAGCATAAATGAAAGAACTATCAGTGTGGCATGAAGGAAGCACTGGATAACTTGTTGCTATACTATGGTAAGAAAGTCCCGAGCATTCTGGGGGGTTTTTAAATTAGCAGCCTGTCTACTCCTAAATGTTGCAAGTACACCCACCTGATGAGTAGCTCTGTAAAAATATACCACTGATCTTATAGCAATAGGTGATGTCAATGTAGTGGTGCAGTGTTGTGGTACAATGTAGTGTAGTGACAGATACCAGCTGTCAATTGATTTATTTCAATTTTCTAGCTTTTATAACTCTGCTTGAGCCTCCTAGAAACACAGTATTTTTCTCCTATTTGTCAGACTGTTTTCTAACAAATCCTTCTAACTCCTGGTGTAAATGAATTTAACATAATTCTGCATCTTAAACATCCTCATTTGTACAGAGAGCTCACTGGTCTTGGAAAGACTTTTGGAAAAAAAGCAATGCTTTAAAAATAAATAAATTGCTAAGTTCTTACTCATTGCTTTCTTGGTTATTCAGAAAAGTTTCTATTTGTAAACTAACCTTAAATAATTCAGCAAAATCATAAAAGATAAGAATTTACATTATAGAACTAAGAACTGCTAAATTTTAAAGAATACACTGTAGATGCCGTTGGAAAACATTAAATTATTGTAGAGCAAATGTATGTTCAGGATTCTCATTAAAGATTTTGGGTTTTTTTGAGATGATGACCTTACCAGGATTGCAGTACTGCAATTAATTTAATTGGGGAAAGAATTTTATTTACTTCTTAAAGAATAACAGATTTTTTTTATATTGAAGTTCAATAATTCTGATTGTTGTTGCTGTATGAATAATCTAGTGCAGGGTAACAGACTTCTTATTGAAACTTAATGACTTCACAAGAAAGGTCATATGGGTCTTGTTTCTATGTAAGGATCTCATTGCTCTGGAACTATCCCACACAATTCAATTTTTCCTCCTTTAACTGTTTCACAGTCCTTTTAGAAAGCTTTGACTGCATTCTGTTGCACTTAGGTTTTTCATTCTTATGCCACTTATGATCCTAGTCTAATTCAACCTTACTCTTTGGTTGGACCACTTTGTTGTAGGTCCTAAGATAACTTCCCTCCTCTTGGAAACTTCTTTTATCTGCACTTGAGTTCCTCATTCCTGCTGGCATTCATAATCAAAGTGATGCCTGACAGAACCAGAAGTGGGCTTGCTTTGAGCACCACATACTTCCCACATAAGAAAGAACTATTTAAACTTAGTTTCATCAGTCTATTTCTGAAGACACATGGGCTCCCTTTGGAAGTTTAAGGCTTTCAGAATATGGGAGATATTGAGACAAAACTTCTGTCTTTACTATGCCAAATATAACTACCCAGGAAATCACTTCTGTTATTACTGCTTGAATAGTTCTAAGTGAAACAGACTGGAATATTTGTTTTGAAGAAAGCATGGCAGTTGATGCTGGTTTGCAATATAGGAACCTTAGAGTCAGGTTTCTGATCTTTCTTGCTCGAAGACATGATCTGGTTTTCACAGCAGACTAGCACATAGGTCTCTGCCATCCTTGATCCTAACTCCATGAGACTTTCTGTCTGGTGCCACGGGGATCAGGCAGCTGCTGCTGGGTGGCACATTCAGCACAGTGGGAATCTCACAGGCTGGGGTGGGATTCCCGCCCCCAGTAGGGAACAACACCAGCCAAGAAACAGCAGCTGGGGTCAGCCAAGAGTCTGCATTGCCAGGCCCATACTGGAGATTCCTTAGGATTTTTCTTCTAGCATTTAACAGCAGGTCTATTTTACCGTGAGATTTGAGTAAGAACATGAAAGGCTTCTCATCCATTGGCTGAAGTTTTTCAGATTTCCTTTCCATGTTAATATCATAGACTCACTTTTCTTATCTGCATGGTCCTCTGCATTTATGGAACAATAGTTCAGGTTCTTGAAAAACAAGCTTCTTTTACCATCTCTAATTTTTTCCATCCCATAGTCCAAGGAAGATTTGAATCTTAATTTAAAAGTGCTCAGAACTCTAAATTGTAAAGGGACAAACCTATTTTCTGCAGCTTCTCTGGTTCTCTAGGTGTTCTACTTGATAGGAAGTGTTAAGCTGCCAGTCTTAAATTGCTTGAGTCTAACAACCCTTCTGAGGACAAGACTGTAAATTGGCTACACAGGCTGCCCACTGTCCTGCAGCGAGAAGTGACAAGTAATGTGACTGAGGACTCCAAAGATGGTGCCTGTTTCCAGGATGGCAGTAAGACGTTAATCTCCAGGCTTCATCACTTAGTGTGGCCAGAAAAGCTAATGATCACGAGCGTCTTTCAAACTTTTCAGAATATTTTATAAGTTTAGTCTAAATCCAGAATACAGCAAACTATATTTTCATATGCACTGAGATTAATTTTCTTAGTTATGTATAATGATAAGCATTAGATTTATATCAAGAAAAAAACCTTTGACTATTTTTGTGTTTGTTTTCATGTTCTCAGTATCCTGTATTTTAAAACTGAGTTCTAAGAGTAAGTAATAGATTTCCAATAAATTTGTCCTAGAAAATATGCATACTTGTGATAGGCTTTCTTTTTGGGGATGATAGAAATGTTTTTCTAGGTCCTTTTTAACTCCACCAAATCTGCAAAATTGTTGTTAATTTCTTCTGCGTTTTAATACAAAGTTTTCTTCAATAATTTTTTATAACTTGACAATTATTTTTTTTTTCTAGAAAGCTATTTAAGTTTGAGAAGCAAAGTTAAATGAAGTGCTCTGAAATCATGGAAGCAAACTGCTACTATTGGATAGAGTTATGGTCCAGTGTAATGAGATTTCAATTCAGTATCCTATTCAAGACAGAGGCAGTATTTGAAAAATGAGCTTTCCTGGCATGGGAATATTTTTCATTGAATAGTAATTATGAGATCAGAGTCCATTTAATGTTCTTTTTGTTTATTGTGCAGTTCAATTGCACCCTGAACTAGAAAATTCTGAATGCTGAGTGATTTTGTTTGCTTCTGAAGACTTGTAGGTATGGTACTTCTAAGCACTAGTTCACAAGAAAAAAAAAAAATTGTGATATTGTGATATCAAAGTATCTATACCTATATATACACATACGCAAACATATATGTGCCTGCAATATATATGCTTGCAGACTTACATGTAAGAAAAACTACTTATTTTACATGCATAAGGGGTTTATATCTAGCATGGTTGACAGTATTTTGCATTTTGTTTTCTGCTAAATGGGCCCATGGTATCCATCCATGATTAATTATGTTGATATTATAATCAAAAGGAGAATTGCTATAAATTAATTTTTATATCAAAACAATGAAGAAATACACATATAGAATAAATTGGTACATGACTTTTTTCTTAACTCTTACTGAACAGCCTGAGAGAAAAAGTGATATGAAATAAAACATTCCTATGTATCCATTTCACATCATTTGCTGTTGTGCACTTTGTACCTCTTAAATGTGAAAACATAGAACAGATGTCTTATGAATTATGTATATTTCATAACAGAAGACAATTGTCACATGTATTTTGATAGTGAATAATTTATAGATAATCTGCTACATCTGCAGAGGGATGGATCCACTTCTTATTGTAAGAGACACTTAGATAATGACATGACCTGGCAGCGAGCACGTGCAGCCCAGAGAGACAAACATGTCCTGGGCTGCATCCAGAACAGCGTGGGTGCAGGGCAGGGAGGGGATTCTGCCCCTCTGCTCTGCTCTGCTCTGGTGAGACCCCAGCTGCAGGGCTTGAAAGCCCTTGCAGAGCATCAGCTCTGGGTTCTCAGCGCAGGAAGGACAGGGAGCTACTGGAATGAGTCCAGAGGAAGCCACCAAGATGACGGGGGAGATGAAGCACCTCTCCTGTGATGGCAGGCTAAGAGTTGGGGCTGTTTATCCTGGAGAGGAGGAGGCTCCAAGAAGGCCTTAGGGAAGCCTTCCAGTACCTAAAGGACACCTGAAAGAGAATTGGAGAAGGACTTTTTACAAGGGCATTTACTGATAGGACAAGGGGTAATGGCTTTAAACTGAAAAAGAGTAGGTTTAGATTAGGTATTAGGAAGAAATTCTTTACAGGAAGGGTGGTGAGACCCTGGAAAGCACTCCCAGATAAGCTATGGATGCACCACCCCTGGAAGTGTTCAAAAACAGCTGGATGGAGCCCTCAGCAACCTGATGGAGTGGAAGGAGGGTTGAAACTAGATGATCTTTAAGGTCCCTTCCAAGCCAAACCATTCTATGTTTCTGTGATCCTATAAACAAACAAAAACCCAAACCCAAAAACACAAGTTGGTTTTGATTTGCCTTTGAGATAGTTCAGGCATCAGGCCTACTAAGGATTTCGCTGTCAGAAGTTTCTGGGATGAGTAGATCTCTCTAATAAAATCTTCAGGCATTTCTTGTGCTAACTGCAAGCATAGGGAATTTTCATAGTTTGTTTTTGAAAGAAGCACTTCTTTGGGAAATATAGTATGGTGAAACATGTCAAACTCTTGAGTTTAAAGGATAAACATTATATACCTCCATTTCTGGAAGTAAGATGCTCAACAGATATCAAAATAAGTTTAAAAACTCACACCACAAATTCCAGGAGAGCATTTCTGGAATTTCAGTAATTTGGAAAAAAACCTTGTAGAATACTTGAAGCATTTGAAATTATATTTGTCAAGTAAAGGATAATTTGAAATTGTCAGTATATTCCATTTGGAACAAGAGAAGAAACCTCCAATGTAAAAGAAAATGTAATTAAAAAAAAAATCAGGAGTTAGTAGTTCATTAGAAATTAGATGTTACTATGTTGATAGATATTTTATACAGCATTTAATGTGTGTCTAAAAAATAATCAAATAGAATATTATAGATTAAGGGCATCTTCAGATGACCAAAAATAATTCTTACCTGAAATGAAGAACTCACTCAAATGATTTTGTGTGCATTACATTTGCCACATTGGCAATCTTTTCTCCAAGTAAAATGGAACAGTTGAAATCTCTAGATGTTAGACACATTTAACATCTTTTTTATTTAGTAGTGGGGACAGTTGATGTTGTGCTTAGGCATGCAGTAACTTCATTATAAGACATGGAATTAAAAAAAAGCGCAAACGCAGGCAGGCATGACTTGTTTTATTCAGTATTGGTCTCTAAGTATATTGGAAAAAATTAGACACACAGACAAGTTGAATGCCAGGAATTAAATAAAAATAGAATACATTTTCTACAGAATGCAACTTGCAATGCAAAGTATACAGCAATAAATTATCAGAATAGTTAAATAATTTATAGTATGCATTTTTTTTTCTAATATAAAAGCAAGCATAGAAAAGATGGTAAAGCAAGGTAATAACTCAAGATTAATATTGGTTTTTCAGACAATGGCTGGCATCTATAGTAAAGGCAATTTCTTTTCATTATGTAGAGAATTTCATCACATTCAATTTTTGGTTCTGAAATGGGACAAGAATATGCTTACAGATATGAGAAGGAAATAATTCAGTTGCCAGCAATTTGGAAAATGTAAAAGAGTACATTAAAATTTTGACATGTAACAAAATCAAAAAGGTTTTGAAATAAAAATGGTTTATATTAAAAATTTGATATAGTGATTTCATATATGAAAATGTGTTTAAATTTTTTTCTCTTTCAAACCTTCTGTTTGATTTCCAATACCAAGTGTGCCAGTACCATTCTGCTAGTAACTCCTATTAACCTTTTAGATTGAAACGTAAAATCTTCTGAATTTTACCAGTAATTTGCCAAGGTAGAAACTAC
Organism: Poecile atricapillus; assembly: GCF_030490865.1. Lineage (NCBI taxonomy): Eukaryota > Metazoa > Chordata > Aves > Passeriformes > Paridae > Poecile > Poecile atricapillus. Next base: position 45,787,723 of record NC_081252.1, read on the forward strand.
ATCAAATAAAGGCACAATTTCATTAAAACTTTTAAGACCTAATTGCAAGTAACAGTAGAAAAAAAACCACCTACGTAAACAGAATTCTGGTGTTTTGTGTCTTGAGGAGATTGAGTGCTGTTCACAGTCCTCCTGTTTTAGTGGGAAAGACTTGAACCAGGTGGAAGATCCTCTTTAACAGTCAGTCAAGCTCATGTGAAAGAAACTGATGAGCAACGGTAGCAAAATAAGGTTGTTGAGGTTCAGGGACCACAGTTACTCACATACACCCAATATATTTTTCTCCATTCTCCAAGTCTGATCCTAAGCTGAGAAAGAAGAAAATGTAGAGAGGATAAATGAAACAAGTGAAACAAATCCACTTAAGACTATATAATATTTGTGGTACAAACCTAAATCCTTTAGCATTACTGTGTTGGGATTTGTATTATCCCTGACAACTGTTGCAGGATGAAAGCCAAATCAAACTAAAATTAAATTGAATGTTTCAAAGATAAAATTAGCTGCTGTATACATTGTGGAAGGTAGTTGCCAAAACCAGAAATACAAGCACAGAACAGATATGAAATTTGACAAATCAAAGAGCAAGATTGTATAAAATATTTGGGATGTGTATTAAAGACCCTAGTTTTAAACCAGCTCAAAAAAGTCTTTAATGAGAAAACATTTCTTAAAGAGAAAACAAAAAAAATTATTAGACCAAGCAGCTGCGCTAAAGTAAAATAATTTCTTAGATTTTGACTCAATGTTCAAGAATTCAGTATTCCGCACAATGACCCAGTAAAAAACCCTACTCTTTCTGATCCTGAAAACCTCTGGACACTTCATTTTAATAAGCAAAAATATTTATGATCCTAAATGACTGCTGTTAATGATTTTATTATGTCTGAGACAAAAATTGTCTATGTCACACCGAAGGCCATTTTTATTTTTTGACAGATTTCTATTCCAAATTCATAAATGACTCTTTATTAGTCTGAAGGGTAGAGATGTATCCTACAAATTGAAAAATTGTTTCTTCAACAGCTTTAAGGTGTTTAAAATCCTGCTTCTGATGTTCATAAACAATGAGCTCTCTACACAGGGAAAAGGGAAAATATTCCATCTCTCCTGTTACACAAGTGCAAATGTGGTACTACAAATCCAAAAGTCATTAGGAAGAAGTTTTTTTTCTTAATGTATAAATGAACTTTGTTGGATTCCGGTTCTGCTATTACTTCTTGCTCTTTTACTGAGTACCACTGAGAAGACACTGTCCCTTGTGTTCTTTACTGCCACCTGTCAGATATGGTGAAGGCTCCCCTGGAGCCTTCTCCAGGCTGAACAGTCTCATCTCTCAGCCTCTCTTCATATGCCAGATGCTCCTATCCCTTAAACTTCTTTACAGCTCTTCTGGCAAGTTCATGTCTCTCTTTTCTGTGGAGCCCAGAATGGGTCTCCAGATGTGCCTCCTCACTGCTGAGTGGAGGGGAAGAATCACTACCTGTGGTAGTGGTCATCCCAAGGACACCTCTGGGATGCAGTTGCCTTTCTTTGCCACAGGAGCACATTGCTGCTCAAATTCATCTTGTCCAACAATACTTCTGAGGTTCTTTCTGCAACATGGAATTTCACTTGAGTGGGAGATTCAAGCCCTTAAGTTTTTCAGAACTTGTCATGACTGAGTTTTATGTGCTTTTCAGTGCACATAAAACTCATTTCCTCTTCACCTTCAAGTATTTTATTAAAAAGATGCTTATTTTAATGGAGAACATCTCTGCTGAGTTATGAAGCTAAATATCATCTCCAAGAGTTTTAAAAAATTGACCATTACCCTGAAAAATACAGGTTTACATTAATCTGAACTAATGAACTCATGGAGTACAATATTATTCTCTCATTCACAGTAAGCCCATTCCAGATATTCCTTTCTTTTAGAAATAAAAGTTGAATGACACCAAACCAAAAAGGTGAGCACTTGAATTCTTAAGGTATGATACCTGGGCTAATAAATTGTTATTTTTAATAGTAGTAAATAGATACTTAATAGCTAAAATATTATACTTAATACCTATATTAAGATAAAAGCTTAATAAAATTAAATTAATAACACACAATAAAACATAATAATTTCCAAATTAAAATTTTTCATGATCTCAAATAGAAATTCATTTTATTATATATTAATGGAAACGTATTTATATACATTAATATTTTGGTGTATAATAATTGGTTAATACTACTAATCCTGCTTTGATTATCAAGAACTTATAAGGAAAACAAGTTGTAATTATGGTTCCAGCTGAGGAAATAACATTCTTTTAAATTCTGTTTTGTTGGCAATAATTAGCTGCTTTGAACAGATATAAAAAAAATGCTTCACTTATGCTGAGGCCAAAGCTTAAATCTACCTATCTACAAATAATTTTGGTTTAAAATTATTTCTATCTATATGTTAATATATATTTCTTTTCAAAAACAATAAAATCCAGTGATATTCAGTCAATAGATGCAAAAATATGAAGTTAGAAAAACATTGTTTGTGCTTAGTGCAGATGTTCTCCCTGTGTAGTACCTGCAGCACTACATCTGGCAGTTCTGGTATTGTGGAGTGAGATGTAAATGCTTCATTTGTAGGGACTATAATGTGAAAAAAACCCAATAATATGGAACAGGGACTAGAGAGAGAAGTGGTTTTTTTTGTTCTGTATTTTTTCTGTTTATTCTTATTTACAAATTAGGGGAAGGATTATCAGACTGCAACAGGTTTTCCTGCTGGTTTTGCAGCTTTCTGAAAAGAATCTTTATATTCTATTTCATTTTATACCATTGTGATGGTTTTGTCTGGGATTGGGTTAATTTTCTTCACAGTGGCTGGTATAGGGTTGTTTTTTGGATTTGTGATGAACACAGGGTTGATGATTTAGAGACCTTTTTCTTTTATTGCTGAGCAGTGCTTACACATTTCTGCTTTTTCATACTGCCACACTGGCAAGGAGGCTTTGGGTGCGTGGGAAACTGAGAAGGCACATAGCCAGGATTGGTGACCCCCAACTGCCCAAAAGGATATTCCAGACCATATGACATCATGCTGAGTATGTAAAGAAGGAAGAAAAGGGAACATTAGAAGTGATGGCATTTCGTGCTGTCTTCCCAACTCACAGATACTCATGATGTTTCCCTGGAGTCGGCTGAACACCTGCCTGCCCATGGGAAGCAGAGAATTCATTCCTTGTTTTGTTTTACTTGTGTGTGTGGCTTTTGCTTTTGCTGTTAAGCTGGTTTTATCTCAACCCACAAGATTCTAGCTTTTAAACTGATTCTCTCCTTGAATCCACTGGTGAGGGAGTGAGAGACTGCATGGTGGAGACCCTACTGTGGTCCAGTCCAGCTTACTGTCTCTAAGGTTCTTCCTTAAAAGGGTCAAAAGCAGAAGTTAAGTATGAGGTAGGGGCATTGGCTGTCAGCCATAGGGGTACTCCCAGCTAATACTGGAAGAAGAATGCTAGTAGGGAAAGCACATAAAAAGAGAGAAATGCATGTCCCAACTCCAGCTCAAGGTAGGGCAAAGCATGGGGTGGGGGGATGGGGAGGGGAAGCTTTGGAAGTGGAGAAGGAAGAGATAAAAATAATAAAACTGTAGAATCATGGAATAGTTTGTGTTGGACAGGACCTTTAAAGGTTATCTAGTCCAACTCCTACCAGATAAGCAGGGACACTTTCCACTAGATCAAGTTGCTCAGACCCCAATCCAATCTGACCTTGACATCTTCCACCTCTCTGGGCAATGTGTTCATGTGTTTTACCACCCTCATTGTAAAAAATCTTCTTCCTCAAATCTTATCTAAACTGACCCTTTTTTTGGTTTTAATTTGTTAACCCTTTGTCCTATTGCAACAGGCCCTGCTAAAATGTTTATTCCCATCTTATTCGTATAACCCCCTTTGGCACCAAAAGCCACAATAAGGTTTTCCTGTAGCCTTTTTGCTCCAGGCTGAGCAAACCCATCTTTCTCAGCCTGTTCTCATAAGAGAAGTTCTCCAACCCCCTGGATCATTTCTCTGGCTCTCTGGACTTGCTTCAACAAGTCCATGTGTTTTCTATACTGGGGAACCTTGAAATACAATTTGAACAGCTTGAAAAAAGAAACAAAATTATGTAATTTTTTAAAAGTTAGGGGTCTTTATGGTGGGGACTTTTTTCAGTTGATTGTATTTTTCTTCTGTTGCTCTTTTTCTAAAAAAATAATTAAAATCAATTTAATTCAGGTTAAACTTCAATTTAAATAAACTTCAGTTATCAATTTTCTACACACTATTCATATAGAATATTCATAGAAGCCACAGACTGTGATTTAAATACAAATATATTTGATGAAATCACAAAATATTTTCAGAAAATCAGAACAGTCATCAGAATAAAAACAATGGTAATTTTTCTTCTTAAACAAGTAGGATTTTCATTACTATTAGAGAATGTGCTATAATTTTTGTATTTCTTTAGGAGACAAATATTACATCAAAATGAATGTTACCACTTATTTACTAGTGTAGGATAGATGGTAAAAAAGTTTTATTTTCTAATTTTAAATACTGATACTAGCTGAAATTTCAAAATTACTTGTGATAAAAATTCCAAAGCAATGTGAATACCTGTAACAACAGCTTTCAAACACATAGGTTGAAAAAAAATAATAATATATTTTTGCCACTCATTCCCTTCCTGTTGTTTGTGTTTGGGCTTTTGGCACACAGAACAAAAAGTTGTACCTGTGTTTTGTGATTAAAGAGATAATTGAACTCTCACAAGAAGTGGTATACACATAGGATACTGTAAAGTGTCAAAGTTGTAACCATTAATTTGGCACTTTAAAGGAAGTCTTTTCACAACCTGAATAATAAAAAGGTCAGAGGAAAGAATAGTGAGAACAACTCCTACAGAACCATTTTATTTTTTTTTTAAATTATAACACAGTAATGATGCCACTTACTCAGATAATGCCTCTAAAAGGGAAATAAATTGCTTTTTCTAGAGATACTTTCTGAACTTCAAAAGACAAAATGCAGCCACTTTGAATGTCTCTAAACAGATGAAATAAAAATATCTCATCATCTCCTTTCCTCAGTTTTCAGATTACTGTTTCTAGGTATTTGCCATTGTAATGAAAATGCCTGAGCTTGGCAGTGTGCCATGAAATTGCAATAAAATATATTGTAATTGCTTTTATGGGAATAATAATGATCAAGATGAAAAATATACTTTGACTCTACTAAAAGTTGGGGCAACATTTAGTTCTTTCTCTCTTTCCTGTCTGCTTTTCCTTCTAGCTCATTTTTGGGGCAAGAAACTAATTTGTCTTCTGGACAGAACTGTTTTCTAAAAACATGCTCCATGTAATGAGGTGAGGCGTTTTAGTGCTAACACTAGACTTCAGTTGTATCCTTTTGACACTATTTGCTGCATTATGCTTTTTTCCAACACCTTTATTGAATAATTCCTTCTTAAACCTTCAGTATGGCATTCAGAATTCTGTTACATGCTGTACCATAAGTAAATCAGGTGGAGGGATGCTGATTTACAGATTTTCATTTTTCTGGGGCATTTAAAGAGTTCTAGCTATGAAAGTGAACGAAACAGTTACAGGTTCCTATTCTACATTAGTTTATATTGTAGGAGTCCATAGATCCATTGGTTCTGGAAGAGCATTTGGACCATGGGAGCCAGATACGGGTAGATACAAATTAGATAACTGTTAGGATTAGCTGAAACCAGGTCATATTTTCAGCTGGCAGACCAAAGAATGACTGTGGCGCAACTTACTATTTGTTCTTAATTTTTAGACAGCCTTTGAGTTATTGTCGCATATTCTGACTGTGTTTTAAATGGCAGCATACGTAAACAATCAAATAATTTTCCAAGAAAAACACTTCCCAGTGGCATCATGATTCATAAAAATCTAAGGCAAATCCTCCGTTGGTCTCAAGGCTTTCCCAGCCTGCAGAAAATAAGATCTTGGAAGGCAGCCTAGCAGAGCAGCAGCATGCCCATGCCCATGTCTGTGTGGAGGTTATCAAGAACATGCAATCGAGCTCTTCACAGTTTTCTTGGGTGGGAGGACAAGAGACAGTAAACATTGAAACAAGATTCACATTGGATATAAGGAACACCTCTTTTGTTATGACAGAGTCAGACACATGAAGAAGTTGCTCAGAGAGATTATGCAATCACCTTCTTTGGAGGTTTTTGAGACCTGGCAGGATAAGGCCCTGGTCTCATAGCTGATCCCATTCAGAGCAAGAGGCTGGATTAGAGACCTTTTGAGCTCCCTTTTGAAATGGCTCATCCTTTGATCCTAGGTCCTATAATAAGTAATTTCTAAAGCAGGAAACTATTCACAGAAAGACTGTCTTATAATTTAAAAAAAATTCTTAAATTTTTTAAATTCTCAAAAGATTTCCTAAAGTTTCCTACACAAATATGGATTTGAATATTGCACCAGAGTGCATTTTACTCCATTTAGAAATCTTCACCCTTCTCTCAACAAGAAGTCTCATAGTAGAACAGCTAATTTGCAAATGCTGAAATTAAAAAAAAACAAACCTGGCTTTCCTTGCCAATTAGACCATATAGTAATATATCCAAAGAAATGGAATTTTTTTTTTTTTTTTTTTTTTGTGAGAAAGAAATCTTATTTTATTTTTTTCCAACTGTAAGAGTTCATCTTCTAAAGGTTACCTTTGCCTCCCAACCTTGCCTTGCTTATATCCCCAGACAATCATGGGCATGGATAAAAAACCACTAGCATTACTTGTTTCTCCTAAGTTCAAAGACTGTTTGTTATGATATTTTGAAATGCAAAGATTCAGTTTCAAGATTTCTGCTTGATTACTTTAATAAAATATAAGAACACATTTCATTAATCAGTCACGTACAAGACAATGCATAGTTTTACATCTGGCATTTGCTACTGCACACCTCAAAAGCAAGTAATTTTTGTGTTTTCTTTCTTTTGGTATTCTTGAAAGTACTTTTCTAGCTGAGGGGAATTCCAGTTCTCCAGGAGGGAGAAATTTTGTAGTTGAAGGAACAAAACAAAGCAGGCAGGAATGAATAATTTAAAAAACAGTCTCTCCTAATTAGATAGTGCATATTGTCTTCTTAACTTTGTAGAAATTTAAAATTCGTTTTGTGAAGTGTAGGCTAAACAAGGCTTGGTTGCATAAACACAGTAAATGTTATAGCCTGCTACATCCAGAACATTGGCTGCAAGCCCTGTGGTAAACTCCCCCAGTCAGAAGTCTGACGGTGAGAAGATAGGGAAAAAAATACAGGTAATCTCCTTTTTGTTTTCAACATAACATAAGAACATCTGTGCAGGACCAGATCAGTAATTCTGCATTAGGGAGTGGTCAGTAATAGCAATGGAGTGTAAGACAGGGAAATTCTGAAATATACTGTCTTCATTTTTTTACATAATTTTTTTCTGGCAATAACTGGTGCAGAACATGCCTGTCTCAAGCAGTTGCTTCTGTCTAGATCACTGCATTTAGCAACCAACAATAAACCTTTCCTTTTGAACACATTTATACCTTTGCACACAAAAAGTTACTGTGGTAATAAATTATTCTTTTAAAATATGGAAAAAGGATACCATTAGGATCCAGAAATATTTACTTTAAATCTGGGTCTGCGAATTTAAATAAACTCTTCTTCTCTTAATAAGTAACTTGTATAGTGATGAAACATGTTTAAAAAATGTTGTTTCATCACCTCTGATAGTTTCTAGTGAGAACCAAATATTAAACTGAGTTGTTTCATAGCATTAGAAGCAAAAAATCTGTTTGTCTTGAGTTTTATTTAGTCGACACAATACCTTTTTCAGTTTTCTCCACTATTTTCAGCTTATTATGAAAGAATTAAGATGATTTTTTTGTTCAAAAGAGCAAGAGACAGCATGAGTTGTGTGGTGTGGTGTGGTAGTGCATGGAGCACTGCACTTGGAGCATCCGCTTACCCACTGCACAGCACATCCTGCCTCAAGCATGGGAGTAGAGGTGCTGGATACCCAGTAAAGTCATGTAGCACAGTAAACCACATGTAGCTGTTGTTGCTGATATTCAAAAGCAGTCTTTTCACTGCTCTGTTGTCTAGATTTAAATGCATCTAGTTAAGGTTCAGAGATCCCCTTGCATTTTTTACTTAATGTCAGCAGTACCTCGTGGAAAAAAATGAAAAAAAAATTCAGCCTTCTTGTGAGTCATTTTGATATCTATTGACAAAAGATGATATGTAAGATCCTGACATTATAGCTATTATTACATGAAATTATTTTCATAACAATCTCCTTACTGAGTGTACAACATGGGTTTTTGCTTTTCGGTAGCAAAACTTTCTTCTGTATGTGTAATTACAGAACGGTTATCTCAGTTTAACTTATATCTAATTATGTAAATAAGCATATAAGCCCTCAAACTGCTTTTGCATACTGTTCTGACCTAGGAATCATGCCTTTACTTGCTCATATTCACGTCTTAGAGGTGTTGGCCCAAACCTTCTTTACATGAAAGTTTATAAATAAAGATTGCATAGAAGTCTTATTATTTTAGGCCTATTTTTATTTTCTCTCAAACATGAATTATGGGCAAATCAAAAGTGATGAAGGTGGGAAGACTGAATACTGCAGTGCTGAAACTTTTTATTTCTATACTGGAATTCAAACATATCTCCTGGAATTTTATGAAAACTGACATACAACAAAGGAGAGGCACAAATATTTTTTTTTTTTTTGTTTGGTGGGTAAGAAGTTTGCATGTTGAGACAAAAGGTTTTGCTTGCATGAGAACATTTTTTCATCTAAAAGTCATACCAAACCAGACAGTTCCTGTTGGTCATCCTCTCCACAGACCACTAACTATGTTGTCTTTCTTTCTGTATGTTTCAGTTTCTGATTTTATTTTGTTAAATTTTTAGCAAGTCTAATCATCCCTCTTGCTCTTTTGTCTCTGCTTTCTCTTTTTTCTAACCCTCAGGGATGAAGATTCCCCAGCAGTGCTTTTTCAAAAATTGTTTCTGAGAAACGAGTGACATCAGTGATATAGTAAATAATATCCAAGTGTTTCAACCAGTTATTAATATTGTGCATTAAACAGTTATGTGGTATGCCTGGGTGATTAAGAATATCTAATTCTGATGTTTAACAATTTAATTAATAATTTTAATTAATAAATCCCATTAAGTGATTTGGTATCAAATATTCACACAAGCCTTAACTACTTAAGACAGCAGAAAGCAATAATTTACAATAGTCCCAAAAGTCACTCTGCTTCCCTGAATTAAAGACTCACAGTCAAGTTTGGAAAGTACCTCTTGAGATCATCTAGTTGAACACTGTCCTCAAAGGATGATTAACTACAGCAGGTCTCTCATGGTTGTGTCTCATTGCATTTTTAATACCTCCAAGGATAGAGACTCCACAACTTCTCTGGGAAACCTCTTCAAGTGCTCAGCTGTTCCCACAGCTAAAAAAAAGTCTTATTTCTTACTTATGTTTAGATCAAATTTCCTATGTTCTACTTTGGGCCCATTTCCTCTTGTCCTCTCTCTGGACACCACCAAGAAAAGTCTATTTTCTTTATTGATGCCCATCAGAGAAAAAAGATAAGGACTCCCCCAAAGCCTTTTATTGCCCCAGCCGTATAGTTCCAGATCTTTCAGGCTTTCTTCATATGACAGGTCCCTTCATTATCTTCATGGCCCTTTTTTTGGACTAATTCCAGTAAATCCATGCCCTTTCTGTACTGGAAAGCCCAGAAAAGGACTCAGAACTCCAGATGTGTTTCACCAGTGTTGAGGAGAGGGTAAGGATCACCTCCCTTGACCCTGAGCTGCTGATTGATGTTCTTCCTAATGCTACCCAGGACTAGCCACTGGACTTCTTTGCCATAAGGGCACATTGCTGGCCAGGCTCAACTTGTCTGCCAGAATACCCAGGTCCTTCTTTGCAGAACAGATTTTCACTTGGTTGGTCCCCATCCTGTTGTTGACATCATGGCTGTTCCTCCCCTGGTACAGGACTTTGTGTTTCCTTTTTCAGAATCTCATGGATATTGCTGGATTTTGAACTTTGTAAGAATGGCAGACCATTTCATTAATGATATTAATAGTTGTGAAAAATCGTATTTTATTTAAAAATTTTATTAATGATATTAATAGTTGTGAAAAATCCCCCTAAGTGGCTGGCTGAAACCAGTAACAGTGATCAGAAAGCTTCGCCAAGAGTAAAACAAAATGTCAGAAAAATAGGTATAGGGGGAATACTAGTATCCTCATAATCAGTGAAATTCCAAATCCTCTAAAAGTTTTTAAAGTTATTCATTTGAGCAGCTGTACATCTTGAGTAAGTACAGTTGTTCACAGGAAAGAACTAAATTGGAAACCAAAAATTTTACCAGGGAATACTCAGTGAAGACTGACAAATATATTGTATAATCTCATGAAAAGTTGCATTGATATTGTCATATTACAGTTTACAATTTTCTAAACCAGATTCTTTTGCCTGTACTCAGCTTGGCTAATATTTGTCCCACAAACTGGCAAGAAAATGTGTTCAAAACAAAGCAGTTAAAGAAACTACTTAGAAATCAGTTAATCTGCTTAGGTATAGTTTAAAAAATTTTGACCATAATCTATAGTTTAGATGGAACACAGGCTTGTAGCAAGCACACTATCTCTTTCTTCATCTGCCACATGGAAGACCTGTGTATTTCAGCATATGAATCCTTGCTGGAATGAAAAGGCTGAACTTAGTGTGCAATGTCACCTCCCAGTTCTGTTCCTATCCAAGCAATTGGCAAATATTACTGAATTTCTTCCTACTTCGCTAGACGCACACTATGGCTTGGTTCATCCAAAAATCTCTGGCATTTTATCCAACTCTGTGTGGTCTTGAAATTCCTGGTGTGGTCCTCAAGCAGACAATACCCAGTATATTTGTTTTCTAAATTGTAGGTTTCGATACAGACTTGTAAAATGAGCGGTGCTTTTCTTTTGGTTCTGATTCAAAAATTTAGATGTTTCATTAAGATTAATAATTTGTTTTTCTTAGTCACAAATCCCCACATAAATATTTCACAGAATTCCTTCAGAGTTCCATGCAGGACTTATTTGTCATGACTGTTATGAAAAATTACATTCCTGTGGATGGATATCTGATTATTTTCACACTCTCACCGTTTTTTCTTTAATATCTACAATTTCTAGATGCCTCAGGGGTTGAACAATGAAGTAGGTGATCTTTCTCAGTTATTTTCAATGTATGTATATGACACATTGTTTATGATGCAATGAAACTCAGCTGTAAAAATAATTCATGACAGAACAAAGCTTTTAGAAGATACTCAGCTATAAGTTAGATAAATAGGTAACACTTATGACATACTTGTAATTGTATTTGGCATTGATTTTATTTTAAATTTTCATTCCCTGAGAAAATTCTTTTAGCAAGATTAGCTTTCCTTGAGTTTTGTGAATTCTAAAGCAAAATCAGGAAGAAATTATTTTAATATTGCTCAGTTTTAACAAAGGGCTATAGCCATTTCAAATCAAATCATTTAAAAAATGGAAATGTTCTTGTCAAACTGATGGCATAGATGTAAACAAGAATTATATCAGCCACTTTTTTACCATTAACAGATGTGATATAATACAGTACAGGATTGTAAATATTCTTCACCAAAGGCAGACTTCAAGGCCCATATTTTTGGGTCAGAAAGCAAAGTGATTGTCTTAGTTGTCAAATAAAACATAGGGAAAATATTTTATGATCCTAGCAATGTACCTTGAAGAGAAGGACTTCCTCATGCCAGCTGGAGCAATTCAAAATCCAAAATCTAAGTAAAATTCATCCTGGGTGGATCTCATTATTGAATACTTACAGGTTGGGGGTTTTTTTGCATTTTTAATGAATTGAAACCCAGTGAACACTGACTTGTTTGGATGACAAGGTAGGATCTGTGTGTGGAAATCATTGGTGTCTTTTGTAAGAATTAGAGGCTGAACTGAGTTTTTAAATCTTAATATATAAAATCTTCTAAGAAACCCTCCATGCCATTTTAGTGTAGCTTGATAAATATAGATAAAAATACTGATAAATATAGAATCTTGATAAATATTTGACTTCCATATACATAGACATGCAATCTGATGGTATTGCTGTTTTTTTACTTTTATTGTTGATAAAAACCAAGATGTTTGGTGAAAATACAATCACATATATTAAGGAATGCTGAGGTTCATGATCTGCCTTCTTAATATTAGGAAAAGTAACTCTTTTCACTTTAGTGTGAAAAATGAGATGTTCCTTTATCCATTAAAAGCTTGTATAAAAAATTGGTTCCCCTGTCTGTCTGGAATAACACTCATGTGTCTAACACTACCTAGATGTTTCCAGAGAGATAACACTAATGATGTATGTGGTGGGAAAGGAGAACTTAACAATAAAGTTCTGAGACATGTCCACCTCTTTAGGCTGGGATGTTTTAGAAAACAAAGTGGTTTAGAATGAACCACTGGTCTAAGTCTGTACCACAAACCACAGATCTCTGAAAGAGTAAATCAACACACAGCAGCATACTTCAGCTGTGACCTCGCAAGGACTACCATCAGGTAAAGGTTTAACAAGTACATACTTCATTGCTAATGTTCTGTTTTGCCTGTTTTCTAGATAAGGTTCACTGATTATAGGCATAGAACTTAATTGTTTTTCTTGTAACAGGAACTTCTTAGTATGCAGTCTTGCTTAAACTTCCTTACTTTTCAAACAACGGGGTGTAGAGGGGAAGCCATATGAGGAACAGCTGAGGTCACTTGGTGACAAGTGACAGGACCCAAGGAAACAGCATGAAGCTTTGTCAGAAAAGGTTGAGGTTGGATACTAGAAAAAGGTTCTTCACCCAGAGGTGGTTGAGCACTGGAACAGGCTCCTCAGGGAGGCGGTCACAGCATCTAGCCTGACAGAGCTCAAGAAGCATTTGGAGAATGCCCTCAGGCACATGGTGTGATTCTTGGGGCTGTCCTGTGCAGAGCCAGGAGTTGAACTCAATGATTTCTGCTAGACCCTTCCAAACCAGCATATCATATTCTATGATCCTATTGATGCCTTGAGAAGGCTGACCTACAACAGAGGCAAGACAGAGTTAAAGAATAAAGTAGTATTGAAAGGCCTTAAAGGATACACCTTGGGCAGTACAAGAGCCTGGCCAGGGCTACACCCAGGTGGACCCAAAATAGTCACAAAATGGACGATTGGTCATGAGGTCTCACACTTTTATAAGTTTTGGTCCATTTGCATATCAGAGTTAATTATCCAATTACAGCTTCAGGTTATGAAGTCCCATCCTTGTTTTCTCTCTTCAGTCCACTGTTTATGTTTTTGGGCCTGAAACTTGTAATGGTCGCCCTTGGTCTCAAGCTGGAGAAGGATTGTTTTGTCTACATACACTGACGAGAGTTTACTGACACATAATGTGAAGCTCAGAGCTATATGCCTAAGTAGCACAGAATCTGAAAAAGATGAAAGCTAAAACTTAAGGCATCATTATGATAATAATTCATATGAAGATACTAATAATAAAGAGGTTCAGATATAGAACAATCAGAAACAACATCAGCTATGTAGGTCCATTCCCTTCCTCCAATCCTTAATTAATTTTTTACTAGATGAGCAAACCATTTGCATGACAGAAATATGATTTAACCTAAAAAGAGATTTTTCAGATCACATAACCAGACCCTGGAGATTTTCTTCAGGATAATTACCTGAGAAGCAGAATGGCTTTGCTCTTTGAATTTAAAAGGACCTCTGTCTACTTTCTCTGCATATAAGGAGAAAACAGATACTGCATGTGCAAGGCAAAAAATTGATTAATTAAATCATTAGTATATAGCTTCTAAATAATGACTTTAGCAATCTGTTGAAGATGAGATCTAAAACTATATCAACATGCTAAATTATTAGGTGGACAGCATTAGTATCTACAGAAATCTGACCTCCTTTCTCAAGGCCTATATGAAACAACTGGAAGACTAGATGGAAACAATCTATATACAGAGATCAGGAGACAGATACATTGCTTTTGGCTTATTACTCTATTCTCTTTTATTCCTTTGGCTATTTTACTAATGATTTTATCTTTTTGATAATCAAAAAACTATTCTTTTGTTCCTTCAGTTGGAATTTTAACAAAGTTATCTATAATCAGCAGAAGATAATCACTTTGACTGGCTACACAGAAAATTATATTCAAGCAGTAAAACCTGAAGATATCACTCCTTCAGGTCATATGGTAGCACCATGTGGTTTGGTGTTCCAGGTCCCATATGCAGCTTTAGCTGAAGAATCCTAAATTTTCTAAACTGAAAGACTCAATGCTTTCATTATCTTATTGCAGTTGATTTCGTTTTTCTCTTTATACTGTGTTTTAGGTAATGTTTTTACTGCAGTTTTATAGAGTTATGGTTGGTTTTTCCTAGCACAGGTCATCTTTTATAACTCTGTTGCTATTGGAATTTTGTTCTGACTGTGATGGCTGCACTCCTAATATATGAATCTTGATTCTTGCCAATTACTTGAAAGCTCAGACTAGAGACAGGTACAGAAGCACCTACAGAATCATTATTCTCAGGTTATGGTCTTTTGAGACAAAGAAAATAATCATGCTTTGATTTAGAGTGATTTGTCTTGAAGCTCTAGAGCATGCCTGTATTTTTCTACTATTATACTGAAAATTGATAATCAAGAGAAAACTCCTAGCTAAAAGTATACTCACAACCATCCCACCCTCTAATAAATTCCCTAGAACAGAATGTTTAAGTTCCTTGTGTGAGTTTCACATGCTGTGTTCATTTCTGTACAAAGTAATTGACTTATTAAAAGGTGTTGCTCATCACAAGACAGTGTCAAATAATCCTGTGGTTTGGATTGCATAAAATACCATTTGTCTTGATTGCTGAAGATCAGCTCCTTTCCCTTAGAAGGGAAGAACTCAGGTTGATAAAAAAGGGTATCTGGCACACCAGTGAGTGCTGTAATAAATTTAGACTAATGCTGGTGACAGTGGCCTTGGGAAACATATCCACATTTGCAAGATTGATGTCTTCATTACTTTCAACCTGTACAATACAACAGCAATATAAAATATTCTCTTCTGGTTCTTCCAGTTATTGGTATATCACTTGTACCTTTTCAATTTTTAAAATGGAGTCCATAAGCATTTGTATTCTTCATAATAAAAATTTACATCTTTCATGACCAGCTGAAATAGTTACCTGATTTTATTAACTCATAGCAGCTTGGGTTGACAAAGGGATAGTTTTTACATTTTCATTTTTCAGGATTCTTCCTGTGGGATTTTTGCAGCTTGCTTGATGTTCTTCTGTATTCTGTGGTGGAACATACACATATAAGTTTTAGTATTGAGCAAAATAGTTAGAAAATGTTTAACTCTATTTAGCTATTTCTGTGCTAAAACTAAAATAATGTCTCAAGAGTACAAAGCACATTACATTCTGAATAGTAGGTGTGTTTGATGTCTTCCTTTCAAGGAAAAGCAACAGAGCATAACCTGAAGCATTATGACTAAAATATTTGTTTGACAGAAGCATCAATTCATCTTGCCTTATATCAATATCACAGAACTGCACGCATTTGAAGTACAAGAAATTAATTTGTTCCCCACCCAGAGTGCATTTTTAAGATATCTGATGTTATAGAAAATAAAGCATCAGCCGAAGGAAAAAAATATATAAAGATCTAATACACTTCCAGAATGACTGAATTGTGACACTACAGTTTCCACAGACATTAGGTATTTTTGCACGTGGTACAAAAACTGAAATCCTTTGAAATTAAGAAGATCTTTTCAGACAGATCATTACCGAGTGGATAAGCTAAAGAAGAATATAAAAGAAATAGATCAGAAGAGAATACAGTGCATTTAATTTTTTTAGGGCACCCCTTATATTCCGAGCACCTTGAATTTCTTTACAAAGTAATGAATCAACTATTTTACTTGCACCAAAGCAACCATTATGAAAGGAGGAGATATCATGTGCCAGCATTTCAAACAAGTCTCAGCAAGCCTCCTGAGCTTCAAGCCTAGTTGTTAGGCTGTACTGCTTCTATCCAGGAGTAATTGTGCTTGAAAAGTTGCAATTGCAAATAAATAATAAAGAAACCCTGTAAACCTATATTACTTTTAAGAACTGATTTTTAAAATGTTGAGTTTACAAATTTATGGAAGTGCAAGGTTATCCTTGGAACTCAGTGGTTTAACTAACTTGAGGGTTTTTTGCAAGTTTTTGTTTACTTGAATTTTCTTTGCTTTAGAAAAGGCAGGGGAAAATTAAATTAAGATTGAAGGCCATTATGAGTGATTTTATAATGTGAAAGTGGTGTATCAGAAAAAGGAGGAAGTCTTAAAATTCAAGCTGAAATAATCAAAGGCTGAGAAAGAGCTGAAAGAGGCGAAGAAGCTCAAATATTTCATCTCCTGTTTTCATTCCAAAATTATGGAATGAAAACAGAGGATGATGGACAAGTTTAGAAAACATGTATCAGTCACAGAAGATACTAAAATTCTTGTTCAGAGTTTGATTGATATGCTTATCTACATTAAAGCTTTACCAGGAAGTAGTATATAAATTTCTCTTGTTTGTCTGGTTAGGAAACAAGAAATGGTTCAGGCTTTGATAAAGCTTTTTAAAAAAAGGAAGATATTTCTTGTTAAAGATTTCCTTTCACAAGAAATCTTGAGTTGGATTTTCTGAATACCTCAAATAAACAAGAGCATGAAAAAGAAGATAAAGAAGGAAGAAGAAGTTGTTACAGCCATTCCAACCTGAAACCTGTCTTGGTCTTAGAGAAAAAAAGTAATTTTCAATATTGTTTTCTTAACAGGGAGCTAAACAAAGCACAAAGCTTGATTTAGAGTCATGTAAATGCTATGACATTATAGGAATAGGAAAATCTATCAAAAGAGTATTTTTAAAATTTGGAAAGCATGAAAGTACAATATGCAATGTTTAACAGACCTTAAAATACTCAATCAAAATACCTTTCCTAGTGACATTTCACTGTATCTATGCACAATAAGTTTTAGATATTCACCAGAGAGACTCTTCAAAGAGACAAGACAATATAACAGCCAACACACAAAGAGGTTTTACTTTAAAAGCTATTACCATTTGATATGCCTACTTAAGAAATTGTTCAGGAAGGTGTGCACATAATACACGTTAGATTCTCTATCCTCACAGTGTAAAGGCAAATGATTACTGTGTGTGGTCCAACATGCAAAATTCTTCGTGTAGATTTTTTTTTCAATGGTTAATGTCATCTCAGAAGGGTCTCAAAATTTTGTATTTTTAGAGGTTGAAGTATGCAAAGGAAAATAATGTAAATTCACATGAATATAGAAGTGCAAACCTTTTAAATCTTCGGAAACTTAGACAGATGCTAAAAGGTGGCTTTTACATACGTTGTCACTTAACTCTCTAGAATATCCACTGCCCAATGCTTTGGAAAAATACAAAGTAATATTTTAAAATTAATGCTTTGGGCTTCCAGAAAGCACAGAAATAAGACCACAGTGACACTTGTTGAAGTAGACTAGAGAGGAAAAGTCCTCAGATATGAAATTATAGCTTGGCACAAGCCTGTGAGACCATCTCTTACACTTGAACTGTGAATTGTGCCACCAAGCTGTGTTAGGGGAAGTGCCATGTGCTTCTGCTGGAAACTCAAAGAAAAACCTCTGGTTCTAAGAAAAAAAAGGAGTAGAAAAGTGGAAAGGTTCCTGTGCAGCACCCCTTACCCCTCTTGGGGTAAATATAGGCCAAATGAACTCCTTTTGGGTGGTGTCCTAGCCGGGCATGCCTAACTTCTTCCTTCAGCCTGATGCATCCAGGCAAATAAAAATGCTGGGAAAAATGAACTTGGAACACAGATTGTGGACCCAGGATTCAACTTCCAGCTGCCTCTGCTGCTGGGGCTGCAGAGCTGACAGCTCTGCTGACACCTCCAGGGAAATACCTTTTCATGTCAGCTAGGGAGAACAAGCTGAAGTGCAATAATTTAGAAACACAGATTAGGGATCTATTGAAAAGATTCAGTTGCTATTACTGTTGTGCTGTAGGACTGTTCTTTAAGTTATATATGTTATGCCCAAAGTAAAAACTTCTTAAATAACCTGGTTGATCAAGCTTCATAACTTCTTTCAATTTTTCCCTTCAAACAACATTAATTTTGAGACATTTTATTATACAATTTTATAAAGTCTTGGGGAAGATGGCAACAGTATTCCTGAGTTTTATTGATTTTTTTCTCCTGAATGATGGAAGGGAGCAATGAAAAAAAAGGTGGACCCCTCTGCATTGGTTACAGAGAAGCTACTAACCAGCTCACAGATTCAAGGTTTGATTTTGCTGCTATTAAAAGAAATTTAAAAATGCAGGTGATTTTCAACTATGCTTAGAACCTAAAAATTAATATTGGAGCAACAAGAATTTACTTTTGCAGGAAACAATTCTTAGTCCTGTCTTTATGGAAGATTCCTACTGAACTAAATACCTATTTTCTGAACCAGCCTCTAAGCATAATTCCCATATAATAGGAATTATATACTGGTCATAAAATTCAATGGGGAAAATCATATCATACTAGAAAAGAAAGTATTCTAGCAAATGCCATAATTTTTTGGCTGATTTGTATAGGATCAAATTCTGTTTCTACAGATTTGAATTTTCTTTTACCTTTGTAAATTACTTACTTCCATGAGAGCTGTCTAAAATGAAAAGAGACAAATATTAACTTCTTCAACACATTTTTCTAGTGCTATCAGTGTTTCCACTGCACAGTGTTTCTGCAATTTTCATTTTTATTATTTTCTTCTGTTATTTTTATTTTTCTACTTAAGCTGCAAAGTAATAAATAACCTTTCCCTTTCTTTTTGCTTGATACTATTGTTCAGAAAGACACATGAATATCTAATTGTTTTGATGTTTTACAAGAGCAAAATGGGTTTTTTATCACTAATTGCAATGTTTTACATTCCTTCAATTTTAACTGTTTTGAATCTCTGATTGCTAAATTATTTCATATTTGCAGGTACGGTGTGGATGCTTAACTATTGTAAAAAGGCTGAATAGTCCTAACAAATAGACAATAGAATTGTCACAACCTACCCCAACACTAAGTTTCACACCAGCAATTTTCTTAAACCTGATGCTGAGCAATTCCAAGAACTTGATGAAGAAACTCCTTCATTATACTGACTTGCTGCACTTTGATTATCAAGTAAATTGCACAGGAAAAAAGAGATTTGGAGAATTCTGAACAGGGTTCAAGCTGTATGTACAAGAGCTTTTAACAGTATGGGTTATTATATCATTTAAACAGTAATGTTGACAAATGGGTGCATTTCCTGAAGAATACTAAATTATGGGAACCCTTAATGACACAAGGTAAATATGAGACACTTAATAGTAATAGTAATTAATAGTAATAGTAATTAATAGTAATTAATTCCTTAAGAAATGCAGAAATATAAGATGCTTCTGTCTTTCACAACATAAACACAGTGATTAGAAAGAATTGTAGATATTCTCCCTCCTTCTTCTCTTTCATAATTTCTGCTAGATGTACATGGTCCTATGCACATTGACTTGACTGGTCATGTCTATGTCCTGTATTATTAGTCATACAGAAACGTGCTTAACTACTTTCAGCATGTCTTTCTCAAAATAACATATATGCTTTATTATCATATTCCCACTGTCTAAGTGAAGAAGTCTTTGTCTCATAAATTTGTGATGATTTATAGAAAACATTTAACATTGATAAATAATGGCTTTTGTTATTCTGGTTAACAATTGTCCTGGTAACAATGTAGATTGTTTGGACTAGAACAATTATTATTTAATGTTTCTGTACATTGAAAACGATCATGTACTTCTTGTATCACTCAGCAATTACTCAAGGTTGAATGTATTTTTTAACTTAAACAGCAAGGAAAAGTCTTTTTGTTTTAATAAATGGAATATCAAATTATAAAATTATTTTACAGAAACAGAAAATTAACTAGGTCATGGATTTTCTATTTTTACATAACTTGGTAACATTAACTGATATACTATGTAGTTTAAAATAATTAAATAAGATTTTAAGGAAAGGGTGCTATTATGTACTATTTTATACGTGTAGTCCAACGCTATTGCTCTACTAATGTCAAGGCTGTGGATTTGATCCCTGCATGGCCCATTTGTTAGACTATGGGCCACATATTAGACTTAATGATCCTTGTGTGTCCTTTCCAGAATATTCTGTGATTCTGTGATTCCATGCCTGTCTTTCATCAGCGAGAAATTATGTCCCATAGTGAAACTGGTACATGCTTAAAATGAAGTAATTCTATCATGTGGGAAAATACGACAAAATCAAGAATAAATTAAATGAAAGTAGAAATCTCATATTATGAAATGTTGCCCTGTGGATGCAAAACAGAAATTAAAAAAAAAAAAATTAAAAAAATGACACAATGAAAATGGATCAGTATTCTTAGTGACTTTAGTAAGTCTCAGAACTATATCTATTTACACATATGTGAATAAATTATTCAAAGGAACTTAATTAAATTCAATTAAAGAGAGAAATTATTATACTGTTCTAAAAATGAAATAAAAAAGAATTCATGAAGAATTCATTAAAATGAGACAGGAAATGAAGTATAATTCTGCTCTGTGTCAGAAACAGAGGAGGATGTATTCTATTCCATGTATTGTAACTAATACTGGGACCTTACCACGTAGTTGAAAGCAATTTATGAGACTGGAATCCATACCAAACAGGAAGCAGAAGTGTGAAAAATGTATCATCAATGAAAATAGAAGTAAAATATACAGTTTAAATTCTCTGAATCATGCTCATTTTCTGCTTCAGGTATGGATGGGTGTCCACAAATAAATTTTTCAGGGTTTTTATCATCTTCCTTGTTCTCAACATAAACACACAGAGGAAATGCAGGACACCTCCATGTTTATATTCTTTTACAAAAATGGAACAAACTCCTGTGAATTACTGTTTTTCCCATATAGATGTGCAGGTAGTAAATTGAGAAGAGTTGAAAAATGCAGCATATTGTACATCTCCACATTGATATAAGTGGGCACATAAGTGGAGTAATCTTCTTTGGGAACAAGGAAATAAGAGATAACTTCTATTACTTATACTGCTCCTGAGAAAAGTGGAGGTATTTCTACCCCTTATTTAAGAATAGAAAAAAAGTGACAGTCTACATCTGTGTAATATGAATTGTACTGATATAGTCATCTATGTTCTTTCATCTTCTTGTCAGTGTAAAAGACTTGGAAGAAGTAATAAAAATATCTCGTCTTTGTAGCTTTACAGATATTCTCATATTTTTTTCTTCACAAGCCAAAAGAGAGTCAAAGCAGAATAAAAGTGATGTGAGTTTAGGACGAAATTCTTTTTTTAATATTTTAATACTGCTGTTTTCATATTCTGCATCTTTTTTCTTGTCTGCGGCACTCAGATCATATTAACAAGAAAGTAACATGAAGTTTATTTTATAGTAGTAAAAATCTTCTGTCATTGTAAGTGAAATATGAATGAGGTGCTTTTAATTAGAAATTCTGTCTCATAAGGGGTTATAAAATAGAGCTAACTTATATGGTAAAATAGCTGAATGCTACACTTGAATTTATAGAATATCTATTATATAAAGTGTTTGATTTTAATTATTTGAAAGTAATATATTAAATGTTGAAGATCAGCTCTATCTATGATATCATAGAATCATAGAATAGTTTGGGTTGGAAGGGACCTTAAAGATATCTAGTTCCAACCCCTCCCTGCCATGGACAGGGACACCACCCACTAATCAGTGTTGCCCAAAACCCCATCCAATCTTTTATCTTTGTCCTTTATCATAGAATGCACAAATATTTAATTCTACCCAAAATACAAAAGCGAGTTTCTTTTTTTTTAAAGTACTCACTTTACAAAACTAAATGGTCCAGCAGCTTGGCCTTTTCCTTTGAAACATGGAAAAATAAAGTCAGGTTTTGTAATTTTCTAGCTCTTCAAATTGTCCTTATGCTGTTTTCCTCTCTGTTTAGTTCCTCTGTTTTTTTACTTATATTTGACTCCAAAGGAGAGATTAGGCATTTTTATCATGCTTACTGCTCACAGAAAGAGCAATGGGAGCAAATATCCAATAGATATTTTGCAGATTTGAATTGTATTAATTTCAGTCAGGAGTTTTTCATAGAGCATGAGCTGAATAAAGAAAAGTATAATCTTGGATACAAACAAAGGTTTGCAAAAAAAAAAGTGCAAGCTATTTTCCTACAAGTGAAAAATTGCAGTGTTAGAAGCTAATTGTCCTAGTAGAAATTCTGAGAGCATCAAAAAGCCCCAGTTAATATCTCTGCCTCTAAGAAGTGCTTCCCCTTTACATACCAAAAAAATTAAAGCTTAAGGCTTTTATGTCTGGGATATTTTATTTGCTGAGGCAAAGTAAAGGTTGTGACTTGGGACTTTGATATATTTGGTTTATGTTAAATGAAATAGATTCACCTGTGAGGTACATCTGGTGTATATTACACACAGAATATGTAACAGTTTAAACTGTAAGTGAATTACAACAACCAGGATCTGGACTAAGGAAGAGAAGGATTTTCTGACTATTACTTACCACATGATGTGCTGTAAGAAACAGATATTAGAGCATATCTACACACTTGAACACCTTAGGACAGCTGTCAGGATAAATGTGCGTTCAGGATCTAAAGCTTGTCACAGCTGGTTTCAAACAAATAGATGAGAGCTAACTGCAGGGTGGTCCATTCCCTGCATGTTTGGAAAGACCTGGAGTTTAACTGAGCTAGCAAGCATCTCTCTAAGCTGCATGTAAAACTTCAAATGCTGTAAAAACCATAACAGTATGTGCATTCCTTAACAAATGCAATGCAGCAGAAACACTTTGGAAACCTCTCCGCTCTGTCTGCACACTGTATGTGGATGATTTGTCATATCCTTCTGCAGTCACTCCTAAGTGTGTGACAGACAGAGACATGCATATTGTGAGCTGTGTTAATGCATGAATTCAGCTTCTTTAGATTTAGATTAGTATTTGATGCCATCCAAAAGGCTAGGCATGTGCACTGCTTTGTGTTTTACTCAGAATAACTCCTGCCAAAATTGGAATTTGCAGCACCTAGTCTTGATGATCAGGCAGCTGTAGGTCTGAACTGAGGTATGGAGAAGGGCTGCCCTGACTGGGAGAAGGACAGGAGCTAAGAGCCTGGGACTCCCACTGCCCTTGTTTATCAAGCCCTGGTTTTGGGCTTGATATGGAGAGCTGTCTGCGACCACATGGAAAGAGGATTGATATTGACAGAGTATTTCTGGGAGAAATAGCAATGCATAGAGACTCAGTGGCAGGTTCTCCAAGCTGAGACTTTATTATGTGAAGCTCTGATTAGAATAGTCACATGATATTGTCATAGATGTCTGCAAAATCTGAGTTAAAAATATCAAAATTCCCTATGATTCACTGAGAGGAAAAATACTCCAATACACAGTTTGTCTTTTATTTTAATCTAGGTGAATAATATGCTAGTTACAGATTTTATTCTTTATCCTTGCATAGGCAGCAAACTGGCTGCATGATAACCTAGTAAAGGGTTGTCTTTACAAGGACAGATATAGGGAATCCTGGTTCTGTCATCACCATCATGGAAATGTTGATACATAATAGCTAATATCCTGCACATGAGCAATAAGAACAGTGTGAAATGCTTCTAAATAGAAAATATACACTCTAGACATCATTTGGCTTCTTATTAACTTACAATTTTTGTGAGTGTGTGTGTGTGTGATATTCTATAACTCACAGAATACATTCTGCCCTATCTAAGATACCACTAGAAGAAGGGGTATTCCTGGTACCAAGTCCCCACTTTGAAAGTCTGGAAATAAGAATCTTTAATTCATAGGCCATACAACATTTTACTGCTTGATGGTCTAGTAAGGTTGGTTATTGCAGAAGGAGAAGGTAAACCAAATTAGTAAAGACAATATTCAAGAGATGTATTAGAGCAAAAAAAATTTCCTTCTTCATGGTGATAAATAAGTAAATAAATACAGAAAACAAAAAGGCATAATATAGGAGAATAAAAGAAAGGTTAAACATACCATGAAAAAATGAAGATGAGAAACTTGCTCTTTTAACCCATTACTCAGTTTCTGAAAGAAAGTATTGAAAAATATGGTTAATTTTCTTCTTTGTGCTTTGTGGATGCCAAATCAATGTCCTTTATGTTTTTTTTATTTTTTCCCCTCTTAAAAGCAATAAAGTTAATCACAGAGAATTAGTATTCTTTCATAGGCAATTCATAATTTACAAAGATTTTAGAAAATTCAAAAAATATTTCAGCATGACTTTCCAATGTCTTCTTGAATATATTAATTTAATTATGAAATTTAATTATAAAAATTGCCTTTCAAATTTGGACCTAGAATCCAAATTGTAGAATGAATGAAACTGCTACAAAAATTCTAACATTTGTAATTATATGCAGTTTCAATGAACATGTGCTTTTCTTTTGTAGTATTGACCTGTAGATTTATACAATGATAGAATAGCTCACATGAAGTAGGTGCACTGTGTATTAACAATCTTTTCCATATACCTCTATGTCCAAACTGTCATAGTTTCTTGGTAGACTGTGAAGAAGTTTTCATTTCCAATAGATGTGAAAATTCTTGAAACGAGGGCTTTTGGTGTTCACAGAGAAAAAAACTCATGATTTTTTTAAAAAATTTTTTGCTCTTGGATGATATAACATCCACGACAAAAGTTTTCATCCATTTCTCAACCAAAAATTATCCGGATTAAGAGAAAAATTACTTCTTTAGTGCTGAACTCCATGTACACCCCAAAATGCTTGCCATGTAAGATTTTAAGAGGGATACTATATAACAAATTTATAGAACCATATCTATTGTAGGTCTCAGGCAGGACTTTACATTGCTTACCTCCCATTGCAGAGAATGAAGAAATAAAACCAGAAATTTCAATTCATGATTCAGATGCTATCTCTTAACATCTTTGCCACAATAATATTTAAAGCTGATAGTACTTTTCTCTCCCTTATGGCAACTTAGTACTGTGTGTCTTCAGAAGATAATTCCTGGTCGAGTCCACTTAATGGTATAACCAGAGTGAGTTAGCTGAAAGATTCAATTTTCCACTTGGTGTGAAAAATCCCAGTTAGACTTCCACATGCTTTATTGTTGTGCCAATAACTCGACATTGTTCAGTGACACTGATAATATAAACATGCAAAAAACAAATTTAAAAAACTATAAAAAATCCATATAAATTTATTTTTAATTATCATTGAGCAAAAATGCATTTTCTGTCTGACTAATGTACTTATTTTCCATCCCAAAAATTTCAGAAGTATGCATTAATTACTTTTTTTTTGGCTATGGTCATGGTTAATGCCTTAATAATAATAACAATAATAATCAACAAAAATACAGTACTGATTCAGTTCAAGGCACTATTAATTGTTTGCCATTGAAATCCTATACAAAAAAAAAAAAAAAAAAGGGGTGATACAGGGTAAAATGCTACCATTTACTAATTGATGTTCTGTAATTCTCTCTAAATGCAAAACCCACACTACCCCTAGAATCTTACAGTCTGAAAGATTATTTGCAAAGTGGCTAAAATTAGATGCAAATAGAAAGTTTAATCCATGTACCCAATGATCTGATAAGTGACATTTCTACATATTTGCATATATATTATTTAAAGAGAACTACAGGCTTGGTTTGATTAAAATGCAGCCTTGGTGAAAAAACAGAGGAATGCCGTCTCAGACACCTTCAAAAGTGTGAATGTAGTAAGGTCTTATCACACCATAATTTATTTTAAATTCCATTAAATGCAGCAATAAGTTTTAGCCTTATTCTTTTTCCTTCCAGAAAATATTTGAAGTAATAAATAGCTCACTGATTGGAGCTATTTTAAACTTAGCAAGTTAAATACTTAACATTCTTTCTCTATAGCATGTACTCCAGTCATCTGGGAAAATAAGTGTTCCTTATAAAAAGAACCACACTGAAACAATTCAGAGAGTTCAAAGCCTTAGGTTGCCTGCCAGAACTTGCTTTAATGTATTTGTTTTGTGAAATTTAAACAAGGGACACAACATTTATATGTGTACCCTATAATTATGCAATTTGTCTTTTTAGAAATCATTCTTAGGGCTAAGGCATTTTCAGAGCTATAAAAATGTTTATAAATCAGATTATAAAGTGATACAGTAGACCTAAGATTGTTTAAAGCACAGGACTGGGAGTCATAAGAACAGAGACTTGCTCTGACTTCACTAATGACATTACGGAAGAAACCTTTCTGTAACATTTAAGTTTAAGCATTCATAAGAAAAGAAAGGCAACATTAGCTGCAGGGAGGTGGGGACACACAAATAGATGTGTTCCCTTCAGACAACCTTATCCCTCATAAATTGCAGTCAATCCTCCTCTGCAGTTTCATTCACCAAGATGCACAGATATTTTTCTAGGAAGAAACAAGAACTGAACAGCTTAGTCAGTGTGGCTAGTATCAGTTTTATTTTCTCTCCCTTTAATTTGCTAATGAGAAAACAAATAGGAAATGATAATCTGTTGTTGAAAACACTAGGATATTGAATCTCTCTGATATTTCTTCTTTGTTCTGTAGACTGTGACACCAGCCCTGGGATGCAGCAAGGATTTAAATGACTGTAAACAGGCTGTATCTTGGGACATCTAAGCCTGCCCTCCTGCTGGCCATCTGAGACTCCCTTAAGTGAGACTGAAAACTCAAAAACTAGGCTTGTTTGGGATTTAGAAATATTTATTGTGTTTCCACAGGTAACAACCCCATGGCAGCAGCATTGCTGTCAAAAATGAGGTGTGCTATACATCACACAAATCACTGTCTAGGCAAACTGTTTTTTAAAAGGGACACTGAATGTGGCCAGCTGTGTGCTCTATTTTTCTAAGTGCATCAAGCAGCAAAGTGTATCAAACATTTCTCTGCATCAATCTCCACATTCCCAGTGAGGGGGTCGTTTGACTCATTAAGCCTCTACCATTGTAGACACCTTCCCATGATGGGGTATGCTCTCCTTTCTCATTTTTAATTATTTTTCACCCTCACAAAAGCAAATAATTCTTTTATTTTTCTCAGTAAATCCATGAGTGTTCTCCTCCTGTCTTCTTGTATGTATGTTTTTTTTTCTGAGATTGAATTGCATTTCTAGCTCCCTGGATTTTCCCTCTTGTGTTCTTCAGGATATAAATTATTTATTTTTTTTTTCCCACAGCAATAAGGAACTTCCTGATCATTGTGACCTGTAAGAAGATAACGGGAGTAGCCTCACATTAAAACACCCCTTAGCAATCACAGGTGCATCCCTTCTAGTGTCAACTTCAGTATGTCAGATTGACTTGAGTGGTTACTACCTTTGATATTCCTCTGCTGCTGTTAGTCCTTCCTTCCCCCACACCCTGTCACTAAAGATCTGAGAAGCATGAAGACAGAACTTGATTTTCAAGGTCAGTGTAAAGAGAACATTGGTTGTCTTTCTTTCTGGAGGGTCATGTAAAAGACAGGGCTCTGCCTGAAACAAAAGTTACACATCTAGGTGTTAACTTGCAGGATATGCCCATGGCCAGTTGTCTCTCTGACAGTGGCTGGCAGAGCTGGGGACGCCACAGTCTGACTCCCTGTGCTCCCTGCCTCAACCCCACAGAGCCCTGCAATCATCTTTGAATTGCTCAAGATCTCCCTGGCCAGTGAGATCAGTATTGAAATGAACGAGCAGAATTCTTTTCCTGAGAAAAGAGAGCAGTCTGTGGGCTGGACAGTATATTAAGTGTGTTCCACTTCTGTGGAAAGGCAGTGCAGAGCCTTAGCAGCAGTCTCCACTTGTCTTGGACCAGACTGGTTGTATCTTGGTTTTGCACTCAGTAACCGCTGCCCGAGCTGCTTTAGCTTCAGCAGTAGGAACTGTCTGTGGTAAAGGCCCAGGAATCCTGTGCAAAAAACAACAGACCCCTGGGGTAGCAGGGGCTGGGGCATGCTGAGGGGCATCTCTCAAACTTTAGCTGTGAGGCAATGAAAATAAAGCAATGCATTTCAAAAATATAAAGGAAAATAATAACACTTGTGCCCAGCTTGGAGGAAAAATGTATCATTGATCTCATGCTTCTCCTGGGAAGGAGAAGGATGAAATTCTCATCATAAACATGATAGTCCTTACTCCAAAGGCAGCACAATGTCAATGACCACTATGTCATATTCTCTTTTCCTGGAAAATCAAATTTTCATCCTTAGGATTCAGGGTATCGTCAGGAAGGCCAATACAGCTTTCAGTAGAACAGTGGTTTTGAGTAATACATTTACCTGTATTATTAACATATATTAATGTATAACCTGTATTATTCTGTGTCAGTTTGGACTAGAAGAGTTACTATTATACAATTTGGATTTCTAAATTGTTAAAACAAAAATTGGAATGACAATTAATTCTTAGATTCCCCTTAGACTGATATCGATGATGTGTCCCCGTTGGCAGCAAGATGCAGAGCACTGTGCCCTGTTCTGCTTTATCACTGTTATCACACTGGGTCTGGCAGCCCCATGGAGTGACTGGGCCCACTGTGAGCGTGCCTCTGCACCAGCTGTGGATTATAATTTTTTATCTTATTATACAAAGTATTTTTGGATAATTCTATTCTGGGTAACAAGTCTGATTAATGTGCCTGAACCAAGAAGCCTGCTTCACTAAGTGTATGAACTTTCAGTGAATAACACTTAATAGTGTGAGCTTCTGCATGATATAACAAACTGAGGGAAAAGTGTCTTTCAAAATCTTCTCCAAGGTATAATTTTTCTGCAGAAGATTTAACTACTTGAGTGTGAGATAACTCTATCATACTTCTAATTTCGATGGCATATACACATTGGTAATCTAAAAGCAGTCACTTGTATGGTGATAATGCAGCCTGATAGTGAAATTGTGAAGGAGATTGTTCATAATGATTATTTTGCTAAAGATTTATTAAAATAAATAAAAATATTTTGTTCCAGACCCACATAACTAAACTATCACCTCTGAGTGAGTGCACCTATACTGCCTCTGCAGTGGTGAAGAAACAAAATGGTGTGTGATTTATGTAATGGAAATGCATAGACACCTATATGCACATGCAGGGGTGTGTATGGTTCCAATATAGAACATGGGATTTATTGAAAATATCCTTTAAAATAAAACACTATAGAGTAGTAAGACAATATGTGTATCACTGAGTGTGATTCATGCTGAGTGCTTACTAATGCTTTCTTCTTCTTAAAGACTTAAATAGAGTCGCAGAATCATGTTCTATTTTTCATAAAGTCAATTAATTCTCTTTTACTTTACAAGTTTAACCCCAGATGGAAATTAAACACCACAGTTGCTCATTCACTCTCCCCCTTCCTGGTGGGATGGGAATTATAATCAGAAAAAAGTTGAAACCTGTGGGTTGAAATAAGAACAGTTTTATATGTGAAATAAAGTAAAATTAATAATAGCAGTAATAATAAGAATAATAACAACAACAATAATAACAATAATAATATTTATAATGTTGAAAAGGGGAGAGTGAGAGACAGAAATAAATCCCAAGGAAAAAAATCAATGCTCAGTAAAATGACCAGCTGCTGACCAATGCCCAGCCTGTCCTGAGCTGTCATTGGCAGCTCCTGGCAGCTTCCCCATATCCTAAACATGGCATTCCATGGTATGGAATATCCCTTTGGCCAGTTCATGCCAGATGTCCTGGCCATGCTCCCTCACAGCTTCTTGTGCACTTCCTCACTGGCAGAGCCTGGGACACTGAAAAATCCTTGATTTGGGGTAAGCAGTGCTTGGCAACAACCAAACATTGGTGTGTTATCAACATTGTTCTCATACTGAATCCAAAACTGTTCCCAGCTACTGAGAAGAAAATTAACTCTTTCCCAGCTCAGACCAAGACACTGATTTAACTCGAATAACATAAGAATCTTAAAACTGAAATTTCTTGAAGTGCACTTTAGAAGGTGTCTAGTTCTTTTAGAAATGAACATTTTCCTTTTAATATATCAAAAATTGCAGCATAGAATATGTTTTAAAATAAATATTGCCCAGAATTCTAAGCAAAGTTCATTTTACAGAATGAATTTCCCCAGACACTGAAGTTTTATTTCTCACATACTCTTATATGGCACCTTGGCATTAACAGATGAGCTTTTCTTGAAGATCTTTCATTCACTACTTGTCTCACAGAA
Organism: Poecile atricapillus; assembly: GCF_030490865.1. Classification (NCBI taxonomy): domain Eukaryota; kingdom Metazoa; phylum Chordata; class Aves; order Passeriformes; family Paridae; genus Poecile; species Poecile atricapillus. Next base: position 45,818,151 of record NC_081252.1, read on the forward strand.
CATTTTCATGTATATTTTTATGTAAAACTTATTCAAGTTTGTTCACATAAATCATACACTTCAACATTTTGTCTTTGTAATGAAAAATATAACCATTAGAGGCATTTTAAGCCCTGGAAATAATTTTATGAATTCAAATTTTTTTGTTTGTTTGTCTATTTTTTTGATTTTCCTTTATTGCTGTATGTCGGTGCAGGTCCTTGAAATTGTTCAAGTGTATTTACACTAAGAAACCAGCTGGAAGAAGATTAGGTACATCTCAGCAACTTAGGTGGTACAATAGTACCATCTGGACTAAAGAGACATCTGTCCATCTTAATGATGAAGCATATATAATTACTTACATAGAAGGAGTGGATGAACTATCTGACATGACATAATTTCTGTGTGTTTATGCAATCCCTTTTTGCCTCTTACATTGAGGAGAAGCTATGTTTATTTGTTTCTGTGCTGGAGGCTGCTGTTCCCTTAGCAGGGATGGCTGACTTGATACACAGACTTTACTGAACTTCTTTTGCCTGTACTCCAGTATATTAGCTTGAAGGGAAATCAATATTCCCTGTTTTACCTTAGCATTGGGTTATAAACTGCAGGAGTCCAGGAACTGGCTCGTGAGTCCTTCAGTGTTGCCTTTTTCTGTAAGGTGTGTTACTGAGTAAAGGGTCAGTAACTTCTGAAACTTTGTGTTTGGGGCTCATGTCGACCTTGACTCCAGCTCAGGATGTTTTCCAAGTATGTACAAAGTTGAATTAATTTTTTTTAAAGTTAGATGACCCTTTGAAAGTCTCAAGAGTAATCAAAGAGTAGCTAGCTCAACCACATGATGAATGAAAACAGATTTCTGAACCTGGGCTGTAATCCTAGATGAATTCCTAATGTAGACAAAAAGACAAGTAGCAGTGTATCAATGAAGAGAATGACTTGTGCACTTCAGTGATGGTGCACTTGGTGCAGCAACAAACTTATAAACAAATAAAGCTGGAAAAGGGAACTCTGGACTACAACACAACCTGAGCTGCCTCTGAGTCATGGGCTTTTGCTAACTTTGGGCTAAAAATAGCACATGTCATCTTACCCATGCTTATGACAGCCTCAGCAACTTCTGAGATGAATAAACAGCTTTCATTTCAAAATGGATTTCAATATTACAAGGGTAAAAAATACATAATGTAAATATAAGTGTGTCTTTGAGTCTGTCAGATCTATGACTCTAACACAATAAATAATACTTGTTAGCAAAAAACTTTCATAAGAGTTTCAAGCATTCCCTATGTACAAGCTACAGATTTGTTACCCCCAGAACGTCAGTAGAGATTCAGCTTTAAATAATACAGGACATTAAGCTTGAAACATCAATATGTGTCAGACTTACACTTTGCAAGACAGAAGATATATGGTTCCTACTGCCATAATGATTAGAGGTGTAAGAGTTCTAATATCCAAGCTGTATTATCCTGCTTCTGATAGTAACCAAGAGCTTGTGTCCTACAGAGAACCGAACAGGCATCTTATTAATCAAGTTTTTCAAAGAAAACCTGCCCTCAGATCTTCAGGACTCAAAGTGTACACTCAAATACTATCTTCTGTTTATGAAAGGACTAGGGTGCCAGCTCCCTGAATAATATGTGAATTTTGGTCAGTAGACACTGTGCAGTCAAGGGTGTCCCAAAATATTTTCAAATAAAATATAAGTGAAATTAAGTGTGAGAAGGAAAATTATATAAGGGACTAAATTAACTCATGGGAATCAACATACACATTTTCCATGGTTTAAATTACAAAGTATCTCTCCATGTTACAGGAAATAAATGAAGAACTTGTGAGAAGGAAGGGAAAGAAGGCTGCAATGCAGGAACAACTGGTCAGGGAATTAGGATACATTTATATAAAAAATCCACAAGCAAATAGTAGACTTTTTTTAAATCATATTCAGGTTATTATTTGACAAAATGAAGAAAGGTCAGTGGAGGGTGGTGCTGGAGCCAACTGCCAGAAACTGCAGGAATAATACCTACATCCAGTTTTATCTGATAGGACTTCTCCTTTGTTCTTTCTTCCTGCCTAGGACAAGTTCTGCCCTTTGATGAAGGTGAAAAAGATGTTTTTGAGTGAGCGGTGGTACAGGAAGAAGTTGAGGAATGTGGTTTTACTGCATATTCTCCATGCAAGTAAGCAGGAAGGAGAAGAAAGAAAAAAAAACAACCCATTTTATTCTTTATGAGTAAAGAGGAGTATCTGATTTGGAATTAGTTTTGTCTTTTCCCTAATTTTCCATTTAGATTTTATTTATCTTACATATTGTTACATATAAATTAAATATTTAAGTTATTTTGGTAAGTGAATTCTAGCACAATTTCTCTAGCATTTGAAGTCTCTAACAGTCTACTGGAACTTTTTCTACTTTTGATTGAAGTGAATGTATTTCCAAACTATGCAACCATCCTGTTCTGGCATTTCAGGCTTTTCAGAATGAGAGATGATGTAATAATTTTGGATTTTAAAATTGTTTTCTAAGTCATGGAAAATCACACGATGAAAAAGCAGGTGACAATATTTTTTCCTGGAGAGCTCAGGCTCAAGATTTTTTTGATCAGTAGAGCTATAATCTACAAACCAGCATGCTGTGTATTGAGACTCAGGGACAACTGATACTCTATACATGTTTTCTTGGTTTAGACCTGAAATTACAGCTTTGTATTTCAGGCAGACTCCGTTGTCTCAATGGTTTTTAGTAAGTACAAATCCTAGGTTAGACTTTTTGATACCTAGCTTCAACACCATACTAATTTCACTAAATAAATTTTAATAACTATTATAGACATAATTGTATTATAAAAATAATATAATTATTATACATCAATACATATACTATATAATATAAATTATGTAATCTATATTATATATTTTTATATAATATAGATAATATATACTATATAATATATAGTATAATTGTATATTATATTAATAATAAAGAAATAAAATATTTACTTCATACTAATAGCATACTAAGTTCACTAGTTTACTAAACGATCAGTCCAAGTTGTGTGAGGGAACAGTCCAGATATCTACTTGTCTTTGTTAGTTTGAAGTTCCTTACCACCTGTTAAAATGTGATAAAGACAGATTCCTAATTCTTACAGTTCCTCAGATTTGGAGAAATTTTCAAATCAGACAGTACAAAGGTCTTTGTCTTGCAAACAGAAAATCTTTAAGAAAAGTCTCATCATTACAAAAAAAATGAGTCAGAAGAGGTATTCCAGTTGCCTGGCATAAAAATGATGACGTGACAGAACCCACATAACTGGAAAATAATTTTTTCATTAAAGTAGCAGAAAATCCAAATGATCAGCTTCAAACTTTGCCTTTATCTACTGTTAAAAGATCTATAATATGCAAATTTCAAACCAGCATGAAACCTAATTATAGAATAATTTTGCTGTAGCTGCTTGTATTTACACCTGTTCAAGCTCAGAAGCACACAATCCAGGCTTTCCTGTAGCATCAGCATGTTCCTGACCTTTCTTGATGACACTTAATGAAGGAATTTACTGCCTTTTGAAGACTGATGCTGCTGGTATTGGGTACTATGAGAAAGCTTCAGTTTACTCCATTGCAGAAAATCTACAAGTAATGCCAGTTATGTGATTGATTACATAGGAATCCTTTTTCCTGTGTGCATTTCCCTCCTACACTGACTTTTTTGTCTCCTTTCAGCCTCTCCAGAAAACCAAAGTCACTCTTTCTGCGCAGTAGTTGGGGAAGCATCAATGGGTAAGCTGCAGGCATGTCGACCACCACTTTATCTCCATTTGCCATTTTGCTGAATGTAGCTATCTTTCTGGAAATGATCTTCCAGATCATTCTCTCTTAAGATTATCTTCAGTTATTTGAGATGAAAATATGTATTTATTTGTATTAGCATTAACTCTTCACATCAACCACTTCTGGACCACAAAAAAAAATTTTTAAAAAAAGAGGGATACTGAATCATCACACTCTTCAGGAATCTATCTCCACTCAGGAATTGATGGTAATGGAGTTGCAGAAGACATAGAATTTAATTGATAGTAGATATTAAAATGTGTTCAGTTTGAAGGCTCTTGTGTTCATCCTTCTGTCATTGCCTGGACATTTCACTCACACGATTCACAGATATATTGTTAATGTAGAGTTGTGAGTCATATAAAATTGTGGTATTTGAAGTGTTTTGCCTTTTTCATAAAAATATATAGGGGCTCAGACTGCATAAAATGTGCATACAAATCAACCATACTTAAAATTTGAGAAAAATCTGACAGTTTGTTTTCATATTTACTACTTCTCTTATTGCAAGAAAGGTGGATACTTCAGGAACAAACAGGCTACTTCTGTCTTTCAGAACCTTTAATCTCTAATGTGTATCCTCTTAAATTATCAGTATGGTCTAGAATTGCTCAGGCACTCGAGAAACCAGCTGGAATTTGAGTCACAATAATCATTCAAGATCCCTTTTTCTAGAGCACTGACACACCACTGTAAAAGGCAAAATAACACTTTCTGGCCCAAACAGTAAATTAGAACAATTGATCCAAGTTGCACTCCTCTCTAGAAATTAACTTATTTACTTCAAGTCAAGCACTTTAGCGCCAGTGTCTTAGAATTTTAACCACTTGGATTCAGGGTCAGACACATTTTTATACATATTTGATATTTTGTAACTCTGTCAGTTGGAAATGGTTGCCTCTCACTAGTCCAGCATAAACTTCTTCCCTAGCTTCCTACTCTCTACCTTAGACAAACAGTAACAATCTCCATGTATACATATATATATATATATATATATATATATATATATTTGGTTCTTACACAGACTTGTTAGTGTGACAAATTACCTGAAAGTTTGGCTTTTCAGTGCTCAGTTTCTGTTTAAAATTTGCCTACTGCAATCCTCCATATTACAGATGATCCCTGACTTATTGACTTAATGAACTACTTTGTGTTTATTTTGTTGTTTGCACATGGATTCTACTGTTGCTTTTCAAAGTAATTTATTGATTAGCTTGAATTGTAAACAGACTTTGCAATTTACCCTTTAAGAATAACAGTATGTACTTTTACACTACTTCCTTGTCTTCACTGTTTTCCCCACTTCAGTAATCACCCCTATATTAATCTTTACAAAATTATGTAATTTGTTTCAGATTTTGCAGGTTACTCTGAATCCCTTGAGCTGAATACAGTCATTTGTGAAAGGCTATGTTTGTGACATTTCTTATCTTTGCTTGTTACATAGCATTGATTTTATTTGTCTTATAGTATTCTGCACAGAATAGTAGTTGTGATGAGTTTCTGTGTCAATACTCCATGAAAAGACAGCAGAATAATTAGCTGTATCAAGGCTGTGTGAGTGAGATTGTCTCTCACCTTGTCAATAGTGGGTTTCTGTTGCTCAGAATGAGATTACAAACTTCTGAGAACAACCTCTAAATTAGTATTGCAGAGATTCAAAGTGCTGGGTTTGTTTAGTGCTAATGCCTTAAGACCGTAACAAGAAGCTTTCTGTGACTATACTCGGTGCTGAAGACTAACAGTATGGTCAGTGGATGAGCAGATAGTCACAGAGGAATTAGATGGCCTCTTCAGACCTTAAAAAATGTGCCTTTGAAGCATATGCTTACCATTGTCATGGAATATGTGTCGAAAAGAAAAAAAAAACAAAAAACAGGGCTAATTGCCTTGTACTGTCATCCTCGACTTTGCAACAGTGTTAAAGCCATTGGGGGAAGAAAACTTTTAATTATGAAATTATTCTAAACATATTTAGATTCCATTTTTTAAGTTGTGTTGTCTTGCACAAAAGATTTCTATTTATTATGCTATTTCTTTCTTTGGGAAGATTCATTGAGGAGCATCATATTTGCCTTTTATGAAGTCATAATGTTTTACATGGTAGACCAGAACAAATAGCAGTTTATTTGTGCAGAATAGCGATGTAGAAGGATCAAAGGTATTTGGGCAGAATATATTTGTGTGTTTAGAAACTGATTCTTTTTCAGGCAAAAAATATGAGTTCTCAGCTGCTATTCATTTATGAAAATTTAAAAATACTTATGAAAATGCAGAATTTTTCATATTTTTTGCAGCAGCCTGGACAAAACCAAGGAGACCACTGCTTCTTCCAGGAGGATCCATCTTTATTACACACACTTCAGTATTTATGTTTCTACGATGGGAAATTTTAAAGAAAGTCTTGGGAATGCACAGAAGGAAGGATAAAAGAGCCACACCTCCAAACACTTCTTAGAGCAGACGTTCCTGCCCTTATCAGCCATTCACTCAAACTTACAGCATCCTATCCTTCTGGGAGGCAAAGGAAAAACATTCACATGTGATGTTTATGGCTGTAGTCATTCCTCTGCTGTGCACCTTTCCCAAGAGAACAGAGAGTCTTTATCAGAGTTAAGTGTAACAAGTTGCTCTTCTACACAGGACTCATTCAGGCCAGGATGGTTGCTGCAGGCCGCTGCTTCTACATTTTTCACTGGAAAAATTATTTTTCTGCACCACATCTCCAGATTAATTACCCACAGGCTAGGGTGGGTTGATGGGGGGTTCAAGTTCCTTTTACCATCTTTCAGCTCACCATTTGTTAAAATGAAAGTTGAAAGTATCCTAAAAGTTCTGTGCTTTCCACAGCACCAGGAGATGATATATAATGCCTCAAAGCCTAGACAAAGAAATAGATTGTGAAAAAGTTATATTTTCATGTATCTGCACTTCAAATGTGCAGACAAGTATACTTACCCTCAGCACTTCTGCCTGAAGTCTTATCCATAAATAGGTTTCTCTGAGGGGCCAAGATGAAGGAAGATCAAGACCTTTTTGAGTATTTAAAATCTGTAACAGCAACTGTTGTATATAAGCAAAACCATATAAAATGATGGCCTTGTTACCCTTTTAAGATCATGGCTCAAGGCCTGCTACTTCAGCTAAGCAGAAAAGGACTTTGGGAAAGTGACTAAGCTGAATTGGAGGCAGAAAAACATGGTATGTTCGCATTGTGTGTTCGCATCATGGTGTATGGTGGTTGGTGGAATTATATTTGTTTTACTTAAATGGGATGTAACTGATAATAGGTTAACTGCTTAAAAAGGCCTGGTTTTTGCAATAAAGGGGCTCTCCTTTGCACCTGCCTGGGGACTCTGCATCACTTTTCTTCATACAAGCAACAACAAAATGATTCATGATCAATGCAGCACTTTGAGTGGCTTCACATGAGTTATGTACATGTACCTGTACAGTCAAGGGTGCTGTCATCCTCAGCTGTTAGGAATTCATGATGACAAAATTCTTCCCATTTTTCAACATTTTGAGCTAAGTTTTTCAAACACTAAATTTTAAATAAGTTTATAACTAGCAGCTTGTAAAGAATGCCTTCTTTGCTTTCCATCTACCTATAAAGGTGCTGGGGAATGACAGAAGAAGGGTTAGTTATGTCCAGGACAAACTGAAAAGTTTCATAGATCAACACTTAAATTTACAGCTTTATTTTAACTGTAATGGGATTTATAATGTAACTCTCAGATCTTCCTTTCCATATTTTTTTTGATCCCTTTTTTATGGAACTGGTGAAAACCTTTCTCAGGTTTTTTTGTCCCTTCTTTTTAATGATAAACTATAGAGTGATGAAAATAAAGTATTTTTATATTCTGCTGTGCTCACTGCAACAATTTGAATGTTGTGTCTTCTGAGAGGAAGAAAAACTTTGTGACTGGTTAATAGTCAAATTGTATTGAAATCTGTTGTGTTTTCTGATTTTCATGCTCTAGTTGCACCAGGTTTCTCTTCTTTGGAATTAAATCAAATAGCCATTTCATTGAATCTCTGCAATAGCTGTAATAAGCAAAGCATGTAAGAAAATAGGGGAATTTTAGTATTATTTATATGTTCTTCATGCTAAACTAGTTTCTGTTCTTTGTTACTGAACTCTCCCAAAACTGTTTGATAAAATTTCCTAACAATACACATTACTCTGTGGTCTTGCAGTACTTTTGCAGTTCTAGCAAGTTTCTACATGCTGCCACTAAGTACTGTGATGTAATTTTTACTGAATATTCTCTGAAGTAAAAAAGACTACATTTGTATAAAATAAAGTCCACATACCCCCTGCCTCACCAAGCTTCTTTTTGTACTGTAAACGGGTGAGAGTGTAGGGAGAAAGAAAGTTATTAATAATAGAAAAAGGCATATTTGCAGAAATTATTAAATTCAATGCTGTGAAATGAACCAAATGAGTGTCTTGCTCTCTTCAGGTGACTCTGCTATAGGAGCTCCAGCTGGCATGTGCAAGCCTCACACCCTGCTCACTAATGCCACAATCAGTACGGTACGAATGGCTCTCCCTGCCCAACCATTCTTGCAGCCATTCCAAGTGCATAAGCTCAGTTCTGCTTGCCAATAAATTCATAAACCCCCATTGACTTTACCACCAGTTAACCATTTTGACAGCTCTGCCTCAACATTAACTTTCTAAGATACATGTTCAATGGTCTTTTTACCTGAAAAATTCTTATTTGCAGCTGACAGAATAGTGAGGTTCTGCTATCCCTTGATTAGAAATTTCTTCAGCTGTGATGCTATTGACTTTTAAGTTCACTGCTTTGGAAGTAGGAGTGGGTTTGGGTATTTTTCACTTTTTTTTCCTCTCTCTTAATTTTTATTTTACTACAACCCACAAAATCTTAGTGGAACTCAGCAATTCCAGTGAAGGCAAGCCCCTTTAGAAGACATAAAGCCATATTCCCCAGTCTAATGCCTTTTCCAGACCTCATCACTCCAGAATTTAAAATTTTAATTTGGTTTCTGGAGTATCCCCATACCTCTTCTATGAATTCATCTGTGTTAACTTAATGCTTTTTATTTCAAGGCATTGATATCAAGGTGTTCTATTGATTAAAATGTAGTCATTTACTGCATTTTACATATCATTTAGAAGAACCACAGACATATTTCTTGTGTATAATTAGTATCTTTGTTTCTGCCATATTTTGAAATATACTTCAATATTTGGTTGAGGGATGTTTTAAGACAATTAACTTCTCATTGGTACTTTTTTTTTTGCAATGTCTTGCTATAATGAAGAGTAACCTAATGCATGTTTGTTCACTTTCAACTTTTTAGGATGCTTTTATATGATTATAAGCCCTGCAGCTGAAGTTCTAATATACCCCTAACTATGAAGCACTTACTACTTTCTTAAGAACTGTGAGGGTCTTTAATAAAGCTTATAATTCTTAGAGAGTTTGGTTTTTAAAATTTATTTTATGACATATCTAGAATAGTAATTAAATGAAGTGAAAAGAGTTAATTGTATAGCTATATAGCATTTTAGGATTATGCCATTAGTTACCTCCTTGGCCTTTAAAAATCAATCACTACTATACAGACTGTATACCCTGTATGACTACATATGGCACACATATTTCAGCTGAACAGCCTGAGTTTCTAATCCTTTTACATGCAGCTGGGCATAGCTTAGACTGATTTTTGTCTAAACCTTTTGTACTTTGAGGGAAGGTACTTTTCATATCTCAGGCACACTGTGCACAATCACACATCACTTCATGAATGTAGAGATGATAGAGTAAGTCATTCTAGGTAAAACTGTACCAGGTCAGGCTAGAAGGAAAGAGAAATGCAATGTACACTTCTGAATATCTTTTCAGCCTCCTGAGAGTATTTAGAGATATTAATAATTTTTTTCATGTTCTTTTCCTTCTAGTCTTTTTTCCATCCCCTGGAATGATTCCCTAATTTGCCTTATACTAACTTTATGTGTGATAGCCACAAAAATATATATCAAAAGACCTTTCAGTTTTCTTAACACTGTTCAATTTTCAAAAATTAATCAAGGAGAATGTCAGTCATCCACATGTATGCAATCTGCACTGTAAAGAATATGATATGACAATAAAATATGAATTGGAGGAGTTAGTCTGCTGCTCATCTTGCAACATTTTCAGTTTTCCCACCATTAGTGCTGTGATTGTTTGAACTGATGATCTTAGGTCTTTTGTGGCAGCTCCCTTAGGATTATGTTAAAAAATTAGTTAGAATATTTTATGACTCAACACTCATTGTCAGGAAAAAGGTGGAAGAGTTTGCTTTATCATTGTTTATATCTCAATTAGTATTAACAACTTGTTTTTGGGGTTTTTTTCTTAGAAAAAAATTTTAATTTAGTTTAATTGAACCTGAAGTGCTTAGTAGGAAACGATCTGGGTTTTGACTTCAGTGGGAAAGGTCTGTTGAAAATACTAAGAAGCATTAGATCTTTTGTTAATGGCTGATCTGGCTATGTCAGTCATCTTTAATATTAATTCTTTGTGAGTATTTGTCTTCAATAAATTATAGTTATCTACTATGAAATACACCTCTTGTCAGTGTTTTTCAACATAGGTTACTTATCAGAGAGCAGTCATTTAAAGAATAATCATGAGTATTAGAAGCATTTACTCTACTAGAGGACAAAGCCCCTTTCTTAATAATTCCTATCTTTAATCAAAATAACTCATGCCAGATTAACATTTAGCTGAAATACTAAACATTGTTCCTTCCAGTTATGCTCTAGGATACAAACTGGCAATATAATTAAACTTGTTTGATTTGTGATATGGCAGGAAGTATCAAGACCTGAAAAAAGTCATCTACTGTCCCAAAATACTTCTCCATCTTTGACGCAAGTGAGTTATATTAGTCAGTTTAGTGATGCTAATCCATAAATTATCATAAAAATTATTGTTCAGTTAAAGCTGTGCAATACTCCTTACCCAAGTACACCTAATAAGTGGGAGCACATCCACTTTCTAGGTACTCAGAAGCCAAATGCACTATTATTTTGGCTTTATTGTCAAGACTCCTGTTCAACTTGATGAGAAAAATCTTTTCCATTTTCCACTGGCCAGTCTTCTCCTGGCTTACTAGTAATAGCTATGGCATTATGCCAAGGAAAGTTTCAAGTTAAATGTGATTCCCATGTTCCATTGAAGGAAGTTCCATTTCACAAAGAGAAGTTTCTGAGTTTTTCCTCCCTCTAGCAACTATTTAGTCCAAGAGCAGGGGAACCCCCAAATTTCTACACTTTCAAGTAATAGCTAAAACAGTATGAAAAAACAGTATCTTTTTCTACATATACTTCTAACTGTAAGGAAAGTAACTTGCAGTGAGTATTTAAAGATCAGTCCCCTAATACCAGTCAAAGTAAAGCCTTTTTCTTTTAAAATGTTTATTTCTGGCAGTTAAAATAGTGAGCTTCATGTGCTTCATTTCCAGAGTGCTGGAATAGTTCCTTCTTAGAGGCATCTGCTAAAACATTTTCTATCAAGAAGAAAGGAAAACCTCTGTTCCAGCCAATTATTTCCCATCCCTCTTATTTTGATCATCTCCAGCATCATATGGAAGCCATCACTGTTAGAAAGTTAAAATCATATTTGTACCAGACAAACTGACTCCAAATATGGGTTTTATTTTTGGACACCACTACATTTGACATGATCACTATAATAAGCCATTTCTTATATTTAAATTGCAAACAATGCTGTGGTAATTAGAATACAACATATTCTCCATCATGTGTCTGCCTGACTTGGGTAGTTTTCAGGATAACTATTGTCCAAAAAGCTCTGGTGCAGTGTGAAAAAGTCAAACAGATGGAAAGCTTCAGTTTATTTAAATGTATTTCAAACTTTTATTTCAGTAAAGCACAGGGCAACACAAAGTTTAAAAGTGTTAAATTACTAGTAACAAGGGTAGCCAACTCATTTAAACTCCTGGTGTGGCAACATACACAAAGTTATGCTAGGATCAATTGTACAAGAAAGAAATTAGGTGTTTTTAGGAAACCCTAAATTATCTTATGGAGTATTTACTGCTAACAGCATGAAATAATGGAAATTAAAACTTCTAAGAGTCTTCCCATTTTACATGCCAGTAAAACAAATACTTGAATATTAAAATTTGGGTGATTTCACATTTTTATCTGTGAAAGGTTGATTTGTCCCAAAGTAATAGAGTTAACTTTGCAGCTATCCTAGATTAGTAGCAGAATTTCACTCTTTGCTTTTCTTTCACATATATTCCAAAACTTATTTATTCTTTTCTATCGCTACAGGAAGTGATAGAAACCTGTGGCACAGTTCACCTGAAGTATTTTAGAATTTTTACTCAGAATCTGTGACTGACTCATTTTCTGACTTTGGTGAACATGAATTTAATATTTCAGACAGTTCAAATATTACCAAACAAAATTACCATCCAAAAAAGGTCTTACTGAGCATCAAATGCTGGAATGTCATTTCTCTGATAATCGATTAAAGACAAACAGAAAAATAAGCAGGGCTCAAACAGCTCAGATCTGGATCAATAAACAGAAGAAAAAACTATGTTAGTATTACAACTTTCTGAAATGGGAATGGGGGTTGAGATAAAATATTCTGAAGAAAATTACTAAAAAGCGAATAATTTATATATATAGCAATAAGAATAACAGGCTAATTTCTTCTTAAATATTTGAATAATTTTTTCCTCATTTAAGTTACATGACTAATCTGGAAATATTACAGTGAAACACCTCATGACTTTAAGTAGAAATTGAATACAGACTAAATAAAACAGCTGTTTCTGTTTACTAAATAGCATTTAAGATCAACAGTTTGAAGTGTTTGGACTAAATAGGGCAATTTATGTGGGAAATAGGAGATCCTAGTGAAATGTAAAAAGGCAAATGCCTCTGAAAAGACCAGACAAAAACATCTTAATTTAATTTATTACTAGCAAGACTAGGGAAGAGATACAAAATAAATTTTCCTGATTAAATGATGGTTAGTGTAGGTTTCTTGTTTCCTAACTGTGTTACATGAGAATAACAGAAGGTAATGGGCAGGTCAAGGAAACAGCTATAAACTTCTCCTGGCCAGTTTTTAATTCTGAATAATTTTATTAGTGTTGATAAAAGTGAATAATAATTTACTGAATTACTGTACTTTTTGAGCAAACCAGTGTAAGCCTAACATGTTTTTTTATTAGTGCTTAGCAAGGCCAAGGTTTTGATGGTGTTTATAACAGCTTTGTCAACCTGAAGGGTACAAAGGCAGAAAAGTCTACCTTTTTCCCTAAAATGTTGGAGAGAAGGAAGGGACAGGGAAGCATATATGGAAATTAGTTAGGCTGGCAGGCTCTCAGGGGATAGTCTTTTTACAGTATATGATGTAGATTATGTCCTAGCAGTGTTCTTCATCTGTTTGTTCAATGTACATACACTTGGTTAGACAACCTTCTAAAACATTTCTTAGATGCATATGTAATTGAGAAGGAGGTTTATTTTGAAGATGGTTTGCAGGAGAGCTTAAGGATAGTTTAACTGCATTAATACTTAAGATTTATTTCATATGTAACTCTAGACTCCAGGCAAGAAAAATCAATAAGGTTTGGAGCCTTGTTAGGATTTTGGAAGAAAATAGTCCTGCCTACCTTTTCCCATCACAAATAATAATACTCTGTTTTGAACTTACTCTTGCTGCTCAAGTTTTGTACTCCTAATTAGGACATGTCGCGTGTCTGACAATTTCTTACAGGAGGAAGAAAGTGTCCATAATGGACAGGCCAGACTTTGCCTTGTTATCACTCAGCAGGAACCTAGTAGCATGTCTTCTAGAAGTGGATGCTTTGGTTCTTTAACTCACACCAGCACTTCAACTTGAAAATTAAAATGTCAATGGTGTTACTTATAGCTGCTGGAACTATACTGACTATATCTGAAAACATGAAATATAGTATACAGCTAAGTTTTGAAAGTGAGCTTGTTGAAAATTTTGGATTTGTATTAATTTCACACAAAACAAAATTTAAAGTTAAAAACTAGACTAAAATAATGATGGATGAAAGGAAGGAAGCAATTTAAATGTGATATATTTCTTTTATTTCAGCATCAGAAACATTAGATTTTCTCTCATATTTTGACAGCAGAATATAGGTTCAAGCTTTCCCACTTCACAGAAGAGCAATGGCCATATAATGGGATATTTGCATCTAAGAATACATCAAGCTGAAAAGACAATTCAGAAACATAATTCGGAGTCACATGCTACAACCACCACATAGAAAGGGGAATACATGTAAACATTTCTACAGAGAAGTGCTTCAAAAAAACTTTATTGAGAATAAAAATACAAATAAATTAGAAACAGAGACATTAGGCGTTCACATGACTCAATGGGCCACATGATTGATTCTTGAGACCCTAGAGCCTCTGATTTTAGAACACATTTGAAAAAGGCTTTTCTTAAACTTGGGTATCCATGAAAATTGGCATAGTTTTGAAAGAACCCACAGGCATAAATCCAAGTACATTCTACATTACTATCTTTTCATGTTTTGTCTCTCAATTCAGTTCAAATTAAGTTTTATTGTAGCTTTTGTTAGTGCTCAGAAGTACCAGCCAAATTATGCCAAATGTTTTCCAAAGATAATTTCATTCTCTTCTTATATGTTAGTCCTAACTGTAACTATTGCAGTGCCCCAGTATTATTTTGATCTCATATAGATGAAGATTTTGCAGTTTTGAAGTACAAAAATCCTGTGATGACTGCTAACTGCAACTTTGAATTTCATCTAATGCAAGAATGAAGAGAACATGTTTGCCATAAAACATTGAATTAATAATCTTATTTTACATGTTTGTATATTTTACTGATTTAAACTGCTAGAATTTGTTCATGATTATCTAATTAATTTCAAATGTAAAGATAACATTGTTGTCAAACTATGCCGACTTAATTTTCAACTTGCTTTTAAGACACAAGTAGATGAATCTTAAGTTATTCACTGTTATTCTTCAGTAACTGTATAATGACACATTTCAGCAAATAATACAGACTTTTTCTGGTTCATACATATGACAAGTATATCTGTTCAACTCATATATGGCTTTATTTGAAAGAAGTAGAGGTTTTGTAGAACAGAAAACATATAAATAGAATAAGTCCTATTGAATATTATCAAAGAAAAAATACAGTTGAATATTAGTTTGGATTTCACCTTCTAATTTGCCATTTCTGTGTACATTTAATTATTTAATTTTACAAAATAAGACTTTTAATTCATTTTAACCTTTAATTTATCTATAGAAAAAATTCCAGGACAGAAATTTGTTCTGCCAGACTAATATTAAATAATGCTCCAGCAATGGGTTTTTTTTTTAATAGGGTCATTATATCATGGTCAAGTTCAGATTATGCATGTTTACAGCTAATTAAAGAAGCCTGGAAAATATATTCTGTCATTGAACATTGGCAGTTGTATGCCAACGTTTCAAATATCTATCAGATTCTGAAATGAATAGTAACACTTATTGTAGTTAAACAGTTTTGCATTTGTTTCTAACAGTCAGTCCTATAGAAAGGTCTGAAATCTCATTTAAACAGACACCCTTAAATTCTGTAGGAGAGATTCAGATCAGAATTACAGCACTACATGTCCAACATAACTCCATTGTCTTCTACTGGATTTTTTCCAAGGAGACTGACATCAGAGTCAGGCTGGCTGGTTTTCTATCATAGTCTGGAAGTGTTAGGCTCCCCTGATGTTTACTGCTGGCTCCTGCAGAACTTTATAAATTCTTACAGTATCTTTAGGAGGGTAATAAATGCAGGGGCTTGACCTGTTCTCAAGTTTTGTAGAGGCTGGTAAACTATGGGAAGCAGAGTTGTCTGGTGTCTTCTTGCTACAGAATATAAGTGTGTTTCTCAGATAAGTGCTGAAGGATGATACATTTCTTTTTTTGTGTGTTCATCTACTGATCACAAACCCTGATAACCTGTTAGCTGAATAGTGATGAGCAATGATGATAGATATTTTCCCATAAGATTCAGTCTGCTGAAAATTATATGAATTTGTCTTAATTCATGTTTGTTTTTCCATCTCCTTTCAAAATGGAAAATATTCCTTTGAATGAGATGCACTCTTTCCTATAGAAATTTTAGTAATTTCGTTTAACAGCTCATCTGAGTATGTGATTTGATGTCAGTTGTAGTATTTGAGGTATATTCTGTGGCATTTTACAAGCTATTTAACAATATGGTTGAAAAAATCTTAATTAGTTTACCCAGTTAATTTCTGGTTACTGTATCAAACTGTATTCCAATTCGCTAGAGAATACTCACTCTATGAGCTAAGTTGAGATTAAATTTCACATTTACTGACACTTTTTCATGTTTTTTTTACACTGGATTTCTGTGCTTGTGCTGTTTGCTGCTTTGTTCATGGACTGAGTCTGAAAAGGGTGATTGAAATTAATATTTCACTTCAAAATAGGAATTGAGATGTAGGATTGTCTACCACGACATTCATGAATATTAAGAGAAAAGTGGCCTAGACAGACAAATAAAAGCAAAAGAAATATAAGAAACAAACTGTGAAAGAAAAGTATTAAGACACAGTGAATGCTGGTTTTACACAGAAAAGCCTAATCAATGTTATACAGGTTTGAAAATACAAGTATGCCCATCTACATGGAATCTTCTTAGGACTGTGACCAGAACTATTCTCCGAAAGCAGCAAAACCACATTGTTTGAAAACTTTTGTTGCATTGAGATCAGCAGTGTGCCAGCATGCACACTGTGCAGGGAAGAGCAGGTTCACAGGCATCTGACGAGACTGCATTGGACAGATAAGCGTAAGCTGCTTAACCGGGTATGAGCAGTCTTGAATCATGCCCTTAGAATTCTTTCAACAAATTATTCTTCAATATGAAATGTGTTGAGCATTCTCCATAGCTGTCCATCCATATGCTCCTGAGCTGTTAACTGTGTTCTTTAGGAGATGAGTTGAATCTGTTTAAAAAGAAGACAACAAATGTAAATTTCTTACTCCAAAATATTCTAACCCCTACTTTTTTCTATCTTCTCAAAAAAGGATATTAGTGTGCTCTAACATCAGAGGCTGGAATGCAAAACCACTGGAATAGTAGAAATAGAGGGGGTTTTTTTACAAAGAGGAAATGAAATATAATATTGGTAATTCTTTTCCTTCCCAAAAATCTAAATCATCAGTTACAAAAGCTGAGAATCATTATTTTGACAACTTAACTACTATATAGAAAGGGATAAGGTCTTCCTCATGCTTTAGCATATAAAGAGTATTGCACAAATATGGTTAAACAAATCAGAGTCACTTAGCTAACATATGATTTTTGAAGAAGCAATTGTCTGTATCCATCCAGGTGGATGTTCCCAGAATGGAGTGAAGCATTCTGGATGCTGTATGCAGAAAGTAAACTTGAATTAATTGTGTTAAACATCTTTGGAGCATGTCCCACCTCACAGGGGACTTATGTTCCTATTTTCCTCGTCCCTCTTTCACTTGGTTAGCACTACTCTATACATCCATAAATACTGAATTGCCAGCACAGGGGAGTCCAGTGGACAGGGAGGGAATTACCTAACTAGCTCAGGCATGCCCCGGAGGAGGAAATTTGCTTTGGTTAAATCTCAAAAAAGAGATATAAAATCTGTCCAAGTCTTCTGGTTCCAGACACCATGCTGACATTTCAGTGAGATATATGCTGTTTCCACTGATGGAGCCACATGCTGCACCTTGGAATCCTAATTCTTTACACTTCTGGAACAGAGATACGAGTATCAATCCAAGTCTACCTTTTACTATTTTTTCCTCAAATCTCTGCAGATTCAAAGGAGGAAATACTTTAGGAATCTAATCCAAAAATTGTAATTCCTCCTGCCTGCATAAAAATTAATCCTCCAAAGTTCTTTCAGAAAATATTTTTTTCATTTAGAAGTGACTCTGACCATCTGGTTTTGGATAGGACTGTTGCTAGTGTAATCAGTGGTTTTATTTGTAGACATATTTTTCCCGAAGAACCCCTTGTATGCTTGAATATGGATTTATCTAAATGATCTTGCAGTATTTTTAAAAACTCTTCTTTTGCCACCTTTGACTTGATTTCATCCCTAGTACTCTTTTCAGTTTTCCTTATGTGATTATGAAGGAATTGTGAGTGGTTTTAAAGCTGACATTTCTATTCCTCTGGTAAATAATATGCTTATAAAAATAACATTCTGTAGCATGCAGTTGTAGCAAACAAAAATACAGTTTATTTCAGCCCTGTTGAAGAATGTAGATTAATTGCAGGTATGATTATTTTGGGACAGTTTGTCAGCAGATAGGTCAAAAAGTGTACAGATCTAACCTCCATGTACAGATATTATGCATTCTGTAAGAATGGAATGATGAAATATTAAATGTGAATTTGAGTTTCTTAGCATTTTTTTCATTTTGTGCCATATTCCTATTGTTTTTCTAGCTTAATTGCCTGCTGGTAATTTGTTCCAAGTAGTTTTAACAACTGTCTCTACTGCAGATAGGAGAGTTTATTGATGGTAATAAAGCTCTCTTCAAGCTCTGTTAAATGTTCAAGCATTTTTTTTACAATATTTTTTAATTTATGTCTTCCAAGCACTGTGACTAAGAGACTTTACAAAATACTGTGCTATTTATAATGAGAGATCATTCTGAGACACAATAAGGAAGATGGGAAATTCTGTATAAATTAAAGGATCTTACAGGCCTTTGTACTGACAGACTCCCTTTGTTAATGCCACTTGTGCTTCAGCATAAAATGCAAGTTTGGTTTTCCACAGTGGAATACAAATGGCATAAAAATATGTTAAAAAAAGCTATTTTTGATATAGGATAATACTAACAACTCAAAAATTTACTACCTACATCAATTTTATAAAAAAGAATAAAAGAATGAGCAACGAAAAACCAAAGTCCTGGCTACAAAAATGCTAGAATTAACACTGCTAAGTGAAAAAAAACCCCACAAAACAAAACTAAATAGAAAAAAAATAATTAATCTTTTGAAAAATTAGTTAATGTTTGGAAATCTCACTTTCATTTATTGAGAGTCATAAAATCACAGAATATCCTGAGTTAGGACGGACCCACAAAGATCATCAAGTCCAACTGCTGGCCCTGCAGAGGACCATTCCCAAGAGTTCCCTGTGCCTGAGAATATTGTCTGAGCACTTTTGGAGCTCTGTCAGGCTGGTGCTGTGACCACTTCCCTGGGAGCCTGTTCCAGTGTCCAACCACCCTCTGGGTGAAGAACCTTTTCCTAAATTTAATCTAAACCTCCCTTGACACAGATTAATGCTGTTCCCTCAGGTCCTATCATTAGTCAACAGAGAAAAGAGATCAGTGCCTTCTCCTCTGCTTCCGCTCATGAGGAAGCTGTAGACTGTAAAAAACATTTCTTACTTCTTTGAGTGTAACCTACCCTTTGCACTGAAAAAAATTCCTCCATTTAAACTTGCTGCTTTGACCTATATGAAATCCCAGAATATAAGAGTGTGTTATGCAATGCTTTTAGTATTTCCTTCTGTATGCCAAAAATGGATTCTTAGCATTCAAATGTCTTCTACTGTTTGCTAATCCTTGAGTTCTGGAGGGCATCCTTTATGAAAAATGTTGCAGTGTTCCAAGAGACACTTGTTGCCCTAAAGATCATGGAGTTAAAATATAATCAATTTTTCACCTTTTGTGAGACACTAAAAGAACAATCTCAACAGATTTACTTTTTTTAGAATAATATTTTATTATCATGCTATCATTTAGAAGTATAAATTAGCCATACATATAACTATATTGAAACAGTTTTGTTAACATTACCTAAAGGGGAAAAAAAATTATTCAGGTTATACTATATATTTTGAATCCTTAGATAGAACCTAAAAAAATAAAACTTAGGAGTATGCATGCATCTATATATACTTACAAATATTTATATATAAATCATTAAATTGTTTGGGTTGGAAAAGACCTTTAAGATCATAAATTTTATTCTACTTTTTCTATAATGCTGCTAATCTCAAAATTATAGTGCAAAAATAGGCATGTTATTACTTTAACAAAATTTTGTTCCTTGCTGCTTAGCACTATGTCAAGAAGTCAGTTGATGAGATCTCTAACACAGTCTTCTAGAGGTTGTTATACAGTCTTCGGAATTTATTTTCATATACTCATATAGAACTCTGTTCCATAAAACTTCTGCAGTTCTTTGACTTTATGAAATGTCTAGGTTGCTTCCAATCACTAGAAAATGTCTGAAGTCAGATAAATTGGTTTTGAATTAAGAATATGTCAAAATGTGCATTAGGAAAGATTCTTATTTGGTCATCCTTATGAACAATTGCCACTTTTTTTGAAACTTCCCAGACTGAAAAACTGAAAAATGATTGCAAGAATATACTCCATTTGGAGTACATTACACAGAATCATCTCCTGTGAAGTATTCTGTTGTCCTCAGCCTTTAGTTTCCTGCACTATTTTATGGTTTTCTTGTCTTCTCAATGTTACCCTCTGTTTTTTTCAAAGTTATTTTCCACCTCTTCAACAATTACCTTCATTTGCTGTGTCTGGTTATTTAAAACTACAAAGGAGATTAATTTTTTTTCTTTCCTTTATATTTTTGATGTCTTCTATTATTTCCCACCATATCTCTTCAGTCATGAAATGCGTTTGTAACAAATTGTAGCTTTTCATAAGTTATAAAACATGTTCATGTGATTTTATAATACTCATATAGATTGCATACGAAGATTTTGCATCCACTGTCTACAAAAGGCTCATCAACTATCTGTCATTATTCCTTTTGTCTGGGAAGATTATTTTAAGAAGCAGGTTTCGTAAAGAAAAGCCTTTCCTTAAGGGAAGTTTCTTAAGATTCTCCATAATCTACTTTCATGTCAAAAGGGATTAACACTGACTTCCATGTCCAAAAGAATCATATAACCAATGAAATTTGAAGGGCAAAAGACCTTAGATGAGATATATTGTAATGAAGACAAAAGATGCTGAGTTTGTGGTCATTTCTATTTACGCAGGGAGCTAATGCATGCAGTGTGAACATAAACTGCTGTCTTCAGCCCATTACCTATTGTCTCTCTTTGTGTCAAATAAAATGTTCTTTAACTAAACGGTTAGGCTTTATTTAGCTGTCTGAGTGTCTGTAATCAGCTTTAATCTCTCTCTGTAGCACAAATAACATATTTATTCCACTGCTCCAGACATTTAAAGAGACATAATGGTCTCTAATACCAAGGAAACTGTCATGGTCTAGGAATGGTATTCTCCAGTTTTAGTATTCTTGCTAAAATCAGGTGCTGCTTCTCCTCCCCTCTCCAAATGGAGGCACAAAAGGCAAAGATCGTGGGTTGAAATAAGAACAATTTACTTGAAAATAATGAGATAAGAAAAAGAACTATAACAGAAACAATATGAATAATAAAAGGTACAAAAAAGGAAATTATTTATATGAAAAGCCCCCAGCAATGAACAATATCAGGCTGCTCCCTCTGCCATGTTTTCTTGACTGGAAGGAATCCCTTTCCTCCAGAAGAGAGCCCTTTATCCTGCATCCATCCCTGGCAATGACATGCAGTGTTATACAATAACCTCAGGTCCCTGGTCATGCCCTCTCCTGGCTAAAAATAAACCTGTCCTGTCCAGAACCGGGACAGAAACTTTAATTTTTTGAGAATGTAGATAGAGATAAAAATCCTGGGGTTTTTTGAAGTGAAAAAAAATACAGAATATGACAAGTAAATAATTTAACAAATATCTTTTGAACAGCTGTTATTTTCAGGTACGAAGTGCTACCATGTTAATTTGGTTTTGTCATTCTCTGCAAGAACAAGTCTTACAGATACAGGATTTATTATTTAATATAAATTATCTCAAAATTTAATCTATTATTCATAGTAATAACTGTCTTTCTGGTTGACAGCTTGAAAAAAACACAGTGCTTTATGGCACTAAGAGAACATTTATTAAATACTTGCAGCACTTGTTAATCTCAATCCATTTTTCAAAGGTTATACTTTTAATATAATTTCCAAACCAAGCTCGAGTAGCAGACAGGAAGTTAGACAAATCTCTGCCAAGATAAAATTATTTCAAAGCAAGATTGAAAATCAGAATAAGAGTTGAAATGCAGTTATAATCCAGGCCAGAGGTTTTATGAGCTTCATGCACACAGGAAGTCAACAGAAGTCAACAGAAATATAATCCCACACTTCAATGAAAGCTGAATCCCAAACGAACAGTGGGTGGAGGTAGGGATGTGTGTGTCTTTTACAATGAGATTTACATGTGACTTTCTCTTTCTTCAGGGAGTTCATTCTAGTTTATTGGAAAAAGCCATAAAAGTAAGCTCATAAGATGGTTACACAAAAGAACATATAATTACTTAGCTTTTTAATGTGGCAAGATAATAAGCAATCTGACTTCAGCTACAGCTTAGATAGCGCTCTTAACATGAAACAAAAGTTAGAGATTTCACTTTTTTCTAAATTTATGCAATGTCAATAAGATTTTCCAATTTTTTTTATTAGTAAGATACAAAGAATTATTTTTCCCACAAAGCTAAACTTGCCTCCTAATAAAAATATAACATGGATCACAGTGAAGTGTAGAAGGTGAAGGTCAAATTCTCTGTTTTACTTACCACTGCTCAGTTTTACTCATGTGGTCATCAGGTGTACAATGCTTCTCACTTGCAAGCAAAATCCCTTCTATTGTCTTTTAATTTGGTTTCTTTGGCACAATATCAGGGAAAAGAAATACTTATTACTATCCATTCTTTTTCACTGTATGCAAAAAAACAAGTTACATTTGATCCCTTTCTTTTTTTATTTTAATATACAGGTTGTTTTGAGACTTCTGTATTTGAGAAAAAGAGTATCACTGTAAGCAGAGGTGAACCTAAGTACTGAACATAAATATGAATACATGATTGTACACAAATGCACAAAAATAGCAGAGTTATAAAGGATTGCCCTAGCATACTTTAGCCCTATAGCCTAGTGCAGAATTATTTTTTATCTCTGGCCAGGAGTCTGTAATGATGTTAGACATACAGCTCTTAGTAGGCTGTGGTAACCATGCCTCTTATAACTGTGTCTGAATAGCTCAGCTGTGATACAGGACATGGAAAATTTGCTTTTGGTGTTGCTTTGGGTAAGAAAGACTTGAGACAATAGTGTGTTTGAATGCTGTTTTCATCTATTTTAAATTTATAGATACTCTGAAATTCCCCATTCAACAAAATGCTCTTCCAACTTTGGTCCAGTGTCCCATAGTATGGAGACTGACATATGCTCTGGTTTTTAACAGGAATTACCTCTCAGTCTGGGTTGTCCATCTTATAATAAATTAAGTGCTCTCCAGTTTCTTCAAAATATCACATGATTTAATTAAACTGATGAGCAGTCAAAACACCAACTTATTTTAAAAGTTATTTATGTAAGGCAACAATCCCAGCTCATTATGCCTAAAGAGTCCCTACTACATCTTCATGTCATTTTATCTTGTCAACTTTTAATCAGTGGCAACAACGTGAGAATATTTTAATTTCTGGAAAGTTAGCTGCCATTAACTGATAGCTTAATTTGAATTAGATTGATGCTCAAAGATAACAGCTATTTAGAATTTTTATTTATCAGCAATTTTTACCTATATATTGTCTTGTGTTCAGGCTTTTAATTTGGAAAAAAAAAGTTTGCATGAATGCCTAATAATTTTCTACTATGTTTTTATATTGATAAAACATTAAGCAGAAGTATATATTGAAGTAGATTGCATGTTTTATTTTAGATCAATTTGAACATGAATAGAAGACACATCTTCTGAACAGATTTTTCTTGTTGTATGTCTTTATATCTCTTTAGTGTTAGCATTAAATATAAAGTGATGTATTCTTGGGTTTATTTGACCATAGTCCTTCCTGAAACTCTCAAAACAAAGAAAACTGAAATAATGGTATTATTTTTGATATGCTATGAATCTGGAAGCATTTAAAATTTTTTATTTAGGAATATATATATTTTTTTTTTTTAAATTTGTGTCACCCTCTCACATCTCCCAAAGAATCAGTCAGATAGAAGTTAAAAAAATGGAGAAACACACATCTTACTCCACACTCTTCTCACATTACCTGCCTCACAGCCCCCAGAGCTGTCACCTGAAACATGGCCTAAATCATATGTGATTTTGATGTATGCACTAATCCACAAGTAAATTGTTTTTATAAATATTATTATTGGGGTGTAAAATTGTTCATTTTTGGAGGGGGATTCATCTTCACTCAAGGGGTTACAAGCACAGCACATGACTCCAGGGTTGTCATATAAAAGGTTAGCTAGTTTTAAAATTTATTTATCTGCTTTTTTTGATTCTTACTATTTTTGAATTCCAAACAACTTGACTATTCCTTTTGCCCATATATCCTAACCTGATAAGATGTTCCAGATGCAGCTGAAAAAGAAACTTTGAGAAAATATTGCTTCTTTATTCTATATCATGATGACATTCATTTTGCTGCCAATTCAAGTGAAAAACTCAATCTGATGAGATGCTGCATGTAGATCTTTTCCAGAATTTCCAGACACCTCTTTTTTCCATTGCATATGTACTTACATATACTCATTTATACATATATATACACATTTCAAATTACTTTTCCTATCAACATTATTTTTTCTCTTAAATTTCTGCACCGTATGGAGACACTGATTAGTCAGTACTGTTATGTCATGTCTGAAAGCTCTGCCTTCTGGAGAAACCAAGAAGTATCCACATAACAGTAAAAGAGTTTCATAATCCATCTACTGACCTATCAGTTTGCTGCCTAGTTCTAACTGGGCTTATCAGAGGCCCACCATGCCGGGCTGGCCTGCAAAATAATTTCAAATTTTTGTAAATGTGGAATGACTCTGATCTCACCTAAACAAATTTCTCTAAGATGTTCTATGCTCAGTGAAATGGTGAAAATATCTGAGACTACTTTTCTTCTTGTGCTGCAGGCTATCTGCTTGCAGATACATTTTTTTTTTCAAAAGATGGCTTTACACACACATTTAGGAGCAACCACCTTTAGTGGTGATGGAGGGGGTGGTGGGGAGAGGGAGGTGGGAGGGAGTAGGGGGGAATGACACAAAGACAACAAACCCAGACTTTAAATAAACTGGAGAAAATGTTGTTAAGTCTACTTCTGGAGAAATTCTCACTGAAATGTACACATTGACTTTTCCAGTCTCTGTATGTCCTCAGAGTATCAATTTGAGCAACCATGAGTGGAAATTTGCCAATCACCAATCACGAGCATGTGGTTGAAAACCATGACAGAATTGACAAACACTCTTAGGGCCCATCACATTTTCTAAACAAAACACCCATAAACATATGCCTTCTCTTTTGCATCTCAAAATAGCTTCTCTCAACAAGAGAGGAAAAAAAACCCACATTGAACTTTGGTGAACCAAAACTATGTGGCACATCTTGTTTTGTTCTGTGCACGTTTCTGTCAGCTGATGCCACACTGAAAGTCTGCCATCAATGACAGGAAACCATGTGCACACCCCTCACTTGTTTGTTTAATGCTACTCTTACCAATAGTGGAAGCTTGATGGGGGTGGAAAGAAGTCAGTATTTGTTGTTTGAGAGTATTGTTTATTGCAATACACTCCTAATACAGAACTTCTGTTTCTTCGTGTGTGTGCTTGCACACATGTGTGCGCAGACACAGAGAGGAGCATTTGAAAGAGTGGGAGAAGAGCTCTTCAGAGCCTGCCCTCCCAGGCTGAAGGCTACCATGAAGATTGTAGATTTGATGACCCACTGGACTTGCTGCACCCTTAACTCAGGTCAGAGACTGGACAGCCACTCTGAGAGCACTTGTCTGATAGGGATATATTTGGTTTATTATTAAATAAAGAATGCCAGGCATAGGATTATGGATGAAAGTTGAAGTATAGGGACTTCATGACAGAGGAACCTGTTAAAACCAGGCAACAAGAAGGTCCACTGAGCACCAGCCAGTGGGAAAGAGCATAATAAATGGAAGAATAAAGAGCTGGGAAGGAAATATTTGGATTATGGTATAGACCATGTGATAATCATAATATGTGTACTTGGCATTTGATTTTAAAGATGTGGTTATCCATAGTTTCTAATTACATTATAAATAAACCTTTTCAAATAATTGCCAGTTCATATCGTGATTTAAAGACAGTTTTTGCTCTGAAGGAAATTATTCTGAAATTATCAGCTTTATTTGGAAATGCAAAGTATAATATATTTGAGTAGCATCTTCCTACAATGTTATTTAAAGTCCCGTGAAACAATTTTTTGTTGAATCTACTCCTTGTTTTTTATTTCTCTAAATATTTTCTTCTTCTGCCTTTATGTTGAGAGCCTCAGATAGCCCCTTGTCTTTTCTCAGTTGAAAGAACAATAAATTTCTTCCCTGAGAGTCGTCTCAGTCATAGATTGACAGAATAGTTTGGGTTTGAAGGGACTTCAAACATCATCTAGTTCCAACCCCCTGGCATGGTCAGCAACACTTTCTAGTAGACCAAGTTTCTTGAAGCCCTTACTTGGTCTTGAACACTTCCAAGGAACATTCACCACTTCTCTGGACAACCAGTTCCAGCATCTTACCACCTTCACAGTAAAGAATTTCTTCTGTATATCTAATTCAAACCTGCCCTCCTTCAATGTAAAGGCATTATCTCTTGTCCTGTCACTACATGCCCATATAAAATGTGCCCTCCAGCTTCCCCAAAGACCCCCTTTAGGTCATGGCAGGCTGCTGTATCCTGTAATCCTCCCTGGAGCCTCCTCTTGTCCAGGCTGAACTACCCCAGCTCTCTGAGCCTGTCTTTGCAGGAAGGATTGTATTTTAAGCTGGGCTTTGCATAGGTGACAAGAAGGTTGTAGACCACATTACTTGGTCAGTTGGTAGAGTTCATTTCTACTGATAGCACTAGAACTCCTCTTTATAGTGAATTTTTGACCATCTGCTGCCTTTAGAGCACAGTTATTTTTCTTAACCCAAAATGTATGCATGGATTTATGAGGGCATAAAACATTTGTAGAGATCACTGGAGTGTACACATGGAGGTAATGATAACTTATAGCCAACTTATTTGCAGAATTTAATTTTGAGAGTAATAATTTTGTAACATTAAATTTTGTATCAATTTCTCAGACATAAGAAATTCAGCACAAGGTATTCCTAAGAAATGAAGCCCATGCTCTTTCAGAAGATCATATTATTTTATATTTCATCACTGCATTGTTATTGAAATGAAGACATTTCTTTCTCTTTTATAACAGGTCTCTATAGGATTTGGGAAGTAGAAGAGATTTGATGAAACTATAAGTTCCAGTGAATTCACAATTTGATATTATAATATGTAAAATATGCAGTACTTTTTAGCAGAGCTACCTACAACCTAGAGGAGGTTTCAGAAATATGAGGCAGTGCATCACACTATATCCATAGAAATAAGACTTTTTTATTTCCTCAAGGGATTTAGTGACCCCCTATTTGACAGACAGGAGATATTAGATATTTGTGAAATTCAATCAAGCTATATGTCAAAAAAACTTTATGGCCTCTGTGTGTCATCAGACATAGCAGACTCAGAACAGCTTTTAGCATCTCTTCTGCTGTCCTACAACACATGAAATCTGAGATAGAAATACATCTCAGAGCCACTTGGAAGTCCTTCACTGTGTTGATTAGTATCTTAGAAATGTGGGAAATGAACCAGAATAAAGGTGTCACCACACCGATTCACAATGTTCACAAAATAATTATTTAGCTTTTCCATCCGAATGCTGGGATTGATTTTCCTCCCCTCTCCTTCATTTTTATAGCAGTGATGAATATAAATAAGTCACAGGAAAATTACTTCTCCACTGTTTCACAATGCTTCTCTTATCTAGCAGGCACAGCTGCCACACACCCAAATGCTTTTATTTACATTGTCTATGGATAGAAATATTAATGCTAATGTCTTTTAATGGAAAAAAATACTTATTATCAAAGTACATAGTGAATTTTAACTAAAGTACTATTTTTTTTTGTCCTGTAAGAGGTAATGATTGATTAT
This sequence comes from Poecile atricapillus, assembly GCF_030490865.1. Classification (NCBI taxonomy): domain Eukaryota; kingdom Metazoa; phylum Chordata; class Aves; order Passeriformes; family Paridae; genus Poecile; species Poecile atricapillus. The sequence goes on from NC_081252.1 coordinate 45,846,165, forward strand.
TTGATCCAGTTCACCAGAATTTCTCCTTTTTTCCATCCCTTTCTCATACTGATGACTGCCACTGAATTAACTGACAGATGCATATTTTAAAATGTACATACACATGAAAATTTTGCCTTGTTTTGGGGGTTTTTGTCACCATTTATGCACTTCTAAGAAACCTCAGAATATTTCAACATAATATAGGGAAAGTGTCCAGTTATGCCTTGTAGAAATTAATTGGTTAAACTTCTAAGAAAAGAAAAAAACCCCAATTTTTCACTAAAACCTTATCCAGGAGAAATGGAAATTTTGTACATAAATATCCTGGTGAGTTTTGTGTTTGTACATAAGCGAATAGACGCACTAAAATAAGATTTATTAAATCTACTTTTCCATCTTTCTTTACTTTCACTTTTATAATAATATATATTTTTTACAGTCCTGTAATATAAAATTTAGGAACTTGTAGAATTTGTAATTTTATTAAAACAAACACACTTTAAATGATTTGAATGTTTTTAAGAAATTATCCATGCTTAAAGTATTTTATCTCCATGTTTTTTTCAGCAGTTGTCTTCATCTGTATTTGAAATGGATACAAAAATCACTTTCCAGGACTAAAAATAATTTCTAGCTATGAATTAAAAAATTACATAGGATACATTTTTACTAAATACCTTTAATGTTTATTGAAACTTGTTTAATGGCATGAGAGGTATCAAATAGGCAGCAGCAATCTTGTATGCTGCAGGAAAAATTAATTTTTACTATGGTTGCAAATTTTGAGATTCTATTCCACTTCAGCTAACAAGTCCTCCATTATTATCAGAGGAAAGAACAATAAATTATGACAATATTTTAAGATCTATAGAGCTCCATGCAAAGTTATGAAGAGTATATATCATCACTCTATGTCATGGATACATCATCATTAGAGATAATACAAAATGATAATTCAGTGCCTACACATCTGGAAGCTAGGAAGCTCTTTCTCATATAAGCTTTGTGAGAGCCTTTAAATATTCTTTCTTAATTGATTGAGAAAAAGATCTTACAGTTAACTACTTCATCTAAAAACAAAGCTGTCTTGGATTAAATAATATACAGAATCTGGCTTATAATTAAAATTCAAAGCTGAAATTTTTCCAAAGATGTTGGAGGTTATTTTGCACAATATAGCATTCAAATTACTGGGTAGATTTCAAGCTTACGTGTTGAAAATACATCATTTGCAAAGACAATTCATATTATCTTTGAAAAAGTAAATAGGTAAAGACCAGTATTACACAATTTGTATACTGACTTTATCATTAAAATTATATAATCATAGGGTCACAGAATAGTTAGCAATGAAAAGAACAATATCAATCTAGCACCACCACCATTCTAATCATTTAATAATTCCCTGAAGTGACATGTTCACACATTTTCCTCCAGGGAAAGTGACTCCACTCTTTCACTGGGCAGCTTGTTTTAATGTTTGTCCATCCTTTCCTTTCTGTGAAGCAATTTTTCTTAAAATTGCCTCACCTGGCACAACTTGAGACCATTTCCTCTTATACTGTCACTGGTTAACTGAGGGGAGAGGCTGCACCCATCTGGCTAAAAGCCCTTTTCAAGCTCTCTAGAGAGTGATAAGCTTCCCCTTGGGCCTCCTTTTCTCCAGGTTAAACAAACCCAGCTCCCATTCCTTATAATCCCAGCCATTCCCTACAAGACTTGTACTCCAGACCCTTCACCAGCCTCATTGCACTTCTCTGGACTTCAGTGCCACAGTACCTTTCCAAGACTGAACAGAGTGCTCGAGGTGCAGCCTCATCTGTGATGATCGCTGCCCCACTCCTGCTGGCCATGCTATGTCTGATACACACCAGGATGCCACTGGCCTTCTTGGCCACCTGGGCACACTCCTGGTTCATGTTCAGCTGTGTGGTCCAGCACTCCCAGGTCCTTTTCCTCTAAGCTGTTTTCCAGTCACTCACTCCCCTGTAGCCTGTAGCAGGGGATGTTGTGACTGAAGTGAAAGTCTGGCACTTTGCCTTGTTGAACTTCATAGAGTTGACCTTGGCCCATGGATCCAGCCTATCCAGATTCCTCTGCAGAGCCTTCCTGCCCTCCTGCAAATCAACATTCCTACATAACATAGTGTCATCTGTGAACTTACTGAGGGTGCATTCAATCCCTGCTCATTGATAGAGGTATTGAACAGGACTGGGCCCAACACTGAGCCCTTGGGAACCACACTTGTGATGAGCTGCCAGGTGGATGCAACTCCATTCATCCACACTCCAGGCCTGGCCTCCATGAAGTTTTTTACCCAGTGTTTTTACACCATTCCACACCATGGAAAGTCATTTTCTTTATGAGAATGTTGTGGGGAAAACTGTGTCAAAGGCTTTACTAAAGTCTAGGTAGATTACATCCCAGCCTTTCCCATACCCACTAAGCAAGCTGCTTTGTCATAGGAAATAATTCATTTTAGGTTCTTGGTCTGGGTTTTTTTTTCCAGCGTTTTATTACTTATATTTTGTAGCAATTTGGTAAATTTTTACACTAGAGAAAATCAGGTTGTACGTTGCTCTTGGAACCAGATATCTCTGATGATCATTACTTCCTATGAGAATTCTATGTGCTTTCTTATGCTGACCACTGGGAAATTTCTTCTATCATGAGGAATAATAGTATGGCTATAAACTATGATGTTCCTATTCTAAAGTTTAAATTGTTCTATGTTAGGACTGTCACTGAGAGTGAATGAAAGAAATTATAACCAACACTGCACATGATAAGGGCTAAGATTCCTTTTTTTTTTTACTTTATATTTTTAAATTAGAGTTATAATAAGATAGTTAAAAAGCTATATTGTGAAAAGACAGACAAGACCAATCGCATCAAAAGGATGGTCATATTTTATCAGAAGGACTGTGAAATTTTGTTTTAAAAAGCTATCAAGGAGTAATATATAGATGTTTACTTTGTACATCACAGTCTATTTCTACCTTCACTGTAGGAGTATTTTTTAAGAGAAAAGCCTTTTGATGAAGAGGCTAACTGTCAAAACTACAGCTGTTACAGGCCCACATGATAATTCATAAGGTGTGTCAAACCTTCAAAGCATTCTAAAAATACAAAACAGAAATTATACACTATTAGGCTTGCTTTAAAACTAAGATGTTTGTTTCCAAAATTTATAATAGAACACAAATTCTCCCACTCTTGTTGAAAATGTTTCCTTGTTTCCTAATTTGTAACTATAAAGTTAGCCAAAGTAATTGCAGTTACCTGTGAGTCTGTAACATCCTAAGTAATCCTTTATAATTTCTTCAATGTATAAAATTCACATCAAGACATATTTTCTACAGACTCATATACCAGAAATTATCCTACCTTCTTTCTGTGTATTAAAAGAACTAACTCTCAGTTGGATAGGTAAACAGTAATCTGTATATATGAATACTTTTAAGATTTAGAAGCAAAAGGAAATTGAACTGATGTCATGCTGCTTCTGTCAAAATCCCTTATGGTCTCTGCATGTTAAGGAGTTTGGTAGTGGGGGAATTATGCCAGCACATTCCCAAAGTTGCAATATGTAAAACCTCTGAGCTTAGTCCAGCTAATACTCAGTGCACATCTATTTTTTTTTTTTTCAGTGCATATCTTCTCTTTAGAATCTGTTTTCCACCCCTTCATGCAATCCATTTTATAAAGGCAGAACTAAGAGGCTGTCTGACCTTTCTTGGAAAATATGTAACTGCTCATTGCAAAACAACATTTTTACTTTCACTATTTGATTACATACAATTATATCAATCAATGATTGTTAACTATTATGTATGAATAAAAAAATAATGTCTTTTGTTCTCATAGGACTGTGTTTGACTCAAGACTATCTATTCACCTTTTCAAAAGAATTTTCTCTTTTAAAGACAAAGAAGTTAATAAACCAGCCTCTCCTGTATGAGATAATGCCAAATACAGGAGAAATTTTTTCAGCACTTCAACATCTTATGTTATGAACCTCTTCAAAATTTGATTTGGCATTTTTTTAGAAGTAATTTCAGTGTAGTTTTTCATCAACAGATATTTATCAACAAAACTGTCCCTAGATTTTTTCCAGTTTCCCAACATCCCCCAAATGGATGACTTTCTCTCAACTCCTATCCATGCAATATAAATATGCAGAAACAGTGGTAAATTAGCACAATTCTTCCCATTAAGAATTTGAGCTGACTTGCAATGATATTACTTACAGCACAGAGCTTTGTCCTTTAAACTAAGCTTTAACCTCACATGTTCAGCTGTGTTATGCTCAAAAAGCAATTGTTAATGTTCTCTGTTGGTTAAATTACTGACATTTCACCCAAATATTTTGCCTAGTTCTTTCTTTTGTTACTTTCTTCAGTTTGGTGAAGTTTTTTACTATTTTTAGGATTCAATTCTCCATTTTTAAATTTAATTATCATTGAAGCTGATTGAAAAATGCAAATTCAATGGGGGTAGAGGAGAAAGCGCATTTGAATTTTGTTTATATCACAGCTTCCAGGAAAAAGAAGTATTCCTATCTGAACCACTTCTTAAGCCTTCCTAGGCTTTGGTTTCTTTCAACAGAAAGGAAATGAAAGCTTTGGCTTTTTGTATGTCTATTTAAAATCATCCTTTTAACTTTATCTTTCTGTAGGCAAAAAGTAATTGAAAAGAACTGTACAGAGAGCAAACCATCATTCTGAATTTAACCAAGAAAAGGAGAAAAAGAGAGAAAGCATTTCATCTTACTAATTCTTTTCCCTCTACAGATTCTAGTTCTCAGGTCATACAAGATGAAATTAGCTGCCATTCTATGCTAACCCATTCATGGACACATGAAATAAGTTTTAGGCTGGAGGGGACATCTTGAAGCCACTCAAGCTTCAAGATGCTCAGATGGCCTCTTGCTTTTTTCAGCAGAGTTACTTCCTCATTTGAGTTAGTCTTCAGCTTGTACCATTGCATTGGGTTGTTTGATCCCATGTGCAAGGTTTCGCATTTGACATTTTTGAAATGGGTGAAGTTCTTTACTTCAGCTTGAGGCCCCTGTGACTGTCCCTGGTAAGGTAGGGGTAGACCGTTTCACATCCAGACCACTGATAGAAATGTTCCACAACAGTGAATGCTGAAGAGTGTAACATACAGTCCATGTTACTCATTAAGTGAGGGATTTATTCTGAAATGCTAAGGTCGATATTAACAACATCCATTGTTCTCCTCTTTCCTGCAGAGCATTTAATTTCTTCATAGACAGCAATGAGTGTGGGCAAGAACCATTTACCTTTGGTAAGGCTAAGATGACCATTCCTAATAACCTTTCTGTTCTGGTCTCCAAAACATTTCAGGAACATATACTTCACAATTTTCCTGTGTACTGGCGTTTGGCCTATCAATTTGCAGTTTCTAAATCCTCCTCCTTTCTCTTTTTGAAGATGGGTACAGCTAATGTTTTCTTTTTTTGTCAATAATTTTTTGCATGACACTTTAAAGACGTTCATGAGCAGCCTCTCAACATCACCCAGCTCCTTCAGGATTCTTGAGGGATTTCCAGCAGCTTGCACTTGCTTACATCCACTTCACTTAAGCAATATCCAACTCAACTCACCTCTGCTGTGGGTAGTGCTTCCCCAGAACCTTTTACTAGGTGCAGAGAGCTGGAATTCCTGAGAGCAGGCCTTGCCAGATTAAGGGCCAGAAGGCATAAATTTTCTAACTCTTTGCCTTGCTTTTTCGTATTGCCTATAATCTTCCTGAATGAGCCAAAATGCATTATTTTGGAACTTAATGACTTGATTGCAGTCATGTGTTTTCTCACTTTGCTCAAGATCTTAAGCAGTACTGCTTCAATGTCAGTCAGTCAGATTAAGGTTGACAATGACTGTCACATCCCGGATTAGGTCTTCCCTATTTATGTGTAGCAGCAAAGTCTCTCTTCTGATTGTTCTCTGCAGTGCCAAATAACTGTCACCGATGTATTCCAGAAATCTGTGGGATTGCTTGTACCCCACCACATTGCCCATCCAGCAGCAGGTATTAAAATTACATCTTAAGTATGCTAAATGAAGAGAAAAAAGGAATATAAGTCAAGAATGTTCATCTTAACATTAGCATGTCATTCAAAGCAAAATACCAAGAAAATCTAATGTGTGTCCAAAGCACACTTTGAATATTCCTCTCAGTGAAAAGCCCAGCATATTCAAAATATAACAGCTGAAATGTCCTCTATGTACCTTCACACCCTCTCCTTTAATGGAACTCCTAGCAGCTGCAACAGCAAGAGAAACTCAGACAGGTATGTTTAAAATTTTGTGTGAGAGTGCCATGCAGTGTACTCTAAGGTCTCAGTTCTAAAAGGCTATGATAGGGAATCTTTTACAACACTCAGTGTCTGCTTTGTTCCCTGCTTTCCATTTTTCATTGGAAATACTCAACAGAAGGGCAAGCAGCCTGACCTTCCTCACATTACTGCAATTAAGCCATGACTGGGGCAGATACAAAGAAAAGGGATCTGTCAGCTTTTTGCAGCATAGCTTTAGTATTCTTCACAGTGTACTATGAATGTAGTGTGTACTACGAAAGAAGTGGCCATTTTTGAAAAGCAGTGTAAATTACAGGGGAAAACAAATACAATCACTGACATAAAAACATCATTTAAAGGGAAAAAAATACAAAAAAACCCACAACCAAAAAATCTCAAAAAATCCAGCACCAACAAAAAAACCCTACCAACCAAAAAAAGCAACCAACTAACCAACCAACCAACCAACCAACCAACCAACCAAAAAAAAAAAAAAAAAAGAAAAAAATACAAAGAAGAAAATAGCTTGATTTCCTACTTTCCTAATTTGGAGAGGTAGAACAGAGAAAAATAACTTCATTTAGTACAACCCTCTCTGTTTCAGAGGCAAAAACTATATGCTGGACTAAAAGAGGCTTTTTAGATCAACACAAAAAAAGCTGAATGGAGGAAATATCTTTTCTGTTTAAAATTTGAAATCAAAATAAATTCTTCACTGGTTTGAACTGTATTGTTAAAATTTACTCTCAATTTTCCTTTTAGTTTTTTCTTATTCTCACCAGTTGCATAATTTTTATACATCTCTTTTGTATTTTTTATATTATTTCATTATTTCTACATATTTTCTTTTTTTTTTTTTTTTTTGGCAATTTATTTTTTTCCAAAAGGAGTTAAGAAATTTTTTGAGAAAGAAGAATTTCCAGTAGAGGTAAATGATCAGTAGAAATTTCATGCAGGCAACTGCCAAGATATGAAGTTCAAACTCCACACGGATGTAAAATTATTATATATTCATATGTCTCCATTGAAATGGAATATATTTTCTTTAAATGGTGATTCCTTGCTGAATAGTATTAATAGTTATTCCATTCTTTGGAAGGGGGGAAGAAACCCTAAACCAACCAGTTTATTTTCCTCATTAATTTTCCTCATCTGCACTTGAATAAAGTGACATAATTGTCTAGGAATAAATATGCATGAAAATGCTTAGATAAATTATATTTATTTGATAAATAAAGATATTTTTGTGTGTGTTTGGCTTTATTTATATAGTGGAACTAATAAAACAGCCCTATTGAATAAAGTATTGATTCTGGTCTGATATCAAAGTTCTATATAGCAAAGTTATTCTGATTTATCTCTGAATAACAAAAGTTAACAATTCACTGTCATTTTAAGCAATAAAGAGTACATTTTTCAGACAAAAATTTACTACAAAAGAATCCCAGAGTTTTAAGGTAGGAATTCCATTAGAGGCAGTTAATGTATCTGTTTATGTACAATCTGGTGACACCTGGAGCTGGTATTACACTTATAATAATCTAATATACTTAATATGAAACTGTGGAAATTAAAAAATTAAGTACCCAAAGAATTGTATCATTACACTTCAGTGATATGCAATAACAATATTCTTTTAGTTAGAAGAAAAACAAGTAATTGCCTGTGCTCTAGATCGCATTGATTAGATTTTAAAGAAACATCCCTACTTTTCCTGTCTATTAAAGAGCTCCAGAAATGATAGTTCAGTTTGCCGCAAGAAATAAAGCTATGTTATTTAATAAGAAAGCTCAGATAGAAACTGCACCATCTTGAGACCATGCTTAGGGACTTATGATGATTGAATAGCTAACAAATGAGTTTGGGGTATTATTAGATTGGTTTGGTTTGGGGTGTTGTTTTTTTTTTTCTTTGTATGCCTGGTTTGTTGCTCTGTTTTATTTTTGTTTTTGTTCAGCATTCCAGCTATAGTATTTTTAAAATAACTTTACTGCAGTTTTTCTATATTGGAGGCAAAGATTTTCAATCTTACCTGTGTCTCTTGGCAGAGATTAGCAAAGTAATTTTCCTTATGAGGATGACCAAGCCTTAATTTCTTTAATTTTGTACTAGAGAGCTAAACAGAACAGAAAGTTTTGAAGCAAATTTGTAAGTGAGCAGTATGAAATGAAAAGTTTACTTTGGTGTTTAAGACAACAGGCTTTTCCTGGTTCAGTATTTAAACGCAAATATTTCCATTTGCAACATGAAAATCACAACATTAGGTAGAGTAGAATCTTTAATTATTAACACCAGTTTATAAATTTCTACCTTAAAACTCCTTAGTCCAGGATGCTCTGTTGAAATTAAAACTGTATTTGTGGCTGGCAGTGTAACATAGCAAAATAGCCAGGTGGCTTAAAAACCAAGAAAATGAGTGAGTCCTTTTGAATTTTTAATTCCTTGGTTGAGTCTATGCTCATTCCCTGTGCCTAGAACAGGTAGATGTTATGATTTGCTGACTTCAAAAAAACCCAAACAATACAGATACTGTTGAAGACCTTGTTTCTTTTTTTTACAAATAATTTCTCCCATTCCATTTCCCATGCTTTGTGCATCTAGTGTTTTTGTAGTGTTGTTTAATCTGCATGGATTGATCTGACATGCACAAAGGCACTGCCAGTCAGAAATAAGCATGCCCATGAGTTGGTCAACATAAATTCATAAGTGCAAGGATTGGAGGGAGTGGTAATACTAGATTTGAATTATTGGATACAGTTGGATACAATTCAGAAAAAAAATAAAACCAACCCAACACAAAAACACACAGGAGGAAACACTTATGATTCTCCTACTCACACAAGTCCCTTTTAGGTTGTTCTAAAAACAGTCATTTTTTTTAAAAACTGGCCCTCTAGGCAATTTGACCTCTCTGAACTTCTATAGCGATGATAGCATCAACAATACTGTAACATTGTTTCTTAACACAGAAACATTTCTGGTTTTAAAATCCACACCCTAATTATCCTGCAGTAGCTATTATTTGACCTCACCATATAGTTGTGCTCTTCCTTGAAGAAGTGGCGAAGAGCTCCCCAGCCGCTGCAAATTCACCAGATTCATTAAGGCTCTTTATAAAAACAAATGTGAGATGAAAGGTTTAGCAACTGTTGTTCCCAAAGGTACATGCACTTAGGAGAGTTACTCCAGGCACATGTGTGCTGTGTAGGAAGCATGAGTCAATAGCCAGACAGTAAAATTGAGATAGCATCAGCATGGAAAGCGCTCTGACAACTAGATTCCCCTTTGCTCAGTCTCAGAGTATATACATGGGCAGATGGACCAGATTATCTAAAGAGTTACTATGCATTTGTGCTTCAGAGCCCAACAAAAATTAGAAACCTTATGAACACTCTTTAAAATGGCTATTGAATTTCACCAAGAAAAATTAGTCTGAGGTTTCAAAGTAGCAATGCACAAAAATTATTCTGCATCATCTCATTGTAAACAGCTCTTTTGCTTACTTTATTCCATATATAAATGTACCAAATAGATTTTATCTTAACTTTTTTATCATATTTTTTTCATTCAGAACAAAAAATAAATCACATCCTCCTTTGCACAGACTATTAATTTTATTTTTTCATTGTAGTGTTCATCTGTCCCTTATTTATGACTGCCTGGTTACCCATAGTAAAAGGTAATATTGCTTACATGGAAAAATAATAACAGAAATGTATTCAAAGTATCTAGCTAAAGTTAGCTGTTGGCCACTATAGTCAAGCAGCTGGAAAAAAGCAATAGACTCTGTTGTGTTCAGTCTGAGCCAAGGCCTTTGAGTCAAACATATGGATTCTCATTAACTTCAGCTGGCTTTTCAGGTCTGTGTTCCATATGTATACCAGTATATAACGAAAAGTATGCCATGAACATATCTTATCTTATATTTGCTTGGTCTAACTTACACTAAAATTTTATGTCCATTTTCTGAAATTTCATAATGAACATGTATGAATAATACATTTTCATTGTAGTCTGAATTAGGAATTTAGAAACAAAATAATTTACAGTACTGGCCATAAAGTGTTTGAATAGGAAACATGTAAAGATTATAAAAAGATACAAGTACTATTGATGAAAGCTGAGAGAAACGGGATATTATTGAAGCAGGTACTGCATATGTTAGATCCAGATGTAGAATGGCTCTGGTATTTCTTTTGCCAGTGTTTGCCACTGAAGATAAAATGTAATTTATAATAGTGTATTTTAACCCTCATGTATAATTAAAAGTGCTAGGTGAACATTGTATGTATACATATACATATATATGCATGTATGTATGTATGTGTATATGTATGCATGTATGTATATATGTGCTTATACACACACACACACACACATATATACACATATATATATATGTACGGTCTTTTGTAAACTCCTCCAAGGATGGTGAGTACAGCACGTCCCTGGGCAGCCTGTTCCAACACTTAACAACACTTTCTGTGAAGACATTCCTCCTTATGTCCAGCCTGAACCTCACCTGACACTTCGTGAAGCTCTGCCCTCTTCTCCTGTCACTGGTTGCCTGGGAGAAGAGCCAGATCCCCACCTGGCTGCAGCCTACACTCAGGGAGTTGTAGAGAGCGATAAGATCTTTCCTGAGCATCCTCTTCTCTAGGTTAAACAATCCCATTTCTTTCAGCTGCCCCTCATATGACTTAGTCTCCAGACCCTTCCAACAGACCCTTTTGTTGTCTTTCTGTGGACTTGCTGCAGCACCTCAATGTCCTTCCTGAATTGTGGTCCAGATCTGGACACAGAACTCAAGGTGTAGCCTCACCAGAGCCAACTACAGGGGTAGAATTGTTCCCCTGGTCCTGCTGGCCACAGTATTCCTGACACAAATCAGGATGCCATCAGCTGTCTTGACCACCTGGGCACACATTTGGCTCGTGTTCATGCACTCTGCCCCAGGACTGCAGCATTACATGGGGCTGTTGGGAACCAACATCTTCATTATTGTTTGGTTCCACTTGCAGGACATTGTATCTCATATGCAAGGGCACTTGAAAAGGAGGGGTAATCACAGAGATGGGCTGGCTGGCCAGCAGGAACTCATCACTATTGCCACCTGTCCCTTAATCACAGTGTTTAGCAGCTGAAGAGAGGATATAGAACCCCCAATATCATGCATTTGAACCAGCTGTTGGGTCTGTCCCAAGGAAGGCAGGCTGTGATTACAGAGGTCTGTATCTCTCTCCTACTATCTGATACTTTTAACCTACCCACTGCCTCCTGGAGCTCGGTGACTGAGCAGAGGAGTTCCTGAAGCTGGGCACACCTTCCCAGGGGTGCTCCCTGCTGCAGTCCCGTGCTGACCTAAGAGCAGGCACAGTCTGAAGCTGACACCCAGGTGGCAGCGTGTTCCCAGCGCAACTGTGTCTGGGCACTGTGCCAGCTGTGGTAGGGGCAGAGCCTAGAGAGGACATGTTTTTCTGCTGATTGGGTACCACACCACAGCCTGGTTGGGCTGGCAGGGCTCCAGCTCCCTTTCTGTGAGAATTACCACACAAAGTGCAGCGCAGGGCCCTGGCTGATGGCCACACTCCATGTGCGGTGCTCCTGACCATCAGTGCTCCCAAGGGCTGCCTTTATGCATTATGGGATTGGCTACTATTGATCCTGTCCCAGTCTGCATCTCTCTGGGATCGTGGGGGCTCTCCCAGCTCTCTCAGAAGTTTCTTCTACTGGGAAACCCCCCCACACCCCCAAGGCATTAAGTTTATAGTTGCATAATGTGTGCTTGAAAAAAGCAATTGGGAAATTAAATAATGAAGTCTCAAGATCCTTATATCACTTTGATCTGTTTTTTCTAATGCTCTGATGAAAAGATTTCAAAAAGCAGTGCAATTTGAGAAATTTTATGTATCGTTACACTACCATTAATAACAAAACTCTTTAATTTCAAGACATACCAAAAACATCCTTGCCACAGTTGTCTTAGATTAGAGTTGATTAAGGAGAGTTATTCCCATCCTTCCATTCAACCTTACTTTTTCAAGGTAAGAGCACTGTATGAAGAAACAGAAAGATGGAGCAGATAAAAATAACTCCATTCAATCAACTTTAAAAATTTTATTTATATTGACAATAGGAAAGAATTATCTTTTCTTTATTTGTTATTTTATGCATGCTTACCTAGAGGACTAGGTGGCTTTTTGGATTGATACACTATTTTCTCTCACTCGTTTTCTTTCTACCATATCTCTGGAGATCAGAGACTTTCAGATGTGAAGTTTTTCAAACAAAAAATGGTTTTAAAAAAAATTAGCTCAATATTTTTATGTAAGTTCCCTGTGAATATTTTTTGATACTTCTAGTCATCTACACTGGTATGCACAATTTTACTAAACCATAAGCAATTACAAAACTATGTTTATGTATATGTGTGTTAGAGGGTATATATGTCCTTATACATATACACATATATATATACAAATGTACACACACACACATATATATATATATATACACACAGCCCCAGGACAATCAAGGGATCAGGCCAAGCCAGCATGGGTTTAAGAAAGTCAGGTTCTGTTTGACCACACTAATCTCCTTTTATGACCTGCCTAGTGGATGGATAATCAAAAGGTTGTGGATGTTGTCTAACTGGACTTCAGCAAAGCCTTTGATACCATCTCCCATGGCATTCTCCTGGAGAAGCTGGCAGCCCATGTCTTAGACAGAACTGGCTGGATGGCCATGTTCAGAGTGATGGTGAATAGGGCCATATCCAGCCGGTGTCTGGTTACTATTGGTGTCCCCCAGGGCTACGTATTTGGCCCAGTCCTGTTCAATGTCTTTACTGATGATCTGGATGAGGGGATTGAGAGTGCCCTCAATAAATTCAAAGAGACCAAGTTAGGAGGTAGGATCTGCTGGAGGATAAGAAGGCTCTGCAGATAGAAGGTGAACAGATAGAAGGGCTGAGACATCAGTCTGAGCCTGAAACTGGCAGGAGTTTCAACAGCACCAAATTCTGGGTTTTACACTTCTGCCACAACAACCCCCTGCAGCACTACAGGCTGGGGAGAAGAGTGTCTGGAAAGCAGCCCAGTGGGAAAGGGCCTGGGGATGCTGGTTGACAGCTGGCTGAGGGTGAACCAGCTGTGTGTCCACATGTCCAAGAAGCCTAATGGCAACCTGGACTGTGCAAAAAAATGGTGCAGACAGCAGGATTAGGAAGTGGTTTTCCCCCTGTATTTGAAATAGTTTTGAGCCCCTCACTGCAAGAAGGACATTGAGATGCTGGAGGTGGTCCAGGGAAGGGCAATGGAGGTGGTGGAGGAGCTGGAGCACAAGTCTTCTGAGGAGTGGCTGAGGGAATGGAGAGCGTTTAGCCCGGAGAGAAGAAGGCTCAAGGGAGACTTTACAACTCTGCATCTATCTAGAAGGAGGTTGCAGTGAGGTGGGGGCGAGCCTCTTCTCCCAGGCAACAAGGAATAAGACAAAGGGAAAAATTCTCAAGTTGTGCCAGAGGAGATTTGTATTGTATTTTAGGAAAAATTTCTTCACAGAAAAGGTTGTCAAGCAGTGGAACAGCCTGCACAGGGAAAAGATGAAGTCAACAACCCTGGTGGTGTTTAAAAGATCTATAGGAGTGACACTTAGGTATGGTTTAGTGGTGGACTTGGAAGTGCTATGTTAACATTTGGTTAACAGTTGGACTTGATGATCCTAATGTTACTTTCCAACCCAAATGATTCTGTTATAACAACAACAATAATAATAATAATAATAATAATAATAATAATAATAATAGCAATCATATTAAAAATGCTATGTGTGGGTAAAAATATATATTGGTCCTTTAAAATATCAATATTTTAATGCATGTTTTTAGTATTTGAATTCACTTTAGAATTATTAAAATAACAGAGAAATTTACATTAGTTGGTGAAGAGGATTGAAGACACCATATCGGTAAAGGAAAAAGAGCAAAAACAACATCCTTTTCAAAGGTCTTCCGTTCAGTTACATAACAAATCTGCCACCTCATATAGGATTTTTTTCAATGTTTCACAATTTACAAAGTCTATTTGAATACATTTATATGTTACCGAGTATGGAGAAGCCATATTCTCAGTGCAATTGAATTTGCAGACTTATCTCATATCTTGTTTCATGACCAAATCAGTATTTTTAGTAAAAAAAGTCAATCTACTCTGTAGCAATATTTCATCCCCAATTAATTTGCTAAGTTCAGGTATGGAGGAAATTTCATGCTGATGGGCACTCACAGCATTTTACATCTGTGTGGTATCATCAAGAGAGTTCTACTGTTTTGTAGAATTGCACAACTGGTAGAATTATAACATCCTGAGTAATAGATATAGAAGTTGAAACAGCAAAGGGCATAAATTCTCTCAAGCAATGTGGAAAACAAGAATATTTGAAAAGAAAAGAATGTGGGTAAACTCTTGTACCAATTGGTTGGAAGGTCTTCGTGATTCAAATCACTTAGTAAGCGTGACTTCAGTTTTATAGCTTAACCAACTCCAGCCCCTTTACAATCTCCAGACTGGGAGTTAACTTCTTTGTGGCTAAATACATAAGAAAGTGGGCTGCTGTTGAGTAACTTCATGAGCAGCCTTCCCTGAACTGTTAATCAAAGTGATTGGCACCTGGATTTGAGACCTCCAGGTTAATCCAGCTCACTAAGCCACTATGTTATCAATATTTCTCCACAGCCCTGTATATTTATTGTATTTTTAATAGAAGTGCACCACATCGAACATCTGTTACAATCTCTGTAATTTAAAGGTACAGAGCAACGTGGTTATTCCCGCATGATCAATGTTAGATATTCCTTACATATTTGTGTTCAGATAACAGAACTGATTTCAGACACAAGAAAAGTAGTTCTCTAGGGTGTCACATTGATGAGAGACTTGAAGCCATGGCTGAATCTGGAGGGAAAAGAAGAATCCTTCAGCAGCCCAAATGTCAGCAGCCCCTTCATTCTGCTGAGCATTCGGTGTTTTATTTAAGTGGAAAAGCAGGTTTCCTAGACATTAGTCTTAGGATGATGAGGACAGACAAACTGTTTTCTGTCGGGAGGAAAACCATGGCTCTGTTACTGACAGCTACTTCCCTTTGGTATCTGTTTCTTCTCTTGGACTGCTCATGCTAATAGAGCTAGCACAAGCACTGGGAAAGGGAAAGGGGTCATCGTGAGGAGAAAAGTCTTTGGAAGCTGGCTAGTCTTCACTGTTTTTTCTGACACTCAGTAGGAATGTTTGGTAGGGAGGGATATGTTTTTTCAGTAGTTGAAAGGGGTATCAAGTCAGTAGATGGTGGAGCCTGGTGAGGTGTGCAGTCAGGAATGCTGTGCGGCCATATCAAACCAGGAACTCCAGGATTTGCTCTCTCTTTTTCCAGCTCTGATACAAAATTTATTCCCTCATGAGATGTCCAGTCACATCCATATCTTGTTGACAAAACAACCTAAGGTAATTTTTCAAGTATTTTATCTGAGGTATGAAAGGTTTTACCATTCTTTCTCAGGTGTATTACTGAATTTTTTCAAATAGTCTCTTCAATTTTAGCATGTCCAAATATGAAATATAGAAAACTCCTTATGAAAATTTTTAGTCTTTTCAGTGGTTTCTTATCTGACATGCAGCCTACCCACAACAAGTAACTTTGTTTGTTAATATTGCATCTTTTAATTTTGGAGATAAACATAAAACTGTAAACTCATATAATTATTTCTAGTGACATTCCTCATCTGAAATTTCTATGTTCATTAACTGGTCTTGGTTGAAAATGTTCTAATATGTGTTGCTTTTTACACAAGTACAGATAAATGATCTTTTTTTTTTTTTTCTCAGACTTTATTCTTTAAAATGAGTATGAAATACTATAAACTTTATTAAGCAAATGCATTTTCCTAGTTTTTTTGGTGAATTAGGATTATTAGTTACATGAATTTATTGCCTACATATCCACTCACTTTTATTTGCCATATTTTGAAACTATGTCCTAAAATACAATTAAGGCTTTTCATTCTTTATGCAATAACTGAAACTCTGTCAAAATATGGTAAAGATGAGAAAATTTTGTATTATGTATAGCAAGTATTAGGCATACCCCAATTTATTTAGAACTACAGTTCTTGATTTCTTGGAAAAAAAACCAAAAAAACTCTTTCTGATGTATTTTGACAGAATCTTTTCATTCCTTTTTCTTTCTTTCTTTTTATGTAAGAAGATTAATTTCTTTCTAGTCTTTACTTCTTTTCTTTCTTCCAGGACAAAGTCTTAATGAAAAACAGAAGGTTGCCTTGAGCCTGCATTATGACTTTTCATTTTTTATTCCTATCAATAAAAGAATAAAAAAGTTTAATTGGTCTAACAATAGATAGTACTGTCCTCTTATACTATGAAAATGCTTTTTGCAATAGTGTCATGCATAACTGAATTCCATGGAAATAGGTGTGGAAGCCCTTAATGAATTAACTGTCATTTCAACGGCATGTATTAGCAGCTCAAAAATGCCTATTTTTCTGCAGGAACAGCAAGCATTCTTCTATGTAAATTAATCAAAAAAGGAAAGAATACCAAAAGGCAATTCAGACACAAAGCTTCAGTGAGGATGTTGCACTGGTCACAGATAAAATGTATTAAAACAACTGATAATTTCACTTGAAATTGCAGGTAACTTCACTCCTCATTTATTCTAGAACTGAGGCCTTACCTCTTTGGTTCAACTCTGAAAACTTCTACATTACCTACCTCTCATCTCCAAGGTCAATTTGTGCTGAAATTCCATATTTGGATATCAATTTCATCGCTTTGCAATGAAAATAAAATTACGTAAGAAAACAGGCATTCTCCTTAGTACTCTGAAATAAGTATATTATCTTTTTTTTTTTTTTTTTTTTCCCAAAAATAGTATTGAAAGCAGTTTTGTTCAAGGGGAAAAAAGTCTTGTGCTGTAATTGTTGGAATGAATGGTCAGCTTTCCAAGACTGAAAACTCTTGTAATACTGATTTACTTTGAATTAAAGATATTTTTTGTATCACTGCCACCTGTGATGAAGTGAAATGAACACTGTTCAACATGTCTTGAAAATGAAAAGCTTGCAATTTACAAAAATTGTCGTCTATTTTACTTATTAGACCTTTCAGCTATCCACATTTCTTCAAAATGTGACCTTCCTTTTACCCCAGCTCTCTGCAAATGTTTGGAAAATCAACGGCAAGTTTACAATAACCAGCATGAAGCTTTACACACAGTGGAGAAGAAAACATTTTGATAAGCAAATGGATTTCAATGTCAGCCTTCTAAGCAGTTGTTACAGACAAATGATTTGAAAGATCATTGAAAATATACTGTCTTTATGGAAAGTTACTTTTCTTCCCATGCAAGGCACAGGAAATTGAATCAGCTGCAGTACTGAATCGACTGTGCTGTCATTGAAATGTGTGACCCTGTAGTCAAATAAAATCAGAGTCCAACTGTCCAATGTTTCTAGACCTTACTGAACTTTTCAATCAAAACAATTATATTTCTCCTTTTCTATTCTATTCTTTATTTTACAGCATAAAACTTTGTGACCTTTTCTGTCAGAGCAATACATTGGAAATGGCAGTATGGAAAGTGCTTGGGCAATACAGGACCTTCAGACCAAAACTGTATTACATCTTGTCCTTTTCTCTTTGTTTCCAAGATTAAATCCCTGAATTATTAGGTTTTTTTGCATGATGAAACAAAGATTCATCAATGAGCAAGAGATCTGCATTGAGAAAAATGTCAGGATTGAATAAATATCATATTCTTACTCTATTATTAATTTTGGATTGTGTTTGAATGTTGCATGTCAATTCAGAAACTGTCTTTGTAAGTTATGGTTACACCATTTTTGGACTGATGGACTCAGGATATATCAGGTGGAAGCAGCTTCAAAGAGTAAAGTCAGTAATTGACCATATATATTTCAAAGCAGATATCTTTCACTTTATTAATTTCAGAAGCTGTAGTGGCTGCTGAGGTGGGTTTCATAAGAAACAGCAAATACATGGCTGAAAGCTCTGTGATCAAGTCTTGTAGTCTAACTATTAAACACACAGTCACAAAGCCTGTCAAGACTGAGTGCAACAGTGGATGCAAATGCAAGACCTATGAGTCTGTTTTTTGCTTACTGGAGAAAGTAATAGGACATGTGAGAGAGGGAGATGAAGTTCTTGTGAAGTCTGTCTAGCCATTTGGTAAATTTGTGGAATATCAGTCCTACTTATAGTGCAAGGGATCTTCTCTTGCAAGACAGCTTTGATAGACATCTACAATAACACAAACCAAAATTCTCAGGCTCCTTCTTCTTTTGTGCTCTTCCATCAGGCTTGAGTCTCACTAGCTTCTCCAACCTTCTCTAGCTACACCAGTTGTTTAAATAATACGAATTTCTCCTCTGTCTTGGCATTCTGAGATTTTTTCATGCAATATTCTTATAAGAGAATGTATCAGGGAAGAGAACACTGACTTGGCCAAGAAATACATTGCTCATGGAGATCTCCTTAATGAGAGACTGCAGTGTTTAGAAAACCCTTCTTTGAGTCTACATTGCTCGTTCAAAATCCTCAGGAAAGAGTTTTCAGACATTTCCACCGATTTTCATTTTATGTGTTTATCTTTTTGTGGAAGAGATCCCCTCAGTTAATTTGTGAAGGTGAAAGACTGAAAGGTAGTTTTGTTGGTTCATTATCTACTGATTTCTACATTGAAGAAGACTCCTTTGATCATTGTCAAAGAGGTTCTCCTATTGTTCATATTCACATTTACAGTATAAATTTTTAATTATTGATTTGCATAGAGGAGGCCAGGAGCAATCAGCCTAAAAAACCCATGCTGTATAAAATTTTGATGGCAGCTTTGTTTTCCTTCCCAGTAAGAATATGAACATTGCAAACAAACAGAAGTTAAGTTGAAGTTAAAATGACTGCAAGGCAAATTTGACAGAAGCTTTTCATCTGAGCTAGAAAACTGTGAAATTTAAATGTCAGAAAACATTGTCAGTTGTATCAAACAATATTACTAAAAACACCATGAATTTCTATGTAATTCCTAATTTTAGTAGAACACATCAAGCATTTCACAACACATTTGTTGCTATTGGTGGGGAATAGTTTAATAATAAAAAAAAATGGACTTTTTAGCAGAAAAAAATGTTTTGCTAATGAAATTTCAGATGACACTTTGGAAAAAGGAAAATAATTAGAATTATTAAATAATCTAGAAATGGAGTTTGGGCAGTCCTGAGTTAAAAAAATAAAATAGTTTTAGCAGGGTCAATGGAATCATAGAAATATTTTCCCCTAGAATCTGTTTTTCAGAAGTCTATGCTTATTTGTATCAGAGTTAGCAAACATTTTCAAAATGGCACATGAAAATGGTTATCTTACATCTGCTGACTAGAAGCAGATATATGTATAGTGTTTGAATTATAGTTTCATTTTGCTTCCTTCTAGAAAATATTTGCACACATTTCACCTGTTATTTTTCCATTTATTAATGAAAATATTTTAATAAGATCACTGGAAAAGCTAAACAACTGGTGAATTATAAGAGTCTAAATATATGGTAATATTTTTCCTGGGTATTTAAGACATTTTAAATATTTTTTGTGTTTTCTGGATTCTATTGAGGTTTGGCAGGTGGCATCAAAATTGAATCACTGTCCCTAAATTCATTTGAAGTTAACATCAACAGCAATGCCAATTGCTTCCAGATGAAGCAATTTCAAAATTGGAATTCTGATTCCAGTGAATCTGGGATTCACTTCTGTTTCAAAATCAGATTCCAAGTAATAGGAGTTCTGGAAAAGGTGCATAAAAAATGGCACAGATAGATCTAAGTTAAGCAAAACTGTAACTTTGTCCTGCTTCTTTTGCCTGTTTCTTTTGCATTAGCTATACTGCATTTAGTTTTGGTGGGGATCATGAGTGAAGTGCTCAAGACAGAAATTTGACAATGACAACACAGTACCTATTTTCAGAACTGTAATTGACAAACAAGATATCTCTAGGAGACAGGTACACTCCATCAACAGATCTGGACATGAGGTTTACAACACCTCAGGCTAAACAGGCAACAGAAATCTCTGAAGAGAGGTACTCAGGAAATTTTCTCTTTCTCTTGGACTTAAGCACCTAAAACTAGGTCTGAATGAGGTGCTTTGTGAAACTGGAATGCACAACCCTTAGCTGCTTTTGAAGCAGAGCAGAAAGCAAAAAAATCTTATTTGCCTAATCCTTACCGGCCTGGGGCTTATAAACATTCCATGTTGATAGTTTCACATATGCTCAAGAAAGTTAAACAAAGGTTATATTAGTTGGAGAAATAGCTCTTCAGACCTGTAAAACTCTACATGAAGAAAAAGAAAGACCATTGGAACAGAGTCCTTTGCCTAGGGCCTGGAACAATGAACTTGCAAGTTTCATTACTGAAAATATAGGGGGTTTCCAAAACTCCAGAGTACTGGAGCAATTCAGCTGATTTTCTTATTCTGAACAAAAGAAGGATAAATTAAATATATATACATATTAAAAAAAGTCACAAATTATAAACAGCAAATCCAACACAAAATATAAATTTCCAGTTGTCAAAAAATTTGATGTCTATAAGAAGTTCGTATTTATTTTTGTAACATTTCAGTAGAGCTGAAGTAACTTACATTCATTCTTCCTTGGTTAATTGCCTGCAGTAATTTTATTCCTTGTCAATTTTTGGGTTACCACGGATATAGGAGTATTTTCCACAGGTTCTATTTAAAAATTTTCAGCACAGTGTAAACATAACAAAGATGTAGAAAAAGTGGAAGAGAAACGCACAAGAAGTAAGATGTTGCACTGAAGAGGATTTTGTTATAACTCCATTATGGTGTCTCTTTCTGTACTGATCATTGCATCAGGACTGATAGCCAGTTCAACTAGTCTTATCTAAATTCCAAATTTTACCATTACTGTCTGAAAAAGTTACCCTTAGACTGCTAAAAATTGATCAAGAAAAGTGAACTTGAGACCTGAATCTTCAGAGGAGAGTTTTGATATCTGATAAGAAGAGAAGGTATGGTCAGTCAATCTGGTTCATTTATTTTTCATAAATTATGTGTTTACCTGTAATTATTAATACATATAGATACATAGTACTTAGAAATATTCATAAGTATACTTTTAATAATATAAACACAGATTAGTTAGCAGATTCTATGATGAATATAGTAATATAGGTACACATATACAATCTACATTCTATTATGTCATCACAAGAACCAACAGGAATAATCTGTGGATGTAATATCTATCACATTTAGGCATATATATTTGTGTCTTACTTAATGCAAAGAGAATCTGTGTGAAACAGCTGCAGTTTTCTGTTCTCAAAGGGTATAGCATGTTATGCTACTTTTAGTGTATGGATGTTTTCTCTCAGGTGAAACTTTGACATTTGTACCCTTATAAAATCACCAGGACAGGTGATAATTGCTGCTCTGAAATAGCTCAGAGAAACTGTCTGGAAGGTTCTCAAGAAGAAAGACATCATGCCGTGGCCAAATGAGCATTTTGACATCAGTTATTATTTCTCTTTGGAAATGGCTAAGAAGAAGCCAAAGACGTGGCTACATTGTGATCCTTTCAGTATGAGCTGAAGGGTGACACAAAGCAAATGTGGACCTTTCTTTGAAAACCAAGGCTGAGTTCTTAAAGGAAACCATGTTTTTCTACACAGCTTAATATAGCAGTTTATTGATGTACATTTTTTGTTCTGTAAAATCTGGTTTTGAAAGATTGTTACATACAGTACATAATATATATACATAATATATAACATTTAATATTAAGGACCATTAAAGAGAACTTAGAGAGATTAACTTGAAACATGTCCAGTATGAACTGGAGTTTGGTTTTACCTGAACAAGTCCTAAGACTTCCAGCTCTTTGTTGGAAGTGTCACTGCCTCCTTTTCAGTGCAGCACTGAAAGTATTGCTGCAATTCTTGACTTGATGACTTCATACCATCAAGGTTAGCCCCCACTGCAGTGTAGCAGCATGCATTCATTCCGCTATTAAAATAAAACACCACCCCTGGAAAAGTTGCCAAATTAAAACAAAAGGATGGAAAATGAGCTGATTTAAAGACAGATGGATGAAGTTCAAATCTTTCTATTTTCAAATGTCAGGTTTTATTACTTTCAAGAACAACTAAGATAAAAGTTTTAATAATGGTGATAATTTAAGAAAATTAAGATATAAAACAAAATTAATGAAGCTGAGGAAAACTGGACTCTTTTTGGATTTCACTCCCCTTTTTGGCTGGAAGCACTTTTAAAAGTTGATATTGCACAGAATCAAAAAGACTATTTTGAATGTGTCTCCTATGGCGTCCAAGCAGATCACACTGAAATTAATCTTTAGTGAGGAAAATTTTAGATTTTTTAAAATAATTTGAATATTCTTCATAATTAGATTAATGTGGAAAATATAACAAATAGAAAATCATACACAGGACATAGTAAGGGAAAATTGCTAAATTCATAGACTCATTGAATGGTTTGGTTTGGTATGGAAGGGACCTTAAAGATCATCCATTTCCAACCAGACAGCTGCACAGGCTGGGACACTCTCTGCTAGACCATTCCTCGATCTCTAGTGAAGAGAAATGCAGCACATAAATCCTACAGGGTGAAAGAGAATATTAAAAAAACCTATTATTATCCTTGCTTTTGAAAAATTGCTTTTAATCCTATGAACTACCAAGTACTTTGGGAAATCACAGAATCTTAAAATTTTTTGGAAGTATGTTGGAGAAAATAATAATAATAAAAAAATCAATATTTATAAAATGTTAGGCATAAAATAAATAATTGAATTTTAAAGCAAAACAATTTTGATTTTGTATTTACATAGATTATGGCACACAGGGCAAAGATGCAGACAAATTACACTTTCATCCTGATACTTTGCCTTGCAACTGTTACTTTCCCAAACAGACACTAATGACTAGTTTTCAAGATGAATATTGATTGTTTATACATCAATATATATGATTGCTTTTTGGTTTTCTAAGCTGTAAAATCACACTAAATCACAGGCATTCACAAAATGCCCTTCTAATATGGCTGAAGTTTTGCACATATAATTGCACTCAAAGTGCTCATAACAAAGACCAATATTAAAGATTCATTTCCCACAAATTTGGTTTTTAAATTCTCTTTTTTATTACCTGTTATAGTGAAGATGTTTTCATATTTTTGGTGGTTTTTTTTTTAATATTTTTATAAAGGAAATAATTTAGAGCTGGCTGAATCTTATAAAGTGGCTTTCATAAAAATTCTTTTAAATTGGAAGTCAGATGCATCACATATTATGCATTTCCTATTTGTTATTACTGTTTTCTTCTGGTTTGTGTGATGAAATATATTTGCTTTTCACAGCACTTGAGTCAGAAATGTTGCTGGGTAAGAGCTAAACAGAGAGACAATTTGCTACAAAAGCCAACAGAAATTGCAGCAGCTAGAAATCAAATTGATCTGAATAAGATAAGAGAAATGTGTATCTTTCTGAGTTTAAACAACAATCTTCCATCTTCATCTTCCACAAGGAGGTTCAAACTCTTATCTTTGACTTAGAAGTGAATGAGATATGGTGCAATTCAGAATTTCAAACTCTGGGGTCAAGATACTTAACCTTGAGCTCACTGAGAAGATAATCAGGTACTTCTGATGAGGCTGGCAAAGCTGACACATGGCCTGTGTGAAGTAGATGAAAGTTGGGAAGAGCTGTATCTCAGAAAGAGCTATAAAAAACCAGGAGAATAAATGGTGCTGCAAGTGAGATGTTAAAATAGCATTATAGCAGAAAATGCATTGCGATAAGAATGAGGAGCAGGTTAACCAGAGTCCTCTGAAGAGGCTGTAGCCAGGGAAAAAAAACAACAAACAGTCAAACCACAAAGTAAAAGAGAGATGTATTTGTTCTTGGGCAGGAAAAGGTGACAGACATTCCCAGTATGTGAGGTAGGCAATTAATCTTAGGTTTCTGTTAAGCACCACCATTGCTGGCAGCCTATGAAGCACAAAGAGAGAAGGTCACAACTCCCCTTGAGAAGGAGTTCTGCCTAAGTTTAATCACATGGATACCTCCAGAGCTACACATGACTGTGGGAACATAACAGGTGAAGAAAAGGGGGCATAGGGCAAATTAGTAATTGCAAAAAATATTTGCTATGAACAAGGCCTTTTCTCTCTTTTCACTTCTTGGCTTATGTGTGTTTGTTACTTTGACCCTTTACTGGGTACTGCATATAAAAATGGCAGAATTTCTTTTAAGAAAATTTCTGTACAACATGAATAGGACTTTTTTTTCCAGAGAAGCAAGGTTCTCTGAATGAAGAATGATAAGTATCAGGGAATTAAACAACATAATCTCCAGAAACAGAATTGTGCTAATTGTCAGCTACTGGGTATAAAGACATAATATATACTGGAAAAGGAGAGACTTTTGAGAGTCTGAGAGTTTTTTAGAACTGCACTTGATGGAACAAAACAAAAAAAAAAGGATAGACTTCTGGTTCTTACTATTTCCCCATTTCCCAGACCAAGAACTAAATTACCACCAGTGACATGGTTCCATACATGCAACAAATGCAAAACTCTTACATGTATTCATAGCACTGCAAAATTCATCAGCACATCAGCACAGCAGATGCCAGGATATTGTTGCTTATGTTGTGTTTGGAGAACATTTGTCATAAAGTAGAATAAAATCAGATTTTTTTTTCCCAAGCATTTTAATTCAATGTCTCATTAAACTTAGAGTTTTCTGCTAAATTGAGTAATCAGTTTGAATACTGAAAGCCTATTCATCACATAAAGAGTTACATTATATTTTGTGGAAAAAAGCTGTATTACATTTGGAAGTAAGCTTTCTCATCCAATGCATAAATCACTTTCAGGTTTTTAGCATCTGAAAAGGTAAAATTCTCCAAGCATACTGAATTGTAGTAATAATCTCAGATATCAGAGTACAAAAGTAAGTCTTAAATTCACTTTTGTTTTGAATAACTAAATAAAAATATATTTTTCATTCTCAAAACCTGCACATTTAGTTATGGGAAATGAAGAGCTCTTTTCAAGAGAAAGCACTAATTTCTTATTTAGAACTTATTTTCCTTAGTGGAAAAGCTTCCAAAATAGAATAGGTTAGGTGACTAGCACATGATTTAAAGGGACATTGCCTTATTTTATGACTATTTTTATATATATCCTTAATTACTTTTAAAAAGATAGAAAAAGCCCTTTACACACTAAATATTTTTCTTCATTAAATATATATATTTTATAAATATTTATCCTTAATGGTATACTTTTTTTTCTGTTCAAATTAGTATACAAATCTCTAACAGAACCACAGACTTATTCAATACTTAATTCAGTCCTAGTTACGTCCTGAATTGATTGATGCAACTCAACCAGTATGGCTTAAGAAAAAACCAGGCAGGATTGTGTTATGGAAGATTAGGAAGAGAATATAATGACATGCTGTGAAGGCATTGTCAGTGTTTTATAAGGGCAGTTTATAATGACCGTAGACAGCTTTAATGGATATAAAATACACATGTGAAAACAGAGTACTTCCTGTACAATAATAAACCTAGTATGAGTAACTAGTATTAAACTAAACATTTAAAAGAATTGGAAAAAAGCCCTTTCACAGGAGAAAAAAAAAAAAAAAAGTATTTCCAGTTAATCAAATGCTGACTACTGTGGAAAAATTTGTAATCCAGGGAAAATTGATTTTTACACAAGGGCCAGTCTGGCATAAACACATTCCATTGACATTAATATATTTTGTATAGAATACATTGTAAAAACAGAACTTTGATATAGTGAATAATAAACTGTCTCTCTGCAAGTATTAGCTAAGTTCTAAAATAAAATGTTTGTCTCCATGTCTGTGTTCCTTTTATGATAGCTTTCTACTGACATGCCAGTAACAGGTTTTCTTCCATGAGAATAATCACAGAAAATTAGTCAGCTTTTATATAGCCCTCTTTACAAAAAAAACCACCTCAAAGCTCTGCATGATTCCATTGCCTGTCAGAACAATATTTAATTCCTATTTATAGTGGCAAAAATTTCATATATTAATTTTTGTAGTAGCAAAAATGGAATCTAAGGAGTCAAATGACTAATGTGTCCTACTTAACAAGTGTGTATTTACTCCTATAATAAAAAACAGCTCTTACAACAAACCTTTTTTTCAACTCCACAGCAGATAATCTAGCTTGCTTTCCTTCCATCTTATCAAATGGATGAGATCTGCATGGATAGATGGTCAAACACCAGAGCAAAAGATTCTTTTTTTCCTGCACAGCCCTTGGAGATGCATCTGCAAGATTCCACTCCTGAATGAGTGTGCTGCAGGAGACTCATGGCTAAAATAATCACTGAAAGAGTTTCAGTGTATAAAAATTGAACAACTTCATAAGGGCTGACTAATGGCAGCTGAGACAGGACTAAAATACATGTTAATAAAAATACCAGAAATTTGCCCTCAATATAGGTTGAGTCAGGCTGTTATTTGGAAGCAAAACACAATTTGCTCATGTTGTTTTTCTCGTGTGCTAGGCATTTTTGTTGGTATTCTTTCACAAAATCTAGATGCTGTGAGTCACATTCTGTGGCTGTGGACAGCAAAATGAAAAGTCACATTTCTCTAAAACACATCTGAAGATTTATATAGATAATTTGCCATCTATCCTGAGGCTTATGTGTGCTGCTTTAATATATACATATGCAGATCTCTTAAAAATTGGTTGAAGACTAAAAATATAAAAGGAAGCGCTAAATGAATAATAGTAGGGAGTTAAAAACAGTTTATAGATTTGCAAAGGGCATTTTTTCTTCTTTATTGCACTGCAAAAATGGAACACTCTACTTTTTCCCTAAGAAGGTGGGATTTCAAACTCCTACCTTCAATGTATTATGGTAACCTGTGAAAAGAAATTATGTTTTGAATTATTAAAATCTGGTAAACAATTACAGAATGTAAACTGAATGTTATTTTAAAAAGAAAAGCCTCCAAACACTGGGATTTGGATAAGAAGGGAGAAATCAGGGCCCTGGCACATACTTAAGACTGTATTGGAAAATTTACTAAATATTTACTAAATAAATTTACTAAATATTATATATCCTTATCTCTGCCAGTGAATGTGCAGTTTGGGTATGTCCTTGTCAAACTCCACTATTACCATTTGTCCACTGGCCTGTAGTGCCAGCAGAAAGGAGGGAAGGTTAAAACAGGCTTTTTGCTTTTTGCTTGCCATGAATCTCTAGGCCACATGTTCAAATAGGACATGGCACAAGGTGGCTGGTGGCAATAATCAGCAATATATTCAGAAAAACATAACAAATGAGGAAAGAAAATAAGGGCAGAAAAGAAGGACTGATCTTGCAAGGCACATGTCTGGTTCACGTGTCGGTATGCACTACAGCAATGGCTCTTCCTGGGCTTTACAGTGTAGGTGATAGATGTTATCAACACCTCTGTTCACTCATGTATTTTTCTACACTGTGATTCATTCCTTGGGCCAACCTCACTCCTTGATGGAGTTATACCATCTACTGTATATCTACTGTAGGTATCTTTTCCAGCTTGCAAACTACGTAACTCGTCTTTAAGACCAATATTTTCTTACACCGACATTTTCTTACACTTTCTCATATTTGGAGAATGCATAATGATGGATGCAGTTTAACGCAGATCTAATCACAGACATGAACATACAAAGGAACTGGGTGTGCTCAAGATTGTGGTTAATGATCACATCAGCTGATTAAAAAAGGAAAAAGCAGATCCTTTCTGAAAGAAAGAAAAGGCAAGGAAAAATAGCTCAGAACAGATGAACTTTAGAAAAGGAGAAACTCCTTTTGTCTTAAAATGAAAAGTAATGGAAGGAGATTTTTTAATTTAATTTCACCTAATTTAATTTTAAGTAATGTTAAATACTTTTAAAAGTTTTGCTAATACACTCATATATTTGAATCTACCTTAAAAGACATTTATTTTAAAATATTAAGATTTATTAATATTTCTTACATTTACAGTCACACATTTGTGAGCACTGCTTGGGATGCCTTCTGAGCCATTTATATTAATAATATTCCTCTAGGGATGACTGTGAGTTTGTTGGCAGATCAGGGCATAGGACTCTCCCTTTTAGTTTCATTATTGGAATTTCACTTTTCTTTTTCTTTCCCTTCTCTCTAAATGAATCTTTGGTGTTTTATGATATGGATAGCTTTTTTCTCCTCATTGTCACCTCAGCCCTACAGAATCCCATTCTCTACTGTTTCCAGTTCTGACAGCATGAGGGTATAGCCGGCAATACAGAGAGTTTTGTTACTTCAAGCAAATTTTGTAAATGCCAGACCATCATTTGTATTCAGAATTTGCAGTTTGGTAGAGGAATCTTGTTTTTCTTTTCTGCTTTAAGGAACTTCAGCTTAAAGAAATAAGCTATTATGATTAAAAGAAGACATGGAAAGTTATCCCTGAAAAGTATAACTTGAATATGTAACACAAGTTATTTATGTTTTATGCATGATGTATAATGTTTAATTCCTTAAAATTTAGGTTTCCTTGATCAACCCCAAGTCATTATTAGTATCCTTATTCAATGACTTTTATGATGTCATCAGCCAACAGGAGCAAGAACAAAGTTTAGGATTCCCCTCCTGCACACCAGGAAATAGGACAGGTATGGCTTGTGGCTTATTCTGTGATTTCAGTGTGAGAACAGGTGATGCATTTGATACTCAAACTGCTGTTGCCTCTGTCTTTTCAGAACTTGCTTAAACAACTGGACTACAATATAAACAGTTTGCAGGGGATTGCTTCATCTTTCAGTTAATCTCCTTTTCTTTCTCTTTTGTTCAGAAAACCTGATGCTATCACTTTAACAAATGGAATTTCTATTTTATTCTTATTGCTAAAAGCCATGAGAATAAAGCCTTGTTTACAGTCACACGTAATAGTTTTTCCTAGAGGTTTTTACAACAATTCTTCATAGCTATTCATTAATATTCTCCTTAGCTCAGATATATATTTTGGCCAGAACAAACTGCTTTTTTTTGGTTGTTTCATTTTTGTAATTTTGGGTTGCTTTTTTGTTTAGGTACAGCTATTTAATAATGTAACACATCTAACCAATTCAACACAGAACATTGTCAAATTCAAGGAAGTTATTGCAATTTACTAGCTGTAGATGTTTACAGAACTAACACAAATTCCATTTACTACCTCTATAAAGAGCTGAACAAGGACAGAATTTGAAAAGTTTCTTACATATTTTCTGATCCTCAGAGTTAAGTTGATCATGAACTAAAACTAGTTTTACACAAGGAAAGTAATACAAGAAAATTTCAGCAGTTTGCAAGAGCAATTATAAGTGGACAAAGTACACAAAACTCACAGAAAAGAGGGAGAAATGACAACATCAGCAGACATGAATTTTCCTGTTTAGAATGAGTCCAGAATTATTCCTGAAATGAAGTGTTACTCAACAAGAGGAAGCATTTCAGACTTAGTCCTTTAGTGTTTGTGAAAGGAGTGACATTAATAACCCTGTCTCCATGGGCTGCCTGACTTCATTCCCAAAAGCCAGTACTGAAGCCTCAAAGAAAGCAGTAAGGAATTGAGTTGGAAGCAGGCAGACTTTTGCTCCTCTGAGGCTTCCTAGAGCATCTGAACAGACATGCAAGACAAGTTACTGCTACACAAGAGAAAGTCCAAAGCAACTTCTATCTCCCATGGGGGAGGAGAAAATGGTGATGTTCTGAGCATTTTCTGCTCCTCAGGTGGCACAGCTCTGTACCACTCCTCATGACAGGCAGATCACAAATTTAAAATTTAGGTCATAAAAATGCATCATTTCAAAAGCCTTCAAGCTTTTCTGTGTGGTCTTCTTCTAAAGGAATCAAACTCTGCTAAAAACAGTTCATCTTGTCATGATAAATACATCTTTGGCTTCCCTATTGAGACTGCTATAATTATTATCAGCTGTGATTTCAGCGGTTATTGTATAGCCATTTCTTACCAAAGAGTAAACCAATATTATCAGCCTCCTTTACACAAGGCTTGGAGTAGATAGAAGAGAATATATCACCTACAGGATATATTCAGAATAAATACATTCATTTTAGACAATAGATCTTTTAAAATCAATATATTTAAAACTGAGTTTAGTAGTTAACTTCTGTACTCTAAAACCATTCCCAGCATTGGTAAGAGATTACATAATTTTGAAAATGAGTCCTTCCCGTGTCTGTAAAGATTTTTGCTATTTGAAGCAATGATTTTCAGGAGTTTAGATCAACCACTTTGTTTTAACAGTTCTGTAATTGTCTGAGGTTATAAAGAATGCACATTAATCTTACAATCATCTGGCATAGAGGCTGAATAAAAAACAGCAAAACAAAGAATGTATATAGAAAAGCATAAACTGCATTTTATTAGACACTTAGATTTTAATAGCAGTACAATAAGAGGGTCAGAGAAACATTATTGTTAGAAAGAATTAATACATATGAAATAATATAATATTTAATTAAGAGACTTTTTAGGTGGAAAATATACTTAATCTGCTGGGAGGCATTTGGATTATTAATACTGGATGATTCTTCTTTTTTTTTAATGATGCTATTACACTGAATATTTTGTAAGACCTTTGCCCATTGTGTGTGCTCATGGAAGTCCAGTTCTTGGCCCCTCACTACAAGGATGATGCTGAGGCACTGGCACATGTCCAGAGAAGGACAGCATTCCTGTCCTATGTGGAACAGCTGATGAAACTGGGCTGGTTTAGACTGGAGAAGAGGCAGCTTGGGGGATTTTATAATTCTACAACGGCCTGAAAGGAGGTTATGGTGAGGTGGGGGCTGACCTTTTCTCCCAGGTAATTAGTGACAAGACAAATGAAAATGGCCTTTAGTTGCACCACGTGGAGTTTAGGTTGGATATGGAAAATTTCTCCATGGAAAGAGTTGTCCAGAATTGGAACAAGCTGCCCAGGGAAGTGGTTGAGTCACCAGTTCTAGAAGGATTTAAAACACATGTAGATGTGGCAGCTGGGTACATTGTTTCATGGTGGGATTTACAGTGCTGGGCTAATGGTTCACAGGATCACAGGATATGCTGATTTGAAGGGATCTACCAGGATAACTGAATCCAAATTCTGGGCCCACACAGCACCATCCCCAAGAACCACATCACATACCTAAGAGCGTTTTCCAAACACTTGAACTCTGTCAGGCTTGGTGCTTTGTCTGCTTCCCTGGGGAGTCTGTTACAGTGCCCCTCTGGGTGAAGAACACTTTCCTAAATGCAATGTAATCCTCCCCTGACATAACCTAAATCCATTCCCTTTGTCCTGTCACTGGTTGCCACAGAGAAGAGATCAGTGCCTGCCCCTTCTCTGCCCCTCAGGAGGAAACTGTAGACTGCACTGAGGTCTCCTCTCAGTCTCCTCCAGGCTGAACAGACCAAGTGACCTCATCCACTCCTCACATGGCTTCCCCTCAAGGCCCTTTCCCATCCTCATTGCCCTCTTTGGACACTTTCTAACTGTTTAATGTCTCGGTTATATTGTGTTGCCCAAAACTGTCCCCAGCACTTGAGGTGAGGCCGCTCAGTGCAGAGCTCAGAGCAGAGCAGGACAATCCCCTCCCTTGCCCGGCTGTGATGCTGTGCTTGAGGAACACCAGGACAGGGTTGGCCCTCCTGGCTGCCAGGGCACTGCTGACTCATATTATATATGCCAATATATGGTTGGACTCTGTCATCTTAAAACTATTTTCTGTCTGATATGATTCTTGTTTCTATGATTATTTTCTCGACCTGTCTCTTTTGCTGTATGATGCGATCAAGCTAGGAATGCAAATGCTTTTAAATCTCTTTGTTTTATTCTAGCTTTTGTTTCTTATACTGTGGATGTGAAGCACTCCAAAGTATTGGAAAATCTTGGAAAAATTATTGAAAGTACTGTGTTCAAACAATATTTTCACTTACTATCTTATCCTGGGCCTGGAAATCTTTGTGACAGTATTCATCCCTTTGGGTTAACACCATATCTGTAAGGGACAGTCAAGCAGTTGTAGACTTATTTTCTTATTTTAATATCCATAACAATAAACAGTGGCTGGCTTTTATGTATACAAATAGATAATATGTATTAATTAAAGAGATACTATAAAAGTCTGACCTAAGAGACTTCATAAAATAGTTCTTAAATTTAGTTTTTTAATTTTAGTTTTCATTCATGAGGGAAACATAAAATATAACCATACATATTTTAATTTTTAACATGAACAGATAGTAGACATTGTTGCTCTCTTTAAAGCAAAATTATAGATGTCAAGTAGATTAGAGTGGGGGTCATGGTAGAAAGATAGGAAACAAAATTTAAACACTGTATTTTAAGCACTGTAAAATGCAACATTAATTTCTGAAATTACAATTTTTGAAGATGCCTTAACGAAATTAAGAACTTCATTTTGAGAAACCCCAGATTTTTACAAAACCATTTTAGGCCAGTAATTTAAATGGGAAGCTTAGACTAGCTCTATAAATCAAGTAGTTACTTATCAACTTAATTACTGTGACATACAACTGCCAGATAAATAAGTGATATTGTCGGTGTTAATTTCATTTTTTATTGATAGATAGTGAAATATAAAACCTTATAAACAAAATCTTGGATTTTTATTATGGATTAAAAAAACTGTGGATTATTCATTATAAGTCTACATGTAAGACATTCTTGCTTTTACCATGTCTCAATGTCTCCAAGAAGTATTTTTGACTTCTTTCTTGCTTTTGGATTACATTACCAATGAGTGAGGAAAATGAAGCAGAATTTAGGCTCTGCATTGGAATATCTCATCCTGTTTTGGCCTTTTCAATGACCATATGCAAGTCATTCATATTCCCCAAAACACGTTTTTGAAATCATATACATGGAATAAATATATTTCTTCCTCAGTACCCATGAGATTTTAGGTATAGTTTATAAAGATCTTTTTGTTCCATTAAGGAATGTTCACACATGTATCTTGGCCCACAAAGTGAAGCTTGGATTTTCACTCATTTCAGAGAGAGAGTTTAACTGCACTAATAAAACTGGACCCTTTCTTAATGGTCACACATATAAAAGCCTATTCATTTAACTAGGCTGTCTTGAGCAGCTTTTTACCTGAGACAATATAAATCAACTCTTGAACAACTTATTTTAGTTGCTGCACTGTCTTTACTGTTTGAAATTTCTTGATTATAGAGAAACTCATTATTTTCTAAATGTTATCATGGAAATAAGATGATATAATATGGTATAAGTATGATACCATAGCAATAATAGGAAACCATAATACCATAATAGTAATAGGCAACAAGAACATGCTCTTCAGAGCCTTTTTAAAGGTCTTTGTCAGTGTCTGAAGTTTTGTACCTCAGTGGTGCCAGCATGAGCTGCTGTACAGCACAGGAATGGGTTCCAAGGGGTCTGTTGGATACAGCTCACATCATTATCCTTGCCATAACTAAAAATATTAAAAAAAGACCTTCAATAATGATGTTTAATATCCCATGTTCTGTGTCATATCACACTAATACTGAGCTCTTAAAGGCCAGTTTTTATAGATATATAAAAAAGTATTATAACAAAGAATATATATAACAAAGGATTGTTTTCCTTATAATTGTAAAGGAAGAAACAGAGTGGCTAAAATTCTAAAAATCTATACCAAAGATTAAAAACAATTTCATTATGATGAAAGTTCAAAAGGTGATAAACACTTTGAAACAAATCTGCCATTTTTGCAATATACATGATTTTGTTTCAGACATGAAATTTTGGGGAGTGCTGACCTTGAAAATCTATCTCTATATTTTCACTTTCTTTGATTTCTGACTATGGTGCTAAAATATCATGACAGAAAGAGGCGTAGCATGAGTTCTCAAAAAATAGTATCAGACAAAGACTGCAAAAACTCCTTTGATGGACTTTGCTAATGAGTGCGGGATTAAGTCAGCAGCTGAAGATACTCTCCTGATACATGTAAAAGCATGACAAAAAATAAATGTTTTCCACTATATACAGGAGACATATATAGGGGATGGTCTTAGAAGTGGAGGGATTTAGATACATCAAGGAATATGTTGCTAATATTGTTATTTAACTTCATACGGCACATTCAGGAGTTTTGCCTCATGAAGATGCACTCTGTTAACCCTTGCTACTGCTGTGCCAGCACCTCTATGATGAACCCCTATTTCAGTGATTTATAAATTCTACTCATAATTTCTTTCCAGCTCTACACCAGACCCATAGTCCAACTTGATGTTTTAATGATCTCCTTATAATTTCAAAAAAAGTCTTTCTCACAGAAATCTAATTTTTCTCTAGTTTCTCAGAGAAATCATCTGTGCAAATAGTGAAAAGTTCCTTTTTATCCCTTGAAAGGCACTTCACCGAACCTGCTTCATAATGTATTCACATAAAATAATCAAACAATTTTGAAAGGCACCACTATCCTTTCTCCTTGAGAGAAGAAACTGCACCACAGCTACTGGGGTATCTTCAGTTCATGTAGACTTGTTTGAACTGTTTGAAACTCCCCAGGGTAGTTCTCTGCTAACAGCAAAATTATGTCAGTGCTGAACACAGTATAGGCTGCAAAAGTTACTGATGTCCTAAATACTGTTCTATTCCAGAGTGTTTATTGTCCTAATAGCCCTTGATTTGGGAGGTTAACATCTCTTAGGAGATACCTGCAGGCACTGCAGAAGAGATATCCTCTGTACAACACATATTCAGAAACTGTAGTCACCTGTCTGAACTTTAAGGGATTTCTTCCCTTCACTAAGAGCTAAAAAAGGGAAATAAATGGCAACATGAGGAAGTAATGTCAAAATGGATTTTAATAATATGACTTAATGAAGTCAAGGCTGCTGCTACTTAATACACATTTCTCAAGGGAAAATTGCTGTATATAGTGGAAACACTGAAAATTGTTTTGTCCCTTGACTCTATTGGACTCTGGACTGAACTTAAATGCAATGTTTGTTATTTGGTTTCCTTTAAAAAAAATCTTTCAAAGATTATATATAACTAACAAAGCCTGTGTAGGGCAGGGAGTTAAAACAAGAGCACACTACCAGCAAAAAAACTTACAAGTGGTTATGATGAATAATGCTGAATGATGAAACAATTACAGTACAAGTATTTGACTACTCATGAAAAAATGAAAATAAATAAAAGCCATTTTTATACAAACATTACTTAACTAGTTTTATTGAAAGTTGAGGTACTCACAACAGAGCAATGCAATATGTTTAATATTATCTGAAATTTGTTAACTCACAAGTAATATATATATATATATATATATGAATTTATTTTTCCTATAACTATGACACACTACAGATAAAATCTGGAAGCTAAACATAAGGGAAAACCACTAGTCTTCCAAATAAAAACCAGCTGTAGGAATTTTGACAACAAAACTTAGTTCTCACAGTGATGAATAAACCATGAAAAATTCTGGCTTACTTTGTGCAAATGTTGCCTTTGTAATAATAGAAGCAATTGCCAGTGATATTTTGATTGTATTTATGGAAGCTCTCTACCTTTTGAATAGAAAGGGATAAATTTGGCTATTTTTTCAGTGATTAGTAAAATTATTACATTGCAATTTGCAGTGTTGGAATAATGTACTGCAATAAATGCAAACCTGAGCAGCAGAAAAAACTTTGCAGTATAGAACTCAGCACGATCTACTTTGACTTACAGAAAATCTGTAAACTATACCAGTCTCAGACTTTTAGGATGACACACATATGATGGTTTTGGAACCTAAGCTAACATCCTAAATGAAAATCAGTGTACATTTGCAATGTCCAAGTGCTCTCTATATATACACTCTAAAATCAATCTTTATTTCAATTCTGTTTTCTTTAAAATGTTATTAACTTTTAATCAATCTTACTCATATTAACATGTTTCTTTGGATATTCACATTCCTGCTTCACCAGTCACAGATTCACACAGGCTAATATATGATAGTGAGTTCTATTCCATGAAATCTGAAAGCATTTTCATATTTCCATTTCCTCATTCAAATAATTGACAGCTCACAGATGAACCAGTTATTTTTTAAATGCTTTCTGTTCATTAGCTGAAAGTTAGACCAGCTCTTTTTTGAACTGTGCTTTAATTAATGAAGCAACAAAATCATGTGTGAGACAGGATGCAGTTGTTTCTCCTCATTGAGAGTAAACATTGAGGCAAGTACTGTAATTATTTTCCTGCTGTGACTGTAAGAAACATACAAATATCGGGCTCAAGATGGGTATACACAGATTTGCTTATCTTCATGCATAGTCAGAGAAGAAATATTCCATGCCTGTGTTTAGTTAATGCTCTATTTATAGCCAGCCCCGTCCACATTTTGGCTGCTTAAGAAAATGTATAGTAGACAGATAGTTTGGCATTAACTAGGTCCCTGATGCTGCAGCAATATATGGGTAAATGAAGTCCTAATACTCCTGGGATATTATTGATATTAGGGCCAGAATATCGCCCTTTTCTCCCTTTGTTTTTACCCACAGCAGGTACAGTATTAGCAATCAGTCATTACGATGATTTGTGAGCACATTAGGTTGGTACGCTGAAACAAATAACTCCAAAGGGAGTGCGTATGCTTTACATAATTATAGGTGTGAGCATCTTTTGTTAATATATTATTAAATAGGAAAAAAGAGATGAAGGGTTTTTATAAAAGTGCCATGTCACAGAACGATCATAAGTCTCAAAAGACAGAAAGGCAGGCTGGCCCCTTGTGTTTCTGAGCTACTGAAATGAAAACCAGCACTCCCACTGCTGCTGGTCTTGATTCTTTAGCCCAAAGAGTAGCTGCTCAGTAATACCTTTCTATATGCAAAATTCTTAAAGGCATAATATAAAATCAGTGAACAATCCTTAACAAGAATACTCTTAACAAGGGTAGTGGTTCTTCCCACCCGCAGAGTGAGAGAGCTTAACTTTATGTCATGCTTTGAAAATGTTACCTCCTTTCTCTCTCTACCAGTGCTGTGCAAAAACTTCACAATAACTTTTCACTCGCTGGAAGTCACACTCCACATTAATCTAAAAGGCCTGGAGTGGGCAGTGACTTGGCATCCAAATTGCTTCATGATGGAAATTGTGGGTTACTGTAAATACCAGTGTGGCAACATAACCAGGGAAAGGAAGAAAACTTTCATACTGTTACAATTCTCCCCACAGGAAAAATAAAGGATATAGTTAGAAATACTTTGAAATAACAGTCTGATGTTCTGAGTTTGGAGAAAATTCTGTCTTTACCCTAATCAGCCTGGAACTTTGATTAAGAAGAGGATGAAATAGACACAGATTTGAAATCAAATGACTGAATAAAAAGATGATCTCAGTTTGGGCAGGCACCTCTCCAGTTGTCACTTTCTTGATTTTTCCTCATAATGAGGGTATGTTTCTGTTAAAAGAAATTTCTTAATTTTTTTTTTCAAGGACAATGAACTATTTTTAGGGCATTCATCAACACCAGTATCTTGTCTTCTTATGACCTCCCTTCTGTAACACTTTTGGTTTGAGTCGTGTTGCAGTTTTCTTTCCACAGTTCTTTGGAAAACAATCAACTGCTTTTGAACATCTCTGATTTTATACACAAAATTCAGTAGCAATAAATATAGTTAAACCTTGGTATTACAGTTTGTACTTTTACTGTGCACAGCTGTACAGTGAAATTTAGGGGAAGTACTTTGTTAAAGTACAAATTATATAGTGTCATTGAATCCATGTGTTCATTGCCTCTCTCATATTATCTTCAAGAATGGGTAAATGAACTCCAAAAAACTCAGCAAGGATGTAGTTTCAAAAATGTCTCAATGAGAAATGCATACTTTTTTTAAGGGGCAGGTTTGCATTTTTATTGTGTGAGCAAAAGAATTTAATCTGAAAAAATACAGGGAGGAGATCTAAGAAATATTTTAGCATGTTTTTAAAATTACAAAGGCATTCTGCCTAAAATTGTATTTCAGATTTTGAAAAAAAAGTTAACTGAGGGGGAAATAAATGCAGGTTGAGTGATCTAAAATTTAGCTTTAAAAAGAAACTAAATGCAGAAACCAATGGAAAATTTGGACATTTTAACTGGCAAATACAAGCAGATAGCAAACTTAGCTAAGCAAGTAATTATATAGATGAGGAATGCTGATTGTCTGTTAATTTTGGAAGACTATTGAACAAGGATAAAAGTAATGTTTGACAGTACTAAAAAATATGTGACTCTGACAGTAGGAGTCTATATAATTCTCAGCTGCCTTCATTGCACTGCTCATTATGCAAAATTACAGGGATCTGTCACATACTCTTCATCCCTTCATCTTTTCCCCACTGAGCAAAGTATGCAGCCTAGAATATCTGCCATTGGCTTACTGTAAAACGTGGTTCAGTTTATCCTTGTTACGTTTTTTAATAAATGTAAATGTGGGAGAGGGTAATACAGAGAAAATTCTCATCTATGGATCCTTAGCATATTGTAGAGCTGAGATAGCTCTGGTTTCCAGAGACATTCTGGGAAGAGAGCATTATCATAGATTACACATAGGTTCATGTGATACCCATTCTAAGTGATGTCACAAATTGGTGAGAATAGGCTTGAGGCCACAGAATCAAAGCCAGTTGGCATTAGTTTGAGGAAAACATAACTTTTAAAAATCAACTTGAAATATGAGGCTTTGTTGATAAAGATAATAGTGTTTCAATGTACTTGTATTTTCATGTAGCTTCATATCACATGTTATTTTAACTCTATATTAAAAAGATTCAAAATTATAAGTTAGATCTGAAAATATTTTTCATGGTTTAACCCCAACTGGCAATGACATACCACATAGCTGCTGGCTCACTCCCTGCACCATCCCAGTGAAGATAAATATCAGGAAGAAAAAGTAAATATTGAGATAAGAACAGCTTAATAATTTAAACAAAATATAATAAGATATTGCTATAACTAATGATAATAGTAATGAAAATTAGAGACAAAAGGGAATAAGTCACAAGAAAAACAAGTGATGCATAATAATATGCATATGGTATGCATATGCTCATTAGTTGCTGATCAATGTCCAGCTACACCCTGAGCAGCCACCAATGGCTCCTGGCCATCTGCTGTCCCTTTATGTAGTGGGTGTGCCTTTCTATGGCGTGGAATGTGGCACTGAGTATTCCTTTGGCCAGTTCAGGTCAGGTGTCCTGGCCATGCTCCCTCACAGCTTCCCCTGCACTTCTTTGTCATGGTGGGCAGTGGTGGTCAGAGTGCCGTGACCTTCCTGGAGAAGTGTCCTTAGAAGGACGTCCTGGAGGCACAGGCACATCTGCTGCTGCTGAGTGATTTCAGCTCTTTTGTGAAATCCCAGGCAACATGGAAGAGAAGAGATGGAGCCTTTGTATGGAGTTCCTTGGGAGGCTTTATTCACCTTCTTCCTCAGAGGGCTCCAGGAACAAAGAACAGGGGAGTCAGAGGGAGCAGGGGTTTCTATAGGAAAGACAGGGGGTGGGGTAGAGCACCAGGGCCAATCATTTGAGGGCTCAAGAGTGGAGCAAGGGGGAAGGGCCAATAGGAAACAAATAATTTGCATATGGAAGAAAGGCATGTTGGGAGCAACATTTTTCTCACCACAACTTCAGGCTAGTAGCTAGGGTTTCTCTCTCACGAGGAGTGTGGCAAGCCAGAGCCTGAGGAAGGGCTTTCTCTCCAGGGACAGTGGTTATATTGCTGGTTGCTTTGCCAACCTCCACACTTCCTCTCTGGCAGAGCCTGGGACACAGAAAAGTCCTTGACTTGGGGTAAGCAGCGCTTGGCAACAACCAAACATCAGTGTGTTATCAACATCATTCTCATACTGAATCCAAAACACAGCACTGCACCAGTAAGAACAAAACTATCTCTGAATGCCAGCTGAAACCAGGACAAGCATTCATCAAATGAAGTATGATGTTTCTAGTATGTCTCTGAGATCAGATCTTCATTGTGTGCTATTCAACATTTCTATCAAAAAATGTTCTGAAGACGGAAAAAGAAAATAAAAACACAAAATCATTATTGAACGTATTTACAGTTGACAAAAAGACAATGTAGAAAATAAGGAAGCAGATAACTTCTAAAAAATAATTATTAGAATATTTTGGTATACAAGAAGTATGCATCCTTTTAAAGGGAGATGAGAAGTCTTGTGAATAATATGTAGATAAATTAATTGCTGGGTGAATTCAAATGATAATATCATATAGCAGATGGTATGCATTTGGCACTGCTTTTTATTGCTGGATCTTGGTGTTCAGATTTCTGCAGCTAAGAAGAGTATTGAAATAATTTTCTAATTCAAACAAGAACCATGAAAGTGATCAAAGGATTGCAAATTATGCTTAATTAAATATGCCTTTAGTGAACAATGCAGGCTTCTCAGTGGAATAAATGGGGGTTGGGTAATTTTGTCACAGATTGGGAATACTGGCATAGAGAACAGAAACAGGTCTTTGCCTGTGTAACAAATTTTAATAAGGCTGACAGGATCAAAAAGTTTGTTTCAAATAAGGCTTTCTTCTTTTCTTTTTTTTTTTTTTTATTTTTTATTTTTTTCCTTTTCTTCTTTTTCAAAGTAAAAGAAGAAAAAAATTAGAGAGGACTTCCAGTGCTTCTTCAAATCTTTACTTCAAGGCAAAGTGTTTTTTTTTTTTTTCCCAAAGTTGTTTTACTTCTGACTGGATATGTTTCAGCAAAGTCCCCTGACATTTTTAATCTAAGTTACTCTTTATCATTATCATTAATGTTATCACCAACGTATTCTATCCCATGGCCAGTTCTGTTTTATTTAAGGACAGATAAATCTTGGCTATACAAATTTATCTGTATCTAGAATTCTTATAATAATCTCACACAACTGCACTGAAGAAATGTGAATGAAACAGCTAAATAAAATAATAATTAAATCAATG
The DNA here is from genome assembly GCF_030490865.1 of Poecile atricapillus. NCBI lineage: Eukaryota > Metazoa > Chordata > Aves > Passeriformes > Paridae > Poecile > Poecile atricapillus. Next base: position 45,887,605 of record NC_081252.1, read on the forward strand.
TAATATTAGGTAAAAATAAAAAAAAAAAAACAACATTAAAGATCTAATTAAAATTCTTCATTATAAGAAATATAGTACAATCCTTTTAATTTCCTTTCTGCTATTCTTTCCTTAAAGCTTATAGGATCAAGTTCCTTCATAAACTGAAGCTGAGAATTTTGCTCTCCCAAAGGAGAAATATTAAAATTTTGATAAACGAGTATGATTTAATATATTAGGTTTTCCTATGATGCAAGGACCGAAAGGCAAAATATTCTGTCTTTAAGGAATATTGGCTACAGAAGACTGAGTTCTAGTGTCACATCATAAGAATTCCATGCCCAAATAATTCTTGCAACAATTTAAACAGACAAATTAAAAAGGAGTCTAACAACAAAAATGCAATTATCTGGATTTATATTCCTGAGTGAATTCACTATGTTATCCCCTACTGCTGGTTGAATCTAGCCCTCTGACATACACATTCAAACTATATATGAGTATATGTGATTTTTTTGTGTGTACTAATGCCATAAGAACTATCATAGATGTCTTAAATGCAGTAAAGAACAAAATTGTAAATTTCAATTTAATTCTGAAATCATCCTTTGAAAAAGATGTGTTTTCAATCTTTCTCTCTTTTAAGTTTCTTCATTTATTGTTAAAACATTTTTATAAAGTTCTGAAATATTTAAAATGTTTAGGGATATATTCTTTGTCATCCTCATCGCAAAGTCATATGTTCTCAGGGAAACTAATTACCTATAAATCCACATGCACATACTTCTGTATTTTGATTTTATTTGTTTTTACTTTTAAGTGGTTTTGGTTTTGTTTAGCTTGAATTTTTTTTAACATATATTACATTGCCTTGTGCATACACTATATATTTAGCTCTTATACCACTAACCTGAGGAAATTCAGTTCTAGAGGCTTGCTGAATTGTGAATGAAACTTTCCCCACAAATAAAAATTATTCTTTAGTCTGTTTCAAGGACCCCTCTTGTTTCCAAATGGTTTTCTCCAAAATAGAAGTTCATAAAGACTAGTATGTAAAATTCAAATAAATACTGACTTAAAAAAAAAAAGAGAGCTTCAAGAGTTGCAGGTATTTATGTACTAAAATAGAAATTTTTTATCTGCAGTCTCTAACTTGTAAAATTTATTTTTAAATTTAATAAAATTAAAAAGAAATATTGTAAATCAACTTTGTACACATGTGACTACTAGTTTAGGTGGGAAAAGCAGTGAGATATGATCCACACATTTTCTATGTGGACCTTGTTTCTGAAGACCAAGGAAATGCTCTGCAGAATACCTGGACCCCTGCAACAATTTCAGCTATTTATTCTAATGGGAAGTATTTTCCTGCTTCACTGGCAAAAAGGGTGAACATTTTAGTCTGCATATTAAGTAGGATGCTGTGTATGAAAATGGTGTTAATAAAGGACAATGGAAAGATGCTTTTGGGGAAAAATATTCTTTCCTAGTTCTTCAGAGAATTTTTGCTTTGTTATTTTACACCAGAGGAATTGATAAATTTGGTTTTTGTCAGCATTTGGGACATTATATCTCTCTTCAGTGATGGATTTAAGGCAAGGTTTTGTGTGGTTTCTTGGTTTTTTGTGCATTGTTTGGGGTGTGCTTTTTGTTAGTTTTTTTGTTTGGGTTTATTGCTTGGTTGGTTTGGTTTTTGGGGATTTTATGGTGTTAAGAATATAATTGTATTGTTTTTCTTCATTGCCTGTTTGGTCTTGCTATCAGATTGTGAAGAACTTGACTAAATGACAAAGACAAAATAGCAGTTCCAAGAAATATTAAATACTTAAACCACTTATTTTAAGTTGCAAAAAAAGCTATTAAATCAGACTGCTGCTTTATAGCTGACAGGTTTGGAGGGAGGAAAGGATGAGAACACTTGCAAGAAAAGGATATTTTATCTGGTCCTTACATGACAGACATAAACTCTTATTGAGGCTTATTCTTTATACTTCACTGCACTGTCTGGTAATGTCATTTTTGCTATCAAATAATGTTCAACATATGCACATTTTAACTTATGTTATTAACTGCTAAACCAAAAAGTAGGTCTTCAGGTAAGAACATTGGCTCTAACCTTTTCACTTAAGACAAAACCAAGAATTAATATGGGTAACATAAGATTTTTAAGGCCTCTGCCCTGCCCCCTCCCCATCTGCTTTCTCCAGTATGTAAAAATTCAATTATTTAGGTACAAATCGTGTCCCATTTTTTACAGATCAAAAAGACATCTTTCAGTCAAAGAAGCCCTGGTGCTGTTCAAATGTGATGCCTCCTACAGCATTAGACACAGGCAGAGAAAGTAGAAACACAGACCACATGGAGGAGTCCTGAACTACCTGTATACCTGTATTCTGTCTTCTGCTGAATGTAGATTTTCATGTAATCTACGTACCTTTATCATGCTTCCAAGCACAGAACCATGGTGAAGGGACAGGGGGGTGCCAGCCTCATGCATGCAGTAGAAGATCTAGCTTCTCTAAAATTATTTAGGTTCTTTGGCAGTATTTAAGCAGGATTGAGGCCTATATGATTAAAACTTAAGGCTTTAAAACAGCACTAGGCACTTAGCCCATAAGTAAAAAACTTCACATGTACCTTTTACATATTAAATTTGCTGCTGACCAGGCTACAGAAATCTCCAGTTGGACATCAAGGAAAAGCAGACTGGTACCCAGCTGAAATTGGAAATAATGGAGAAGGGGGAGCTTTCTGTCTAGTCCCCTGTGTAATGAAAAACCATAGATGCTCCACACCTTCCATCCTGATGAGAACACAAATCACTGCACTTTGATGTGATGCTCCTTTCCAACTCTCTTGGAAGAAGCCCTTTCTTGTCTGTTTGGCTAGTTGGGTTTTGAATTGTGGAACTTCAAAAGGGAGAGTCATGAGGCCAGTGCAACTCAAAATAGCTACAGGCAGTCATGGCAGTACACAAGTAAAAGACAGTAGACTGGGCTGTCCTGAAGCAGAAGAAGGAACTAAACATAACATTTCACATCCCAGGCAGGGGCCTGCACTAAATAATTTGTTGCATAATTTTAAGAAGACTCCCAACCTAAAAGAAAAGATGAAGATAATTTTCAATAAATGCATTCTTTGCTTAAAATTTTGCATTGAAAAAAGTGAAAACCACATGATGAAATTTTTCTTAAAGTAGGTGGAGACATTTTCATGCATGATAAGATTGTGACCTGCAATTTTTGATAATCTATGAAAATTATTGTAATATTGAAGTGTAGGATAAGAAATTTTGCCATCTTTTGCATTTTCTTACTGGATTAATAATACCCATCTAAAAAGTCTGCCTGTCTGTATGCAGTCTGTCAAACTACTGCATTGGAATTCTAGGCACTTAACTTGGGTTTTTAATTCAGAGCTGGGAAACAGATGATCTAATCCTCTTTTTCAGTTTAGACCTTAATGGTTTTCCAGGGCCACTGGGTAATAACAAAACAAAACAAAAAGTTGTCTTGGAGCTTCAGCCTGAGAAGTTATTTTAATTTTCTACTGCAGAATAGAGTCATGTAGCATTACTGCAGTCATGCAGCTGAAAAATTCTACTCAAGATATGAGCGGATTTTTATTTTTGCTTTCCCAAATTCACAGAGGTTTTCCCATTTTCATGGTCATTGCCACCCAGACATTTATGCTAATATGAGTTAGTGATTGGTTTGTCTTCAAGTGAATTGCATGTACCTCACTGGGTAAATCTGCGTGTTTGTACGGCACCTCTCTCAGAAATAACTTGAGAAGTAGGATTTCCACTTAATCTTTTACTTTTCCCTGAAAATTAAAGATCAATTATTGTTTTAAATAAATTTTAAAATAACTAGTACATGATACTCTTGGATGCTACAGAAAAGATGGAAGTTTTGAGAAAAGTTCAGGATGTGATTTTGTAAACTTATTCAGTGATTTATACTTAAATATAAGTATAGTGGAAGCAAGCATGTGGAAAAGTAAAAAATAACCAGAAAATTCAAAATTATATTTTCTAATTTTGCTTTTAAATACTAAACTTTGAATTACTAAACATATTATTAAGATTTCTGTACTTTCATGCTTTGCTTCCACTTTGTGTCACATAAGGGATGTAGTTGGTTTCATTTTGCACCTAGCGTGTCATTTTGTTTTGATACATATTACACTAACACAGTCTGACATGTCAGCCAAATATATAGACATGTTAGATGCAATGTGGATGTCAAATTCTACAAAAAGAAATATAATATACAAATGGAGAATGTTGTGTTTTGTTGTTTTGGTTTTTTTTTAATTAAGAAGGCTATCGTCAAATGTAAAAATCTACAATCTTAGAAATTATGCTGATATTTGATTAATTCCTGATTCATTAAGAATCTTTGATAAATTAGGGTACAATCATAACTGTGTGTTCAGAGGAGGAAGATCAAAAAAAGCACTTAAGATCCTTAAGAGCCTAAAGATTTGCACATTAAAATAATAAAGAATGACAACACAGACAGCAATGTGTGTGAATGTGTGAACACACCTCTTAGTTCAGAAGACAAGAGAAAATGGGTATGGACACAATGTGCAGGTATGAAACTTGGAGCTGGAATTTTGGAAGTGCTTCCACATCTTAGAGTTTCATAGCCTGTAAGGACTTCTGTCCATCAAAAATGATGAGTAAACCTAAAGAAAAAGATATTATCAGAAGAATAACAGTAATAAATTGCTAATAGAAATAAATAATTCTCAACAATTGGGACCTACAATAAACAGTTGCCAAACACTGTTTCTGTATTCTGCTTATTTAATTATTTTTTTTTCCACGCTTTCTTTCTTCCTACCCCTCTGGCAACAGAAGTAATCAGAAATAATGGTTCTAAGAAAGCTGCCCTGGGACTCCTTCTGAGCACACCATGGAAGAAAGTTAGAAGAGATATTAATTGAAGGAGCATCAGAAACCATTCTGTATTCATTTTCTGCAGAACAGTAAACACTTTGGCACAGGCACATTGCATTCTGAAATCTGACACGTCTCGCACTTCACATGATCAGGTCATGGCAATCAGCTTGCAATGCTTTTTCTTCCTGTCAAAATAAAAAATACTTTCTTTGTGTTTCTTGGGGTGAATATGTCATTCTTATGTGTTCAGAATTACTTTGAAAATTAATGGAAAACTTAAGAGAATATTAATGCCATCTTATATTTGTCTCATTCTTTCTCATATATAGTTTACACTTACTTCTCTGGCTTTTTGCACAGTATAAAGCAAACAAAACTATGAGAGGCTGAACATAGTTTTCACTTTTTAAAAAATAGTAACTTTATGTTTTATAATTATTTTTTAAAACATTTTAAAAGCATTTAAAAACATTTAGATTCTTTGCCTTGCGTACAGAAATAGCAAACACAATAGCATTGTGTTCTTGTATACTTATATAAAAATCCTATTTACTCATTATAAAAGAACTCTGTAACTCTCTGCAGCAGAGGGTTATTTTGGTCTTTGAAGATATGCAGAAACTATTTTTTCTCTCTGGTTTTCTTTTTTATTTTTCTAGTTTCCACATTTTCTTATGTTCAAAAGATCACTCAACCAAATATCATCCTGAACCATCTCAAGCTAGCTTGCCACACAATGAGAAAAATGACTGTTTTTACTTTGCAGAATCATAGAATGGCCAAGTTTCACTCACAATAGTTGAATAAAAACAAAAGAACCAAACAGTCCTGTAAGAAGTTCACTTGTGTTGATAAATTGTTGAGCTTTGTAGCTTATCTTGTTTGACTGTATGCATTATTTAGGGATATCAGTAAACTATTTTCATAGAAAAAGTAATTTACTTGTACTGTTACCTCAGTACTTCATCTATGATAATCACCTCAGTAACAGTGCTGCTTGTTCTTTCTAGATGACTAGAATATTGACAACAAAATGAAGTAGAGTATTTTAGCTATATTTATACAACTATGAGCATTCTGAGATTGTTGACATTTTTATAAATATCCAATGTAAAGTATAATTTCTTCCAATGAAAGTGATATAAATTTCTCTGCCTTGACAGAAACATATAGCCAAAGTGAAGTCACACTTTTCTGTCACTAATCAACAAAGCCAACAAATATGTACATCAATTTAAGTTAAAAAAAAAAAAGGTTTTAAAGTGTTACTTTTTAGTAACACTTTAAAATCTTTTTGTTTAAAAAAAAGTATTCTGCTTTGATTTATTATCTTTAATGCTCATTTATGTAGCACATATATTCTCCAGAAAATTGAAAAAAATTGTTTAAATTATGTGCTTAATTTGAGCATAGTTGTTACACTAAACTGATGTTCCCTACTTCAGTTTCCAGACTGAAAGGTCAGAAAATTTGATATAATTTTTTTTCAATGCTGACACTTCTCTTGCCACTAAAAATTGAACCAGGACTTTGGTTTCCCATAAGTACAACTATCTATCAGTGTTTTCTGGTTTTCCTTTTTTGATTATTTATGACTTGTTGGGTTGATTTTTTTTTATTTTTTTTTTGCCTTGGGTGGGGGTTTGTTGGATTTTTTTTTTATTTGGGTTTTTTAATTATTTTTTGTTTTATAAGGGAGTGGCTAGATTTCATTTAAATGCAATGCAATAAATAATGATGAATGGGGGACAGAAATGGGGGAAAACCTTATTGGCATTCTAATGTGCTGAATATAGTACTCAAAGACTAACAGCTTTCCTGGCTTGCTTTGCACATGTAGCTAGTTTCAGAATGCTGAAATTCAAACACGAGGCAATTGGAAAAGGTAAATTTCTTATGTCACAGTCTGATAATATTGCCTTTTATTCCAGCATTTTTTTGAGGTTGAGAAAATTATATATTGCCTTTTGTGTTCTTGTGAATCATAATACAAATTAAGTATATAGTGTACACAGTACATGCATGTCAACAGGCTATGTAATGGCAGTCCATATTTTTTTCTAATATCTGGATCAAATCTAAGCACAGCATTAAGTTCTATATTTAAATGTAAATTTCTTACATACCTTGCTGTTCATGCCATGTTTGTCAAGTGGCATAAAATGTTACACTTAAAATCAAGTACTTTGTCCCTGTTTCTCTCAGTGGAGTTTAGTGCTCAGACATCCATGTAGGGAAGATTTGATAGTAAGAATGATGACTTCTAGTGTACTCCTTTGGCAAGGAATTAAGGAATATTTAATTAAAATCTCTGTTTCATTTGTCTACTTGTCATGTTGAACTACTATTTTCTCTTGATGTAATCAAACTTGAGAATTTTGGAGAATGCTCTTCAGCTTAGAAATTTGAAGCCAACAACCAAACAAAATCCAGTCTCTTACTTTTTGGATGAAATTTGTAAAAGTGATGGTGTGGGTTACGAATTAAAAAGGGTAGATTTATATCCTTACTACACTAGATATTTTAGAATTTTGACTGTGTTCTCTTGCTAGAATGACTTCATGGAAGTTGCAAATGTGAAAAATTTACATCACAAATATTATGGTTTTTTGTGTAACAAAGACAACTGGAAGGAAACCTGTATCAATAGTTACTTGTAATAGCACAACCAGGTAAAATTTTCTTTTCCCATATTTAATGTATATGGGTTAATCAAAATATTCCCTTCAATAACACTTAGTACTGGAATGCTTTAGAATGCTGTAGTTTTCAACACATTCAGTGAGAAACAGAAGTATAGAGTGTGCAAAAACTATAGTGTGCAAAAACTGCTGGTGTAATTCTAAATCAAATTAAAATGAAATTAGAAGAACCTATTGGAAAACAAGTAAAATTTTATGTCACAGAAACAGCAAAAAAGAACAGGCTATAAATTTACCAAAATTTTGGAAAATTAGCATGGCACATATCTCTGTCATATTTTATTATTAACACCACCCTCATATAATAGGATGTACTATGTACTATGTAATATAGTGAAATAACTTTTGCAGTTAGTAACCCAAGAAATTAAATCTGTGTCAACAGCAGTCTATGTATTTTCTATGTACGTTGCTTTTATCAAATTAAAAAGTGTATTAGTATCTTTAATATATATTGATTCTAACTGTAACAGTAGACCAATGATGAGCTCTTCTGAAAATGTCACGTATTTTCATCACTGCTTTACACATTTCATGGTGGATTAGAGTGTATCCATTCAGCATGAATGAATTTTACAAGTCTGATTTATAAACTTCTAAATATGTTAGGTGACAAGTAATGTGTACAAAAAGCTTTCTGTCATCTAAATTAAAAATATTTTTTATCAAATGGTAAATTAATACTCTAATAGATTGTGCTACTTTGTATTTATAAGCAAGGTGTAGACATGTATGATTATTATACTTGTAGATGCATGACTGATGATGAAAATATCTCTTGGTCTCTCACAATAATCAAAAGGATTGGTTAAAGGTGTATCTGCTATATAAAATCTAAAATATTTGTAGCCATCATATGTATAAATATGAAGATTAATCTGTTGGTAAATGGTAAAGACTAGAATTACTTGTTACAATTCCAATCTCCTTCTACAGAAATTGTATTTCCTATATATTTCATAAAGCAGATTTTAATAAGTGGTTGAAAAATATACATTCCAAGATATTCTACTTTGATTTATTATCTTTAATGCTCATTTATGTAGCACATATATTCTCCAGAAAATTGATAAAACCTGTTGTCAGGAGCCAGCTATGAAGTTTAGGCATTAAACAGATCCTTAGATTAGCAGAAATATATAGGCCTATGCCCTTAACAAATATTTTACATACTGAAGAAAATTTAAAAACCTAAACCAACAGGAATTTGATTAATGTTCTTGAAATTAAGTAAATTTGTCATTAGTGAAGTGTCATTACTTTTACTAGCATAGATTCTCCAGCTCTTTATATATGATTCTTTCCCTAAGAAAAAGGCAAAATATGCCATGAATTCAGATATGGAGATGCTTGTCTCTGTGTTCAACCAAATTAAAAAGAAAAGAAAATGATCTGGGTTTTAAGATGGTTTTATCAGACTAGTTGTAGATGGAGCATTTTGAGATCACACGGTGTTTTTAAATCTAAGGTAATGCACAGATACACTTGATTATTCATGTTGCTCTATCCCATTATGCAAAGCCTTTGCTTTGCTTCTTAGTTTCAATAGGCAAAACCTAATGCTGAGAAAGGCAGCATGATTGTTAGGAGAAAATTAATAGCTGAATAAACTGAATTTAGTTTCATGATAGTATACTATAAGAACCATTTTGGTTTTCTTCTAAAGTTCCACCTCCTGAAATAGATCTATTTGTCTTTACGGGGGAAAATAGAAAACTTTCAAGTGGCCTTTATACTGTGTAGAAAATCATTCCAGCAGCAGTTCAGTGTGCAGGCTCAGAAGCATTTCCATTATAAACTTCTGCTCTCCATGATTTATAACCCAGCTGTAAAATTCACTCCAGACTGGAACTTGGCATGAAAATTCTCACAATCAAGTATTGTATTTTTAGCATACTTACATGGGAAAAATACTTCAAAGAGAAATAAAGAATATTGAGGCTTCTTCATAAAGTTCAGTTATGTGAAGAAGTTATGTAAAGGCCAGTGCAACAGGTTAGAAAGCCCACCCCAAAACCTTAAAAATACACAGAAATTAAATTAAAAACAGTATTTACAGAAGGGAAGACATGAAAGCTCTAAACCTTCAGTTTGTGCAGAAATTCTGTAATAGTTCGAGAAGGAGCAAAATTTTTAATGTGTTGTGCTGATGTCCTATAACTCAAAAATTACTGTCTAGCATTCACTTTAGAGCAAAGTAGTAGTTAGGAATGTGAATATGAGACAGAGTATTGAAAATGAAAGAAGGGAAGACAGAAAAGAAGCAGCCTTGTTTAAAAAGGTTTCTTCAGGATTTATTCAAAGAACATCTTCACTGCCAAAATCAGTCGTCATGAATCTTGGACCCAAGATAGCAGGGTAAAAGAATGTTGGAAGGAAGACTTTTTCTTGGTCAAGGAGGTTTGCTTCAGAGTATACATAGAGAGGCTTGACATCCTCAAGTCCAAGGGCCCTGACATAATTCATCCAAGAGCACTGAGAAAGCTGGTGGACACCATAATGAGGTGGTTCACAATCCTCTTTGGAAGATCGTGAATGAAGATAGGGCGGTGCCTGAGGACTGGAAGACAGAAAATGTCCCCCTGAAGGCAAGAAGGAGGACGCAGGGAACAACCAGCCGGTTGTTGTCACTTCAATCCCTGAAAGAGGATTCTCAGAAGAGAATCTCATTCTGGTGGCCATCTTTATCCACAGGGGTGACAAGAAGGTGATCAGGACTAGTCAGCATGGATACACTAAAGGTAAATCATGGATGATCCACATGTTGGCCTTCTATGATGAAACAAGTGCAAGCATGAATGAGTGGAGAAAAGTGGATATTGTCTACCTTGACTTCAGCAAGGCCTTCGACATTGTCTCTCACATCATGTGATAAAGTCAGGATGTGTGGACTGGATGAGCAGGCAGTCAGGTGGATTGGGACCTGGCTGAATGGCATATCCCAAAGGGTTAAAATCAGTAGCACAGGGTCTGGTTGGAGGCCTGTCACTAAAGGTGTCCCCCAGGACTCGATACCAGGCCTGTAGCTCATCAATGACTGGATGAAGGGGCAGATGCCCCCTCAGCCCATTCACTGATGACACAAAGCTGGGAGGAGCAGCTGATACTCCAGAGGTGCAGCCCTTCAGAAGGACCTCAACAGGCTGGAGTTTGGCAAAGAACCATCTGAAATTCAACAAAGGCAAAAGCAGGGTCCTGCACCTGGAGAAAAATAACCCCATGCACTAGCACAGGCTGGGGGCAAATCTGCTAGGAAGAAGCTCTGCAGAGAAGAACCTTGCGGTCCTGGTGGACAACAAACTGTCCATGAGCCAGCAGAGTGTCCTGGTGGCCAAGAACACCAATGGGATCCTGTGGGGCTTTAGGAAGGGCATTGCCAGCAGGTCAAGGGAGGGGATCCTGTCCCTTACTCAGCCCTGGTGAGGCCTCACCTGGAGTGCTGTGTCCAGCTCTGGGCTCCTCAGGACAAGAGAGACATGGAGCTCCTGGAGCAGGGAGGAGGGGCAGGTAGGGGAATGAGGGGGCAACAAAGATAGTTGTGCTTATGACAGAAGGCTGAGGGAGCAGGACCTGTCAGACTTGAGAGATGACTGAGATGAAACCTCATGAATAGCTATCTGAAAGGTAGGTATCAAGAGGATGGACCCAGGCTTTTCTCAGTGATGCCAAACAACAAGGCAAGAGGCAATGGGCAGCAACTGATGCACAGGAACTACCACCTGAGCATGAGGAAGTACTTTTTTTCTATGTGGATATCAAAGCACTGGAACAAGTTCCCCAGAGAGGTTGTGGAGTCTCTCCCACTGGAGATACTCAAGTACCATCTAGACACAATCTTGTGCCCTGTGCTCTTGGATGACCCTGCTTGAGCAGGGAAGCTGGACCAGATGTCCTCCTGTGGTCCTTCCAACCTCACCCATTCTGTAATTCTGTGGTTCTGCAATTTTGTCTTGCATAGTTTGATATGGTCACAGCAGAAGCTGGTAGAACCTCTTCTTTTGCATGACTGTAGCTACATCCTTTTGATGGTCACTCTTGTGTTGTATGATGAGGAACCTAGAATCCAAAATCCTTGAAGCTTGCATATTAGGTTAGAAACCCGAGCTTAAACCCAAGCTTAAATAAGAATTATATTTCATAGTCTAGGAACATTTCTAATAATTCTGATAAAATAAGGATTAAAATTTTCATGTGTTTTTTATTTATGGCAGTCCCTTTTCTTCATGAGTAGGATTCTTCTCTCATAAGTCAGAAAATCACTTTCCTGACTTATTTTGAGTCCTGTTATGTTTACAGATATGCCATCTCTCAGTTACAGACAGTAGGTAATTATTTGACCTGTTGATTTTTCCTTAATTTAACTTTGTCCTACACATATTTCCCATTTAGGGACACTGAACCCAAACAACTTATTAACCATTTATTAAAATCACTTATTTTGAATACAGGACTCTTGAAAGTGGAAGAGAAGTGGTAATTGTTTCTTCTAATAAGAAATAAAATTTCTTTTTTTTTCTTTTTAACAGTATCTGGTAGATTAACTCTCATGTCAATCCACCTGGATGAGTGATTTCATTATAAAATTGCATTGGTATCATGTTAATATCTATCATAGTTTAAAATCAAATATACTAATAAAAAAATTAGAATCAGTTTCACAAACTTGCAATATTTTTTATACAAATAATTACAGACTAGTGATTAGTGAAAGTGCTGCTGAAGTAGAAGGAAAAGTAAAACTTTATATAAAAGGTTCCCATTATTTAGTGTGAGAAAAAAAGAAAACTAACAATGAAGAAAAACAACATAAATCATCGGTAGAGCTTTATTCGCCTAAAACTGAGCAGATGTTAGCTCATTTTGGAGTTAAGCTATCACTGAGTATTTACAGAACTATTCATAATTCAAAAATTACAGGAAATTAATTTTTTTTATATGGCAGCATTAATTGCACCACCATTACTTTGCTTGTGGGTGAGTTTCTCAAAGGTTTAAATTTTAAAAAGTTTCAATGTATTGTTGAAATTCAATAGTGTTATGAGTCATAATGTTTCTAATCCTGCCATATAATGTGTACTGCAGCACAGTCATGGTGCGAGAAAACAGCAAGGTGTTAGTTGTCTTGCAAGAAACCAAGGAAAAATTACTTTTTGTCATGTGTTTTGAAGGCTGTAGAAACAAAGGAAATTTCTGTTAAAAATAAATTCCATTGAACTGGTTTATATGGAGACATTGCTTGTTTACTCATTTCAAATCATGAGAAGAACCAAGCAATGCAAACTGACCATCACATTACATCTGTTAATTAAGAATGTTATTTATGGTGCTGAAATATATATTATTAAATGTAAGACCTCCAAGGTAAGAAAAATTGTCAAACAAGCAAATATGTATCTTACAGTTCTAAAGAACACATTTGTTGTCTTTCTCTAAATGTCTTCTCATCTCATCATCAATGCCTGATACTTGTGAAGAAGAAAGGGTTCTGATAGATTATATTTGCAGCCCAAAATGGTTATCTAGATCTAATAAGACATCCACATAAATGCTGGAGAATTAGTAGGAAGGAACCTCAATGTTTTCAATTCTCAAAAGTATTTTCCTCCATAACAGAAACTTATGGGAAAAGAATTTTTGTGTTTTAAAATTTCATTTTCTAGTTCATATACTTCACTAATATAAAATGGTTTTCCTTGTAGACAGAGATTATCTAAAACGTTAGGCATAAATTTAGTGTAAAAGATGGTACAGCAAAAGAGGAGGTTAAAACTTCAGTAAATTAAAAGCAAAATTTCAAGTTTTTGGCATCATCTGACTAAATATTAATGTAATGGTCTAAGGTTATACAGGTTATAATTTATTTGATTTACTGGTGCGTTTAATTCATGCTGCATATGACCTTAGTGAATATTGAATACACTGTCAGATATTCATAGTCAGTGGCATTTTGACTCTTCTATTCAACTTTACATCATATTTTCTGAAGAAAGTATCTGATGCTATTCATGGAAGATTTAAACCATGTCATAGAAAGAGATATTAAACAATTGCTACATCATTAATGCAAAAAGATGTCTAAAAAAAAGCAAAAAGTAAGGTCTTTTAAAAAAGAAGCAAGAAACTGAAATTAATTTTAGGATCTTAAGTTATCTCTGAACAAAAAGAGAGAATTACTGATACTATGACAGCACAGATAAATTTTCTGCTTTGCAGATTTGTTTTAAGGTGGTATGAATCAAATATACACTGAGAGAGCAACTTCAAAAACAAAGGAAAAGTTGGCAATGAGAGATTTTCACCAACTTGGCTGAAGTGAACATGTCCACAATATTTCATCCGAGTGTGTGACTTCAAAAATTTTTCAAACTGTAACTCTCCTTAGCTTTTTCAAAAGGGGATTGTGAGCTGCAGCCAGTGTTGCAGGAAATGTCACCTGCCTTTCTGAAAGACTAGCAATCAATCAAAAAAAGGGCATTTTATTCATCTAAAAAGCCCCAAAACATGACTTTACAAGCTCATTCTTTATTTAAGCAAAGGAGCAAAGTAAATAATGTATAATTTTAATGTAATTAGTTTTTTTTTTCATTTCTGCTGGTTTATCTTGAAAGAAAAGGGAATGTAATGAAATGCCTTTCTGTTTGTGCTCACAAAGGGGTATGAAAGCTAGCTAGAGGAAACTAAATGATGAGATTTTGTGCAGTTCACTGCAGCACGGATTGTAGCTGAGTGTAGGAGTTTTTAAAAGATATTAAGGTTTCAGATATTTCCCTAGCCATTTTTCTTCAAAACAATAATAAAAACCGACTAAGATAGCAGAAGGAGGAAAAATGATCATTCTCAGATCTCATATTAATACACAGTGTTTTAAACAAGTAGAAGCAAGCCTATAAAATGAGCAGAGTGGGGATGCTTTGTGTCTGCTTATTTGCTCTTCTCTTGTTTTAATCATCTCTCAAGAGACACAGGCAATAAATAGTGTCTGTGATGAGAACATTTTATCACACCATTGAAAGAAAGTTATCTCCCCTGGGACAGTCCTTGCCTTGTGGGTATTTATGAGTATGGTGATAATGTCACTTGCAGCAAAATTACAATTAATTATGTATCATTGTTTGTTATTCTAAAAAGACCAGGGAGACTAAGATTTACATTTATATATTTGCAAAGGCAGTTTTCTCTGTCTCCTCTAACACTAACATTCAGGGAATGTTATGATGTCACAAACCATAAATGCAGTAAAATTTGCAGGTCAGAAAAAATACAGTTTATGCTTGTACTAATGTAAAATGGGCTCCTGAAATTTTCTATTCAGAAAGACATCCTTATATAGAAAAGCTAGCCCAGAAAGTGCATTAGTTTTGCAGAACACCATGAGGCAAATGCTCATGCTAATAGGGTTGCCTGGGCTGGAGACAGCTCTCAGCTTCAGTGTAACAGGCCAGGTGCATTTCATATTGACTTGCCCTTTCTTTTAATAGATTTACTACAAAGCCTACCAGCATTGGAAAGCAGTAGTTGCTGGAAATTCTCCTTTTTTTCTTCCTTTCAGTGTTTTAAAGATTTGATTTAAAACTTTTGAAAGTCAGTGGGAGCATACAGTGAATATGTTATCAAGCAAGATTTGTAAATGTTAAATACCTCGGGCTCTTACAGTGTTTGGTCATCATCAGTATCTCTGAAAAGTATAGAGATTGATCCAGGCGTGATCTTTGAATAGCATCAGACCCACTGTTTGTAAGTATAAGGGCAAGCACCTACAAACACCCCCTGGTCTATGTACAAACACTCCAGCGTACATCAAGTGCAGCCCTGGTAGTTTGCACACACACACACAGGGATAGCTCCTCTAATCCATGAGATGTAACTTCCCAAGCTGGGCAATGGCCAAGTCGGGAGCCCTGCTCAGAGGCTGGGAGCATTCCCCGCATGCCTCACAAGCCTCTGCAGTCCCCAGCACGCTTTCATCTTCCTTCACCTCAGGCTCCAGATGTGGGAGGCAGCAAGGTGATGGGAGTTCAAAGCAGCAGCCCAGAAACAAGCTCTTCCAGCCTCTTCCAAGCGGGAGGCTCTGCCTGGCAATGGGGCCCCTTCCCTCTGTGCAGCAGCAGTGCTGGGCCAGGTGCAGCTGGCAGCTGACTGCGAGCCCTGCTGACAAGCTGTGTCTGGCACAGGAGCCCTGGAAACACTGCGAGATCAAAGCACGCAAGGTGTGGCGGCAGCTCCTGGCTCTCAGCCTTGTCTGCTGCAGCTGCCTCTTGCCACGAGGCAAAACGGGCCGTGCAGATCAGAGCGGTGTTTGCTTTGGGGAAAACAGGAGCCTTCGGTGCCCCTGTGCTTGGTAATGGACTGGGAGTAGGAAGGAGGCATCATAAAGACAAGAGTTGTAGGCTTGGAAGGTGGACAATTGTCGCTGCTGGACACGAAGTGAGTCACACAGATGCAGCTCAAAAGATGATGAAGAAGAAGCGAACTTTATTTCTTGTCTCACAATTTATAGCTTTCTGACCATGGTCAGGGATTGGGTAGTCAGGATAACACTTTTCCAACCACACTGGCCATTAGAGATGTCCATCAAGAGATGTGTAACAGAAGGAATGCATACATATCTATGTTTATTGTTACTGTCCTGGGAAAGTTTTTTAGAAACTTTGTTAACAAGCTCCAAAGCTGAGTTTTCAGGGTGACAGTGTCAGAGAAGACCTGAGGAGTTGCAGCCCTGCATCTCTCCTTGCACAGTGGCGTGAGAAGTACACTGCAGGGTGGCATGAAACTCACTGGATTTGGATATCCAGCCAATCCAGGTATTAGAGATGGGAAATGCTCAAAAGAGTTTTAGAAATCTGAGCCAAATACCTGATCGCTACTTGAATGACACTTCATCATCCTGAGTGGAACACAAATTACTCCTGCTGTTTCCTTGCCGGAACACACTGCACTGCTTTATTTAGCCTCCCTTTTTAGTAAACAGAGGCTACTCTTGTGTTAAAAGTAAGGTAAATCTCAGAAAGTTTTATCTTTTTCAGGTAAGAAAGTTCAATATTTGCTGTCAACAGAAGAAATGGATTTTGAAGTCTTTTGAAACTCCAGTTTCTCCAAAACACACAGCTTGCAAAGAACAACAATGAATATACTGGAACTTTAAAAATGTGCAATTGAAGTTTTTTTTCTAACAAAGATGACTTGAGTGGAATATTTTTCTCTATTTTTACCTTTTCAGTCTGTCCAGTTGTAGAAACCCCATTTACACCATAAAAACATAGCATTACATTCATAACAACAGTGAGCATTTGAAAGAGAAACGAGATTTTGGTCAAGGAAATAAAAAAGATAATGTTGAACCATGGAAAAATTATTTAAGCATTTCAGAAATTTCCATTAAAAAAAACATCAAATGTACACAAGACAAGGTGTGTCTACTCTGGATGTAAAAACTCTAAGCAATTTTTAAAAAGGAAGCTAAAAATATTCCCATACAGCTTTCAAAAGCACAAACAAACACCCCAGGTCTCATAAACAAATAAATAAATACAACTTTTGCATGGTTAAAGCAGATAGAAGGCTTATGTTATGTATCAGGATGAAAAGGTGAAGACATTTAGAATTGGGCCTATTCCCAGGCAATACTTTTTTCCTTATTTTTTGTCTTTCTCTCTCATTCTCTCTCTCATTTTTTCTTTTTTCTTTTTTTTTTTTTTTTTTTCATAAATGCTATTACTTTGAAACACTCTTGGCATTTTGCAAGCAATAAAAAAAGGCAAACAGTGTTCTTTTCTGTAAATTGCTCCTGTCTAGCCCTCTGTGTTCTTGCTTAAATGGAATATGTAACTACTCCTATTCTGCTTTTTCAAGTTTGATAATTGTTACATTTGCAGGCAAATAAAGTCACAGAAATTTCCATAAAGGTAAACGACTAGTCCTACACAAAGAATACTTCAGACATTTTTCTTTCATTTCCTATTTTATCCTTTTTCATTTTTGGAAAACATTAAACTCTCAGACTGAATAAAAAACCATATGAACCTTCCTCTGATTTTTATAAGATTAGCAATATATATATTTTTTAATTAATCACAACAATTTCTTGATATTGAGATTACTGGTTTTTTCTTTGGACAGTATCATGACCTATTCTGCAAATTTATATCTAAGTTATGAACCAATCCCATTGGTAATACTCCATCTTTTAACAAAATTAGAACGACCTAAAGATAGCCATACCCATTAGTTTTCAAGAAAAATGTTTGAAAGTGTTCTTTATGATTTGAACATATATCCTATATATATAGATGCTTGCTTTCTTCAGGCAATGTGGTAATGATGGTTTTCCAAATGTGTCTTTTTAAGTTCCAGGACAACTTCTCTCAGGAGAAAACATTCAGTTCTCTGACATCACAAGTTTCTCAGATAGTTTTCTAGATAACTCCAAGATTTTGTCTTACTCTCTCTCCAGTGGACGGGTTCTTAATCAAGAAAACATCTAGGCTGATCACTTGTCCCTTGTACCAGGTTGCTTTTCACCAGCTCTGTGTTTCTGGTGGTAACACGCTTAGCCAGCCTCTTGGCATCCCTGACTCCCTTCCCGGAAAAATAAACAATTTTCCATTTTATTCCACTGAAACAAAACTTCATTTAAAAATGTGCATACAGTTGTACTTTCTCCGTTTTCATATTTTGTCTTTCTGCAAACACCTGTTACAAGAAAAAGCAGAAATAGAAATTTTGTGCAGAGTGTTCCCAGGTTTGCAGAGCTCTAG